>NC_133512.1:11225000-12425000 GCF_049354715.1 Callithrix jacchus | reverse complement strand
AGCCCATAAGAGGCCAAAGTGGTACACCATAGCCCTGGGCCTCAGGCACGTGCCACAGAAGTCACATTGTTAGAATAAGGTATCTGACTGTACTGGTTTCTAGGACTGCCACAACAAAATGCGAAAGACTGGGGGGCTTAAACAACAGGAATTTATTTTCTCACAGTTCTGGAGGCTGGAAGTCCAAGACTAAATGTCGGCAGGGTTGATTCCTCCTGAGGCCTCTCTATTGGGTTGCAAGTGGCTGTCTTCTTACTGTGTCTGCACGTGGTCTTTGCTCTGCGTGTCTGTATGTCCTAGTCTCTTCTTAGAAAGGACATCTGTCAGATTGGATTCAGGCTAACCCTAGGGCCCATTTAACTTAATTATCTCTCTCTCTCTTTTTTTTTTTTTTTTTTTTTTTTTTGAGACAGAGTCTCACTCTGTCACCTAGGCTGGAGTGCAATGGCACAATCCTGGCTCACTGCAACCTCCACCTTCTGGGTTCAAGCAATTCTCCTGCCTTAGCCTCCAGAGTATCTGGGATTATAGGCACCCACCACCACACCCAGCTAATTTTTGTATTTTTAGTAGAAATAGGGTTGCACCATGTTGGTCAGCCTTGTCTTGAACTCCTGACCTCAGGTGATCCACCTGCCTCAGCCTCCTAAAGCACTGGGATTACAGGCATGATTAATTATCTCTTTAATGGCCCTATCCCCACATATAGCCACATTCTAAGGTGCTGGGAGTTAGGTTTCAACCTATGAGTTTTGGGGGAACAAAATTCAGTCCATAACACTGGTTTAATGAATACAGCATGGCCCAAGGTCTCAGGCAAACAAAAACACTCAGGCAGGATATTCCAAGGGTTGCCTCTCTAGAGCCTGCCAAGGGCAAGTCCAATCTTGGCATGTGCAGGGCTTGGACCAACTAAGCCTGATGAGTTAACCTTTTTCTGCACACCATGCAAGCACTAACCAAAAGAAAGTTAATGCAGCTGTACTATCACTAAATGAAATAGACATCAAGAAAATAGGACAACTGGGCTGGGCGCAGTGGCTCACGCCTGTAATCCCCGCACTTTGGGAGGCCGAGGCGGGTGGATCACGAGGTCAAGAGATCGAGACCATCCTGGTCAACATAGTGAAACCCCGTCTCTACTAAAACTACAAAAAATTAGCTGGGCGTGGTGGCGTGTGCCTGTAATCCCAGCTACTCAGGAGGCTGAGGCAGGAGAATTGCCTGAACTCAGGAGGTGGAGGTTGCGGTGAGCCGAGATCGCGCCATTACACCCTAGCCTGGATGACAAGAGTGAAACTCCGTCTTAAAAAAAAAAGAAAAAGAAAATAGGACAACTATAGAGAAGTGGGGACAGAAAGTGATAAAAAGGTGGACTCACCAAAAATATATAATGTAAAATTCTGTATGAACTGCACATAATTTCATATAACATAATGTAAAAACTGACAATGCTAAAAGGAGAAAGAAAAATTGGCAATCTCAGTGGAAGACTTTAACCCTCCTCCTATAATAAATAAGAGAACAAGCAGACAAAAAACTCAGCAAGTAGAATACCTGACTAACATGATGAACAAACTTGACATATTTGACAGCTGTAGAATGCCATACCCAATCATGACAGCGCACGCACGCTTTTCTGATGCATATGGAACATCACAAGAATTGATCATATGGTTGAGCCATAAGTTTCAACACATTTTCAAAAGATTAGAATTATTCAGATCATGTCCTAGGAATAGAAGGGAGCTTTCTTATTCTGTTAAAAAGTATCTATAAAAAACCTTCTTAATGATGAAATATTTAAAACCCTCCCCCTGAAATTTGGCATGAGCTGAGGATACCCACAATACTACTCGACATTGTCCTGGAGGACCCAGCCAGCGCAAGAGGCAAGGCGAGCAGACCCAAAGGGAGGAAAGGAAGAAAGAAAAGTCATTATTTACAGATGACATCATTGTGTGCATCAAATATCCAAAGGAATTTTAGGCAACTTCTTAGAATTAATATGTGAAATTGGCAAGGCTGTTGGCTACAATGTTGCTGTGGATGGAATTCTGTCCTCCCAAAATTCCTATGTTGAAGCCGTAACCCCTGATGTGATTCAGTTTGGAGATGGGGCTTTTAGGAAGCAGTTGAGGTTAAATGAGGTCATATGGGTGGCATCCTAATCTGATAGGGTTGGTGGCCTTCTAAGAAAAGGAAGAAAGATCTTTTTCTCCCCATATGCAGGAATGGGTGGACACAGCCAGATGAGAGCCCTCTGCGAGCCAAGAAGAGGCCCTCACCAGAACCCAGCCACTCGGGCCACTGATCCTGAAGTTCCAGTCTCTGGAACTGTGAGAACACTAATCTCTGCTGTTTAAGCCACCCAGTCTATGGCATTTTGTTATAGTAGCCTGAGCTAACTAGTACAAATGTCAATATTTTGAAAATTGTGCTTATATGTATCAGCAACAAACAATAATAAAAGAGATAGGAAAATTATCATTTATTGGCCACGTGTGGTGGCTCACACCTGGAAGTCAGCACTTTGGGAAGCCAAGGCAGGTTGAACACCTGAGGTCAGGAGTTAAAAACCAGCCTGGCCAACATGGGAAACCCCATCTGTATTAAAAACACAAAAATTAACCAGGAGTGGTGGTAGGCACCTGTGATCTCAGCTACTTGGGAGGCTGAGGCACAAGAATCACTTGAACCCGGGAGGTGGAGGTTGCAGTGAGCCAAGATCATGCCAGTGCACTTCAGCCTGGGTGACAGAGTGAGACAGAGATTATAATAGTATTCAAAACCAACGAATACCTAGTAGTAAATCTGACAAAAGATATGCAAAACCTTTACACAGGAAATTATTAACTTTATCTAAATAAGCGGAAGGATACATTGCATATTTGTGGATTGCAAAATGCAATATTAAAATAATTTTGATTCTTTGGAATCTGAGCTATAGTTTTAATGCACACACACCCCACCCCCAAATTCTAGAAGTGTTTTGATGGTGTGTGTGTGTGTGTGTGTGTGTGTGTGTAAATGACATACTGACTCTAAAATCTAGAAATTGCAAAGAACCAAGAATAGGTAAGATAAATTTGAAGAAGGAGAAGGAAGAGGAGGTAGGAAGAAGAGAACAAGGATGAGAAGGGGAGGAGGAGCAACATCAAAGCAGGGGGGCTTATACTACATGCATCTGGACTCACTGTAAAACTACAGGAATCATCCAGCGTGATCTCAGTCAAGGACTGACAAGTAGACTAATGGAATGAATCAGAGTCCAGAAACACTTTATCATATAATGGGAAAAGAATGCTTTTAAAAATTATTGTTGAGTGATCTGAATACAGATATATACGGAAAGAAAATCTTGGTGCCTACTTTATAACACAAACACCCCCCCCGCCCTTAATTCATCAGGATTGTAGAACTAAATCTAAGAAACAGACGATAAAGCTGCAGGAGAATTAACCATAGGATATCATCTTTATGACCTTGGAAGTAGATAGTAATTTCTTTAATAATATGGAAAAAGCACAAATGCCATTGAGCAAAAAAAATGGATAAATGTGATCAGATTGAAATGAAGAACTTATATTTGTCAGAAGACACCATTGATAATGTGAAACAGGATGAAAAGACAAGCCACAGAGTAGGAAAAGGTATTTGCAGTGCATATATCTGACAAAGGACTCCTATCCAGAATATATAAAGAGCTTCCACAGGTTGGGTGTGGTGGCTTATGCATGTAATCGTAGCACTTTGGGTGGCTGAGGTGGGAGGATGGCTTGAACCCAGGAGTTTGAAACCAGCCTGGGCCACAGGGTGAGACCTCATCTCTACCAAAAATAATAATAATAAAAATAACCAGGAGTGGTGGTGCTGAGATGGGAGGAATGCTAACCCCAGGAGGTTGTGGCTGTAGTGAGCTGTGACAGCACCACTACACCCTATCCTGAGTGCTGCCATTCAATCCGTCCTTTTATTGATCATTCTCCAGCCTGTGCCTTGATTGAGACCCTGTCTCAAGAAACAGATGGAAGGGAAGGGAAGCAGGAAAGGGAGGGAGAGAGAGAGAACTTCTACAGTCAATAAGAAAAAGACAACCCAATAGAAAAATATGGAAAAATAATGGACTACACTGCACAAAAAGGAATATCCAAATGGTCCAAAAATCCATGAAAAGGCACTCACCCTTATGAGCACCTCACAAGTCATTGGGGAATATAAGTCAGCACACTTTGAAATCCTGTAGCAGTGTCCATTAAAAGCAAGCACCCCCATACCCAATGACCCAGAAATTCCATGCCTAGATATTTGCTGAACAGAAATGGACGCATAAGTTCACCAGGATTTGAATGAGGATGTTCGTCATAGCATTATTCATAAGAGCTCAGAACTGAAAGTCACCCTGGTGTTCACTAGCAGAGGAATGGAGATGTAAGTAATGGTATAATCACATGATTGAGACTAGACAGCAACCAGAAAAGTTGCTATTGCTACATACAGAAACATTTTTGAATATCACAAACATAACATTTGGGGTTTTCCCAGACACAAAAGAGGAACTACTTCATAATTCTATGTATTTAAACCTCAAAACCAGGGTCTACTAATCCGTGTTGGCAGAGATTGAGATAGTGGTACCACTGTGGGAGGGGAGAGGACACAAGGTATGCAGATATTGTTCCTTTTCTTAATTGAAGTGCAGAGTGAAAGTGGAAATTTACTGAGTCTGTTTCCTTGTAATCTGTGCACTTCTCTATTTACATTCTACCTCATTAAGAAACCATTATGGAAGTCATCTTCCTTCTGCACCCTTGCTTTATTCTGTTGCCCTCTTCCTTCTTCATGCCCTAACAGAGCTGCTGCTTTTCTGTTTGCTTGTTTTATTTTCAAGTAATCTTATATGTACAGAAAGTTGCAAAATAGTATAAAGAGCTCCTATATACTATCCAACCAAATTCCCCAGTTGTTAACATTTTCCTACATTTGACAGTATCAGTCTTTCCATATGCACTAATATATTTTTTTCCTGGATCATTTGGTAACAAGTTGTAGATGTTATTCTTCATCATTCCATTATGCCCTTGTGCAAAACAAGGGTCCTTTCCTATATGAACACAGTACAACTGTCAAAATCAGGAAACTAATCTTCATCTGATACTACCCTTGAATCCACAGATCTAGTCAAAGTTTGCCTATGACATCACTGCCTTAGTAAGGTCATCAATTGTGCAGAAGCAATGCTGTATTCTTCCTATGGCTTTGGATCCCAATGCTGACTTGTCCCACTCCTCTATCTCATGGTTAAGATGGTGTCTGCTGGGTCTCTCCATGTAGCGCTCCTCAGTTGTTGTAGATCTGAGTTTCCATCTGGTATTATTTTCCTTGCCCTGGAGGACATCCATAGCTTCGGCCATATTACAGATCTTCTGTCAATGAATTCTCTCAGTCTTGTCTGAATGTCTTCTCTCAGCCTTGTTTTAAAGGATACTTTTGCTAGCTAAGTGTCTTTTTGGTTGAAGCTGTTTTTGCTTTCAGCACTTTGATGATGTCATTCCATTGTTTCTGCCTCCATTGTTCCTGGTGAGAAGTTGGTCATGATTCTTATATTTGTTCCCCTGTAAGTAATGTTATACCTCCCAGCAAACCCAGACGCTTTCAGAATTTTCTGAGGTTTTCAGAACTGTGTGTCTGAGTATTGTTATTTTTCTCTTTGTCCTGATTTGAGTTTTTCGAGACTACTGAATATGAAAATTGATGTTTTTCATCAAATTTGGGATGTTTTTGGCCATTATTTCTTCACATATTTGTACTGCCTCAATTTCACACCTTTTTCTTTGAGCCTCTGATTACGTATGTGTTAGATCATGTGATGCTATTCCACAAGGTTCTCAGGATTTGTTCGCTTTTCTTCAGCCTTTTTTCTTTGTGATCTTCAGATACTGTTTATTGATCTGTCTTCATGTTTATCAACTCTTCTGCTATCTCTGATCTGCTATTAAACCTTCCAGTGAATTTTTCATTTCAATTATACTTTTTAGTTTTAAAATTTTCATCTGTATACCATTTTGGGGCCGAGATTTCCTATATACTCACTGATTAAGACCATATCTTACTTTGTTTGGACATATTTATAATAGCTACATTAAAGTCTGCTAGGCTCAACATCTGGGTCATTTTAGATTGAGTTGCTGTTCTATAGTCTGCTTTATTCTTGCCTGGGTATCAAAGTTTCCTATTTCCTTGTATACCTGATGGGTATTTTTGAAAAATTAAATACTGGACTTTGTGGCTAATATGCTGTGAAACTCAAAATTACGTTAACTTCCTCTGAAGAATGTTGATTATTATTTTAGTAGGAAATTTAATTAGCCGATGACTTTGAACTTCCTTACCTGGGGTTCATGTTTTGTTATTGCAGATGCACAGAAAATCCAAAATGTTTCCTAAGCCTCTATAATTTGGCATGACTCAGTTCTTTCCTATGTATGTGCAGCTTAGTTGTCAGTCAAGGATTTGCAGAGCTCCTGTGTGGGACCTCTGTGTGCACAGCTCCCTCTTCTTTGACGCTTAGCTCCACACATGCTTGCTGCTCCCGCTGCTCCTCACCATCATCTCCACCTCTTCTGCTCCACGTGACCTCCGTGCCCTGCTCAGACTCTGGTGCTGTGTGCCACAGTCAGAGAACTGTAGGGGAGCATGAAGTGACTGCAGGGCTTACCGCCCGTGTCCCTTCCTGCAGGGATCTGAGTCTTGCACTCCCTGAAAACAGTTGCCTCATGTACTTTGTCCAGATTCATCGTTATTTCTGGTGGGAGGGCTAGTCTGGAAAAATGCCTAGAAGTGGAAGTCACAAGTGATTTTGGCTGGAGAAGGTGATGCTTATTTCCAACTTCAGTTGTCCATGCCCTTCTTGACCTCCAACCCAGCCTCTGCCGTTTCTCTGCCTGGAGACTTCTTGACCCCACTTCCATGACACTCTTCTCTCCTGGATTTACCCCTGCCCCTTTGCTTGCTCTTTCTCTGTCTCTTTAATTACCCCTTCCTCAAACCATCTCCTTGATGCCACATCCCCTGGAGACGCATTATGAGTCCTTTTCTCTCCTCCCGTGGCACTCACTAGGCTGCCATTCAGTCCCTCCTTTTGTTGATCATTTTCCAGCCTGTGCCTTCAATTTTTCTCTTCATCCTGGCCACTAGGCTGTATTTTCATGGATACTGCAGCTAGTGGAAATTTAGGAGGCCCTTAAACACTACACTCCCTAATTGGAATTTAATACTTTTCCCCCAAACCTATTCCTTTTTTTCATTTTCCTTTTATCCTGCCATCTACGCTAGAAGAGTAGGAGAGGCCCGAGCAGCCCCAGTTCCTCCACCACTCACTTCTCACTTGCAGTGGGCCACCAAGTCCCGATTCTGAAAGAGTATTCCAAATGGACCCCTTCTAGCCTTTGCCAGTACATGATAGCTCCTGTTAACACGGATAGTGGCCACAAAGGCAAGGTTGCTACACATGGAGTTTCCAGGGTGTGGAAAATAGTAGTCAGACCTGGCCCCATGCAATTTCTCTTTGGGGTCAGGAGGAAGTGTTGTGGGAGGGGGAAGAGAAGAGGGTTTAGAAGATTCCTGGGAGCCTGTGGAGGGGACCAGGACCCACCCAGTTCCTGTAGAGGCCCACAATCCTGATAGGAGGCTCTGAGGGAGAGCCCCTGGGTAGAAACCTAATTGGGTGGGAGGCAGGAGCTGTCCATTGTCCTCCAGGCCCCAGGGGCTGGAGTAGCATAAGGGGCACCCCAGCCTGGAGGCTGACTCCATAATCAGGGCTACTTCAGGCTTGCCTGAGTCTGCTGGCTGTCATGTAGTTAGCCCACGGGCCAGCCTGCTGAGACCCCAGCTGAAGTCCTCCCTCCAGGACTGTGGCAGATTCCCTGGCCAGGGGCATTCAGACAGGGGCTACAGAAAAAAAAGACCAAGGCCACAGCCCAACCAGCTGCAGCCACTTGAAGGGCACCATGTGTCCATACACTTCATGGGGCATTTGTCCTTGCCTCCCTGGGAGTACCCTCTTGTGACAATTCTGTATCAGAGTCCCTACGTCTCAGTGGTCTGCCAGGCTGGGGATGTGAAGGTAGGACATGTGGACAGGGACTGGGGAAGGGGGCAGGAGGGCTGTGTTCATTGGGCCAAGCTTCTGTGGAGGCTACAGAGGAGGGGCAAGTGCCTGCAGGAACCCAGCAGGGCAAACATGCCCCCAGGCTGGGGCCCTGGTAGGAGCCCAGCCAGGCTGGGGCCACTCCATGCTAGGGCCCTCAGGCTTCACCACCATCCCCTCCTCCTTCCACTGGCTCCCGGACCCAAGGAGCATGAAGCAACTGTGGGTGAGTGTCAGAGCAGGAGACCCTGAACTCCAGGCAGTGGGGGTCATCTCCAAGAAAGGGCCCAAAGGGCAGCGCCTGCTTCAGAGTCAACCGAGGGGAATCCCTGAAGGGCAGAGGGAGTGTGTACAACACTCTACAGTGGGGGGAAATGCAGCTTTAAGATGTGCTGCCTCCCACTCCATTCTACCCACACCAGCATTTCTGGTGGGGGAGGCAGTGAAACTCAGAGGGTAGGAGTCACCTCTCTGGGAGGAAGGCCCCATGAGCTGCGAGTGCTGTTTGCATCATCTTGACCCCTGTACAATTAGAACAGAGGTGCATTTGCAAGTGGTTTCTTGCCACCTCCAGGTCTGGCCAGGACCCGGGGTAGAGAGAGGCATCCTGGCATAGAGCTGGTGATGGCAGGCCTTGGATGCCAGCCGGCCTCCTACCTCCTCCCCTACTGCTGCTGTATGTCTTCAGGCAAGTTACTTAACCATTCAGGGCTCCAGTGTCCTCATTTGCAAAGTGCTGCTGGTAATAACATGTCTGGCATACAGGAAGCACTCAAGAAATGCTGGCTCTGACTGTAATCGCCCTGGCTATTTTCTGCTTGCTGTTGCCTGACACCTGTAAGTATGTCCATGCGTGTAGCTTTCCATAATTACGGTGGCTGTGTACAAACTGCATTATATTTGGCGTCCCCCACGCAGGAGGCTCAGTATCCACGGAGCTCTCTCCCTTCCCACTTGTCACGTGGCCCCACATCTCCATCCTCTCGCTTCGTTGTTTCTGCCAGGCCAGTCCCCTGCAGGGGGCGATTTGGGTTGTTTCCAGTTTTCTCAGATATAAATAGCACTGCTGTGCATATCTTTATTACAAATTCCTTCTTTCCTCTGAAACCCTGAATAACTGAGCCCACAGGGCATACAGTACCCAGCGCAGGCTGTCTTACAAAACCCACAGCATTTCCTGGCTTGCTCCACCGGCACTGCATTGGGCCCTGCAGATGGGCCCCAGGGAGGGGAGAAATGCGGGTGGCCCTCGTTCTCCAGCGCTCAGAGCTGCGGGCGGCCTCAGCACTGGCCCTTCTTGGAACTGCACGGACGCTTGACATCATCCAAGTTCACAGGCATGGGAGAAAACTAAGCAAAAATGAAAGAGAAAAACATACCACCAGTGTTTCTGAACTTACTATACCCTTAAATGTAGAAAGATCTTCTTGGTATCTGGCTGAGAGAGGCTGGGGCCCTGGGTGGCTGCAGAGCGGGGCCTGGCAGTGGAGAGGCCCAGCCTCATTTTCTTGTCAGGGTTTCCTCCACTCCCCCACTTTTTAAAAAAAAATTTTTTTGAGACAGAGTCTCATTCTGTCGCCCAGGCTGCAGTGCAGTGGTGTGATCTCGGCTCACTGCAACCTGTCTCTCAGATTCAAGCTATTCTCCTGCTTCAGCCTCCCGAGTATCTGGGATTACAGGTGCCTACCACCATGCCTGACTAATGTTTCTATTTTCAGTAGAGACAGAGTTTTACCATATTGGCCAGGCTGGTCTAAACACCTGACCTCAGGTGATCTGCCCACCTTGGCCTCCCAAAGGGCTGGGGTTATAGGCAAGAGCCACCGCACCCATCCTTTTTTTTTTTTAATAAAAAAAAAGTAGTATAGATATAATAAGTGAATATGTTCTTTTTCTTTTCTTTTCTTTTTTGAGACGGAGTTTCGCTCTTGCTACCCAGTGTGGAGTGCAATGGTGCAATCTTGGCTCACCGCAACCTCCGCCTCCCGGGTTCAGGCAATTCTCCTGCCTCAGCCTCCTGAGTAGCTGGGATTACAGGCATGCGCCACCGTGCCCAGCTAATTTTTTGTATTTTTAGTAGAGACGGGGTTTCACCGTGTTGACCAGGATGGTCTCGATCTCTTGACCTTGTGATCCACCTGCCTCGGCCTCCCAAAGTGCTGAGATTACAGGCTTGAGCCACTGCTCCCGGCCACTTTTTCTTTTATTTTCTTCTGAATCAGGGTCTGGCTCTGTTGCCCAAACTGGGGTGCAGTGCTACCATAGTGTGATCTCAGCTCACTGCAACCTCCACCCACTGGGTTCAAGCGATTCTCTGAATCAGCCTTCCAAGTAGCTGGGACTACAGGCAAGTGTCACTGAGGCAGCTTCAACTTCCCGGGCTCAAGTGATGCTCCCTGCTTAGCCTCCCAAAGTGTAGGGTTTTCAGGTGTGAGCCACCATGCCTGGCCATGAATACATTCTTATTGTGCAAGGTTCGCCACAGTTTTTACATATATTCTGTGATTTTTTAAAACTGTTTTGGGGTCAATATGAGTAACTCATATTTTCCCAGAAAAATCCCATTTCAACTCCTTCCCTCCCTCCCTTCCTTCTTTCCTTTTCCTTCCTTCCTTCCTTCCTTCCTTCCTTCCTTCCCTCCCTCCCTCCCTCCCTCCCTCCCTCCCTCCTTCCTTCCTTCCTTCCTCTCTCTCTTTCTCTGTTTCTTTCTCCTTTCTTTCTTTTTGATGAAGTCTCACTCTGTTGCCCAGGCTGGAGTGCAATGGCATGATCTAAGGTCATTGCAACCTCTGCCCACCAGGTTCAAGCCATTCTCCTGCCTCAGCCTCCCGAGTGGCTGGGACTACAGGCATGTGCCAACATAAACAGATAATTTTTGTACTTTTAGTAGAGATGGGGTTTCACCAGATTGGCCAGGCTAGTCTCAAACTCTTGACCTCAGGTGATCTGTCCGACTCAGCCTTCCAAAGTGCTGGGATTACAGGCGTGAGTCATCGTCCTTGGCCCGTTTTCTACTTATTAGCAAGACGTTGTGCAGAGGATTCTTTTATAATCTTTATCTCTTTATGTTGCCTCTTTTGTACCTATTTTTTTTGCTTATTTTTTTGTTGCTGACCAGACTTGTAAAATTGGTCTATTTTACTCTTTAAATTTTTTTTTAAAGAACTAGCTTTTGTGTTACTGATTAGCTATGGTACTGATTGTTTTTCTTTCATTAATTTCTGTTTGGCATTATCACACTCATCCTTTCACCTTTCTTGGGGTTGTTTTGCTCTTCTTGTCCGGCTTCTTGAGTGGTCAGCCTTGGTTTATTTTCAGTCTTGCTTGCTTTCTGATAAGGGCACGAGGGCCTGTGACATCTCCTCAGAGCATGGCTTTGGCCAGGCTTGTAACACAGAGATCACACCACTGCACTCTAGCCTGGGCGTGTGAGATTCTAAGCTTTATTTCTGTAGTCTCCACATTCTGTCATGTAAATTTCCCACTGAGCGGATTTATTTGGCTTTCCTTTAGTTATTTCTTTTTAATTTTATTGCAGTGATTCCTGCTTTTGTAGACTTTTTTTTTTCAATTTCCTTTGTCTCCTAGTGCTTGGTTTATTGCTAAGGCTCTTCCATGTGACTGAAAAAAAGTATATTCTCCATATGGCATATCAACATACATTTCATGTCATTTTAAAGTTGAGGTATACTTTACATACATAATTTCATGGAACTTACATGTAAATTACATTTACATAAAACACACTGATTTTATGGGTACAGTTTGCCACGTCCTTGTGTAGCCACAGAAAATACACAGAACATTTTAACATCCCAGAAAATCCCCCTGGGCTCCTCCAAGTCAATCCCAGCACCACCCCAACCCTCTAGATTGGCTCTAGAATGTGTAGAAATGGAATTATGCAGTGTGTATTCTTTATGTCTGTTTTCTTTTGTTCAGCCTCGTGTCTGAGCCATTCATTCATGTTGTTGAGATACTAATAGTTATTCTTTTTAATTTATATACACCCATTTGTTTACCTGCATTCCTGTTTGTGGACATTAACACATTGCTTCCAGTTTCACCTACTGTGAATAGAGCTATTATAAATGCTCTTGTACAAGTTTCTTTCTTTCTTTTTCTTTTCTGTTTTTTTGAGACAGAGTCTGGCTCTTTCACTGAGGCTGGGTTGCAGTGGCCCAATCTTGACTCATTGCAACCTCCGCCTCCCAGGTTCAAGCAATTTTCGTGCAGCCTCCCTAGTAGCTGGGATTGCAGGCATGTGCCACCACGCCAGGCTAGTTTTTGTATTTTTAGTAGAGATGGGGTTTCATCAAGTTGGCCAGGCTGGCCTCGAACTCCTGACCTCAAGTGATCTGCCCACCTCAGCCTCCCAAAGTGTTGAGATTACAGGCGTGAGCCACTGCACCTGGACTCTTTTTTTTTTTTTCCTACATATGTTTTTTACTTTTGGGGAGTAAATACATAAGAGGAATTGCTGGGTCAGAGGGAAGGTATTTGTCTAGCTTTATAATAAACTGCCAAACAGTTCTCCAAAGTGGCTGTCTCATATTTATACACATTCTCTTTCATAGTGTTTTGCATCTGTCAACAATAGTATTCCTAACAGCAATTAGATATTAGCTCCTATCACAAAGCAGCACACAGAAACAGCTGCCTTGTGCTCCCTGGACTTTGGTTCCTTAGCAGTGAGGGCTGGAGAATGAGTGAGGCACTGCATGGACAAGGCGACAAAACCACACTTTCCCCAGCATCATTCTCCACTTCTTCAGTCACAGACACCCCACAGCCCCGCCTCCCTTGCAGCTGATGAAGTCACGTGATTCAGCTGTCAGTGGGGTCATGTGGCAGAAAGTTGACTGGTGCCCACCATTCCCCCTCCCTTTCTCTATCCTGCTGCTGGGAACATGGATGTGGCGGCTAAATCTCCATGTCGGAACTCCTGGAAGAGGGCCAACCCCAGGTGCTGGAGCAGAGAGCTGGAGGCAGCCTGGTTCCTGAGGGTTCTGTGACCACCCCGGGTGCCACCCCTGATGCTTAGGGGAAAGGCATGATATCTGCCTTGCATTAGCCCTGGCTGGTGCACACAGGTCTGTGTCCATGCTGGGAACTCCAGGCTGGCAGCCAGGCCTCCCACTTTAGCACAGCCTTTGTGCCTGCAGGTAGAGGTTACACAGGGTGGGATTGAAGGGGCCTGAGTTCAGAGTCTTCTGACACATGCTAGGAGGCCACTTCCATGATAAGTCTCTGGTGTCCACTACAGGGAAGGAGGATCTGGGAGCCACTTATAGGCCATCTGAGACCTGTTCCTGTCACCCTAACTACTCTTGGCTGCTAGATATACCTGGGTTGGGGGGCTGGCTGGGCTGGAATAGTGCCTGGCCTTCTGGGGCCTAGGGCCGGAGGCAACTCCAGGAGGATGGAAGTGACACCAACCAGGAAAGCTAAGGTGGGGTCAATCAGGAAGGGCCCACCTCGCCTGGCAGTCAGAGAGTGCCAGGGATGTTCCAGGGAACCCCAGCCAGCAGGGGGGTGGCCCAGAGCCTCAGCCTGGCAGCAGACTCAGCAGGGGCTGCTCTCACGTCCCTTCCTTTGCCCAAGGGCAGAGTATCGCCGGGACAGGTGCTGGTATCTACCTTATGCTTGGATGCCTGGTGAGAAGGGAGGAAGTCTAGGGGGTTCTCACCCTATGCTCTCAGGCCAAGCCTCTGAGCCAGGCCTGCAGATGCTGCCCCTGGCCCAGGCATACTGATTAGTTGGCTTTATCACTTTGTTAGCCATCAAGGTGACTCCAAATCCCTTGGAGGACTCAGGTGAATCTGCCGATAAACTGACAAAATGCCTTTGCTGGGTCTGTTTCACCATTTTCCCCACCCTCTTAATTCCCTAAACGCACCAGCTAGTGCCAGCCATGGGGCCTTTGCATGGTAGCTTCTTCTGTCAACACGCTCCCTTTTCCTCGCAAGGGTAGCCCTTGTCTGTCATTCGGACTTCAGCTTAGACCTCGCCTCCTCAGAAAGGTCTTCCATGAACATCCCTCTGAAGTTGCCACCCTGTCACTCTTTAGCAGACCACTTTGTTTTAAATCTACATACAATAATTGCTGCTAGATGCATTCTTGTTTGCCTGTTATTAAGCTTTGCAAAGGCAGAATCCTTGTCCATCTCATTCCCTGGTGTGACTCAGTGCCTGGGCAGAGCCAGGCACACAGTAACTGCACAAAGAAGGCCAGTGGACACCCTTGGGCAGAACACAGTGGTTAGAGGCACAAAGGCAGATCCAGATGCTAATACTAAACTAGCTGTCTGACCTGAGGCCAATTAGAGTCTGTGTCTCAATTTCCTTATTTGTAAAAGGGAGGTAATGATAATGTTATGAAGTTTATTCAAAATGGTGGATGTTGGACTTTTAGAATGATTTCGGGCATGTGGTGAGTGAATTGTAAATTGTAGCTATGGCCTTCATCATCACCATCACTATCACTACCATCATCATTGTCACCAACACCATAATTATTATCACCACCACCACCAGCAGCAGCACCATCAGCACCACCACCATTACCACCACCATCATAATCACCACCAACACCATTACCATCATCATCACCAACACCATCATCATTATCATCACCACCACCATTGACACCACCACCGGCACCACCATTACCATCTTTATCACCACCACCATCACCATCCACACTACCATCACCATCATCACCACCATCACTATCACCACCACCACCATCATCACCACCATCACTATCACCACCACCACCATCACCACCATCACTATCACCACCACCATCATCACCATCACTGTCACCACCACCACCATCATCACCACCATCACTATCACCACCACCATCATCACCACCATCACTATCACCACCACCACCATCACCACCATCACTATCACCACCACCATCATCACCACCATCACTATCACCAACACCACCACCATCACCACCATCACTATCACCACCAGCACCATCATCACCACCATCACTATCACCACCACCATCATTACCATCACTGTCACCACCACCACCATCATCACCACCATCACTATCACCACCACCATCATCATCACCACCATCACTATCACCACCACCATCATCACCACCATCACTATCACCACCACCATCATCATCACCACCATCACTATCACCACCACCACCATCATCACCATCACTATCACCACCACCATCATTACCATCACTGTCACCACCACCACCATCATCACCACCATCACCATCATCACCACCATCACTATCACCACCACCACCATCATCACCACCATCACTCACCACCACCATCACCACCATCACTATCACCACCATCACTATCACCACCACCACCATCATCACCATCACTACCACCACCACCACCATCATCACTACCATCACTATCACCACCACCACTATCACCACCACCATCACTATCACCACCATTACTATCACCACCACCATCATCACCATCACTGTCACCACCACCACCATCATCACCACCATCACTATCACCAACACCACCACCATCACCACCATCACTATCACCACCAGCACCATCATCACCACCATCACTATCACCACCACCATCATTACCATCACTGTCACCACCACCACCATCATCACCACCATCACTATCACCACCACCATCATCATCACCACCATCATTATCACCACCACCACCATCACCACCATCACTATCACCACCACCATCATCATCACCACCATCACTATCACCACCATCATCATCACCACCATCACTATCACCACCACCATCATCATCACCACCATCATTATCACCACCACCACCATCACCACCATCACTATCACCACCACCATCATCATCACCACCATCACTATCACCACCACCACCATCACCACCATCACTATCACCACCACCATCATTACCATCACTGTCACCACCACCACCATCATCACCACCATCACCATCATCACCACCATCACTATCACCACCACCATCATTACCATCACTATCACCACCACCACCATCATCACCACCATCACTCACCACCACCATCACCACCATCACTATCACCACCATCACTATCACCACCACCACTATCACCACCACCATCACTATCACCACCATCACTTCACCACCGCCATCATTACCATCACTGTCACCACCACCACCATCATCACCACCATCACTCACCACCACCATCACCATCACTATCACCACCATCACTATCACCACCACCACTATCACCACCACCATCACTATCACCACCATCACTTCACCACCACCATCATTACCATCACTGTCACCACCACCACCATCATCACCACCATCACTCACCACCACCATCACCACCATCACTATCACCACCATCACTATCACCATCACCACTATCACCACCACCATCACTATCACCACCACCACTATCACCACCACCATCACTATCACCACCATCACTTCACCACCACCACCATCATCACCACCACTATCACCACCACCACTATTGCCACA
This sequence comes from Callithrix jacchus, assembly GCF_049354715.1. NCBI lineage: Eukaryota > Metazoa > Chordata > Mammalia > Primates > Cebidae > Callithrix > Callithrix jacchus. The sequence goes on along the minus strand of NC_133512.1, from coordinate 12,408,350 downwards.
AACACTGTCACCACCACCACCATCCCTACCACCATCACCACCATCATCACCACCATCACTATCACCAACACCATAATCATCACCACCATCACTATCACCACCACCATCACCACCATCACTATCACCACCACCATCACTATCACCACCACCACCATTACCACCAACACTGTCACCACCACCACCGTCCCTACCACCATCACCACCATCACTATCACCACCACCATCATCACCACCATCACTATCACCACCACCACCACCATCACTATCACCACCACCATAATCATCACCACCATCACTATCACCACCACCATCATCACCACCATCACTATCACCTCCACCATCATCATCACCAACACTATCATTATCACTACCATCACCACCACCACCATTACCACCACCACCAACACCACCACCATCACTATCACTACCATCACCATCACCACCATCATCATAATCACCACCATTACCACCATCACCACCATCCTTATCACCACCACCAACACCATCACCACCATCACTATCACTACCATCACCAACACCACCATCATAATCACCACCACCATTACCACCATCGCCACCATCCTTATCACCATCACCATCACCACCATCACTATCACTACCATCACCAACACCACCACCATCATAATCACCACCACCATTACCACCATCGCCACCATCCTTATCACCATCACCATCACCACCATCACTATCACTACCATCACCAACACCACCACCATCATAATCACTACCACCATCACTATCACTACCATCACCAACACCACCACCATCATAATCACCACCACCATTACCACCATCGCCACCATCCTTATCACCATCACCATCACCACCATCACTATCACTACCATCACCAACACCACCACCATCATAATCACCACCACCATTACCACCATCGCCACCATCCTTATCACCATCACCATCACCACCATCACTATCACTACCATCACCAACACCACCACCATCATAATCACTACCACCATCACTATCACTACCATCACCAACACCACCACCATCATAATCACCACCACCATTACCACCATTGCCACCATCCTTATCACCATCACCATCACCACCATCACTATCACTACCATCACCAACACCACCACCATCATAATCACCACCACCATTACCACCATCACCATCACCACCATCCTTGTCATCACCACCATCACTCTGTGGTGGTACCACCAGTACCACTGTTACCATCATTATCATTATCACCACCACCACCAATGATAACCATTACCATCATTATCATCACCATCACCACCATAGCCACTCCACTGTGTCCTGTGTGGGCTGCCATGTTAAGAGCCAGATGATGAGAGATGGATGGACTAGGGCCTTCCCACTCTGGGAACCACAGCCTGCTCTCCCTGACAGATGGCTGGGCCTGGGAGAGGAGGTGCAGTGACACCCTCCCACATGACAGCAGCCCCTGGAGGTGAGTGGGACAGGGGAGGCGTGGCTTTCTTTGGGAGAATGAGCCCCATGTGCAGCACTTTTGGCTCTGCAGATGTGATGCTTGTTGCCATGGTGATTGTCCTAACAATAACCTCCCAGAACTGATATTCCCCACACCCTCCCCAGCTGCCACCTGGGAAGGGGAGCCCTCCTTGCTTATGAAAGCAAGTTAGAAAGGACAAGGTGGAAGGCAGAGATGACACGCGGGTGGGGGTGTAAGTGGGCCTTTTCTGAAGGTAGAGGTGGGGAGAAGGGGCAGTCTGGACCTCTCTGACCACAGCTAAAGCCAGACGAGAGGGCTTCTGGAATCTGGGACCAGAGAGTCATGGTTGGAAGTCTTTCTCCCTTCTAGCCATTTCTTTCTGCTAGGGAGAAGCCCTCTGGGTCTGAGGGTGGGGAGTGGGCTATTTTTTGAGTGGCAGTGTGGGGTCAAGCTGTCTGGCTATAACTCAGTCCTTCCCCACTGTCTGGTGCCCAATCATGCCGACCTTCCTGCGCTCACCAGGGTGGTTCTACATCATACCTCTTATGTTCCAGCTCTGAGGAGGGACTGCCCGGGCTCTCAGGTGCTAACAGGTACAAGAGGCAGGGAGAGGTGCAAGATACAATGGATCCCAAATTGCATCTCTTAGTGACTCCCACGTTCTTGTGTAACCCTGGATCTGGGCAGTTTCTCACCTTTTGAAAGGTGACCTTGGCCAGGTGTGGTGGCTCACACCCGTAATCCCAGCACTTTGGGAGGCTAAGGTGGGTGGATCACCTGAGGTCAGGAGTTCAAAACCAGCCTGGCCCACATAGGGAAACCCTAACTTTACTAAAAATACAAAAATTAGCAGAGCGTGGTGGCGGGTGCCTGTAATCCCAGTTACTTGGGAGGCTGAGGCAGGAGAATCGCTTGAGCCTGGGAAGTGGCAGTTGCAATGAGCTAAGACTGCACCACTGCACTCCAGCCTGGGCAACAAGAGCAAGACTCCATCTCAAAAAAAAAAGAAAGGTGACCTCATAAAAGACTACCTGGTGTGCTGCTGTGTCCACACCCAGTGTTGCAGAAAGCTGTGTGAGTGGGTCTGTTTGTATGCATGGGTTTGTGTGTAGGTGTGTGTTTGTGTTTGTGTGTGTGTGTGTGTCTGTGGAAGGCAACGGAGGTTTTATGGGGCACTGGGGTTTGATCATTGTCATTCTGTGGCTGTGTGATTGTGGGCAAATTACTATACCTCTCTGTCTCTCCATTGTCTCATCTAGTAAAATGTGGATAATAATAGTACATGCTTCATAAGATTGTTTCAGAATTAAATGACATAGCACATGTAAACTGCATGATCAGTGTCAGCTGTCATTAGTACCACTTTATCTCCCGGACATGCCAGTAGGAGTGTGTATGGCTTCATGGTAGCCTGGAAAGAGTCCGACTTACAGAGGGTGCAGTTTTCTTTTGTCTTATTTGTATTCTTTTTTTCTTGAGACAGGGTCTCTCTCTGTCACCCAGGCTGGACTGCAGTGGCGAGATCTTGGCTCACTGCAACCTCTGCCTCCTGGGTTCAAACGATTCTTGTTTGGGATTATAGGCATGCACCACCACATCTGGCTAATTTTTGTATTTTTGGTAGAAATAGTTTTCACCATGTGGGCCAGGCAGGTCTCGAACTCCTGACCTCAGGTGATTCACCCATCTCAGCCTCCCAAAGTGCTGGGATTTGTAATCTATTGTGTGGCCCTGCTTTGTCTTTCCGGAGGTCAGAAATGGAAAGCATGGATGCTTCCAGCAGGTGCTAGAAGAAACTCCTGTGGGGTTAAACGCAACTCCAAGAACAAACCTCAGACTTGGCCTTCAGTCCTTCCTTGAGCCCATGCCATTTTCTCTGTTAGGATGGCTCAGGGTTCTCTGAGTCCGAGACTGACATGGACGGAGTCTCCCTTCCTGCCGTGGTCTTGCTGAAGTCAAGGCCAGGATCCCTTTGCCTCCTCAGCTGGGGACTTCCACAGGTGACCCAGCACTCACCTTTGGCCTGAGAATTTCTCATCCTCTAGCTGTCTTCTGGGTGCAGGCTGGTCGATGGCAGGGACTTGTTGCTGTGTGGTCTACTAATTGCCCAGCAGTCCTGTGCCAAATGCATCCTGGCCCAGAAGCGCCCTGGCTGCTGGCACTCAGAATCCCTTTATCCCCTCCCTTATCCTCACAACATTTATTGTGGCTTGTGGGGCTTGCCCTGGGCTGGCCATGAGGTGAGAGGGATGGCAGGATAGGCCCAGAACTGGTCCTTGGGGAGCAGTAAGGAGGTCATGTCAGGGCAGAAGCATGACCCAAATCCAGAGTGGGCTGCTGGAAACCCCTGGCTCAGAGCCTGCCCAGGACAGATCCTGTCAGGAGAGTGTGGGGATGTTGGAGCCCAGTGGTCTGAAGTCCCAGTTCTGGACAGCAGCCCTGGTGCCAGCCCTCAGTAAAAGCTGTTTTGTGGGAAACCAGGTCGGCCCTGCCTCCTGCCTGCCTCCCTGCACTTGCCTCCTTGGCCTCCAGGTCTACTTTCAAGAGGGGGTTGGGTGGATGGGCTCTCTTCCTCTAGGCAAAAGCAGGGAGCAGGCAGGTGAACTATGCTGGAAGAGGAAAGAACGCATTCCCTTACCTGGGCAGGGTGGCTTTGAGCTCTCAGAGCCCGCCAAATTGCTGATGGAGCAGCCCCTGTTCCCTGGCTCAGGGTCCCTTGGCCTGGACTGCGAGTCGCCTCCTGGGACCTCCATTCCAAACATCACAGCAACCAGTCTTTGGAGAAGTGGTGGGGGAGGAAGGGGCTGGGGCCAAGGGGACATGGCAGGCTCCACCCTTTCACTTTCTCATGCTAGTGTCCCAGTGTGCACCTCTGGGCGGCTCCTCCTGGCCAGGCAGCCTTTGTGGCGTGTGGGCTGATGGAGACTGGGCAAGAGGGATCTGGCAGCATCTCTTCCTGGAGGTGTGAGGAATGAGTCCTGTGGAGGGCAGCACGTGGGCCCCCGGCCTCCTTGTGGGTCCCAGTCCCCTCCTGCTGTCAGACGAGGTGGGCCTTCAGGGGAGAGAGGAGGCTGCGTTCATTGTGTGCACTCTTCTGTGTTATGTGAGAGTGAGGGGTCACCAGCACCAAGTGGCCTGCGTGCACGAGGTGCGGGAGTGGTGCGGGTACAGGATGAAGGCATCAGTACAGGGCGCGGGTGTGTGTGAAGGGTGCGGGGGCGGGCGGGGGCGGGCGCGCGTGTGTGCAGGTGCAGGTGCAGGTGCGGGCGCGTTGCGGGTGCGGGGCACGGGTGTGTGTGCAGGACGCGTGTGCAGATGCAGGGCGCGGGTGCCGTGCGGGTGCCGTGCGGGTGCGGGTGCAGGAGCAGCGTGTGCAGGGCTCGGGGAAGGCGCGTGCAGGGGGCGGCGGGCGGGGCGGGCGCGGCGGCGGCGGCGGCGGCGGTGACAGCGGCGCCCGCGCCTCCCCGCGCGTAGGTGTGCGGCGCGCTCCTGGCGGGGACGGAGCGAGCAGATCTCGCGTGCGCTCGCCGCCCGGCGCAGCCCAGCCCGGCCCCCGCCTGGCGCCGCGAGCCGAGGTGTCTCCCGCGCCCGCGCCCGTGTCGCCGCCGTGCCCGCGAGCGGGAGCCGGAGTCGCCGCCGCCCGAGCGCAGCCGAGCGCACGCCGAGCCCGTCCGCCGCCGCCATGGCCACCACGGTGACCTGCACCCGCTTCACCGACGAGTACCAGCTCTACGAGGATATTGGCAAGTAAGAGCCGCGGCGCGCGCGGGCTGGGCCGGGGACCCCAGAGAGCCGGGACCTCCAGGACCCTCGGCGCCGCCGGCTCTGGACGCACTGCGGCCCCGCGCGCCGCGGGTTCCTCTGGGCTCCGGGCCCAAGCACACGGCCCGGCGCGGCCCCGACCCCCGAGCCCCAGGCCCCGGGCCCGGCTGCCGGACCTCAGCGCGCGTGGCCCTGCCCAGCTCTGCCCAGCGCTGCTGCCGGGCCGGGGCTCCGGGCTCGAGACTTGGCGCGGCGGGGGCGGCAGCAGGTGTCCCCGGAGCGCCCGGCAGACGTGACGCATTTGGCGGCGGGGAGGTCAGAGAGGAGGGGCGCGCGGGGGTGGCCGCCTGGCCTGGAGCGCCGGGAGGGGTCCGCTGTGGCCCCAGAGGGTCGTCCCCAGACGCGGGCGCGCTGTCCCCACCCCCACCCAAGCGGCGGGCGGGGGTGGCGGGACCTGCTTGCTCCTGCTTCTGCGCGTGGCCCCATCCGTGCGGGGGGCGCCCGCGTGGAAGAGCCGCCGCTATGGGTCCCCTGGGGAATCTGGGTTCTGAAGGATTTTTCCCCAGATTCTTCTGGAAACAGGAATTTGGAGGTGGGGGAAGGACGAGGTTAGGGAGCCTGGATCAGGTCATGGGGATGCGAGGAAAGTCTACGAGCTTGACTGGGTTGCTAATTTCAGGGTCATCAAGGTGGGTGGGGGCTGGATTTTGAAGCGTTGACGAGGGGCCTAAAGGGGAAGGGGCTTCGAAGGTTTGTTTGAAGTGGGGCCTCACGGTGAACAGGTGCCGTGGCTCCCGTTCTCCGCTCAGCAATATGAGCAGTGTGGGGCGAAGGTCTGGTTTTGGGTCCCCAGTCCCGGCTTTGTCCCTCGGGTCAGAGATGGGAAGCCCCTCAGGGGCCTCCTGTTTGACCTGGGGTCTCCGGTCTGAGAATGAAGGTGGATGCACCTGGCGTCTCCGCGACTAGCTTCAGAACTCCTGAATCTTCAGCCTGACTGGGCCAGAGCCCCATCCTTCTGCGTCCTCCCCCATCCACCTCCGTCCCTTCAGTGCAGGCGGTGGGGGCGCTGGCGGTGCTGGCAAGATTTCCTCTTACACATCCAGAAGCAGATCCTTTTTTTCCTTTACTAAATAAGTGTCTGGTTAAACCTTGTGGTGGGTGAGGGACGCTGATCATTGATAATTGTGGAGTGTGGAGCTGGAGGAGTGTGGGGGTGTGTTCATTCCCCACTTCTCACTGCACGTGTGGAGAGGATCCGGTAGGGGTTGCGGGTGTGGAGCCCAGCCCTGTGCAAGAAGCCATGCTGGATGGGTGGATGGGGGCCAGGCTGGCTTGGGGACCCTTTTGTGGATGGATCTGGAGAGCACCCCAGGGCTGAGACCTCGAGGGAGGGGGCGGGCCCAGCCCCCTTCATTCGGATCCCAAGTTGGGGGCTGGTTCCCCTGTCTCCACCCCTCAGAATCACACATCTACCCCCATCTGTCCTCTTGGCCTCCAGAGGTGTCCTGGCTGTTGGTGGGGCAGGTGGGTGGCAGTTAATGTGCCTAGCTCTCCGAGGAAGAGAGCAGCAGTGGGAAGTCACTCTTTCCTCAGGGGCCTTCTTGTCGTCTTCTCTGCTTGTGCCCAGAAGCATAGAGGCCCTCACACCAGGTGTCCCTGGTCTCCTCTGAAGAAGCCACTTTCAAGACCTTCCCAAGTACTCCCAGTGTCCTCAGCCTGCAACTCACTCTGGCTGCTCCTTCTCCCCTTTGCTGCAAGCCAACTTGCATCCAGCAGCAGTGACAGGGTGGCCAGCTCCCCGCTGAGCCTCCCATTCCAGCACAACTGGATGTCCTGGCCAGTGCTACCCACACTGGGGAATGGAGGTCTCTGGGGCTGCCTGGGGGAGGCTGAGAGAAGTGGCTCCAGAGGTGGAGACCAGGTAGGACTGAGACTGCTGGGCTTCTCTCTGAAGCCTGAGAATGAGCCACCACCAGAAGGGAGCGAGTGTGGCCTCCAGAGCGAAAGCACCAGCAGCCATGCAGCTCGGGGTGAGGAGTGGAGCCTGGCATTGGGGGAGCCCCATGGCCTGGGACAAGAGCAGGCAGCTCAGCCCAGTGCACCTTTGTGGAGCCCTGCTAGGCGCCGGGCCCCTGGGGACCACCAAGGGCCTGACACTGCACTACTGTGTTATCTCTGGGGTAGAGAAGGGACTGATCCTTTGGGGGTGCAACTGTGCTGCCATAGAGGTGTGCCAGGGAACTGGGAAGGCAGAGCAGGGCGCCCAAGGGGGATGTGTGAGGCCAGGGCTCAGTTGTGGGCACTCAGCCCATTTGCAGCACTGGGGTCTCTTGGTGGACATGTTGGCTGGTTGTTGACAGTGCCTGTCCGGGGCACAGTTGGTGTTGCTTCCTGGCCCCAGGTGGACATGTCCAAGTTTATTTAAAGCTGCAGCCCTTGGCACCCAGTCAGGTGGCACTGAGCTCCCCTCCCAAAGGAAGGACTTGGCCTCAGGCCCGAAGCTGCTCATGTGTGATGAGGCCACTGGCCTTTCCCCTCCCTTGACCCATCCTTTTGCTTGTCTCTGCTCCCGAATCTTCCCCAGGGGCCTGGGTAGCAGGGTCAGCCAGCCAAGACGAGCGGCTTTCTGTGGCCCTGCCTTGCCCTGCCCAGCTCTCCTGGGAATGTGTGCCCTTCCCTGCTTAGCCTGGCCGGGCTCAGAGACAGTAGCCTGGTGGCCCGTGTCCTGGACACAGGAGCCTGGGAGCAGTTACAGAGCAAGGCAGGGAAGCCCTTAGCCCGGCATGGCCCAACCATCAGTGCAGTTCTAATTTTTTTATATTGGGCAAACTTTAAAAATCCAGAAAAAAACCAGGGATAATAAAATGAACACAGTATCTCTTCTACCCAGAATTGAAAATGGTTAATCTTTTGTCATTTTGGCCTTAAGTCCTTTTTAAAAAAATTGTAAGAAGTATTACAAATGAATATTAAGTAACCCATTTTCATCCAACTACTGCTTTTGTATTTTTCCTCCCAGGCTCTTTTGGGTACATTTACACATGGATATGAGTATCCGTAACTAATACACAGGATTCTTTTGTGTGTGTGTTTTCCTTTCTTTACATAAAAAACCTGGGACTTGTATGTTTCACTCAACAGTCTTGTTGACACCTGTGCTCGTCGATGTGTTTGATCTCGGGCTGCTGCAGTGACCTGTAGTGTGAACATTGTGTCCTGCCTGCCCGCCTCCCGATGGAAATCTAGGTTGTCTCCTGTGTTCCGCTGTCACCCAGCACATGGTGGCCAGCACCATAATGGCCCTCGCCCTGAGTGTGTCTGGGGCGCAGGTGTGAGAGTTTCTATAGGGTGTGTCCCTGGCGGTGGGGCTGTCTCCACAGGTGTCGCCACTCTCCCTGCTGTGTCCACCTGCACAGCAGCGTTGGGGCGACCCTTTCCCTGGGTGCTGCCTGCCGTTCCTCACGTTGGCAGGTTGTCAGTGTCGACCATTTGTCGGGTAGGAAGAGGTCTCACATTCTGTATTCAGCCTCGTGAATCTTCCATTTTTGGGGAGTTGTCTCTTTTCAAACATGGAGTTCTCCCTAGAATAAAGCATCTCCCATGAGGTTTTGGAAATCATTTCAGGGGTTCATGGGCTCGTCCTTTTCTGGGGGAGATGGCAACTAGGGCTTGTGGGCCATGTTGTAATAGCACCTAATATGTGCATTACTTTAAACCTTTGGTTTGATTTATTGATTTGATTGATTTGATTCGAATTGTCCAGAAAGGCCCTTCTCCCCAGCCCCATTTTACAGACAAAGAACTGAAGTTCAGGAAAGGTTGGCAACTTGCGCAAGCCTAGGCAGCGAGAAAGGCCCTGAGCTCCACCCCAGGGCACCTCCCGCGTTCCCACCTCTTCCACTGAACCTCAGAGAGGCCCAGAATGACCTTGATATGTCCTTGACTCCATCCAGTGGTACCCCAGTCACCAGAGAGCAGGCTGTGTCCCGGGGCGTGTGTGGCCTGACCGCTGGTGGGGGCATCACTGTCAGCTGGCAAATGCCTTCTGCTGAGAGGCGCACTGTGAACCAGCGAATGGCCTGCTAGGTAGTTAATAGATAAACTTAGGAAATTCAGAGCAAATCAATTGTTGAGTCTCCAAGCTCTGAGCCGGTTGCCAGGGAAGAGAGGAATGGAGGAGGAGGGATCACTGTATTTGCTTTCTCCCTCCCTGGAGCACAACAGGCACTCCCTGCCTTAGGGGCCTTGGCCAAGCCCTCTCTCTTCCCCATCCCTCACAGCTCACTCCCTTGGGCTGCTCAGCAGGCTGTCCCAGATGCCCCCCCAACCCCTGCCCCCGCCACGTTTTCTGCCTCCCCACTCCTCCCTGCCCCTCCCCCCACTTGTCTCCTCCCTGGCACTTTGCCCCATCTGATGTGCTGGACAGCTTACCCACAGAGAGATGGAGGTCCGGTCCCCTGCTCACGGCTGTGTCCCCAGTGCCTGGTCTGAGGTGGGGAAGGGATGAGTTGGGTGGGCTTCTGCCTTCCGGCCTGGCTCGGAGGAGGCCAGCAAGAGTCCTCCTGGTCTTGATTCCTTAATGTAGGGTAGTTTAAAAAGAAGTCACACATGCTGAGATTGCTGGCAAGATGTGCATTAAGGTGATGCTAGTTTAGTTACTATTTAATGGTATTTTTATACCATAACCTACTTTGCTGAGAGCTAAGAATATATCTGCATGCTTGCTACCAGGACTCTTTTCTTTTCTGGTAACAGTTGCTAGCACTGAAATGGTGCTTATTCTATTAACGTGCTAGATCTGTGAAGTAGGTACTGTAATCATCCCAAGTTTACAGGAGAGGCAGCTGAGGCACAGAGAAGCCCCGTTCCCCAGTAAAGGTCACACAGGGTGAGGAATTGAATCCACATTCTGTTCCTCTCGGAAGCTCATGCTTTAAAAATGCTGTAACTCCACTGGCTGATTCATGGCCAGCTTGTGGTCTACTCTGACCTGAGGCTTTTGGGCACCTGTCCTTGGCCAGCTGCTCACCATGATGTATTTGTGCTTTTCCAAATCAGGGGCACTACCTCTAGGTTCTCCTCTGTGGAAAACGTCATTTCCTTTCGTTGTCAAAGACAACCAACACTCTGACTCCATTTGACACCAGCAAGATTGGAAATTTTTATTTTATTAGTTAAATTACCAGGGCAATATCACCTTGTAAAACACAAACACACACATATACACACACACAAACCAAGTAATACAGAAGTATGTGTGGTAAAATGTGACTCATTTACACTGAAGTTCCCTCACTCCTCAGAGGTACGTGGCCTCTTAATTTTAATGTCAGTATGCGGATATGTGTGTGTGTACATGTATGCACATCTACATATATAGCAGACATAGATGATTTCAAAACACAAATGGAATCACCATATATGTGATTCTGCAATCTGTTTGCCCAACACTTTCATGGCGACCCCCCCGTGTCAGTAAGTCTTTTCTTACAGCTAAGTGCCTTCCAGTTCTTAGCAGAAAAATGTGTACATGCACGTTGGCCACATTTTTTAAACCAAAAATGAGGACCTGTCTTCTAGCAAGTGTGATGGGGCGTGGCAGGACACTGTATTTGAAATCAGGGCCTGAAAGGTTATTAGGAGGGTGCAGCTGTTGTGAAGGAAAGCTGTGTTCTCAGCATGACCAGCTGCAGGGGCTGGGCCTGTGGAGGTGGGTGCAAGTGGACTCCTGCCAAGGTCAAAGCCCTCAGGACTAAGGATGTCTCAGGTCTCACTTGAAAGAACTGAAGGACCTATTCCCATCTTCCTGCACCCCCCTTTCTAGGCATCCCCAAGAGCAGAGGGGAGAGATGTGCAATGTTTAGGTTTTGTTTCTTCTACTTAAAAATTCTAACAGGGATATTTCCCTCATTTTTGCTCCATTGGCCTTTAAAGGGTCTATATTGAGCCACCCTAGAATTTAATAGAAGAGACAATAAGTGTGCAGTGTCTGTCCCTGGGAAGACCACTCCCCTTTCCCTGTGTTCCGTGATGCCACCTCCCTGGTCCAGCCAAGACATGTGGCCCTTCTGGGGATTTTAAATATATTTTCAGAAAATCTAATTCTCTTTCTTCCCTCACAAAAGTGGAATGTGATTTGATTATTTTTAAAGCCTCTTTTACAGCTGCAAGTCACTTTGTTAGTGTAGAACCCTAAAAATGCATTATGTATCAACTTGGTTTTTAAAAAATTATCATATTGGCATATTACACAGAAATGTATATTTTATTCATAGAAAAATGTGAATTTATTTAAAATGAAAACTTCCTTTTATGTTAGAGAGAGGTGGTGTTACCAGCTGCCAAACTTTCGAGTGGCTTTTGTCTCCTGGGTTAGAGGGGCTCAGTTCCTGGTGGACATGGTTCTTTTTGTATTGACATAATTATCCAAAAATAACTAAAGTTATGATTCTTTGTTAAGCCAGATAGAAGCTTTTGTTGAATTGTAGAACAGATTGGCAACAACCAGGCAAAGATTTAAGAAGATTTTATGGGAGGAAGCATAAAAGCACACTGTTGTACAGGGTGGAATTTGGGACCCACTGTTAATCCTGTTCCCTCACTGTGTGAGCAGTAAGTGAAGCCTGGAGGGCAGGAGACGCTGTCACTGGTACAGTGAAGTTCAGAAGGTGTTATGCCTTCTGTTGTAACGCCCGCCAGGTGTCAAACCCATCCCAGTCAGTGCCAGTTAGTGCCGTTTCCCACAAGGAGCTGAGGAGCCCTGCCTCTGTCACCTAACACACCCTGAGTTTAAGCGCTGAGAACACAGCACTTAAACTGGCACATAGTAGGTGCACCGCGGTAGCTCAGTAATGGTCTGGGTCACTCAGGCCTTACACCCGGGACTGCTTCCCAGAGCAGTGGCACACCCACCCTGTAAAAGATGAGGGCCTTACAAGAGGTATTGGGTGGCCCTGCAGGGAGGTCTTGGAGGTATCCTGATATCCAGTCTGGTGAAACGCAGTAGCGGGGCTGTCAGCACTTCTGTGTCTGCCATGGAGCTTGACTCCAAGAAGTGTGCAGCCTTCAGCTCATTTCTTAATGAAGTTCTTCACATGACTTCTTGTTTGCTGTCTGATTCTCAGCGTCTGAGGGTTTGACCCAGGCCACTTGTTAGGGACTTTCTGGGAAAAGAATATGAGTCTGGTTAGGAGCAGGCCCTCCCAAAGAAGATGACCAGGTGCTGGTTCTCAGCCCCGGCCACACATGGGAAGCCCCTGAGGAGTGTTCAGGCCCCACTGCATTTAGCCAGACATTAGGGAAGTGGGGTGTCAGTATTTTTTAAAAGCTCCCAGGTGGTTCCAATGGGCACTGCATGCCTAGACTCTGCAGAGGAGTCTGCACCCGAGGCCAGACACTTGCCTAAGCCCACACTCCTTCATATGACCCTTGGTTCTTTCAGAGCCCACCTAAGCATGAATTTGAAGTTTACCTTCATTTTCTCTACATTCACAATGACGTTACTACCCCCCAGCCACCTACCCTATCCAAGTTGTCTCAGAGCACCATTGTCCAGAAGAAATAAAATGTGATAAAAGGTGAGCCATATGTGTGATTTAAAATTTTCTAGTACTTAGAAAAAAGAAAAAGGTGAAAGGAAGTTTAATAATATATTTATTTAACCTTATATCCAAAGTATCATTTCAGAGCCCTCGTGTGGTGGCTCGTGCCTGTAATCCCAGCACTTTGGGAGGCCAAGGTGGGTGTATCGCTTGAGTCCAGGAGTTAGAGACCATGGGCAACATGGCAAAACCCCATCTGTACAAAAAAAAAATCATTTCAACATGTAATCAAAATAAAAATTATTAAGCTATTTTGCATTCCTTTTTGTTATGTCTTGAAACCTGTTACGTGTTTTGCCCTTACAGCACATCTCAGTTTGGACCAGGTTCTTATCCATGGTGGCAGTGACGACTCACTCATTTATTCAGCAGATCTGGTCTCCTGTACTTACCATGTGCTGGACATTTTCTGGGTGCTTCGGAAATGGTGGTGAACAAAGGAGTCAAGGATGCCTGCCGTTGGGGAGCTTATATACTATCCTGGTGGGTAGAGCAGGCAATAATCATAAATACCAAACAAATGATATGATACGGTAGAAGGCAATTAATACCTCTGGGAATAATTAAGAAGACTCAGGAGTGCCAGTTGGGAGGAAGGTTACCATTATAAAAAGGATGATCAGGCCAAGAAGAAAGAAGACTGCAGATGCTAAAATCAGGAATGACAAAAGGAACCTTACTGCCAGCCTTACAGAAAAAAAAATTATAAGGAAATAACTATGAATAATTATGTGCCCTCAAGTTAGATAACATGGATAAAATGGACAAATACTTAGAAAGGCACAAACTACTGAGACTGACTCAAGAAGAAATAGAAAATCTGAATAGACCTATAACAAGTAGAGATTGCCTTCGTAATGAAAAATTTTCCCACAAAGAAAAGTTCAGGCTCAGATAACTTCACTGGTAAATCCTACCAAACATTTAAAAAAGAATTAATACCAATCTTTCACAAACTCTCCCTAAAAGTAGAAGAGGAGGAAATTCTTTCCAATTCATTCTGTGAAGCCAGAAATACCCTGATACCAAAACAAAAGACATCACAAAACTACAGACTATTATCACTTATGAATGCAGATGAAACATCCTCAACAGAACACTAGCAAAATAAACCTAGCAACGTATAAAAAGGATTACACATTATGAACAAGTGGGCTGTATCCCAAGAGCGAAAGGTTTATTCAGCATACAAAAATCTATCTATGTAATACAGCATGTTGATAGAGTAAACAAAGAAACTATAGGAACCATTTCAATAGATGCAGAAAAAGCATCTGACAAAAACTGATACTCCTTTATAATAAAAACTCAACAAGTGACAAGTAGAAAGGAACTTCCTTAACTTGGTAAAAACCATTGGTGAAAATTCCACAGCTAACCTCATATTTAATGGTGGAAAACGGAATGTATCTGCTCTTTCCAGTTCTAGGCAGCATGGTATAGGAGATTCTAGCCAGAGCAATTAGGCAAGAAGAAGAGATAAAAGGCATCCGGATGGAAAGAAATGGTTATAGCCACCTCTCTTTTCAGATTATATGCTTTCATATTTAGAAAATCCTAAGGAATCCATTTTAAAACCTATTAGAACTAAAAAATTGATTTAACAAAGTGGCAGGATATAAGACCAATATGCAAAAATCCATTGTATTTCACTATACTAGAAGTTTAAAATAACAAAATAAAATTAGGAAAAACAGTTTACAATAGCATCTAAAAATTAAAATACTTAATACTAAATTTAATAAAAGAAATACAAGACTTGTACATTGAAAACCACAAACCACTGTTGAGAGAAATTAAAGATGATCTAAATTAATGTTTAATGTTTAATTTTAATGGAATGTTTATCCCATGTTCATGGATTGGAAGATTTAATATTGTTAAATAGTAGGATACTCCAAATTAGCCTACATTTTTGTTATGAAAATTCCAGCTGCATTTTTTTTTTTTTTTGCAAAAATTGACAGCCTGGCCCTAAAATTTACGTAGGGATGCAAGAGACCCAGAATAGCTAAACAATCTTCAAAAAGAAGAAAGTTGGAGGACTCACAGGTTCTGATTTCACAACTAACTACACTTACAGCAATCAAGACAGTGTGGTACTGGCATGAGGATAAATACATAGATCAGTGAAATAGGAGTGAGGGTGTAGAATAAATCCATACATCTGTGGTCAGTTGATTTTTGACGAGGGTGCCAAGGTGAGAAGAATGGTGGTCCTTTCAACAACGGACAATTGAGTATCCACGTGCCGAAGAATGAAGTGGGAGCTGTACTTGACACCGTATACAAAAATTATTTCAAAATAAATAATAGATCTAAATGTAGGAGCTAAAATCATGAAACTCTTAGAGGAAACCATAGGAGGAAATCTTTGTGACTTTGTATTAGGCAATGGTTTTTTAGATATGACACCAAAAGCATAAACACCAAAAGAAAAATAGTTTTACTGTTGGGCTTAATTAACAGTAAAAACTTTGTATTCAAAGGACACCACTGAGAAAGTGGAATAGAATAGCCCATAGAATGGGAGAAAATATTTGCAAAATCGTGTGTCTGGTAAGGAATTTGAATTCGGAATACTTTAAGAACTTTTACTACCTAGCAGTAAGAAGAACCAACCTAGTTTAAAAATGGGCAAAGGACTTAAACATTTCTCTAAAATACGTAACAAATGACCCACAGCACATGAAAAGATTTCGGCATCATTATGGAAAGGCAATTTAGAACCACCATGAGATTCGATTTCACTCTTACTAGGATGGCTGTTATCGAAAGGACAGATAATAGCAAGTGTTGGTGAGGGTGTGACATCGGAATGCTCATGCTCATTCATTGCTGGTGAGAAAGTAAAATGGCGCAGCTACTATGGAAACTACTTTAGTGGGTCCTCAAAATGTTCTATCCTAGGTATATACCCAAGAGATGTGAAAACATATGTCCACACAAAAACTGGTTTATAGCATTATTATCCATAATAGCCAAAAAGTAAAAACAGCCCTGATGCCTACCCCCTGATGAATGGAAAAGACAATGTGTTATATCCATACAGTGGAATATTATTCAGGCAGAAAAAGAATGAAATACTAATGAGCATGGACACATGCTAAAATGTGAATGAGCCTTAAAAGCATCATGCTCAGTGCAAGAAGCCAGCCACAAAAGGCCACATGTTGTTTAATTCCATTTTGATGAAATGTCCAGAAAAGGCAAATCTGTAGGGCAGACACCAGCGCGAGGATGGGGAGTGACTGCTGATGGGTAGATGTTTGCTTCTGAAGTGATGAAAATGTTGTGAACTTAGACTGTGGCAATGGATGTACAACTCTCAATATACTTAAAACCACTGAATTATATACTCTAAATGGGTGAATTGATAGGTATGTGAATTAAATCTCAATAAAGATGTCAAGGAAATACAACCTACTTAGAAAATAAAAGCCCTCACATCAGGATCTCAGCGCTCACATTGCTGAGAAGTGAGCTTAGGAATTGAAGTGACCGCCAATGCCCAGCTCAGGGCTGGTGGCCTCCCCTAATCTTCAGGACCCCAGCAGAAATGCGGCTTTGGCCAGCCACCTCCTTTGAACCAGCCTCTGCTGCGAAGTGTCTTCACAAACAAAAAACAGTGAGAAGAAACCTTGTCACTGGAGCATCTGACTGGTGCCGGATGACAGCATCTCTAAACTTAGCCAGCCCTCTGGGCCTGTGCCTGACGTGAGCTCAGACCCGAGCTCAGGCCCAAGGCACTGGGGAGGGCCAGGCTCCTGCTGACCCGGGAAGATCCAGGAACCTGTGAGCCCTCACGTGAACTGGGCCTGGAGCAGGTTCTGACCTGGAGTCCAGGGACACATGACACATTGGGTGACCCCCCCGCCATCTCCAGCCCCTTCCAGAGACCAGCAAGGGGAAGATGCTGTCTGCACCACCTCACTTTCAGGGCTGTTTGACTGAAGGTTCCACTGCGACCAGGAACTCAGTAGGTGCCCTGGCTTCTAAACTTTGCCCCCATAGCCTCACTCCACGCCTGGGCCTCACCTCACATTTTGGGACTCTATTTTGCTCATTTCCTGAGTGGCCCTTGGGATTGTCCCATCAGAAATTCCAGGCCAGGCCTTTGCAGCCAGGCTGGGGCTGCACTGTGAGGTGGGCCTTAGGGGTCCCCTCCGCCTGTGCCCTCTTTCATTTCTCAGAAAGAGTCTGGGCCCTTCAAGTCCTTGTGGGGGCCCTTGTAGCAGCAGGATGACTTCCACTGTGGTGGGGAACTTCTAAGACACAATGTGTGTGCCTGAAAAGCAGCCCAGGGGTCAGGGCAACGGGACTGAGCGAGGGAGTGCTGGCCTGTCACTCAGGACCCCAGCTAGGCAGCGGGAGGTGGGTGGAGACTGGGTTGGGTGGGGGACCCCTGACTCTCAGGGGTGATGGGCAGGGCAGGGAGGCTAGTGAGAAAGTGGTGGTCGCAAGGCTGCTGCTGAGGGTCCTGCTGTCTCCCTGGAGATTAATGTGGCCGAGCCTGTGCTCCTCCTCCTAGAGAGTTGGGGACCCTGCTGTCCTGGGCCCGCTGCCCACCACCACCCCATCCCCATCCTTTCGTCATAACAGCCCCAGGGACTGACGGAGAACACCCTTCCCAGCCAAAAGCCCTGAGAAAAGCAGTGATTTTGGTGCTTTTCACAATTCCTCTGCATGCCTGAGACCAGGTTCATTCTATTCTTACATGATTTTTCTCTGACTGACATTCACAGACTCTTACCTGAACCAATTGTCCACATGCCATCCAACCCAGGACAGCCTGCCTTGTGGGAGGTGTTACTCTTTCTCTGTCTCCTCTGTTTCTCTCCCTCTATTTTTCTCACTTCATGTTCCCACGTTTTCTCCCTCTTTTGCTTCCTGGTCTTTTCCAGGCTCCTCCTGGTGTGGTGGGCACTCCCCTCACTTTATGGGGCAACCCCTCCCAGGAAAGGCCTGGGACTATTTCTTTCTCTAGCCTCATCGTGCTCCCCTCCTTTCTCCTCTCACTTACAGGATCCTGTCTTTTTGGGGACCCTCCTTCTCCTGCCCTCCCAGGTCCTTGGTGGCTCATCCCTAGCTCTGAAGGCCATTCTGGGGCTTTGCAGCTGAGTGTCACAGGCACTTCTGGGTCTCTGTCCCTCCCCCGCCACTGACACCTGGCTGAGCTATTTTCCCTACCATGGGCTGAGGGGGCTAGAATAGAGTTGTCATTCTAAATTCTCCTCACCTCCACTTTCTGGCACTGAGGACGGAGGCTCTGGAGTGTGGACCAGCGCACAACCTCCCTGTGCCTCCTGTGTCATTTCTGTGGCCTCACTGCCCTGGGGTATATGTGGGGCTCTTCCCAGCCTTGGTCACCCACGGGAGCCTCGCCAGCAGGAAGCACACATTGGGGCTCAGTTTCCCCCTCTGGACCGTGGGGTCAGTGAGGTGGTGAGGGACAGTCTCCAACAAGTGTGACTCCATGGTGAGGATGGGCCTGTGCTGTGTGACCTTGGGCAGGGAGGAGTCATTTCTTGGAGTGTGGTGAGGGTCAGTCCACGGTCCAGGGAGCCAGCCACATGGCTGCCCTTCCCTGTCCAGGGTGAGGGTAGGGCAGAGCCAGTTGCACAGCCCTTCCCTTTGTCCCAACTGCAGGTGGGAGCAGAGAGCCAGGCGTGAAGGCCTGTGGTTTCCCACTGCTGTCCCTGGGGCCTGGGGCGGTGGTGGGGCCTGTGTGAAGGATGACACAGCTCAGAACCGCAGAGCCAGCCTGTGGTGTTCGCAGGGGCAGGATGGCCCCTCTGGGTGCCCGGGGCTGGGGCTGGGAGAGGCCTGAGCGGGGGTTGCCGGGGCACATGCTGGGGCAGAACATCGTGTCTGCCTCCCGTCACAGCTGCGCTGCCTTTCGTTTATGGGTTACTGTCTGGAATCCTTAGGGATTCTTTTCTCTGAGTTTTTCTTGTTTGTTCCTAGAGGTTAAAATTTGATTTGCCACATGGTACTAATGGAGCTGTTTTTAAAAACCAGATTTTGACCAGGCGCAGTGGCTCGCATCTGTAATCCCAGCACTTTGGGAGGCCAAGGTGGGCAGATCACTTGAGGTCATGAGCTCGAGACCAACCTGGCCAACATGGTGAAAACCCATCTCTACTAAAAAGACAAAAATGAGCTGGGCGTGGTAGCACGTGCCTGTAATCCCACCTACTTGGGAGGCTGAGGTCGGAGAATGGCTTGAAATGAGGTGGGGGAAGGGCTGTGGAGGGTGCAGTGAGCCGAGGTCACACCACTGCACTCCAGCCTAGACAGCAGAATGAGACTCTGTCTCAAAAAAAGAAAAGAAAAATCCAGATTCTAAAGACAGCATTGCAAGTACCAGTTTCTGTCATTATTTCTTAATTTTTCTTAATTATTTATTGATTCCTCAGATATATGGTGACATACCATACCAGGTTGTTATTTCATTAAGGTAAAATATTCACAGAAAAATTTCTGTCTTAGCCATTTTTAAGTGTACAGTTCAGTGGCAGTGTGTTCACATTATTGTGTGACTATTACCACCATCCATCTCCAGAACTTTTTCATCTTCCCCAAGTGAAACTCTGTCCCCATTAAACACCAACTCCCCATTCCCCTCCCTCACCCTGGCACCCACCAGTCTGCTTTCTGCCTCTGTGATTTTGACGACTATAAAGTGGAATAGACAGTGTTTGTTCTTACCTCATTGAGCATCCTGTCCTCGAGGTTCACCCATGCTGTAGCCTGTGCCAGCGTTTTCTTCCTTTTTAAGGCTGAGTAATATTCCATTGTGTGCATTTTGCTCATCTGTTGGCAGACAGGTTGCTCCTGCCTCTTGGCTGTTGTGAATAATGTTGCTACGAGTGACTGTGTACAAAGGACGTTTTTAGAGGATGTGATACGTGGCCTCTCCCGCTGTGCATGACATAGTCACTGGGTTATGTGGCCTCGGGCTGCCATGTAACTCTCTGGGTTTCAGCTTCCCACCTACAAACCAGGAGGGTTGGGTCGGATGACTCTCTCAGGGCAGGAGCTGGTTCTGTGGAAGCCCCATTTCTTCCTTCTGAGACTTGCCCCAAAGCTCACCTGTCCGATGTGCAGGTGCCACTCAGGCTGATCACGTGGACATTTCTAAGCTTCCAAAATCCTTTTGCATTCCTTGAGAATGAAACTTTCTAAGGATGAAATCTGATTGATCTGAAACCAAACAAAAACCGGAGCACTTTAATTGATTCGCAGTTTGCAGGAAAAAAGAAGCAAGCGGACACAAAGCGTATCCTAAGTCCCGAAGCGCCCCTGTCCCCCGCCCGGTCTTGGCCACGGTGCGTGGACCCCGTGCGGTTCCGTGCGTGGCTTGGTGACCCTGGGGTCCCTGGCGGTGGCGCCCACGGCTTAGCCCGCGGAAGGGCTCTTCCCGTCTCGGCCTGGCTCTGGCGGGAGGCGCTGGGCTTCAGCTCCTGATCCCGCGGGGCGCCTTCCCGCGGGCCGCGACTCCAGGAGAGGCGTGGTCGGCTCTCAGGCGCGACCTTTGAAGGTCGCCGCGAGGCTGCGCGGACGCCGAGTGCGGTCCCTACGGTGCTGGCGTCGGAATCTCTCGCCCCCAGTATCTTCTGAATGGGCAGGTGTCTCTGGCTTTGGAGATCCACTCAGGCCCCACTACTTGCTCGGCGGCGGGCGCGCCTTCCCCGGGCGAAGCGGCTCTGTCCCCAACCCCACCACATGTCAGCCCACGCCCACGCCCTGGGGTCAGAGGACTCCTCGGATGGGGACCTCTTCTCTCCGTCCTTCCCCAGGGCCCTCCCCATGCCCTGTGCTTGGGGGCGAAACGGAGCTGGGGACCCCGATGTGATCCAGGGCAGCCCTGGATGTGCAGGGGGGTGATGGGGGCGCAGCAAAGTTGGGCCCTGGGGCTGGAGGCTTGCTGGGATCGTCCTGAGAGCTCAGTGGCCTTGAAGCAGCCTTCTGTGCCCTTCTCCTGCAGGCCAGGAGCAGATGGCCTGGGTCCCAGCTGGGCAGCTGTGACCTGCCCCTTGTCCCAGCCGCCTGCAGGGAGGAGCACCACCAGCCTGGGTGCGGTGAGACCCCTCCCTCCTCTCTGGGGCCTGGCTGGTGCCTGCCCACTCCTCGGGGACAGTGCCCAGCACAGCCGTGGTGGTTGGTGGAATCTGCATTGGTGGTAGCCTGCTGAGCCAGGCAGGCAGTGCTGGGCAGGGTTATGGGGTCCACATCAGCCCACCCAGACCTGAGGACACAACCCCCCGACAGGGCTGAGCCAAGCCAGGCTGGTCACTGCAGCTCAGTTCCCCCAGTGCCTTTGCTAGATCCTTCTGGGCCTTCTGGCTGGCAGGCAGTAGAGGGTAGGCTGGCCATGGATAGAGGCCCTGGGGAGGGATGGTCTGCTAAGCCCCTGGTCTCTTCTGAGTAGCAACGAGGGGCTCAGGGGCTCGCACATGGCCTGACGTGCAAGGTCTGCTGCTGGGCAAGGCGCCTTCTCTGTGCCTCCAGGCTGCTCTTGGGGCTAGTGGTCACCTGCATTCCCTGAGCAGGACAGGGCCTCCCGTCTGGACAAGGCAGGATATGGGGGCCCCGCACCTCCCTCTCTCTGCCATCTCACTCCTGCCTTCATCCTCTCAAAGTAGACATGCTGGGGAAACCTTGTCTTGCCCCCCAGGTATCCCTGTGGA
Organism: Callithrix jacchus; assembly: GCF_049354715.1. NCBI lineage: Eukaryota > Metazoa > Chordata > Mammalia > Primates > Cebidae > Callithrix > Callithrix jacchus. The sequence goes on along the minus strand of NC_133512.1, from coordinate 12,386,829 downwards.
TCCTGCTCAGTGAGGGCAACAGTGTGGTTCTGAAGGAGATGCCCAGGGAAGTGGGGGGATGCACAGGAGGAGGGCGGGGAGCCCCCAGGCAGGGCAGGTAGGCTGTGAGGAGAGGAAGGGGACATGCCAGCCGGGAGTGGGGGCTGGGGACCGAGGAGCAGGGCATTATGCTGGGCACCGCCACACACAGGCATGGTGCAGGCCCCGTCCCTCCCCCCCCACCCACCTGGTCCTTCCTCTCTGGCATCCTGGTTCCACCTGCCCCAAGCACTTCTTTCATCCTGTAGCTTGGCTTGTCCCTGGAATTTCTCAGGTGAGAGTCAGGATGGCAGCCCCATCTGCACATCTGGATTCTAGGGGCAAAGAGGAGAAGAGACATGCCCTGTGCCTAAAGTGTTCACATTCATGTTAGGAGACAGAACAAGAACGTGCCTGCCCCATGCCTCCTGAGCAGGCCCTCCCAGCATTTGGGCTACAGGAGGTGAATGGGTGCTATAGGTCAATGAGGCCTGGAATCCCAGCGCTTTGGGAGGCCCAGGTGGGAGGATCACTTAGGCTAGGAGAGAGAGGCTGCAGTGAGCTGTAATCACACCACTGCATGTTAGCCTGGTGACAGAATGGACCCCTCCCCAGTTAAAAAGAAAATGGCCAAAACTCCAGTTGAAGTATGAATGACAGATGCAAGCAGCAACAGCTCATAGAAAAAGAAATGAAAGCTTGCGGTGGGTTAAAACAGGAACACAAACTAAACAAGGATCGGCTCTCCTTCCTCTCTCAGCGTTCCCACAGCCTCCTTCCAGGCGGCCCAAGGCTAATGGGGCCACCTCCACCAGACTCCGACTCCGGCTGAGCTCCTCTCATGAGGCCAGGACCAAGGCCCTAAGGCACAGCCCTTGATATGCATGAAGGCCTCTCCGTGTGGGCAGGGGAGGAATTCCAAAGATGCAGTGAGCCCTGGCAGACCATTCCCAGTGCCAGGGGCCAGATGGCACCGATGACACAGGAGGCCCCAGGCTGAGCCTCCTCAAACCCTCCTCTTCACACACCCTCCCCCATCACCCCCTCCTTCCCCTTCTCACCCCCTCCTGTCCCTGCTCACACTCTCCTACCCCTGCTCACACACTCCTCCCCTTGCTCACACCCTCCTCCTTCTGCTCCAACCCTCCTCCTTACACCCTCCTCCCTCGGCTCGCACTCTCTTCCCCCTACCCACACCCTCCTTCTGCTCACCCCCTCCTCCCCCTTCTCACCCCCTCCTGTCCCTGCTCACACTCTCTTACCCCTGCTCACACCCTCCTCCCCTTGCTCACACCCTCCTCCTTCTGCTCCAACCCTCCTCCTTACACCCTCCTCCCTCGCACTCTCTTCCCCCTACCCACACCCTCCTTCTGCTCAGACCCTCCTCCTCCTCACACCCTCCTCCCCCTGCCCACACCCTCCTCCTTCTACTCAGACCCTCCTCCTCACACCCTCTTCTCCCTTCCACACCCTCCTCCCTCTGCCCACACCCTCCTCCTCCTGCTCACACCCCCCCCTCCTGCCCAGACCCTTTTTCTGCTCACTGTCCCACCATGGCCATATTGAGTGATAGTTCTCCACTAACTCTTGGGCATCATCTGCAGAATCCACAACGTGCTTCAAGGCCAGGTCCAGGGCTAAGAGACAGGCTGGACTTCTCCACGCTAGAGGCCAGGCCTGACCTGCAAGCCTCCCCTCGCCAGTTGGAAGAGCATGGACACAGGGGGCTACAGGTGTTCCTGGGCGGTCCTCCCTCCTGTCTTCATCTCTGTATCTATTTTGCTCTTTGCTTAATGCAGACGCACCACTGGGGTCATGACCACTGTTCTGGGGCACGGGTCAGGAAGACATTTGCCGCCGAAGAGTTCTGGTGAATATGGTTCACCCAAGAGAACGGGGGAGAGAAAGGAGAGATGGCTGCTGATGTAGAATGAGCAGAAGGCCCAGACCCTCCCTGGAAGGGGAACTTCCCAACAAGGCTGCACAGGACAGCCTGGATTTGCAGGGATCCCAGCCCAGCGCACTGTGGCTTTCAGAACCCCCGGGCAGGCTGGCTCTCCCGTGGGCCCTCTCCTCAGGAAGGGTGCTCACCCCTCTCCTCTCTTGCTCCCATGGAGAGCCTGGAATTTCAGCCCCTGGGTGGTCTCTGGCCTGTCAGGTTCTCCTCCCTCCCTGCCCCTCAACTTCCCTCCCAGAGGAAGAAGGTGTCGGTTAGGGTACTTGGGGTTTGTAGAGGGAGGCCACGTCATCCCCGCTTGCGGTCCCCTCTCAAGTGGTGCCCTGGTCGATGTTTAACAGCGGGTGAGGTCCCTGGTGGGTGGTGTTTGCCCATTTCTGTGGTGTGAAGATGCTCACCGTGGCCAATGTCAAGCTAACAACATGACATCAGCTGGCTCGCAAGAATCCAGAAAATGTGACAGTCTGTTCTCTAGTTGGAAGAGCTGCCTCCGACGCCCACTGCCTCTGCCTTGGCCCACCCAGAGTGACCGAGTGAAGGAGTGAGCCAAGGCGGCACCCAAGGCCTCTCGCCTCTGTCTTGATCCTGCTGCCAACTCCCAGCCCTGCTTCTTCCCGTTCCCAGGGCTCTGCTTGGCTCAGATCCCGTGATTCATTCTTCTCTTGCTCCCACCTCCCCATAAGAGTGCCCCATTCATCTCCCCAAGAGACTGTTTTTGAGCCAATGCAGGGCACCTGTAGGGCATCTGTGCAGGGCAGCAGGAGGTTGTTTGTGGGGGTTGTGGTGTTTTGAGACTGGGACTCGCTCTGCCACCCAGTCTGGAGTGCAGGGCTGCGTCATAACTCACTGTAAACTTGAACTCCCGGGCTCAAGCGACCCTCCCACCTTGGCTTCCCACAGTGCTGGGATTATAGGCATGAGCCACTGTGCCTGGCTCGGGAGAGGGGTCTGGTTTGATCCCACCTATGCATCCATGCTGCCATGGTCTCAGCGGAGCATTTGGTGCCAGTCCCTGCCTGTGACATGGGGAGCATAGCCCCATCTTTCACCGTGGCCTGAGAGCCCCAGAGGGAACCCTTATACACTGAGAGGGCCATGTGTAGGTGGGTTACAGTCAGGATGTCTCCTGGGTGGTGACAGCTCTGGGTAGGACTTTAGAGTCCCTGAAACACCTTTTCCTAATGTTGTTCAGGGTCTCTGGTCCCAGTCAAGTTTTGAAATTTCACTATAGCAAATATATAGATATTTTCCTTGTGATATGTGCTTTTCTGCCTATGGTTTTAAAAAGTCCTCCTCTATCCTGGTGTTTTAAAGATACCTTTTTCTTCTCTTTACAATTAAAAAGAAATTAATGGGCTTCAATTTTAGAGCAGTTTTATCTGTGTGGAAACATTGAGTTCCCATATTCCCTTCACCATTCCCCACTCCGTGGCTAACATCTGGCCTCAGTTTGGTTCACTTGTTAACAATGATGGACCGATATTAATATATTATTAACTCAAGCCCATAGTTTACATTAGGGTTCGCTCTTGCTGTTGTACATTATATGGGCTTGGACAAGGGTGGAATGACATGTCTGTCATGACAGCATCACACGGAGTAGTTTCATCTGCCCCAGGTTTTCTCTATGCTCCACCTATTCCTCTCTCCCTCCCCCCAAGCCCTGCCGGCCACTGGTCTTTCTACTGTCTTCATTGTCCTGCCTTTTCCAGCATGTCACGCAGTTGGAGTCATAGAGCATGCGGCCTTTTCAGACTGGCTTCTTTCGCTCAGCAACACCCACTGTTGAGCAGGAAGAGGAACCTGTCTTTGTGTAGCTTGATGGTTCATTTCTTTGTAGCTGAATAATACTTCACCGTCTGGATGTACCACGGCTTGTTCGTTTGCTTACTGAAGGACATCTTGGTTCCTTCAAAGTTTTCACAATAAACATCCGTTTTCAGGTTTTTGTGTGGACATAGGTTTTCAGCATATTTGGGAGATACCAAGAAGTGTTTGGGAGATACCAAAGAACATGTTTACTTTTGTAAGAAACGACCAAACTCCCTTCCAAAGTGATGCACCATTTTGCATTCCTACCAGCAATGAGTGAGAATTCCTGTTGCTCCATATCCTTACCATGATCTGCTGGTGTCAGAGTCCCAGACTGGCCGTTCTAACAGCTGTACAGTGACAGTGACAGCTCTGTGTCGTTTGATTTGCAATTCCCTAATGACTTAGGATATCGAGCATCTTCTGTTCAGAACTTTTGCCCTTTTTTAGACTGGTTGTTTTTGAATTGTTGAATTTTAAGGGTACCTCGTATATTTGGAAAACCAGTCTTAGCAGATCGGTGTTTTGTAGATATTTTCTCCAAGTTCGTGGTTGTTTCCCTTTTAAGTCTCATAAGTGTCTTCCATAAAACAGAACTTTTTACTTTTAATTAAGTCCAATGTATCCATCTTTTCTTTCATAAATTGTGATTTTGGCATTGTTTCTAGGAAATCCTCACCAAACCCAAAGTCGTCTGGATTTTCTGTGTTACTTTTTAGGAGTTTTAAAGTTTTGCATTTTACATTTAGGTCTATGATCCATTTTAAGTTCATTATTATGGAAGGTGTAAGATCTGTATCTAGATTTATTTGTTTACATCTGAATATCCAGCTGTCCTGGCACCACTGTTGTTAAGACTATCCTTTCTCTATCTGATCTCCTCAGACCTCAGACTCTGCTCTTTTCCTTCAGTATTGCGTTGGCTGTAATACTGTGTATCTTTTGCCTCCCCACATAAACTTTAGAATCAGTTTGTTAATATGTACAAAATAACTTGCTGGTATTTGATTGTGAGTGCATTGAATGTAAATGAATTTCGGAAAAACTGACATCTTGACAATGTTGCATCTTTCTATTCATGAACATGGGATTTCTCTGCATTTATTTAGGTCTTCTTTGATATTTTTCATCAGAGTTTTGTAAATGTCCTAATATAGATCTTGTACATAGTTTGTCAGATTTATACCTAAGTATTTCACTTTGGGGGATGAAATGTAAATGATATTGTGTTTTTAAATTCCAATTCCAGTCGTTTTGCTGGTATATTATAAAGCAATTGACTTTTATATATTAACCTGGTATCACTTTTTATAATCATTTATTCATTCCAGGAATTTTTTTGTTGATTCTTTGGGGTTTTCTACATAGACATATCATTTTTGGAAAAAGACAGCTGCATTTCTTCCTTTCCAATAAGTGTTCCTTTCTATTCCATTCTCTTGTTGTCTTATGTTAGCTAGCACTCCCGATAAGATGTTGAATGGGAGTGCTGAAAAGGAACAGTACTCGCTTCTTCCTAATCTTACTGGAAACTATCCAGTTTCTCACCATGAAGTATGGTGTAAACTGTAGGTCTTTTGTAGATTTTTAGAAAATCAAGTTTAGGAAGCTCCACTTCCTAGTTTGCTATAAGTTTTTAATCATGAAACAGTGTTTCATGGGATAAATCCCGCATGATCACAATATAGAATTCTTTTTATACATTGTTGGATTCAATTTGGCGATATTTTGTTGAGAATTTTTGCATCTATGTTCATGAGAGATTTTGGTCTGTATATTTTTTTTCTTTAAATCATGTCTTTGTCTGGTTTTAGTATTAGGGTAATGCTGGCCTTATAGAATGAGTTAGGAAGTATTCTTGCCGCTTCTATTTTCTAAAAGAGATTTTAGAGAATCGATATGATTTCTTCTTTACATGTTTGGTAGAATTCACCAATTAACCAATTAACCAATCTGGGCCTGGTGCTTTCTGTTTTGGAAAATTATTAATTCTTCATTCAATTTCTTTCAGAGATATAGTCGTATTTATATTATATTATCTGTATGTCATTGTGTGAGTTTTAGAGGATTGTATCTTTCAAGGAGTTCGTTCATATTATTTAGGTTATCAAATTTATAGCCACAGAGTTTTTCATAGTATTTCTTTATTAACCCCTTAATATCCATGGGATCTGTAGTGGTGGCCCCACTTTTATTTCTGGTATTAGTAATTTGCCTCTTTTCTCTTTTTTTCTTCGTTAAGCTGATTAGCAGGATTCCAATTTTATTGATCTTCTCAAAGACTTAGCTTTTGGCTCTGTTGATTTTCTACATCAAGTTCTTGTTTGCACAATTCACCAATTTGTGCTCTAGTTTTTATTATTTCATTTTTTCTGCTTACTTTGGATTTATTTTGCTTTTCTTTTCCTAGTTTCTTAAAGTGGAAGCTGAAATTATTGATTTTAGATTTTTCTCTTCCTCTTCTTCTTCCTTCTCCTCCTCTTCTTCTTCTTTTTGAGACAGAGTCTTGCCCTGTCACCTGGCTGGAGTGCAGTGGTGCAATCTTGGCTTACTGCAACTCCAACTCGCTGGTTCAAGCGATTCTTCTGCCTCAGCCTCCCCAGTAGGCTGAGACTGCAGGCACGTACCACCACACCCAGCTAATTTTTGTGTTTTTAGTAGAGATGAGTTTCACCATGTTGGCCAGGATGGTCCTGATCTCCTAGATCACCTAGACCTCCCCAGGTTCTGGGATTAAATGTCTGAGCCACTGCGCCCAGCCTCCTCTTTTCCAATGTATGCACTTGGTGCTATAAATTTTCCTTTAAAGATTCCTTTTGGCCAGGTGCAGTGGCTCACACCTGCAATCCTAGTGCTTTGGGAGGACAAGATGGGAGGACCACTTGAGGTCAGGAGTTCAAGACTTGCCTGGGAAACTTAGCAAGACCCTGTTTCTACTATATATATATTTAGCAGGGCATGGTGGTGCATACCTTGTAGTCCTATCTACTCAGGAGGCTGAGGTGGGAGGATCATTTGAGCCTAGGTGTTTAAGGCTGCAGTGGGCTATGACTGCACCACGGCACTCCAGCCTGCATGATAAAGTGAGACTCTGTCCCTAAAAACTAAATAAATAATAAAGACTACCTTTGCTGCATTCAGTAAATTTTGGTAAGTTGTATTTTCATTTAGTTCAAAATATTTTTTAAATTCCCTTGATATTTTTTCTTTTGTCTATGTGTCATTTAGAATCGTGGTGCTTAACATCCATGTATTTTGGGCTTTTTTCAGCTATCGTTCCGTTATTGATTTCTAATTTAATTCCATTGCAGTCTGAGAGCATACCTTGTATGATTACTGTTATTTTAAATGTATCAGGGTGTGTTTATGGCCCACCATGTGGTCTGTCTTGATGATTGTTCCATGTGAGCTCGAGAAGAAAATGTTTTCTGCTGTTGCTGGAGGAAGTAGTCTATAGATGTCCATCAGAGCCAGTTGACGGATGAAGCTGTTGAGTTCCCTCATGTCCTTCCTGATTCACTGCCTGTTGGATCTGTCCATTTCTGATAGAGTTGTGCTGAACTCATCGACGATGATAGTGGAGTCATCTTTTTATCCTTCCAGTTCCATTAGTTTTTGCCTCACATATTTCGTGTCTCTGTTGTTAGGTACGTACATGTTTAGGACTGCATGTCATCTTGGGAAATTGACCCCTTTATTATTATGTAATGCTCTTCTTTATTCCTGATAATTTCCCTTGTTCTAAAGTTTTTTTTTTTTTTTCTGATATCGATATAGATACTCCTGGCTGGGTGCAGTGGCTCCCACATGTAATCACAGCACTTTAGGAGGCTCAGGTGGGAAAATCACTTGAGCCTAGGAGTTCCAGACCAGCCTGGGCACCATAGCAACACCTTGTCTCTATTATATATTGCTGGGCATGGTGGCTCACACCTGTAATCCCAGCACTTTGGGGGCTGAAGTGGGAGGAATGCTTGAATCTAGAAGTTTAAGACCAGCCTGGGGAGCCATAGCAAGACTCCATCTCTACAAAAAAAAAAAAATTATCCAGGTATGATGGCACATGCCTCTAGTCCCATCTACTTGGGAGGCTGAGGGAGGAGGATTGCTTGATCCTGGAAGGTAGAGGCTGCAGTGAGCCATGATTGTGCTACTGCACTCCAGCCTAGGTGACAGAGTGAAACCCTGTCTCAACAACTACACACACACACACACACGCACACACACAGACATTTACATAGTTACTCCCCCTTTATTTTAGTTGTTAGCATGATGTATCTTTTTCCAACCATTTACTTTTAAAAATTATGATAAAATAAAATTATATATAATATAAAATTTATCATTAAATAATCCATTCTTTATCTATTAAAAAAATAATCATGGCAAACATTTATTGAGCATTTTACTATGCACCAGATTATGCGTTGTTTTTTGACTTTTGCAAAAGCTCTAAGAGATACTATTACTGTCTCCATTTATAGATGAGGAGTTTTCTCAGGATCACACAATTAATACATGGCGGAGTCTAGAAATGGACAAAGAGTGGTCAATTGCAAATGATTGATCCTACAATGACTTTTATCTAATTCATGCAGAGAGTTCACTTATATGTGTTTTGATTTGGCCAATCAAAATTATTCTTTTTATTTTTAATTTTTAAACTGTGTCATATATACATAAAGTTTTACTTTTTTGACCATTTTTAAGGGTACAATTCAGTAGCGTTAAGTACATTCACACTGTTGCGCCACCATCGCCACCGACATTGTCTGGAATTTTTTCGTTTTCCCCAACTGAAACTCTGTACCCACTAAAAACTGACTTTCCCTTCTCTCCTCACTCCAGCAACCTCTGTTGTACTTTCTCTCTATGAACTTGCCTATTCTAGGTATCACATATAAAGGGAATCATGTGGTATTTGTGTCTTTTGTGACTGGCTTATTTCACTTAGCATAATGTCCTCAAGATACGTCCATGTTGGAGACACGATTTCCTTCTTTTTCGAGGCTGAGTAATATTCATTGTCCATATAGACTACACTTTATTCATCCATTCTTCTGTCAGTGGACACTTGAGTTGCTTCTGCTTTTGACTATTGTGAATACTGCCGCTATGAATGTTGTACACAAGTATCTGTTTGAGTCCTTGCTTTAAACTTTTTTTGGCTCCACCTTGGAGTGGAATTGCTGGATCATATGGTAAGTCTATGTTTAACTTCTTGAGGAACTGCCAAACTGTTTTTCACAGTGGCTGCAACGTTTTACATTCCCACCAGCAATGCACAAGGGTTCCAAGTCCTCTACATCCTCACCAACACTGGTTATTTTCAGGCTTTTTTTAATTAAAACAATTTTTTATAATAGTCATCTTAATGGATGTGAAGTGGTATCTCGTTACAGTTTTGATTTGATTTCTCTCATGGCTAGTGATGTTGAGCATATTTTCAACATCTCTTATTTGCCATTTGCATATCTTCTTTGGAGAAATGTCTATACAAGTTCTTTGCTCATTTTGCATTGGCTTGTTTGTTTCTTTGTTATTGATGTTTAGGAGTTCTCCTATATTTATCCCTCATCAGATAGATGAGCTGCAAATATTTTAGCCCATTCCGTGGGTTGTCTTTTCACTCTCTTGACAGTGTCATCTGATACTCAAAAGTTTTGTATTTTGGTGAAGTCCAATTAATTTTTCTTTTGTTGCCTGCAGTTTTGGTGTCATGTCCAAGAAACCATTGCCACACCCAAGGTTACGAAGGTTCCACCTATGTTTTCTTCTAAATGTTTTATAATTTTAGCTCTTAAATTTAGGTCTTTGATTTGAGTTAATGTTTATATATTTTGTGAGATAAGGATCCAATTTCATTGTTTAGCTTGTGGGTATCCCAGTTTTCCCAGCACCGCTTGATGAAAAGACTGTCTTTTCTCCATTGACACCCTTGTCAAAAATCAATATATGGGAGAATTTATTTCTGGGCACTCTGTTTTATTCCACTGGTCTCTATGTCTGTCCTTATGCCAGTGTCAGACGGTTTTGATTATTATAGTTTTGTGTTCAGGTTGGGTGTTTTGTTTTGTTTTGTTTTTGAGATGGAATCTCACTGTCACCCAGGCTGGAGTACAGTGGTATGATCTCAGCGCACTGCAACCTCCACCTTCTGGGTTCAAGTGATTCTCCTGCCTCAGTCTCCTTAGTAGCTAGGATTACAGGCACACACCACCACATCCAGCTAATTTTTGTATTTTTAATAGAGACAGGGTTTCACCATGTTGGCCAGGCTGGTCTTGAACTCCTGACCTCAAGTGATCCACCCACCTCGGCCTCCCAAAGTGCTGGGATTACAGGCTTGTGCGACCATGCCAGACCTGTATTAAGTTTCGAAATCAAGAAATGTGAGTCCTCCAACTTTGTTTTTCTTTTTCAAGATTATTTTGACCATTCATTGTCCCTTGAGATTCCATATGCATTTTAAGATGGGGCTTTTTCCCTGCAGAAAACAAAAAACAGAAACAAAAAAGCCATTGGAATTTTGATAGGGATTTCACTCGACTCTGTAGATAACTTTGGGTTGTATCCATGCCTTGACTCTTCATTTATTTGTGTCTTCATATTTAAATAGGTTTCTTGTAGATGACATGCAGTTTGGTTTTGTTTTTTGACCAGTGAGACAATCTCTGTCTGTTAATTGGTGTGTATAGTCCCACTGACACTGAAACTGATTATAGATACAGTTGGATTGATAGCTACCATATTTGTCTCTGTGTTTTATTTTTCCCTATTTCTTTTTTTTTTTTTGTCTTCCACTCTTTTTCTGCTTTCTGTGGTTTAATTGAGCATTTTATGTGATTCCATTTTCTCTCCTCTCTTGCTTTTCTTAGCATTCCTCCTCCTCTTCCTCCTCCTTCTCCTCGTCTTTTTTCCCTCTTCTTCCTCTTTCTCTTCTGTGGTTGTCCTAGAATTTGCAATACACATATATGCATGTACAACTAACCCATGTCCACTCTCAAGTAACACTATACCGTTTCACAGGTAGTGAAGTAATGCAAATACCTTGTGGGTTGGAGCAGAGTATTTCTGATTCCTCTCCTATCCCTGATAATGTTGCTTTCTTTTACTTACCCATAGTGATGATCACCAAATACACTGCTGGTGTTATTATTTTGAACAAATTGTTATCTATTAGATCAATGAATAATTAGAAAAAAGATTTCCTATTACCTTCACTTATCTCTTCTCTAAGTCTCTTCCTTTATGTAGATCCAAGTTTCTGAGCTATGTCATTTTCCTTCTTTCTGAAGAATTTCTTTGAACATTTCTTCTAAGGCAGGTATACTGGTGACCAAGTGCTTCCACTTTTGATTGTTTCTCCTCTGTTTTTGACGGATAATTTCTCTGGATGCAGAATTCAAGGTTGGGTGGTTACTTTCAACCCTAAATATTTTACTCCACTCTCTTCTGTGAGCTCGAGAAGTCTGATGTAATGCTGCGTTGCCCCTTGATAGGTGAAGTGTTTTTTGCTTCTGGTTCTTCCAAGATTTCCTCTGTCTTTGATTTTCTGCAGTCTGAATGTGATATGACTAGGTATATATTTTGGGGTATTTCTTCTGCTTGGAATTCTCTGAGCATCCTGAATTTTGGTGCCTGGCTTCAATTTTGGAAAGTCCCAGGCAACATTCCTTCAAATACTTCTTCCGCTTCCCCCTTTCTTCTCCTTCTGATATTCCCGTTACATGTGTTGTTTATATCTTTTGTAATTTTTCCATAGTTCTTGGATTATTTTGTTTTGTCTTTTGCATTCTTTTTTGTCTTTGCATTTTAGCTTTAGAAGTTTCTATTGATACATTTTCAAGCTCACTGGTTGGTTCTTTGGCTGTGTCTAGTCTGCATCGAAAACGTTCTTTATTTCTGTTACTGCGTTTTTGATTTCTAGCATTTCAATTTCCATCTTCTTACTTACATCACCCACCTGTTTTGTATGTTGTGCACTTAGAGCCTTTAGCAGGGCAATTACAGTTGTTTTAAATTTCCAGTTTGACAGTCCCAAACTCTTTTCCATATCTGAGTCTGGTTCTGGTGCATGCTCTGTATCTCCAGACTGTTTTTTTCTGCCTTTTTATATGCCTTGTCGTTTTTTATTGAAAGCTGGACATGATGTACTGGGTAAAAGGGATGTGGTGAACAGGCCTTTAGTAATGTGACAGCAGGAAGCTGGGGGAGAGGAAGCATTCTGTACTCACATAATTAGGCCTTAGTACTTAGCGTGCCTGTGCCTGCCCCTGTGCTGTGACCCTCACAAGCGCTTCTCGGTCTCTCCCTTCTACCCGCTTATGTACTACAGGATGGCTGGAGCGGGCTAAGTCTGGTAGTTCCCTTACCCAAGGTAGGTCTGGCTCTGATAAAGCCCCAGCAGGTTGGGCTATAGTAAGATAATTTCTCCTGAGGGCAGGCTCTGTTAAGAACAGAACGCTCTGGCATGTTTCAGAATGAACACTTTTTCCTCCCCCTGCCAGAAGCCCTGGGGAGTTTTCTTCCAGTCTTCACTGTGGGAACCTGGTAGGATTCCTGGAGGTAAAACTTACAAAAGTACGGCCTGACTGCTAAGGCCGGGCACCCTGGCATGCTTAATCCTCAGACTCGTAACCTCTGGTCACCTGGCAATTTGCCAGTTAGGGTTTAGGTTTTCCTACCCCGGCACTGGTTCCATGGAGGTTTCTGCTTTGGTAAGTTGTGATTCTCCACACTTGATTTTAGCCAAAGGCTGAGAAGTGATGGTAGGTTGTAATTCTGTCTATCTGGCGATTTTGGAGGCAGCAGTTTTCCTGCTCCAACTTCAGTTCTCTGATGGATGTAAGAAGAGATTTTCTTAGTTGATTTTTAGTGTGTTTAGCTTTTTGTCTGTAAGAGCAGGAGCGATGATGTACAACATTCCCACGTGCTAGATCAGACAACGTTCTAAGCTTTGCTTTTTACATTTTTTAGGTATTTGTTTTTATATTTTAGGTATTTTTTAAAAAATCTACCCCGAAGTTATTTTTCAGTGTGATTTGAGGTAGGCACCTGTTATTCTAACACATCAACCCTGTGAAATATGTATCAACAAACCCATTTTGCAGACCAGCAATAAGTTACAAGTCCAGAATTCACCCCAGGTCCTCCAGATTCAAACCTCCCATCTTTCTAATCTCTCCTTGGCTTTTCTAGTCCAGAACTGTGGGCCTTGGTTGTCTTTCCTTGACTTCCCACATCCCAGGTGGACAGAAAGCTCAGCGCCTGCTGGGAAGGATGCACCCATCAGCATGCCAATCCCCCTCTCTATCTGACTCTGCTGCCTGGGACCCAGCTGACCTTTTGTTGGGAGGGGTGAGTGCACTGCTGTCGTGTCCTGGGAGGGTCCTGTTTGGTCTTAGAGAGGCCACCACCCCCATATAATTGCCATACAAACATACACCAGCCTAAATACGGCCAAGCCGTGGCAAGGGTGCCAAGTTGGTGAGGGTGCTGGCCTGGGAGCACTTTGGGAGATGAGGAGCCAGGAGATGGGACTTGTACAAATCAGGAGGGACTGATCCAGGGCCAGGAGGTAGCCTGTTGACTCATAGATCTTTCTAGATCACAAATAGAGATCTTATGATGTGCATCCGACGTCCACTTCTGGTGCTCAGTGCAGACATTGCTAATCAATCACAGGGCACATGCCCCCAAGCCCCAGCAGTCCCACTGTCCCTGGGCAGGCACTGCCCAGTGCCTTCTGCACACCAGTTCTGGGATGGTCACTGGGACAGAGAGGTGATAGTGCCTGGGAACCAACTGTCTCTTTCCATAGCCCTTTTGCTACCTGTGCGTGCCACCTCTCAGGCCACCCATCACATCAGCAGCGTGTGTCGCAGGATGCCTGTGTCCTTGTCCCACCTCTTGCCTCACTCCTGTCGGCCCTGTGATAAACAGTCAGGGGCATCTGATATGGGCCCTTGGGGTTGGGGACTTTGGTGGGGGCAGGGAGGACCCAGGAAGAGAGGCAGAGATTGAGCGTTTCCCTCCTTGGAGAGGGGTCAGCCAGGTGTGTGGGGTGCTGGGCCGGAAGAGGGAGAAGCAGCTTTCCTGGGGACGTACAGAGCCTTGGGAGCCGGTCAGACCCCACCCAACCCCAGATTGCTGCCCACTGCCTTGCTGCCATTGGCTTTGTTGCCTTGAGCTCTCCAGAATGACCCAGAGGGTCCTGGCTGTAGCAGGTCCTGGCAGTGGGTCTGGGCAGTGTGAGACGTGAGGCCCCTGAGGTTGAAATTGAACACAATGTCATAGAAACAAGTCAAAATCACACTGTTCTCCTATCCTATACAGCAGGGTTCCTCAACCCCCAGATCATGGACCAGTAGTGGTCCATAGCCTGTTGGGAACTGGGCCACACAGCAGGAGATGAGCCCTGGGCGAGCCAGCATTACTGCCCAAGCTCTGCCTCCCATCAGATCAGTGGGGGTGTTAGATTCTCATAGGAGTGTGAACCCTATTGTGAACTGCAAGCGAAGGATCTAGGTTGCACCTTGCACGCTCCTTATGAGAATCTAATGCCTGATGATCTGAGGTGAAACAGTTTCATTCTGAAACTATGCTTCTCCCCTGCCCCCCACCCCTGACTGCCTTGCATGAAACTGGTCCCTGGTGTCAAAAAGGCTGGGGACCACGGCTATACAGGATTGTCAACATACGGGAGGAAAACCTGTACAGACTCGATCTGGCTGTCTAGAAGTGATGACCACCACGTTAACTCATGTGAAAATGTGGATGCGCTCCCATGCATCACCAGGCACCTGTGAACCTCACCAGGGCATACGGGGCATTTTGTCATGAGCTTATTTGGCTGAGAAATGGCCTGTCCTCTGCTCATAGCATTGTCGAAAATGTGAAGAAAATGGTGTCTCAATATACTTTCTTGGCTTGTCCAGATGATGCTGGCACTCAGCATCTGGGAGGAAATTTAGCAGAACGGTGACCGGGGGACCTGGCAGGTTTGGGGCTTTGAAGCATGGAAGCAAGTGACTTTCTGTGCATGTGGGTGGGAAGGGCCCTGCCCCTGGGAGAGGGGCTCTGATAGGAGGGGCACCTGGTCCCCAGGCTGGGTGGGGGTGGGGCAGCCATGCCACTCTGCTGAGAGGGGCAGCAGCAGAGGTGCTCTGCTGGTGTTTTCTGGTTCTGATGTGCTGGGGTCTTTGTGTACCCACAGAGACCAGGGCAGTGGCTGCCGTCGAGGGGTGGAGCCATCAAGTTTGGGTGTATCCTCGGAGGAGCCTGTGGACGTCGGCGGGTGACAGGAGGGGTTTCTGCCCAGCTCTTGCCATGTGTTTCTTTGTTACTGTGTTCATTTCCTCAGAAGCACCTGTTATGGCTTCAGTGGATCACACAGGGCTTCAGAAAAAGGCCAGTGTTGAGTCCTAAGAATACAAGTCTCTTCTCCTTCCACTCCTGGCCCTCCAGAGCCTCTTTGAATAAAGGCCAAATAGGTTAGGAAAAGGATATGCCTCATACTCCCTTCTTGGAGGTTCACAGTACAAATGATCCTGTTAAAGGCCCCGAGAGGTCCTGCAGTTAACCAGAGGAAGAGGAAACTGTCTAACCTACTGGCTCCCAAACTTCTTTTCCCACAGAGCCCCTTTTGCACCTAACATCTGTTAATGTCCTATGAAGCTAAAGTTTGAGGAGTGTGATTTGGGAAGCATTTGTCTGCTGCCCACAGTGGCAGATCCCACAAGGCAGGCCTGGGCTCACAGCATGCATCCTGGGCTGAACTGCCCCAGAAGTCATGTATGTGGAAGCCCAGTCCTCAAAACATGACTGTATTTGGAAGTGGGCTAGTTGCCAATGTAATTAGTCAAGTTAGGATGAGGCCATGTTGGAGATATGACTGATGTTCTTATCGAACGGGTGTTCTTGGACACAGAGACACACACAGAGAGAATACCATGTAACTGTGAAGGCAGAGATTGGGATGATGCATCTAGAAGCCAACTAGCACCAAGGATTGCAAGCAGCACCGGAATCCAGGAGAGAGCTGTGGAACAGATTCTCCCTTGAAGCCCTAGAAGGGAACCAGCTCTGATCTCTGCCTTCTGGCCACCAGAACTGCAAGAAAATCAGTATCTGCTGTTGAAGCCTCCTGGTTGGTGGTACTGTGCTGCCGCAGCTCGAGCAGACTCGTAAAGCGTGGATAAGTTAGCACTTTAGCTCTCAATGGGCTCCAAAGCTGATGTTGGGGAGCCCTTGGTCCAGAGCAGGAGAGAGCTTTGGGAACTCTTTCTGGGGCCGTCTGAGCCACCCAGATTCCAGGTTTGGAAGATTCCAAGTTGGTTTTCCATTCCTGGTGATTGAATTGTGCTTTTGGAAGTGAATGCCACTGAAATAAGTGAAACGGTCGTGGCAGGCCATTTTTGAGAAGGGAAGTTGGAGACCTCCTAAACCCTCGCTCATCGAGGGAGCACCCAGCTCTCCATGGTGCGTCAACTTGAGGGATTGTTCTTTCCTGGAAGTGAGTATATGATCTCAGTCAAAATGTGGGACTCGTGTGTGAAGTGATTTCAAATACAAAATAGTCACTCCCATGCTGATAAGGCACGTGCTTGGGTGCCGGCCCAGGCCATAAGCGAGTTTGGGTGCTCACAGATAGAAGTGAGTGTGTCCAGCTGCTCGTCTCCAGTAGGGTCACCTCAGACCTAGCTTTTAGAACCCGGGATGTCTGAGTCCTGGGCGGGAGTGGACGACCCAGCCCTGAGAGCTCGGTTTGCCTGGGGGACATCCTGCCATTTGGGGGAGGATGGCCACCAGCCTCCCTGTGGGATGTTGCTCTGGGCCTGGGGACTCCAGCTCCTGCCTGGTGGGGCACGTGCTTGTCCGAAACTCCTCAGGAGCCCAGACACTCCCCTCCCTTGCTCGAACCCCAGGGCCAGAGAGGCTGGGGAGGGGTAAATACCATGCAGGTATCCACAGACAAAGAAGTATGCAGCTGTCAGATCGTGCAGTTGGGGCTTCATTAATAGCAGGGGACATAGTAAGAGGAGAAAGTGGAAAGTGGCGACAAGAGCCCGCTAATTGTGTAAGAAGACACCTCCCCATGCTGCGGAGCTGCACACTTGCACAAATACAAACATTGGTGGGCCCTACTGACTGCGTTGAGGGTTTTGGAGGTGACGTCAACGCGTTCTGTAGACCCTCTTGTTTACTCCATGGCAAATGTCGTAAATGTTACAATAATAGACGCATACATTCCATCTACTGTGAACGTGAATTATGTTTTTTGTATTATCATAATCAGAAAAATACACAAAAGAAAAAACCCACAGCAACCTCATCACCCTGTTCCATATAAAAGTTACTGTTTCCACCAAATTGCTTAGGTCAAGATTCAAATATAAAAGGACCTCCCCTTTTGCACTCCCAGGAGCTCATTTTAATCAAAGGCGGGAACTGTGTTTTTAAGCTAACGCACAGATAAATAGCAGTGTGATTTAGTTTCACCCACACAAGAAAAACATGTAGGTCCCCATGCAGTCAGTGGACTTGTACCTGCTGGGCGGTCCCCAACCCCTGGCCCAGGCCTCCTCATGGAGCCCACTTGGGGCCGACCAGGTGAGAAAGGACCTAGGTGGCCTGAGGCTGGTTTCAGAACAACCGTTTATTAATTTACATCAGGAAATAAAGCTGTCAACCTGAGAGTGCTTCTGTGACTGGCCCAGACTCTTCCAGAAGGACCTGCTCCGGAGGACCTGTGGGGGGAGGGGGCCGTGCTTGTTGCTATGGAGACAGCGCCTGGCCCACATGGGGAGTGTCACAGGCAAAACCCGGATGGGAAATTTCGATTTACAAAACAAGTCAGCCAGGCTCGGATCTTTTGCTTTTACTCAAGGCTCCTTGTCTTCTTTCAGTTCTAAAATCTTTCAGTTCTGGACTTGTGGGTGGCCTTTCTGTAGATTGAAGGGGTCCCACGGCCCTTGGCTGTCACTGTTGTTGGGAGTCCGAGGGGGCGTTTCCAGCCCATTCTGCAAGGTCTGAGGAGAGCGCACGTGTGTGCGCACGCGTGTTTGTGTGTGCGCGCGTGCGTGTTTGTGTGTGTGCGCGTGCGTGCGCGTTCACATGCCTGTGAACTGCCACCAACCTGCAAGGCTCAGGATTGAGGCAGGCAGCCTTGGCTCGGGTGTGATAGGCCCCAGCGCTTGGGGCGGAAACTGGACGGCATGGACACGGGCTGCAGGAGGCAGAGAGAGGAACAGGGAGAGAAGCTGCTGCCTCTGAATTTTCCACTAAGGAAATGGAATCCAAGCGTTGAGTGGGCTGACTTGGAGGCCGCTTTGATCACGCATGGCCGAGTGCTGCCCTGTGGAACTCAGCATCCTGTCATGGGGATCACAGGCACAAAGCAGCCTGGGGAGCCCGGGTCCCCGCCCATGCCGTCCTGGGCGCAGAATCCCACTGCTAGTGCTTTCT
This sequence comes from Callithrix jacchus, assembly GCF_049354715.1. Classification (NCBI taxonomy): domain Eukaryota; kingdom Metazoa; phylum Chordata; class Mammalia; order Primates; family Cebidae; genus Callithrix; species Callithrix jacchus. Next base: position 12,368,573 of record NC_133512.1, on the reverse strand, counting down.
GGATGCTGGATACGGTGTTGTGGCTTGTTCATGTGTCACCTCGTTCTGCGTAGGGGGACAATCACTGCCCCTTACTGATGGAAGTCACCAGCTCTTGTGAGGTGGCTGGGGAGGGCGCCTGAGCAGGGTCTGTGTGACCTTCCTTCTCTGGTGTCATTACCGAGTGTATTAACTGGCACCCCAAGTATCTTAACTGGTGAAGACTGGCACCCCAGTCTTCACCAGTGAAGGTGAGGCATGAGAGGGCCCTAGAGGAGTTGTTGTGTGGCCCTGCTGGGGTCAAGGCGAGACTTAGCACCTTCCTGCTCTCTGGGTCCTCACACGAGCTCCAGCCACGCTGCTCAGGGACACGCCTCCTCCTGGCTCACTTGCAAGAGGTGTGGGCAGCTCGGGAGGGCCGCAGAGTGACCAGCATGACCTGGTGGAGAGTGGGGCAGGCCACAGAGCCACCTACAGTGGGGAGCTCCATGGATAGTCAGCAACAGGTAGCCGCTTACAAGTGGACACTGGAGGGAAGAGGCAGGCACGGGGTGGGGCGGGGGGTGGTGGCAAAGGGACAGCTCAGAGCTGGGAAAGCCAGGGCCTAGACCAGCAGTCTGTTGTGGAGCCAGAGGAGCCACAGACTAGATACGAGGAGGAGAGAGGCGGATGGGGCATCCTGCAGACAGTGCCACATCCCACTACCTCTGCCCATGAAGCCCCGGGAGCCTGCAGGATGCCTGTGAAACACTGGCTGCCCTGGGTGGCCACAGTCAGGGCAGCTACTCAGCACCTCTCCTCAAAGGTGGCCTTCACCCCATTATCACGCAAGAAGACTGAGCCCCACTACAATGAAGGAGGTGCCCGAGCAGGTGCAGTCATAGAAACGGGCCTCTCAGTTCCGGGGCTCCATGCCCGCCCAGAATGAATTCTTCCCCTTCTCTCTCAGGACAGTTTCCCTGGTACTGTTGATCCCACTGTAAATGAGCCAGTGTTCAGAGCCTTCCCCAAAGCAAGGACTCAAAGAGTATTTTCTGGTTTTAATTAGCTTTATTTGATTTTAAAAGCCCCATAATATGCTTGGTGCCCAGGGGCCTCATGATCCGAACAGGTTATTCAGATCGCTTTCAGCACGGCTCAGTCGCAGTCTTCCCATGTGGGCCATCGTGCGGGCAACCTTGATGTTCAGATGCAGTTTGCGGCCCACAGGAATATTTACCTGGGATCCCACAGGGCTACCCTCTTCCAGCTTCTTCTTGCCTTTGCTCCAACCCACTGTGCCCTTGCAGCTGCCTGGGATGGGCCGCACCCCAGGGCAGGCGTGTGGTCAGTCTGCGCACCTGCAGTGGCACCGAAAGCGTTCTTTGCTGAGCCTGACCATGACGCTGCCACCTGCTAGGCCCACCTGGACAAGCAAATGGGGCTTCGAGCCTGTCTGTGCAGTGGGCAGGGTGGGGAAGGAAGCGGTCTTGTTTACTTGGGATACTCTCTGGTTCTGATCAGGGCCTTGTGGCCTCAGTGTAGCACAGACCCATCTACCCACAGGCCCTGGACACCTTGGTGAGTCCCCTCCTGCTGGGACACTCCAGGGGCTCTTCCTGTACTGCTGGACTGGACAAGCCCTGAGGCCCAGCAGCCCCTGCTCCACAGCCCACTGCGTTGCTTGTAGATCAGTTCTTGCTCGAATATCACAGCCCAGGCATTGTGCCTGATACCTGGGTCCAGAGTGTAGGGCACTCTGCCCTTAGAGAGACACTGGAAAGGGGAGTGGCAGAAGCGAACAGGTAAATAATTAAGTAAACTGACCTGAGGAATGTGTGAAGTGCAACATCCAAAGGCCAAGCTGACATTCTGTGCGAGCTGGGAAAGCGGGGGCTATTTGCACTGGATCTTGAGGGATGCATAGGAGTTTACCCTTGGCAACAGGGACAGGCTTGCGATACAGATCTAGGCTGTTTGTCAGTGTTGTATCTCAATGTTTATAAACTCTGGCAGGCACGCACTGAGTCGCAAGGGAAGATGGTCATGGTGCTGGCTTCTTTGCTCTTGGAGAAGCCAGAGATGTTGAGGCCCTAGCCATGGCCTGCCTGGCTTATGCTAAACGTGTTTGTGGCCATTTCTCAGAGGGTTGACACTTCCAAGGCGGCTTCCTGTGACAGACTGGCATCTGTCGAGTGGCAGAACCACCGGGAGGGGAAGGAGGCAGAGGTGGATCTGCAGCTGCCAGCCCAAGTGCCCTGGGGAGATGGCAGGATGCGTGTGGCAGACAGCTGGTGTGGGGAGGAGCCTCTTCCAGGGTGCTCTTTAGGGGAAGTAGGGAGATGACCGGGGTGGGGGACTTAAGCATACATTCCTTAAGTTCCCAGAGGAGAGAGGAGAGGGAGAGATTGGGGGTGGCCCAAAGATGACATTGGGGCTCAGAGAAGGTCCAGGGCTGCAGTAAGGGACGGAAAGCATGGAAGGGGCAGAGCCCAGGGTTGGGGTGCCGGGAGCAGTGGTCTTGGTAGCAGCCCTTCTGCCCCTTCCCCCAGCTGGCTGCCTTCTCCCTCTGAGAGCATCTGAGTCACTGGGAAAGGGGACCCTGTCCTCTCTTCTTGAGGGTGTCCTCCACCCCACCTGCAGGCCTGTGTCCAAGAGCAGGGCCTTCTTCACCCCCAGGCCCTGTACCCCTGGGCCCTTCCTGCTGAGTGTTCACTGGGTGCCTGGTGCTGTGCCTTCCACCTCCTGTGTCACTGCAGCTGTGTGGCCTGGTGCTTCCATTCCACACTCATCCCCAGGCCCCTAGTTGTGCCCTCTTCCTTCCTCAGCAGCGCTGCGTGGCCTCGGCCCCCTGGCTCTGGCTGTCTTGCCTGTGTTCCCTGCCCCGCCTTCCCCAGACTGCTGCCTGCCCAGACCCAGCCTGATGCTGCAGGGGCTCTCTGGAGCCTTCTGCAGAGGAGAAAGGGGCTGCCTGACCCAGGGAGGGGAGAGGGGTTGGCTGGAGGGGTCCCCCGACCCATCCGCCTGCCGTCAGGCTCTTGGTGGTATGGTGCGTGGATGCCGTGTGCTGGGGAACAGCTCTGGCTTGCACCCTCTACTCCTGTACCTGTCTGAGTCCGGCCAGCAGCCGGGAGCCTGCGGTGCTGGTGGAAAGCTGCACTTGGGTCTCCTCCCTGCCCTGGGGGCGGGCTCACCATGGCAGTGTCATACAGGCATCATGAGCTCGCCATAGATGTGCAGTCTGTTGAACTTCCCACTGAGGGTCTGCCCTGCAGTGTGAGGTCGGGTCCTGGCGCAGGGAGGCCCAGACTCCCCGCTCCCTTCAGGGCCTGGTCCAGAACACGCAGTGGAGGCCTGCCAGGTCAGCCCTGCAGCTGCTGTGCCCTCTAGGGATCAGAGAGCGACAGATGGCAGCTCAGGACTCATTTCCGGAAGCTCTCACCTCTTGTGAGTAAGAAGTCCTGAAAACAGCCACACGGTGGCCCCAGGAAGCCCTTATGCTTGGTCATATGGATGGGGAAACTGAGGCTCAGAGAGCTGTGTCACCCCTTCTAACCAGGAAGTGACTGACAAGGACTGAAGCCAGAACAGGCAAAAAGCCCATGGTGTTTGCCCTCACCTCAGTCTCCCAAGTTAATGTCATATGTTAAAAACAATAATCCTTTGTTTATATTATTCTTAAAAAAACATTTTGAGAATGTAACCAATGCACATGGTGAAAAAAGTCAAGCAGAACAAGAGAATGCAGAGTGAATAGTGGGCATCTCCCCACCCGAATCTCCTGAGACAGCCCCTGTCCCTTTAGAAAGTGAAGACGCAGTTCAGCGGCCGTCCAAGCACAATCACTGATCATAAGACCTGAGCCATTAAGAAAATGTTCCATTAGATTTAGTGTAATTATTTCTCTTTCCGCGGAATTGAACAGTACCCTTTTACAAAGACTTACCTCCACGAAGGACCAGAGATAAAACGGTGTTTGTGTGTAAGACACTCCTCTTCTGCTACGCAGAGACCTTGGCCTGGACGCCTGTGTGGGTTTCTCAGGCTGTTCAGGCCGAGGAGGCTGTCTGGGAGCAGAGGCTGTTCCTGTAGGGGAGGCAGGACACTTTGCAGGTGCAGACACAGGAGGGTGTGCGTGCTCAGGTTTGCACTGGTGGGTGCCCGCCTGGTGGTGGGCTTCCTCTAAGCCCCCCTTTCTCCTAGCCTCAGCCTGAGAGCATCCTCTGGCCCTTCTGTCTGGACTCAGACCCTTCATGTGACATTTCCTGCCCAGGCCCCTTGCTTCATGTGTGCTGTTCTTAGAAAACGATCTGAAAGCAAATCAAGTCAACTGTGGTGACAGTCAGATTCTGCGGGGCTCTCGGTGGGCACCGGCTCCTCCCCTCCTGCCTCACGGGCTCTGTGGCTTCCCTTGGGTGGCACTGACTCCTTCCGGGTGCCCTCTGCAGGCCAGGCTTTGTGGGGCGCATTCAGGTTCTCTCTCGATGGTCTCAGCAGCCTTAACCCGATTCCTTCCTTGTGTCTCTTGGGCTGTGGGTCATAGTTGGTGCTGGTCCGCTCCCTCTGTCCCCCATCCCTCCTCCCCTCTCCCCACCCCCAGACTGTCAATTCATGAATGGTCCTTGACCCCCACCCTGGGCCTCCATGGCCTCTGCGATGACTCCTGGATGGTGGAGGCTCTTGGGGCCCTCTCCTCCAGCTTTGCAGTTTAATGATGATGTTTCTCCCTCCCTGCAAAACCTTCTGTGAGCCCCCGTGTCCGACTGCACCAAATCCCAATGTAACTGCCTTCTGGAGCTGGGCCTTCCAGACAAGGCCAGCTTCATTTCCCCCTGGGGAGGACTCAGCAGGGCCTCATGGATGTGGTGCACAGCCCCCGAGGGTGCCTGCTGAGAAGCCCCTGGACATGGACTCTTGGTCCAGTCAACCCACAAGGATGCAGACCTGTGGGTCAGACAGGAGCTGAACAGGGCCCCTCTGCCACCCTCACTAGGACCTGACTGATCCTCCTTCTCTGCACAACCCCCCAGGGCGTGCCATCTGCCAGGGCTCTGCCAGCCATCAGGAAGCCAGCCTCTGTCCTGATGGTGTTGAGCAGGGCCAGCTGAGCATGGCCTGTGAGGGACACCCCTTCCTCACCGTTTCTGACTCACAGCCATCTGCCCAAGGCTGGGCCGGTGACTGATGCTTAATGGGGAGTGTTTATGGGGAGATTAATCAGCTTTCTCTCTTTCTCCTTGTCTGTCTCTGTCTCTGTCTCTCGCTCCCCCGTTTTCCTCCCCAGGGGGGCTTTCTCTGTGGTCCGACGCTGTGTCAAGCTCTGCACCGGCCACGAGTATGCAGCCAAGATCATCAACACCAAGAAGCTGTCGGCCAGAGGTAGGGCATGGGGAGTGTCCGGCGAAGCTGCTGTCAGGCCGGGGCAGGGGCTTTGGAGGCAAGCCCTGTGGACTGGGCGGCAGGCCCCTCCCAGGCTCGGCCGGCACTTGGCCCATCTGGCCTGTGGCTCCAACACATGCAGTGGGGTTCCTGGAGTGGAGGCTGTGGCAGAGGGAGGCACAGGAGTGTTGGGGACTTGAGGGCACCTCTGGCCTGGTGGGGCCTGGGCTGGTTGGGGTGCCGAGAGACCCTCAGACCCCTGGATGTACCTTTGCGCTCTGGTTAGGGTGTTCTCAGGGCCCCACTTCATCTCCCCTTCCCAAGTGTACTGGGGTCTCTGCCCCCAGAGCTGGAGGGGGAGAAGTTCAAGGTGGCCAGCCCTCCATGGTGGTTGGGTGATGTGATCTGCCCTGAGAGCTGTGCGCCGGATGACAGCTCAGTGACAGTTTTGGGTGACCGGGCAATGCTGCGATTGGCCATCTGCCTTCTGACAGTAGAGACCTGGTGTCGTGGCCTACTGGGAGGTGATCCGGCAGTTTCTTAACTAACAGAGCCCGAGTCTTCTACACAGTGGCAGGGCACTCCCGCCTGCCCTGGGAGGGCTTCTCAGATGTGCAGGGTGTGTGCGAGGAAGGGCCTCGCCTGGTGCTGGCCCCAGGTGGCCCTCAGCATGTGGATGTGCCGTATCACGGGCCTTCCGAGCCCTGCTGGCGATGGTCAGCTCTGGGTGCTGCAGGTGGCGATGGATCAGACGGTACCCTGCCTTCCCAGGGTTTCCCTGCCCTTGTCCTGTGCGGCAGGTCAAGGACAAATAAAACCCAAAGTCAGCACACAGCAAATCCGATGGTGACGGTCAGAGGCCGCCTGGGGCAGCTTCTGTGGCTGGAGTGCAGATCTGAGGAGGCAGTGGGAAGGGACTAGGGCAGGGGTCCTGCTGGAGCCCCAAGGTAGGGTGTGCCAGGGCACCCAGAGGGGCTGTGGAGGTGGGTGTGGGGCGGGTGCCTGCCTTACTGAGGTGGCAGCCCCCTGTCACTGCCCATGCAGTGGGGTCCGTGGAGGAGGGGCCGGGTGATGTCCTGGTGGAGGAGCCAAGTGAAGCCCCTGTCTGCCACTCTCAGCCCCTCCCATCCTGGGGCACAAATCTGAGCTAATCAGGAGCTGGAGAGGCCCGGACCCATCTGGCGAGGCCACCAGATGCTGAGGCCAAATGTGGGCAGACAGGCGTCCCCCAGGTTGGTGAGAGAGTTGCCTGCTGTCTGTGGCCTGCAGTGTACAGTGATCCAGCCACCTGTGAGGGTGGGCCTGTGCGATTTGTGGAGTGATGTGTCAGCATTGTTTGAGCACCTGCTATGTACTAGGCCATCTGTGTTTCCCCTTCTTGGGAGCATTTTCTGACACCAGGCTATGGGGAGGTCCTTTAGGCTGCAGTGGGAACTGCTCCTGTCCCAGCCCTTGTGCACCTCCTCATCACTGACCCACGAAGGGGCTTGGCAGTGCCCAGGGCTAGGTCAGTCCCTGTGTGGGCCTCCTAGCCCACAAGGGGCTATGGGAGGGTGGCGCTGCAGAGGGCCCAGCAGGGACACTGAGAAGTGGGCTGGGGCAGGTCCAGAGGTATGAGCTCCCAAACATTCTCCACAAGGTGCGGGGCCTCGGTGGCCCCTCTGCCCTGTGACTCCACACAGCTGGACATGGGCTGCCTGCTGGTCAGCCTTGTTGGCCCCCTGGGCGCCCAGCCCGTGTTCCAGGACCTAGGGCAGCCAGCTTGTTTTTTCTTGATCAAGACACAGAACTGCTCATAAGTGGGCAATGCTCAGGTATGGCTGCGGCCAGTACCTGTGGGTCTCCTGGGGACATCCCTGAGGCCGGGACACTCCTGCCTGTCACAGGGTGCCACAGAGAGGAAGTCTTCACACACGTGTCTGTGCACACATGCATGGGTATGAGCCTGATGGATCCTGCGGAGTGGAGCTCTGGCCCTCAGGCAGTGAGGCTGGGACCAGCCCAGGCTGAGCTGGGGGAATGAGAGGAACTCCAGGTTCCTGCTTGGGAAGATGCTTTGGGTACCCCAGAGGCCTGGAGTGAGGCAGGTGGGGGTCCTGGAGTTGGCCCTTGGCTGGGAGAGCAGTGGGCAGAGGTGAGGGCCACTTGCTCCGAGGGTCAGCTTCAGTGAGCTCCGGGGTGTTGGGAGGAGCAGGTGGGAGGAGGAAGTAGTGGCCTCTGGAACCAGGATTTCAGTCCAGACTCAGGAGGGATGTCCTGGAAGGCTCCAGGGACTGAGCCATGTGACTGGGGCAAGAGGGGACACCAGGCCAAGTGTGTCATTGTGGGTGGGACCAAGGGTGATTGAGGTGCTGGGGGTGCAGATGTCACCGGGAGCAGAGGGCAGGGAGCTGCTGATGCCAAGAGGCCTGGCCAGGGTCCTGAGGAGTCTGTGAAGTGCACAGACCATGAGTGGGCTGCCCTCTGCTCTCCTCTAAACCTGTGCCTCTGGGAGTCGTGGCTCATTGTGGTTGTCTGCAGTGACCAACTTTTCCCTGTGACCACCCAGGGACTGCTGCAGGCTTGAGCCTGGGCACGGGGATGGTCAAGTGTGGGCCACAGCCTGCTGTCCTCCTGGCCCCAGGGAGAAGCTCATTTGTCTCGTGGTCGCCCTATCGTGGATGAAGACCCACGGGTGTCTGGCGGCCTCGCTGGACCCTGAGTCCTGGCACTGCCCAGTGCAGCCTTTCCCTAGCAGGCTTGAAACTCAGACCTGAAGAGACACCAGGCCCGGCTCGGGTCCCGCGGCTACACTGTGTTGACAGCAACCATACCAAAGCCAGCGCCGCCTGCGTGCTTGCCATGCGCACTGCGCGGAGCGCGGGGGCTTCTGTGTTCCCTGACATTCTGTGGCTGGTACTGGTGGAGGCACTAGTATGAAATGTTCTGGGGTGGTAGTGGGGGGAGTATCACCCAGCCCAAAGGTGGGGTCCCTAAGCCAGGAAGAGCAGGCACCTCACACACCTCACCTTGGAGCCTCCCGGGCACTCCCCAACCCTCATCCCTCTCCTGATGTGATGCTGGTCCCTGCCTCGGTTCTCTGTGGTTTTGCCACATGGGCGTTTCACCCGCTTGCGTCTGTGCCTGAAAGTGGAGTCTCGAGGCCACTGTGACCTGCCTTGTGCTCAGGCGATGTTCTGGGGCGTGTCCGTGGGCTGGGTCCCTTCCCACTGCTGTGCGACGTTCTGTTGAAGGAAGGCTGCTACTTTTCTGGCTCTAGCTAATTCCCGACGACGTTGGCAGACCCACTGGGACCCCGCCCTCGGGAGAGGCTCCGTGACATGTGTCAGTGAATTCAGTTTGGCAAAAATGTTGCTTGCTGGTCAACTTGGTGTTGTAAAAGCCTGTGAAATTTATTAGTGTGGGAAACCAGAAGCCACAGCTAGCTGTCTCCCTCCTGCTTTTCCATCTGTCTCTGAAGGTCAGCCACCCCCACCCACCTTGTGCCTTTCCTTATCAGGGGTCCCAAAGCCTTGTCCACACAGACCCACAGCCCCGACGTGTGCTTCCCAGGGCCAACAGCACCGCCTCGGGCCCTGCGGCCTTGTGTCCTGCCCATGCAGTGGGCTTGACACACATTTGCAGGCAGCGTGGGCCCTCTCTCCACAAATTGAGTCCCATGGGGCTTTCCCTCCCTCCTGGATGCTGGATCCACGCCTCTGGGCACATGCAGGGCAGCACTGTGCTGCTGGCTTCTCCTCCGGGGTAACTTCGACCCTCTTTCTCCTCAGCCAGGGACCGTGGGGCATGTCACACCCAGGGCTTCCTGGCCCCTCTGCACATTCTGTCTCATTCCTCAATCGTTGGGGACCTGGGGAGGAGGAGAGGGGAACCCCTTCAGACATGCCCTAGATGTAGATACTCACTCATCTAACAGGTTTCCACTGAGGACACAGAGATGAGCAGATACACCCTGAAACCAGCCGCGACGATGCCGTGTGCCAGGTGGGGCCCGGGAGAGGCAGTCCTGCGGGGTCAGAGAAAGTCACTCTAAAAGCTGTGTTGCATGGGTGTTGAAGGATGAGTAGGAGTTTGTTAGGCTCAAGCAAAAAACCACCTGAATATGTTTTTGTGGAATTACATAGCTCCTCTAAATTAACCTCACACCCCCTATTTATATTCTCAAAGTGCTCTAGAGTCCAAAAGGTTTAGGGTAGCGGGAATCTGAGCGAGAGGATGGCTGCGCCCTGGAGTCCTGCTGACCGCGCAGGCCGCAGAGCCGGGCTGCCTTGTGTTGTGGTGGATGCCCCGTGGCTCATCAGAGGCCCTGCTCCCACGTGCTTGCACCTCTCAAGCCGCACACCTGGCCTGTTGCCAGGAGGGAGGAAGGGGCAGCCTGCTGGGGGGCTGCCTGGTGTTCTCAGCAGCCAGGCCCCTGCTGTGAGTTTCCCGCAGGATGTCTCTCTGGGCAGTGGCAGAGATGCCCAGCAGTGTGTGGCTTCGGAGGGCAGGCCGATGTCTTCCTGCTTTGCCTCGAGTTGTACACAGGCCCTCCGCCCAGGGCTGCTCAGCCTTGCCCTTCCATTTCCTTGAGCATGTTTTTTCCTGTTTAACTTTTACATTCCCAAATACAAAGAAAATGCTAGAACGAACCCAGCTTCAAAGTTATCAATTCTCAGCCAGTCTTGTTCCATCTGGGCCCTAGACCCCGGGCCGTTTACCATTCAGTGCATACATATCTCAGCATCCGTAGCAGAAAGGGTTCCCAAAACAGCCAGAGGAGCTTCATCCTCTGAAAAACGGGCAGTCACTCCTCGATATCATCTCATATGCGGCCTGCGTTTGTTTCTAATGATTCAGAGGTTTCCTCAGAGTTGAATCACTGGGTCACACAGTCCCTGCGCGACTGGGTCGTCTGCCCTCGGTCCAGAGTCCTGCTCCAAGGTGTGCAGGTCACAGCCCAGGGACCCCACTGTGGCCGCACAGCCTAGATCATGGCGGGGACTCAGAACTCTTGAGGAGGGAGCTGGCCCCACTGTACCGGCTTTGAGGGAAGCTCATCCCATTGGGGTTGAAATCTGGGGCTCCAGAAAATGACCCAGACAGAGCTGGCCTTGACTGGATGCTGTGGGCCTTGCCTTGGTGTCCCCTCTCCTGCCCCTAGCCTGCCTCTTGGGGTGGGCAGTGACAGCTGGATGGTCTGCTGAGACCACAGAGGGAGGACGCCTGGCACTTCCTCCCTGTCTGAGGTTCCCCAGTACTCCCAGGCCCTCTGGGCTTCTCTAGCTGAGGGGGAACAGGGAGGCGAGCGATGGGGTCTTGGCTGGAGCCCCAGAGCCTCACCGTGGGACACACACTTGCAGGTGAAAGTCCCGCTTCGACCCTGACCACCCAGCTACCTGACCATGGCCAGGTTGCTCAGTCATCCTAGATGTCCCCAGCTGTAAAGTGTCCACCTCAGAGGGACGCTGCAAGGCCCTGACACCTTCCTTCTTCGTGTTGCTGCCTCCCTTTCTGGCCAGACCCTCTGTGTCCTGCTTCGGAGGACCCCTCGTGGATACCCAGTAGCTTTCTTGTGTCATCTGGCCCGCCCAGCCTGCAGGCCTCAGGGCCCCGTCCTCCATGAAGCTGTCCTGGATCCTCCTGCCGGCCGCCAACCACCCTGCCTGGAACTCCCCAGGCCCCATGGCAGGCGACCCTTGCTGGTTCTCAACTGACCACATGCTCTTTGAGGGCAGATGCAGCTGGTTCATCTGGTGGCCTCCTGGCTCACAACGCAGAGCCTCTGAAAACGCTGGAAAGCGACTGCCTCTTCTGACAGGGGGCTGGGCCCGGGCTCTGTCTGATTGGCTGGCTTCTCTTTCCCATCGTGGTGGGGCAGGGGCTTCTCCAAAATGGCCTTCCCCACTGTTATGTAGGGAAGTGGGGGATGGAGAGGGGAGGGGACCCAGAGAGCAAGCGTTGGGTGGGGAGAGGGATGCTGGGCGCTCAGGCCTTCTGGGGGACACTGCAGCAGCCTCCCAAGCTGCATTTCACCCCTGATTTGGGTCTAGTGCCAGTGGAGGGGCCTCACTCACTCCTGGAGAGTCACTGGCAGTGCTGTGTCCCCAGTGTCCCACACACGCTCCTGTCCAGGCCCGAGGGGGCAGCCTTGGTCCTTCAAGGTGATGAGAAGCGGCCAGTAGCATGCAGCTGCAGGAAGGAGGATGCCTGCTGCAGACACAGAAATACTCAGGCCCTCCGTTACCGAAACCCTTGGCCAGGCGGACACTGCAGAGCTGTGCCAGCTGATGCCAAAGCTCTCACAGTTTGATTTTTAAAGATTTAATACTTAATTAAATAGAGGATTGTGAGACATTCAAAGCTGGTGTATGTACTGAATAATGAGAGATTATTAAAATACTGTTAACAAAGGCAGTTAGAGGAGAATTAATTGACTCGGGGTAAAGAGGCACACAAGTCTTAAAACGTGCCTCATTGTGGGGCCCCCCACCCGCCCAGCCCCTGGTGCAGGGCCCTGCCCTGGAATGGCCTTCAGCTCCGGGTGGAGCTCCTGCGTGCCTGGCGTCATCCTGTGTTGTCTCACGTCCTCCCACCCTCTGAGCTCAGCGTGGGCTCCCCGTTCACACGGGTTGGGGCGGGGTGGGGGGGAAGCTTAGTCCCACAGAAGCTGGGAACTGCACAGGGTGCCTTAGCTGGTGGTTAGCAGAGCCTGGGTGTGGAGGACCCTAGATTTCACCCAGCTGGGGGAGGCCAAGGGTTGGGCCAGTGTGAGGCTCCCAGGTGGGGCTGACCTCACAAGTGGAGCTCACCTCCCAGGCCCTGAGCTCACCCCGCAGTGAGGAGATCCGTCTCACCACTGTCCTCCTCCCACCCGCAGGCCCTTTGGCAGCTCACCCTGCTCCCTTTCTGGGGTCCCTGGTCTCCCCAGGGAACCTTCTGTCTTGCGAGGACACTCCCTGCTCAAAGTTGTGATGGACAGGGACCATCTTGAGGTCTCTGTGGTCATTGGGGCTGGAGCTGAGCCTGCACCCCAGGGAGGCCTGCATGCCCCCCCCAAAGCCTGCTGCCTGCGACCCCTTTGTGCAGTAGGTGGGGGCTGCCTCCGTGGCTTTCCTGCTGCAGCCGGTACTGCAGCGTGCTCATGGCTCCCGCACAACCCACAGCCGGAAAACGACCCCTGCTCTGGGGGATAATGAGTGCCTGGTCGGCAGAATCCGTGGAACTGGGTTAATAGAGGACGAGGCGCCGCATTGCAGGGACAGCTGAGCATGCGCCTGCGCCGGCAGCACTTTCCCGGTCCAAGGACCCTCCCCTCCCGGCCTGGGGACCCGCCCCTTTCCCTCCTCTCCAGCTCCGGGGCCCTCCCCTCCCCTCCCCTTTCCCCCCTCCTCCCTTCTCCCCTCCCCCTCCCCCGCTTTCCCTTCCTGCTTCTCTCTCTGGCTGCTCCTTGCTGGGAGACCTCCTCTCCTCCCCTCGCCACCCTCCCTGGGTGGCTTCCAGCCTGAGGGGCAGCTTTGGGGCTTGGACCCCCCACCCAACTTTTGGCCCACCCTGCCTTCAAGTTTATTCCCTAGGGACTTGGAGGGTGGCCAGGAGTTGGGGGAAATCCCTGGGAAATGCTCCCTCCACCCGACCCAGGGTCAGCCTTCAAACAGATGGGGATGGTCCCTGAATTGGGAATACGGAGAAGGGACCCCACTTCCAGGTGCAGAGGGAGTTGGGGAGCTGGGAGGCAGGCCTTCTGGGGGCTTAGCGGGGGCACCGCATTTCCGTTTCTCCCGGGACAGGGCCACTGAGCAGCAATGAAGGAACAAGGCTAGGCTGCTGGATTTAGCAATTAAGTATGATTTACAATGAAAAGCTGTAAAACAGGCTCTGTACGTCCCAGATCGCATGGGACGCATTTACACAAACCAGGCATTATTTGTTGTGTATCTGAAACTGAGACAGACTTTTCTACCGAAAACCAATTTTGTCCTTTGTCTGAAATTCAAATTTAACTGGCCACCCACCTTGTGTGTTATCTGGCAATGCCAAGCCGGACGGCTGAGAGACAGGACTTTGTCATTAGTTTGGAAACCGAACTGATTTAGTCAAAGGCTTCTGGGAAGTGGCTCTGAAGAAGATCAGGAGAACAGAGAGCCAGGCTGTAGGGAGGGTCCTGGCCCTTGCTGGCCCCACCTGTAAGGTGCACAGAGGGTGAGCAGCACCATGGCCTCCTGCTTTCTGGTTCTGGGTGTGGCCCTGTGTGGACACCAAGTCCCAAGACCTGCTGGTCAGGGTCCAATGCCAGGTCCCTGAGCCTCCGTGACCCCTGGCGAAGGCAGATGCATCGTGAACTGGCTGCAGAAGCAGGGCCTACCCTATTGGCATTCAGAGGGGGTGAGGGAGGAGTCCCTGAGCCAGGGAAGGGAGGGAGGGGAGGGGAGGAGTCGTCAGGGAGGACCCCTCTGTGTGCTTCAGCATTTCCAGCATCTTTGCATCTCATCTTGTCAGTGGCAGAAAAGGTTCCTGGCAGAGGGGGGACCTGAGAGCTGGGTTCTGGGCCCTAAAGCCTGTCCCCTCCCTGCCTCACTCTTATTTTCTGTAAAATGGGTGGAGGATTGGCCTCCATGCTGCCTGGGTCTTCTAGCGCTGACATTTCCCACGTCTGGAGGGATCCTTACTCCCAGACCCTGCTGGTTCCAGGAGGTGAGAGAGGAATGGAGAGATGGCTGAACCCATAGCCTGTGAGCCCAAGGTTTGGAGACCTGGTTCCGCCAGTGTGGGCGCAGCCCCCCTTCCCCGGTCCTTCCTGCTTACTGCCCCTTGCTCCCTCCAGGCCACCCGCCAGAGGACTGTAGGCCCACCAAGGGCAGGCCTCCTGCTTTGCACGTATAGATCCTTAATAAACAGAGGTGAAGGGGTGGGAGGAGAAGAGTGTTGTGAAGATTCCACTTAAGGACTGAGCTGGGGTGGGGAGTGGTAATGACCTCAGATGGAAGGAGGAGGGAGGGGGTTCGGAGTGCCCAGGTCCCTGGGGCTAGTTGGGCAGGAGTGGGGAAACCCGAAAGGTGCGGGTTTGAGGCCTGGGTGGTAACAGAGCTTGGGAATGGCAGAGCTTTTCCCTCTGTCGTGTTGGTCTGGCTGCTGATGGGAAAGTCTGGAGAGCTGGAGATCCAGGGCGAAGCTCAAGGGGGATGAGCTGCAGGAAGCTCTGGAAGGTGCTGGGGGCCCTGGGTGGTTATCTCCCCTAAGGGCAGCCCCTGTCCTGTGTCCCCAGGGCCAGGAGCTACAGTCCCGTGACAGGTCTGTGCAGCAGCTCTGCGTCACAGGTGCTCTGAGGTCATGATTTTCCATCGTCTGCATGTCACCTGGTGGAGCCCCGACTCCAGCTCGGTGTGGAGTGATTAGCGCTAAGAAGGTCACTGAGGCTAGTGGGGGTTGGGAGAGCCCCACCGGTGAATGTGCGAGTCGCAGACTGGGAGAGCGGACGTGTGCAGATGCTCCTGTCTGGAGGTGGCGGGGACGTTCTAGAAAGGGCCCGATAGCAGTGTGCAGGCTGCTGGTCACTGGCCTCTGTAGCACGATCCTCTCTGTAGTTCTTTGTCCTCACTCACTTCAAAAATGTGGCAGTGCTTGCCCGGAGCTGTGCTCCCGGGCCTTGAGCCTGGGGCTGGGTTGGGCCCCCAGGCATCTGCTCAGGAATGAGTGGGAACCTCTGGGCAGCTGTCCACTCTCTGGGAAGGACATGGACAGAGTTGGGGGCAGAGGATGAGGCTGGACATAAGGCCACAGTGGTCAAGAGTGCAGCCCTGGAGTCTGGGCCTTGTTTTTGAGAGTAGGACCCTGACCGGGTGGGTCCTGCGCCCTCAGGGTCTGGCTTGAGCCACTGTCCCTGCTATCTTGGGAGGAAGCCAAGATGGTGTCTATGGCTTTGGTGGGACGTGTATGTGTTGGGGGTGGGGGAGCCCCAGGTGGAGGACCCATCTACCAGGGCTGGGAGGGATGGCCTAGCAAGCCCCTCCTGTCACTGTGCCTGCCCTGTGGGGGCCACCGTTGTTTTCCTAATCTGGAGAGTCCAGACACCTTGGTTTAAATCTCCTCCTACTCAGCCTGTTTGTGAGCATGAGAATCTGTCCTGGGGTTATGAGGATGACTGAACGCATGACACCCAGCATCGGATAGATGAGTGGACGGCATTTTATTGTCACATATACTCAGAGCCGAGAGAGGAGGACACTGCACTCAGGACAGGGGCTGGGGAGGCAGGCTTTGTAGTAATGGGGTGAGGTGGTCCCTGGTTCCACCAGAGGCAGTTTCGGCTGGTTTGAATAATTTCATGGGTCAGCAGAGAGCTGCAGCTCGCTACTCAGGCATAAGCGGGAACAGTGCCAGGTCCTCGTGGGGATGAGGCTCGCCTGGGTGGGGACTTAGCCACGGGAGCAGAGTCCGGAGTGGGACATGAGGCCAGGCCATTCAGGGCCTTCCTGGTTTCGCTGGGTGTCAAGGCAGTGCGTAATGCTGGCTTTAACTTTAGGTCACACCGTGGCCCTGCACAGAATGCGCCAGCTTGGCAGTGACAGGGAGGGAATTCCAAGCCACACCTCCGTTTCAAAGCTGAGCTGCACCCCACAAGCGTGACGATGATCCAGATCCTGATAAAAGCACCGGGAATGGGGCCCCAGCTGAAAGGCCAAGTGGACCCCATGGAGGGCAGATGCTGGACCCCCCAGCGTGTAGCCCCTGGCCTGAGCCCAGGCTCCCAGAATGGCTGCGTTCATCCCCATATGGCTGGCAAACAGCTACAAGGCCCTCGGCTCCAGCTCCGTCATGCACGCTCATGCAGAGGGTCAGGGTGCTGCCCACGTGGTTGCTAGGTCCCCGGGAGCCCTGACCTCGAGATGGCAGGCATCTGTGGGATGCGCCTACAGGTGCCTCTCCCGGGGTGGCAGAGCTGCTGGTGGGTTAATTGCTGGTTGTTGTGTTGCCTTTTACAAACAAAATGTGCGCAGAAAGCCACAGCGAGAGCTGCCCTCTTTCACCTTCATTGTGGGGCTCAGCCTCCTGGGGCTGCACAGGCCTGACTGGACCTCTTGGGACCCCAAGAGGAGAGAGGTGTCTGGCTCCATTGCCTACCAGCTTCACACCACCTCACTTTTTCCTGTAGACTTTTGATGCCCTCAGAGGATCCTGTCCTGGTCCCAGACCTTGGCCCAGGGTTATTCTTGCCTCAGACCTACTGCTGGGCTCCCCAAGTCCTCGCTGCCCCCAGCCCCAGATCTTTAGAAGGAGCACAGGCTCATCCAGCTCTGTGGCAGCCTCTGAAGGGCTTGAGAAGTCCCACCAGAAAACAAGTGAGGAGCGGGCTGCTCCTGAGGCCCCAGGTGGGACCTCCTGTGACAGGGTTCAGCTCCACTTCTACCTAGCCTCCCCACCCCCTTTCCCCCATCTGAAAGTTGGGGTGATGCAGCAACAGCCCCGCTTCATGGGTGCCGTGAGCAGCTCACGGGCCTGCCCTGAGCCAGTCCTCAGCAAACAGAAGCCACAACCCTGAAGGACTCACAGGGAGCTCTGCGCGTTCTCCAGGAGCACTTTTCCTTTTAGGAGGCATGGCCGGGATCTGCCCACGGCCTCCTTTCAGCACCCAAACTGGCCTGCACCCCGAGACTGGATGGGCAGGCCCTGCCGCACAGCCCGCGCTGACCCCGGGGTCTGGACTGGTTTTATTTCATATTTACCAGCCAGGCAGCAGAGTCAGAGAAGAGGGGCTGCTGGAAGCCGCTCCCTCGTTCCTGCCCAGCTGCCCTCTGTTCTCAAATAAATCCAAGGTCAGCGCTACAAGGGACTTACTGGCAGCCCAGGTTGGCAAGTGCTGGCCCCGAGATGTGAGCTGGCCTCTGCCTGCCCTGTGCCTGCCCCACCCCACAGCCAGTCATCCCCTTTCCTGTCACCAGGATCTATGGGAGCCAGCCAGGACATGGCCACACAGAATTAAGGCCAGACCCCACTGGCCTAGTGTCAAGGCCCAGTATGTCCTGTCAGATTCTGGCCTGGCCGCTCGGTACCACACAGGGCCATGCTTGGCTTCCAAGCACTCTGTCACTTAGTGTGCAAGCACAGTCAAGTTTAGCCTTGAAGTGAATTGGGACACTTGAGTTAAGTGTGTTGATACCGGGTGGGGTGTAGATAGGCCTGGCTGGTGTGTGATGTGGATGTTGGCAAGCCATTTAAGAGTCTAGAGGGCCACGCTTGATGGTTCATGCCTGTAATCCCAGCACTTTGGGAGGCCAAGGCAGGTGGATCAACTGAGGTCAGGAGTTTGAGACCAGCCTGACCAACATGGCAAAACCCTGTTTCTACTAAAAATACAAAAGTTAGCTGGGCTTGGTGGCAGGCACCTATAATCCCAGTTACTCAGGAGGCTGAGGCAGAATTGGTTGAATCCTGGAGGCAGAGGTTGCAATGAACTGAGATCACGCCTCTGTACTCCAGCTGGGCAACAGAGTGAATCCGTCCAAAAAATAATTAAAAAAAAACACATCTAGAAAGCTCTCTCATGCCTGTGATGGTGCAGGTCGCCGATACAGGTAGACAGGTGTGCAGGTCGCCGATACAGGTAGACAGGTGTGCAGGTCGCCGACACAGGTAGACAGGTGTGCAGGTCACCTGGGGCTGAGGGGTCTTGCCAATGTGCTGACTTTGCAGGGAGGGGCTACTGACCCCCACCAAGGTCCAGAGTGGACAGATGTGTGCCTGGCTCCCTGGTGGTGGGGGGTGGCTTTGGGGGCCCTCTCTGCTGTGGCCCTCGGAGTCTCCTCTGGACCGGAACAGCACTGCTTGACAGAGCATCTTCTGAATCTTTTTCAAGGGAGGAAACTGAGGCCCCCAAGTGGGATTTGGATGCAGCCGGTTTCCTGGCCCAGGCCTTGGTGGCATGCCACATCCCCTGTGCAGGGCCTGAGTTCTGGGAACGTGGCACTGGCATCACAGTACCTTCAGCCAGACAGCCTCAGGCTGGGTCAGAGCCCTGAGTCTGGTGTCCTTGCCACCCTAGTCCAGGGCACAAGTGGACCACCTGCCTTGGTGTTGGTCTGTGTTTGCAGCTGCTGGTTTAGCCAGGAGAAGCAGAACCCCAGGTAGCCCCAGCCCTGCGGGACTAGAAGCTGGCGGGACGGTGGGAACTGGCACAGGCCGAAGCTTCTGGCTTCTCCCTCCCAAGCCACTGCTACCAGGCCAGGGCAGCTGGAGAAGAGCCCTTCTGCCACGCCCACCATCCCCATGCCCTCCCCAACTGGGCTGCATGGGGGACCAGTAGGAGAGGTTGTCCTTGAGGGTCTCCTCCCACGCATGAGGAAGCCGGTGGAGAGTGCTGGTGCTGTCGCCAGGTTGGGGGGCGCCTAGTGACAGGCTCCTGGGGGTTTCTGGCAGCCGCCCTTGGGGTGAGGCCGAGCTGCCTAGAATGAGGAGGTACATCCTTGAGCACCCATCCTGTGCCAGACCTGTGTGGCTTTCCACACATGATTGATTCCATTTTCAGTTCAGCTCAGTCCTGGGGCCAGACACCATTATTGCAGCCATCTTCCAGATGAAGCCCAGGGAGGTGCCATTTCTTGTCCTAGGCTATGCGGTGGGCAGGACTCGTGGCACCTAGGGAACCCCACCCCCAACCCTCAGCCCCTGGTGGCAGTGGTCCCAGGTGGCCCCAGCTGGATCCCCCAGCCAGCAGAGTGCTTACCCCGCAGGCCTCCTTCTGATCTCTAGGTCTGACAACTCCAGAGGCCTTGGGGTGAGAGAGAGGCAGCCCCTTCTGACACAGGTGGGCCTAGTGCCTGCCCCTCCTGCCCCTCTGTCACCCCCACCCAGTGCCCTGCGGTGTCCTCCTAGGGGTGCCAGCTCTGCTATTTCTCCTGGCGGCTGGCGGGAGGCCCGGTGCCCACCCACACCCTCCTGTTCCCCTTCTCCCTGATTCCTCTCACTCACCACCCCCCACCCCTGCTGTGAGTCATTCACTGCTGGGGAAGAAGAGGAGCGGGGAGGGTGGAGGATGGCATAGGGGGCCTGGGTGGGCAAGGAAGCCTCTGCCAACTCCATCCTGAACCCCTTCTTGGCTCTGAAGAAAGAAAGAGGAAATTATGGGAGCGGACATCAATGATTTACCAAACCGCATAACCTTAACTTGTCATGTAAGACTCTCCCTCCCTGTTGGGGGCACTGGCTGCACCATGGCCTTTGGGTGCCATACACTTGGGACACGAGGAGTCCCCGGAGCCATGCACAAGTGCGCCTTTGGAATGATGAAGGGGAGCTGCCCTTCTGTCCCCCAGGCCAACAGCCTCGGCCTTTCAGCCCTGGCAGCTTTGAGCACCTCTCTGTGCCTCAGTTTCCTCATCTTTGCCCTGTGCCTCACCCTGCAGGTGTAGTGTGAATGTCCTCCCCGGTCAGCTGCGCCTCTCCCATCACCCTCAACTGGCTTCTCTTTGCTCTTAGCTCAGGGGACCCTATGGCTCCCGAACTGACAAGGGTGGCATGGGGGAGGGGAGGAGCTCCTGACACGACACGGGGAGAGGTTTGCAGTCTCTCCCCCGCCACTCCCGGTCTTTCAGGGCATTTTTGGAGTGAAATAGGTTAATGCCTGTAATGTGCACAGAACAGACAGTGCCTGACATGTGGCAGGTGCTCCAGGGTGGGTCATGTGGCTGTGCCCGTGTCCCAGTCCCGTCTCTTCCTGTGCTTGGCCGTGGGCACCTTGAGGTGGCCCCTGCCCTTGTCACTTTCATGTGCCAACCCACCAGCACGGTAACAGCTCGGAGGAACCCCCACTCCCCTCCTCAGCCCCTCAGCTCCACACCAAGGCTTTGGGGGTCCTGTGGATCTGGAAATGGCTGCTGGTGGAGGGCCTGTGGTCCCCACTCCTGAGAGGCTGGAGGTCTAGACAGGCATACCCAACCTTGTCCTTCCCATGAGCACAAGTGGTGTGCTCCGGTCAGGCCTCTGCAGGCAGGTAACCCACACCAGCGGGGCTCTCAGTGTTTTGGAGAAGACTGTGGGTGAGGGAGGAGGAGAGCCTTGTCACCCTGGCCCTTGAGCCCCCTCCTGGTGCTGGCGTGGGGTTGTCTCCCCTTCCTCTGTGATGTCAGCCTTGCTGCCCCCACAGCCAGCATCTGCAGGCTGTAAATATCAGATTCTGCAGTGAGCAGAGGCTGCGGCCACCAGGCAGGCACCACCCACCAGCCCAGAGAGAAGCAGGGAATGCAAACCAAGTGGCATATCACAGATAGCCCCTGCTTTGGAGACAGGCCTCAGCTTTGAGTCCCAGCCCGGCAGCCTGCCCTGTATCGTCCAGGGTGACTTCCACATCCTAGGATGTGTGCAGGAGCTGGTGGGAAGCCTTCCCTGAGATGAACCCAGCGTGGGTGTTCGGGGGCTGGCTGGGGCTGCTTCTCGTCCCTGTCTTTCGGTGGTCCCCAGCCTGCCTGTGCCCCAGCACTTGACCCCACATGTCGTGCAGACCTTGGGGGACACCTAGGGTACAGGTCTGGCAGGATGAATGGCGGGCAGGCCGGGGCTCTGAGCAGAGATTGTAGCCAAATCACCTAGAAAAGCTTCCAGGCCTCGGCATTCCCTGAGGGATGGAATCTGAGGATGTCGCACTATCATTAGAATCCAAACAGGCAGGCGGATAATTGCAGGCTCCGGTTTAGCCTGATCTTTTTGAGGACAATTGTTTATGGGTTTTTTTGTTTTGTTTTGCTTTGGGTTTTTTTTTGATAAATGCTTTTACGGGGGTATAAATGAACGCTGTATTTGATCTGTGGGATGTTTCTCTGGCAGGAGGAATAAATATCAATGCTTTTGCCAGCAGCTCTCTGAGCCGCCTCCTTGGGGAGCAGGTGTGTAAATGTGTACACATGTGTGCGCATGTGTAGGATCGCATCCACACTGAATGGGCCAGTCACCTTCTGGCTTAAATACAGGCCCACACACATACGCCCTTGCCTCCATTTAGGGTGCAGATTCACCAGATGCCCAAGTATTTAGGAGATGGTTGAACTCATAAGTTCCCTCTCCGAGCTTCACATCAGAGGGGGTGTGAGAACCAAGTCTTTTGCCAGCATGAGTAGGCAAACTCCTACTCATCCTCTAAAACCCCACTGAAGCATCACCTCTTGAGTCTCAGGCAGAATCAGAGCCTCAGAGCACTCTGCTCATCACGCTGCTGTAACAAGGCACACAGGCACTGCTGTCATTGGCTTTTTGTGGCCCAGGGACTGTCTGCCCTGGACCCCCAAGACCTTGGCCAGGGGTCTTTGGGTGGGAGAAGAAGAGGGAGCGCATGAGGGAAGAGGGGTCTCCTCTTGATGGGGTGAGGTCCCCTGGAGGTTGGGAGGGGCTCAGCCTGTGTCCTCACTCCCCAGCTTCTGCCGTCTGTCTCATGGTCTATTTCAGAGATTGTTCTTAGAATCCTTTAGAGAAAACTCAGCATCATAGGGAACTGCAGTCTTGGGAAGCAGTGCACGCAAAGAGGTGCCGTGAGCCTGAGCCTGACAGGGGAAGTGGGGAAGGGATCCAGCACCTTCTGGGGAGTTGACAAGGCATCGGCTGTCGAGTGGGGTGGGTTCTTGGGGTTTACTTGTCAGATTTGCAACCTGCAGAGGTGTGGCACCTCTTCTGTGACTTGTATCAATGCTACCTAATAAAATATTGCTGAGCACGGTGTCATGTGCCTTTAGTCCCAGCTACTCGGGAGGCTGAGGTGGGACAACTGCTTGAGCCCAGGAGTTCTGGGCTGTAGTGCACTATGCCAATCGGGTGTCCGCACTAAGTTCGGCGTCAATATGGTGACCTCTTGGGATTGGGGGACCGCCAGGTTGCCTAAAGAGGAGTGAACTGGCCCAGGTCAGAAATGGAGCAGATTAAAACTCCTGTGCCGATCAGTAGTGGGATCGCACCTGTGAATAGCCACTGCACTCCAGCCTGGGCAACATAGTGAGACCCCATCTCTAAAAAATAATAAAATAAATAAAATGTTAACCATGTGGATGTCCCTGCCCAGCTTTGAGATGTAACAATGAGGATAAAGAGCATCAAGGGCCTTGGGTGACCCTGAGCACCCCAACCCCAGGCCCCTCAGAGAACCTAGCACAGCCCTGGGGCCTGGCCACTCAGCCCCCACAGCCCCTCTTATGGGGTCACCTGGATGAGCTAGGAGACCCACTGCCTGGCCCTGACCAGGAGATCACGGTAGTGGGCATAGCCAGGGCTGGTCACTCAAGTGGCCTCTTAGGACCTCCTTCAGGAAGGGGTGGCCCTCTGGGGGTCCCAGGGGCACTGATGGGGTCCTGGGCAGGTGGGGAGCCGCTCCTGGCAGACTTCCAGCTGTGTTCTCGCCAAAGGCCTACTGGCCTCTGGGCCTGCTCAGTGGCTACTAATTTGATCTCCTGAGTCCAGCAGGTTCCCCAGGGACCAGAGCCCCCCAGAATGAGGCTGGCAGGCAGGGATGAGAAGGATGTGGCAGCTCGGATCCCTGTCTGGGGCAGGGAACAGGACTGAGCTGGGTGTTCCCCCGATTCCGCTGTACCCTTTAGGGCCAGGTTCTGCTGTACCATTTAGGGCCAGGGTACATTTCTTAGGAACTGGATTGGGTTAAATTTAACTTACTTGACCTTGTCCATGAAAAGGGGTTTATGATGTTAATGTGGAGGCCAAGAATAATGTCCCGGACTCTGTGGAAAGAAAATCATGTGTCCACAGAGTTAGGAAGCTGGACTCTGGCCTGTCTGAGCCAGATGGAGAGAGAAAGCCTCCACCTCCTGCCCTATCCTTCTTGCAGCTTCTCAGTCCCATCCAGAGTCACATAATATCCATGTAGATTTTTTTTCTGCCTGTTTTTTTTTTTTTTAATTTAAAGGCAAATGTTACGACAGCAGACTTTATGAAACACCCTCTTCATATTGAATCAGTAGCTTGCTCACTGGAGACAGGATCAAAATCCTTTTTAAAAACAATGCTTTGCCAAATTATGGAAGTAATGCATGATCAGTGTCAAAACTGGGGGAGGGGAAGTTAACGAATAAAACCAAATTATCCATAATCCGGCCACCAAGAGTGAAGCACTGTATATGATGTGTGTGTCTGGGTGTTACCAGCTTATGTCATGGTTTACGGTGTTCAAGTGGCTCTCTGAGCGCTCACCCACCGCAGCTGCTGGGAGGACGTGGTCGAAGTGCTGCTGTGGGTATTAAAGAAAGAGAGGCAGTCAGCAACCTGTGTGGCCGCCATGGGTGGGCACCCACATAAATAATTATCTCCCTAAAACGTGCTCAAGAATACGTGTCATCTTTGGGCTAGGGCTCAGCTGTTGGCGATGTTTCAATAATAAAACATGGGTATGTAAATTATATGTGTCCCAGGAGAATGGGTTTCTAACTGCATCTTTCTCCTGATTTGGATTTATGATTTTGTTTATTTAACTCTAAGCAGGTAATTGTTCAAAAGGAAACTGTGTGCCCTGGTTCCACCGCCTCTCCCTCCTAGGCCCTCCTGTCCCTCAGCCTGGCTCCGGCCCACGTGCCCCGTGGCGATGTGTGATCCCGCCTTGGACCCTGTCCTGGGGGAAGATTAGCCATCAACTTTGTTGGGACAAGTTGGAAAGGTGGAATGTGCATTGTAGCTTAGAGACATGAGTGTCATATCTGAACCTGGGATCTGCACTGATATTATGGAAGGGACGCCCTGACCTTATGAGACACACTGAGTGCTGTCTGATGTTACACACGCGTCACAAAAAGCGGGTGTGCGCACGGAAGCAGGGGCGGGGAGACCCTACAGAAGTGCTACATGAGAGTGCGCTGTACTGTTGGTGAAGTTTTTCTCTAAGTCTGAAAAATGCTCAGAATCAGTTTAAGAAAGACACTCGGAAGGAAAAAAATAACCCTATGAACTCACCATCCTGCACCCTGAAAGCCCTCCCTCCCCCCGCCCCAGAGGGAGGGGGGTTGGCAATGTTGCAAGAGTTGGTCCCTTGCTTTCCGCTGGAGTTGGGCCTCCTGCGTGGGCCCCTCTCCTCCCCAGGTATGTCCAGTGATGCTGGGTTTTGAGCTCCATTCACATAGGAGAACAGAGCCCATGCCATGTGTATGCTATTGTGACTATGTTTGATTTTTCCATTCTGATGCTGACAGACACTTGGGCTGGTTCCAGTTCCGCCATCACAAATCCCTAAGGCTCCTGGCACCTCAGCTCCCACTTCAGTGGGAGGGGAAAGGGGAGGGAGGGAGGAGCAGGGACTGGGGTATTCTGGAAGACTGTGAAGTGCTTGCAGAGTTGGGTGTCCAGGTTAGGGAGGGAGCAGGGATGTCCGGGGCTTCCAGCAAAACAGTGGGCCGGGGTCTGACTTCCTCCATGTCACCTGGAGGTTCTGCCAGATCCCTCTGGATCCCTCTCGTGGGATGCCAGGCGGCTGAGCTCGAAGCAGATGGCAGCCAGGTGGCCAGGGCAGGGAGACGAATGCCTGTCCTGGGAGGGGGGAGCCAGAGAATGCCGCTCCCAGGGACCTTCCCATCTGCGGGCGTGGCTTTCTCACTCAAGGCACATGCTTGTTTGCGGCATGTCCTGTACCCCTAGACTGCCACCGCCACACCTGCTCCAGGGAAACTGACCCCAGACATGATGCAGCCAGGCCTCCCTTCCTGCGGGTGGATGAGTTTCTGCCAAGTGCAGGGATCAGAGGTTTTAATTCTTCCCCAGGACAGTTGTGAAGTGGCAGAGCCTCATTCTTTCCCTGCTCCTGGGCGCCACTGGGCGTTCCTGGTGAAGGAGGCATCCCTGAGGCCTTGTCTCGTGTATTAATTATGTGCCCCCAGGCCTTGCTCACCTTTCCGGTGGTGGGACTCAGCACCGGGCAGGTAGAGGGGTTCCAGACCTGCCCCTCCCCAGTCACATCCTCAACTCTGAAGTGCACCGGCCTTTCCTTGCAGCTCCCCACGCTCAGCTGTACCCACCTGTCTAGTTCCGACCTTTGTGCAAATAAGAGCACACTGTGGGTCCTCCTTTGCTGCTCGTTCCCTCCACACCGTTAGGCTGTGGGTGCTGCCCACATGTGGGGCTGGCGGAGGGCTTCGTTGTGTTGTGGTGTGGGACACTGTACGACTGCAGCATGGTGGAAGTGTGGGGTTTTGGGTCTTGCTATTACCATCTCCATCAGATTTTAAAAGCCTCCTGCCTATATTTGAAATGCAAAATTTCTGGCAGATAAGTTGCTCCATCTTTTGGGGGCCAGTGGTGGGGCCACCCAAGGGGTACCAGTCATCTCCATGCCTCCCGTGTCCAGGGATCTGGGCCCTGCACCTCCTGGGGTGGGCGGAGAGGGTTGGGCTGGAGGGGCCACCTCCCGCTTCACCACCAGTTCACTCCTATCCCCCAGGCGAGGCCTCTCTGAGGCTTTCCCCTCCTCCTGCCAGCCAACGTCGGGGCACACACTCACCCCCTCCCGGCCCCATTCTGACGGCCCCTCCGCTGCCTCGGAAGAACAAATTTGGCTTCAGCCAAAAGCTCCAAAGAGTATGGAATTAGGACAAGTAAGTGGGGGATTAAATCAGTGTGCTACAGACTTTGAATCATCCAGGGAAACTTTTAGCCCCGAGTGAGCAGTGCTCACCGCCCGAGTGGGCCTCTCTACCCCAACACAAGCCGGCTGGTCCCTGCCCCAGCCATGCCACCAGTGGCCCAGGGGGTGCCACGAAGGGTATTCCTGTGGCGGGGACACGACCATCACTGTGGGGTCACACAACTCCTCTCTTCGTAGGAGGCCCTGGTACATCCTCGTGGACCTCTCCTGACATGGGTGATCCATGGGTCACCAGTTGCTGGGGCAGGAGGTCACGCCTTGTCTTTTTCTGTCCTCCAGATCACCAGAAGCTGGAGAGAGAGGCTCGGATCTGCCGCCTTCTGAAGCATTCCAACATTGGTGAGCGGCCCTGGGTAGGGCAGGGGGATGGGTCCCCCAGCCTCTCCCTCGCAGCAGCCCCGTCCTGTTTCTCACCAGACTTTCAAAGAGATGCAAAAAGGCTTCCATTTCTTTTCTGTTGAAATATCCCATCAGAAGCCCCTGAGGACATCCCCACTCCTCCCCTGACCTTGAGGACTTTGTCCTGTGTGACATGATTCTGGGGGGTACCCAGAGCCAGGACAGCCCCAACTCAGGGCTCTGGGTACCCAGCTCCACCCAACTGGACAGGTCCCCTCCCCACCCTACTCTGCCCTTTGGGCCTTGTCTGTGGCATTGGTGACAGTGACTGCAGAGGAAGGTAAAGGACACATTCCTCAGAGAGCCCTCCGAAGAGCCGGTGCCCAGCATGTGACCCCATAACACTGAGCTGCCGTTCCACTGAGAACACACAGCAGCCTCAACATTCTGTGGCTTCAAAAAAGCTACAAGATGGCCCAATTACAAAGAAAACAAAGACCCACCAAAGGCCCCAACATGCCATCCATGGGCTGAGAGCCCCTGACTGCTTTCTCTCGCTGGCCCAGGGCTCCTGGAGCTACGGTCCGAGGACAAGTGGCACTGACTCAGAATCAACTGCTCCACAGGGCATCTGGAGCCTGGAGCTCAGGCCTTGCCTGTGTCGGGGAGCAGCTAGGAAACACCCTGGGGATGGCAGCCGCTCTTGGCCTCGGAGGCACCTGTTAGGTGGATCATGGGCCCTTTCCTCCAAAGCTCTGATTAACTTGCCCAGGCATGCTTGTTCCAAAGGGACACCTGGGGCCTAGGAGCCTGTTTGGGAAGCTAGGACATCTCTACACTCACCTTTGCCTGGCTCCGAAGGTCATCAAACCCTCATCGCCTGGGTTAGGGAGCTGGAACCACCTTGCCTTATCTGGTGCTTCACTGATGAGCTAGGCAGAGGGGCAGGTGCCCCACTGGCCCCAGCATGGAAAGCGGCAGCCCCAACTCCAGGGCCTGGGCGAGGCTGCAGCCCCAGATGAGTTTCAGGGTCCTGCTGCTGCAGCTTAGCCCCTGGCGAGATTCACCACTGCCCACCTGTCCCACTGTGTCCAGACTGGACTCTTCACCCTGGTTCCTCTTAGTAACCCAGAACTTGATTTGCCACCTCTGTATGCTACCCACAGTGTGATTTGCTTACTGTTTTTATTTAAAGAGATGTTCTGGCAATTCCCTTTTTTGCTTAGCCCTGTCTGAATTTGCCGTCTGATGTGCCAGTTAGGTTTTCTTCTAAGCCACTAAAATAAGTATGTAACTATTTTTAAAATGTTAAAAATGTTTTTTAAAAAAGTGTCCACATGCACACGGCCCAGACTCCCCACACAGACCCCCAGTGGCTCCATCTGACCTGAGCGACTGCTTCCTGCTGAGGAGGTGGGATTCCCCCCACCGCCACCCCGAGCCCATCCGCCTCTGCCCCACCCCACAGGAGCTGCATGGGAGATGTGTGCCTGAGGGCAGAGGCAGCCCCAACCATGAGGATGGCCCTGCGGGGCCCCCAGGGAGCAGCCGGGTAGCTTCATGGATTACAGGCCTCCCTTGGAGCTGCCGGCTGGGGATCTGGGGGGGCATCCCCTCCATGGCCCCTGGGACCACCTCTGCTCTGAGTGTGTGAGTTTCAAGCAGCATGTCCCAGGTGGGGCAGTTCAGAGGGGTCGGCCTCCTGGGCCCCCAAAAGGGCTTATTGGGCAGCCCAACCAGAAAGGAGTGGTGGGGAGGGGTGAGCATTTTAACTCCAAAGATTTCACAGGCGGCTCCTAGAAGTGGGATATTGGTGGGCCTCCGGGACCACCGTGTCTTAGGGACACACAGGCCAGCCTGGGTAGAGTGGGAGCCTAGGAGCAAAGAGAGGGTCTAGGGGACCTAGTGAGCTGCCACCCTTGCCTTTGGGACAGAAGTCAGAGGGGTGAGAGGGAAAGGGGACACTTGTTTCAGATGAGTGCCTTAGCTGGTGGAGACCCTGCTTGGTGGAGGTCAGCACTGGCTCCCAGACAGCCCCAGTGGGCAGGAGTTGCCCTTGGCACAGGGAGCTGATGCAGGACATGGTCTGGGGAAGATCTTGCTCTTTGAGAATGGGGCTTGGCTGGGCTTGGCATCCAGCCAGGAGAAGGCTGGACGGAGCAGAGAACAGAGTAGGTCTTTCCACTCTGGGCTTGCAAAACCTTCCAGGACTCTAAGTGGGCCCCAGATCCTGGTGCTGAGCATTGGTCACCTGGAATTCTTCACACTCAGGTGATGACAGTGACAGTGACAGTCACAGAGCTATGGTTTTCCAAGTGCTCACTGTCTCAGAACACCACACAGGCTACATAATTGATCTTCACGGCCACCCCATGAAGAGGTGCTATTTATCCCATTTCACAGAGGGGCAGATTGGGGCTTAGATGGGCTGAGAACCTGCCCCGGGTCACACAGCCAGTACAAGTGGCAGGGGAAGGGCCGGCCCTGTATTTTCTGACTCTGTGGAGGCTTCTGGGGCCTGACCTGCCCTTGGTGGAAGGCATTTTGCCTGGGGTTTAGGGACTGAGGAGGGCCATTGATCTGGAGCTGTAGCAATCTGCAGGGTGAGGCCTAGGCTGCAGAGGCCATGTGGAGTTCCTGGATGTAAGGACACTCTCAGGCCAGGCCCCTAGGAGAACCAGAGCCAGAGGAGGGAGGGCACCGGCAGCCAGTTAGAAACTGGGACAGCGCCAGAGCGGGCGAGGAAGGGGCTGCTTGTGCCTGAGGCCCAGGGGCCTGCCAACCTAGAAGAAGGCGGCTGTGCCTTACCCGTTCAGCATCTGTGGCCCAATCTCAAGTGCTGGAGAGCCACGCCTCAGAGGTTCATCTTCCCAGGACTTGAGGACTAGAAGGAATGAGGCTGGTGGAGTACAGGCCCTCAAGCCAGACTGCCCACTGAGTCCACAGCCCTTTTCTGCTTTTTGTAAGCTGCGTGACTGTCAGCTGCTACCAAACCTCTCTGTGCTTCAGTTTCCTCATCTGCAACTCCTTGGGATGGCTGGGGAGGTTAAATGAAATAACACACACAAAGTGCTGAGACCAGCCCTGGCGTGTTGGCTGTCATTGTCCTTGTGGTTCTAGCAATCATCAGAGTCGGCACGTGGGAGAGTGTCCAAAATGAGTCATTCCTAGAAAATATTTGCTGCTTAGTACAGGGCACGTCTCCAGCTCAAGGAGAAACAGGCCTTGGGGTTTCTTGCTTTGTGCTGAAATCACTCACTGTTCCCTCGCCTCTTCCTCCATCCGCTGGTTCATTCATCATACCTTGACCAGCTCCTGCCCTGCACCAGGCAGAGTTCCAGGGCCAGGCATGCCACACATGGATTGTCACGGGAAGTTGTGCAAGGAGCAGGGAGGGAATGATGGTGGTCCACCCTGTTGACCAGCCAGCTTGGAATAGGAGCTCAGGGCCCAAATCTTTGGATGATGCTGCTTCCACCATCATCCTGCCCACCAGCCTGTGCCAGCAGCATGCAGCAGACACGCAGAGCCTGAAGGCTGCGGGCAGCCCTGGGAAGATCTGGGGCAAATAATGAGTGGTTTTTGTCCCAGCTTCTTGTCAAGTGGAGCTTCATGGCAGCTCCTTTCTGGGGGTTGGTGATGTGAGCTGCTCCTGTTGATCTCCGTGGTGTTTGGGAGGTGCTGAGGCCAGGACCAAGAGGGCCTGGTTTCTCTCTGGCAGAAGGAGACAGGTGACCAGACTGGAAGGGCAGGGCCACAGCCCAGAGGCCCTGTGGGTACTCGCTGGGTGGCCAGCTGGCCCACAGGGCCCAAAGCACTCTGCTCAGCCCTGCCCTCCAGCCTACCCACCCGGGCCCTCCCTAGCCCAATCCTGTGGGCAGACCTAGGGCTTACATAGTGGGTGGTGTGCCTGGACAGGTATGGAGGCAGGTAGGGGGTGTGTCCTGGGCTTCTGCCATCCCCTCATGGCTTCTCTGTTCCCACAGTGCGTCTCCATGACAGCATCTCTGAGGAGGGCTTCCACTACCTGGTCTTCGATCTGTAAGTTCCAAAGCTGGGGACTCTTCACCTGCACTCACTCCCGGCCTTGGCTCAGGGGGGGATCTGCAGCCTCCTCAGCCCCGGGGGAATAGTCTCAACCCCTCAGGCTGGCCACTCCCTTGAGTGTGCCTCTGCGTCTGGTCACCTTGCTCCACGCTGTGCCCCGCCCAGCTTCCCTGCCTCCCTCGCCTCTCCTCATTTGCTTTGCACTGAGGTTACTGAAGCACACAGAGGCGGGGCTGACTTCCCGGGCCTTCCCTCTCCTCCACACAGCACAGGGCACCCTGGAGGCAGTGGGTGGGTGGACCCCAGAGGAATCGTCAGCAGCTGCATTCACCTTCCTTTCCTTGGTGCCCTCATCCCGGCTGGACTGGGGCCCCACTGGCTGGCATGAGCGCACGTGTGTGTGTTCATGAGTGTGGCTGTGAAACGTGAGCATGTGCACATGTGTGCGTGTGTGTGGGTGTTTGCACATGGGGGCTGTGAGCCATATGGGTGGGGTTGTGCATACATGTGCGTGTATATTGGGCGAATGTGTGAGTGAGCGTGTGGAGGTGTGTGCATGGGGTTGCATTGGCACAAGTGTATGCATGTGTGTTTGTGTGCATGTATGTGTATGTGTTTGCATGAGTGTGCCTGTGTGTTTTATGAGTGTGTGTGCGGTAGCTCAGTGAGAAGGTGTCTGGGGCCGATGCCGCCTCTCACTTCCTGCCGGATTTAGAAGCAGTGATCTCATCTCCCTTACTTTTGACAATTCCTGCTAAGCAGTGCTATATTTAGCTGTCTGTGAGTCAGTGCTGCTCCAGGACCCTGACCTGGGCAAGGGCCCATAGGCCTTAGCCTGCCCCTGTGGCCTCCAGACGGCTGCACAGCCCAGGAAGCCCGGCCTTGGTGCTATTACCATGGTTACCCCAGGTCCTCCCCGTGGCTGCTGTGAGCCTGCAGGCTGAGCAGAGATAGGATGAGCCTGCATGGAGGCTGCCCTCTCAGCTCCTCCTTCCTCAAGTAACAGACATCAGGCCATGGCACATGTAGGCCTGAGGAGGCCTCTGTCCACATGGGTTTCTCTGGCCTAGTGAAGCCGAGACTGTCCCTGCAGGGGCTTGGCCAACTCTCAGATTCCCCTACATGGTCCCACAAGACACCAACTCACATCACCAGCCGGGTGACTGGAGCTGACCCAGGACACAGTTGCCAATGCCTGGCCGAGGCTGTGTCCTGAAATGTCTGTCCTATGGCCCTGGGGAGCTGGCAGGCTTCCTAGCACACCTGTGGGCCTCACCACAGCTCCACTGGCCTCTTTTTCCAGGAAATGGAGAGGCTGGGGGTGGGGGTCCTGTCCAGGGACCCTGGTGGCCAACAGATGGCTGCATGTGTTACAGGAGCTGGGGAGGAGAGAGGGTGGTATGTTAGTGCATGTGTGTGCCCATGTGAGAGACTCTTGTGTCTCCTGCCTTGCCAAGCACATGCCAGGCAGGTGTCAGGGAGGCCCTGAGGCGGCTGGGAAGAGGAAATTGGCTGGTGAGTCAGGAAGGACCCTGCATGTCTTCCCCATAATCCTCCATGGCCCCTGCGCTGCGGCCAGCCTCCAGGGCAGCAGAGGGGCAGGACAGCAGTTTCTGGGGTTGGCTGGCATCACCTTCAGGAGGCCCCGTGGTAGATTCTGGGAGATTGACAGATATTCCGACTCCTCTTACTTGGGAATGTCACAGGGCTTGAGGACCAGGCCTGCAAATAGAGGGTCTCACACACACCTGCACACCCAGAGGACAGAAGCTCCCACAGGCGCCATGGCTGAGGACTAGAATCAGACATGTGTCCCCCACAGCCTAAGGAAAATGGAGCATGGGGTCCTATGTGGGCCCTTTCAGACTAAGGAAAGGGAACACCCAGTCCTTTAATGCCCTGCCAGGTGCCAGATGTGGGATTTGATCCTCCTGCCCAATGCACATGTGTACACACAAGCACACATATGTCCAAACATGCATGCTGACACACATGCACACACTTCTATACAATTACACAAGGGCACACACATGCACACATGCAAACCAATACACATGAACATGAGTACAGACAGACACACAGACACATGCATGCGTGCTCACATGCACAAGCCAGGATACATGTACACAAGGGCACCCACAGGCACCCACACATGTGAACACATGCACGCACACACACACACCCTCACACAGATAGGCCAAGCTCAGGAGCCAGGCTGGATGACCCTGGGAAGGGCACCCGTCAGCACTGTTTTGTTTCCTGTGGTCGGTGTGGTGGTTGATTGGTTGCAGAAGCTGCTGGCTGTGAGGAGTGAGAGGAGAGGCATGCAGAGGAGCGAGGGAGGGTGAGCAGAGGTCTGGGCCACATGCCAGGTGCAGCTGGGGGGCACAGAACTGCAGAGCCAGTCAGGCATCAGAGGCAGAGCTCCCGCCCCCAGCCCCCAGCTTGGACAGAGAAATAGCGAAAGGAACGCTCAGTCCTTTAATGCCCTGCTAGGTGCCAGGGACCTGGGTGTCTTCCCGGTGCGATGCCTCCTCACGATGCTCGAAGGATTTTGAAGAGATTCAATGGGATCATCAGGGCATGCACTTAGCTGTAGCAGGGGTGAGCCAACATTCAACACGTCCTCGCTTCTCTTTTTCTCCAGTGCTGAGAGCACCCGCACGTGCCAGGGTCAGATGTTCAACAGTCCCCACTCTCTGGGTTTTCCCTGCTGTGGACCAGCCCAGCCCCAAGTGCTGGGCCAAAAATGAGGAAGACCTAAGTCCCACTTTCCAGAACCAAGGGGGAAAACTGCAAGGCAGAGAGGCCACAGCACCTGGGCCCTGCAGCAGAGCAGGCATGGGGATGGGGAAAAGGATGCGGAGGCAGAGGAGGGGCTCAGGCCCCACAGGCCCACCCCACGCTTAGGGTCACAGGAGTGATATGGGAGCCTCCTCAGGGGCGGGAGCTTCTAGGGGAGTCTTCCAGCAGACTCAAGTAGGCCGAGTGGGTGAGGGGCTTGGGCAGACCTGCCGAGGGCTCCGTCCTACTCCCCTGTGGTGCGTTCAGCCCTCCACCTTTTTGTTCCATGCCCACATTATCCGACTCCCAGGAGCCCTTCACATTGAGGCTTCTGCTCACAGGGTCTATCCTGACCTTAGGGCCTAATGACTACTCACTGGGTGGGGACACAGAGCAGAGTGGGCAGAGACCTCCCCTCTGCCCATCATCTCTGTTCTCCTCCTAGAGATGGGACTTTGAACACCTCAAGACCACGGCCCACAAGGGAGGCCAGATTTAGGCACCGTGTCTTTGGGCCTCTGATTCTACTCGAGGGCCACCACTCTGGCCCTAAGTGCAGGTGGGGGGATGTTGAGGAAGGGAGACCAGAACTTCTCAGACTTGGAATTTGAATCATAAGGCCTGGGTGTAACAGCGCAGACCCAGAGACAGAGCTCCTGCGCTGACCACTCTGGGCAAGTCACCACATCTTTGAAACTTGTTTTCTTATCCGTAAGTGGAGTATAATAATGGCCAGTGTCATAGAGTGGTTGTGAGCCCTGATAGGTTAAATGTCAGTATAGATAAGTAACCACTGGTAAGCTGTCAGTCCCAAGTGATGATGGTAATATGGTAGAGGTGGTGGTGCTGGTGATGGTGGTGGTGATGATGATGGTAATGGTGTGATGGTGGTGATGGTGGTGGCGGTAGTAATGATGGTGGGTGATGGTGGTCATGGTGGTGGTGATGATGGTGGTGGTGATAGTGATTGATGATGGTAGTTGTGATGGTGATGGTGTGGTGATGATGGTGATGCTAGTGATGATGCTGGTGATGGTGACATTACTGATGATGAAGTGATGATGGTGGTGGTGATAGTTGTTGGTGGTGATGGTGGTTGGTAGTGGTGGTGATGCTGATGATGCTCGTGATGGTGGTGGTGATGGTGGTGTTGGTTGGTGGTGATGGTGGTAGTGAGGGTGATGGTGGTTGGTGGTGATGGTGGTAGTGAGGGTGATGGTGGTTTGTGGTGGTGATGGTGGTGATGATGCTCGTGATGGTGGTGGTGATGGTGGTAGTGAGGGTGATGGTGGCTGGTGGTGATGGCAGTTGGTGGTGATGGTGGTGATGATGCTGGTGATGGTGACATTAGTGATGAGGGGGATGATGATGGTGGTGGTGGTAGTAATGGAGGTGACAGTGTGACAGGGGTCTCCAGAATCTGTGACCCCTTCATGCTTCTCCCATAGGGTCACTGGTGGGGAGCTCTTTGAAGACATTGTGGCAAGAGAGTACTACAGCGAGGCTGATGCCAGGTGGGTGCAGAGCTCTCACACTGTCCTGTCCCTCTTCCCTTATACCCTCCCCATCCCTCCCACACCCACTCCTGCTGCTCTTTCTAACCCATGTCTGTTCCTGTGCATCCTTGCTCACCCACACCCCAGGGCAATGGGCATGAAACCAAAGGCAACTTGTAACCTCAGCACAGAGCCAAGAGGCCACCTCTCCTTCATACCCAAGGCCCTGTTCAGAGGGCTTGGCCCTGGGTCTGTTGGCCTCCCAGTGTGGGGATGGAATGGAGGGACTTGGGGTCCACCCAGGCGGAAATTCCCATGGACCCTAGGCAGCCCTCCCCACAAGGCCAGCCCTCCCTGTGGGGATGAAGAGGGACAGATGGTCTCAGAGATGGCTGTGTGTGGCCTGGCTGCTGGAGACCAGATTGAGGAACGGCAGATGTCACCTGGGGAGGTGACAGGGTCCTGTTCCCGGAAGCATAGGCCACTGGTAGCCTGCTGTGGCCAAGGCCAGATGCCACCCTGACCCCTGACAAGGACGTCTTTCTTAACAGTACATCTCACCTCAGGGACAGCTGATGGTGTTGCTCCCTGCCCACCATGCTCTGCCTGCCCTGCTCTTTTAATACACAGAGATGTGTATTTAAAACAAAACAAAACTGAGACCAGGCATGGCAGCTCACATCTATAATCCTAACACTTCGGGAGCCAAAACGGGAGAATTGCTTGAGGTCAGGGGTTTGAAACTAGCCTGGGCAATATAATGAGACCCTCTCTCTACCAAAAACTAAAAAATTAGCCAGGCACCATGGCACCAGTGCACATCGGCTACTTGGGAAGCTGAGGTGGGAGGATGGTTTAAGCCTAGGAGTTCCAAGTTGCAATGAGCCAAGATTGCGCCACTGCACTCCAGCCTGGGTGACAGAGTGAGACCCAGTCTCCAAAAAATAAATACATAAATAAGGCTAACAGTGGACCACTCTAGGTGGTGAAATTGTGGATGATTTTAAATTTGTGTCTTCTTTGTCTATTTAAAAACTCTTTTTAGGCCAGGTGTGGTGGCTCACACCTATAATCCCAACACTTTGGGAGGCTGAGGAGGGTGGATCACCTGAGGTCAGGAGTTCAAAACCAACCTGACCAACATGGGGAAACCCCGTCTGTACTAAAAATACAAAAAACTAGCTGGGTGTGGTGGCGCATGCCTGTAATCCCAGCTACTCGGGAAGCTGAGGCAGGAGAATCGCTTGAACCCAGGAGCTGAAGGTTGCAGTGAGCTGAAATCGCACCATTGTACTCCAGCTTGGGCAACAAGAGTGAAACTGTCTCAAAAAAAAAAAAAAAAAAAAAAAAAAGCTCTTTTTAAAAGAGTATGTATTACTTTTCTGATCCAGAAAAATGAGTATTTTTTTTTTAAGTAGCGGATTGGATGTGACTTGCCTCTGCACCAGTAGGAAGCCTTGCCCATCGTCACATGGCCTGCATCCCTGATGTGCTGTGTGAGCAGCTCTGGTGCCACTGGGTCTCCCCCAGAGCTGGACGGGCAGAGGGACAAGCCTGGTGACTCTCTTGTCCCCAGACTTCTGTGGGGTTCAGGGCACTGGCTTCTTTTCTAAGGACCCGTGAGGAAGGACTTTGTAGTTTGCAGAACAGCCTAGAGAGGCCTGTGCCTTTGGAGTGGGGGAAGATGAGGTTTTCCTTTATATTCTACTTTGAAGAAAAATAGAAAGTGGAACAGAGCCCTGTACCTCTGCTCTGAGCTTCTGGGGTGAGATATGTCACAGAGCATGCTGCTGCCTGCCTGCTGGCCAGGTAGACTCGAGGGTCTCTGCTGGCCTATCCAGACGCCTGCCAGGCAGGTGGGACCCTGGGGTGGGCCAAGTGCCGTGAGGGGTGGACAGATGCTGGGCAAGGGTAGGGGCATGTGGCCTCCTAGAGCCTCCCATTGGCAGATTGGATCCCACACCTAGGCCTCAGGAGTGCCTTAGACCACAACCCAACCCTCCCCACCCCCACCCCCTGCCCCTGCACCATCGCAGGCCCCTCACTCCCACCCTCCTCTTCCCCTGCCCCCCTGCTCCCTACCCTCTCCTAATCTCCCTCTGCCTCCTTCTCGATGTCCTGCGGCCTCCAGCATGCCCTCTGCTCCTGTATGGTTGAGGGGTCTTTGTGTTCATCAGGTTTGGGGAACCCACTCTGGGGGCAGCTTGAGAGTCAGCTTCCCTGGAATGCTCACCCCTTGCTGCCCCGGACGGAGGCTGGGATGGGGCAGCTCCAGCCACGAGGGCGAAGGGGTCACATGTGCCTTCCTCATCACACCAGGCCAGTTCCCTCCAGAGTCCAGCCCCTCTGCCCAGTCCACAGGTGCAGCCTTGACTTCTTGCTCAGCATTCGATGGGCACACAGCACCCCACACACACCCACAGCCCCTCTCTATGGCAGGCTCTGGGTGCCTGCTCCTGCTTGAACCCCAGATCTTCTGCTGTGGGCCCGGGGGCCACAGAGCTGGCTTGGTGAGGTCTGGAACAGCCTCAGGGTGGGCTCGGGAAGGGAGAAGCAAGGGGTTGCTGGGGTCCTCAGGAAGTCCCAGGAACCTTTGCCAAAGCAAATTATCGTGTTCCCTGCTCTGACCTGGGTCTCTCCACTTCCTCCCAGAGGACTCCTGATGCGAAGGGCACCCCTGGCATATGGAGTCCCTTGGAACCAGCCAGAAGAGATGTTCTCTTAGAAACTCCCCTGCCTCCCTTGAGGGTTTGGGGCTCAAATGGAGGGTGTTAGGTAGCCAGACTTGTGGGGAGATAGGGGCACACAGCCTGCTTCCTATGGAGGGTGCCAGGATCTGGGCAGTGATTTTGGAGGGTGAGCTGGAGAGGGGACAGGGAGAGTGAAGGAGCCTCCTGGGTAACCCTTCCTGGGTTGGCCCCGCTGGTGCGGCAGCCTGGGCACAGGGCCCCTCCTCAGGCTTCAGCAGCCTCGGGCTCCTTTTCTTCTGGGTGAGCCTCGTGCCCTGCCTGAGGCTGCCTCGGCTTTGCTCTGTGTGTGTGAGCTTCAGCCTTCAGGCAGTGGAGCCCGGTGAAAAGTCTGACAGAGGTCCCTGTGGGCTCCTACCCCACAGGCATCACCACGAACTCCTAGGGCAGGACTGTGGCAAAGGAGGGGGCTTGACCTACCCCAGGGCGGAGCCCCACGGCTGAACAGTCAGGGTTGTGCTGAGACAGAGATAAAGGACAGGCACAGGATAGGATGGGCTGAGGCCTCCGGGCGAGACCCGGACAGGGAGGTGCCTTCCCAACCACACAGACGCAGCGGGGCGAGAGTGCCAATGCCCTGCCAGGTGCCTACCTAGGGCCTGGAGCTGCTGCCTCTGGGGCAGCTGATGGATTTCTGGATGAGCTCATTCAGGAACAAGAAGAAACAGGACAGACACTGCTTTTCCAAACTCATTTCTAATAAATAAGGCTGGAAATTCCTCTTAGGAGGAAGTAGGTCTTCTTTTGGAGTTTATGGGGAAACTGAAGAGTCTCCATGGCTTCTTCAAACAGGGAAAGCTAAGTTTAAAACATTTAGAACCCATTAAAAAAAAAAAACCTTAAAAAGCAATGTGGTGGCTGGGCACGGTGGCTCACGCTTACCATGCCTGTAATCCCAGCACTTTGGGAGGCTGAGGCAGGCAGATCACAAGGTCCGGATTTTGAGAACATCTTAGCCAACATGGTGAAACCTCATTCCTACTAAAAATACAAAAATCAGCCAGATGCCCTGGCGGGCACCTGTAGGTAGTCCCAGCTACTCTGGAGGCTAAGGCAGGAGAATCTCTTGAACCCAGGAGGTAGAGGTTGCTGTGAGCCAAGATTGTGCCACTGCACTCCAGCCTGGGCAACAAAAGCAAAACTGTCCCCCCCCCCCCCAAAAAAAAGCAATGTGGCTTTTGAAAGATGGCTGAAGGGACCCTGTGCAATGCTGACCGTCCCTGGAGGGGGAGGAAATCAGAGCCCAGGCTGAGAATAACATCCCGAATGCTGCTTGGGAACAATTGTAACCTCAAAATGACATCCTAACCTGTCCAAAACATGAAAACAAAACAAAACCAATCCTAGAGGAGTCAGCCTTTTCTAGAGAAGACAGCGATGCAAACAGAAGGTGAGGGCAGGTTAGACGGCATGAGTGACCGTGAGGTCTCACATCCTCCAAGGGCCATGGTCTCAGATTACACCAGGGCAAGAGCAATGTGAGGACGGGTCCCTGAAGTGCAGGGGCCGCCCTGAGCGGGCTGTCCCAGGCTGGGTGCTTGTCCCATCCCACCTGCCCTTCTGGGTGCAACCTGGCTTGGCCTCATCTTGGGGACCTCTGACTTACTCAGCCAACTCGTCCCTGACCGTGCATTTGCAGGACCTGGAGCCTGCATGACAGTGGACGGGGTGGACTTGGTCTCAGCCACACGTGCCAAGTCCCCGTCATACCCTCGAGGACGCCATGGAGAGGCGCAGATCCAATGCTGGCCCCACAGTCCCTGTATCTCTGGCATTGGTTTGGGGCCCTGCACCTCCAGCGGGGGAGGCCAAGGAGGACTGGGCGAGCTGGGGTGATGTCAGCTGGGGAGGAAGGAGGATACAGGGTGTGGCCAGAGCTGCAGCCAGGACTCAGTAAGTCTGAGGCTGAAAGAAGGTCATCGAGGAAGGTTCAGCTCTCGCCCTTAGCAGTAGCTTGTGAGGTGCATGTGGTGTAGGCCGAGCCCCTATTGGTGTCCAGGGAGGTGGCATTTTCTGGTGACCACAGTCTGCACACATCACTCCACCAGGAGAGCACTCAAGGGCAGAGGAAAGTCCAGCCCTCAGGGCAGTGACGGACCACGGGAATGGGCTGGTGGAAAGCGCACATGATTGGCAGGAGGGGGCCAACATCTATGCCCTTCCCAGGACAGACCAGGGCCAAGACTGACCACAGGATGTGGCCAGCACTGCTACCGTCCACATCACTCAGCAGGGCATGAAGGAGCCATCTAGCCCCTGGGAGGGTCACACTGAGCTCACTCTGCATCTGGACCCATCTGGATGGCTGCGCACATCTCACCCCACAGCTTCAGCCCCTCCTCACTGCCCAGGCTTCCCATCCTGCAGGAGGCTGTTTGCCCACCAGAGGGAGCCCCCGCCATCAGCCAGCCAGCCATGCTCAGGCTCACAGGCCCTCCAGGACACAGCAGGCCATTCAAAGGAACAGATGGGGGAGGTGGAGGGGCTGCTCCAGGCAGATGAGGGCATCATGGGAAGTGGATGCTCCTCACAGTGGCTTGTCGTGGGCTAACTGCAGAAACAGCACCCTACAGGAGTGGCAGGAGCAGAAGAGACCAGGAAGTCTCTAGGTGAGGGCCAGGCAGAAGAAGCGAGGATGCTTCAGCAAAGGGGCAGGACACCCAGGGCACATGGGAAGGAGGGGAGGCAGGGCACCTCAGGGGATGTGAGGAAAGGGGTCAGGACACCCCAGGGCACATGGGAAGGAGGGGAAGCAGGGCACCTCAGGGGACGTGAGGAGAGGGGCAGGACACCCAGGGCACATGGGAAAGAGGGGAGGCAGGGCATCTCAGGGGACGTGAGGAAAGGGACAGGGCACCCAGGGCACATGGGAAGGAGGGGAGGCAGGGCACCTCAGGGGACATGAGGAAAGGGGCAGGACACCCAGGGCACATGGGAAGGAGGGGAAGCAGGGCACCTCAGGGGACATGAGGAAAGGGGCAGGACACCCAGGGCACATGGGAAGGAGGGGAGGCAGGGCACCTCAGGGGACATGAGGAAAGGGGTCAGGACACCCCAGGGCACATGGAGCATGGAGATAGGATTCTGGCTCCCACTCTTGGTGACATTGAAGTGACACCACCACAGGGCTATCTCCCATGAGTTTGGGCCTTGCTTCTCCTGACCCCACTCCTGGACACCTTAGGAGTCTGTCACCCATTAGGACTCTGTGGGCTGGGTTTCTTCTGGGGGAAACTCAGATTCACTTCGTAATGCAATGGCTGATGCTGTGCAGATGGGACCAGGAAGGGTGGGAGCCACTTGAGGAAGAGGGCTGGCCTCCCGTGTCCTCTGAATTTGCTGTTAGGAAAACAAAGCCCACTCATCCTGCTGACCCTGGTCACCCTCCTGTGCCCCCAGGATCTGGCTGGGATAGAAGGGTCTTGA
Organism: Callithrix jacchus; assembly: GCF_049354715.1. Lineage (NCBI taxonomy): Eukaryota > Metazoa > Chordata > Mammalia > Primates > Cebidae > Callithrix > Callithrix jacchus. The sequence continues at coordinate 12,327,807 of NC_133512.1, read as the reverse complement.
GGGGGTCTTCCCGTCCCTCCCTTCACCCTGCCCAGTGGGGCGGTGATTGAGACCCGAGGCTGGTGGGCATCAGCAGCAGGGCAGCCTAAAAGGTGGTGGCTGCCATCACCCTGCAGTGTGGTGCTGTCCCCAGGAGGGGCTTGTGTTGGACTCCAAGGCACCTGGGCAGAAGGAGGTTCAAGCCAGAGGCTCTCGGTGTGTGCAGGGGCTCCGTGGCCCTGGGTCTGATGTGGTCTAGGGCAGGTGTCAGGGAGGTGGCCTGAGAGCAGCTTGGACCTCTCCTCCCAGCCATGGCCTGGAAGGCCCGGGAACTGCCAACAGCCCTTCTTAACTACGAGAGGAAGCGTTGAAGGGGAAGCTCCATGTGCTCAGGGCTGTGCACACAGGACCTCCTGCCCCGCCCCTCAGATTCCTGGGAGCTGAGCTAAATGCCCCCAGTGCTGCTGGAACTGAGCCAACACACAGCCACTGGCAGATGTGGAAGCTTAGGTTTCATTTTTTTTTTTTTTTTGAGATGCAGTCTTGCTCTTTTACCCAGGCTGGAGTGCAGTGGTGCAGCCTCAGCTCACTGCAACCTCCACCTCCTGGGTTCAAGCGATTCTCCTGCCTCAGCCTCCTAAGTAGCTGGGAATACGGGCATGAGCCACCATGCCCAGATAATTTTTTTATTTTCAGTAGAGACAGGGTTTAACCATGTTGGTCAGGTTGGTCTCGAACTCCTACCTCGGGTGATCCACCTGCCTTGGCCTCCCCAAGTGCTGGAATTACAGGCCTGAGCCACCATGCCCCACCAGGTTTCAGTTTTATTAAAATGAAATAACATGTCCCCGAGCACATTATTTGTGCTCCAGCTGGGAGCAGGGTCCTGGTGCCTAGGGCTTTCCCACACGCAGGGCAGCTCCCTGCCCCCACCCCCAGCCGCCTTGGCCCTTCCCTGCCTTGCAAGCTTTCTGGCCCTCTCGCCTGCCCCGCTTACCCCACTTACCGCAGCCTGCTTTGCAGGGTATAGGCTCAGCCTGGCCTCCCTCCTGAGTGTGCCCAGCTTAGGGTCAGGCTTGACCAACAGGAGCCTGGGAACAAGGGTGTTTCCTCTGAAAGTCACTTCTGTGTGCCTGGCTGTGCCCTCTGAGCAGACTCAGGCCCAGAGGGGAAGGCAGGGCCAGGGCCAGGGTTGCTAGCCTTGGAGGTAAGGAAGGAGCCCCAGAGGCCCCTCCTGGATCTCCTCTCCACTTGACTCCGTCTTTCCCCTGGTTCCCCCAGGCCACACAGCATCATTGCCCCTGCCCCCAGTGCCTCCCCTTGCTGCTCCCCAGGGCCACTTGCACTAACCCACCTGCTGTTTGCCACAGTCACTGCATCCAGCAGATCCTGGAGGCCGTTCTCCATTGTCACCAAATGGGGGTCGTCCACAGAGACCTCAAGGTGAGTCCCCACCCTACTCTGTGCCAGGTGTCTGTCGTTTGTACCTGCATGCTGTGTACAAGGAAGTGTGAGGGGCTGGACCGTGTGGAGCACCGTGTTGAGCTTGGAGGGGGTGAGGTGTGTATGTGTGTGTGTGTACTTGTGTGCTTGTGTGGAGGAGTGTGTGCATGCATGTGCATGTGTGTGTGCACATCCTGTGTGAAGGCATGTGTGGATGCTTATGTTTGTGCACGTGTCAGTGTACATGTGTCATGTGCATGGAATTATTTGTGTGCATGTGCATTGCATGTGTGCACATGGAGGTCTGTGTGTACATATATGCATTCCTGGGTGGAGGCATTGTGTGAGCGTGTGTGCCTCCTGCACCGGTGTGGGGGTGTGCATGTATGTGCATACATGGAGCTGTGAGTGCCTATGTCAGTGCATGTGTGATCACGTGTCTGTATGTGTGCCCGTGTGCATGCATGTATACATATGTGTGCATGCAGGTGTGTGGAGAGTGTGTGCATTCATGAGTGCATGCGTGCACAAGTATGTGTGTGTGCAAATGTGTTTGGGCGTGTTTGTGTGTGCATGCATCTGTGAATGTGTACATGTGGGTATGTGTGTGCATGTGTGTGTATCCCTGTGTGGACATGTGTGGACATGTGCATGTGTGTGCACCTGTGTGTTGGGGGGTTGCCTGCACATGGCCCTCCCTACTCCTCTGGGCCTCCAGGGCTTCGGGAGTAGTCTTCAGAAATCAGCCCATCACACTGGGCAATAGAAATCAGCTAGTAACAAAGGTCCACCCAGGGTCTCCTGTGAGCTCCTGCCAAGACTCTACTCTGGCAGGTGGGGAACAGGTGACAGAGAGCTGATGCCTCTGGGAGCAGGGTGGTGAGAGCAGGACTCGCCAGTCTGCCATGTCATCCCAGCCCTTTCTCCAAATCTCTGCCCCCAGCTCAGGTCTGGGCAAAGCACTTCTGGGTTCTGTTCAAAAGAAGGTTGGTCACCTCCCAGGGCACAGGATGGCCTCTCAGAAGCTTAGCTGTCTTTCCCTTCCTCCCTCCCTCTCCTTCCTCCAATCTCCTTTCCTCCTTCTTCAATCCCACCTCCCCCAAGGCTTGGTTCAGCCTGCTGTTTGTAGACAGGCAAGCAATGTGGGCCCTGGGCCCATCACCCTGGCAGCATTTAAGACCAGTCTGCCCATTGGTTTTCATGCTGAATGGGAGTCCACTCTTCCTTAGGCCATTGATGCGGGGGCTGCTCTGGGAGAGTGTCACACCAAGAGCAGATCTGGGACCCTCTCCTGTGCCCTTCACACGCCCCATGCCCCCTGCTCCCTCTCATCTCTGCATCCCAAGCATGTCCTGCTGTGTCTCATCTGAGCCGGCCTCACTCAGGCACCTCTGGGAGGGGAGGGCCCCCAGGTGCTAGGACTCAGTGATTCATTTGTGAGGAGACTTGGGCACTTTGCTACCAGACCCCAAGATTTATCTGGGTAACTTTGGGGCCAAGGCATAGAAGTGGAGATCAGTGCTACCTCCTCCCCAATTTGGAGGACAGGCAGAATTCTTGCTGTCTCAACCTCCTGTTGAGAGGGACAGAATATCCTTTTGTCCTGGACAGAAATCCACCATCTTGATCACGACAGCCCAGGAAGCAGCTGAGTGGTGGGGTTGCTCACCCCACTGGGGAGGGTGACAGAGAGCAGAGGGCAGTTGATGCCATCCCAGGGGAGCTGCAAAAGAGCCAGCGAGGAGTGTCAGGTCGGGCATTGCTGGGTGGCCCAGCAGGGGTGAGCACAGCCTCAGAGCTACCCTGGAGCCTCCCAGCATTCTTGCCCACGTTCACTTAATGCTCCTTATTCTCTTCGGAAGAACTGCTGGTCTGTTTCCTCTGGGGAGGGGGACATATGTGGCAAGTCTACTTTGGGCTGGGCAGAGAAATGCAGCCAGTGCCCCCTCTGCCTGCAGTCCCTGCCCCCTCCTCTGTCCTTTTCCATGCAGGTGCACGGGGAGCTTGGGGCCCTCAACCACTAACATTGGCAAAATCGCCATATGCAGAGGCTTGTAGGTTGGTGCTTAGCAGACAGGGATGCATGTGTCCCAGCCTTCTGGGGCCCCCAAGGAGACAAGGAGGTGGAGGTAGGGGACAGGAGCTCCTAACGCTGCCCTGTCAAGGGGGCACACAGCCTCATCCCGCCTGCTCAGTAGGGCGTGGCTGTAGTTCCCAAGGAAGCTTTGGGTTTCTGCTGAGGGGCACTCACAGCATGGGGTTGTGGCAGTCTTTCCACATGGGGAGAGCATATTTCATTCATTCTGGGGAGCTCTTTTTCACATTTCAGGATCTCTGAGGTTTATCAGTGTTAAAAGTGGGTAGAGTGGCTGTGTTTCATCTTTTATGATGGCTCATCAAGTGGCAGTGTGATCCCAAGGGCAATGCATCAGATGGAAGCAGTGCCAGGACAGCAGGACACTCTCCAGGGCGAAGGGGCAGCTTGGGAGGCTGGCCAAGGGGACCCGAGGGCCCCAGGGAGCCCCCTGCTGGTCAGGGACGAGGAAGGCCTGCAGCCGAGAGACGCCTCCGCTGGGAGGTGGTGAGGCTGATGGGTAGGCTAGAGCCCTGTGGGGTTTGAGGGCTGGCGCAGGAAGGTCCCAGGGGATTCAGTGGCCCTGGGACCCCCTCAGGTCCTCAGTGCCAAGTGTCCCCAGTCCAGGGACAGCAGCCTCCTTAGCCACTGCTGCAGGATTGGGAGCAGATGTCCTTCTGGCTTAAGGGCACTGCTCCCTGTGTCAGGGCCTGAGTAACCGCCCCCACCTGTAGACATCCAGCAGGTGGGGGCTCAGTGCAGGGCCTCCTTCCTGCCCCATGTGGTGGGGCTGACCAGAGCCAGGAGGACTTGTTGGGTGGATGTCCTGGGCTGCCCCTAGTTCTGGAGCCCCTGGGGGCTTCTCCTTGCCCTTTGGGGGTCACCATCTCAGCAGGAAATACCTGAACCTCCCCTCAAGCAGCCCCCCAACATCCCAAGCCTCTGGGGAATGGTAAACAGGGAGGGGAGGGAGGGCTGTTGCAGCCCCTCAGCCAGTGGGAGTCCAAGGGCCACGGGAGCCCCCAGCCACTGCGTAGTCAGCCCCGGGCTGTGGGAACTCTCAGTTTGCTTGTGGTTTTGATCCACATGGCCCCCAGATTGCCCTTCTAGGGTATGGGGATCCAAGCTCAGGCTGAGAGCCAACGTTCGTCTAAAAGGCCAGAGCTGCTGTCCCTGTCCCCAGGGACAGAGGGGCTGTGGGCTTGCAGGCCCAGCAACTGAAACTCTGGGGTAAAGGCTCAGCCGTGCCCTGCAGACACTATGGGGCAGAGCTCAGACCTGTGCATCTGTCTCTTGCAAACCACTGTTCTCTCTGTTTTATGACCCACCCCCGTAACACCTCCGGGTTTAAACAACGTGCATCCTTGTGCGGGTCCCCTCCCTGCAGCCGGAGAACCTGCTCCTGGCCAGCAAGTGCAAAGGGGCTGCAGTGAAGCTGGCGGACTTCGGCCTGGCTATCGAGGTGCAGGGGGACCAGCAGGCATGGTTTGGTGAGTGCCAGGGGCAGGAGGTGTTGGCTGGCAGTCGGCAGAGCAAGCAGTGGTGCCGACAGCCCCTCGTGGCCTCCTCTCTCCAGGGTTCGCTGGCACACCAGGCTACCTGTCCCCTGAGGTCCTTCGCAAAGAGGCATATGGCAAGCCCGTGGACATCTGGGCATGTGGTGAGGCCTGGCCCGAGTGGGGGTGGGGCGGGCCTACATCCTGGAGCATGCAGTGACCAGCACACGTTGCTCTGATCTGGGTTTATCTGCGTCAGGCCTGCCCTTGAGCTGCCCTGGAGGGGGTCTGCCTACACAGCCGGGAGCCCCCTTCCCACCCAGGTTAGAATTGCTCACATACCCTGGTGCACCCCAGTGCTCGCCTGCGCTCAGCAGAGGTCTGGTCCAGAAGTGTGATGGGAGGACGGGAGTGGAGAGGAGAGGTCAGGGGCTGTCGGGCATGGGCAGGGCCACCTCCTTGGGCCAGGGTCACCTACCACAGAGGTGGGGGAGCAGCAGAGGGGGTTGGTGTCACCGCCATCCCTGTGATAGTGTGGGTGTGGGGCAGGGTATGGGGACTGGCTGTGCCTTTCTGCCCCAGTGTCTGCTGCACAGGTGGGGGCAAAGGAATGCTAGGGACCCCAGTGCCCTCCCAGGGCCACAGGAGCCAGGCAGTGAGGGCACAGGGCATGGGCTCCGTGGATGGTGGCATCCTGTGAGTGGCCAGGGTGCTCACAGGCCCTGTCCACAGGGGTGATCCTGTACATCCTGCTCGTGGGCTACCCACCCTTCTGGGACGAGGACCAGCACAAGCTGTACCAGCAGATCAAGGCCGGCGCCTATGACGTGAGTGCACCAGCCCCGCTCTGAGTGCTCCCTTCCTCTGGGTGTGGCTGGGTGAGGGCAGCATGGGAAGAGGCCAGGAGTGAGGTGAAGCCACCTATGGCCAGGTCCTGGGTCCTGCTGTCCCAGACTCATGGCCAGAGATGAAGCCCCTTGGATAATTCTGGCCCCTGCCCAAGAGGGGGCTTCAGGCCTGGCATGGGCACTGTTTCCTTCTGCAGTTCCCATCCCCCGAGTGGGACACTGTCACTCCTGAAGCCAAAAACCTCATCAACCAGATGCTAACCATCAACCCTGCCAAGCGCATCACAGCCCATGAGGCCCTGAAGCACCCGTGGGTCTGCGTGAGTCGCCCTTGATGCCCGCAGCGGGGAGGGGACTCCTAGTGGAGATGGCCTCGGACCACTCCCCTGGCGAGGGCCCCCAGAGGGTCCTATTCCTGACATCCAAGACCTCCCCTGGGTCCCCTGGTGCTCCTTGTGGCCTCTGGCTTGGAATGCACCGGCACGTTTGTGAGGCCTGGGGCTTGGAGGACATTGGAGGGTAGCAGTCGTCCCTTCCTCCCAACTGCAGTCCTGTCTGTGAGAGACAGAGTGGGCGAGGCAAGGGAAGTCCCAGGCAGGTGGGGACACACAGCCCTTGCTGCAATGGTGGCTGATCACGTGGGTACCCTTGGGTACTGCAAACCTTGCTGCCCCGGCCTCTCCCCTGGGCCTCGGGCTCCTGGCTGCCATGTGACCACCCTTTCCCCACAGCAACGCTCCACGGTAGCTTCTATGATGCACAGACAAGAGACAGTGGAGTGTCTGAAAAAGTTCAATGCCAGAAGAAAGCTCAAGGTAAGGCCCTGGCCCCTAGTCTCCGGCACTGCCATGCTTTCCTGTGTCCCCCTGGGCTGGAGTGGTGGGGCCTTGGAGGGGTCCGGGCAGACCGAGGGGCTGCTGCTACCCCCAGGACTGAGTGTTAGCAAGTCCCAGACCAGATGCATCAGGTGAACTCAGTCCAGAGGTGCCCTGGAGCAGGCGCGGCCCCTCCTAGTCGTCTGTGCCACCTCGGAGCACCCCTTGGAGGGATTGTCTTAAAGCACTTGTTGCGGGCTCTGCAGGCAGCACATGTCCCCTGGCAGTCACACATACGCTTTAGTACAAGTGAGTCTGAAGCTTCCGGCTCAGACAGGTTTGGGAGGGAGAGCAGAGTTGGGTGGGCTGGGGGAGGTCAGGGAGGGAGGTGGACACCAGTAGGGTATCTGACCTGCTTGCTTTGGCCAGGGCTGGCTCAGCCGCACCTGGGCAGTCCCTCTCTGCGTGGACTCCGGGCTGGGGCTTGCTGCCTGAGTGCCCTCTGCTGGTCTCTGCGCAGTTCTCCCTGGAACCCCCAGGACTGCTGCCCTTGTTCTGAGCCTACCAGGAAAAGAAGGGAGCTGTCAGGGAACCGAACCCCAGAGGAGCTGCCGTGGTGACCAGCTGTTCTGGCAACCCCTGAGGGATCTTGAAGCAGTTAGAAGCTATAGTTGGTCCACAGGTTTAGGTCCAGGGTCTGTGTAATTCTGGAAACAGGTGATTTATTTCAGTGCGGCTGCTGGGTTCCTGGAGCTCTTGCCTCTTTGGAAGGCTGAGGTCATGTCCTACAGGTGCCCATGAGGCTGGGCGTCTGGGCAGGTGGACGGGGGTCTTATGCTGGCCAGAAGCCAGCAGAGAACACTGGCGACACAGCCTCCATTTTATCTGTGTCTCTCCCCAGGGGGCCATCCTCACCACCATGCTGGCCACACGGAATTTCTCAGGTGAGCCTTTCTTCTCCAGGGAGACAGGCGCTGGCCGCTCCCTGCAGCCCATGCAGGAGAGCACCTCCTTCCTCACCAGTTCCCCCCTCCTCCTCTGCGGCAGGCCCGCCCTTGCCCTCCGAGTCTGCCCTCGGTTCTGACACCCACTGCCCACTTGGCCCCGCTGGGCTCCCTCCTTGAGCGACACCACAGGGTCCTGCCCCACAGCCCATCACCTTCATGCGGGGTCTGTGTCCCTCCACCCCCTGAACGCGAGCATCTGTGCCACTCACTGGGGCTCGCAGCGTCGCGTGTGTCTGTTCAGGCGTCTGTCGGACATCTGTGTGGCCTCCTTGTCATCTTGAGTGCTCTGAGCAGTGTGTTTTGTGCAGGAGGTGGGCAGAGGGATGCGGGGTGATGCGGGAGGCTCAGGGGCCTCCTTCCAAGTTCTGGATGAGCTGTAGCTTCCTGCCCCGGCCGCTCAGGATGAGTGGTTGGGAAGCAAATTCTCTTGGGGGAGGGGGGTCTGTTATAGACCCCCGAGGCCCAGGGCACTGGCAGACCCATCTGGGGCATGAGGTTAGCCCCAGAGTGGAGCCGGCAGCCCAGGCCTGGACAAGCTGTGCCCGTGGCTTCTCCGTCGTCCAACACTCAGTGTGCGAGCGTCTGTGATCCGTCTCTCTTGTTGTACGTTTGCATTTGGCACTCCCCAGCCCTCCCCCATCCTGTTACTTTTGCTGTGATGCTGTACTGCCGGGAACGCGTGCACACGGTCACACCAACACTAATAGGACTGTCCTGTCTGCTGTGTGCCCACCGCGCCCTTCGGCATGAGAAGCCCCCACTGGGGTTTCTAAGGAGAAAGGAGGCAAATGCTTTTCCGTGTCAATCAGTCCAATCCTGTTTCTATTCTCTCGAGCAAAGGATTCTGGAACCATCTGTCACCTAAACTTTAACTCTAATCTTCTTCTGCTTCCTTTGTCTCTTTTCTTCCCTTACCTCGCCCACCCCTCGTCTGTGTCCGCCCACCCCTCCCTCCCCCTCGTCTCTAACCCGGTGCTAACAGTGGGCAGACAGACCACCGCTCCAGCCACAATGTCCACCGCGGCCTCCGGCACCACCATGGGGCTGGTGGAACAAGGTAGATGTGTCTCGCCCAGCGTCCCACTCGCCCCCGCCCGTCCCTCCTGCCAGCATGCAGCCCCCTGCTGCACGCAGCCGCTGGCTGGGTTCCAGAGCCGCCCCAGAGGCCGCCAGGCCCCGGGAGCCCCTGCTCCCGTGTGGTCTCATCCCAGCAGAGCCCACCACAAGGGCAGGGAGTCAGCCCCCCAGGCTCCTTGCCTGTAAGACAAGGGGCTGGGATAGGTGACCCCTGGGCCACACCAAGCCCTTCTGGTCCTGGACCCTGAGGTCCGGGGGTCTGGAGACCCCCATTGAGAATGGCCTGGACCCCACAGGGAGCCACTGGACCTGCTGCTGGGGGTGTCTGAATCCTGAAAGTAGAGCCTTGGGGAGCAGGGCCAGAGAGGCAGAGGCCCTTGGGGCAGACCCACCCTGGCCCTTCGGGGCCGCACGGAGACGGTGGTCTGTGCTGCTGAGTCCCACACATGCATGTCGGCCCTGAGAACCCCCTAGGACAGGCCGCTCTGGAGCAGGGTGGGAGCTTCAGGCACCCTGAGGAGACTTTCAAGGCTTCCTCTTGGGTTGTTTCTGCAAAGTCCTCCTCCCCTGGCCCCAAACCCTGTGAGGGAGAAGGCCAGTTCTGCCCACCTGCTGCCCTGGGCTATGCGGGGCCAGAGCCCAGAGGCCCAGGTTGGCTTCTGTCCACCTGTTGGCTTGTGACCATGGGCAAACCCCATGAGGGTTAGGGGACCCCAAGACCTCCTTGCAGCTGCAGCTCGAGCTGAGGACTGGTGAAAACTTAGGGCAGGCCAAGCTGGCAACTCCTGGGCATGGAACACAGAGGGCCGACCCCAGGTCCTCCCTGGGCTGAGCAGCTGAGTTCCCTGTCAGTGCTTCCAACATGGGCTGGGGACCAGGGAGAGGTTCCAGGGTGCTGGGGACTGTCTTCCCCAGGCCCCCTCATGACCCCACAGGGTGGGCAGCCCAGCCTTCCCAGCCAGAGAAGCCTCCTCCTGAGGAGGCCCAGGCCATCCTTGGGGAGGGGAGGGTAGTCCATTCTCCTCCCATGAGCCCAGTGGACGCGTCCAGCAGGCAGCACCCCGGGAGGGTCCTCCCACGTCTGCTGCATTTGACAGGGTTTTCCAGAGCACAGGCGGGAGGGGCTGTGATTAGAAAAAGGGTGAGACTAGTGGCTTCTGGGGAGGTGCTGCTGCCCAGGGTACGGTGCTGAGAGACAGCTGCCTCTACGCTGCCCTGTGCCCGGTGCTCCCGATGCGATGTCCACCTGCCTGCAAGTGAACGTGGGCGACGGTGCATGAGGCCCTGCATGTGCGGCTCCACCATGGGCGCCAAGAGCGGCTCTTTCCTGGAGGGTGGCCAGTGCATGTGGACAGAGCCCAGCATGGCTGTCCTGGGTGACCAGCTAGGGGACGAGGCAGCGGGGCCGAGGGGACCGCCATCCTGTTAGGTCAGCCCAGCTCAGCGGTACCCCACAGAAGTGAGCAGGGAGCTCAGTTCTCCGCCAGTGACAGCTGACTGGTACCATCAGTCAGAAGTCCCACATGCCAGAGCCCCCTCAGCCCACAGAGAGGCCCGGTCTATTGAGTGTGCTTCAGTCTGGCCTCCATGGTCTCTCCTGCATCGATCAGGCATAAGAGCAGAGGAGACCCACAGTGTCTGGCCAGCTGCAGGGTGACAGCAGTTGCCCAGCCCTGGAGACCTGGGAATGGGCAGTGCCCTCCAGGATGGAGGACAGAGGGCCTCTCCTTGTCCCACAGAGGCCTACAGAACCCCCAGCCCAGGGGTCTGGGATGCCTGTGGCTGCTCCGTCTCCCCTGGGCTCCTGCTGCACATAATGCATGCTTTGAACTTGAGATACAGACAGAAAGTTCCCACGCCCTTGAACGCTAGTATAGATGGGCGTCGACAGGACTCTGGCCACAGTGAATCTGGAGTTAATACCAGGCAGAGATGTGAAATGAGCAGACCCCCAAAAAATGGGTGGCCAGGAGCTATGCGCTCAGGACGGCTGGACCCATGCACCCCACACTGTGCCCAAGGCATGCACAAGCGATTGTTTTAAAAGCGGGTTCACAAGGAAGGACGTTTGGAAACTGGCTGAAACAACAGGGTCGTCGGCTGCAGGGCTTCCCAGAGCTCTGGCAGCAGCGTCGGCCGGAGTCCTCCGAGCAGGGCTGCTTTGTACGAGGCCCTTGCCGCCCACTGGACGTGAACTTCTGTCCTTTTATTTCCCACTGCCGCTGTGGTGCATCTCCAGTAGCACAGTTTGGAAATGTGGGGTTTGATAGACTTAAGGATCTAAATGGAACCCTCTTAGTAACAAGGACTGTCCAGGGTCTCTGTCAACTTGCCGATGGGCGTAACTGGTGCCTCCTTTCCTGTGAGAATCTTCTGAGGATGGGCCGGGAAAGAGTTCAGTTCCGCTCCCGCCTAGGGTGCCGCGCTGGCCCCGGTTCCAAGGCGGAGCCCAGCAGAGCCGGGCTGGAAGTGCTGCCGGCGTGGCGGAGGCTGCATGCCTGGCTGTCCTCTCAGGGGTGCGTAGAAACAGCCTTCCACACAGCGCCCACTTCAGTTGGCCACAGCTTTTTGAAGTGTGTGTTTCTGGAAGGGACTGGGTCCCTTCTTGCTTGTTCAGCTCCCCACGACAAACGTCCTCAAGGCAAGGCTGGATGCCTCCTTCCTCAGGCTCCTAGGAGGAGCCTGTCCTCCAGCTGTGTTGGGCAGCTGGTCACCAGCAAGGACAGGATCCCCAGCTGCAGCCTCAGGCTGGCTGGCTCTGGCAGATGTTTCTGGGATGAGTTGTGTATGCTGGAGATGGGAGGGGAGCAGAGAGGGCGGGGTGCACGGACAGGTGAGGGGCTGTGGGAGGCCTGGAACCATGAGTTCCGGGTCTTCAGAACTAGCCTCTCCCTCCACAGAGACTTACAGGGAAGCAGATTTGAGCCACAGCGAGGGGAAGGGTTTTTAGTCTGCACTGTAGGCAAGCGGGAAGTTGGCATTTCTGGTCCTGGGAACTCATGGGGCCAGGCTACTTTGGGGCATCAGGGGGGTGGTCCTATGCGCAGCCTCACCGGGTGGGGCCTCAGGCCTGGGGATGGGAGAGTGATGCCTGGGGCCCCTCCACTTCTCCACGGATCCTGGGAGGGACTCCTGGGCTTCATACAAAATTGTTGAGTGTTAAGAGCTCTGTGAGGAAGGGCATAGAAACTGTGTACCCACTGCACATAGAGTCCCCAGGGCCACGGGCAGCCGATGCACAGGCACGACTCCCAGTCTCCACAGAGCCCAGAGGGGTCAGGGCCATGGAGGAGGCAGCACTGGGCATCTGTACCGGGAGGGGTGGTCAGCAGGCCCAGGCCCAGGCCTGTCTATGCCCTGCGGGATGCAGCCTCCTGATCGCCATGGCAACCTGGAGCACCAAGCTCAGAACCACCAGGAGGGCTCATGGGACGGATGTCCAGCCCCACAGAGGTTCTGGCTCAGGACGGTGGGGAGGGCCTGGGAATTTGCTTTTCTGACTGTACAAGGTGATTCTGCTGCTGCTGCTGCTGCTGCTGCTACTGCTGGGGTGGGGAGAGGACCCCATTTGAGAAGTGCTGCAGTCCTAGGTCACAATGTGCCTGTCTGTCCCCACCCAGGCCTGCATGGGCAGCACAGGGTCCCCAGGCAGGAGAACCCAATTTCACAACCTGGCCAGCCAGCTTTCTGGAGCCAGGTGTTGGGGGAGGGGTCGGGGGTGCTGTGCCACCTTCCTTCCCGGCTTGGCCCGGGGCAAGCATCCCACGTCGTTGGTCCCTGGAGTCCAGCCTGGCTGCTTCTCTAACCCTGCTGCACCCGCTGGCTGGCATGGCCTGGCTCTTTTTGGCAAGCGTGGTCCAGGATAAGTCATCTGTGAGACCTGGGCCCACAGGCTTGCGCCCTGCCGGAACCAGCACAAATCTTGTTTTCTCTCTCTCTCTTCCTTCCTCACTCCCTCCCCTCCTCACCTTTCCTTTTCTGTAAGGTAAGCTGACTTCCTCTTTTGTTTTTGTTTTATTTTTATTTTTTAGTTCTGTAATTAAAATCCTAATCGCCATGGAGGGTGTGGGTCCCAGGGGCTGGGACCAGGCCCCCCTGACCTCTGATGGAGAGTGTTAGGGTGAGGCAAGGGGTCCCGCTGTTGGGCCCAAGTGTCCTCAGGGGCATGTGGGCAGAAAGGCCTGTGCTGGCCCCAGTCAGTGCCCAGAAGCAGCCCCAAGGCCAGGGCTGCCGGGCAGTTTGGAATGAGGGCGAGCAGGGCTGCCCTCGGTTCTGAGCTGAGCTCAGAGCTCTGAGGCCTGGGTGCCAAGGGGATGGTGGTGCTGAGAGCAGGGTGAGCGCCTGGGCTGGGATAAGCCCCTCCGAGTGGGCAGCCAGCTGTAGCGCACCCACCCCTGCCCCGGGAAGGCGGGGCCCAGGAGGGCATGACCTCTGGGGTGCTGGCTCCCCCCACCCATCCTGTCGCTGCCAGTCCTGAGTTTCCATCATGGAGGGGGCACCACCCTGCCTTTCTCTGGGAAGAACTTGCATGTGGCCCAGAAGCCAAGGGGGCTCCCCAGCACCCACGGGCATTTCCGGGTCTGGTCAGTGGAGAAATCCGGATGCCTGCACGAGCCCTGGGGTCATGGAGGAGGCTGGGGACAGGACTGTCCTGGGGTGATGGGACAGCCCCCCACCTGCTCAGAGCCAACCTGGGTGCCGGAGCCAGACCTGCCTCAGGACCCTGGACTTGCTCCTGGGGAAAGAGTGGGGGCAGGCACAGGGGTGGGGGTATACTGCAGCAGACCCAGGCCCATCACTCACCACGCCTTCTTCCTCCCCATGCAGCAGCCAAGAGTTTACTCAACAAGAAAGCAGATGGAGTCAAGGTGAGGCTCCGGCCGGGCCCTGGGGTGCGGGGAGCCCAGAGCCTGCAGCTTCACCCCCACTCCCTGGGGCTCCTGCTCTGGAGTCCCCCTCCCTCCACACCCTGGCAGACACGGGAAGGGGAATAGCGAGCAAGGGGCTTCTCCCACCTAAGGCCTCCTCTTCCCTCTCTCCACAGCCCCAGACGAATAGCACCAAAAACAGTGCAGCCGCCACCAGCCCCAAAGGGACGCTTCCTCCTGCCGCCCTGGTACTGAGCTCCTCAAACTCTGCCTCTCAGCCCCTCCTACACCCCTGGCTCTGTGACTACTGATGGTCAGAGGGGGCCCGGTGAAGGTGGGGTCTGGCCCTGCCTGGCCTGTCTGATAACACACGCCTGGCCCCTGCCCCTCATCCCTCACCGGTGGTGAAGTGGAGAAAAGAGGCCACTGTGGGGGGTGGGGGTCTCCAATTCAGACAGGCTTAGGGCTGCTCTAGGGAGCCCCTGGCTGAGACCCACAGATGTTGGGGTGCAGGGGAGAGGCCCCGCCTCCCACCCATGTTGACTTGTGGGTGTTTCTCCAGGAGTGCTTCAGGAAGTCAGTGAGGCAGAGGACACCCTCTCCCCCAACAGGACCCTACCCTCAGCTCCTCCTTGAAGTCCACACTATAGCCTTGAACTCCTGGGCTCAAGGGATCCTCCTGCCTCAGCCTCCTGAGTAGCTAGGACTACAGGTGCACACCGCCATGCCTCAACAGGCCGACCCACAGACCACTCCCAGGGTCTGGCTTGCAGGGGCTGGGCCAGGCTCTGAAGGGGGAACAGCCCGGAGTGGCACATTCCATGGCCCATGGGGAGATGGGGCCATACTGGTGCAGTCAGGAGGTGTCTAGGCCACTGGCAGCCAAGAGGGGGCTTGCCATGGCATCTGTGTTCCCTCAGGAGCTAGTACTCCTGTGCTGCTCTGTGGCTGCCTGAGAGGCAGGGCTTAGGGGCTCCCTGCCGGGGAGGGGAGGGGCCCCCACCACGCTCTGCTCCGACGTGCCCCTCACTGCCCTCACTCTGGGGGCTCCTGCAGGTGAACCCTACAGCAGTGCTCCCAAGGATGTGAAGTTGTGGCTGGTGGGTGCTGGCCTTCCTGCTGGGGCACTGTGTTGTGTCCCCTCTGTTGTTCTAAGAGCTTCAGGGCTTGCTGGCCCATAGGTTCCCAAATTTGCTGGAAGCAGTCTTGATGTCCCCCGAGAACTCCAGGCCAGGCTTCGGGAGCCAGCCCCAGACTGCCCACAGGAATGCTGGGTTTACCAAATGGCCACCTTGAGCCCCAGCAGAGGATAGCAGTCCTGAGAGGGACGAGCTGCTCCCTCCCAGGCCAGGCCATGGCCAGAGGGTGGCCTGATGCCAGCCTACCTAGGACCTCCCAGCAGCCAGGGCGGCCCATGTGCCGGCCTCACAGCCAGCCCCATCTCGGACCCTGTCCATCCATGTGCCACTCCCACCCCCATGACATCTCCAAACCTGTGCCCCCCACCATGCTGGGGCTCAGGTTCA
This sequence comes from Callithrix jacchus, assembly GCF_049354715.1. Lineage (NCBI taxonomy): Eukaryota > Metazoa > Chordata > Mammalia > Primates > Cebidae > Callithrix > Callithrix jacchus. The sequence goes on along the minus strand of NC_133512.1, from coordinate 12,312,674 downwards.
GGCAGCAAAGGGTTGGGAGAACTCCCCAAGGCCGAGCCTGGCTTCTCTGGCTCCCACATGCATCGTGCAGCTTGTTGGGGCCCCACGCAGTCCATCTCCTGCCCTGGACGGCAGCACCTCCGCCAGCCTGGACAGAGTTCCTGTCTGTTCCATCCTGCCAGCTGACCCAGGCTCCTCTCCCAGCTGCTCCACGCCGCCTCCATCCCTGTCCCCCACTCTGTTCTGTACTTCTTTCTCGCAGGCTCTGGCCGCCCACACCTCCTCTGTCTCCCTATTCCCCTCCTGGTGGTCTCTGCTTTCTCCTCTTCTCACTTTCCCTCTCTTTCCTTCCTCTGTCTTCCTTCTTCTGTAGGAGCCTCAAACCACCGTCATCCATAACCCAGTGGACGGGATTAAGGTACTGCCCCCCTTTCTTCCTCCCGCTTTCCACAGGCAGGAGGCTCCAGGCCAGGAGAGAGGTCTGGGGCAGCATTTGTGCCAGAGCGGAGGGCAGATGTGCCGTGGCCCTGGCCGCCCCTCCCCATAGCAGGGCAGGGCCTCAGTCCGTCTTCGTGGGCAGCAGAACAGACTGGCTCAGGCCCCAGGTGTGCCCCTGGAGGTGCTTGGCACAGTTGCGCCCGGTCCCCATGTGGCCAGCACTCTCAGACCAGGGCTCCGAGTGTCCCACCTACTGCAGGCAGGGAGCAAGGGCTCCCTAAGGTCTGGAGCGGAGCCTGCATCTCAGGAGCTGTGTTCTTGCCCCTCCTGGCTGTCCTCCACCCTCCTCCCCGTGCGGCCCCAGTGCTTCCTGCTGAGCAGACCCTCCCTCCTCTGCCCCCCTCTCTGCTCTGCCCATCGGCTCCCATCGCATTGGCATCATCACTCTGGGGCCAGGGAAGGGGCTGGCTCTCTGGGGTGGTGGGAGGGTTGGGGCCAGCGCCCAAGCCATTTCCAAGACTTCCAAAACAGCACCATTATACCCAACAAGGCCCTCCAGCCCAGCTCCCCACTAGGCCTAGGCTCCTTACAGAGCCCCCAGAGTGCCTCAGTGGGGACCCCCACTTCCTCCGGCCAGTGCCACCACCCAGCCCATCGTCAGAAGACATCTTTCTCCATGGCAGGGACCAGGGGGTCCAAGAGGCACCCATGGTTCTAGGCAGCCAGGGCCTGGGTGTTCTCCCCACCTGTCAGCTGGGGATGGGTGTCCCTGGGACCCATGTGTGTCTGAGGTGGGTCATGTTCTCTGCAAGACCCCTACACAACCTCTAGGCTGTGGGAACTGTGCCCCTGCACCTGAAGATCCGTAGTTCTGGTCTAGGGCCCTGAGCACTGTCCAGGCAAAGTCCAAACCAGGGTGCGGTTCCCCAGGGACCTTGTAAGATATTTTCTCTGAGGAGCAGAGCAGGCCTCCTGGGGACCTGGGGGGTGGTCTTTTGAAGGGCAGCAGCCCTGGAGTAGGGTGGGAGAGGCTGGGGCTACCTCTGCCCTCTAAGGTCACCTGAGAGGAGAGGCCGGAGCCTGGCTAGACATCCAGTCCCAGCGGGGCAGGTGGCACTGAGGGAATGTGGGCGGCAGGTGTGCTCTCCCTGGGGCCAGGCCGCGGTGCCCGGAGCCCTGTGCGGCTCCGCAGACTCCTGGGAACGCCTCACCCTGTCTTTTAAATTACACCGCTGGCTGCTTGATCCGGAGCCAGCCAATCCCATTGTGTCTTATGTCTTGGAATTTCCTCTCTTGTTAAAGAGTCAGCTGAGCATACCATTCTCTCTGCTGGGTGCATCTTGCTGGGAGAAGTGGAGCCCTCGTGTGTTGGGGTTGCAGGGTGGCCACAGCACTAGGGTGGCAGGACTGGCCTCTGACTCCGTGCCAGCCTGTGCCGGCTACAATGAGAATGCACCCTGGTGAGGGGCTCCCTCCCAGGGACAAGCACAGAGCTGGGTGCCTTCTCTGGTTGCTGCCGCATGAGGTCCACAGAGCTGGCCTTTAAGCCCGGTCGAAGCAGCCAGAACAGAGGTCAGCCTCAGCACCTGGGCTGGTCCTGACACAGTCCCAGCCCTGTCCACCTGCCCTCAGCCATATCCCATCTGTCCTCGGCCACATCCTGACCCGCTGCCTCCCGTGTTTCCTCAGGAGTCTTCCGACAGTGCCAACACCACCATAGAGGATGAAGATGCTAAAGGTACCTGCACTAGAGTCCTTGTCCCCAGCGGCCGTGGTGCTGCTGGGCTGCTCCTTGAGGCGGGTGGCACTCGGGCAGGGTCAGCTCTCCTGCGATGCCGAGTGTGTGCGGGTGTTTGGGGGACTCGGGGGCCCTGCAGCTGCTATCCCACCCTGAGCCTGGATATCAGGTCTGCCCAGGGGGTGGGACGCGTGGCAGACACGACCGGCAGCCAGGCAGTCTCTGTCTCCGAGTCCAAGAGAGGAATCCACAGCTTTTCACGGGGATAGGTTCTCACACCAGGACCCTCACAGGGAAGAGCTTCATGGGTAGGATTTGTTCTAAGATGCCGTCCTTGTCTTAAAGCTCCTTAAGCTTGCGTTTCCGTCCAGCGTGTGCTTGCTGAGTGGCCAGGCAGATGGATGGGCGTTTCTGGGTTTGCCTTTGCTGAGCCAGGAGCGGCCGCCTGCGGTGGGCCTCTGCGCCACGACCATTCCAGGGCCCCTCCCATGCTTATGCTCACCCAGGTCAATGTCTTGTGTGTTCCCCAAGAGGCCCCCAGGACACCCACACTGGGGCATGCTCCATGGAGTCCGCCGCCTCCAGACCGCCCACTGGCCTGTGAAGCCCTGGCCTCTGCTGGCTCTGGCTCCTGACCCTTGTCACCTAGATAAGTCCTGAGCTACCCTCAGGGCTGCCCCAGTGCCCCACAAGGGTCAGCTACTCTGCCAGTTTAGGGGAGAAAATGTCTCACCTGTCCAAAGCACAGCCTCACTCCTGCCCACCCTACACTGCTGTGACACTGTCCCCTAGCAGAGATGAGCACAGGACTTTGGGCCCTGGACACTGGAGAGTGGGTGTTAGTGTGTTTCCCCTGCAGTCTGGAACAGGCCTGAAAGGCAACAACATGGAGGCTGTCCAGAGCTTCTGCCATCACCCTCAGCCCGGTGGGGCACTGAGCAGTGAGGGAGGGGACCTGGGAGGGGGGCCCAGCCCGGAGTCTGCAGGGGAGATGAAGAGACACCCAGCAGCCAGCAACGTGGCTCAGATCTAGGCTGCACAGCCTGTCAAGGTGGAGGCAGACACCCCACCCCACCTGGTGCAGAAAGAAGCCTGCCAGGCTGCCCAGAGACTGGTACAGAGTCCAGGCAGGCCCAGTGGCCATCATGCCCCTCTGATAACTGTCACTCCCTCTCCATGGGCCTGGCCTCTGCTGGCTCTGGCCAGGGGTGGTCGCAGCACTAGGGTGGCAGGGTGGCCTCTAACTCCGTGCCAGCCTGCACTGACCTGCGCTGCTCTGTCCTCTGCTGGCTCTGGCTCGGCACTGCCCCGTATTGGCTCCCTCAGCCCTCACATACCTGCTGTGGCCATTGCAGGCCCAGGATCCCCACAGGGTGGCCATCCCAGGTATCCAGCTGTCACCCCGCCCTCCCTCCTGGCCTCCCCCTGTCCTTCTCCAGTCGCCTTCTTTTCCTGCGGGCGCCCCTGCCCACCTGCCTGCCTCACCTGTTCTGCCTCAGCCCCCAGAGTCCCTGACATCCTGAGCTCAGTGAGGAGGGGCTCAGGAGCCCCAGAAGCTGAAGGGCCCCTGCCCTGCCCATCTCCGGCTCCCTTTAGCCCCCTGCCAGGCCAATGTAAGTAGCCTGGGCCCTGCTGCTGTGGGGGTCAGGTTGGAGGGCTGGCAACCACCTAGAGGGGCCACTCCAGAGCCAAGGACAGGCTAAGCTCGGACCCTGGCTCCTGCCTCATGGCCCCACAACCCTCAGTGGGGCTTCCCAGGGCGGCCTCAGCCCAGCGAGCCCCACCTCTGTGACGTGGGTCCTGGAGCACTTTGCTGCCCAAGTCTGCTGGGCAGGATGGGAGGTCCCGGAGGCCCAGGCCTCACTCCACCTCAGCTCAGGGGAGTTTCTTGCTGTTGAGGCAGCTCTGATTCAGGGCCTGACCCCAGGGCCCAAGGGGTCTAGGACACGGGACCCTTCCACTGCCCTCCTCCACCTTGTTGCCACCTCGTATGTCTGTCTGCCTCATGTTCACGTCTTGTCTGTTCCACCCCAGCCCCCAGGATCTCTGACATCCTGAACTCTGTGAGAAGGGGCTCAGGAACCCCAGAAGCCGAGGGCCCTCTCTCAGCGGGGCCCCCGCCCTGCCTGTCTCCAGCTCTCCTAGGCCCCCTGCCCACCCCATGTAAGTAGCGGCCCCCAGGCCTGCTGCCTCTGCTGCGGACAGCTCCCTGCGAATGGCCGGCGCTCAGCAGCTTCCCACCTGCATGCACGGCCCAGCTACCCTGCTCTGGTGCCGCAGCCTGGCGTCCTGCCCTGGCGGGGCTTCCGTGGGCTACCACGCTAACCAGCAGGGCCGCTCCTGGCTTCTCCCTCAGGGCCCAGCCCCCTCCACGGCTCCTGTTCCCACTGCCACTCCCCGCTGGCTGTCCAGCCCCAGGACCCTTCCAAAAGGGTCTGTCCCAGCCTGGGGCAGCCCTGGCCCCTCTGAGGCCCCCTAACCCCCTAGGCCCTCTCTGCTGACCACTGTCCCCCCCACAGACTGTACACCCACCCAGGGGCCCTGCCCATGGTACCCAGGAGCCTGCACTCAGGGCCACCCTGTTTCCTGATATGACCCCAACCCCTGAGCGCCCTCCGTCAGTCTAAGAGGCTGAGGAAGGTGCCAGAACTGGAACCCTGGCCAGGGTCCCTGGAGCTCGCCAACAGGCTATCATGGAGAATCATAGGCTTGGCCTCCGCTGACCTGGGCTGTCCTCACAGGGCCCAGCCTGGCCTCCTCTGTGCCACCAGCAACCCCCATCTCTCCCTGTGACTCCGCCCAGCGCTCCTCAAGGACCACTTACCTGGCAGCTTTTGCTGACCAGCGGCCTCTCCCTGCAGGGTGCCCTCTGTCCACAGCAGCTTCAGCCCACCCCACCCAAGAGCGGGAGCATCTGCCTCCACTCCTGCAGCCTCCTCCCCATGCACCATGCTGTTGCCAGCAGCACCCTCTGTCCCCATGTCTCCTCTGTCCCCCCTTGTCCCCTTGGTCCCTACTACAACCCCTCTACCCCCATATCCCTCTTTGTCCCCCTAAGTACCCCCTCTGTCCTGACATCCCCTCTGTCCTCCAGGTCCTCCTCTGTTCCCCAAATTCCCCTCTTTCCCTCGAGTTTCTGTTTTCCTCCCCATACTCCCTCCTGTCCCCCACACCCTCCCCTGTCCCCCACATCCCCCTCTATCCCCTACATGCCCCTCTGTCCCCACATCACTCTTGGTCTCCTCACCCCTTCTGTCACTCACACCCCACTCTGCCCTGTATATCCCACTCTGTCCCCCCACATTCCCCTCTGTCCCCCAAGTCTCCTCCATTTCCCATTTCCCTCTCTGTTCCCCAAGCTCCCCTCTGTCTCCCAAGCTCCCCTCTGTACCCCACATCCCCTCTATCGGCCCATGTCCAACTTCTTCCCCCCACACCCTCTATCCTCCCTCCCTCCCCTCTGTCCCCTTGTGCCCCATCCCTCTGTCTCTCTGTGCCCACCACTCTCTGGCTTGGCTGTCTGCCCATGGGTTTCTCTCCTGTGTGCCCCCCGTGCCTGCCTTGTGTTTACGTCTGATCCGTTCCGCCCCAGCCCCCAGGATCTCTGACATCCTGAACTCTGTGAGGAGGGGCTCAGGGACCCCAGAAGCCGAGGGCCCCTCGCCAGTGGGGCCCCCGCCCTGCCCATCTCCATCTCTCCCTGGCCCCCTGCCCACCCCATGTAAGTAGCACCTTGAGTGGCCCTGGCAGCGGCTGCCCGGAGGGGCTCAGGGAGTGTGAGCCGGCGGTGGTGCTCTGGGAAGGGCCAGATTGCGGGGGAGGGTGGGGGCACAGGATCCCTCCGCTGGGTCCCAGGGAATGGCTTTGAAGCACATGAAGGTGCCACTGAGTCTCTGAAAATGAAGGTTATGGTTATGAAGCATGTGTGACACCTGTGTGTAGGAAGAGTGTCTGAAAGAGCAGGTTTGTCGCCGACCCCAGCACTCTAGACCCTGAGATCCACAGCTTTCTCTTGATGGGAGGGGAATAGACAGCAGAGGGTCCACAAGTGTGGCAAGGGCTGTCACGCAGGGAGCTGCCAGTTTGTGTCGAGGTGGACCTGCCGGGCAGGGAGAGAAAAGTGTCAGTTCCAGCCCAAGACACTCTGGCATTTGAGCTACCCAGGTCCAGACAGCAGGGAGCAGGTGGGGACGGAAGGCGCAGATCTGGGGGGCAGCTAGGGCCAGGCTGAGGCAGAGCGGGCGGGACGGGAAGCACAGGCTGGGCTGGGCGGCCTCTCTGGCCAGGGAGGAGCCAGGCTGGGCCACCTCCCGGCCTGTCTGCTGACTGCCCGCAGTATCGCTTACAGGGATGGATGACATCCCAGGGCTGCCGCCACCCCCACCTGTGGGGAGACACCAGGCTGGGGGTGGTGCAGAGATGCTCTCAGAGAAGAGGCTGCTGGGCCAAGGGCTCGGCATGGCAGGGCAGTGGCTGGGTGAGTACCTGAGGAACAGGTAGGATCTGCGTGCCCTCATCCCATCTGCACACCAGGCCTGGGGGCTGCTGCAGGCGACTGGGGCTGAGGGGAGTGGAAGCAGCAGCCCGAGAGGGGGATGCATCCTGCAGGCTCAAAGAGGCGCTGGATTCACCTGGTGCCAGAGAGGGCGGGGGCAGCCTCTGGAGGGGCACTCACCCCCTGAGTGTTCTGTGGTTGGTTGAGGACTCCCAGCAGGGGTTGACTGAGGGGGTCACAGGTGAATGGCTGAGGGGAGAGACCAGGTTCTTGATGGTGATGGGTTGGGGTGCCTGGGCAGCCAGAACTCAAGAAGAGCGCGGTGAGGGGCAGCTGTGCAGCTTGGGTGGGTGCACAGCAGAGTTTCTGGGAATGGTCAGAACCCCCTACACCTGCCATGTCCACAGCAGCTCCTCTGATTTTAAGGGGCTTGCTGCCCATGCAGAAGTGGAGGAATGTGCCCTAAGGAGCCTGCCTGGAAGGTCACCCCATCAGGTTGGCATGACCCCACCCCATGGCTGCAGCCTGCCCTCAAGGTCTGTGCAGTAGCCAGGGGTGAGTCCTCTGAGGACAGGGCCCGGGCTGGGTGCAAAGTGGCCAGCTCAGGACTTGGTGCCCAGGCTCACCTTCAGGGGCCACAGCACAGACCTGCCCCTACAGAGTCTGCCCTGAGCCTGGCTGGGGAGGCAGAGGCTGCAGGAAGGTGCTGTGAGCAGGGCAGGATGGAGATTCATGTGGGCCTCCTGGGAGGGGCTGGGCAGGGCTGAGAGAGGGGTGGGCGAGACGTTCCAGGAACTTGGGGAGAGGAAGAGTCGGCAGTGCCCTGAGGGCACCTGGGCCCAGGCGGAAGGTGGCCAGCTCTGGGCCATCCTACAGGCCAATCATGGGCCCCCTCGTTCCTCCAGAAGGCACCCACCAGCTGTGTAACTAGGGCAGGTGTCCCCCAGCCTGCCTCAGGCCCTGTCTTCTCCCCACCCACGCTCTCTAATCTTGGATTATACGAAATCCAGCCTGATCCCTGGGCAGCTGCCCTCCTTCCCGCAGCCACCTCTGGCTCTGAGAGATGGGGCTTGGGGCCAGCCTGGGGTCCCAGGAGTCCAGGCCAGGATGAGAACCCGCTCTGGCCCCAGCTGGACGCATTGGGCCTGCCTGGGCCTGCCACCTCACCCCAAGAGAGCCACAGGCAATTTGAGGCTCCCTTTCATGTTGGGGCACCTGGAAGGCCTGACCTTGCAGAGGCTCTTGGCATGGGCAGACCCTCCAAACCCAGACCCTGCAACTGCCTCCCCTTTGTGCCTGGAGCTGCCAGGACAGCTTGTCCTTAGCTAGCAGGCTTCCCCACCTGGGCACCCCTTCATGCTGGGCCCCCTCCTTCCCCTCCCTCGGGAATCATGCCCTTCTTCAGGGGCCCGGGTATCGAGGACACCAAAGTGCCTATATGCTACGTGGGGAGGTGGAGTGGGGGCTGGGTCAGGCTGGGCAGCGCCATTCCGCAGGGCAGAGGCAGGCTCGGCTTCCTGTCTGTGAAATGGATGGGTGGCTCTCACAACAGACCTGCTTCCCACCCTTCAGCACGGTTACCACTCTTGATCGGAACTCTGACCACACATCTCCTCTTCTGTTGACACACTTTTCCCACCAACTCCCGTTTTAATTACAATTTGTTTAAAAGCACTGCATATTACTTCATTAGACGGAAGATTAGTTTCACTTGCCACCAGTGTAAGGTAACTATAGAACCAAAGCAGACTGGAAACCACATGAAACAATGTCACTCTCTCCTCCATTCCAGCTGCATGCTGCTGTGCGCCTGAGACCCCCCGTGGAGTGGGAGGGGCAGCTCTCTCTGTCCATTAGAAAGGGGGATTAACTAAGTGACAGGAGGTGTTTGGGACATGTGGACACCAGACTTCTCTTGATGCAAGAAGGACAGAGCTAGACAGCTTAGTGGAGTCTGGCTCAGGGGCTACTGGGAGGACTGGCTACACGTGGGAGAGAGGTCAGACCTGAAGCTTGGGGCCACCTCCAGGAAAGGACAGGTGAAAGGGGGGCATGAGGCAGGGGAGAGGCAGGTGCCAGGCAGAGGGTGGAGAAGAGGCAGGAACGTAGCAGCTGGGGTGGGGGTGGAGTAGGCCCTCAAGTGTCATATGCTACTATCCTGGGGCCCACGGGCAAGGACAGGAACAGCCATAGCACGTGTTAGGACAGAGCCCTGTGCCTTCCCGGAGCTGGGCAGGTGGAGTGGGGCCAGGAAAGGGACTCATGGTAGCTGCAGCAGGAACTGGAGGAGAAGGGGCCTCTGGAGCCTGGAGCCCACCTTCCTGGGGGGCAGCTTTCCAGGGTCCATCAGGTGGGTGGGAACTGGGCTTCTGTAGTAAGACTGCCCTGAGGAACATCCATGACTTGGTCTAGTGAAAGTAGGCAAGAAAGGGACACATGCTGGCAGCAGAAGTGCAGCTGGGTCAGGAGAGAGGGCCTTTCCAGATAGGGGCAACCCAGGGGTGCCCACGCCACACAACACAGGCACACATGACCTGTGTACACTCACAGGCACTGCACACACACCTGCCTGCACACATGCATGCTTCCACACAGGCACAGGCACGAGTGATCACATGTACGTACATGCATATGATCACATACATGAACATGTGTTCACCCCACTTCTCAGGCGCCCTTGGCTCCTCCTACTGTCACAGTGCAGCAGGGGACATGAGGCCCCAGAGCAGATAGGTGCAGCGCAGGCATTCCCAGGTAGCGCCCACACACATGCATGAGCACACCTGGGCGTGCGGCGCCTTCTTTGTGGACTCAGTCCAGCTACCAGGTGGGCTCCCTGGTGAGGTGAGCTCCTAGAGGCCTGGTAGGAGAGATAAAGGCAATCCCACCACAGACGTGCTTAGAATTCCCTTCTCTGGCCAGGTGCGATGGCTCACGCTTGTAATCCCAGCACTTTGGGAGACTGAGGTGGGGGGAATCACTTGAGGTCAGGAGTTCAAGAGCAGCCTGGCCAACATGGTGAAACCTCATCTCTACTAAAAATACACACAAAAAATTAGCCAGGCATGGTGGCGGGCGCCTGTAGTCCCAGCTACTCGGGAGGCTGAGGCAGGAGAATCCCTTGAACCCGGGAGGTGGGGGTTGCAGTGAGCTGAGATCATGCCACTGCACTCCAGCCTGGGTGACAAAGTGAGACTCCATTTCAAAAACAAAAAAAAAAAGGATTTCCTCCTCTGGGAATTTAGACCACAGACAGACAGGTCACATGTATGGCCTTTGGAGGCAGCGCTCACAGCCGAAGAGTGGAAACGTCACCACAGGGCCTGCCTTCTTGGTGAAAATGGTGTCCTGAAGGGCAGGCAGCTGTTTGAGGGTGGTGTCCCAGGTGTGGCCTGCAGCAGCCTGAGGGTCCAGAGCGCAGTGCTGGGAGTGCAGAGACCCCCACAGGGAGAGTTCCCAGGAACCTGCTTCCAGGGCACTTCTGGGGGTTTGAGTTTTTTCCATGAACAAATCACTTTGAAAAATTACTGTTACTCATGTGTATAGGTGAGTGTGCGTGTGCACGTGTGTTCTGTGAGTGTGCATGTGTGTGCTTGCCTGCAAATATATCCTCGCAGAAATGGCTAGGGACCTCACTCAAGACAGTAGATCTGTCTAAAGAGTGAATGAAGCAAGATTGAGGAGAACACGGGCATCTTCAAACTATATGTGTGGTGCTTTATTTTAAATGCATCTAAAGTGAATAGGAGCATGTTAAGGTTTGAATCTGTAGAATGTAGGTTATATTGTTATTTCTGCATCTTCCACACGTTTAAAATATTTTACAATGAAAATAAGTTGTAGGTAAAGCAGCAACACAGGCTGCAGGTGAGCGCCCTGGAGGCCAGTGAGGACCAGCATGTCTGGGCCTGTTGGAAGCCGAGGGGAGCGGGCAGGAGCCACAGGCAGGCTCCCTGGAGAAGCCTGGGTGTGGGGGTGCGGGAAAACGGGAGTGTCTGCAGGGGTAGCATGTGGGCCCCGGACTGCAAGCAGGTGGAGCCAGCAGGATGCAGCTCCTATGAGAAAGTGGGGAACAAGAGACCAGCTTGCTCTTCCTGCTGCCAGGACACCCCTGGTCATCGGTCCAGGGAACCCTGCAGCCTCAGCTGCGCCTGGCTGCCCCCTGCTGCTTCCTCCTCCTCAGCCTCCTGGCCTTGCTGATGGCTCCTCCTTCAAGGCTGGTCTCTGCCTTCTCACCTGGTGCTTGTTCTCGGTAGCCCCTCACCAGAGCTGACTGGTGAAGGAAGCACTAACAGCCCAAGGCTCGGGAGGAGGGTGGGGGCGGGAAGCTGCAGGAAAGCATGGGGCGAGGTCTGGTGGGCCCAGTGGCCAGTCCACAGGTGGGCAGGAGGGAGACTGCAGCAGACAGCGAGTGGGGCCAGGAGGGCAACCTCCAGGTAGATTGTGGGCATTTTTTTTTCCTCTTTCTGCATTTTCCAGGCATTTTGTAATGTGGATAGAACATTTCTGTCATTCACAAATATTTTAGTTAAGTAAGATGGAAGCTGTTGCACTTGGAAATGAGGAAGCCACTGGGGAGAGGGCTGAGAGGATCTCCTCTGCGAGGAGCAGCAGGAACACAGAGTGGCTGCAGCTCACGCTCCCCTAGGCCCTCCCCTGGGTTGTGTGGAGGGGTCTGGGGGGAATGGGCCAGCACCCATGGTCACCTGGCCGTGTCTCCCCACAGCCCGGAAGCAGGAGATCATCAAGACCACGGAGCAGCTCATCGAGGCCGTCAACAACGGTGACTTTGAGGCCTACGCGTGAGTCCCCGGGGCTGGGGGGGGGCTGTGCAGGACAAGGATGTGGGACTCTGGGTGGGGGCCTGCTCCAAGTTGGGGGTCTACAGGGCCCCTCCTCACTTGGATTTGGCCCCCAGGAAAATCTGTGACCCAGGGCTGACCTCGTTTGAGCCTGAAGCACTGGGCAACCTGGTTGAAGGGATGGACTTCCACAGATTCTACTTCGAGAACCGTGAGTGAGGGAGCAGAGGAAGGCATGAGGGGGCGGTGCCCCGAGGAGAGCCCCTCGACCCCTCCCAGGGGCAGCCTAGTGGCTGCCTATGGAAGCCCTGGCCCTCTGTGCCCAGGGTTGGCCAGCGCGCCCCCCCCCCCGCCCACAGAGGCCATCCCTGGCCCCCAGAATCTCACTCTTGGAGGGCCCATGCAGCTCCCAGGAGAGCCGAGCCTCCCCAGTAAGGGGAGTTAAGAGGGAAGGGGGGGCCAGACACGGTGGCTCACGCCTATAATCCCAGCACTTTGGGAGGACGAGGCAGGTGGATCACGAGGTCAAGTGATCGAGACCATCCTGGTCAACATGGTGAAACCCTGTCTCTACTAAAAATACAAAAAATTAGCTGGGCATGGTGGCGCATGCCTGTAATCCCAGCTACTCAGGAGGCTGAGACAGGAGAATTGCCCGAACCCAGGAGGCGGAGGTTGTGGTGAGCCAAGATCGTGCCATTGCACTCCAGCCTGGGTAACAAGAGCAAAACTCCGTCTCAAAAAAAAGAGGGAAAGGGTCGGGCTGGTGGGGTGGAAGGTGGGCACTGGGCAGCCACAGCACCTGAGACCCCCCACACTCCTGTCCCCAGTGCTGGCCAAGAACAGCAAGCCGATCCACACGACCATCCTGAACCCGCACGTTCATGTCATCGGCGAGGATGCCGCCTGCATCGCCTACATCCGGCTCACGCAGTACATCGACGGGCAGGGCCGGCCCCGCACCAGCCAGTCTGAGGAGACCCGCGTGTGGCACCGCCGCGATGGCAAGTGGCAGAATGTGCACTTCCACTGCTCGGGTGCGCCCGTGGCCCCGCTGCAGTGAAGGTGAGTGCCCTGGCCCAAGTGACAGCTGGGGCAGAGGGGTGGCTGTGGTGTGAGTGGCTGCAGCCCGGGGAGGCAATGGGGAGCAGTGGGGCCTGTGGCAGAGGCCATGCCTGGGGCACCCCTGAGCTTTCCTAGTGAGGCCATGGGAATGATGTGAGGGACCACAGCAGGTTGGGTGTGGCGGGCCTCCCCAGAGGACTGAGGAGCTGACGAGGGCCTGAGCCATCTCGCTGGCCAGAGCTGGGTGGGTTGCGGGTGGATGGGTCTCAGGGAGCGCACTCCTGGGCACTGTGCCCTGTTTGTGAGGACTGTTAGAGCCCCAGGTGGCGGGTGCAGCGGGCCCAGTGCCCAGTTTTACAGGGATGGTAGTAATTGGGCTGGGCACCTTGAACCTCTCTCTTGAGTGGGCCCTTTTCTGGACGTTAACTTTAACCCTCCCTGCGGTGCTGCGTGGCAGATAGCAGAGCCTGGGGGTAGACGGGAGAGGGGCTGCTGAAGAGCTGACCCAGCCGCCTCATTTCAGAGCTGCGCCCTGGTTTCGCCGGACAGAGTTGGTGTTTGGAGCCCGACTGCCCTCGGGCACACGGCCTGCCTGTCGCATGTTTGTGTCTGCCTCGTTCCCTCCCCTGGTGCCTGTGTCTGCAGAAAAACAAGACCAGATGTGATTTGTTTAAAATCAAAACAAAAAAAAAAAACAAGATGACGACGATAACCACACAAAAAAATTGACATCAGATGAAATGAAAAAAAAAAAAAAACTAAAGGAAGGAAAAAGCTGTAAAAATCACTGGCATTCGTGGGGCCGCTCCCCACCCAAGCTCCACGTGTGTCCGTCTGTGCTCCTGGCCCTCTGGGGGACCAGCTGGGACATGAACTTGTCTGCCAGTCCCCTGTCGCGTGCTGAACGGTGTTAGTTTGTAGGTAACGCACACACCCCACACCTAAGGCGTCTGCATCCTCCCGCCAACGCATGGGCTCCACGTGGTGTGCTCGCTGGCTGTCGTGACTGTCAGCTGTCTCTTGGGAGGGGCTGTGGGGGCCCGCTGGGCTGCCTCCTTTCCCGCTAGTCGTGCCTGAGAGTTGCTGTTGTTCCTGCTTTCCCTTCCCCTCCTTTCATCCCCTGAAGGGCTAGGTGTGGGTTTTCCGAGCCCGGCATCCCCACACACCCAGCACAGACAGCCCTTTGGCAGAGCCCAGGCTGCCCCTCATCCCCTGGAGTGTTGAGGAGACTGGAGTCCCGTCCCCAAGGCCATCAAAGATGCCCCCACAGACCCAGGACTCCAGCTATGCTCCTTCTGGAGGAATAAAGTGCAGCGAGGGGCACAGTTTAGCTTCAGGCCTCTTGCCGGGCAAGAGACAGCACTGTTGGCTACAGCTCCCTGCAGCCAGCTGTGGCGAGAGGACTCTGCCTGGGCTGGCCTCCCTCCTGTGTGTGAGGCATCTGTCTCTTCTCTACCGGCCAGCAGCAGACGCACTGGCAGCTCCCTACCCTGTTTCCGCCCCTTGGTCCTCCCCCAGCCTGTTTGGCTTCTTCCCCACCCCGCCCCACCCAGCCCCCATGCAGGTGGGAGCAGACTTTTGACCAAGGACTGCCGACCTTCCTGAGCCCCCAGCTGAGGCTGGAAGGGGAGGCCAGGCTTTGTGTCTGGGCATATTTGCCTGCTGATGGAGTCTGGGGGAGCCTGGGGTTTGGGGTTTGGTCGGGTGGTGCAGCAAGTGGCAGAGAGGGGTCAGAGGTGGTGAGTGCCGGGCATGACGAGGGTCCATGCAGGGGTCTGATGAAGTGGGAGTGCCTTTGGAATCTGGTCTGGGAGCAGAAGGAAGCAAAGGCTACGGTGGGAGCCAGCCCAGTGCACGTGGGAGGTGTGAGGGCAGTGCTGCCAGCACAGTGTCAGGTGTGCCAGCGCCTTGGTGAGCTGCAGTGCGTGTGAGGGCACCTTCTAAGTTAGGCCAGGGATGTAGCCATGGAGATAAGGTGGGCTGGGGACAGAAACACATGGGCACAGGGCCCAGGACACCAGCGGATGGAGGGCGGGGTCCAGCCTTGTGCTCCTGAGCGTCGGGTGCCTGGGTTTGAGGCAGTGGGTCCCCGGCTCCTCGTGATGGTGTGTACCATGGGGAGGCTCAGGGACAGGGCAAGCCCGAGCACGGTGGGGCTACGGGTGGGTCTGAAGCCAGGTTGGGTGGGAGCGGTCAGGAGCCCTGACTGCAGAAGGTCAGGGGCTCCTGCCCCAGTGCCTGCCCACCTTCAATTCATGTCGTTTTCAACAAGGATTTTCTTTATCTTCCCCCACAAATCGAGCCAAGGGAGGGGCACAGAATGGGGAACAGGACACAGGATCCTAAACTCCAAGGGGACTGTCCACCGATGAACACTCAGAGTGGACACCACCTTCCGTTCACGCTGTGCCCAGGACAGCTGTCCCCATCCACGAACACAGGGTAAACATCTGCCGGGCTCCGCACCAGTGGCTCCCTGGGCCACGGGACAGCGGCAGGGCTCACCATGGACAGCACGTGGCCCAGTGGCCGGCCACCCTGGCGTCCTGGGGCCTCCTCCCCTCCTCTCCCTCTCACCTTGTCACCTCCACGGAGCTGCCTGTCTGGGATAATTTGGGGATTTTTTTCTGGGGGATAATTCTTTTGCATGACCCCTAAAGAGCAAGCCACACCGCTATGCTAGCTAGGTGTCCGCGGTGTGGTGGTGGCGGCCGCTGGCCAGCACTGCAGGGGTTGGCTGCCCACGGTGCTGGCTGGCCTCCCCTCCTCTCTCTTTTTGCTGAGTTTCATTGTCTTTTCTTTCTGAGCCTTGTAAGTGTACACAAATTATTCTTATTTTGTTCTGTCTCGGGAAACTGCAAATAAAAGAAAAACAGGACAAACTGCTTCAAGTGCAGTGGGGTGCTTTAGCTGGAATCCTGCCGACCTCCCGTGCCAAAATAGACTCAAGCCCAGTCCCTGGCCAAGACCCTACTTAAGCCCCTCCTCCAATGGAAGGTAGTGCTATGGAGCCCTGAACTGGCCCCAGCAATCCTGAGCCCCTCTAGTGAACCCACACCGGGTAGGGCACTAGTCATAGATCATAGCTCCGCCAGCTGTCCCCACCTCTTTCTCTGGTCCTCTGAAGTCTTCTGGGCCGCGGGTGGACCACCCTGGATGCTGGAACTGCAACTGGCTCCTAGCCCCCAATTCCCCTGACCTCTACAGTCACTCCCAGTGGCTGCTAAAGATGAGGCCAGGGCAGCCTCTGGGCAGGAAGGAGCCCCAGGACCAAGACCTCCGGCTGTCCTGCTGTCTCCCGTCACCTCTGCTACCTGTATTGGCTATTCTGGACACTGAGGACACACAGTGACCACGGAGCTGGGCTCTACCCCAGTGGATTACGCAGACAGATGGCACGCAGGCCTGTGTGGACATCAGCCTTAGCACCAGATGCAGGCAAGGTGCAAGGTGATACAGTAGGCAGCCACCATGGGAGCCAGGAGGCTCCAGCGGAGGCCACACAACCCAGAATCCAGGACACAGAGCTGAGATGGAGACAGGGAAGCCAGATGCCAGCCCAGACTGGCCAGGTGCTACATGCCTGTGGGCCAGGCCAGGCTTGGGGACTTTGTCCTGGGTATGGAGACAGTTACCCCTCAGGCCTTCCCTCTACATCTCCAGCCCAAGCTAAGAGCAAACCCTTAGCTTGGAGTAAGGAGTAACCCCCTGCCTGGTTTCTCCTGTTCTCAGGCTCTACCCACCACTTGTATTGCCTGGCCCCACAGGGCACATGCTCAGGCCCAGCCTGGGAAAGCAACCGTACCTGCCTGTGCTATGCTGACCCTTCTCAGCCTCAGTGCCCTCCTCCCTCCCAGACACACCCTCACGGCCCCTGCCGGGCCTCCAGTGCACCCTGTGTCTCTATGACAACCTGCTCAGAGTGTGGCCTCACCCATGGCTCCCCTCCACACCTGTGTCCCAGGCAGTGGGGACATTTGTGGCAGTGCCACAGCACTTGCCTGAAACAGAAGGATAGGCTTTAAAATAGTTCCAGACACTAAATATACTTGCATCTTGGGTCCAAGCAACTTCTCACAAGTGCCCCTACACACTCTCAGTCCTATCCACTATGGGCGGGGAGCCTGAAGGATACCCCAGGAGTAGCCAAAGCGCTCACCCTCCTCCTCCACCCTCAACTTCTGGTTAAACACTTTCATGCAGCCGAGTGGTCCTGGATGTCAGCTTCTTGCTCTCCATGGTCTGTACCTGGACAGGTGCTCTCAGGTGTGTAGGTGGACATGTGGCAGGTCCCAAGAGCCAGGTGCAAAGAATCTAGGCCAGTGCCCACGATTGTTGCAGTGTCTGCCCCTAGCATGGTATCTAGGGCTCCTATCAGCTGTAATCAGAGGAGCCCTTCCAGGCCAGGCCTCCCCCAGGAAGGCTGCAGGCACTGCGGATCTTGCACCCTCACATACATTATTCCTGAGGCCCTTCTGCAGATGCCATCAGGGTAACAGCTCTGATGAGGTTTTAGGGCACAGCACACAGGGCTAAGCCACTCTGTACTGGGCCAAGCACTACAGGCAAAAGGACACCACTGACAGACACTTCATTCATCACTTTTGTATTTTTTTTGAAAGGGAGTCTCACTGTCACCCAGGCTGGAGTGCAGTGGCACGATCTTGGCTCACTGCAACCTCTGCCTCCAGGGTTCAAGTGATTCTCCTGCTTCTGCCTCCTAAGTAGCTGAGATTACAGGTACCCACCACCATGCCCAGCTAATTTTTATATTTTAGTTGAGACAGGGTTTCACCATGCTGGTCAGGCTGGTCTTGAACTCCTGACCTCAAATGATCAGCCCAATCTGCAGGGGTCCTGCAGAGGAGCTTTGCTCCTCCAGGAAGCAGGAAGCTTCCAGGTACCCTGTGGAGCCTCCTCTGCTCCTCAAGTTTCCACCTGTGCTTGGCGGGATGCCAGGTGGTCTCAGATTGATCCCGGGGTCACCAGTGAGGGACGGGAAGCCCACAGCAGGATTGGGATGGGGATGGGGCCTCCTGTCCCCTGGCTCTGCAGCTGTGAGGCAGCTTTCCCATGGGAGTCTCCTGGTTGCAGCTAAGATCAGGCAATGGAATCAGAAATGACTGGGCTTCTACTCCAGGGCTCCCTCATCTGGTTAACCGCAAAAAAGAAAATACAGTTCCTGCTAGTAAGGTCTAGAGAAAGGAGGTGAAGGAGTCAGGCTTGCAGCTACCTCTCCTGGGCAGGAGCCGGCCAGGATAACTGAGATCCTTGCACGCGGCAGGCACCCAGCTCGAGGCCTATCTCCCCCCAGGGCAGGGCTTGGTGAGGAAAGGGCTCCCCTGAAGCACAAGGCAAGCACTGTGGAATTTCAAGACAACTTTATTCAGGCAGGCGCCTCCCAGAACACAGGGAACTTGGGCAGCAGCTATTAAAATACACTCTTGCCAAATGATTTACAACAGAACAGAACAGGGAGCAGGGGATCTGTGGGTGGGGCCAGGTTGGGCCCTCTATCTCACAAGGCCTGAGTCAAGCCCAATCACCCTGCTTAGCAGGGGCTAACCCAGGCCGAGGTCTCACTTCCTCTTACCACAAATGCACACCTCCATTTTCCCCACCCCCGTCTCTCCCTAGGGTCCTCAAGCGGGAGAGGTAGCATCCCTCGGATCCAGGCCCACTCCACTCCGTCTCTGGCACCAGTGGGCAGGCTGGGTCTGGGTCTCAAGGGGCCCTGGGCTTGGGGTGTCTATGGCAATAGGAAAATGACATGGACAGGGTCTTCAGGGGTAGGCTAAAGTCCTCTGGCCAGCAGTGCCCAGAGAAAATGGACAGCAGCAGGTAAACCAGCCAGGAGATGGGGTCCTCTGAACCCACAGCAGACCAAACCCTCCTGCCCAGACCCTGCCCACACTGGGAGTCAGGACCACTGAGACTCTGGTCAGGATAGTAGGTGCCCTCAGCAGTGTGGCAAGCTCAGAGCAGGGCTCCCCAGGACCATATCACACTGGCTCAAAACTCATAGGTAACACCATCCCAGCAGGAGCTTCCATGGGAGCTGGATCCCAGGGATGCATCCTGAGCACAGGTGGGCGGCCTGGAATATGGCACTAGGACCCAAGGGATCTGGAACATCCTGAGCCCATCTTCTGGGTTGCTCCAGCCTGTCTCCAGGACTTGCGGTGAGTGGGCCTCCTGCCAGGTGGCAAGGCACAACTTAGACCAACCCCTTGGCCTCCATTCCCCATGCAGCTGCCTCTGACTAAGAAGGAACTAGCAGGCTTATGCTGGCCAGACCACAGGTGGGGTGCTGGGAGTCCTCAGGCCAGCTGGCACCTCTGTCCATGGGAGAGACAGAGACTTGTTCAGATGCATAGGCCTCAGGCGGTTCAAGGCAGTCTTGTAGCCAGAGAGGCAAATAAAAATCAGTTTGAGAGACCACAGCACCCGCTGCTTTGATTGTGATGTTCAAAGGCAAGATGTAAGTCAAGGCAAGTGTCCCAGAGGCCCTGGGCAGCTGAGTGCACCTGTGTTTGAGCTTCCCTGAAGACGGACACTCCCAGCTGACCATCTGAACACCAGGAGAACATTCCTCTTTCCTGGGCTCAGTTCCCAGTCTACCTGCTGGTCCGACCTCAACCCACACACTCCCACCCACACTGTAGCTCCTTCCAAACCCTCCCAATAAGCCACCTTTGCAGGACTTGGAAGCTGCTTAGGATGGGCCCTGCCATTAGTGGGAAGCCAATCCTAGCAGAAAGGTAAGCTAAAGAACAGTCTCAGGATCTGAGACCCAGTGACTGCCCCCCAACTCCCAGGCCTTGGGCCTGAAGTACAGGCCTGCCTGTGGCCACTGTGGTGGGCTCACTCCCACCCCCAACAGTGGCCCCAGGAGAGGCTTTCCCAAGAGTTTTCAATCTCTACCCACCCCAGCCCTGGCATCAGGGACTCCCCACCCCCCAATGGAGTGTTAATATCATTAATGTACAGACAAAATCCAAAGATATATCAAAGATGGAGAAACAGCTGGCTCCGACCTCCCTCCCACAGAGCCTTCCCAGGGTTAGCTGAAGATAAGCCCTTTGGCTTCTACAGAAGCCAGTCGGAGTTTATGGTTTCATTTGCCCAAAAATACACCTTTGGGGACCTCAAATTCTTTCCAAGAATCACTACCACACATATGAATATGAACATTTGCCACTCTTCCACCATCCCTGTTTCTCCCAGGAACGTCAAAATAAAAATGGCCAGTCTGCCCCACTCTGGGTCCTCGCCTATGGCTGTCTCTTCTTTTCCAAGGGCTGCAGTTCTGATGTGAATGAAAGTGCCGTTCCAGCGCTGGGCCTCTGGCAGGCTGCATCACATGATTGCACAGCACGAGTTTTGTTTCCGGGCCTTGGAGAAAACAGAGTTGCTGAGGAGGAGGACTGACGAAGTCAGGGCAGCCCCAATCCCGGCAGGCGTGGCAGCGGGAGCTCTACTGGACACAGCCAGCCAGAGAAACTAGCACTAGAACAGGGTGGGGGTGAAGGCCTTGAGGGAAGCTGCCCACAAGCAATTCCCATACCAAGCACAAGATGGGCCACGGCTTCCAAAACTAGTCTGGGATCCTTTTTTACTTTCTTTTCCCACACCCCATTAATGCTATCAAAAAGTAAGTAAAATTCCTACAGTTAGGCCTGGTACAAACAAAGGAACAATAATACAAACAGGGCTGGGCACAGTGGCTCATGCCTGTAATCCCAGCACTTCAGGAGGCTGAGGCAAGTGAATCACTTGAGATCAGAAGTCCGAGACCAGCCTGGCCAACATAGTGAAACCCTGTCTCTACTAAGAATACAAAAAAAAAAAAAAAAAAAATCAGCCAGGCGTGCTGGCCAGCGCCTGTAGTCCCAGCTACTGAGAAGGCTGAGACACGAGATTCACTTGAACCCAGGAGGTGCAAGTTGCAGTGAGCCAAGATCACACCACTGCACTTTAGCCTGACTCTGAGATTCTGTCTCAAAAAAAATAAAATAATACAAATGGAATTCACAGAATATCTTAACTTTGCCCCCACTCTTGTCTTCCAACAATGCTATCTAACCACCATGGTGGTGTTTCTTCCCAGAAGATGGTCCTGAGGACAACAGATGTGTTTCCCAGTTGGGATGTGGTTTGTAGGAACAGTGGTTGCCACCTTCTCTCTTGATTTCTGGTCACAGACTATCTTCCTAATCCCACCTAGCCATCTCCCTCCAATGTGCACATGAAAGCAAATGAGTGTAGACAGACCAAGTAAGTATGTCCCTATGACTCTCCAACCATGGGCCAACAGTGCCATCTCCACATAGAAAGACATGAGCACTGACCTGAGAGCAAGCGGCAGTCAGCAACACCCATCCTTGTCAATGAGATACTTCCGTCAAAGGGAGATTAACTAAAAGCTTAAGTACCTCTTCGGGAAGGCTGAATTGCTTGCATCTTAAAGACTTAGACTAACTGCTCTACAGAGGAATACGACTCAACAGTAAACCTCTGAGGATCAGAACTTGAACCAGCCTTCCTGGACTGGAGGTAGGAGTGCAGAGCAGAGGCA
Source organism: Callithrix jacchus (assembly GCF_049354715.1). Classification (NCBI taxonomy): domain Eukaryota; kingdom Metazoa; phylum Chordata; class Mammalia; order Primates; family Cebidae; genus Callithrix; species Callithrix jacchus. The sequence goes on along the minus strand of NC_133512.1, from coordinate 12,291,579 downwards.
GAGGTGGAACAAGACCTCTGCCTACATCTGCTTCAATGATGCCCAAGTGAACTGCCTCCAACCACCTGGGCCTGAGGCTCACCTTAGGCTCTCAGTGCACAAGGAGTGAAACCCCCATCCACTATGATTCAGAAGTCTAAGAAAGACCTGTTCATAGTAGAGAATGCCAGAAGCAGCAAGCAGCAACTGTTCTCTGGAGAGAACACCGAGGAGGCAGGTGCTGGGTACTCACAGTTTTATAGAAGGCTTTAGACTGCGTTCCAAGCACCTCGGATTTGGACACCAAGTCGTCTAGCTTCTCACCTCGCTCTAACAAAGACTCCATGGTGTTGTGCTGGACAAAAGAGAAAAGGGAACCCAGCTCTGTTCAGTAAGTTCCCTGACATGAGCCCCTCGTAGTTCAGTCATGGAGGAAAGCGTCTTACCTGAGTTCCTCTCCAACACACACAAACTTCACCTCTAAGTGTTGAGACTCGGTCCAAGAACAGTTACTGTCCAAGTGAATGGACCAGAACCTGGTGACATTTCTGTGAAATCTAGAAGATCTAACTGGAATGTAGCAAACTTCCCAAAAAGCTGTCCCCAGCACAGGATTAGATAACCAGCACTCCAGGAACTCATGTATACACACATTTATACATACATCTGTGTGTGTGTGCATACACGTGCATGTGCACAGGGCTCTGGAAAAAGAGAAGAGTAGCTGGGCACTAAATGGCTGTACTGGGTTGGATAGTGACCCCCACCCTCCACGCAAAATTAACATCCCCAGAACCTCTGAATGTGACCTTATTTAGAAATTGGGCCTTTGTAGATATAAGTAGTTAGGAAGAGGTCATACTGGATTAGGGTGGCCTCTAATTCCATGGCTGATGTCTTAGAAAATGAAAACACACAAAGAGAAGGTTACGAGATGGCAGAGGCAGAGCCTGGAGTGATGCATCTCTAACCCAAGCAACGCCACAGACCCCCTCAGAGCCCCAGAAGACACCAGCTGGGCCCACTGGGCTATGTGTTAACAGCAAATATTTGAGGGTATCTGTTAACAGCAGCCACAGGAAACAAAGGCAGTGGGAAATGGCTGCTGAGCACTTGACATGAGGTGAGTCCAAACTGAGCAGTGCTCTGAGTGAGACATATCAGATTTCAGATGCAGACTCATGCACGCCTCATTAATAAGTTTTATACTGATTACATGCTGGGAATGTTTTATTTGGATATGTTGGGTTAAGTAAAACACATAATTAAATTCCACCTATTTTCCTTTTATCATTTTAAAATGTAGCTCCTAGAAAATTCCAAGTTACACACATGCCCCAAATATATATCGGACAACAGTATGACAGAACATGTCCTGCCGTCTAAATGTCCTAAAGGTCATCAAACTCTGATTTAGGAAATGAAAACACTGACCCCACAAGAAGGGGTCTAGAGATGGAGGCTTCACAAGAGCCAGCAGCCCTGCTACCAGCGCCCTCAGGAAGCAGCAGCTCCCTTCTCTCCCTAGATGGCTGCTGCTACAGCAGCTGGATGCACATATGAAGCGGCACAGAACGAGGAGCCAGCAAGAATGCACTTCATCCCTGTGCACAGTTGAGCAACTCAGATTTTCAACACACAAAGTTAACTGATTCAGATATACACACCAATCATCTAGACTTTACAACTGTAGCTAGATGAGGCTGGGTAAATAGGACTCATCCACTCCGCACCGTGGGGAGAGGAGAAACAGCAGGTGTCCCAGGTGCCATGATACTCAGACTAGGACTTGAGCAACAGAAAGAAGAGACGACTTGAGAAGAAAACGGGGAAATGCCACCTAGGTGGTAAGAAAGCTCATAAGGTTTCAAAGGACACAGATTCCATGAAACTTTCACATCTATCATTCATTCCAAAGCCACGTTATTCAGAGTGTGCTCAGCAGACCTGCATTTGAAGCCCCTGGGATACTTTTTATAAAATGCAGGTTCCCAGGCCCCACCCTAAACCAACAACTCCAACCCCAGGAGATGCTGATGTACACACTAAAGCCGTGCCTGTGGAAACAGTAAAGCTTTGTATCTGGGCTTCAATCCACTCTAGGTATCTATCCACTGCTGAACACAGGTATAAACTAGGCACCAGATCGTGAGCAGGATGGAAAGATGTCCCAGTGCTCATATGCTAGTCAGGGAGACATGTAAGAAAGCAGTGACAGAACTGTGACATTCAGAAAGGCTCAAGCTTCAGGTGCCTGTGTATAAGGTGGGCAGGAAAGGGTATAAGAAAGAACAGGGCCCAGTCAGGAGATTGTGAGTTAGGAATTTGCACTTTGTCCTGGAGCAGATCTGAGAGCTGCTGAAGGGTTGTTGTGCAGATCAATGACTGCTATCTGGTGGACAGACTGGCGGTGAGAAGGAAGCAAGTGGACCAATTACAGGTGAAGGCTAGAGGCTGCTTGCATTCCACTTGTATGCAAAATTTAAAAAAAGGAAAAAAAAGGAGTTGAAGCAGCAGTTACAAATCAGGATATTTCAACAGAGATCTATCCAGAACAGAACAGTCACAGCATTTGGTACAGCCAGAGGAACAGATGCTGACAAGGAGCCTCCAACTGGGGATATGATATAAAGGGCAGCCAGGGCCATTAGAGCAGGGTGCTCAACTGGGAGCTCACAGCAGGCTCCAGCAGAGCTATACAGGAAACTGAAGGCCTGACTGTGGGACCCCTGTGTGCTGTGCCTCCACAATAAAAATCAAGATTTGGACAACAGTTCAACGAGGTACTATGTGTAATGCACTTGGCACAATGCCTGCACACACACAAATCAGGAGAGTTCAGCAGTTACAAATCAGATTTCAACTCAAAATGTAGGGTTCTGGCTCTTCTCAAATGGACCTATGTGACAACTCTGGGCCTGTATGCCAGAAGCTACCCTGTGGTCAGTGCACTGTGCTTCAATCTGTTCACTTTCAAGGCAAACGCTGCAAGGAAAGATACCTGTGGGGTGTGGAGGCACCTGACACCCTAACAAAGGCACCAAGCTGGGAATCCAGGCCTTCAGAGGCCAAACTCTAGGAACCCAGTAAATGCCCAGACAGACAGTAGCCATGGGGAGGGGGCACTTGAGGGCTCCAATGGTTCCCAGCTTGGTCCCCTACAAACAATGGGTGCCATTAACCAAAACAAGGAGAGCCAGTCTAATGCCTGGGGTGGGGCAAGGGGTGGGCAATCCCACTTCCTGCGGAGTGCTGTGGTTACTATTAAAACAAGGATGGATCTGTGCCTGCCTGGCCAGTGGCAAATCGCACCCCCGCCTCAGTTCTTGGGCTTGCTCGCCATCTTCCTACTTACCAGAATGATTTTGGTCTCATCTAGTTCAGCCTGCACTTTAGTCATGGGATCAGCTTCTCGTGGGTTCTAGGACAGAGTGAAAAATAATAAAGTCAGGACTGGAGTGGCTACCTGGAAAAAAAGCCTAAAAGTGAGGAAGATGGACAAACTTTCACAGGTTAAAAACCACAGCCTGTTGAACATGTAACAGAAACCCAAAGCCTGCCTTGAGCTTCGGTTCCCAGGTCTGAAGGTGGATTCTGTTTTTCACACAGAAGTCTTGAGAGAGAACACCAGCATCAGAAGCTGTCTGATGTAACCAGACCAGAACTATGAGAGCAGTTGGCTTTTTCAGTTTCACATGGATTCTGGGCCACATGGTGTCTGCACGAAGCTTCCTTTAACCCTACCTGGTATCTACTGAGGTGACCCTCCAGGGCTGTATAATTGATTGTAGCAGGGGATCCTACTGGCCAGTCTATCCTGTCGACTTGCTTGGAGAATTCATCTAGTACCTGCAAGACAAAGGAGCCTCAAGAAGCTCCCACTTTGTACTCACCAGTGGTCTCAACGACAAGGCTTCAATCCCGAGCACCTCACCTTGAACGAGGCTCCCTGACCCCCAGAGCCCATGAAGAAGGAATGAGGGGGATATATAAGGGCAAGAGAGAAAATCTAAGCTAAAGTTCTTTCCAAATTTTTATCATTAAAACACATCCTAAATATTCTGAGAATCAAAAGTATGCCCAGCCTGAGATGAACCTCACCTGGGGAGTAATAAAGGTATTTGAATTTTTAAACTATAGAATTCCTGAAAAAAAAGGGCACTGGCCCTCTAATTTTCCAAAGCAATTTTTTTTTAAAAAGAGAATTAGTCCCCTGGATTTAAGAAACCACCAGATTTCATGTGTTCGGAGGTATTTTAGTGCTCTGGGTGATAGAATTAAGCCTCTGACTTCAAAGAGTTTACATTAATAATTAGTACCGCACACACAAATAATTAAAGAATGCTTAGGTGCTAAGCTCTGAGATGCAACTGACTGACATCAAGGTAGAGGGATGCAGGAACTGCAGGAGGCAATGTGGAGAGTGAGGGCATTCAAGAGGGAGACTCCTTGCACAGAAGCACAGGGGGCGAGAAAACGAGGCTCAGCCGTCTCAGAGGGTCCCGACCCAGAGAAGAGATGCTGTGACTCTGTGGCCTAGACCCAGGTCACATGAGATAGCACCGGGGAGGAAACCCACGCAGGGATGCCAAATTGTCTCTTGGGTTGCAGGGAAGGGGGCTGAAAAATGTGTTGACTTTGGACACATTATTTCATCCCTTATGCCTTAGGCACTGCCATCCCCCCCTGCCCCAGTCCATGAAAATGCCCATTCATCATCCAAGTCCAGTAGAGGCAAATCGAAAACTCACCTTCTCCAGCAAGGTAAATGCCACCCGAGATGGGTATTCATTATCAGCAATGACCACACCTGCAAGACTGTCATTCCGGACATACACATGGCACAGATAGTCTAAGGAGACAAGAGATCAGACACATGGATGCTGACATGAGGGCTTCAGACTTCTTTTAATCACCCCAAATCAAAGTATCACAATGCTGGGCCAAATGAAGCCACTCTGAAGTTCAATAGCTCTGAGCAAGGCTTGTGGAGAGGCTTAGCAGAACGGCCCAATGGGCCACACACAGGAGCTTGGCCCAACACCTGCTTTAGGAACAGTAAATACCCAGAGGCCCAGTATGCAAAGCCAGGGCTTAAAACAGTCAGTGGTGCAGAAAACACACCCCAGACAAAATGGCACCAGGAGCACTTCCGAGCGTCTTCTTCCAGCTCAGGTCGGGCCAAGCTATATCTTGGGGATCTGAAGCCCTTGGGGCCTTGTGCTGCTCCCCAAACTTAGGGAACCCCAGACAAGTCAAGCGGCCTCTACTTTCCTAAAAAATCATTTCAGAGCAGCCAAAAGACAGGAAATTACCCCCCAGGGCCTCAGTCTTCCATATTATAGCAACCTGCTGGGTTTGCTCCACTCTGGTGGGTAACTGGGAGTAGGGGGATTAGTCTAGAAAAAGATCAGCCACTTCCAGCTAAGGCCTCCAGTGCACTGTGCTAAAATCCTCCTATGATTGAAAGCTACAGTTGTACAGGTCTTCTGCAAAATATTCACAATCCACAGGATTGTTCATTTACATCACTTTGAAAGGATTCAGAGTTGATACAGCTAACCATATCCCCAAGGAAAGAGAAACGTTAAGGATTACAGCTTACGAATAAGAACCTTCTCATCCTTAAGGATCTGACCCAGAAGATTCCAATGCTAAACAACAGAAAAACAAATAAAAGAGGAGGGAATGATGGTGAGCCCCTGAAATCAGAGCAGAGATAAATAAGAACATGAATGAGGAGGAGGAAGAGAAAGGGGGATTATCACCAATGCTCTCCAGATTTTGTATACCATCCCCAATTAAGATTCAAACATGGGGTCAAAGTGCACACCCTCCAAAGAAACTGAGAAGCTGGTCAGTGGGGGAACTGTCTTTAAGTAATAAACGTGGAAAGGGCAGGCACAATTTGAAAGAGAACAGAGTAAGAACACGGAAATACTTGTGATGCGATTTCACTTCTGTGATGTTAACAGCACAGAAATCTCACAGAGAAGAGTGGGGTCCCAGTAGAAAGGAGAGAGCTGGATGCTGCATGAGGTGAGGCATGGCAGCCAGGTCAGCACACGTGTAGAAGTTGGAGGGTCCTCTTACCTTGTTCTTTGACAGAAGCTCTAGTGCCTTTTGATGAGCGCTCCACAATCAGTTGACTCGTGAAGGTCATAAATTCCTGAACGCTAAGAAACACAAAATGTATTAACTGCCTTCTTCTTATCACCTTGTCCCCACCACAGTGGAAAGTGACCTCTGGGCTTATACATTAAGGAGACATTGTTTCTTGGTTTCATTTCTTTCCCTCACATCCCTAGTAATAAACACTCTATAAATGAGCACAAATACTGATAATTATGAATCACCATCACCATTCAAGCTCTATCTGTTTGCTACCTAAGCTCACCAAAACAGGTGAATTTTCTGGGGGATCTTCCACAGGGTACAGTCAATTTTACATTTTGGTCAGAGCATAATTTGGGACTCAATGGAAAAACAAGAGGCAGGTCCTGCTCTCAAGGTCCCAATAACTTCCAAGAAGCAGGACAAATAAGAACTGCACCAGGAAAATATTAGTGCAAAAACTGTCAGGCGAAAATACACAACCATTTATGGCTGTGTCCACATGACAGACCCTCACATTGCCACATACACCCACAGTGAATGCTGGCTCAGGTCTGCTGGGGCTCGTCCATAGAACAAGCACAAGGCACTCTGGAAGGAATAAAAGGAAAACAGCTTGTCCAAGACAAGGAATTGGGAAATGGCACATACAAAGGGTGAAAGGGAAGAGAAGGTCTATCATGGGCTCAACAGAGAGATCTATCCAGAACAGAACAGTCACAGCATTTGGTACAGCCAGAGGAACAGATGCTGACAAGGAGCCTCCAATTGGGGATATGATATAAAGGGCAGCCAGGGCCATTAGAGCAGGGTGCTCAACTGGGAGCTCACAGCAGGCTCCAGCAGAGCCATATAGGAAACTGAAGGCCTGACTGTGGGACCCCTGTGTGCTGTGCCTCCGTGATAAAAATGAAGATTTGTGTAACAGTTAAATGAGGCACTATGTGTAAAGCACTTGGCACAATGCCTGCACACACAGTATTACTTGTTGGTATCTTGAGGGACTGTTGTGATCAAAATAACCCCTCAGAAAAGAAGACCCCAAACAAGGAAGGCTTTGTAGTAAACCTAAAGAGACAACTCTTGAGGTAGGGCTAAAATGAGACAAAGGAAGAACTGTGTTGTGACAGCATGTATACAAAGGCCAAAAAAGCTGGGAAACTATTTTTTCAAGTTTGGGATCTGGTAATTATGGGGCAGGAAGGATGTAAGTGAAGAGGTCTTATAAGAAAACAAGCTCAGGCCAGAAGCCATGACTCATGCCTGTAATCCTTACACTTTGGGAGGCCGAGGCAGGCAGATCACTTGAGCTCAGGAGTTCTAAACCAGCCTGACCAACATGGTGAAAACCAGTCTCTACTAAAAATACAAAAAAATTAGCCAGCATAGTGGTAGGCACCTGTGATCCCAGCTACTTGGGAGGCTGAGGGAGGAGAAATGCTTGAAGCCAGGAGGCAGAGGTTGTAGTGAGCTGAGATCGCACTATTGCAGCTATCCTGGGTGATGGCACAAGATGGTCTCAAAAAAAAAAAAAAAAAAAAAAAACAAGCTCAGCTGGAACATGTGTTGTTCTAAGACCTGTTAGTAGAGATGTCCCTTTAGTGTTGTAGCTGTCAGTCATTGGAAACTAGTGTGGGTATCCCAAGCAAGTGAGGTGTAAGTCCCACAAGTGAAATCTCTGAGAATTCTAAGTACTAATGGGAAGGAAAAAGGAAAAAGAATCAGAGCCAAGTTGGCACCAAAAGTTCCATCTGAGAAAAGCAACAACACAGAGCAGTGAATGTAGGCCATGGTAAAGACTGCAAATACCAAGAACTCCAAAAAGGAGCTAAAAGATGATGCAGCAATTCCGCTTCTGGGTAAATACCAAAAAGAAATGTGAGCAGGGTCTTGAAGACATCCAAGTCTGTTCACAGCAGTATCGTACACAATGCCTGAAATGTGGAAGCAGCCCAAGTGTCCACTGACAGATGAATGGATAAACAAAATGTGAATACAGACAATGGATTATTCAACCTTCAAAAGGAAATTCTGATACGTACAAGATGCCTGAGCCTTGAGGACATTATGCTGCGTGAAATAAGCCAGACATACAAAAACTATACGATTCCATTTATCTAAGGCTGCCAGAAAAGTCAAGATCACAGAGACAAATTAGAATGGTGGCTGCCGTGGGCTAGTTGGTGTTTAATAGAAACAAATTTGATAAAAAGGAGTTCTGGAGACTGGTGACAGTGACGGCCGCACAACGCTATCAATCTATCTTGTACCACTGCACTCACTCCGCACTTAAAGACAATGAAGATGATAAATTTTATGTGCCATTTTACTACAATTAAAAAACATTTTTTTAAAAGAACTCAAAGGAGCAGAAAGTTTCAACAAAATAAGAGATTTTTTTTTTTACATCCAGCAAGTCATTAACAGAGAACTCTCATCAAGAACCAGCTGCACTGAAGCAGGGAAAACAGAATCCAAACGGCAGATTCCATGAGACTTTGAGACAAGATGACCATGGACACCGACCATGTAGGGTCCTTCTTCTTTGGTGCCTGAGTCACCCCACCGCCTCCCATGGATGGTCTGGAAGTGTCTGTGGTACTTCTAACACGTCCCAGCAATTACAGCACTCCAGAAACATTTAAAAGCTTGTAAGCCCTACAGACCCCAGGCTTGTTTTGAATCTTCAGTGTGGAATCCTTTTGTACCACTAGTGTCCGACTAAAAAGGGTTGAGTCCGGGCTTACAGTTCTAGCGGGTTGTGGTATCATCTCTTGGTACCTCAGTGACTTCACCATCCAAAAAAAAAAAAAGCGTATCAGTATCTCTCACACTGAATTGCTGGGAAGCCCCGCGCGATAATCAAAGGATGGCTCTCAAGATGTGGCACCCCGAGTCGGAATTCCTGGATGGGAGCTGTTGGTCTAAAATGCAGGTTTCGAGGCCTCCATCTACTCATTTAGAACATCTGGGCATGAAGCTTGCAAACCTGCACTCCATTTTACATTTTTACAAGGCAGAAACTTGAAAAACACTGGGTAGAGAACTGTATTCTAGAACGGTATAAGCGTTTTAAGAGCGAATGTTGGATGATTCCTCAGAGGTACAGTCCACGGGCAGATTCCACTACAGGAGGCCAAGCCCGAACCACGGACCCTGGGCTCTCCCCGCCCCTCCCCAGACTGGGACTGCAGCCTTCTCTGACCCCGGGCCCTCGGCCGCCCCGCTCTACCCCTACCCTCCAGCCTCCTCCATCCTCCCGATCCCTCCCTCGACCCCCGACCCCAGTCCTCTCCGCCCGATCCCCACGGCCCACCCGCCTGCGCCGCTCACCTGGATCTCTGGAAAAAGCTGAAGGAAGACACATCGTGCGCGGCTTTGAGCAGCACCACCTTGGCGTCGCCTTTGTAGAGGACGCTGAGGCTATATAGCTTCATGGCTCCGCGCCTTCAGGCCGCCCGCCCGCCCAGCCGCGGGACCCGCTCTCAGGGAGCAGCGCGGCCGCCGCCCCTCCGGACCGCCGCCGCCTACCCGCCTCCCAGCCGGGCTGCTGACGGGGCCACCTCCGGCTTCCTCCTCCTGGTACGCAATCCACTTCCGGATCCGGTCAGTCTGCTTGTGGGTTCTCATACCCCGGATGCAGAAAGGAACGGCCGGGAACACAGTGCAGCGAGGGGCGGAACGCCCCGCCTCGCGTGAGCCTGGCCCCTCCCTGCTCTCCAGGTGGGGTCGGCCGCAAGGTGGGGTACTGTGCCGTCTTGTGTTGCGTGGTGCTGGGCCTCCCGGAGCGGCCTGAACCCTCCGTCGTGGTCCCCAGCCCCTCAGGGCTGTGCTGAGTCGTCCAGGTCGCTCTCACTCTGTACTCCAGGTTACAAGTGCGGTCTATAGGTCCATAGCTACTTCTTGGGCAGTGAGACCCAGAGCAACGCCGAGGGGCCAGTTCTCTGCATATCTTCCTGGAGGCAGGACCCTTCTCTTTCAGGGGCCCCTTCAGGTTTCAGATCATTGACTGCTCCTGCTGCGTGGAGGAGCAGAACCCGGGTGACACGAGACCCCAAGGCACAAGGCTGCTGGGATGCATGGGAAAGCACCGATTTAGGACTTCACTGAGCAGCAGAGCTTGTTTACCTCTAAAGCGGGCAGAAATGTTCCACACTGCAAGGAGCGGCTTGGTGCACAGTGACGTTGAGAACTTTTTGCTTGAGTTGTTGAAAGAAGGCAAGTCCACGGATAGGAATGAGTGAGGCACAGTTCCCTGAAGATGCCGTACCTTGCCCGTTTCTTGGGTACTAAGTGATATCACGTGTTACTAAACTAAACCAGGTGCATTTGCCTACACACAACTTAAAACCAAACATCCAAGCACTGGATTTTTGTAGCAAGAAAGATTTCTTTTCAAGCAGCCTTGCAAGGAGACAGAAAATGGGTTCAAATCCTTGCTTCGGCAGCAGTAGATTTAAGGGAGAGATTTTGGAGGTGGAGTTTCGGGCTGGGCAGTGATTGGTTAGAAAATCCCTTGGCCATCTGCTGTTGCTTCTTCATACTGCTTCCCGGGTCACATGCAAATCCAGGGGAGTTGGTATAAAACAAAATGTGGAAATTCGGGCTGTGACATCCAAGACCCACTCATCGGGCTAATGAGTCTATTTTGCCAAGGCTGCAGTCAGCCATATTAGTTCCGACCTGTTTCAGCAAGTTGTATAAGCAGAGGGCATTATAGCAAACGGGTTATCAGCCGTCCTGCATGTCAAGATCAAGATTTCTATTAGTTACTAGTTTCTTTAACCCCGTCGGGCACAGTTTCGCATGTAATCAGAAAGGAACTTGCAAGACACACACATCTGAAAGGACCTTGGTCTTTGGAAGTTGTCGGTAAGGTCACAAAATTATGATGCCAGAAACAGCCGTATCTGAGATTACGGGAGAGAGAAGATATATTGGAAAAACAACAGCATCACTTTAAACATTACTCTAAATCAAGGTTTCTCAACCTTGGCAATATTGACATTTTGGGTTGGATAGTTCTTTGTCGTTGAGAGACTGCCTTGTGCATTGTGCAGGCAGCATCTCAGGCCTTGTACCCACTAGATGTTAGTACCAACCCACCCCCTCCCCCACTGCACAATCAAAAATGTCAAAATGTCCCTTGGGAGCAGTAGTTTAGAGAAACATTGCTCTGTGTTGGGTGGGAGGAGGTGTACTTGTTTGTTTTGTTTTGCTTTGAGACAGGGTCTTTCCCTGTTGCCCAGGCAGAAGTGCAGTGGTATGATCTCACTCACTGCAATCTATCCCTCCTGGGTTCAAGCAATTCTCGTGCCTCAGCTTCCTGAATAGCTGGGATTACAGGTGTGTACCCCAACACCCAGCTAATTTTTGTATCTTTAATAGAGACAGGATTTCACCATGTTGGCCAGGCTAGTCTTGAACTCCTGACCTCATGTACTCCACCCACCTCAGCCTCCCAAAGTGCTGGGATTATAAGCATGGGCCACTGTGCCCAGCTGAGAAACATTGCCTTAAATAATCTGTGGTGAAAGGAAGTTTCCACCACCTGCCCACTTAGTTCCTCTCTCACCAACCCTCTTTCCTGGGTGTTTCCAGGTACAGAGGGTGGAAAGGGGTTTACCACATTTCCTCTGTTTTGGTGGTAAACATCAGGAACAGCCATTGGCCATGGCTAGGCTCATCCACCCACAGATATGGACACAGTAGTGTGACAAGCTGGGTTGCTGGGTACTCAGTCCAGGCTCATCTGACTGCACTGACACCATTTTCCTGTAGGAGGCAGGTGAGAGCCATTTCTGAGGAAAATCCGGAACTTTACCTTCCACTGAAAGTTGTGCAAAAAGATCAGGAAGACAGTGCTTGGATGGAATAAATTTCAGTGTATTCACTTGACACATTATAGTAGTTGTCCCAAAGTTTACCTTATACCAAGTACTTTCCATGTGCTACTTCATTTAATCCTCACAAAAAACAGGGGAAGATATTATTGTCACTTTACAGACATAGAAACTGAGATTCCGTTTAAGGAGATTGTTAGTAAGGGACAGAGTTGGGGTTCAGCTATCAACAGTGAAATGCTTAACAGTCATGCAGCCCAGCTCTGCCCCTGGAAACTCTTCCTGCTCCTCTGTGGTCTTGCTCAGCCTCTACAATTCCAGGAAGCCTCATTCATAGTCATGTGGTTGCAGACTTTCCAAGTTCACTGTGTTACGGAAAAGCAAGACTTGCCTTCCACTCTGTCACCCTGGCTGTCACCCAACTTGGATTCAATCCCAGCACTGACACATCACAGAATCACAAAAGTGAGCAAACCATTACCTCCCTGAGTCTCCTTTTTTTCTTCATCTGTAAAACCAGAAAAGTGTTCTTTCCATAGGAATATTGTTAGGAATGATAAAACATTATATTACAAGCTCTAGTGATTGCTGATATTTAACAGGTAACAGTGATAATTATTTGTCTTCTCATTAATGAGAAAAAGGATTATTAATCATAGTGGGTTAAAGGCATTCTACAGTCTATGGGAAGTAGAGATTTGAAGATAGGCTAAAACCCAACTAAGGCCTCTAGATTAGATAATAGTATTGTATCTATTTTAATTTCCTGCTTTCAATCCCATGCCATGGTTATGTAAGAGAGGTCTTTGTTTATAGGAAATATACATAAGAATTTAGAAGTAAAGAGACATTTTGTCTGCAAATTAGTGTGTGTGTGTGTGTGTGTGTGTGTGTGTGTGTGTGTTAAAGCAAATACAGGAATCAGTGTGAAAGGTATCTAGGAATTTCTTGTTGTTCTTGCAACTGTTCTGTAGGTACGAAATTGTGGGAATGGAAAATGCAGGGACGGGGCAGTAAGGCTATGAATGAAGCCTGCAGAGGAGTGTGGGTAATAGAGTTCTTTAGTCCAGGCTTCCCCCTTTGGTGCTGGGACCTAAAAGAAAAGCCTTTCTGCAGACAGAACTGGAGTTAGCACTGTCCAAGATGAAGAACCCAGGCCCTGTAAGTTTGCCTCACTGGGCAAAACAGGTACCCACCCACTTTTGCAGCCTTGCCCAGTTCATGTAAGGTGTCAGCCCTTGCTATACAGCAAAACCTTTGGGGAGCTGGGAAAAAGCCTGTCAAGGAGCATACCCCCAGAAGGCCCAGTCCAAGGGGGGATCCCAGCCACACAATGGTCCTTGCCCCCACACCTCCTCATTCAGTTGTCCAAGGCCAGGGCATATATGCCTCCACAGCTCATATAGGAAAGGGGCCACCAATGTGGTCAGGCCTCCATGGCCTGAGTAGTTCACCAAGCCTCAGGTGCACAGACTTGATGTCATCGATCAGGGTCTGTCAGCAGACCCAGCCCCCAGGAGAACTGAGCTCCCCACCACAACCCTACACCAAGGCATCTAGGGCTCCCTCTGGGTTCTCCAGGCCACAGGGAAGATAGGCATAGTCTGCCACCAAAGGCTTGAGCTCTGCCACTGGCTATGAAGCAGTAGGGGGTGTCAGAGCAAGGGAGGGACAGGACAGGAGTATATATGGGCAGGAAGGGATTACAGCCAAGGAAGACAAGAGGTAGGTGCCCTGATTTTGAGACTGTGCCCCTGCAGGGGCTTCCCAGAAGTTGTATTTGTCCTAAGATACCCCTCTGCAGCTGGGGGGCCAGAGATGGATAGGTAACTGTATTCGGCCATTTTTGTATTGCTATAAAGAAATACCTGAGACTGGGTAATTTAGAAAGAAAAGAGGTTTCATTGGCTCACAGTTCTTCTGGCTCTACAGGAGGCATAGTGCTGGCATCTACTCAGCCTCTGAGGAGGCCTCAGGAAACTTACAGTCATGGCAGAAGGCAAAGGGGAAGCAGGCACATCACGTAGTGGAAGCGGGAGTGAGAGAGAGAGAGAGGCATTAAGAAGTGCCACACTTCTGTGCCACTGAGTTCTGTGTGAACTCAGAGCAAGAACTCACCCATTACCAAGGGGATGGCCCAAGCCATTCATAAGGGATCCTCCCCATTACTCAAACACGTCCCACCAGGCCCCACCTCCAACACTGGGATTACAATTCAGATGAGATTTGTTGGGGTCATATATCCAAACCAAATCAGTAGCCATGCTGGATGAATGCCAGGAATTTATAATTGGGACATATAGTCATTTAGGCCAGTGGCTTGTCCTGTTGATGGTACCCTGATAGCCGTGGGGCTGCCCCGTATGAAAAGGGAGAGGAAGTCTGCAGAGCTAGCAAAGAGGGGCAGGTGGGAAGGCCTGCAGAGGAATCCCCTGCTCCATGACCAGGCGTGTACCTCCCACATCCTCCAGGCTATAGGCCCCACGTGAGAGCAGAAAGGAGGATGCAAAGGAAGGGGAAGAACACAAGGTGTTCCCTTGGAAAGGGGACACCAAACACAACCTAACAAACAGCAACAGTGAGCACACAGGGAAAGTCCTCACAGGAAAACCACATCATGACCTAGAGGCTCATCTACCTCTACCACGTGGTGCCCTGGGCCTGAGCCTATCAACAGGTGGTCCTTATTGCCATAGCAATTGGTCTATGGATGGGCACCTGATCCAAGCTTCAGCCAATCAACAGGCCACTCAGCTGGCCATCAGTAGGCCATCCAATCAGAGCAAAGCTCAGGACTCTGTTTGACACTTAAGAGAGAAGCAAAGTACCTGGCACAGATTGGAGAGGGTCGGGGAACACCAAGCAAGATACATACAAACTTTGAGTTATCATGGATGATTAAATACAAATGTTTGTGTGAACTCCCTCCCAAATATTCTCCACTATAATGACACAAGACAAAGGGCAAAGAGAGAACAATTACAAGGTGGTACAAATGGGAGACACTACTGAGGGTGGCAGGGGAGAGAGGGGAGCAGGTGTGAAGTAGGAGTCAACAGGCCGAGGAGCAGAGGCCAGTAGGTTGGCAGGGGAGTGCTGAAGCAGAAGTGTTGAGTGTCTGGAGGGATGGGGCCAGAGAGACAAAGGGCATCCTGAAGAAGCTATACCTGGGTGTGGGTAACCCCCCATATAGGCACCGAGGAATGAGAGCTAAGCAGAACCCTGGCACAGTTAGGGCTTGAGGAATATCTCACTTTATAGTGTTACTACTCAGCTATTTCCTTTTATATAAGCCTTTACATAATCATATATTAGTTTATAGAATTAGGGCTTGATGAATCCCTTTATCTAATCCTCTATATATAATCATATAATAGTTGATCGTATGAGTGCCTAAAGAATATTTCCCTACATATATACCTACAATTATATCTTAGTTCATAATCAGAGGAATGCCTAGAGTGGACTCAGTACAGAGCATGAATTAAGGAATAAGCAGCTTATAATCAGAGGAATGCCTAGAGCAGACACAGTGCAGAGTATGATTTAAGGGAAAAACAGTTATACCAGGACAAGAATCCATGGTCCAGGTGGCAGCGTTCAGTATCTTAAAGATACCCACTGTGTGGCAGGCTTGGGGCGAGAGCCACTCCTCCTGATAAAAGAGTTGTAGGACCTTGCTCCAGTTCTTGTGGAAGGCTGCCCTCAGACTGGCAATCCACCCCGGTGACTGTGAACTTTATCAGCTCTTGCTATTGTGCTGCTTGAAAAGCATCTTCCCATAGAACCCACTGGAAGCTGCCAGAAGGTGGTGGTAACCTTGACAGCTCTGTCACTGCTATATGACTTAAAGCGTCCTCCTATAAATCTTCTTAGAAGTAGTTTGCCTGCACCCTCTTCACTGCGCATGGCCCACCTTCAAGCCTCGGTGACCTAACAGGGTGGACCCCTTACTGCACACGGCCCTTGCCTTCATGGAACGGGCCCCTTGCTGCGCACTGTCCACCTCCTGGCCTAGGTAACCTAATGGGGGTGGACCCCATGTTTTATTGCTCACAACCCTATCACTGTCCTTAAAGATGATTTCACTCACTGCCCTGCCCCCTAACCTATACACAATAAATACTCATGCTTCTGGACATTCAGGGCCTCGCCTGACTCTGCTTATAGGTGGTGTGGCTCCCTGAGCCCAGCTGCATTTTTCTTGTACTTCTGTGTCCTGTCTCTTTATTTCTTGGATCCTGTGCCAAAGCACAGCATAAGACACACCCCACAACTCTGTGGGGCCCTCAGCCCTACACCTGGGGAGGGCAGCTCCCTCCCCACTAGCTCCCCAATTCATAGCCAGGAATGTACCATCCACCCCACCCCAGGGAGGAGGACAGAGGACTTTCCTTTGGGATCACTGAATGGTTCAGAGATTCTGCCACTCTGGGGTCCTCAACTAAACCACTCATTGTTTCAAGTAGACCCTGGTGGGTAAATGTTCCCCGCTGTAACCAGACTTGGATTCCGCTGCTTGAAAGCCAAATAGCAAAGTAGAGGTTTGGTGGGAGGAAAAGTAGTTTTAACCAGAGCCAGCAAACTGAGAAGGTGTTGAATTGTTGTTTTAAAGCATTCTATTATCTCAGGTTTTAAAATGTATCATAGGATTCTCAAAGGAAAACTTGGAATGGGAGATACGTGGGAGCAGTGCAGGGTACAGGGTCTGTGTGTCTTGTTCCAGTGCTTGTCTTGAGTAATCACCGGTCCTGAGGTCTGGTTGATGTTACCTTGACTTCGGCCAGGTGGTGGTGGACTAATTGTTCTGACTCCCCCTAAGGAGTCTGGTTCTGTGTCTGGTTTTTGTTTCAAGATTAGGCCCTGGAATTCCCGAGTAAGCATAGAGTTAGATAAACAGGTGCAGTGCAAAGGAGTGGCTAGAGGGAAAGGGAGAGAAGCAGAGTTTCAAAGCACATTTCAAGGCCACATTTTAAGACCAAAGAGAAAGATTTTGAAATGCATTTTAAAGCTGAGATGCTCAGCTCCACTAGGCTCTGGCCAATGTGCAGTGTGGCTGCCCTTGGATCAGGTGACATTTCAATCAACTGGGGACTCTGCTCCTCAGAACAGGAGTGTGGGAGACCCTGAGACACTGCCCCAGGACCTGAACAGGTGGCAAAGAACAGGCTAGCAGTCACTGCGGCAACAAGGTGATTGAGTGGTCACCATGGTGATGGGGATGGAGGCTCTTTGTCATCAGTCCCAGTTTTATGCATGGCAGCTCTAATGACAGGATGGTCAGCCCTGCTGAGGTCACTCCTGGTCACCATGACAACCACAGGCCCTCTCAGGAGCACAGAAGCCCTGGCAGGAGTATCCCCCACTCCACACCTGGTTGGAGCAAGAAGTGCCAAGCGGCGCCTGAGCCCCGGGGAAGCAGGCTAGGTGTGAGACACAGTCACCTGCAGCCTAATTACTCAAAAGCTGTCCCCAGGCCGCAGGAGGGAGAGGACCTTTCCTACAGAGTCTGTCTGAAAGACACTAAGCCCCACAGCTCAGCACAACTAGGAAACAAGGCACTGAGGACGTCACCCAAGCGCCAAGCAATGGCCCGGCCTGGAGAACACCCGGGCGCAGTGAGGAAGGATCTGGAAGGGAACGCTTGCCGACTCACTGGAGAACAATGAAAAGGAGGAAACTGACTGAACCTCAAACCCCAAACCAGTCTGAGGAGGACCATATTCTCCCGGGGACCTAGGGCGGGCCGTGACCCCTGGGGGGGAGAAGCCTTGGACATTTTCACTTCAGAAGCCTGTTGGGGAAGGCTGAGGGGTCCCAGCTCCCTGCGCTGGCTGCTATACAGATGCTGGACGACAGAGTCAGGATGGAGGCTGCCAAGAAGGAGAAGGTAGCTCGCCCTCCATTGGGCATTGTGGGAGTGTTTGCTTGCCTGTCCCCAGCATTCCCTGGTGTGGCACTAATGAGGGTTTGAACCTCAGAATCTGATGTAATGCACAGGCTCTTTGAGAAGGGTCTTTCCAGGGGTGCCTTATGGGGTGGAAAGGCCCCAGCAGCCTGGCAGATCTGTCCAGCTTGGCACTCTGGCCCTGCGACCTGGAAGTTAGGCTACCAAGAGGTCCGGGCAGTGGCCTCCACTGGGGAGGGTGTCTGGAGAGTTTAGAGCCCTAGATGGGGGCAGGGGGGCGGTTAGGGATGCGAGGTCTTGTGGGAAAAGCCCACTACCTGACTTTGAGACAAAAGTCACTTGACATGGTGACAAGTCAAAGATGCCTCACCTCCTCACAGGAATTACTTCACAGGGTTGCTGTGGCCTGCTGAGGCGTGTAGGACAGTTGCTTTTTCCAAAAACAGAGAAATCCAGGCAGGCTCTGAGCCAGCCCTGAGCCCAGAAGTGAGCAAGAAGAGAGCAGGGGACAGGGGACTTTGCTGTGAAACATTGCGGGGAACGTGCCTGCATCACCCCAGCTGGGGGCCCAGGCAGAATTGGGGAGAAGGGGTAAGTGGGCAGAGCCAGTCACTTTGGGCATGCTTTCCTCTTGCCTCTGTGTGAAATGACCAGGTCAGCATAAACCCCAGGCTGGCTCTGCTTCTGGCAGAGCTAATGATGTTAGGAGAAAAACAGTCAACCCAAGTGAGAGGGTGTGCAGCCAGACAGCTGCACCGGCCAGGGCCCCAGCCAAGTCCCAGATCTGCCTGTCACTGGTGCTATGAAATCCTGCCCAAAGAGGCCCCTTTGGGCTGCCTGGGGAGAAGGAGGCGGCTCTCTTTGGCATGACCAGAGAGATGGCTTAAAGCTGGGGAGGGGTGGACATGTGGGCTGTGGAGAGCCGGCACTTTCCCCAAACGGGGAGAGAAAGCACAGGGTGCCTGTGTGTGTGCGCATGTGTGAATGTGCTATGTGCGCATGTTGGTGCCTGTGCTTACATGTGCATGTGCATACCTGCATGTGTACATGCATATGCACACATGTGTGCACACGGAATCACTTTAATAAAGGCCACAGCAGAGCTGTCCCTGAGCCCCTTGCATTCACAGTGGCATGTGAGTGAGCCACCTTCTTGGGCTAGGCATCCAGTCTCAGACTCCAGGGCTGCCCATGCCCCATCCTGTATCTGCTCCATGTCTGAGGGGGTGCTGGTCCTGACCAGGGCAGGACCCCAGAACCCTGAGAGGTCACTGACACCCTTGTCAGGGCCAAGAGTAGAGCAAGGCAATGCCTCAGGCACAAACTTTAAGGGGTCACCAGAAACATTAATCATCAAGATTATATGCTATTTTGAATAATCCAAATGGATGCAAACAAATTATGATGGACAAAATACCGAATTTTAAACAGACAGGATGAGTATCACTGACTTCTGCCCTTGTCTCTGCTCTGCCTACCCCTCCTCCAGTGCCCGGATAGCAGGGTGCCCGGTTCCAGATGAGGGAAGCGTGGAGCTGCAATGGCCACTCCTGTCTGCTTGCTCTGACTATGCAGAGGACTTGGTCCTTGTCTTGGGAGAGCCTGGCTTGATTTTAGGATCATCCTAAGGATCTGATGTTTTCCAAGTGAGCTGGCTGCCCAGGCCGACCCAGATCCAGTCCTGCATCTCTGGGAAGTGCTGCCCCTACCCCAAGCCAGTGTTTGACCTTGGAGCAATGAGCAGTGCCCTCCTTGCACTTTCAAAGTTGTCCCCAAGACATCAGCTGTGGTTGTCTCTATGCAGACTCCCAGGAGGAACTGTCTTCCTTCTTTTGGTTGCTTTGGAGGAGACTAAAGCATGGCTGTTTTCTCCCTTTCCACTTCTCTGATCGAGAGCAGCCATCTTGCCAGTACTAACCTTCCAGATCTTACCTGTGGTCATTCCTTTATAATCTGCAGGAGCCTGTGGCCTCAGTTCCACACCCGGTGACTACTCCATGTGGATGTCAGCTCCTTAGGGACAAGCCTGATCCCGCTGATGCCACCCCCAACCCTCATAAGCCCCTTCCTTATCAGCTGTGGTTGCCTGGTACCCCCCTATCACTGACTCACTCCTTTGGCATCGAGGTCAATCCCTTACTGGACCACCACTTCTGGGTGGTCTGAAATTGGGCCCTGGGCACTTCTCTTGGTCTATATTTTCAATGTCACCTCACTGTGGACAGATGAGAGTCCATTGCAAGTCTGGTTAGCTTTACCTGGTAGATTTGGTGAACCTTTTTCAGGAAGGAGCCTGGAAAGGTGAGATTCAGGTGTGTTGATCAGCTCAGGCTGCCGTAACAGAATACCATCCACTGATGGCTTAGCAACAACAGAAATTTATTTCTCACTATTCTGGAGGCTGGAGGTCCAAGGTCAGGTGGCAGCATGTCAGGTTGCAGGGAGGGCTCTCTTCCTGGCTTGCAGACAGCCACCTTCTTGCTGTGTCCTCATATGGTGGAAAGAGAGTAAAAACAAGCTCTCTGGTGTCTCTTCTTATAAGAATGCTAACCGTGGCCTTCCCCTCCTTACCTCGCCTAAAACTGTCTCCCAAAGGCCCCATCTCCAAATAACGTCGCATTGGGATTAGGGCTTCAACATATATATTTGGGGTGACACAATTCAATCTGTAACATGAGGAGGGCATCCCAGGAAGAACTGACCATTCTCTCTCCAGGGTCTGCCCTGGGCACCTTTGCCCCATTGAGGGAGCAGGCTCAGAAGTGGAATGAGGATGGAATAAGGTGCAGCACTCCATCATGCTCACCCACATCCCTGGCAGGAATTGTCCCAGCCCCAGCAGGAGACATGCCCCCATACTACCATGGCACATGCTCTGAGACAGGTGTGCAGAGTGCAAAGCTCCAGGTGGCCCCCAAGCAGGTGTGCTGGGAGGAGGGGCCAGTGTGGGAGGAGCAGGCAGCACCAAGGCCTAGGAGAGCAGTGTCAGGTCCCTGACTTCGGGGGATGGACACTCTGTGGGCAGGCGGCTGGTGTGGGGGTGAGGGCTGGGGCGGTATCTGTGGGACCAGGACTGGGCCATCCATCAGATCCATGTCACAACCCTAGTGCCCCTGCTGTAGCCAGGACAGGAGGCCAGGCCAGGCTGGGAGGTGACAAGACTGGGGGCTGTCTCCAGGAGAAGCTCTCTTCTGCCTGTGGCCCAGGCCTCTGGGGATGAGGACACCTCAGAAGGAGCAGCTATGTCTGGAAGACCCCAGGGCAGGAGCAAGCCAAGGGGGACATCAGCAGTGAGATCCAGGGGATCAGTGGGCCATAGGAGCCCCAGCATGAGCCCTCCTGACCGGTGCAGCTAGGCCCACACCTATACCCGACCACAGCAGGACTCCCAGGAGGAGAGGGGACAGATGGAGAGAGGCACAAAGTGCCCTTCGCCTCTGCCTTGAAGCCACCCCAAGGCAAGAGAGATTTGAGCTCCTCTTTAGTGACCTCCAGGGAACATTCTGGCCCATCTGATGTGGGAAGTCCCTTGTGGGATCTGTCGTTACTCAGCTGAGCCAGGTCTTTGGAGGCAGCCCCAGCATGTCCCTGAGTGCTACTGTCACTGGACTGGGACACCTGGCCCGGCCCCACCTTCTGCCTTCCTCTTCCTTTCCCTTCTCAGGGTGGACGCTTCCTCCTTTAGCCCCCTCTCAGCTGTGTGAACTTCTCCTCTGTGTCTCTCTCTTTCTGTCTCCCTGTCTCTCTCTCTCTCTCTCTCTCTCTCTCATTCGCTCTCACTGGCCCAAGCAAAGAGGGAGCCCCATTGTGATGCTATATAACCGTGCACTGGCACAGATAGAATTGTAGGAAAGTCCCGCAAGTAGAAGGATAGAAGGATGAGAGAAGGAACACCACGTGGATCAAGACAGATCCCTTTCCGGGAGTCATGGACCCCCCCTGCCTCCTGTCCCTCCCACTGTGACACTATTACCCACAGACAGGCTCAGATTAAACCCACGTCCCAGGTGCCCTGTGGTTCCCACAGTGTGGCTCCCTGAGTCTGGCCTCAGGCTCCACTGGCGCCCAGCCCTGCCAAAGGCTCCAGAGCAGGTGTCACAGCTGGGGGGCTGCGGGGCCCCTTCACAGAACACACAGAGAGAAGTTCCATGCTACGCATTACATCAAGAGGGACGTGCCTGAGGGGGAGCCGGAGCCTGTGCAGCCCCCTCTTGCGTGCAGAACACATTGTGCCCTGAGCATGCCGTGAAAACACAAACACAAAGTTGTAAAGCAAAAAGAAAGGACAGGTGGCTGTGAAATCTGTTCTTGCCCATGAGAGGCCCACTAATGAGTGGTGATTTCAGCTGATTACAAAGAAATGGTGGTGTTTCTGTTATGATCCAAACATGTGCTCGTGCGTGCACACACGCACATGCGTAGTCACATAACTGACCAGCCCTATGCATCACTTGTTAGTTACTTAGAAACTGTTATAATAATGGTTTCCAATAACTGAGCCTTAGTATCTGTGCAAAGGGCAGTTTATTGAACACACAGGGGCCTTGCAGTGGGGGCGGTGACCTGCTCCTGGGAGCCACCAGCCTCTCCTCCCCTGCTCTTCATCCCCCTTTGTGGGGGGCGTTGGTTCACTGCTTCTACACCTGAGGCTGAACATCTCCCTTTATTTTAGTCTGAAACACTTGTTGAAATATTCTGGAATGGATTAAGGCTGCAGTTACTGACATTAGGCAGTGAGTACATTAGGTTTTATTATACTGCCCCCTTACTCACTTTGAAGTTCTCCATTACCAAAAAATTAAACACTATAAAAGAAAGAAAAATAAAATGAGGCTAGACTGAACACAGATTACCTTTACCGAATCCTTCTTAGAATCTGGAGTCTTCTAACACATGCACTTGTGACCTGGAATGATATTCACAGCATTCCTTACCTGGAAATACCCAAGCATCAGTCCCTCCTAGGGGGATTTTTGTTGTAGACAACCAGCACCTATCAGCCTTGCCAATAAACAAAGTAGGAAAGGGAGGGCTGGAGAGGCCAAGAAGTGGGATTTTCTGTGCTCCCAGGCTGTGACCCAGAGGGCATGGCTGTGAGGCTGATCTCAACGAACACTCTGTCCTGGAAATACGGGGATCCTCTACTGCTTGAAAATGTTCTGAATATTCACTTTCATGGATTGCAAAGACATTTGCCCAAAATTCACTCTCTAAATGAAAAGTGAGTATGATGAATCAGTATTCAAGTTGCACCTGGGTCCTGGGAGCGGGTGTGGGCATCATATCCCCACTGTTCCTCCAGGAAGACCCAATCTCAGGCTCACTGCCTGCCTGCATTGTGTGTATGCCGCCAGCCTGCGCAGTAGGAAGGGAAAACATGATTTGTATCTGTTTTAGGTCAGTTTCCAAGAAGTAGAACCTGAGATTGGAATTCTTGGAAAATGGAGTTTGCGGGAGCACTGTCAGCAGAAGCTGTAAGGAAGTTGCAGGGACAGAAAACCAGAGGGAAGAAGCCAGGCAAAGAGGCAGGTCCAACTTAAGTCTGCCTCAGTCTGATCTCACCTGGGCTCTGATGCATGAAGGATATCACAGGGTTGTCCCTCCTGAGAGAGGGGCCAGCCTGTTGTACCTGTGTCAAAGTCATCAACTGAGGGACACAGGGGAGGGAAGATCTTCTAGGCATTTCCAGGAAACTCTCAGGAAAAGGGTATAACTGTGAGCAGTCTGCAGCTGCTGCTCACTGCAGCTAGAGCCTGGGTGTGCAGGCCAGTTGGCCAGTAAGGCACCAATAGCAGGCACTACAGTCCAGCCCTTGACAGCTCAGACCTACTGCTTTCCACTTTAAGTTCTCTTCAACCAGGCTCAGCTTCTGGGAAAGCTTATAATTGGAGAAACAGAGGGATGAACTACAATGCCCACTTCTGCAGGTGATCGTAAGATGACTGTCACTGATACTCATCATCATGCCCCTCCCCCACCATCCATTCTAGTGTCCCTTTCCTCTTGGCTCACACTGCTGGTCTAGGTGGCCCAGAGCAGGTGCCAAACCCTTTTTCCTGAGGCATCTGAATCCTGGATTCCTTTATCAGGCTGTTGTTGTTGTAAGTTGTCCATTCCCAATTACAACTGGGTGTGAGATTACCAAGAAACAACCTGCATATCATGAGTGCAAACCATATTCTTCCTGCTCCGTTATGTAGCTGTATGACGTCAATTGCCACCTTGTGATCCTTCTGCCAAGATGGTAATGCCTTTCTCTACCTGCTTGGCTACTGGCACAAGGAGGATAGCATGACCAGGAGGCAGCTGCTGCTGTACATTTAGTGAACATGTTAATGTGTCACCTGGTGGAAGGACCCCCTCTGAGAACAGGACTCCTAGACCCACGAAATATAAAGTTGTGGGCGGTGGAAGCACAGATTTCCCAAATGGGTCACGGGGAGTGATGAAGAGTTCTTGGTTCCCAAAGCCACATATTTTACCTTTCAGGAACACGGCATCATCTCATAGCCATTAGAGTGTAAATTGCATTCTGGAGGAAAGTGGGCCCTCCTCATGGGTGTCATCTTCAAGATGACAGCTCCACTGTGCCTCCAGGAGGATATTCTACCACTCTATCTGTGATTCCTCAGTAGGACTGGCTGAGGCACTGAGGGTAGGAAAGGCAAGTCCATTGCTGGCTGGAATACATGTCAATCCAAGTCAAGAGAAAGTGCTGCCCTTTCCAGGTTGGAAAGAGCCTGATATAGTCAACTCGTCACACAGTCACGGCTGGTTGGTCTCCTCCAGAGCAGTGCCATACCGGGGATTCAGCACCGGTCGCTATTGTTGGCAGTTCCTACATTTGACAGCAGCAAAACTAGGTCAGCCTTGGTGAGAGGGAGCCTATGCTTCTGGGCACGTGCGCGGCTTCCTTCTCTGATCCCACGGTTGTCAATTTCTGAGTGCACGGTGTGAACACTGAGGTGGCCGACATTCAACTGCCTGGCCATCCTATCGACTTGGTTGTTATTGCTTCTGCCACAAGAGGTAATTTATGGCTGTCATTAATGCCTCATACTTTGTGTCCACTCTCAAAGGTTTATCTCTACGACTTTTCCTCATGCCACTGCTTTTCCCCAGTCTTCTAACGTTGCTCCTTCCAAGCTGCTGAAGAACGAGCTAAGCTATTCACCAATGTCTGTGAGTCTATCTTAACCTTAGACCACTTCTCTCTACACAAAGTGAATAACCAGGTGCACCTCCCAAAACTCTATTAGGAGGATTTCTTCTCCCTAGTGTCTTTCAGGGCCACCTTGAGTGGGGCTGCAGTACAGCAGAAGTCCATTTTCAGCTTCCATCAACTGGCCAAACTGACCTATCCATGATCAGTGCGTAGGTGGGTTTCTCTCTTCTCCTCCAGCTAGACAAAAAGCACCCCCTCCAACAGGCCATGTGTGCTTATGAGTGAAAGCGAGGCACAGGGGCCAATATTGGTGCACCAGTGGTAGATGGCACATGGGTCTGGGCCACCTGTCCCTGCAATTTATCTATGCCATCTGGACCTGCTGGAGCCTGATTCCAGATGTACCATTTCCATCTTATGATGGATGGCTTATGACCTATGGGCCTGACAGCACCAAACTCATAATGGGCAGTATGACCACAAGGTCACTTAATGTCCTGTGGTCTGATACTCTGCTGGGTGGCATGCCAGGACATGCGTCACAAGTGGTATTGGTTCTCAGTTGCATATGGCATGACCTTGGTGACTCAGTTGCAGATGGCATGACTCCTGTTGGGGCTTACCCTCACATTCCACGCAGAGTATCATCAGATTTGCCAATCACATAGCCTAAGGTTCAGGACTGATCCAACCAGGTTTTGCAGGGATCAGAGTGGAGAGTGAAAGGTTGATATGATGTGACCCACTACTCTACATCCTTTAAGTCTTTGAGAATGGCAATAATTTCTGCCAACCCTCCAGATTTGTGTTTTTCTATCCGGGTGGGAGTACGGCATTTTCTGGGGGTTACACTTCACCTTTGCTATTACAAATTATTCTATAAATCAAGGAACTTATTTATTACTTATTCTATAAATCAAGGAACCACTGTGTGGGCTCTTCCGATGGTTAAGTATATCCATTCCAGTGATTTATTCAGGATCCGAGGAAATGATTTCTGGGTGAATGCATGGAACTAGTAAATCCAAGGTGAGACAGACGTGGGCCAGAACTATATTTGTCATCTTACCCCAATACGCCCGAACTCTTCTAGGACAGCCATGATAGCACATTGAGACCCTAGATATAAGTGTGAATTGCTGGCCGGGCGCAGTGGCTCACGCCTGTAATCCCAGCACTTTGGGAGGCCGAGGCGGGCAGATCACCTGAGGTCAGGAGTTCAAGAGCAGCCTGGCTAACATGGTGAAACTCTGTCTCTACTGAAAAATACAAAATTAGCTGGGCATGGTGGTGGGCACCTGTAATCCCAGCTACTTGGGAGACTGAGGCAGGGAGAATTGCTTGAAATCAGGAGGCTGAGGCTGCAATGAGCCGAAATTGCACCACTGCACTCCAGTCTGGGTGACAGAGCAAGACTCCATCTCAAAAAGAAAAGTGTGAATTGCTATGAAATCACTATCGAAAGATAAGAGTATTACCCTTACCCAGTGCAGTCAAATATAAATAGCCAGAGGTTCCTATTATCCTCACTTGCTGTGGCACTACAGAGTCCTTCCTCATGAGAATGCAGTCCCTCTTTCAATCATTGGATTCTGATTCTGAGAACTGGCTCAGGTTTGGAAACAGTACCTTTCCATCATAACTTTCCACTGGAGTGACTGACCTTGGCCTTCTCTTCAACCTTTCTGGCCCCTAGGAATCCAACATTCTGTTAGCCTTCTCCTTAGACCCCTATAGGCTAATCCCTTCTGGTTGTTAGTCGGACCTTCGTGCCCAATATGATAATTATTCCCACTTTACTTCTGATGTACTTCTAAGTGCTGGTCTCTGCCATTAAGTGATCTATCATTTCCACTGCCATTAGTGGGAGCAGCTCTGAAAAAGAGTTGTCTCCCATCAGCCCTGGTCTACAGAGGGACAGCCCTACTGAGCCTCAGCCAGGCCCCAACACCAGCAGATTCTTTACAGCCTCGGAAGCAGAGTGTCCTCCCTGCCTTTTCAGGGAACATAGCCAGCTTACAGGCTTTTCAATCTTATAGAGTAAGTCAATTATATTTTGCCCCATTTCTTTTATCCTTCTGATCACTTACTCCATGATGCATTCAAGCATCTGTACTTCATTTAATGGAGCTCTTGCTTTTTCTGAGCTACCAAGAGCCACCCCAGCAATGTATCAGAACCCCCTCTTGGGACGCTTGCCAAGGTGTTAAATCCTGCATCATAGGAGAATGTCCCCACATCAGCGAATTCCCCTTCGCCTCTTGATATCCCACGTGCTTGATCCAGCACCTTCAGGATCTGGTCTGAAGCACAGGATCCAGCACCTCTGGGACCGTCTCAAGCATAAGATCCAGCACCTTTGGGATCTAGTCTTCCTGCTAGTACGTGATAGGCAAAGACTGAAGCTCCTTTGGCATACAATGTTTTTCTCCTTCCTTCACAGGTCCAACACCTTCCCAGTTGGGCCCTGCTGAGATTTGACTCTTCTTGTGGCCAGAAGGGGAAGTGGGGGCCGATCCTGAGGAAGTCATGCATTGTCTCTTGGAGCACTTACCTCTTTCAGACATCTGCATGCTTTTCAAGAGAGAAAAGGCCCCCTTCTTAAGCGAGACTACTTCTGTAGATGCAGACGGCTCATGGGGATCTGAGAATTCAGAATTCTCAAGTGCACCTACTGGCACATCAGAAAGCCGAGGGTGCACATCTCTTTCCAAATCTTCATTCAGTGACACCATGTTGGTAGCTGGAAATGGGCCATGGCGGGCGTATTTAAACCATGAAAATCAGAAAATGCTACAAACCAGGACATCCCCCATCTCTAGAGAGCAGGTTGTTAGCCATTTGCCAGCACACCATTGCGTAAACCCCTTCCCATCAGGGCCCTGGCTTGCCTCGGTGGAGGACTCAGCCCTTGCCGAAGTTCTGCTGCCGCTCTTGCCGTTGAGCCCTGTCCCTGGTCTCCAGCTCTGCCTGTCTCACTGCACGGGGCAAGCGTCCCTTTAAACACTGCTGAAAAGACCCTCTGGCTCTCAGACTTGGCTTTAAATTGATAGACCTGAGCCTCCCATTTTATCTTTCCCACACATCACTCCACTGACCAACAGGTCTCAGTGGCACAGTCCTTCAGGTTAGCATCTCCCCCACACCTGCAGTGCCAGAGACATTGAGTAAGCAAGTACCTCACTGTCCACCCCCATCCTCGCTCCCCATGGGCAGGGCCTTGGTGATCCACTACTGTAGTGTGCTGGGGACTGCCAGTATTCCTACCACCAGTGAGGTGGCATCCAGCTAGGAAGTGATCCAACTCCAGAGTGCCGCCTTTATAGGCTGATTTCTAGGACCACCTGGGTACTGACTGTGTTAGGTTCTTGAAGCAGAGCCTGAGATAAGGATTCTGGCCCCTGTGATTGGGTGGCGGGGTGCTCTCGGGATAAGATGGGGTAGAAGTAGGGAGAGGTACAGATTCAGCAGCAGCTGAGCCTCAGCCTGACCCTGCAGAGAGCTCTCAATGTCAATGACATCACAGCGTTGTCCGTCTGAGGCAGGGGCCAGCCGTTGGGCTCCTACATGAGTCACTCATTGGCTGGAGGACCCTGGGGAGAGGCTAGGGCTGCCAGCCTTAGCAAATATAAATTAGGGAACTCAGTTAAATTTGAATTTCAGATAAACAACAAATCATTTCTTAGTGTATGTCCCAAATTGTGCATAACATATTGTGTTTTCTCCACTAGCCCTAGCAGGGGCATAACTTCCCAGGTATTTCTAGGTGAAGTAACTTTGTAGATTAGGAGTAAGTCCCAGGAAAGGGCTGGACAGCTCTTCTCCCCAACTGGGCCCAGGGGCCCAGCAGGCACCAACAGCATCTACTACAGCATCCGAAATGAACAGGGTCACCATATACTACATACAAATGTACCGACTGCTGAGTTATTTAGGGATTATATAATTAGGTAATTGGTATTTTAAATATATTACATTGTGCAGAAATCCTTGGTGGATTGCTATATTCAGAGAGTTTTGTGATATTAGGGGGATTAGATGGAGTTTTCAGATGGGCATCCTAGTTTTTTCATGTAAAACTCTAGAATATTATAATCCTAAAGAGTGATCCGGCTATCAGTAAATTAGCTCTCCAACACCTTTTCAATGCAAAGGCCATGCATGTGATTCACCTCCCAGGAAATCCAGAAGGGGCTCTTTGGCCTGACTGAGCTTGGGTGGTTGGGCAGGAGGCAGTGGGTGGAGTGGTTTGCTTCCCTGGGTCCCTTCAGACATAGCCCAGCCCACCTCGTCAAGCCTGTTATCTTCTATCGGATTACCAAATCTGATCAAAGGGTTCATCTATTTTCTTAGCCTTTTTAAAAAACTGGGTTGGGATTTCTTAATTTAGTTCATTGTGGTTCTTGTTTGTGTGTTTTCTGGGTAATTAGTCTCTGCTTTTATCACTACCGATTTCTTTAATCTGATTTTCCTTTTGTTTACTTTATCTTCTGTGTATTGAGGTTTTGAGCATACTGAGAGAAATGCTTTGCTCATTTATTTTTTTGAGATAGGGTCTCGCTGTATATCCCAGGCTGAAGTACAGTGGTGCAATCATGGCTCACTGCAGCCTTGACCTCCTTGGGCTCAAGCAATTCTCCCACTTTTAGCATCCTAAGTAGCTGGGACCTCAGGCACACACCACCATGGCTGCCTAATATTTTATTTTATTTTTTTTGTAGAGACAGGGTCACACTGTGTTGCCCAGGCTGGTTTCTAACTCCTTGGTTCAAGTAATCCTCCCTCCTCAGCTTCCCAAAGTACTGGGATTACAGGCATGAGCCACCATACCAGCCCCCATTTATTTTATAGTAAGTGCCTTTATGGGTGTAAATGTTCCTCTGAGACAGCTTTGGCTATTAGCCATACTTGTAATATTTTGTACATTCATGATTATTCATTTATAAATGGTCTGTAACGAAATGCATATTTCCCCTTTGCCCCAAATACCATTTATAGCAGTAGTTTTCCCTTTCTAAGCAGACAGAATATTTTGGTTTCCCCTCTGTTGTTCATTTCTCGTCTGCCTCAGCCTCATTTGCTAGGTGTTCCCTTGGTGTCCCTTAAGTCTGAGCCACTCAAATATTTGTGTTTCTCCAAACACCCCTGACATTGTCCTGCTGGCCTCTCTCTATCTGGAATGTCCTTCCCTTCCTGGCCAGTTTCCCCTAGTGCATCAAAGAAATCCTGCCCTGTTGCCTTCAGAAAACAAAACAAAACAAAACCTATCAGTCTCTTTCTGTTCCCAAAGACGCTGTAGCTTTGCTGGTATCCGGCTGCATTAAGTTGTTCATTTGTCTCTTCTGCTAGATGGTAAGCTCCCTGGAAACTAAAAACGAATCCTTTTCTAACTTCAGACTAAGCACAAATTAGGTCCTCAATAAACATTGAATAATGAGCGATCCGGTGTCCCCTTCTAACATGTTTTTGGTCATTGATACCATCATTCTGAGTACTTGTTAGGGAACACTTCACTGCAATAACCAACACAGCAAACATGAGAGTTGCGCGGTAGAATTGCGTTTCTTGGCCATGTCATAGTCAAAGGCAGATCTTTGTCAGCTGGGTGGGTCTCCTCCACACAGTCATTTAGGAATCCAGTGACCATAGCAGAGGTTGCTAGCGGTAGACCCAAACCCATGTCCTCTTTGTCCACTGTGATGACAATGTCAGCAACAGCTGGCCAGCTGTTCTGTAGTTCTCAGCCTCCCTTGCAGTGAGCTGTCTCCATGCAATTTCAGTGGTGCAACATATACCATTTCCATTTCCAAGTGTAGGCTCCTAAGAAGAAGGTGGCTCCTTCATGTTTTTTCTCACCTTTCTGTGGGCTAGCTGCAGATAATGATGAGGGTTTAGTGGGTGGATGGAGCCATAAAGTAGAAGAAGCCTGGATTCCTAAATGACTGTGTGAAGTGTTCCCTAATTTCACGTAATTGTTTCTTCATTTCCTGTTTGGGTTACTTGTTGCTAGTGCATAAAAATACAGCTGATTTTTTGTGTTGATATTTGTGTGCTACAACTTTGCTCAGTTGACTTATTATCTCAAATATTTTTGTGGATTATTTAGGGTTAGCTACATAAGATCATGTCATCTGAAATAAAGATCGTTTCATTTCCTTCTTTCTGTCTTAGTCCATTTGGGCTGCTGTAACAAAATGCCATGTTTGCTAGCTTACAAACAACAGCAATTTATTTCTTATAGTTCTGGAGGCTGAGAAGTCCAAGTTCCAGGCACCAGCTAATTCACTATCCGATGAAGGCCTGCTTTCTGGTTCATACGTGGCACCCTCTAGCTGTGTCCTCACATGGTGGAAGGGGCAAGATAGCTCTCTGGGATTCCTCTCACAAGGGCACTAATCCCGTTTGTGAGGGCTCTACCGCCATGACCTAGTCACCTCCTAAGGCCCCGCCTCTTTATAGCATCAGACCGCAGATTTACTATATGAACTTTGAGGAGACACAAATGTGCCTTCCATAGCACTTTCCAGTATGGATACCTTTTATTTCTTTTTCTTCCTTAATTGCTTTGATTAGAAATTTCTTCCCTAACTGCTTCACTACCATGTTGAATAGAAGTGGCCAAAGTGGCTCTTCTTGTCTTCTTCCTGTCTTAGGAAGAAAGTTTAAGTCTTTTGCCAATGAGTATGACATTAGCTATGGGGTTTTCATATACGGCATTTATCATGTTAAGGAAATTCTCTTCTTGTTTCAATGATGCCAGGGTGTTAAGTTTTGTCACTTTTTCTGCATCGATCAATATGACCATGTAGTTTTTTTGTTTTATTCCATTAATGCAGTATATTATATTAATTTTTGCATGTTGAGCTCTCTTTGTATTCCTGGGATACATTTCACCTGGTTATGGTGTATAATCCATAACCATGACCTGAAGATATACTGAAGAGGCTGGGTGCAATGGCTCATGCCTTTAATTCCAAAACTTTGGAGGCTGGGGTGGGAGGATCACCTGAAATCAGGCGTTTGAGAAAAGCTTGGGCAACTAAGCAAGATCACATCTCTACCAAAAAAAAAAAAAAAAAATTAAAAGTTAACTCAATATGGTGATTGTGCACCTTTAGTCCTAGCTACTCAGGAGGCTGAGACAGGAGGATTGCCTGAGCCCAGAAGGTTGAGGCTTCAGTGAGCCATGATTGCACCACTGCACTCCATCCAGCTTGAGCAACAGAGTGAGACTTCATCTCTAAAAACAAATTTTTTGGCCAGGTGCGGTGGCTCACACCAGTAATCCCAGCACTTTGGGAGGCCAAGGTGGGCTGATCACGAGGTCAGGAGATTAAGACCATCGTGGCTAACATGGTGAAACCCCATCTCTACTAAAAATACAAAAACTTCCTGTAATCCCAGCACTTTGGGAGGCCGAGGCGGGTGGATCACGAGGTCGAGAGATCGAGATCAACCTGGTCAACATGGTGAAACCCCGTCTCTACTAAAATACAAAAAATTAGCTGGGCATGGTGGCACGTGCCTGTAATCCCGGCTACTCGGGAGGCTGAGGCAGGAGAATTGTCTGAACCCAGGAGGCGGAGGTTGCCGTGAGCCGAGATCGCGCCATTGCACTCCGCCTGGGTAACAAGAGCGAAACTCCATCTCAAAAAAAAAAAAAAAAATACAAAAACTTATCTGGGTGTGGTGGCCACTCATTTGTAGTCCCAGCTATTCAGGAGGCTGAGGCAGGAGAATCGCTTGAACCCAGGAGGCGAAGGTTGCAGTGAACTGAGATTGCACCACTGCACTCCAGCCTGGGCGATAGAGTGAGACTCTATCTCAAAAAAAATGAAAAATAAAAAATAAATAAAGCCACATACACATATTTTTTATACTGAAGAATTTTTATTTGCTGGTATTTTGTTAAGGATTTTGCATCTATATTCACAAGAAATATTGCTCTGTAGTTTCTCTTCCTGTAGTATCTTTATCTGGTTTCAGTATCAAGGCAATGCTGGCCTCATGAAATGAGCCAGGAAGTGTTACTTCCTCTTTTATTTTTTGGAAGAATTTGAGAGAATTTATGTTAATTCCTCTTTAAGTGGTTGGTAGAATTAGCAGTGCAGACATCTTGTCCTGGGATTCTCTTCGTTGGCAGGTTTTTTAGTACTAATTCCACTTCCTTGTTATTAGTCTAATGAGATTTTCTGTTTCTTCCTGAGTTAATTGTAATAGCTCATGCGTTTCTAGGAACTTTTCCATTTTATGTAAGTTATCCAAGTTTACCTAAGTTAAAGTTCCATTTTAACTAACTTGTCTAAGTCAACAAACAATACTAAATTGTTCAGAGTATTCTCTCATAATCCCTTTTATTTCTGTAAAGTCAGTAATAATGTTCACTCTTTCATCTTTTCATCTCTGATTTCAGTAATCTGAGTTCTCTCTCTCCCCTCTTCCCTGCAATCGAGAGTCATTTAAAAGCATCTTAATTTGTATACATCTGTGAGTTTTCCAGTTTTTCCTGTTATTCATTTCTAGTTTTATTTCATGTGATCCAAAAAGATACTTTGTATGATTTCAAATTTTTTAAATTTACTAAGACTTGTTTATGACTAAAATATCCTTGAGAATTTCCATGCACATTTGAGAAAAATGCACATTCTGCTGTTGTTGGATAGAGTGTCCCGTATATGTTTGTTAGGTTTAATTGGTTTAGAGTATTGTTCTAGTCCTCTCTTTCTTTATTGATCTTCTGTCTAGTTGTTCAATCCACTGTTGAAAGTAGTGACCAGGTATGGTGGCTTACGCCTGTAATCCCAGCACTTTGGGAGGCTGAGGCGGGCAGATCATGAGGTCAGGAGTTTTGAGACCAGCCTGGCCAACATAGTGAAACCCTATCTCTACCAAAAATACAAAAAATTAGCCAAGTATGGTGGTGTGTGCCTGTCATTCCAGCTACTCGGGAGGCTGAGGCAGGAGAATCACTTGAAACCAGGAGGGAGAGGTTGCAATGAGCCGATATCTCGCCATTGCATTCCATCCTGGTCAACAGATTGAGACACTGTCCCAAGAAAAATAAAAAAAAGAAAGTGATGTACCGAAGTCTCCAACTAGTATTGTAAAACTCTCTATTTCTCCCTTCAATTTTGCAAAATTTTGTTTCATGTATTTTGGTGTTCTGTTGTTTATAATTTTTATATCTTCATGGATCAAACCTTTTATCAACATATAATGTTCTTTGTTTCTTGAGGCCATTTTTTTTTTTTTTTGCTTAAATTCTATTTGGGCTGGTAATACATAGAGCCCCCACAAGTCTCATTTTGGTTACTGTTTTTATAGAATATCTTTTTCCGTCCTTCTATTTTCAAATTCTTGTGTCTTTATATCTAAAGTGAGCCTCTTATGGATAGTATATAGGTGGATAATGTTTTCTTTATTCACTCCGCCCATCTCTGCCTTTTAATTTATTTACAAATAAAATAATTGCTGATTAGGAAGGACTTCTACCTCTGAGCTATTTTTTTCTGTGTGTCTTATACATTTTTAATACATTTAAGTTTCTCAATTCCTCCATTACTGGGTTTTTTGTTTTTTTTTTTTTTTTACTTCTTGATTTTGTGTGTGTGTTGTTACATTTTGATTCTTTTTTTCTTTTGATCGGGACAAGAGGCAGCCAAATACCTAGGCAGATAGGGGCGGGTCCCCCATGAAACCCCACCTTTAAGCCAAAAAACAGCCTAAAGGTTGAAAGACCAGACTGGTGGTCCCAGATGAAACCCACAATCCAGAGTGAAAACTTCTGATCCTGTTTGCCTGGCCTCTCCTGGTTTATTCTTTCTGAATAATCCATTTTAACCAATTGAATGTCGCCTTTTCCAATGCTACGTATGGCCTGACCCTCCCCCATTCTGAGCCCATAAAGGCCCTGGATTCAGCCACATTGGAGGGACTTCACCAACTTCAAGTAGGGGGATCACCCCTGCATCTCCTCTCCACTGAAAGCTGTTTTCATCACTCAATAAAACTCCTTGCCTTGCTCACTCTTTGACTGTCTGCATATCCTCATTCTTCTTGGGCTCAGGACAAGAATTCACATACGGTTGCGCAAGCCAGACTCAGCCTAGGCAGCACGAGTGGGCAGGTGGTGGGCCACCTGCAGCCGGTAGCATGGCCAAGTGAGGCCTGGGTGGGGCATTGCCAAAGTCCCTGGCTTGCAAAGTGACCAAGAAAAAAATTCTGTGTCACTTTCCTTTTCTCGTAATTTTTAGTTATTTTCCTAATGATTGCCTTGGGGATGGCAATTAGCATCTTACTTATAAGAAGCTAGTTTGAAAAATAATCCCAATGGTATATGAACACTCTACTCTTATACATCTCCATCCTTCTCCCTTTGTATTGTTATTACCACAAATTATGTTTTTAGACATTATATCCTCACTAACATAAATTTATAATTATTTTCTCCATTTGCCTTTTAAATCATATAGGAAAACAAGAATTACAAACAAAAACCACACTAATATTGGCTGTTATATTTACCTATGTAGTGACATTTAACAGTGTACTTTTCTGTTGTCAGATATCTTTAAATTACTACTTAGTGTCTTTTCATTTTAGCCTCAGTGTTTCCCTTTAGATTCCTTATAGGGCAGGCCTGCTGGTAATTAATTCCCTTAGGTTTTCTTTATCTGAAATGTCTAATTTCTTTTTTATTCTTGAAGAATAGTTTTGCTGGCTATAAGATTCTTAGTTAAAAGTTTTTTTTCTTTCAGCACTTTAATAATAATAATCATTAGTAGTAGGAGTAGTAGTATTTTAGCCAGAGTCTCACTCTATTGCCCAGGCTAGAGTGCAGTGGCATGATCTCGGGTCACTGCAACCTCCACTTCCTAGGTTCAAGTGGTTCTCCTGCCTCAGCCTCCTGAGAAGCTGGAATGACAGGCATGTGCCACCATGCCTGGCTATTTTCTTTTTCTTTGTATTTTTAGTAGAAACCATGTTAGCCAGGATGGTCTTGATCTCCTGACCTCATGATCCACATACCTCGGCCTCCCAAAGTGCTGGGATTACGGGTATGAGCCATTGCCCCTGGCCCTTATTATTACTACTATTATTATTATTTTGCGATGGAGTCTCCCTCTGTCATTCAGGCTGGAGTGCAGAGGTACAATCTCTGCTTACTGCACCCTCTGCCTCCCTGGTTCAAGCAATTCTCCTGCCATAGCCTTCCAAGTTTGCTGGAATTACAGGTCCCTGCCACCATCCCCAGCTAATTTTTGTATTTTTAGTAGAGATGGAGTTTCACCATGTTGGCCAGGCTGGTCTTGAACTCCTGATCTCAAGTAATCCACCCACCTTAGCCTCCCAAAGTGTTGGGATAACAGGTGTGAGCCACCGCACCCAGTGTAAGGTATAATTATTATTACAGCTGCCATTTGGCCTCCTTGACTTCTAATCAGAATTCATCTGTTAAACTTATTGCAAATCCTTGATATGAATGCTGTCATTTCTCTCCTGCTGCTTCTAAGATTCTCTCTCTGTCTTTGTCTTTTGACAATTTGACTATAATGTGTTTCAGTGTGGATTTCTTAGAGTTTATCCCTCTTGGATTTCATTGAGCTTCTTGGATGTGTATTTTTGTCATTACCAAATCTGGGAAATTATTTCACCATTTCTCAAATATTTTTTTCTTCCTCTTTTCATCTCTCTTCTTCTGGAGCTCCCATATACTTATGTTGGTATGTTTGATGGTATCCTACTGGTCCCTTGGGTTCTGTTCATTTTTCTTCTTTCTTCTTTTATTCTGTTCTGCAGACTGGATAACTTCAATTGCTTTTTCTTTTTTTCTTTGAGTTGGAGTTTCGCTCTTGTTACCCAAGCTGGAGTGCAGTGGCGCGATCTCGGCTCACCGCAACCTCCACCTCCTGGGTTCAGGCAATTCTCCTGCCTCAGCCTCCTGAGTAGCTGGCACTACAGGCACACACCACCATGCCCAGCTAATTTTTTGTATTTTTAGTAGAGACGGGGTTTCACCATGTTGACCAGGATGGTCTCGATCTCTTGACCTCATGATTCACCTGCCTCGGCCTCCCAAAGTGCTGGGATTACAGGCGTGAGCCACCGCACCGGCCCTTCAATTGCGTTTTCTTCAAGTTCACTGATTCTTTCTTCTGTCTGCTCAAACTGGCCATTTAACCACTCCAGTGACCTTTTCATTTCAGTATTGTACTTTTCAGATCCAGAATTTCTATTTGGTTCCTCTTTAATAAATTCTCTTTATTGTCATTCCCCATCTGTTCATACATTGCTCTCCCAAATTCCTGTAGTTCTCAGTCCATAGTTTTCTTTAGTTCACTAAGCATATTTAAGGCAGTTGACTTAATGTCTTTGACTGGTAATTCCAATGTCTAAACGTCCTGATGGATAGCTTCTTTTAAATTATTTTTATACTGTTATAGAGCCATTTGCTTTGGAATGCTTTGTTGAAAACTGGACGTTTTGAATAGTATAATTTGGAAATTCTGGAAGCCAGATTCTCCACCTCCTTTGAGACTCGTTTTGTTGTTTGTTGAGGGCTGCAGTCGTCCATTCGTATAGTGACTTTTCCAAACTATTTTTGCAAAGTATATATTCTTTGTTGTGTTTGGTCACTGACGTTTTTTTTCTGGTGTCTCTGCAGTCAGCCTATGACCTGGAAGAGTATTCCTTAAATGCATAGATTTTTTTAAAACCCAAGAAACAAAAAAACCTAGCATGTACCTTTTTAAAACTCTGATGGATGCCACCAGGAAGGCTGCTGCTGCCTGAAGGGGCGGAAACAAAGGCAAGCTCTACTCCGAACCCTCAGGGAACCACCAGATAAACAAAAGAAATTTGGTTCTACAAATTTCTGGAAGACAAGACCCTTTCTGCCAACCCCCACTCCAGCCAGCTGCTCTAGGAACACAATTACTGTCCCCATGGCCACAGCAATGTTGAAGAATTCAGGATGGTAGCTGGTTTGCCCACACCACTCACTTATGAGACATCAGCATGCCTCTCCCTTCATCCACTACTCCCATGATTGCTGTAAGTGTCCAGTCAGGTTCCAGAATTCTGAACTAGTTGACTCTTACAGGATGTTTTTCTTTCCTAACAAAATGTTTGGTTAGCTAGAACCAATTCCTGAAGTTCCCTACTTTGTCAGTTCCATGACATGATTCCCTAGGTAATTATCTTTTCAGACAAAAGCATCATTGATTTACTGTAGGACTAGCATCAAAGAGACCATGCCACCTAATCTATATCCTTAGCACACTGAAATAATCAGTATGTATTGGGGTAGGAGTTTGGCATTAGATCTGCCATAAATCAAGAGCCCATGTCTTAAGCCCATGTCTTAAACGCTGACCCAAGGGCTAAAATCTTTTGGTAGCAACAACGGCTACAAACTATTGAACAACTTATATGTGTCAAGAGCCTTATTTGCCTCATATCATTGAATCTTCTCAATAGTCCTGTGAGATAGGAGAATTGTTACCTGCCCCTTACTGAGACCTAGAAACATTAAGGAATTTGTCCAAGCCCCTAGACCCATTCAGTGGCAAAACCAGTCTTCAGACTTAAGCTGGAGACCTCACAGTTCTGTGTTACCCCAGCGTCATCCTGCCTCTCAGCACAAGGTCTTGGATGATTCTCCTACCGTCTCCCTAGGTAATGCAGAGGACTATTCCCTGCACCCTCACTCATGCTCTGCCCTTCCCTCCCAACAGTGCTGGCCTCAGGCTTTATCCCTGACACACAGTCCCAAACCTCCCTCCATTCTATCTGTTATCAGAGGCAAACACTGGGGCAGGACCAACCTCTGTGGCTACCATTGTGTACACCTCCACCAGCTTCAGCTGAAGCCTCTGAACATCTCCAGCAAGAAGAAGCCCCAAAGGATATTTCCTGTCCCCCAGTATATGCTTGACCCTGAAGCTCTCCCCATCTAGTCAAAAAGACCAAACTGTTGACAATCTTGAAGTCAGAGTGACCTAAGGGTGAATCTTAGCCAAGTCGCTTATAGCTGTTGTATCCTAGCAAGCCCCTTAACTCCCATGGGCTTCAGTTTGCCTGCATATAAAATGACAGCCTTCAGTTCACAGGCCAGTTGCAATCCATCTAAAGGGTCTAGGACATTCCCCTGGCATGTGGAAGCCACAGAACACACACCAATTGTGGTCATTTCATCCTGGCATGCTTTGCTGTCTCATGATTCTTCTCCCCTGGCCTCTCTCCCTGACATCCTGGCCACAACCCACTGCTTAACCCCCTCCCACTCACCAGGCCCTCAGCCTGCCCCTTAGCACAAGAGCACAGCCAGTCTCAAGTCTACCCTGCTGAAAGCAAACACTTGCAACATCGAGCTGACCTCCAGGCCCGGTTGCATCAGCGTGCCCACACTTGGTGCCCAGCTGGTACTGAGGGTGTCAGGGAACAGGCCAGTGGTGGGATACTTTGGGTTCCCTGGCTTTCTGGCTCCCACTATCTTTCCCAATGGCCTATGAGGTCTAGCAGTTTGATTCATTTAACTGTGAACCTTTATCCTTTACAGTCTGGGCCTCCAAGCTTCCATGCAAAATGGCAGAGAAGGCTCAACCTTTCTGTTTTTAACTTGATTGTTATATATTGCTTTGTTAATACACATTTACTGCAGAAAATGTGGGAAATACAGATAAGCAAAAAGGGAAATAAATTAAAATCACTTATACCACCATCAAGATAATTATTATCATGTTGTTATATTTCCTCCCAATATGTGTATTATCTATATAATATATATGCATATATATGACAAAAAATGGATCATACTATGTTTCCTGTTTTTCCCCCATGTCAGTCATCTACTGCTGTATACAAACTGCCTCAAAACTTAGTGGCTTCACCTTTCCATGTATTACGATGACAAGAATGTGGTATGACACTGTCCTATATCTGGACCATATGCTAAAAGATAGAAAATGATTTCTAAACTTATTTGTCTGTAATAACAAAATTTTATTTTATAAAATGCTTTTTTAAAAAACCTAGGGGCAAAAAAAAAAAAAAAAAAACATGGTAGCTTGAAACAACAATACTTTGTTATCTCACACAGTTTCTGCAGGTCAGGAATTCAGAAGCAGCTTAGCTGGGTGGTCTGGCTTAGTGTCTCTCCTGAGGCTGCAGTCAAGGTGTTGGCTGGAGCTGCATCATCTGATGGCTTGACTGGGGCTGGAGGATCTGCTTCCAAGGTGGTCCGCTCACATGCCTATCAAGTTGGAACTGCCTATTGGCAGGAGGACTCACTTCTTCTTAATGGATCTTCCCAGAGTTCTTGTGTGCATCCCCATAGCATAGCAGTTGGCTTCCCCTAGAAGGAGTAGTCCAGGAGAGAACGAGGCAGAAGCCACAGTCTTTTCTGGCTTAGCCTCTGAAGTCACATTCCACCGTTTCTGTATTATCATATTAGTTACACTGGCTAGACCTATTCTGCATAAGATGGGACTATACCATGGTGTGAGTACCAGATGCAGGGCTAATTGAAGGCCAGCTTCAAGGGTGGCCACACATTCTCTTTCAACAGTATGTCATGAACATCTTTCCATGCCAATAGGAGCAGATGAATCTACCATTTTTAATGACTACATATAAGGGTAGCATGATTTATTTAACCAACCTCCTGTACCTGGATATGTGGGTTGTGTCTCATTTTTTGATACTAGAATTAATCATCTTGAATATCCATCACCAAACCTGTCATATTATTTCCCTGTGATGAATGAAAAAGAAAATCAAGTTATGCCTGTCAAGCAGAAACCTGAGCAACTAATAAATGGGGGTACCTCTGAGACAGAGCAGGGTCCCTTCTGACTGTTCTTCTCTTTCTCTCCTCATTAAATGGGGAGTTCACTATCTACTGAGATATCCTAGTCCACAGCGGCACAGTTCTGTCTTTTTAGAAAGCTCTAAGCAAAAATAATATTCATCCACTCTCCTCGGGACAGCCCTTGAGCTATTGAAGACTCTAAGCATGTCCCACACATCCTCCACGAGCCGTCATCTCTGAGGCCCTTCCCTTCCTGGCCCCACTTCTCTGGACAGGCTTGCCCTTCCAAAATTCCTGGAAAGCAGGAACTGTTCCTGCTACACTGACCCTCAATTCCAGCGCAGTGCAGGCCTGTTAGTGTCTCCCCTTCACCTGAAGAGGAAGCATTGAGACAGGACAAGGGTGGGCACCCAGGAGGGCTGGCATGAATCATGAGAATACAGTCCTGGAGAATTAGCCAGTGTGGGGAAGCAGAGGTGCTGCAGCCCTTTCTGCCTTCACAGATGCCAATGAACATCAGCAGGTGGCCCCCAGAAAGAAACTCTAGGGGAGTTTGAATTGCCCTGGCAATTCAGCCAACCCAGGAAGGGGGCCCACTTGCCTTGGCTTCAGACTTTGTACACATCTTCAGCCTTTTTTGAGAACAGAATTTAGATTCTCCTCCACTGTGCTGTGTGCTTGGCCCAGGAGAATGGCAAGCCTCAGTGGGTAGCTGCTCCTTGGTCTGGCTGAATCAGAGGGCCTCAGTGCCACTCCAAACGTGGGTGTGAGCCCTGCCCCCATGAGCAAACAGTAGCTCAGAGCTGGGGGCTATGGGGGGGGGGGGGGGTCAGTGGCCTGTTACATGAGGTCTTCTGAGGCCATCTCCGCTCTATTTTGGGAAAGGGATCAATTGTATCAAGGGCTTTCTTGGGAGTGACCACTCTGGCCATTGGTGGGAGACCTGGCGTTCTGACAAGGCACCCTCGTACCCTGACCCACTTGCCAGCTCCAGCTAATTTTAGCAGGCTTTGGCAGGTGCCAACAAGTACATGGCATGTGGATGTCACTCTGGCGTGAGGCCAAGGAGGGGCCTGGACTAGAGCCTGGGTGTCATGGTCTCTGCCCATGGTCTCTGCCCCAGTTTTTTGTTTGTTTTTGGTCAATTGGGCATCTTCCTCCACCACCCTTTCCCCAAGTGCCATACAGACTCCTGGATTATATGAAATGCAAATCAAACCCCTCTGCAGATGAAAAGCCACTGGGGATCCCCTTGCTTCCAAGAGCAAGTCCAGACCTGTGCTGGCATGGGCCAGGCCCCCTTAGAACCCCCTCCCTGTCCAAGGGCATTTCAGTTAAGTGTTCTGTCCCAGGAGAGCCTGGTGACTTCCTGCCCGCACAAGGCTGAGGAAAGGAAGATAAGTGGATTGGCTCTGCACACATTCACCCGCCAGGCAGCAATCCTGACCCGATGTTCACAGAGTGTGGCCGGCTGCCCCCTGGCTATGTCCCCATGGCCCTGTCAACTCTGACCCCACGTGGGCCTCCCCTCCCCTTCTGGCCCTGCCTCTGACCCCATGGCAGGAGGCAGAGTATTTCAGCAGCCACTGGCTGAGCCCATTCAGTACAGAAGCCCTGGGCTGCCGGCCTCAGGCAGCTGTCCATCCAGGCAGCCACTGCCGGCCTCAGGCAGGCCTTGGGCTCCCAGGCTATAGCATGTGCTAGACCTTGGCAGGCAGGAGCATCTCTGCCTCCCAAACATCTACCTCTTGGTACCTCAGAGAGATGGCCATGGATGTCACAAAGAACCAGGACCAGACAGCCTTGACTCTGGTAAGGGTCACATAGAAGCCAAGGACTTTACATTGGGAAAGCAGCCGCCGGGGCAGGGCCCTTGGTTTTGCAGATTACCAAAACCAAGGCTGGGGGCAGGGAAGGCGAGCGGGCTCTGGGCGCCTTGGAAGGAGGCACACAATCCTCGGGGGTCCTGGCTAGAGCAGCTGTGCCTGCCACTGGCCCCTCCCCACCATCCTCACTGTGGCTGCCCACTGTCCAGCCTCTTGAGGGGCTCTAGGGCACTTGCTCGTGGAACTAACAGTGACCCAGGACACCAGTGTCTGGGGCCTGGCCTGGGGCTTTTATGTGGGGGAGCCAGCTGTCTGGCTCTCTGGGGGCTCTGCATGGCATTTCCAGGGGTTGGTGGATGGGAGAGTCTGTCCCTCAGGAGAATGTGGGGACTAGCCCAAAGTCACTCACGACTAGGTACATAGCCACCTGAGGACCCGGGAATGGAGGGGGCCAGGCTACAGCTGGACACGTGGCACTGGGATGGTCTTTGGGGCCCACCGGCCTGCGGCCCACTACCCTAATGCTTGGCCGTGTCCCCGGGGGCCCACAGCTCCACCAGCTAGCCCCCCCAGCGCTGGAATAGACAGCTTCCCAGTCCACGTCTGCCAAAGGTGGCACTAGAAAGCATCCTGCCTTTTTTACTGCATTCTGGAGGTGGGGCCACAAAGCACTGCTAGCATGTAAAAGAGACGGCATCCTGCCCCTGGCAGCCCTGCCCGACCAGCTCGCCTCTCCCACTGCTGTCCAACCTGCACACCCTGGTGACCATGTCCAGGCCGGTGGCCTTCAGAGCTGTCCCCACATCTACGTCTCCAGCCCAACTTCCCACTGAACTCTGGCCTCGCACAGCCAACTGCTACCTGGAAAATCGCTCCTTGGCTGGCAGATGTGTTAACACGCGTAGAGCTAGATTCCGACTCCCACAACCCAACTCGCAGGTCGGGTGGAACCTCTTCTTCCCAGGCCCTCCTGTTCGCTCCTCAGCCCCTCCCATCTCCCTTCAGAGTCTAGACTCTTACCCTGTCACCAGGCCTGTGCCCACCATACCTGCACTGGGGTTGTTAGGACAGACTGACGCC
Source organism: Callithrix jacchus (assembly GCF_049354715.1). Taxonomy (NCBI): domain Eukaryota; kingdom Metazoa; phylum Chordata; class Mammalia; order Primates; family Cebidae; genus Callithrix; species Callithrix jacchus. The sequence goes on along the minus strand of NC_133512.1, from coordinate 12,247,853 downwards.
CTGCTTCCACCCTGCCCCAAGATGCCCCTGCTCTGCAGCCCAGTGCCTCCAGGCCTCTCACCTTTTGCTGCTCATGGCTCTGCCTCACTCCCTCCTTCCCTGTTCTGCTCCAGCCTCAGTGCAGGTCTCCTGCCCCCATCTCCTGGTAGTAGCTGCCCGACCTCGTCCCTGCTTCATCTGCCCCCATTCCTTTACCTGCAACCTGTCCCCAGCTTGACTAAGTTCTTTCCTGCCAATTCCCACCCTTGAGAGAGGCTTGTTTAGCTGTGGACTCTGCTCCTGTGCCCTGCGCTGCACCTGGCATTTGGTGGGCTTCACTGAAGAGATGAGGGTCAGACGCCCCTGTGGGATGTCCTCAGACAAGAAAAGCTGTATATTTGGCCATGGGCCCTGATTATGTGTCCTGTGACCTCTCGGGCAAGGTCAGCAAGAGAAACATCTGCAAGCCAGCTGGGGCTGCCTCCCAGAGGCTGCCAGGGGGAGGGACAGGCTCTGTCTATGCTCTCCTTCCGAGGTAACACCTGGGGCATGTCCAGGCGGCATCTCGGGGCTCCCCAGGCACCACCACATTTCCTGACTGCTCGGGAAAGCCCTGTAAGCTTGCACAGATACCCAGCATGAGGCTCTCCAGAGAGACACTGGTAGCTGGGGTCTGGGCACCAGGAACAGCTTAGTGCTGGGCCTGAAGGATGCAGCCGGGCTGGGTGAGAGGAAAGCTGGGAGCCAGTGCCTGGCTCTGTGGGCTTGGGGAAGGCTTTGCACCTCTGTGTCCAGTTTCCTCACTTATAAAAAACGGAGATAATAACAGTACCCATGTCCCAAGCTTGCTGTAGCAATGATAGGGAGGGGCGCCCAGAGCGGGTCTGGCACAAGGAAGTGTGCAGCAGCCTGAGTCCCTGCCACTGGGCTTGTCCTGGGGGTCTGTGAGGCTGACCTCAGCCCCACAACAGGACCCCCAGGCTTGTGAGACCAAGCTGGGTTAGAGCTTCCTCCTCGGGTTGCTTGCTCACCAAGTGCCAGAAGGGGGACTTCTGAGGCCCAGATGCACCCTGAGGAAGGGGCTTGCTCCCACCAAGAACAAGGCTCACCTTTGGAGGATGCTCCCCACATGAGAGGTGACCCCCCAGGTCTGCTGGTAACTGCAGCCTCAGACCTTACCACACCCATCCTCCAACCCATGCTCGCTGGGAAGTGTGTGAGGGGTTCTCGCAGGCCCTGCAGTGCGGACGATGCAGGGACCCTGCAGCAGCTAGTTAGGACAGGGCACAGTTGAGAGCCCTGTGCCAGGAGACCCTGGCCAGTTCTGCCACTGCAGAGAGACAGGCTCCCCGACCCCACGTCCCCTGCCTCCCTGCAGCCCCACAGAGAGTAAGGACCTACTTTCACAGAAATCCAGAGTTTTGTGTAAAAGTGTCTCTATTTTAAATAGACGTTAAGTGGCGGCAACAAATTTAAGCTTTTGAGATTATACAGGACAAATCAGATTCGCAGGCCAGGTGCAACTTTATTTACAGAAGTGGGATGAGGTCCTACCTCAGGTCCCATCTCAAGTTTTCACTTATGCCTGTATGTGTCCTTCACGGGAAAGGCCACAGGAGGCCCTGCAGGAAGCGTCCTGGTGTTGATTTAAAGTCCTCGCCGGTGAATATGGGGGTCCTCACTGTTGCAGCAAGGGGACACCCCATCTTGGAAATGCCCACAGTGCTCTGGCTGCAGAACAGATTCTTAGGAGAGAAACTGTCAGATCAAAGTTAAACTTGGAGAAACTCCGAATTGCCCTCTGAACAGATGGTATCAGTTTGATATGCAATCTCGGGATTCCCCGGGAAAAACTTTCTGGCCTAGAAGCCAGCAGAGCTGGGATTTACCCCAGTCAGTGGCAGGGCCACCTGCGGGCCTTGATACAGAGGGGGAAGACTTGAGCCTCCCCGACACCCTGCAGGGCCCAGCCTCCCAACATGTGATAAGAGCAACAACAGATGCCATGTACCTGGCTCTCCTTATCCTCCAAGTGCTGGGTGGGGAGAAGCATGAGGTCCCCCACAGCCCTGCAGAGGAGGATCACTCAAGGGCCCCAACTGTCTGACAATACAGCCACACTCTGATCAGCCGCCTGGGCACAGGCTCCATGCAACTGTCCTCCGCCAAAACCTCAGACTGAAATGTTGGCTCCTCACATGAAGAGCCTGAGGCCAAAAGACCAGAGTCCAGGTCTGTGGCCGCCAAGATAAGCCACCTGGAGAGAGGCGCAAGGGTGATGCCAGGCAGGCATGAGGGCTGGGCCTTTGCAAGAGCAGCATCGCTTTTGTTGGGAGCCCACAGGTCCCTCTGAACAATCTCGTCTGGAGGGTTCCCCAGGACTTCCTGCCAGTAGCCACTGTGTGAATGGATTTGGGAGCTGGCCTCGCCATGCGTGCTGGCTGCCCGTGGCTGCACAGTGATTTCTGTAAGCCTTTCTTCATCTGCAAGTTGGGTGCTGCTGGCACCTCCTCCCCGGTGCTGTGGTGACAGGGCGCAGGGTGTGAAGCTGCTGGTGAGATGCGCCTGGTGCAAGGCCTGGCATATGGAGGAATTCGGCAAATGGTAGATGCCCTGTTAGTTCCTGGAATCCTCTACATTGGTGGGTGTAGGAAACAAGACAGAGGAGGCAAAGGTTGTAGCTGTGGGGCACTGAGGACAGCCTGGATTGTTCCACAGAGCCCTGAGTGTGGAACAGGGGTGTGCTCCAGGGTTGTGCTCCGCAGGGACAGTTGGAGTGGAGGGCTGGAGGACTGGGGGTTGGGGAAAGCTAGCACTCCTGTCCCATGCTCGGAGCTGCAATATGGCGCCTGCTCAGGCGACAGCGGTGTTTGATTCTGTGCCTTCTGACACCGACTTCAGCAGCCCCATCCCTCTCTGACCTTGCCTGGGTTTAAATTTTACAAGAGGGGCCTGATGGAGAGACATGGTTCTTAACCAAAGATCAGGATCTATTAGGAATGCACTGGGCTGCAGGAAACCAGACACCTGACTCAGTGTGGCATAAGTGATTCTCGTCTGCTCCCATAACCTGCCTGTGGAAGGTGGGTCTGGCATGACTCTCTCTTCCCTGCATTCACAGTTTGCTAACAGCTTTAACCTCCGGCCTTGTTCCTCATGGTTACAGGGAGGCTGTCACAGTGCTGGTCATTACATCCTTACACAGCTGTGTTTACAAATTTAGGGAAACACTGAAGCTCGGCCCCCTGCTAAAATCAGGCTTCCTTTCACCTGTCATTGGCCAGAACTGGGTGACATGCCCAACTCTAGACCAATCATCAATAAGAGGAGGATAGAATTTCTGTGCCTACCTTAGACTAATCATTGGTGCAACGTGCTCCCGCCACCAACAAAATCTGAGTTCTAAAAACCGAGGAAGCGGAGGAAAATGGCCATGTTGCCTCCCGGCTGGGATTCAGAGCATCTCCAACCCCTCGAGCTTATGCGTAAGAGTGTGTTTCTGTGGAACAGATCCATAGCTTTCATCAGTGCATTTTTCCTTCTTTTTGGTTCAAGATGAAAATATCCTTATGATTATTTTTCTTACCACTGCCCAGAGATAACCATCGCATTAACATGGCCTTTTCTCCATGAATAGCACTAGAGTGCCCAGGGGACAGACACATAGCTGTCCACACTCCAGCTTGCTGGGGATGTGTGGGCACAGCCACATCTACATTCACAGCCTGTCCTCACTCTGCCGGGTGGAGAGCAAGCAGTCACACCACGGGCCGTCCATGCTCACAGGAGTGGCAGATTGGATCTGAACTTTGTGTGCTCAAGCAACTCTCATGTCAGAGCATAGGGACCCTCTTCCTTCTGTGGCCTAGTGTCCCCATTTCACAGATGGTTTTGGTAGCAGACACCTCCTCCTAGACGTTCATGCTCACTCCTGGCTGGCCCTTAGCCCACGTGTGCAGACTGGCCCATTTATTTTCTGGTGTAAATCCCAGAAGTCAGAGGACCCGATCTCTCTGACAGCAATGCCAGCCACCTGGCACCCTCCAGACAGGTGGCTCAAGCCCCAACCTGCCAACTCTCCCAGTTAGCCCGTCCTTTCCCTGGCCCCGACCTGAGGGATGAAGGGGGTGCTACAGGGTGCTGTGCCACAGGGATATCATCAGGGACAGAAGCCACTCTGCCCTCTGTGGCTCACACCACCAATACGCCCTGGGCTGCATTTGCTGAGCGGCTGGTCCTGGACTCCACTCTTCTGACTTTCCATCTGGTTTTACTTGTCATAAAGTTTGAGATGATGGGTCACCCTAAACCAGGGGTTAGAGGGTGAAAGGAGACCCACGGTGTGTGGGGGGAAATGCCCCGTGAGGCCCTCGGCATGTGGGTGCCTGATGACATCCCCCCCAGGTCCCCAGCCTACCCACTCCCCAGCCTGGCTGCTCCCATCCCCCTTCCCATGCAGGTGGAGCAGATCCTGGCAGAGTTCCAGCTGCAGGAGGAGGACCTGAAAAAGGTGATGAGGCGGATGCAGAAGGAGATGGACCGTGGCCTGAGGCTGGAGACCCACGAGGAGGCCAGTGTGAAGATGCTGCCCACCTATGTGCGCTCCACCCCAGAAGGCTCAGGTACCACCTGGAACCGGCTCCTCATCCAGACGCAGCTATGGGCTCAGCCCTAGCTGGGAGGAGCACCCCAGGCACTTCCAGACTCGCAGCCTTCCCAAGACAGAACCTCCTGGGGAGCAATGAAGTACTGACTTGTGAAAACAGTTCGCACCTCCACTCCTCTGGTCCAGCTCTGCTGCACTCTGGCTCACCCTGGAGCCGGCAAGCCTCGGAAAACTGGCTTTTTAAATCTCACTGCTGGCCCTGTGCAGTGGCTCACGCCTGTAATTTCAACACTTTGGGAGGCCAAGGCGGGCAGATCTCAAGGCCAGGAGTTTGAGACCAGCCTGGCCAACATGGTGAAACCCTGTCTCTACCAAAAATACAAAAATCAGCTGGGCGTGGTGGGGCGTGCCTGTAGTTCCAGCTACGCTGGAGGCTGAGGCAGGAGAATCACTCGAACCCAGGAGGTGGAGGTTGCAGTAAGCCTAGATCGAGCCACTGCACTCCAGCCTGGGTGACAGAGTGAGACTCCAACTCAAAAAAAAAAAAAAAACCCTCACTGCTCCCATTAGGGCACTTAGGGAACCCCTAGCCCAGTTCTGCAGCTGGGCCAGTGCGCCAGGTCCTCAGTTGGTCCCTGGGCTCTCGGTGACTCTGTCCAGGGCAGGAGTTTCCCATTGACTTTTCCCTGGCTGAGCTTTACCCCTCCACAGTTGGCACTGGTGTTGCCAGGTGTCCGGTGACCCCTTGTCCAGCTCCCTTGGTCCCCTTGTGCCTTCCCTCCTCCTCTCTGCAGTATCTGGGATCAGTCACCTGGGGCCTGCCCCACCCAAGGCCAGCCTATGGGTGCCCCTGAGGCTGACACACTTCTCTCTGTGCCTGTAGAAGTCGGGGACTTCCTCTCTCTGGACCTGGGTGGCACCAACTTCAGGGTAATGCTGGTGAAGGTGGGAGAAGGTGAGGAGGGGCAGTGGAGTGTGAAGACCAAACACCAGATGTACTCCATCCCCGAGGACGCCATGACCGGCACTGCTGAGATGGTGAGCACTGCAGGGACTGGAGCAAGGGGTGCCAAGGCCATGCGGGATCTCAGGGCCCGGCTAGCCCTGATGGGAGGTCTCATCCATCCACCAGGGGTGGGGAGAGCGGGGGTTGGAGGACCACCCAGCTTTAGAGGCAGCTGGAGGTCTCAGTGAACAGGAGTGGCCAAGTCCCACAAGGAGTCCCGAAGTCCCACAATCACCATCTAGCCAGTGTTCAGGGAATGGGCTGAGAAGAGGTTAGTGGAATGAGGCGGTGCACCCCACCCCTTCCCAAGGGACACCCCTCGCCCTCCACCAGCATGCACAGAAAGTAGGGTAACAGCAATCACAATGTCTACCCAGGTAGCAAGGACCCCTGACCATGGGGAGGACTAGGGTGCGGGGGACACAGAATGAGGCCTGGCAGGAGGCAGCCAAGCACATGGCCAAAGCCAGTTCCCAGAGGGGCCAGGCTCTGAGGCAGGGGGCTGCCTGTGGCCGCCAATCCTCACACCCCTTTGGCTTGCTAGTCTGTGGGCTGGGCATGAATCAAGGCACTGATTCATGGGGATGGTGTGGGGACCTCCCTGGCCCCAGCAGCCAGCGAGGAGCCTGGTCAGTTAGCAGAGCATTCAGCAGTGCCCAATTCCATGGAGCGCCCGTGCAAGGGGTGTCGGGACTGGCCTTCAGCAGGGCTGTGTGGCCAGGACGCCTGGAAGTAGGAAAGGAGACCCCGGGCGCTGGAGACAGAAATCAAGGATGTACCACCACCTGGAGCCTCAGGAACAGCCAGCCAGGCCTGAGACTGAACCTCACAGGGTTCAGCTGGAAGGGCTGGGCTGACAGAGCACAGCCGGGCTGGGGACCAGCCTGCCCCGTGTTGTCCTGTCCCGGGAGCTACTGTCAGCAGGTCTCTGGCATGGGGGAGGCTTAGGGCCTGAGCCCAACAAGCAGCAGCAGAAGAGAAGAGGGAAACTGCGAACAGGCCTGGCATTCGGTGGCACCATCTGGTGCATGCTCTCTGAGGATGAGCACGGCATCAGGCCCCGGGGAGGGCTGCCGGCCAGCGCCCCACGCCCGCCCCCGCCTGACAGTCACTGTGGCCTGCATCTTCCAGCTCTTTGACTATATCTCCGAGTGCATCTCCGACTTCCTGGATAAGCATCAGATGAAGCACAAGAAGCTGCCCCTGGGCTTCACCTTCTCCTTTCCCGTGAGGCATGAAGACATCGACAAGGTGGGCCAGGTGGAGGGACGGAAGGCAGATGATGGAGGCACAGGTGCACCACAGGAAGTCTGCTTTCAAATGCAGCCCCCACAGCCCATGCTCTGAAGGGAGATCTGGATTCAAATTGCAGCCCTGTCACCTGCCACCTCTGAGGCTGTGGAAAATACCATCACATTGGCTGATACTGGCTCTGGGCCCTGTGAGGCACCAGCTGGGATCACCACACTCCAATGGGAATAGCAGCTGGCAGTGCAGTGGGGCTCAAACTCAGGCATCTGGGCTCCAGCTCACCTGCAGGCCACCGCCATGCCACACTGCCTCTCTCTGAGTCAGAAATGTGAAGTGACTGAGATTCCACCCTCCCTGCAAGCTACCAAGTTGGCCTGCCAGTTACATCTATGCACACACCACACACACATACACACAAAGTTATATGTGCACACACATAAAACACGAGACCTTTGGGTCAGGGAGAAAGCCGAGTCCTCACTCAGCAGCCAGAGCAACATCTCATGGGTTTTTCTAAGCCCCAGTGTCTGCAGGGACACAGAGGGCCAGGTGGCACCTGTGCAGGCAGCGGGGTGCCTTGCAGGAGGGAAATCCTGATCTTACGCAGAGCTGCTCCCTCCAGGCCTTGCCTCGACTCTGGGCTGACCTCCCAGAGCTGTGCAGTACATTCTTAAATTGGCTGGGACTCAGCCCTGAGGAAATAGGAGCTATTCATGGAGAATTGTTCCCAACACCTCTTGAAGCCACGGGGCTGCTCTGAGCCTGTTTCCTCAGCTGTAAAGTAGGGTGCATACTCTAGCAGCCCTGGGCAGGAGGTGGCAGCAGGCCATAGCAGCCTGGCCCCAGCACATGTCAGCAGCCACAAGGCCTCCCTCTCCCCACAGGGCATCCTTCTCAACTGGACCAAGGGCTTCAAGGCCTCAGGAGCAGAAGGGAACAACGTCGTGGGGCTTCTGAGAGACGCCATCAAACGGAGAGGGGTGAGGGAGCATCTGTGCCTGCCGGGGGGCTGCCCTGGGCCCCCTACCCCCCACTGCGTGCCTTTCTCCTTGGCTCCCAGCACTGCAGCCTCTGTGCTTCGTGGCAGGACTTCGAAATGGATGTGGTGGCGATGGTGAATGACACAGTGGCCACGATGATCTCCTGTTACTATGAAGACCATCAGTGCGAGGTCGGCATGATTGTGGGTAAGGGCTCCTTGCGCCCCTGTCCCTTCCAGACTCCCAAGCCTCCCTGTGTGCAGCAGGCTTCCTGGAGCCCTGTGCGGTGAGGACCAAAGTACTTAACAACCGATGACATCAGGGCAGGGCCTGGTGCTAGATTCTGGGTGGTCTTGGGGTATCAAGATGGAAGGACCGTGTACAGTAGGAAGCATTTCAGCGCTGTCATGCGCATTCCTGCATCAGGTGGTATGCCAGATGCACATCCACCTGGCCATCGGGATTATCATTAAAACACTTTAGCTGGTAAACTGACCAACTGGACAGATTTGTCCCAGAGGAAGAGGATAAGCGAAAGTGGTGCCATCCCTTCCTGGGTGGTCTTTCCACAGGCCTGCCCCTGCCCCTGCCGCCACCCAAAGTGAAGGCAGGTACCAGGAAAGGGAGCAGCAGCCCGCTCGTCCCAGCAGAGGGGTCGTCCACACCAACTCGGGCCTTTCTCAGAAGTTCCAGAGGTCATTATAACAAGCCTTCAGTGAGGAGCAATGCAATCAGATCAGTTATCTGCTGTGCACAGGGGCGTGTGGCTCTATACTTCCCTTACTTCCATTCTCCCCTTTCAGAAGGAACATTTTCTTTAAATCCAGCAGCTAAATGTGAGCCTCAGCCATCCCTGGCTGTGATTCCCCGCAGCCCTTTCCGCCCTCTCCCCTGGAGCTCCCTGGGGCTCCCTAAGACCCTTCCACATGAACACCCACCAAGCCAAGCTGCAGCTGCTCAGCCCAGGTATAACCCCTCCTGGGGCAGAGGTGGCAAGGGGTTACCCACGGCTCACATCTGCCCCACATACACTCTTCTTGACTCTGCTCAGTGTTTCAAAACATGTTTATAACAATTACCAAGATCTAAAAATTAGGAGAATTCACATCAGAGTCTGGATTTCTGTTTGTTTACAAAAAGCTACAGGGTGGCCAGGCAAGGTGGCTCATGCCGGTAATCCCAACACTTTGGGAGGCTGAGGCAGGCGGGTCACTTGAGGTCAGCAGTTTGAGACCAGCCTGGCCAACAAGGTATAACCCTGTCTCTACTAAAAATACAAAAATAGCTGGATGTGACGGCACATGTCTGTAATCCCAGGTACTCCAGAGACTGAGGCAGGAGAATTGCTTGAACCCGGGAGGCAGAGGTTACAGTGAGCCAAGATTATGTCACTGCATTCCGGCCTGGGTGATGGAGAGTCTCCAAATAACTAACTAACTAAATAAAAATAAAACCTGGAAGGCTGGGCATCACTGAGCCCTGATTCCTACATGGCAGCTTGACTGACCAGCATTATAGTTGCTGTCCCTGACAGCTTTGGGGGTGTGCAGCCCACACTTTCATGCTAGCTTGAGGCTCTGCTGTCACCAGTTTGCAACTCTTAATAACTTGTGAACAAAAGATTCCATGTTGTCACTCTGCACAGGGGCCGGCAAATTACAAAATTCCACATCTGGTCCTGTCCACAGGAGCCTCTGGGAGGCTCCCAAGGGCCCACACCATGCCTTACTCACTTTGGGGTGCCATCCAAACATGGCTGAGGACACAGAAGCTCAAACATGTGCACTGGCAGTGATGTAAAACAAGGGTGGAGCATAGACAAAATGATAACGTCCCACACCCATTTCTTTGATACACGCTATTCCCCTCAATCCTCCCAGCCACCCAGGTAACAGGCAGGGAAGGTGTTACTGTTGCCTGTTAGGGAAGAGGACAGCCCAGAGAGCTGTTCCTGGCCTGAGGCAACCCGGGTCTTCCACCCCAGGGAGAGTTGCCTTTCCATTGCTCCAGGCAAAGCAAACAGACAGGCATGGGGGGCAGGAGGGGCCGTTCTGTGGGCAGGAACCAGGCCCTACCAGGGGATTCCCCAGGGCAGTGCAGCTCTCGATGACAGTCCCCCAACCTCCACCCCAGGTACAGGCTGCAATGCCTGCTACATGGAGGAGATGCAGAATGTGGAGCTGGTGGAGGGGGACGAGGGCCGCATGTGCGTCAACACCGAGTGGGGTGCCTTCGGGGACTCCGGCGAGCTGGACGAGTTCCTGCTGGAGTATGACCGCCTGGTGGACGAGAGCTCTGCGAACCCCGGTCAGCAGCTGTAAGGATGCCCCCTCCCCCACAGCCCAGGCCCTGGGCCACTCTGGCACAGCGGCAGATGGGAGCTGGCCACTACAGATAATGGGCTTGTTTTTAAACAACTCTGGGGAAAAGCAAACTGACAATCCATTCGTAAGTTCCACCCCTTCTGCTCAGTCATGACCTGCCCTGTAAAAGGTGAAGGGTTAGTCCCAGTTGTGATTTGAGGAGCCCAGATCTCTCCTTCTGACAGGTGATCTTGTGCATAGAGGAGGCTCTGAGACGCCCCAGCAAGGTTTCTGGGTTTAACCCAGTGTTCCCCAAAATATATATTTGGCCACATTCACAAAAAGAGTATTCGTCTTTTGTGGAATGCTGTGGGTGGGCCAGCCCACACAGAACTCGTCATTAATCACAGCTGTCACTTGTTAACTGCCTACTGTGCCAGGCCTGAGCTAATTACTTTATTAGCGTCCTCTCTGCCGCTCACACGGCTCTATTATTATAGGCCAGTAGTATTCCATTTATTTAAGTTAAATACGGAAGGTCATAGATTAAGCATGGAAACGCCAGCAACGTGGTGCTTGCCTCCCACCGGGCACTAACCCTCCAAGCCTTAGTTTTCCCAACCATAACTGGCCAATGAACAGCAGCTCCAGATGCGGCTAAAGGAGGACTGATGCTATAGATCCTGTGCTCGACGCAGGGCCCCTGCAAGGAAGGTTTCAGAGGGATTGGACAGGGTCTTTGTATCTGTCTCCCTTTACTGCAGTGGGCCCAGAGGCAGGCCAAAGTTGCTCCCGTGATTGAGCTGAACATGCACGTTCCTAATCCCTGACGTTTCCAAAGCTCTGGCTCATTAATAGTGGAAAAGACAAGGACTGGATGGGGGAGTAGGGATCACGGTGCCCCACGTGGCCGCCTCGTGACCTCAGTGGGGAGCAGTGGGGCCGGCTCCCGGCTTCCACCTGCACAAGGGGCCCTCCCTCCTGCCGGCTGATATAATGGAGCTGCCCTGTGTCCAGGTATGAGAAGCTCATAGGCGGCAAGTACATGGGCGAGCTGGTGCGGCTGGTGCTGCTCAGGCTCGTGGACGAAAACCTGCTCTTCCACGGGGAGGCCTCCGAGCAGCTGCGCACAAGGGGAGCCTTCGAGACGCGCTTCGTGTCGCAGGTGGAGAGGTGTGCGGAGGAGTAGGACGGGTGCAAAGGGCAGGGGCTGGGGACGCTGGGGACGCTGGGGCACTGCAGACTTGGTCTTAGGGCGAGGTTGAGTCCCAGGCCCGGGGACGCAGCGGCTGGAAACTACGGCCTGGAGCGGGATTCCAGGCGTGGGCGTGGCCCAAGGTGGGGCACTGGAGGCCAGGGAGGGGCACGGACGGGTCAAAGGGCAGGAGGCTGGGTCAGGACCGGGATGCAAAGGGAAGGGTCGGGGTCCCGAGACTGGGCGCAGAGGGCTGGCCCAGCGGCAGAAGGCGGGGTCCGACGGGGATGCCAATAGCAGGGATGAAGGCGAGCCTGCGACCCGGCAGTGGTCCCCATCCGTGAGTCCCCTCGGTGCTCCCTATCCGTCGTGGACACCCTCTCACATCACGCAAAGCCCCGAAGCGAGGCATGGTTGACAATCCCACGTTAGAGCGGAGACCTTGGGCTTAGTTAGAAGTAGTACTGACCAGGTGACTGCTGGTCCCTGGCTTAACCGGGACCCTCTCTCCTCCGGACCCCAAGCCCCAAACGCTTTGGCTGGGTGAGGTGAGCAGTATCACCCCCATTTCTCCATGGAGGGGTCCCGCCTCAGCCAGGGAAAGAAGCAGCCGCTCTGGGGACGGCTGTCCGGGGCCCCTTCCTGGAGGAGAAGCCCCGCTGGAGAGGGACCGACTGGCGGAGCGAGACTCAGCGATCGCCCTACCTCCTCCCTCCCCGCAGCGACACGGGCGACCGCAAGCAGATCTACAACATCCTGAGCACGCTGGGGCTGCGACCCTCGGCCACCGACTGCGACATCGTGCGCCGAGCCTGTGAGAGCGTGTCTACGCGCGCTGCGCACATGTGCTCGGCGGGGCTGGCGGGCGTCATCAACCGCATGCGGGAGAGCCGCAGCGAGGACGTGATGCGCATCACCGTGGGCGTGGACGGCTCCGTGTACAAGCTGCACCCCAGGTGAGCTTGGTGAGCCCGCTCCGGCCCCTCCTTGGTAAAGTGGGGCCCAAAAAGCGCTCTCTCTGAGGTTCCTTGTGGCTCCCAAGCTCCAAGAATTCGTAAGCCTCTTCTCCGGCCCCCTTGGCCTAGATTTGGGGGAAGGGTCGACTGCATTCAGGGCGCCCAGTGATGGTTGTGGAGGATGGGCTGGGAGGAGGGACGGCAGCTCTACTTCTCTTCTGCCCAGCTTCAAGGAGCGGTTCCATGCCAGCGTGCGCCGACTGACGCCCAGCTGCGAGATCACCTTCATCGAGTCAGAGGAGGGCAGTGGCCGGGGCGCGGCCCTGGTCTCGGCTGTGGCCTGTAAGAAGGCCTCTATGCTGGGCCAGTGAGAGCAGAGGCAAGCACAGGGAGGATGCCACAGTTGATGGCACCCGACAGGGAAGTGCTCCCCACACGTGCTCCCAGCCTGATGGGGCAGGAGGCCTGGCCTTGTAAAGACCCTGGCTGCCTGCCATCCCGCTAGGGAACCCTGAGTCATTCGGTGGGACAGCCCCAGAGCCCTAACAGGGGTGCAACAGGAGCAGGGACAGAGACTCTGGAAGCCCCCCACCTTTCTCTTGGGAATCAACTTCCCAGAAGGGAGTTGCTCACTCAGGACTTTGTTTCATTTCCACACTGTCAGAGCCGTGGCCTCGCCTGGGCCTGGGCTCTGAGAAGGGAGTGCCTCTGGACCCTGCTGTGGCCTGACTTCCCTAAGAACTCATCCTGTGTGGAGAGGCAGCTCCAACAGCTTGACCAGACCTAGACCTGGGCCAACAGGGCAGCCAGGGGCTGCTGATCATGCAGTCCTGGCCATTTTCTTGCCTAAGGCTCAAGAGGCCCAGGGAGCAATGGGAGAGGGCTCCATGGAGGAGGCATCCCAAGCTTCGAATACCCCCCAGAGACCTTTTCTCTCCCATACCCCCATCCCTGAGTGGCTTGTGGCTCTGGAATGGACCCTCACAGCAGGTGCAAGAGACAGAGCCCCTAAGCCCCTGCCCCAAGGGGCCCACGAAGGGGAGAAGGGCCACTTTGCATCTTCAGCTCCCACAGCACTGGCTCAGGAAGAAAACCCAAACAGCATTCAGCACACCCCAAGGGACCACCCGGAACCCCATCATATGACATGCCACCCTCTCCATGCCCAGCCTGAGACTGCGTGGGTTTTTTAATTAAAAATTTTAAAAGTTTTAAAACATGGCCTGTCCACTGTTCTTTGACTTCTGTGTATAAGACTCTGGAGACAGTATATAGAGTCATCATCGCATGCATGAAGGCACTTCAGTGGCTGAGGTGTATCTCGGCCGTGCCTTTCAGACAGCTCCTCTGGCCAGCTGTGCCCGGGGAAGTGTGAGGAGCGACAGACCAGGCTGTAGGAACAAGAATGGGGTGCCATGGGGGATGGCAGAGCAGTGGACAGTATGCTGCCTGGCCCAGGTTCCTGTTTTCTGCCCATGGAATGTGTGCCAAGGGAGTGCCAGGCCAGGTGCTGCTCTGGGAAACTAGGGGGTGAGGCTGGTCCCGCTGCAGGTCAGTCTCAGCACTGTCCTTGTCCAGTCAGGGCCACTTAGGTTTGACAGTGAGTGGAGGCCCAGATATATGTTGGATTTTTTTTTTTAAATGGAGTCTCGCTCTGTCGCCAGGCTCAAGTGCAGATCATGAGGTCAGAGCTTGAGACCAGCCTGGCCAACATGGTGAAACCCCGTCTCTACTAAAAATACAAAAATTAGCTGGGCGTGTTGGCGGGTGCCTGTAATCTCAGCCACTGGGGAGGCTGAAGCAGGAGAATCACTTGGAGCCTGGGAGGTGGAGGTTGCAGTGAGCAGAGATTGCACCACTGCACTCCAGCCTGGCCACAGAGCAGCAAGACTCTGTCTAAAAAATTAATTAATTAATTTTAAAAAGAAAGAAGAAAAACACTGGGCAAGGTGGCATGCACCTGTAGTCCCAACTACTCCAGAGGCTGAGGCAGGAAGGAGCGCTTGAGCCCAGATCATCTGCAGTGAGCTCCACTCAAGCCACTGCACTCCAGCCTGGATGACAGAGGTCAGTGGCTCACACTGGTAATCCCAACACTTTGGGAGGCTGAGGCAGGCAGATAACCTGAGGTCAGGAGTTTGAGACCAGCTTAGCCAACATGACAAAACCTACTAAAATAAAATACAGAAATTAGCTGCATGTGGTGCCAGTTGCCTGTAACCCTAGCTGCTTGGAAGGCTGAGAAATGAAAATCGCTTGAACCTGGGAGGTGAAGGTTGTAGTGAGCCGAGATCGTGCCAGTGCACTCCAGCCTGTGCAAGAGTGAGACTCTGTCTCAAAAAAAAAAAAAAAAGAATTTAAGAAATTTAAAAGAAAACCCTTGTTGTATAAAAAGGGTATTGGGTCTGACAGATGAGACCTCTGGCCCTTTACCAGCCAGCTACTGACAGACATGGGTCTGGCCCCAGGGGAGTGGGAGTGGCCAGTGAGCCCAGCCTGGGTGGCCCACTCCTGCTGCCTCCAGGATGTCCCCTTTGTCCCCAGCCCTTCTGTTGTGTCCTCAACCCCAGAAGCTGGTGAGGCTTTCTTGGAACAGCACCACGCAGCCCTGCCCATCTGCCCGCTGTGCACCAGGCCTTCTGGGGATGCAGATGACAACCCGGCTGGATGCTCAGGAGGAGCACAGAAGCCAGAAATGACAAACACAGCAGCCACTGGGCAAATGGGAAACGTGCCCCAGAAGGTCCCCACTGAGGAAGTTAGGAAGAGCTTTTTGAAGGAATATGATTGAGATGGGGCTTGAGGAAGGCAAGGCTCCAAACAGCACAGCAGAGGGCAGCTGATGGAGCGCCTTCACCCTGCAGAACTGCCCCAAAGCCAAGCAATGTTCTGCCTGGGGTCACAGCTAGCTCAGGGATGCCTTCTGCCCCTTGGTCAGAGGGGCAAAAGGACAGAGCCTAGGGTCACCAAAACCTCTGGGAAACCCTTGGGGGGGTCTCTGGCCACAGACCATCTTCAGAACTACCCACTGCCCTCCCAAGCCTGGCGGGCACCCTGGCAGGACAGGCCCTCCCCAGCTGTCCTCTTGCACTGGCTAGTGTTCTGACTGGACTGGCAAAGGGGTGGTCAGATACGGGGGTAACTGGATCCCTTCATCAGCACCTGGGGTGGTGAGAGCTTCGAGCCTGCTCTGCTCTGGGCAGACATTGCACTTAGCCCTGCCAGGACGGATAGACACCAGGATGTTACACAGTGAGGACATGAAGGTCATCAGGAATGTGGCTGGAATCTATTAGGGCCTTTGTCCACCCCCAGCCCGTGCGGGGGCTGCCAATTTTGGGCCTGTCCTCTGTTCCTCTCCTTATTTGGACCTTCAGGTGATAAGGCCGAGACATAAAGGAGGCTGGGCCCTGCCCCCACGGCAGCAGCCACACCTCTGCAGAGAGAATGGTAAGTGCCTGCTGGGGAAGAAAGGCTGGTGGTCTCCCAGGTCCTGGACGTTGGGCTGGAGTAGCAGAGTTTTCTGTGCTTGCACTGGGTTCAGGGTGGTCCCCAGGGAGAGGAAGAGGATCCTGACCCTGACTCTTCTGGGAATGCTCTGGGACTGTGCATGATGGGTAGCGTGGGGAGACTTTGAGGAGTCGGGGAGAGGACCCTTCCCCAAGCACGGTGTTACAGGCCAGCAGGAAGGCAGGGACCCGGGGCAAGGTGGCAGCCACCAAGCAGGCCCAACGTGGTTCTTCCAACGTCTTTTCCATGTTTGAACAAGCCCAGATCCAGGAGTTCAAGGAGGTGAGTGCCCACTCCCAACAGCCTGGTTCCCTATATCGGACCCCCCCAACCCCACCCCGAATACACACCTTACATACACACCCCACTTCTACCCTGACCTTGACCCTCACACTGCCCAGGCCTCTTCCCTGCCTCCCACCTTCCCTAGAGCTGGGGGCTGCTCCCTCCTGAAGGCCCCCATCCCTAGGCCTTCAGCTGCATCGACCAGAATCGTGATGGCATCATCTGCAAGGCAGACCTAAGGGAGACCTACTCCCAGCTAGGTGCGTGCACTCACCTCCTACCCGGCCCCATCCTGCACACCAGGGCCCCTGCTTGGAGCTGCAGGGTGGGTGGGAGTGGCTGGGGGGACAGCACCCTGGTCCCCTGCTTCCCCTCCTCCCCGTCTCCTCACACTGCCCTTCCCCTCTTGTCACACCTTCCTTCAATTTCACCTCCCCAGCCCCTGTGGCCAGGATGGAGGGAGGGCAGCCTGGGCCCTTCTGGGGAAACACCCAGGGTCCCTGTGTGCACCGAATTCCCCACCCCCACCAGGGAAAGTGAGTGTCCCAGAGGAGGAGCTGGATGCCATGCTGCAGGAGGGCAAGGGCCCCATCAATTTCACTGTCTTCCTCACACTCTTTGGGGAGAAGCTCAATGGTGAGCCTTGGCCACGCAGCAAGCCTGCACCCTGCCTGAATCCCATCTAAACCCTAACTGAACCCCACTGGACCCACCTGGACGCTTCCTGGCCATGGTCCATTCAAACGATGTGGGCCCCGCCCCTGCACATCCTCTGCCCCAGAATTCCATGTGCACTGGTCACCCCAGTGCTGACTTGGGGTCAGGAAATGTGCCTTCAGCCTCCACTCCCAAATTCCAATCTCCCAGCAAGCTGCTCACCTCAGGATAATGACTATTCCCAGCCCCACGGATCCCCACTTTATATCAGGGAATGGCCCTACCTCTCCTGGGATGCGGGGCGGGGGCGCGGGGGTGGGGGGCTCCTCGTACAGCCCGGTTCCTGCTGGGTGGGACCTGGGATGGAGGAGACATGGATGCTCATCTTCCTGCCTCGGCCTCTCAGGGACAGACCCCGAGGAAGCCATCCTGAGTGCCTTCCGCATGTTCGACCCCAGCGGCAAAGGGGTGGTGAACAAGGATGAGTAAGTGTGGGCCCAGGACGATGAAGGGCACAGTGGTGGAGGCAGAGAGGGGGATGAGGCCCCTTGAGAGGGGGGCTGCCAGTACTTCGGGGCCTTCACTGCTCTCTGGGGCACAGCCAGCCCTTCCCTGCACCAAGGGAGCCTCCATACCCACCTTTCCTGTGCAGTCACTCCCCTGCAGTCTCCTCCTCAGACCCTCCTCACTCCCCACAGGTTCAAGCAGCTTCTCCTGACCCAGGCAGACAAGTTCTCTCCAGCTGAGGTGAGGCTGCCCAGTGCCTTCAATACCCCTCCCCAGCACCTTCTCTGGGCCCTCACCCATGACCAGTACCAGTGAGGCAGTTGCTGAAAGGGTGACGCCTTTTTGGAGGAGGTGCCATCTCTGTTGAGACCTAGAAGGTAAAGATGTGGAGTCAGAAAAGAGAGCAGGGTGTGCTGCTCTCCCTGCAGGCAGGGAGACTGTGCACAGCCCCGGGGGTGGTGGTGGGAAGCGCATGAGGAGAGGTTTCATACACTTGGGGTGGGCCTGTGCCTGCGGCTGGAAGGACACTCTTTGCCCCTTGGCCCCTGTTTGCACTGACTCCTCACTCTGCTCAGAGTCAGCCAACAGAAAAACAGTAACCCAGAGTCTGGAGACTGGGCTTGAAAAGCTAAGGCAGAAAGCACAGGTGCAGGGGGCAGGCAGAAGAGCCACAAGACTCAGGTCAGGTCTCTGCTGGGCTGGGCCAGGAGCCAGGGGAGGCCTCTCACCAGCGCCTCCCCCAGGTGGAGCAGATGTTTGCCCTGACGCCCATGGACCTGGAAGGGAACATCGACTACAAGTCCCTGTGCTACATCATCACCCATGGAGATGAGAAAGAGGAATGAGGGGCAGGACCAGGCCCACGGGGGCACCTCAATAAACTCTGTTGCCAAATTGGAATTGCTGTGATGTTTTGTCTGTGACAGATGGGCTGGGAACCAGCCAAGGGGATCCCAGGGTCCCAGTGCAGGCATCGTCCTGAACATGGCCACCATATACCGCCCAGGAGCTGGTCCCTCGCCAGCTCACCTTGGTTCATTCCAATGCTGCCAAGTGCAGTGTGAACTATGATCATGCCTAGTTTACAGATGAGGACACTGAGGCCCAGAGAGTGTGAGCATCTCGCCAAGGCCAGACCTCTAAAAGAGGAGATGGTGGGATTTACACCACCTCCACCAAGCCCAGGAATGAGCCACAGGTGGGCACTGCCCAGCTACTTGGGGCTGTGCAGAGAAGAGGCTACTTGCTGGGCGCTCAGCAAACTCTCCCCAACAGCCCAGTGGGTGGGCAGTGGCCCTGGGACAACCCCCCAACCACACAGCCTCCCCTGGTCCACTGCCTGGACCCCATGGCACACTGGCTCAGGTGCCTCCCTGCATGGGCCCTTTGTGAAAGGCACAGAGGTACCCATTTGAAACACAACAACTTCTCATTGCAAATATAGGCAAGGCACTAAGACACAAGGAACGCAGACATTGAAGACCGGGCCAGGTGCGTGCAAAGTTTTAGAGGAAATGCCCAGAAACTGGCATCATGGAAGTGAGTGCCTACTCCCAGCAGCCCCAGACCCCATCCCGGCCCCCCAACCCCACCCCACATGCACACCCCACTTCCAAGCCCCTCAGGGTAAAAGGGTCAGACAGCTGGAGGGTGGGGAGATCACTTCTCAGGAGAGAAGAGTGTTCCCATCACCCTTCATCTGAGAACCCAGGAGCTGGAGGAGAGGGTGATCCTTATCATGAGTACCAGAGGAGCAGCAGGGCATGTCCAAAGCACCAGAGAGAGAGATAGAGACAGAGACAGACAGACAGGCAGCGACAGCTCAAACCTCAGCCAGACCCAAAGCGTACAAACTCCTCGTGCAGTTGTCTGATAAGAGCTCTCAGCCTGCCTCCTCCCCTCGCTTCAAGCCTTGCTGCAATCCCTGCAACTGGGGGTCAGTGGGGAGGAGCTGAGCGAGAAAGGAGGGGCACCCCTTCCTGAAGGCCCCAAGAGGAAAGGCATTTTCACCCAGAAAGGTGGTCAGTTTTGATTTTATCTGGGGCCTGGCAATTTAATTACTAAGGTGAAATTTGAGACTTAAAGGAATTAAAGTCTTTTCTGTTGCTTAGAAGAGATTACAAAAGTCACAATCTGCCTGAGTTTCCACCCCAAGAGCAGGCCACCAGCCCACTCCACTGAGCATGCTGGGCCAGTGGGTGAACAACATCAAGTACCGGTAGTATTCTACCACGTGAGTCTGCTTGTTCAACAAGCTGACTTCATAAAGTAAGGGATCATGTTATAATCCAAGCTCTCCCAGATAAATTGTGAAAGACAGAAATGAACCAAAAAGATCATAGGTGTCCAGTTATCTGATTTGATGATTTCATGGGGTATCTGCTCCTTTCATAGCCTTTGAGCTGTTTCACAACTCTGCCAACTATTATTATTACTTTTTTTTTTGAGACAGAGTCTTGCTCTGTCACCAGGCTGGAGCGCAGTGGCGCAATCTCAGCTCACTGCAACCTCCGCCTCCCAGGTTTAAGCAATTCTCCTGCCTCAGCCTCCTGAGTAGCTGGGACGAATTTTTATATTTTTTAGTAGAGACGGGGTTTCACCATGTTGGCCAGGATGGTCTTGATCTGTTGACCTCATGATCCGCCCGGCTCAGCCTCCCAAAGTGCTGGGATAACAGGCGTGAGCCACCGCGCCTGGCCTATTATAATTATTTTGAGACAGAGTATCTGTCTGTTGCCCAGGCTTGAGTGCAGTGGCATGATCTCAGCTCACTGCAACCTCCACCACCCAGGTTCAAGTGATTCTCATGCCTCAGTCTCCTGAGTAGTTAGGATCACAGGTGTGCACACCATGCCTGGCTAATTTTTTTTTTTTTTTTTTTTTTGAGACGTAGTTTCGCTCGTTACCCAGGCTGGAATGCAATGGCGCGATCTCGGCTCATTGCAACCTCCGCCTCCTGGGTTCAGGCAATTCTCCTGCCTCTGCCTCCTGAGTAGCTGGGATTACAGGCACGCGCCACCGTGCCCAGCTAATTTTTTGTATTTTTAGTAGAGATGGGGTTTTACCATGTTGACCAGGATGGTCTCGATCTCTTGACCTCATGATCCACCCACCTCGGCCTTTCAAAGTGCTGGGATTACAGGCTTGAGCCACCGCACCTGGCCCAATTTTTGTACTTTTAATAGAGATGAGGTTTCACTGTGTTAGCCAGGCTGGTCTCGAACTCCTGACCTCAGTTGATACACCCACCCCAGCCTCCCAAAGTGCTGGGATTATAGGCATGAGCCACCAAGCCCGGCCACAACCATGGTTCTTCTCCATAGACATGCAGTTAAATGTTGTCCAGTGGAAGCACAGCTGATTTTTCCCTTCTCTGTGGAAGAAGCCAATATTTCATCTATTAA
The DNA here is from genome assembly GCF_049354715.1 of Callithrix jacchus. NCBI lineage: Eukaryota > Metazoa > Chordata > Mammalia > Primates > Cebidae > Callithrix > Callithrix jacchus. The sequence continues at coordinate 12,227,214 of NC_133512.1, read as the reverse complement.
GCAAATTCATCTCAGCATTCCTGACTGTCTACACATGGGCTGGCTCTTTGAATTCTTCTCTGAACCAGGCCCGATGAGCCACAAGATGGGCACTGCCCATCTCGTTGGATTGTCACATCTTATTGATTCCTACATGAATTCACAACTAAATAAAACATTTGGCAGTTGTCCACTCTGGGTGCAAGTCAAGATTTTCCCTTAAAAATATTATCCTTTCACACTCTGCTGTAGTTGTCTGATGAGGTTAGCCCTTTCCATAGCAGAACTGTATTAGTGTTATTAGGAATAAACTGAGGGTAGAATGTGGTGTGTGTGTGTGTGTCTGTGTGTGTGTATGTGTGTGTGTGTGTGTGTGTGACAAAAGAGAGACAGAAGGATAGAGATAAACAGATGGGCACAGATCCAGGACATGAGTTCTGCCTATGCTGACCAACACGGCAGCTGCTGGCCACTTGAAATGTGCTAAGTGTGAGTTGGGATATGCTACAAGTGTAAAATGCACATCATATTTTGAAGATTTTATACAAAAAAAGAATGCAAATACCTCATTAATAACTTTCCAGCTTTCTATAGATTATATGTTGAAATGATAACGTTTTGGGTATTGGGTTATTACTAAAATTAATCTCACCTATTTCCTTTCACTTTTTAAATGTGGCTACGAGAATATTTAGAATTCCATAAGTGGCTTGCATTTCTGGCTTTCACTCCTGTTGGAAAGCACTAAGTTAGACTGCATAGTATGTCTATTTAAGACTGCAGTTTCCAGGCCAGACACAGTGGCTCACACCTGTAATCCCAGCTCTTTGGGAGGCTGAGGCAGGCAGATCACCTAAAGTCAGGAGTTCGAGACCAGCCTGGCTAACATGGTGAAACCCTGTCTCTACTAAAATTACAAAAATAAGCCAGGTGTGATGGCACACACCTGTAGTCCCAGCTACTCTGGAGGCTGAGGCAGGAGAATCTTTTGAACCCAGAAGGTGGAGGTTGGAGTAAGCCAAGATCAAGCCACAGCAATCGAGCCTGGGAGACAGAGCAAGACTCCGTCTCAAAAATAAATAAATAAATAAAAGACTGCAGTTTCTGGGAGACTCCAAGGCAGGCACCAGCCTTCTCTGCAGAGAGTGCTTGCAGCAGGGAGCCAGAGTTTTGATGTACTCGAAAGGAGCCAATTTCGTTTGGGTGGGGCTGTCTCTGAGTGTTCTGGCAGTACAGACAAAAAGGAGAGAAGGCTGTTTCCAGGAAGCAGAGATCATACAAATTATTTGTGAGAACAGAATTTTTCCTCAGTTGAAGCTCAGGCATCCGTTATGTGTAGTGTCTAACAGTCTACACCTGCGGATGGTGGACAGAAGGTGGTGCGAGGTGGGCATGGCTGGGGAGAGCTCTGGAAGCGGGGAGACCAGCTCCATGTTGTCCACCCACTGAAAGGAAAGCTCCCTCTGGGGGAGGTGGATGCTCCTGTGGCCAGGCCTGCAGGTTGCTGCTCACTGTGAGCCCTGTGTGGTCCTGGCCTGGATCCCACCAGCCACTGCCAGGCAGCAGCTCCTAGTTGGGTAACAGACATAAATACAACAGGTAACCAAGCATGATGGCTCATGCCTGATATCCCAGCTACTTGGGAGGCCAAGGAGGGAGGACTGCTTGAGCCTGGGAGGTTGAGGCAGCAGTGAGCCAGGATTGTGCCACTGCACTCCAGCCTGGGTGACAAAGCAAGAATTTATTAAAAAAAAAAAAAATACCGGGCACAGCCTTTGGGAGGCCAAGGAGGGCAGATCAAGAGGTCAGGAGTTTGAGACCAGCCTGGTCAACATGGTGAAACCCCATCTCTACTAAAAATATAAAAATTAGCTGGGCATAGTGGCCCGTGCCTGTAGTCCCAGCTACTCAGGAGGCTGAGACTGAAGAATTGTTTGAACTTGGGAGGCAGAAGCTGCAGTGAGCTGAGAACATACCACTGGACTCCAACCTGGGTGACAGAGCAAGACTCCGTCTCAAAAAAAAAAAGAGAGAGAGAGAGAAAGAGAAAGAGAGAAATGCAACGGGACCAGGAGCGGTGGCTCATACCTGTAATCCCAACACTTGGGGAGGAAGATGAGGGAGGATTGCTTAAGACCAGTAACTCAAGGCCAGCCTGGGCAACATGGTAAAAACTCACCTCTTCAAAAAAAATTTAAAAATTAGCCTGGTGTGGTGGTACACACCTATAGTCCCAGCTATTTAGGGGGCTTGAGCCAGGTCCAGGCTTCAGAGAGCCATGATTGTGCCACTGCACTCCAGCCTGGGTGACAGTGAGACCTTGTCAGAAAGGAAAGAAAGAAGAGAAGGAAGGAAAGAAGAAGGGAAGGAAAGAAAAAAAGAAGGAAAGAAGGAAGGAAGGAAAGAAGAATGGAAGGGAGGGAGGGAGGGAGGGAGGAAGGAAGCATGGATACAGGACCCAAGGGGCCTAAATGCCCCGCTGTGCCCAAGTTCTGTGTGACTCAGGCCTGGCCTCCTCACCTATCACCACAACCCTGTACCCCACTTGTTCCTGGGGTCCCAAAGGGGACCCTCACGAGAAGGCTGCTCATAAGCCCACCACCCCTCATCCTTCCTGTCTTTCTGGAAGCCTCACAAACCTTGCTGTTCTAAGAATACCTACATCTGAGCCGAGGCACTCCCAATGTCCCAGAGCTCCTGGTCCTGGGTGTCCCTGTCCCATATCCCCCCATGTAGCCCTGCTCCCTTCTCGGGCTCAAGCCCCCTGAGTGTGCAAGAGGAGGTCCCCAAGCCTCTTGCCCTCACTGGAACTGTCCAGAGCCTTCCCATCTCTCTGGAGGGACTTCCATCAGTTTCTGCCCCTCCTCCTCTTCTGCCAAGAACTCACGTTCAGTCTGATAGCAGAAGCATCATCTGGTACCCTCTTGAATGGAACCCAGAGTGCCTCCTTTGTGGCCTGGTTCCTGGATTTTCCCCACTCTCTCCCCATTCAGCCATGCTGATGGCAGAGAAGTAAGAACTTCCAACCCATTTCTCTAGGGAGGGGAATTGTCATCTGGCTCTGCAGAGAAGGCTCCACCTCATAGTACATGATCTTTACTATGTGCTAGGATATCACACTGAAAAGGACAAAAAAGGCCAGGAAGTGGCTCACACCTATAATCCCAGCACTTTGGGAGGCTGAGGCAGGTGGATCACCTGAGATCAGGAGTTCAAGACCAACCTGACCAACAGGGTGAAACCCCGTCTCTACTAAAAATACAAAAATTAGCCTGGCATGGTGACATGTGCCTGTAATTTCAGTTACTCGGGAGGCTGAGGCAGGAGAATGGCTTGAACCTGGGAGGTGGAGGTTGCAGCGAGCTGAGATCTTGCCACTACACACCAGCCTGGCAACAGAGTGAGACTCCGTCTCAAAAATAAAATTAAATTAAAGGAAATAAAAGGAACGTAAAAATACTTGAAGGGGCTTGTATAACATTAATAGGATTGACAGTATCTGCCTTCCAGGCTGAAGTGATTCGTTCATTATTGTAGACCGCTTTAGTCCTTTGCAATTTCTGGCAATTATACTTTTCTTTTTAACATTAAAAAATGTATAAAAATAAAAGGCAGCAGGTGGATCACGAGGTCAAGAGATCGAGACCATCCTGGTCAACATGGTGAAACCCCGTCTCTACTAAAAATACAAAAACTTAGCTGGGCATGATGGCATGTGCCTGTAATCCCAGCTACTCAGGAGGCTCAGGCAGGAGAATTGCCTGAACCCAGGAGGTGGAGGTTGCGGTGAGCCGAGATCGCGCCATTGCCCTCCAGCCTGGGTAACAAGAGTGAAACTCCGTCTCAAAAAAAAATAAAAATAAAAATAAATAAATAAATAAATAAATAAAAGGCAAAGAAAACAGAAGCATCATCCCATTAATCTAACCTTCCTTCCCCTCCTCGATCCCTGCCCCAACACCCCTGAAGACCTGGATGCAAACAAAGGCTCCAGGGAGCCTCTTCCCTGCAGTGCGGGCCTCACCTGGGGCTGAGTCAGAATCTGCATTTATTCCCCAGGACAGCCTCTAACCAGGGCAGGGGCCAGCTGTGCTGCCCAAGTGCCCTTACCCCAGCTTTGAGGCACCAGGAGGCCAAATGCAAATTAAAAATGAGAAAAAGTTTATTCTCCTTGGTGCAAAAAAAAAAGAAAGAAAGAAAAAAGAAAAAAGGAAACAGAATGCCCCCTTTCCTTTTTCTTCAGAAAATCTGTAATTGCAAGTTCTCTCCTGGCCTTTTTTTAATGTAGATCTGTGCAAAAACTAAATAAGCCTCTTTCAAGTTTCACATCCCAGGAATGTCTCCTTAAGGACCTAGGAGCCAGCATTTGAAGGGTAATCACCGAGGGAGATACATCCTTATCTCCCAGTTTCCGTTGTCAGAGAGGAGCCTAACTTTAGCCTAGGGCCTGGCTCAAGTTGCAAACACACTTCCAGTCTTTAAGAAATGAGTTAATTTTTTTTTCCTTTAAATAAAAGCAATCAGCAAACCCAGGTGGCCATCCCAGTTACCTGGAGATTTACAGAGAACCGTGTGTGACCACTGGTATTGTCAAGTCCTCCTACCTGAACAGCTGTGACGTCTCCCTTGAGAACACGGAAGGGATGGGTTGCACCCGGTTATATACAAGTGTGAGACTTCTTTCTGCCTTTGTGGTTTCTCAGCAGATTGTCTGTGATGAGCATCTCAATCTATTTAATGCCTATTCAATAATTAAACTTTTCTTTCTCTTCTTTTATGGAAAGGTTTTCTGGGTTGGCAGATTTTTGTTTTTGATTATTTCCCCAACATGTCTGATGTTCCATCCCTCGAGAGCCTCAGCCTTGTCCAGGGAGGGCATGGGGGTGAGTGGCCTAGGTGCACAGCAAGAGCTGCTCCCCAAAGGCTCGATCCCCATCAGCATGAGTCGGGCCCCTGCTGAGTTGTGTTTCCTCTCTTTTTTGTAGAGATCAAAGGGGTCCTGCTATGTTGTCCAGACTGGCCTTGAACTGGCCTCAAGGGATCCTCTCGCCTCAGTCTCCCAAAGTGCTGGGATTACTGTGTTCAGCCTTGTGTTGTATTTTCTGATCTTATCCTGCAACCCCTTTAGCCCCCAACCCGGGCCCCAGTCCCTGCCCCGCCCCCGCCTGCCAGCCCTCCCTCTGTACATTCTTTCTTTAGCTAAGTTAACACCACTGATAAGGTTAAAGACAGGCTCTTAAATTTCTGCCCTGGCATGAAAAATATGTGACCCACATGCTTCTCCAGCTTAGCTGTCCAGTGTAACTGTCAGGGACTGATGGGTGCCTGCCGGCCAACAGCCCACTCGCCCATCTCCGTCCTGACCCTCTCCGACAGGCTGAGAGGCCCCAGTCTGAACCTGGACTCCCCGATGTTGATTTTCCTGTACAAGAGTGCAGGGGCCTGGTTAAGCTGGAGAAACAGAAGGAATAGGTAGGTCTGCACACACACTTGCCTCCTTTGCAGTGAACCTTCTAGATTCTTCTAGATAGAAAGGCTGGGAGTGTGGAGGTACAGGGGTAGGAGAGCTGGGGGAGGCCTTGGCCAAGGTCAAGGAGCAGGCCCAGTTTCCATCTTTGTGTGCCTGTCTGGGACTTGGTTTCCTGTCTGTGAAGCAGGGCTGGACTGGATGCTGACAGCACCTGACAGTCATTGAGCTCCTCTGCCCCAGGCACTCAGCTGCTGGGCACAGTGCACACATGGCAGTCCAGTGCCCTCTCACACTCCATGGTGACTGAATTTGTAGTTATACCCCTGGCCCCAGATTAAAGACTATACTGTCAGCCTCTCCCTCACTAGCAGGTATGACCACTGTGGTGGCAGTTTTCTCCTTAAGAGACAGATGTTTGTGCCTCCCTCTAAGCCGCTGGCTGGCACCTGCCTGGCAAACAGCCTCTTGGGGCTGTGCAGATGAAGGCCAGGTCTGGCTGGGTCTCTGACATATGGGGCATCACACACCACCTCCACCTCCAATCAGATCCTACATGAAGAGAACTCCACCTGATGGAAGCTGCTGTTGTTTGGAGTCTTTCACACTCACAGCAGAACCTAACCCCAACCAATACAGTACGAGTATCAGCCCCACATGGTTAAGCAAGCTGTCCAAGGTCACACACAGCTCAGAGGTGGCAGAGCTGGTTTGAGCCTGCTATTGACCTTTGTGCAGACAGACCTTGGAGCAGAGTACAAAGCAATGAGGAGGTAGGTCTGGGGCTTCCTCTCCAGGAGAATCAACTGGCTGCACACAGGCCAGCGAGCCCTTGGGCAACCTGAGTCCTTGCACCTAGAAGTTTCTGTGTCCCACACGTATCCAGAATCTTAAAATGAAGATGTCTGAATTACACAACCTCCTGACAGCACCAACCCAACCCTCCCAGCCTCCTCTTTGGAGGTCAGCCCAGAGCAAGCCCTCTGCAAAGCTAATTTAATTCAGAACCACTGGGCGCACCCACAGGGCAGTGACCCTGCAGCCCTTGATTAAATGTGCAGATGGACTTGGGAGGAGGACCCCAGATGGCCTCCTCCTCCCAGGGTGGCAGAGCCTGGGGACTCATTGCTCTGTCTCCACCATCCCAGGTGTTTGGAGCAGCTTCTGACCTTCATCTGCCAATGTACTTCAGCCCTGCCCCTCCCAGATGTGGAATGTCCCCCAGGATGTGCCACCAACAAGAAGAGCCACACAACTCCAAAATAGAATCTTATCTCTCCCGTTGCCCACTTTGCTGTCAGCAACACCTCCACCATGCTTCTCCCAGGAACCCCCTTGAACTCTCTGCTTCCTCCCACATCACCACCCCACCTCTGGCCTGCCCCAGGACTGGCCAAGCCAGCCAAGCCAGCCAAGCCAACCTGGCCAGCCCTTCCGACTCCCCACAGCCACATCTGGCTGAGGTCCAGCTGCTTCCTTCCAGCAGGGCTGCCTGTTTGAGTCTCCCACACATACATCCCCACCCCACAAAGCTCCCTGCTGGGGCTCCACTCACAGCCCCTGGCTATGATCCTCCTCCCTACTTCACCCACAGGGAAAGACAGTGGCAACCCCAGGGAGACAGGGCTCCCACCTTGGGCCAAAGCTGACTACATTGGGTGGTCACATAGCCCAGTGAGCCCAGCAGAAACTCTCTCCAAAGAGGAGGCTGAGCTGCACTGAGCAGGGAGGTGGTGTCATTTTCAGAGGGACACAGAGCAGAGGCCGCAGGTCTGCAGGAGAGAGAGGCAGGAGAGTGTGTGGAGCAGAGGCACAGGCCCTGAGCCCAAAAGAAAGACAGGAAAGGATGTATCCTTGTATTGAAACCAACTTTATGCTTGAGTTGCATCCAGTTGGTTTCTGTGGCTTATAATCAAGACCCACACCCACCTCAACCCAGGCTCTAGAGAGTAGACCACTGAGGCTGAGTACAGTGGCTCACGCCTGTAATTCTAGCACTTTGGGAGACAGGTGGGCAGATCACAAGGTCAGGAGTCCAAGACCAGCTCGGCCAACATTGTGAAACCCCGTCTCTGCTAAAAAAAAAAAAAATACAAAAAAATACAAAAATTAGCTGGGTGTGGGGGCACTCGCCTGTAGTCCCAGCTACTTGGGAGGCTGAGGTAGGAGAACTGCTTGAACCCAGGAGGCAGAGGTTGCAGTGAGCCAAGATCATGCCATTGCACTCCAGCCTGGGTGACAGAGTAAAATTTGGTGTCAAAAAAGAAAAGAAAAGAAAGGAAGAGCGAGAGCAGACCTTTGTTGTTGCCTGGTCTGGGCCCACCTGGCACCTGCCAGGGTCCCAGCCGCTGAGTCAGCTCACCTTGCCCTCATCTATGCCACCTCCAGGAAGCTGTCCACAGACTGTAGCTGCTGCCCTGGCCTGGCCTCTGGGACCTGCAGCTGTCTGCTTCCATCCTATGTGGATGGTGCCTGAAAGTGAATTATTAGACCTTGGTCTAATAATGCCCACATGTCCTGAGCTACATTTCTCATAATCGAAAGAAAAAAAAAACAAATCAACACATCACTCCAGACTGGGCAACAGAGCAAGATGCTATCTCTAAAAATTAAAACTAAAACAAACAAGCAAAACAAAAACAAAAAACCCAGCAAACCTGGGGAAATGGGAAGCACCTGATTTCTGGAGTTTCCACATCATGAGATGCAAAGGTCCAGTTTTCAACAACAACAACAAATCACAAGGCATACAAAGAAATAGGAGAGTAAGACCCACTCAAAGGAAAAGAATAAATAGGCAGAAACCGTATCAGAGGAAAATCGGATGGCCTGCTTACTAGACAAATTATTCAAAATAACTCTTCAAGATGCTCGAAGAGCTCAAGGAAGGTATGAACGAAGTCAAGAAAATGATGTATGAACAAATGGAAATTCCAATAAAGTGACAGAAAATTTCTTGGGATTTTTTTTTTGGTAGCAAAAAAACTTATGAAGCTAAAGAATACAATAACTATAATGAAAAAAAATCCCTAGAGGGCTTCAAAGGCAGATGTAAGCAAAATTGGCCAGGCACAGTGGCTCCTGCCTGTAACCCAGCACTTTGCAAGGGTGAGGCAGGAGGACTGCTTGAGCCCAGGAGTCTGAAACCAGCCTCAGCAACATAGGAAAAAACGCTATCTTTTAAAAAGAAAATTATATAAAATAAAATAATTATAAAATTTGTTCAAAAAAAGAATCAGCAAACTCGAAGACTGGACATTGAAATTACCAAATCTGAGGAAGAAAAAGGAAAAAGATGGAAGAAAAATAAATAGAGACTAGGAGACCTGTGGGACACCATCAAGCGGACTAATACCCATTGTGGAAATTCCAGAAAGACAGTGAAGGCAGATTAGCAGGAGAAATAATGCCTGAAAACTTCTCAACTGTGATGAATGACATGAATATAAACATTTCAAAAAGCTCGACAAACTCCAAGTAGGATAAACTCAAAGATACTCACACTGAGGTGCATTGTAATCTAACTGCTAAAACCCTAAGACAAGGAGACAATATCGGAATGTGCAAGAGAGAAATGACTCATCACATACAAGGGATCTTCAAAAAGATTATCAGATATCTCGGCTGGGCGCAGTGGCTCACACCTATAATCTTAGCACTTTGGGAGGCCGAGGCAGGTGGATCACTTGAGGTCAGGAGTTTGAGACCAACCTGGCCAACATGGCAAAAACCCATCTCTACTAAAAATACAAAGATTAGCCAGGCGTGATGGCACATGCCTGTAATCCCAGCTACCTGGAAGGCTGAGGCTTCCCACTTGAACCTGGGAAGCAGAGGTTGCAGTGAGCTGAGATTGTACCATCACTGCACTCCAGCCTGGGTGACAGAGTGTGACTCTGCCTTGAAAAAAAAAAAAAAAAAAGGATTATCAGATACCTCATCAGAAACCTCAAAGGTCAAAAAGCAGTAGATTGATATAGTCAAAGTGTTAAAAAAAAAAAAAAATCTGGGCAGGATGGCTCAAGCCTGTAATCCCAGCACTTTGGGAGGCCGAGGCGGGTGGATCACGAGGTCAAGAGATCGAGACCATCCTGGTCAACATGGTGAAACCCCGTCTCTACTAAAAATACAAAAAAAATTAGCTGGGCACGGTGGTGTGTGCCTGTAATCCCAGCTACTCAGGAGGCTGAGGCAGGAGAATTGCCTGAACCCAGAAGGCGGAGGTTGCGGTGAGCCGAGATCGAGCCATTGCACTCCAGCCTGGGTGACAAGAGCGAAACTCTGTCTCAAAAAAAAAAAAAAAAAAAATCTGTCAGCTGAGAATCCTGTATCTGACTTAACTATTCTTTTAAAATAAGTGGAAAATGAAGACATTCCCAGATAAACAAAAGCTGAGGGAGTTCATTACCACTAGACTTGCCCTGCAAGAAATATAAGACAGCCTTTTAGGTTGAAATTGAAAGAATGCTAGACAGTGATTCAGAGCTAAATAAAGAGGCCAGGCAAGGTGGCTCACACCTGTAATCCCCACACTTTGGGAGGCTGAGGCCGGCAGATCACCTGAGGAATTAGAGACCAGCCTGGCCAACATGGTGAAACCCTGTCTCTACCAAAAATACAAAAATTAGCCTGTGCATGCCTGTAATCCTAGCTACTCAGGAAGCTGAGGCAACAGAATCACTTGAACCTGGGAGGTGGAGGTTGCAGTGAGCTGAGATTGTGCCACTGCACTCCAGCCTGGGGGACAGAGTGAGACCCTGTCTGAAAAAAAAAAAAAAGCTGAATAAAGATCTCCTCTATGGCCATACTACCCTGAACGTGTCCAATCTCAGAAGCTAAGCAGAGTTGGGCCTAGTTAGTACTTGGAGGGGAGAAATAATGATCTCCAGTAAAGGGAAATACAGGGGCAATTAAAATATAATTAATTATATAAAAGAGACTACAATAAAAGCTAGTATTACTGTAATTTTGGTTCGTAACTCCACCAAATGGGATTTGTTCCTGAAATGCTAGAACGAGTCAACATAAAATCAATAAATGTAATAGACCACATTAGCAGAAAAAAAAAAAAAACCCACATGAGCATCTCAATTGATGTCAAGAAAGTATTTGACAAAATTCAACGCTCTTTTGAAAGAAGAAAAAGGGCCCGGGAGCGGTGGCTCAACGGGAGCGGTGGCTCAAGCCTGTAATCCCAGCACTTTGGGAGGCCGAGGCTGGTGGATCACGAGGTCAAGAGATCAAGACCATCCTGGTCAACATGGTGAAACCCCGTCTCTACTAAAGATACAAAAAATTAGCTGGGCATGGTGGTGCGTGCCTGTAATCCTGGCTACTCGGGAGGCTGAGGCAGGAGAATTGCCTGAACCCAGGAGGCGGAGGTTGCAGTGAGCCGAGATCACGACATTGCACTCCAGCCAGGGTAAGAAGAGCGAAACTCCGTCTCAAAAAAAAAAAAAAAAAAGAAAGAAGAAAAAGCTCAACAAACTAAAAACTAAGAACAGAAGGAAACTACCTCAAATAATAAAATCCATACGCCAAATCACAAAACTCACGGCTAAGAACATATTCAATGCTGAAAGCCTGGAAGCTTCTCCTTTAAGAACTGAAATAGGCCTGGCGTGGTGGCTCATGACTGTAATCCCAGCACTTTGGGAGGCTGAGGCGGGCGGATCACAAGGTCCAGAGATCAAGACCATCCTGGCCAACATGGTGAAACCCCATCTCTAATATTTAAAAAAATTTTTTAAATTAAAAAAAAAAAGAACTGGAATAAGACAGAGATGCCCATTTCACCCCTTCTATTCAACATAGTATTGGAAGCTCTAACCAAAGTAATCATTTAAGAAAAAGAAATAAAAACCGTCTGAATTGGAATGGAAGAAGTAAAATTATTTGTTGGCCCAGTACCTGTACAATGTTTCAGGTGAAGGCCCAGAACAGCACAGCCCTACCAGCAGAAGTCCTGCTGTCTTTGTGTGGAATCCCAGCTATTACTTACTAGCTATGTGATCTCTCTTGCCCTCCTTGCTTCAGTTCCCTCACATGTAAAGAGGGAGAAAAACAATAGTTCATGCTTCAAAGGTTTTTTTGTTAGCTTGTTTTGAGACAGCATCTGGCTCTCTCGCTCAGGCTGGAGTGCAGGGTGTAATTTTAGCTCACTGCAACCTCAGCCTCTGGAGCTTCAGCCATCCTCCCACCTCAGCCTCCCAAAGTGCTGGGGATTACAAGCCTGAGCCACTGTGTCTGACCCAAAGGATTATTTGAGGAGCAGGTGAATTAATCTGTCAAAACCTCAAAGCAGTTGCAAAGGTGTTTAAAAATTGAAATATCACATTTTAAATTCAAATATGAGGCCGGGCGTGGTGGCTCACGGCTATAATCCCAGCACTTTGGGAGGCTGAGGTGGGAGGATTGCTTGAGCATGGGAGTTCCTGACTAGCCTGGGCACCATTGGGAGATGCTACACAAAAACTTAAATTAGCCAGGCGTGGTGGTGTGGGCCTGTGGTCCCAGCTACTCGGGAGGCTGAGGTGGGAGAATCACTGGAGCCAGAGAGTTCGAGGCTGCAGTGAGCCGAGATCGTACCACTACACTCCAGGCTGGGCCACAGAGAGAGACGCTGCCTCAAACAAACAAACAAAAACAAAAATTAAAATATAAAGTAATAATTAACAAGAGTTAATATCCACCATGTGGAGACAAGACCTGGACTTAGGAAACAGGCCCAGGGAAGGAGCAAAACAGCTGCGCTAGAGGACACGTGGGAGAATCAGTGCGTAGCAGGAGCCCGGGAAGCTTAGCGGGGAAGCGCCTCTTGGTGGAGTGAGGAATCCTATAAACTAGTGAAGATGGAAAAAACAGCATTCCCAAAGTGGGGGACAGCACCCAGAAAGACGTGGTGTTAAGAACGAGTATGAATAGCGGGGACAATGACAATGGAGATTGTGGAGTGTTGGGCTGGAAGCTGGTGTGCAGCTGTGAGCAGGCTGGGGCGGACCCCGAAACCGCCCCTGTGTTTCCCGGGCGCAGACGCTGGCAGGACGGGAGATACCCCGAGTTCTCGCGCCCTCCCTTTAGGCAGAGTTAATTCTCCCCGGCCGGTGTGCGGGCCTTGGGCCTTCCTTCTGTTGGGATCCTCCTCGCGGGTAGCCATCGCTACAAGTCGGCGGCTCCGCGAGGAAAGCTGGGAAGCTGCGAGCGCGACCACCGGAAGGGTTCTCTAGGCAGGGCCTGGCGGAGTGACGCAGTCAGCCCCCCGGAGGCCGACGCCTCCCGCCAGCCCAACCCCGCACGCGCGGCAGCCAACCAGAGACCCGCGGCGCCAACCCGCTAGCCCTCGCCCTGCAAAGCCGAGGAAACCTAGGGCGTTCAGGGGCGGGGCGCACTGTGGTCGGCGGGATGCGGCATCTGGTGACGGACGCGGCTGGGAGGGCAGCGATTGGTAAGATGAGGCGATGGGCGGGAAAGGCGTGCGGGGATTGGTGAGTTGCAGCGATGGGCGGGGAAGGCGCGCGGGGATTGGCGGGATGCGGCGCGCCGCGCGGTGAGTGGGGTCCGGGGAAACTGGGTCAGCTAGGCGTGGCGGTTCCAGGCCGCGAGGTCGGGGTCCTGGAGCGGTGGGTTGGTGACTCAGCGGACGTTCCGCAGCTGCCTCGTGGAGCTGAGCCGGGGGCATCAGCCGTGAGTAGGGCAGCCCCCGGGACGCCCTCGGCCCCACCGGAGCAGCGCGGCCTGGCTGATGCCGCCATCAAGCAAGTTCGAGCCAAAAGCTCCTTCCGAGCCACTCGTTAGACACGTGTGCTGAGTCTATGTCCCAGGCCAGTGCTGCCCCGTGACATAGATTGCAAGCCGCTACGGAATTTTTTTAGCTTTTTAGTAGGTGCACGAAAAAGTAAAAAGAAACAGAAATCAATTGGGGTAAATCCATAAATATGTCCAACATACTGTCATTTCAATTGTATGTGAAGAAATTATTGGAATATTCTTTGTACTGTTCTCGGAAATCCGTTGTGTCCAACCCAAACATCACAGTTGGACTCACCATACCTCCTATACTTCCTAGCCCCAGGTGGCTGGTGCCGCTGGTGGTTGCTCCAGGAATAGAACACAAAAGTCTCAGCCCTTGTAGAGCTTATGGTCTAGTTGGAGTCGGCGGACAACACATTTAAAATATGCAGTTTGTTAGCTGGCAAATGCTGTAAACAAGGACAATTGAAGTACCCAGGAGGGCACAAGGTGACATTTGAGTAAAGATGTAAGAACGTGAAGGAGAAGGGCAAGTGAGCCCTACAGGTATATGGGAGAGAGGCAAGCAAAAGTTCGGAGGCCCCCTGCTGTGGGGAGGGACCCAAGATGAGGGAGTGGGAACCAGGAGGGGAGAGGACCAGTGGAGCAGATCTCATAGGCAGTTGTAAGGACTTGGGGCTTTAGTCAATGAAACGAGGACACTTTGGAGAGTTTTGAGCAGAGCAGTGACTGACTTGTTTTGGTTCAGTTTGTTGTATTATTGCTTAGTAATAGGCTTATTATTTCACAGGAGGCTTAATAAAGCGGCCTCATGCCTGGAGATGAGGCAGGTGCTGGAGAGGTGGATGGAGGCAGATCAGGAATTCCACTTAGGGCACGCTGAACTTTATTGAAACCCTGATAATTGCCCAGATGGAACAGGACACCTGAGTCTGGGGTTTGGGGAGAACTCCAGGTGGGACAAACACTCCTAAGTTTCCTTTTCTCTTTTTGGATGGCAGCTACAGTGAGACATCGGTATCCAGACAATAAATTTCCAAGTGGACACAATGTCTGGTGTCAACTACAGCTGTTCCCCTTCTTTTCCCAGTGCCCTTTGGGTGCAGTGAGACACCAGGAGAGCTGCTGCTTTGGAAATAGGCAGGGGCAGCGGGAATGCTTTTATGTTTTCACAGTGACCCTCCGTGGCCTGGGTGAAAGCTGTGTGGACCAAGCAAGCCAGGAGTGTGGCCATGTTTTCTGAGCAGGCTGCCCAGAGGGCCAACACTCTGCTGTCTCCACCATCAGCCAACAATGCCACCTTTGCTCGGGTGTCAGTGGCAACCTACACCAACTCCTCACAACCCTTCCGGCTAGGAGAGCGCAGCTTTAACCGGCAGTATGCCCACATTTATGCGACCCGCCTCATCCAAATGAGACCCTTCCTGGAGAACCGGGCCCAGCAGCGCTGGGGTAAGTAAGATTTTGGGAAGGTGCTTCCCCGACACCAGCCCAGAACTTAGAAATGTCGTGCAAGAGAATGGGAACATTTCTCTAATTGATCCTACTTCCTTTTACCTTGGGAAAATTAATCTCTTTTTCCCTCAGTTTCTTCTTTAGATAGTAACAAGAATTAAATTAAGTAATTTGTGGGTTTGAAGTTAATTTTAGTTCAGAGGCTAGCTGGAGATAAGGGCTTAGTTTTGTCAGTGATGGTGATTATTTCACTGGCAGAGGAAAATGGTTTTCCTATCTTCAGTGCAGATTATTCAAGTGTCTGCCTGTGCTGTAGCCGGAGAGCCCCTCAGTGTGGCAAGCCTGGTGCCAGGCACCAGGAGCCAAGATTGGTGAGGATGCACTCTCTGGTTTTGAGGGGACCCCCCTGTGTTCACTCACATCTGTTTGCCTCTCTTCATGGCCCCCATATTTACTGGCCATTATTTTCCTGTCTCTTGGACTCTCTGTCTTTCCTAAAAAGTGGCCTGGCCAACACAACCCTTGTCCTTTGCCCCCATTTCTTCCTTGGTGATCTCACCTGCAGTTGGATTATTCTTGATGGTGAAGCAGGGACCCCATCTCCCGCTTTGAGTTTTGGGTGATTCTGCATTGCCCCATTCCTACAACTTACGTAAGAGTGGCTTTCCAGGTGGTTTTCAAATCCATCTCCTATTCTTTTTACACAGGATTTTGTAGGTGAGAGCTTGTTTTACTTGTTTTTACTATCCCTGGCACCAGGTTTAGTGGATCTCAGCCCTAGTTGTACATTGGAACCCCCTGGGCAGCTTTGGGAAGCCCATCTCATCTCACACCAAGCCTAAATCGACTCTCATTATAGGCAGCCAGAAGAACACTGGGCCCAGAAATCTAGCTAGATCATGAAATCCATTAGGGATATGTATTAGTCTGTTTTCATACAGCTATAAAGAACTACCTGAGACAGGGTAATTTGCAAAGAAAAGAGGTTTAATTGACTCACAGTTCCACATGGCTGGGGAGGCCTCAGGAAACTTAACAATCATGGCAGAGGCAAAGGGGAAACAAGGCATGTTTAAATGATAGCAGGAAAGACAGTGAGGGGACCTGCCAGACATTTTTAAAACATCAGATCGCATGAGAACTCATCATCACAAGAACAGCATGGGGGAAATCCACCCTGACAATCACTCACCTCCCACCAGGTCCCTCCATCAACACCATGTGGATTCCAATTCCAGATGAGATGTGGGTGGGGACACAGAGCCAAACCATATCAGGATGCTTTCTGTTTTATCTGAGACAAAAGTGCTATTCACCTCTCTCTCCCACAGAACCAGGGGCTCCCTCCTGCGGCTCCGGTAGCTTCTCTTCACTTTCAGCCATCAGGACACCTTCTTTGGCGCCTTTTAGAGCTCACGTACCACTCGCTGCAATGTCAGTGCCACCTTCCTGATTCTTTCTGGTAGCACATTTCTCTTCCAGTCCTTGGAGCTGCCAACATAGCTCCACAGTGGTGGACGACAGTGATTTCACTGTGCCCACACACTGGCCAGGAAACCAAACAGTTGCCATGATGAATGTGTTGATAGCGGCGGGGCAGTGGTAGTGCTCACTCCCAGGCCTGGCGGTCGATGCTGGCCATCACCCTGAACACCTCCACGTGGCTTCTCCGTGTGGTCTGCGCTACCTCACTGAAGCTCAGCTTATCTCTCCAAATTGGTCTTTCCACTGACCTGGTCCCTGAACCTGCCCAGCCCTTCCTACTGTAGGCTTTTCCCTTCACTTAGCACACTCTTCCTCGCCTTCCTGTGGCCCCATCTCAGCCCCACTGTCAGCTGAAGCGTCATGTTCTTTGAGAGGCCACCTGTAGCCACTGTGCCCGACCAGGGTCTCCGTTTTCTACCTCAGCTCACCGTTTGTTCACAGCACTTGTCACCATGGCGAGTTACTTGCTTATGGCCTATTGTCGCTCTCCCGCCTAGACCCAGTGGGCTCGGTGGGGCAAGTGTTGGCCTTTGTGTGCAGTTTTGATCTCAGTGCCAGCACACTGCCTGGGTGCAAGCGTGTCCTGCTGTCGGTTGCAGGGATCATTCTGCCCAGTACTCAGGGGCGCACTCTTGGATCCCAGTTGTGTGCCCGTGGACACATTGCTTAACCTCTCTGTGCATCAGTGGGTGATAATATCTACTCCTGGCATGTTTTCAGGGTTGGCTGAGTTACATGTACAGTGCTTAGGCCACTTGGGGGAGATGAGTGGGCTAGGTGAGGATGTGGCGTCTGCTGCATTGCAGTGTTTCCTCCAGGCCTCGATGTGTGCTTTGCAGGGACCTGTTTTCCTCCCTCCCACCCGCACTGACTCTCCATACCTTTCTCCTTGAGAGTGCCAAGCCCCTCCCATGTGTACTGCTCTTCCCCAGGATCCTGGGAAGGGGCTGGGGAAGATAGTGCCCAGGTACCCCAGGCAAACAAGGCCACCTAACTCCACAGGGAATGGAATGGGTAGAGGGGATCTGAGGTCTACATTTTGAGTATCTCTGCTCTAAGGGGGATGAAGCATTTGGTGGGGGTGAGGGCGGGGTGGAAAAATCTAAAGTCTTAAAGAAAATGGCAGTTATTTGTAGGGCAGGGCTGTGTTGAGACTTGGCATCCTTCTTTTTAAGAATCAGTGTTGTAGGCCGGGCACGGTGACTCACGCCTGTAATCCCAGCACTTTGGGAGGCCGAGGCGGGTGGATCACGAGGTCAAGAGATCGAGACCATCCTGGTCAACATAGTGAAACCCCGTCTCTACTAAAAATTCAAAAAAAATTAGCTGGGCACGGTGGCGCATGCCTGTAATCCCAGCCACTCGGGAGGATGAGGCAGGAGAATTGCCTGAACCCAGGAGGCGGAGGTTGCGGTGAGCCGAGATCGTGCCATTGCACTCCAGCCTGGGTAACAAGAGCGAAACTCCGTCTCAAAAAAAAAAAAAAAAATCAGTGTTGTAATTTAAGTGAAGCAATACTTTGTATTAGTTTCTTGTGGCCACTGTAACATAGCACCACAAACTGACTTAAAACAACGGACATTTACCCTCTGGCAGTGCTGGAGGCCAGAAGTTGAAATCCAGATGTCAGCAGGATTGGCTCCTTCTGAAGGCCTGAGGGGAGGATCCTTCCTGGCCTCCTCCGGTGTCTGGAGGTCGCCCTGGTGTTTCTGGCCTTGTCTTCACACTCCGTCTTGTCTGTGTGTCTGTCTCTCTGTGCCTCATAAGGGACACTTGGCATCCAACCACACCCAGAGTCCCTGGTCCCCTGTGGCTAACTCACCTTTTACTGTCATCCTGAAGTCCAGGGGGTCCTTGCACTTGATGCTCTCTCCTTCTGGCAACGGCCAGGACCCTGTTACTGGCCACTCATGGAGGGCTGGTCAGGGCCTCCGTGGCCTCTGTCAGGGGGTGGGGGCCACTCCATCTCTAAGTCTGTGCCCGTCATGTCCCAGGCAGTGGAGTGGGAGTGAAGAAGCTATGTGAGCTGCAGCCTGGGGAGAAGTGCTGTGTGGTGGGCACTCTGTTCAAAGCCATGCCGCTGCAGCCCTCCATCCTGCGGGAGATCAGCGAGGAGGTGAGGCGGGGTGCCACACAGAGGAGCAGCCAGGCGGACCCAGCCTTCCCCTAGAACACCTTCCAGGGCATAGGGGGGTGGGGAAGCAGGTTCAGAGGTAATGGGCTCCAGAGGGGTAGGGGCTGCAGTGCTGGCTCACCAACACCAGAGGCTTGCTGGGCTCTAGCCCCAAGACTACCTCTTGTTTCCGCACTCCAGCACAACCTGCTACCCCAGCCTTCTCGGAGCAAATACATCCACCCAGATGACGAGCTGGTTTTGGAAGATGAACTGCAGCGTATCAAACTAAAAGGCACTATTGATGTGTCAAAGTTGGTTACAGGTAGGTAGCCCAATGAGGGGATGAGGGTGATGCGGGTGAAGAGCCCAGCAGAGATGTGTTAGGGATGATGTGAGTGGGGAGCTGGGGGGCATTGGGGGCATGTGGCCTGGGCACACATGTGTTCTTGAGGAGGTAGGTGAGGCTCCAGGCAGTCGGGGGCCATCAGGGTGGATGTGATCTGGCTGGGAGATGGGTCTCCCCGCCTCCATCCAAAGGCAGTGACCCCAGGAAGCAGGCATGCATCCCGGAGTCCTAGGTGAGAATTCACCAGTGTGGCTATGGAGGACTGACTGGTTTTGCCCATTGTGGTGACTGGAAGGACTGGTAGCACCTGGGGCTCCCTACTCAGGCCTGATGCCACTGCTCCCCAGGGACTGTCCTGGCCGTGTTTGGCTCCGTGAGAGACGACGGGAAGTTTCTGGTCGAGGACCATTGCTTTGCTGACCTCGCTCCCCAGAAGCCCGCACCCCCTCTTGACATCGATAGGTGAGCAGTGGTTCTTGGGGGCTGGAACCAGTTCATGGTGAGTGGAATCTTTGAGTCACGCCTGGGAGGGGCTCCCTCCCTTCTCAGCACCCTGGAGGACCCCCCTTCTCCCGTAGGTTCGTGCTGCTGGTGTCCGGCCTGGGCTTGGGTGGAGGTGGAGGCGAGAGCCTGCTGGGCACCCAGCTGCTGGTGGATGTGGTGACAGGGCAGCTTGGGGATGAAGGGGAGCAGTGCAGTGCTGCCCACGTCTCCCGGGTCATCCTCGCTGGCAACCTTCTCAGCCACAGCACCCAGAGCAGAGATTCTATCAACAAGGTATGGAGCCTGCCTGGCTGCATTTAGCCCCAGCCCGGGAGCCTGTGAGCCTGTAAGACCCTCCTTCCCCATGACAAGTTAAGGACCCTATGGTCAGTGGAAGCGCCCCACAATGACCCTGGGGCCTCCTGCACTGGGGCTCCTCGTGCCCCGGCCCTCACTGAGGGCGGTGGGAGGCTAGAAGGGAGTGAGGGTCTATGGGACAACACCTGCATCTTCCAGCTGGTGGTGCTCTGCTCTCCTCTGAGCCTGGGACTTGCCTGGGCCTGATGGCCTACTGGGCTTCTATTCCAGGCCAAGTACCTCACTAAGAAAACCCAGGCAGCCAGCGTGGAAGCTGTGAAGATGCTGGATGAGATCCTCCTGCAGCTGAGTGTGAGTGAGCTGGTGACTGGAGGGGTGATGGGGATTGCAGTCTTCAAAGCTGCCACCAGGCAAGAGAAGTCAGGCAGGAGGGCAGGGGGAGTGGCTGGAGTTGGGGTCTGGGGCTCCTTTGGGGCCCTGTGAGCTGTCCCTGCCCTGTGCTTTCCAGGCCTCAGTGCCCGTGGATGTGATGCCAGGCGAGTTTGATCCCACGAACTACACACTCCCGCAGCAGCCCCTCCACCCCTGCATGTTCCCGCTGGCCACTGCCTACTCCACACTCCAACTGGTCACCAACCCCTACCAGGCCACCATTGATGGAGTCAGGTAGCTGGCACAGCCATACTTGAGTCTGACCTAGCCTTTTGCCTCAGGAGGCACAAATTGGGGAGGGGGAGGGTCCAGGAAGGTGACAAGGCTGCAGAGGCCCACCTGGCATCTGTTCCTTCTCTCGGGCACCCCCACAGGAGCACCAGATGAGCTCTGGGCTGACCACTGTGGGTGGCACCCTTAGCCAAGGGTCAGCTGAGCTTTGCCTTGCAGATTCCTGGGGACTTCGGGACAGAACGTGAGTGACATTTTCCGATACAGCAGCATGGAGGATCACTTAGAGATCCTGGAGTGGACCCTCCGGGTCCGTCACATCAGCCCCACAGCCCCTGACACACTAGGTAACACACCCAGCCACATGGGGTGGAAGCAGGGGGCCAGGAGGCCTGGCAGGGCCCCAAAGTGCACAGGGTCCCCTTGTGGCTTTGTACTTGCCAGTGTTGCTGAGAGCTGAGGACAAGTTCAGAGGGTTGATGCCTGCTCTGAAAGCTACTCTGGAATCTTAATTCTATGACCATGGGCTGCCCACCCCAATGGGTAGTGATAGCAGGGCCAAGCTCTTGCGGCAATGTCTGCAGGTGCTCCTTCGTCACACTGGGGGTCTGCTACTGGCCTGCAGTGGAGGGGGTGCTGTGGCCCCACATCCTGTGCAGAGTACTCATGCTGAGGCCGGAACCCTCCTCAGAGCTGGCCCTCTCTTCTAGGTTGTTACCCATTCTACAAAACCGACCCATTCATCTTCGCAGAGTGCCCACATGTCTACTTTTGTGGCAGCACCCCCAGCTTTGGCTCCAAAGTCATCCGAGGTAATTTTTCTCTTCTGGGGGCCCAAGCCTGAATTGTCATGAGGGGCTTGCTGTCACCTGGGGACAAAGTTCACAAAGGTTGTGGAGTCCCTCTGGCCCCTGTGGGATGGACAGCTGAGGTCTGCTGCACAGCCATCATGTCACTGTGGGAGCGAAGCTGCCTGGCCAGCTGGGCAGGGGCTGGAATGGCTCCCAGCCTGTGTGCTTCTCAGGGCTGGCTCTGGTCTCCTATTGTCACCACCCCACTGTGTGCCAGTGGGGACTCCTGTTTATTTCTGGCAGCTTCTCTTTAAGGCAGGACTTACTTGGAACCTAAAGTGGGTCCTGTGTGGCTTCTTTGCAGGTCCTGAGGACCAGAAAGTGCTGTTGGTGACTGTCCCTGACTTCAGTGCCACGCAGACCGCCTGCCTCGTGAACCTGCGCAGCCTGGCCTGCCAGCCCATCAGCTTCTCGGGTTTCGGGGCAGAGGATGATGACCTGGGAGGCCTGGGGCTGGGCCCCTGACTCAAAAAAGTGGTTTTGACCAGAAAGGCCCAGATGGGGGCTGTTCATTACCCGCAGTGTCGGCATTGTAAATAAAGCCTGAGCACTTGGTGATGCAAGCCTTGAGCCTCTGGGCACTCTGGGTCTGGGACTCCTCAGGGGTGTCCACAGTGACCATAACCCCTGTGCCCATAGGCCGGTCTCCCTTGTCCTTCCCCTCTGAGCCCTCAGAATGTGAGCAGTCCGTGCCACGAGCTTGTTTTATTCTAGTGACCTTGGCTCCCTCCCCTGCCGCCACTCCAACACTGCAGCAATCCCATCTCTTACGAGACTGGCAGGTGGAGCAGGAGCCTCCACAAAGCCTCTGGCTCTTAGGTCCTGGTCATCTTTGCACCCCCCTGAAGGGTAGGACCGGCCCTTCCTGCAGTGTGCACAGTGTGTGCTAATGGGTGATGTGACTGGTCAGCAGGCTTGTGAAGTGCTGCTGCTGTAGCTTGAGCTGGGCTGGTAGGGCCTTAGTGGGATCCTGATCTCAGAAGTCCCCAAAGTTCACTGTGTAGGTCTCCACTGTTGTGAAGGGGAATGCCTGACCAGTGGCCATCTCCTCCTCCTCTTCCTCTTCTTCTTCCTCAAACTCAGTCTCCAGCTGGGTCTCAAACTCAGGCTCCACCTCGGTCCCAAACTCAGGCTCCAACTGGGTCTCAAACTTGGGCTCCACCTCAGTCCCAAACTCTGTCACCACCTCTGTGTAGGTCTCAGTCTCCCACTCCTCCCAGCCAGCAGTGGTTGGGGGTACAACACCCCAGGGCTCCATGGTAGTGCTCAGGGTGGTGGCAGGGGCAGGGGGCAGTGTGGTGGGCACAGTGTGGGGGTCTAGGGTGGTGGTGGCGTTGAGGCGCCGCAGCCGCATCTGTGCCCGAAGCCGCAGCCGGTGCTGTAGGCGCCGCTGCTGCAGGCGTCTCTGCTGGGGAGTCATAGGACGCGATGGGTCTATGCGTGGGATGGGCCGGTTCCCATTCATGGCCATGATCTCCCTGATACGCTTCCAGTTGGAGCGAGCCAAGATGAAGTTGCACTGAGTGGCCCCAATGTCATAGTCAACATTGCAGGTCTTGGCGCTTGGGGTGTAGCCCTCTGCGTGGGCTGTCACGCGGTACTCACCCGGATTCAATATTCGCCAGTAATCACCACCACTGGCTGCAGAGGGAGGACGAGCCGTGTGCTCCAGAGCGCCCTTCCCAGGCCCCCACCCTCCCACCCAGTCCTGCCCCCTGGCCCCGCCCTCCCCCTCTGAGTCCCGCCCCTAGGCTCCGACCCCGGTCCCTCCCCAGGCTCTGCCTGCTTTTGGAGTTCCCCAAGCTCCCCCGCTCTCCCGCAGGGTCCTCCCTCAGGAAGTGGGGGTAAAGGTGTGCACACTAGGTACCTGTCTTCACGCCGTGATTAATGCCACTCACAGAGATGGTGGCATTGGCAATGGGGATGCCTTGCTCGTCCGTCACCACCCCCTTAATGCCGCGGTGCACCTGGGGAAGCAGGTAAGGGCTGTTGGGCCTCAGGAAGATCCAATGTGGTGCCCTGCTCCCTCCCGCCCGTCCAGGGCCTCGTGCTGGCCGGGCCGTGCGCCCTCCTCTCCCCAGGCACTGCCCTGGCCGCCTCACCTGCTCCATGAAGGTGAGCAGCGCCTCCTTGTTGTTCTCCCACTCGCGGGGCAGCTCACTCTCATGAGGGAACTTGTCACAGCCCAGGTAGAAGGAGAGCTCCAGGCAGTTGGTATGCAGGTAACTGAAGTCATTGATAGCTGGCCAGGAACAAACACAGACCCAGAGTCAGCCCCTCTCCGGGGCAGGCCCCGCCCACAGCCCCTCCCAGGCTGACTCACTCCCCGACCGGGGGTTCCACTTGGCCCCGTTAACGATGCCCATGC
Organism: Callithrix jacchus; assembly: GCF_049354715.1. Taxonomy (NCBI): domain Eukaryota; kingdom Metazoa; phylum Chordata; class Mammalia; order Primates; family Cebidae; genus Callithrix; species Callithrix jacchus. The sequence continues at coordinate 12,203,934 of NC_133512.1, read as the reverse complement.
CGCCGGTGTAGTCCTGGGCTTGGCAGCCTCCGCGGTAGGGCTCTGTCAAGGTGAGGTGGGCGGAAGCGAAGGAGATGGCGAGCCAGCGGAAGACGGCATGGTCTGGGGTCTCCTGGGCCTCAGAGACCTCGTCCTCATCCTCCCCCCGGGCGGCTGCCATGGCTGCGGCCAGCAGCTGCTCCTCGGTAGGTGTGCGGGCCATGTCGTAGGGATAGGATACTAGCCGCTCGCCGCCGTTCAGATTTGCTCCCAGCACGAAGGGGTTCTTCTCCATCCAGGCAATGATGGCCCGGACCTCCGTGGATACCTGGGGTGGCCAGCACGTGTGAGACCAGGGCTGCAGCCTCTGGCCACCATCCCCCACCTGGCCCAGTCATTCTCCAAGAAGCCTCACAGCAGTACTCGCACACTCCCCTGTTCCCCAACCCCCAGAGTGAGCCTCAGCGTCTGGAGCTCAGGCACCACTAATCCCACCCCCAAGCCCAGAACACCAGGACCCCAGGGTCCGGCTGCTCCCTCCTGCCCTGTCACCCTGGCAGGAGCCTCACCGTGGCATCTGGTGAAAGGTAGCGTTCAGGGATGGGTAAGTTATTGTTGGGGACCCGGTAGGGGACCCATTTCCTCTCCTCAGCTCCCCAGAGCACAGAGTTGAGATCCGGGAAGTCTTCAAAGATGTCAAAGCCCTCCTCTGTCCACAGTCCCAGGGCCCAGTTCCCAAACTCTGAGCCCTGTGGGGAACCAGCAGAGTGGGCATCGGCCACCCCACCCCCACAAGTCCCGGTGGCCTGGCCCCTGACCAGCCTTACCCCTCAACCCACCATTTGTGCTGCCACCTCGTAGCCATCAGGGTTCAGCGAGGGCACCAGGTGGATGCGTGTGTCCTGCACCAGGCTACGCACACGCGGGTTCCCATCGCGGTACTCGCGGCACAGGTACTGCATGAGCAGCAGCAGCAGCTCTCGGCCCAGCACCTCGTTGCCATGGATCCCAGCAGTGTAGCGGAACTCAGGCTCCCCTGCAAGGGCAGGAGCCTCAGCAAGCACTCAGTCTCCCGAGGCCCAGGGCAGCTGAGGAAGGACTCAGACCCACTTCACACCGAGGGTCTGGGGGACAGCTGGGGCTCTAGGGCCCTGCAAGACAGGCCAGAATCCCCAAAGAGGCTCCAGAACAGGTGGGAGGCAGTGAGCTCTGCACTCACTGAGCAGCGCAGGCCAGCTGTAGTGCCACAGCCTTGCCTCCATCCCATGTGGGAGGTGAAGCTGAGCCCTCTCCTGAGCAGCACTCGGGCCATGCCTCCAGGGCAGAATAATGCCCCCACAGACCCTCACCCAGTTCATGCTCCCCAGGGTTGTCTGAGATCTCCATGGCATAGATCTTGAGGCCTCGTGAGCTCTTGCCCAGGCTGTAAGTTCGGGTGATGGTGGGGCACTCCTCATTCACCAACTTCATGAGCTGGGACAGAGGGGGAGGACACAGAATCAATCACACAATCCGCCCCCCCCCCCACTGAGCATACCCCTTCTACTGCCAGGGTCTGCTTTATGGTGATGGAGAGGCTTGACCCCTTCGGGCCACCTCAGCTGCCCTCAGGCAGCCCCCAGATGCTGGCCTCCTTCCTAAGGTGAGGGACAGTCAACATCCCTGGAACCAGCAGGGACTGGGCCCAGTGACAGAAGCACCAAGCGCACATTCCCGTCAGTCACAGACAGGTCCCACCCCGGCCCCGAGACAGCCGCTCCCAACCTGGCGCATGTCTTTGTAGCTGTGGTGCCGGAAATCCAGGTCGTCGGTGGCCACCACTTCGTTCTGTGCATAGTAGCTGTAGACAGCTGCAAGGGAGGCAGGGTTGTCTTTAGCCGGGTGCTGCCTAGCACCCTAACATCCCACCTCCCCTCTGAGTCCCTGCCAGCTCCCACACTCACGGGCCACAGCGCACCCCAGCACCTCCAGGCGCATGCACAGGCTGCCATTCCAGGTGAGTGGGTAGATGCGGATGAAACGAGCCACCACCGGCTCCGGGAGCTCACTCAGCACCGGCGTGTCCTTGTCCACATTCCCATGAAAGGTCTGGGGAGAGGCAGGCCTCAGAGCGGTACTGCCAGGCCCTCTGAGAGCCCACTGCCCGCCCAGACAATAGAAGTGGAGCCGAGAGCCTGGGTGTGGTGCCCACCATTTCCTCATAGCCGTTGGTGTACATCACCCACGTCTGGCTGTCGTTGCTGAAGCCCACGAAGAAGGTGGTCACAAAGTCATCACTGTGGAGTGGACAGTGGTGAGAGCAAGGCCCTCAGACGGCCTGAGCCTCCCTCTTCTGAGCCCCAAGAATTTAAGAGCTAGCAAGGCTGTGGCGTATGGCCCAGGTGTGGAGCCTGGGTCCTATGCCCACCACATGGCCGTGGGCAGGTGATCTGTCCCTAAACTCATGTGCTCATCATGACACGGGCTGACTGGCCATGGCTGAGGAGTGAGGATGGGCAGGGTCAGCCCCTCACTGATCTTTCTGGCCTTCTTTGGCTGGCTCAAGGGCTCACTGGAACACAGAGCCATGCCTGTGGAGCCACTTGCCCCTGCCGACCGCCCATGAGCCTGGCCACGCACTGAATGCTGGAGTCTCGGCCCTGGGTGATGACGCCTGTGAACCGGGTAGTCCTCCTGGTGTCCACCTCGATCCACTGGGTCCTGGCATCATCCTCAGCACACCACGCACCATCATAGTAGTCGTCCTCAGTGGCACCGGCCTGTCCACGGGACAGAGGAGGCTGAGCATGGGCAGAGGAGTCCCTTGTCCTGGCTGGGAGATGGGCCCATCCCAGTGCCCACCTGCATGTTGAGCCGGCCGCGCTGTGCCCCCAGGCCGTGGCGCAGCATGGAGGAGGCTCGGATCTGGTTGTCCTCGATACGGTGTGACTCCATCCCAATGGGGGGACATTCTAAGGACACGTACCCCAGACTGGTATCTCACTAGCTCCATCCTTCTCTCCATCAAACCCAGAACCAAAGAGCCCAGAGCCCACTACCAGCACATCAGGGGCACCAGTCAGAGGGCAGCTCTGGTGGGCCGGTGGCTCCCTGGCGCCCTGTACCAGCCCACCTGGAATCGACTCAAACCCAGGCAAGGAGCTGCTTCTGATTCCAGTCTGTGCTTCCCCTCCCTGGGCCTCAACTGCCGCATCTGGAAAATGGGCTACCATGCCCAGCTGTCGGGGAACATGGGGCACATGTGAAATCACAGGTAGAGCTGCCCCAAGGCCTGGCCACAGATGTCATCCAGATGGGGACCGTCTGCACAATAGCCCTGCAGGGACACCTGTGAAGGTACCTGGGGTCCTCACTTGCCACCAAGGCCCCAGTCCTCCCCCTACCACGCCCAGCCACTAGGGACCCTAGGGAATTGCCACCCTCCTGAAGCAGGCCAGGCTGGGATCCTCCCTTCTGGGTCCCAAGAATCTAAAAGTAGGAAGGGTTCCAGGGGCCTGGGTCCTGTTTGTGGCCTTGGGCCAGTCACTTATCCCAGCACCGCCATCCTGTGGCCCCCCACACCCACACCCCGGCCCCCCACTTACTGACTTTCTCCGTAGGCGTCCACTCCTCCTCCACCTCCTCGCCCTTACGGGGCTCTAGGGACAATGAAGGGAAGACATGGCACTAAGGGCCAGGAGGCAATCGGGAGTCCAGCTGCTGCCCCACAGGGCCCCGGCCCCGAGCCCAACCACACACCTTTGTGGTCCTTGCCCTTCTCCACTGCCCACTTGTCGGTCTCCTCCTTGGGGCTGCCGTCCTCTTTTTTGGGTTTCTCTGGAAGGTGCAAAGTAGGAGGGGCCTGTCAGCCTGGCTCTGGGCTTCAGGGGCCACATGGGGTGGGTCAGGCAGGCCCCAGGTGGCCTTTCAGGGCAGGCCTCATGCGGGCAGTCCTTGGTCCCACTCACTCAGCTTCTCCTTCTCTTCGTCCGTCTGGCGCTCAGCATCGGGCTTCTGCGGCGGAGGAGGCCCAAAGTAATAGTCCACTGCGGGGAGGGAGAGCCGGCTGAGGCCGCCCTGACCCTGCTGCGGGGCCTCAGCTCCTGGGTCCACAGGAGCTCAGCAGGGCAGGACCACACCACCCGGGAGGAAGACAGGAGGTGGGGGACAGCCAAGTGGGGAGAGAGGGTCCTGCAGGAGTCAGGAGCAGCCAGAGCTCAGGGAGCAGCTGAGCAAGACCCTGCTGAAGTCACCAGCCCGGCCTCCCAGGAGGATCTGGCCTGAGGAAAGGAGGACTCGAGGCCCAGGGCATGGGAAAGGCTTGGAGGGACAATTGGCGCCTGTGCCTGGGGTTGCGGGCTGGGGGTGCTGTGGGGGGACATTGGAAGCACTGATAGGGACCCAGGGGCAGGGAAATGGAGACACACAGGCTGCCGCCCAGGGGAAGAGGAAACCAGAGGGCTCCAGGGACACAGGGGCATAAGTGAGAGGGAGGCAACATTCCTCGGGCTCCCTTAGGAGAGTGGGGCGGTGGCCAAGAGCTCGCAGAAAGCCAACTAGAGCACAGGACTGGGAGGGCTGGAGCGCACATGGGTGACAGGGCAGAGTGCATGCCTAGGGACACTACAGTAGAGGCCACAGCCAAGAAGGAACCAGGGAAGTAGCCAAGGAAAGACCAGCCTGAGGGCAGAGGAGACAGGGCAATGGCTGGCCTGGGGACCCAGGGGCTGGCGGGGGCATCGAGGTAATTATGGGCACAGATGGGGTTGCAAGGTGGGTGAGCCAGCCCCAAGCCCCACCCACCTACGTCCCTCAGACTCTGAGGTTCTGGATACTCACTGTCATCATAGTTGGGGATCACGTAGCCATCCCCATAGTCGGGGGGCAGTGGGGGCAGCAGAGGCTTCACAGGCAGCTCTGGGGAGGCGGGAAGGTTAGGAGGGAACAGAGCGCCCATGTCTGCGGCACCCCACCCCTGCCCCCCATCCTACCAGTCTTCTCCTCTGGGGCCGGGGCCGGGGCCTTCTCCTCAGGGGGCTCTGGCCAGACCCGCTCGGGCCTCCTCCTTCTGCTCGGGGGTGGCCTGGGCCGCTTCTGGCGCCGAACGTACTCAACTGAGGGGGAGGCAGGCTCTGAGTGGGGCCCAAGGCTGGGATGGGCCCATCAGTGGGTCCCCCAGGCCAGGGTCCAACCCAGGTGGGGCCGGCAGGGCCCTACTCACAGTCCTCATAGTCCTCCCTCTCGATCTGGTCATTGTAGTCCAGTGTGGGCAGCTCGGTCTCCTCCTCTGGCTCTGAAGGGAAAGCGCTGGTAGCTGCCTGACAACCCCACCCAGGCCCACTCTGGGGAAGCCCTCAGTCCGGCCGGGCGGACCACGGCCACTCACCAGGCTGGTGCTCCCGTGCCTCCTCTCCTGGACCCTGCCAGTTATTTGGGAGGGGCTCCCCTGCAACACGGGAGTTCCAGAAGCAGGTGGGCAGGAGGCCTGCTCTGACCAGCCTGGGAGTCTTAAGCCCCCAGCCACCCATGGAGCCCACAGAGCCTGCGGCCACCCTCCTGAGGCTGAGCTCACTCCAAGGAGGCCTGAGATCCCCTGACCTTCAGCTCCCTGCTGCCATCACATGGGGCCAGAGAGCAGGGCCCCTCTTCTGGGGAACCCACTGTGCTGCTGGAGGCCCTGCCGAAAAGCTGCCCCCAGCAAGAGAAGGCAAAAGGGAACTCCACAGACCCAGAGCCCAGGTATATCTTGGCAGGGGCCTGGGGGACAGAGGTCCCACCACAAGGCTGCCAAGCCCTCTCCTTACCCAGGAAAGGCTACAGTACTAAGGGAACCCACCAATCAAATTGAGAAATTAACAGCAAAAGCAAGGTCCCATCCAGCCGGAAGCTGAAGGCCTATAGGAAGCAGGGCCGCAGAAACCTGCCTCCCACTCCCTGCCTCCACCAAGCAGGCAGTCAGAGCTCCATCACCCCAGAGAAGCCGGGCACAAACCTCCCTCCTGGGGTAGTTCCTCAGGGCCAGGGCTGGGGGGTGAGGGCAGTGGCCACTCCAGGGTTTCTGAGGGAGCCAGAGTAGGGGGACTCTTCCCTGACAGGGGCTTCTTGGTGGCCTTGGGTGGCTTCTCCTTGGGCTTCTTGGTGGCCTTGGGTGGCTTCTCCTTGGGCTTCTTGGTGGCCTTAGGTGGCTTCTCCTTCGGCTTCTTGGTGGCCTTGGGTGGCTTCTCCTTCCCCTTCTTGGGTGGCTTCGGGGACCCCTCCAGGGACAGTTTGGGCACCTTGGGGCCTTTGTCTTTCTTGCCTTTCTTCCCTTTGTCTTTGGTCTTTTCCGGAGGCACTGTCCAAGATGCAGACTCCCGTCAAATGAACAGAGCCAGCTCTGTGCCCCCAAGGGGCCCCTCTCCAGATGTCCACAACCGGGACACAGGGACTCTTGTCAGTTCCCGGTGAGGATCAGCAAACTGAGAGGTTAAGTCACTTGCCCAAGTGGCAAAGTGCAATCTGGACCCGGGCTTTCTGTCTGCACATCTGGGGCTGTGGGAACCAATCTCAACCTCTCTAAAGGCTGAGCATAGGGTGCCCAGTTCCCAGGGGGAGGTCCTCACCACCCCCCACCTGCCAAAACCTCAACAGGGGCTCTTTACTATCCACTCCTCCACTGTTCTGTGCTGGGCACAGAAGGGGCAGAGAGGTGACTGAGCCATCCAGTCCTGGAGGAGCACCTGTCATCCCTGCCAACTGCCATACAAAGGTAAGGACATGGGCCCAGGACCTTCCCCGGGTCTCTTACGGGGCAAGAAAATCTTCAAAGGAAAGGGACATTTGGTGAATACTGAAGCCTAAAGAAAAGGAACTGGTTCCCTTCCGAGAAGTAAGGGGTTAGAATTGGTTGGAAGGATAGGGAGTTCTGGGGGGTTCTAGGGCCACACAGAGGACTTTGGAAAGGACAGGTAGGGAGCTTGTGGCTACTCATTTCAGAGTCTGGGAGAGGGAGTGGGGGCTGGGTGTGAGGATTCCCCATCGGAATCCTCTCGGGACCCTAAGCAAGAGCTGCAAGTGCTTGAGAACCTGAGGAGAGGTGGGGAGCATGAGGGAAGTTTGGCAGAAACACAGGAAAGTTACCAAATGCAGGCAGCCAGGGGACTCAGGGCTGCTAGAGCGGTGCCCCAGAGCCAGGAGAGCAAGCCTGGAAGGAGAGCCAGAGGCAGGAGGGGCACAGGGAGCCCAGGGTGTGGGGAGAAGCCAGGAAAGATCTAGAGCTGGGGTGGCAGGGGAGGGGCTGCTGACATCAGGAATGTTGGATAGTGCCTTGGAATCTCCTGGGAAAGAGGAATCACAAGACCCTCTGCCACCTTCCAGAGGGCCACGTTGAAAACAGCTAAGATTTACTGGCTACTGATTATGTAAGAGGCCATGGGTGAAATGCTTCAGTGATGCATCACCTCATCTAATTCCCTAGGCATGCAGGACCACCCAGGGCTCACCACCACCTGGAAGCCCTGTGGGAAAAGGGGTCTTCACAACCTTCTCACCTACCCGAGTCCTCCTGGAGTAGGAGGGCAAAGGCAGGAGGGAGGGACGACCTGAAGCTGTGCCACCAACAGGCAGAGTGGTCCCATTAGTATGGCAGGGGATGACACAGACGGCACAGTCCCCTGTGGCTCAAGCCTAGTCCCTGTCGGGTACTGGAGGACTGGGGATGAGGGACCTGTACAACCACAGCACCAGCTCTAGAGCCACCGGCCCCCAAAAGCAGTCCTGCTGCCAGATGCTGGATGTGCCTCCAGGCCAGCAATGACCTCGGCCTGGCACAGGGTCCCGCCAGGCATCTGGGCTCGCGTGCGCATTAGTAAAGCCAGTCATTCCTCCCCGCGGCAGACTGGTGAGTGGCCAGACACTGCCGAGTCACCCTGTTCCCACCTGAGATGCCAGCCCCCAGGCCCCCACCCTGCCCCAGGCTCTTACCTTCTGCAGCCGCCCCCGGCCGCGCCCCTGGCTTGCCCCCCGCCTGGGCTTTTCGGACCCGCGGGGTGGGTTCCGGAGGCGGCGGGGCTTCCACGTTGTCGTCCTCCCGGGGCTCAGGCGGGAGCTCTGACAGGAAGCCCTCGAGGAACTCCTCGATCTCGTCGTCGGTCAGCACTGTCTGCGGGCGCCCTCCGGGGCATAGGGCCAGCAACACCAGGAGACAGCCGAGCAGGGGCGCCCCACGCACGGCCGCCATGGCCGCGGCACGCGCGGGGGGCTCCGGAGAGGGCGCGGGGGATCAGGGGTTCTGGGGGCTCCGGGAAAGGGCGGAGAGGGGATCGAGGCAGGCCAGGGAATCCGGGAAGGGGAGGGAGGGAGGATGCGGTGAGCGAGGGAATCCGGGAAAGGGCGGGAGAGTGGATTAAGGTGGGCGAGAGGACCCGGGAAGGAGTGCTGGGGGACTCCGAGGCCAGCGGGGCCCAGGGGTGGTCGGGGCTCTCCGAGGCCCTGGCGGCTAATAGGCGCTCCCGCCCCGCGTGGCGCACTCCCGCGCGGACAGCAGTCTCCAAAGCGTTGGCGGGGGCTGGGGCGGGGGCGCCGGGGCTTCCGGAGCCGGCTCCCCACCCCCGGGGAGGAGGAGGAGGAGGAGCCGGGAGTGGACGGAGGGGCTGCGGGGGGGCGGGGGGCGAGGGGCGGGGCAGGCAGGAGGGCGCCGCGCGCCTGGCACTGTCCAAAGCACGGAACTGCGGGAGGCGAGCGTCCCAGGCCCGGAGACTTGCGCCTGGGACAGAGGGGTAGGGGGCGGGGGCGACTGGGAAGACAGAGGGCCTCAGGGAAGAAAAGGTAGTGGGAAGGGCCTGGGGTGCAAGTCTGAAGGGGCCACCGTCCCTCCTCCCTCTGCCCTAGGCACCGCCCTTAAGGCGGGACCCTAAGACCACCGGGGCGCTGAGCCCGCCGCGGGTGACTAGGAACCCTGGACGGAAAGCTTTAGTGTCAGGCCTCTGAGAGACCTCTCCCAATCTGAGGGCCACAGAAAGGCCGCCCCATCCTTCCCAGGACCTGGAGCCTCTGCCCGTGGGCCCTACTGCACCCAGGGACAATTCATTCAGTCGTCCCACCAACCTCTTCAGGTCTGTGTAGGGCAAGGCCCTGTGCTGGGCCCAGGGAGGGACCACAGGGTGGGAACTCACTTTCCAGTCAGGAGGCAGGTGCAAAACTGCCCCCACAGTGGCCAGCTGCCCTGCTGGGGGCAGGAATCCCATGTAAGGGCATGTCATCCCTCCCCTCCGGGTCCCAGAGTGGACAAATAGCTATTTCTCACCTTCTTCTTACCAGAACCCACCCCCTCTTTTTTTTGAGACAGAGTTTCACTCTTGTTGCACAGGCTGAAGTGCAGTGGCATGATCTCTGCTCACTGCAACCTCCACCTCCCAGGTTCAAGCGATTCTACTGCCTCAGCCTCCTGAGTTGCTGGGATTACAGGCACATGCCACCACACCTGGCTAATTTTTGGATTTTTTAAGTAGAGACAGGGTTTCCCTATGTTGGCCAGGCTGGTCTCAAACTCCTGACCTCAGATGATCCGCCCGCCTTGACCTCCCAAAGTGCTGGGATTACAGGCGTGAGCCACTGCACCTGGCCCTAGAACCCATTTTTTAAAAAGTATCTACAGTACCTTCAGCTGCCAACTGGACCCAAAGAGCAGGTGGATTGAGTGTCAGCCAATCCCAGGACCCATCAGGGATGTGCACCTTGGTGCCTGGTGTTTGTGGTAAGGCGTCTCAGGGCAAATGTTGGCTGGCCCCCAGTGGCCATCACAGCTAAGGACAGAGCTCTGAGAAAATTCCCCCTCAAAGGAATGAGGAAGCACGAGAAGGCTTACAGATAGCCCACGGGCCAAGTGCAGAGGCAGACATCCCTAAGCCAAGTTGTCTGTGGGGTAGAGTAGTCAGTGAAGTAGTCAGGTAGGGAAGCCCAAGAGCCCCTGGATGATTGGCAGGGCAGGGTTTGGACCTAGGGTCAAAAGGAAAGAGAAAAAGCAGGTCAAAAAGCACTTGGCTCAAGCCTGTAATCCCAGCACTTTGGGAGGCCGAGGCAGGTGGATGACGAGGTCAACAGATGGAGACCATCCTGGTCAACATGGTGAAACCCCGTCTCTACTAAAGATAGAAAAAATTAGCTGGGCATGGTGGCTCGTGCCTGTAATCCCAGCTATTCAGGAGGCTGAAGCAGGAGAATTGCCTGATCCCAGGAGGCGGAGGTTGCGGTGAGCTGAGATTGCGCCATTGCACTCCAGCCTGGGTAACAAGAGAGAAACTGCATCTCAAAAAAAAAAAAAAAAAAAAGCACTTGGGTCCCCAGAGCAGCCTTGAGTGAGTTGGAGCAGGCAGCAGCCAGGGAGGCCACAGTGGAGCCTGCTGGGCCTGGGATACATGCTGCCTCCTGGGAGCAGGACCACAGGGAGGCCTCACCTCCTCTCACATCTGGTCCTGCCAAGACCCTGCCTTTGCTTTCTCACTGCATCTCCTTGAAAAGGCGTGGGACTGTGTCAGTTTCCAGTGCTACCTCCCAGCTACCTTGTCTCAGCAGGTAGCCTCAGTGCCGTCCAGCTGTTTCCCTGTTTTCGGTGTGGCTCACACAGGATCATGCATGTGCTGTGCCTAGCACACATTCTCAGCACTCACACTGCTGGCTCTTGGCTCTCATAATTTCCCCTCAGAGATCAACCTGAGCTCTACCCACTGGGGCCCTCAGAGCAGCCCCTGAGCCCCAACACTCAGTTCTCCATGTGCACCTGAGCCAGTCTCTGCCTACCACGTACCCCTGAGCCAGTCCTGGCGGCAGCAAGGAGGCGCAAGCTCTCACCTTTCCTCATCCTCCACAAACCTCTGAATCATCTTTCTCAAAACTTGTTCTGGAAATTTGCTCCATTGCCCCCCGGTTGAGTGTGTCAAGCCGGACAGCCCAAGGCTGGGTGAGGCAGTGTAGTGTGGCACGTCACTTCCCTGGGAACAGCTCACACATGGATTGGATTTGGGCCCAACATCCTCTGCCAGGGAAAATAGAAACCATAAGAAAACAAAGAAGGAATAGAAAGAGGCTTTTTCTCAGTCACAGTGAGTCACCAACAAAAACATGTGCAAAAGCCCTCATGGAGAGCTGGGCCGCAAGGAGGGCCATGAGGTTGGGGGCTCTCTGCCGCCAAGAGTCTGGGCAGGTGGATGGGGGGCAGCTGCCCTCCACGCCAGGTTGATGTGCCTCCCCTTGGGTGGCGGGGCTGGGACTCCCACTCTACTTGAAGACCTGCACCCAGGACATCCTTTAGCCCTGGCCCAGGCTCTTCCATAGGGCCGGCGAGGGAACTTCTCCCCTCTGCTGCCAGAGCGAAGCCAGTTAGGGGGATGGGAGGCTTGTAGCCAAGAGCACCTAGTGGCTTTCAGCGTTCCTTACCCCTGCCATTCAGCAGGGTCTGCACCAGCTTCCAAGTGTTTTCCCAGGCTACAGTCAGGGGCTGGTAGACACTCTGGTGATGCGCTTCCAGCTTCCCACATGGATATGGCAGGGACTGCTTTGACATTTCCCTCCCCTGACACAAGTGTCTGCCTAAGGGACAGGCACTATAGCAGGACTGGGCTGGGGAGGGTGCCCCATCTCCCTTGATGCTGCTGGAATGGAAAGGAGAGTTGTTGGGAGAGCCAGAGCTGTCCGAGGGTAGAAGCTGGTGAAACTGACCTGCAGAGGGGCAGGGAGAGAGAAAGCATGGCCCAGTGGGTAGGTCTTATGTAGCTCTGAGGCCATCAACCCTGCCACAAGGGCTGAGACCCCAGGAGAGAAGTTGAGGTTGGGGCAGGGGCCTAGCAGTGCCACCTGAGGAGGGACAGGCCAGCCTCCTCCCACTGGGACCCAAGCTGCAGCTCTGGGATCCAGAGCTGCCTGGTGCCCCAGCCTGGTCAGAGGTGGAAACTCAACTGCCAACAGGGCCCAGCGTGCCTGAGTTCTGACTTCGAGGATCTGCAGGACACAGAGGGTTGGGAGGGCATCAGGGTCTGGGGACAGGCAGGAATGGCAGGGTCTGCGAGGCTGGGAGCAGACCCTCCCAACTGCCTCATGGCCTCTGTGGCCCCCAGGACTGCCATGGCAGCAGCTCAGACATGGGTTGGGCCTCAGAAGGAAGTGAAGCTGCATATACCAAGATGGCCCAGCAAACCCCTTCTGTGTAAACTTCCGCCACAGCCCAGCTGTCCAGCACCAGCATGTGTATCTGGGGCCGGAGCTAAATCAAAAGTCCAGGAGGCCTGGACTCTGGCTGGCAGGCTACTGGGATCACGAGTGCCCGCCCCTCTGAGTCCTGGATCAGGGACCAAAGGAGAAGGGACCAGGCTAGGCTACTTCCTTTTTGTTCTTCCTCTTGGGGGAGGCCCCTGGAAACGCCCCCTTTCTCTGCCGCCCAAGTCCCTGGATATCACCAGTGGGGTTAGCCTGTTTGGGCCCACAAGATGGGATGGCTCCCAGAGCCATGGGGACCTGAGAGCTCTCCCAGACAGTGTCTAGCCACACTCACAACTGGCAGAACAATTTCCTTGGTTTTCAACAACTTGAAAAACATATGTGATTTTCCACAGTCCAGTGCTCCCCAGGCCTGGCTGCTGAGTGAGCAGGGTTCATGCTGAATTCCTTCCACTCACCACAGGGCAGACAGCATGCCCTGCTGTGGGGAGACTCAGCTGGGGTGGGGGTCACCACAGCGAGGCACAGGGGTGGGGGGAGGCAAGCTTCCAGCACTGATGAGTAATTCTGCAGCCTGGAGATCTGGGAAGAGGACATGTGACAGCTTAGTGCAACAATCCGCCCAGTGTCAGGTCAGAAGGAAGGAGAGGTCCTTCAAAATGGAGTCTGGTGGGAAAAAGAACGTCCGGCCCCACCTCTTACCTTCCTCAAAATTAACTCCAGATTAATGAGGTAGATGTTAGAACAGGAACCAGGGAGGGGCTACAAGGAAATGTAGGAGTCTTTATTTACATTGTGAGGTTTCTTTAAGTTTGTTTGTTTTTGATACGGAGTCTCACTCTGTCGCCCAGGCTGAAGTTCAATGGTACGATCTTTGCTCATGGCAACCTCTGCCTCCCAGGTTCAGGTGATTCTCCTGTCTCAGCCTCCTGAGTAGATAGAATTACAGGCACATGCCACCATTCCCAGCTAATTTTTTTTTTTTTTTTTTTTTTTTTAGTAGAGACAGGGTTTCACCATGTTGGCCAGGCTGATCTCAAACTCCTGACCTCATGTGATCTGCCTACCTCAGCCTCCCAAAGTGCTGGGATTACAGGGGTGAGCCACCATGCCTGGCTTGTGTGCCTGGCCTGTATTTACATTCTTGATGCCTGAATGGTGTGGAGTTCTTGCCATCCTCTTAAGGAAGGACAGAGAACTTTGGTTGCATAAAAGTTTTTACCTTCTGTACATCAAAATATACTGAAAATGAAAATAAAAAGCAAACAAAATACTGGGAAAGAATCTGCAGTCCTTAGAGGGGGGGCATTCCTGGACTCCTGTAGCTTCAGGAAGCAGCTGCGGCCTCAGACCCATCTGCTGTGAACCTCCCCTCTGCACTCACTGCACTTTCTCTCCGTGAGCCTCAGTTTCTCTCCTCTGTACAGCAGGATAATAATGACAGTACCATGCCTTGCAAAAATGCCGCAAGGGTTCACTGAGTTAAATCTGGAGAGTCATGCCTGAAAAACAGTAAGTCTTTGATAAAGGGAAGCTGCTATTAATAAATAAAGTTGTTTACTCTTTTTCTTTTGAGATGGAGTCTCGTTCTGTCACTTAGGCTAGGGTGCAGTGTTGTGATCTCGGCTCACTGCAACCTCCGCCTCCTGGGTTCAAGCAACCCTCCTACCTCAGCATCCCCAGTAGCTGGGACTAAGGTGTGCACCACCATACCCAGCTAGGTTTTTGTATTCTAGTAGAGACAGGGTTTCACCAGGTTGGCCAGGATGGTCTCAATCTCCTGACCTCATGATCTGCCCACCTCGGCCTCCCAAAGTGCTGGGATTACAGGCATGAGCCACTGCGCCCAGCCATTTTTTTGCATTTTTAAAGCTATTAATAATTTAACTTTGTTTCCACTTTTAAAAGTCAGCTAAGAGAAATAAATAGGCAATTCACAAAAGAAAATACATAAGTGGCCAATAAATACATACAAAAATGTTTGCCCTCATTAAAAGTTATAAAAACGTAAATAAAATATACTGAGTACAACTTTTTCTATATCTATTTCTCAAAGATTAAAAGCCTTCCAGTGTAGGTGTTACTGGGAGATCACTCTCTGAAAGCGACTAGTGGCAAGGAACTCCACACCATTCAAGCATCTTATTCAAGGTCCCTTGGATGCAAAAAAGAGAGGCCCATTAGCCAGGCGCAGTGGCTCATGCCTGTAATCCCAGCACTTTGGGAGGCCGAGGTGGGCAGATCACCTGAGGTCGGGAGTTTGAGACCAGCCTAACCAACATGGAGAAACTCCATCTATACTAAAAATACAAAATTAGCCAGGCGTGGTGGCACATGTCTGTAATCCGAGCTACTCGAGCGGCTGAGGCAGGAGAATCACTTGAATCTAGGAGGCGGAAGTTGCAGTGAGCTGAGATCGTGCCATTGCCTGGGCAGCAAGAGCGAAACACCATCTCAAAAAGAAAGAAGCCCGTCAAAGCAGCTGAGATCCAGCAAGGCATCCTGCCATGCACTCATAGAAAACCCAATGGAACAATGGCTAAAGTAAGATAGAAATTTCTTTCTTGCCAGGTGTAGCAGCTCATGCCTGTAATCCCAGCACTTTGGGAGGCCAAGGTGGGAGAATTGCTTGAGCCCAGGAGTTCGAGACTAGCCTGGGCAATATAGTGAGACCTTGTCTCTACAAAAAAATTAAAAATTAGCTGGGCATGGTGGTACACGATTGTATTCCTAGCTACTCAGAAGGCTGAGGCAGGAGGATCACCTGAGCCCAAGAGTTCAAGGCTGCAGTGAGCTATGATTGCAGCATTTCACTCCATCCTAGACAACAGAGAAAGACCCTGTCCTTAAAAGTCGTTGCTTTTTTTCTTTTTAATGGGGAGGGGACTGAGCCTGAGGAGGCTGCAGGGCCATGAGGCCCTGCCCCCCCAAATAATAACATTTTTAAAGGAAGTGTATTTCTTGCTCATGCAAACAAAATCCAAAGGTAAGCACCTGGCCTTCCATTTTGTTTCTTCCCTAGCCTCGATGTACGGCTTCTATCTTGTGATACAACATAGCTGCTTGAGATCAGCCATCATTGCATCCTCCCAGCCTGCAGAAAGGAGGAAAGGGAATAGTGCAACACAATCTATTCCTTTAAAAACACTTTCTAAACTGAGTGCAATTGCTCATGGCTGCAATCCTAGCACTTTGGGAGGCCAAAGTGGGCAGATCACTTGAGGTCAGGATTTCGAGATTAGCCTGGCCAACATAGTGAAACCCTGTCTCCACTAAAAATATAAAAATTAACCAGGCATGGTGGCAGGCACCTGTAGTCGTAGCTACTGGGGAGGCTGAGTAAGGCAGGAGAATAGTTTTAACCCCAGAGGCAGGGGTTACAGTGAGCCGAGATTGTACCACTGCACTCCAGCCTACGAAACAGAGAAAGACTGTCTCAAAAACAACAACACTTTGCAGAGGCTCACACAAAGCTCCTGGTTCATTCCATTGGCCTTGGCCAGAACTCAGTCACAGGCCACACCCAGTTATAAGGGAAGCTGGGAAGTGTAGTCTTTTTTTGAGACGGAGTTTCGCTCTTGTTACCCAGGCTGGAGTGCAATGGCGCGATCTCGGCTCACCGCAACCTCCACCTCCTGGGTTCAGGCAATTCTCCTGCCTCAACCTCCTGAGTAGCTGGGATTACAGGCACGTGCCACCATGCCCAGCTAATTTTTTGTATCTTTAGTAGAGACGGGGTTTCACCATGTTGACCAGGATGCTCTCGATCTCTTGACCTCGTGATCCACCCGCCTCGGCCTCCCAAAGTGCTGGGATTACAGGCTTGAGCCACCGCGCCCGGCGGGAAGTGTAGTCTTTTTCCGCAGGCTTGTGCCAGCTAAATGTCAGCTTTGTTACTAAAGAATGGATAATAGAGACTGCAGAATAATTAATAGTCCCTGCTATTGCTAAGATGATATTCCTTATACTTTTATGTCTGGTAATAGTACTAAAGTATTAGGAAGGTGTAAAAAAAAAAAAATCAATGTCTGGTAAAGGAAGATGTAAAAGCTGGAATCCAAGGAAAGTACAATAATAAAAAAACCAATCATGGTATCAGCAGTTTCGTGGCCAGTTTCTGTGTGAGGTATTCACGTTATTGCCTGTTTGTCTGTGGGCCCCATCAGCCCAGCCAAAGCCGGGCGTGGTGGCTCACACCTGTAATTCCAGCACTCTGGGAGGCCAAAGCGGGCAGATACCTGACGTCAGGAGTTCAACACTAACCTGATCAACATGGAGAAACCCCATCTCTACTAAAAATACAAAATTAGTCATGTGTGGTGGTGCATGCCTGTAATCCCAGCTACTTGGGAGACTGAGGCAGGGGAATCGCTTGAACCTAGGAGGCGGAGTTTGCAGTGAGCTGAAATCGTGCCACTGCACTCTAGCCTGGGCAACAAAAGCGAAACTGAGTCTCAAAAACTAAAAAGAAGAAGCCCTGCCAAGGAAAAAGAGAGGCTGGCAGCCAGCTCCATGAGAGGAAGGGGATCCTGGCAGGCACCCACCTCCAGCGCCCCAGCTCCTGCCATTAGAGAGGAGTGCCAGAATGCTCCCGAGGCCACTGTGGACCCAGAGTTTTTAGTGCTAAAATCTGTAGCTGCCCAGCATCTATCTCTGACCTCATTTAACTCCCAAGCTTCTGGAAGGAGTTGATCATAAAGTTTCAACTTCCTCAGCCCAGGCAGCTGTTCCTGCACCTGGCACTCTGACGAGGGCCCCAGGGATCACCCAAGACCAACGGGCCTCGCCAGCCACCACAGCTCCCTTTGTGATCTCCTCCCCCTGCCAAGGTTAGGGTTAGGGTTAGGGTTAGGGCTGCTCACACTTCTAGGCTTGCTTCTCTTCCTCCTCCCCCGCTTCCCTGATGGGGGTGCCAGGGGTGGCACCTTTCTCTTCTCATTCTGCCTCCTCTCCCTGGGAGCTGGATGAACCCCTGCTGCAGAGATCACAACCTGCCTATGATCCTGATATCTCTGCCTCTAGCTCAGACCTCTGACCCGTGTCTAGCTGCCCTGTCTCCATGAGCATCCACAAGGCCTGGGCCTACTGGCCTACCACATGCCTGGGGGTTTTGTCTGTCTTCACACCTCCAGTTCACCACCCACAGGCCACCCCTGAGGGCCTGGAGGGCTCCCTGTGCTCCTCAAGGAGGAAATCCCACCCTCCGAGTGGCCTGTAAGACCCTGCACCCACTCCACCTTCCCCTCCCCCCTCCAGCCCTGGGGTGAGCCTGGAACCCCAAGGCTCTGACACCTCACTTCTGGGCCTTAGCAACGCTCATTTCTTCTCACTCCATAACATGGCTGATCCTTGCCCATAGCAGGCCTGGCCCCCTTTCCCCTTTTTCAAATCACCCACTCATAGTCCTGC
This sequence comes from Callithrix jacchus, assembly GCF_049354715.1. NCBI lineage: Eukaryota > Metazoa > Chordata > Mammalia > Primates > Cebidae > Callithrix > Callithrix jacchus. Next base: position 12,186,378 of record NC_133512.1, on the reverse strand, counting down.
AGGAACACACCTTCCTGAAGGGTGAGGAAGTCAGACTCAGTTACTGTGTCCATAAGATTGGAGCTCACCATCTAGGACCTAAAAAGAACTCGAATTCTGGGAGATCACCATTCCTGTGCATCCATCCTCGAGACAGGCCCTCAGCCCTCCTTGGTAGATATGGCTATGGCCTGGGGACAGGGAAGAGGGCCATCTCCTGGTAGAAGCACTTCCTGAGAGGACCAAGCATCCGATGAATGCATTGACCATGAGGATGACTTGCTGAGACTGTAACCATTCAGAGGTGTGTACAGGACCACCCCAGCCCGCACAGGGAGGGCCTGCCACCTGGGAGCCTTCTCTCCAGCAAAAGAGACAGACAGTTATAGCTCAGTGATCTAGAGGCTCATGAGTGGCCCAGCCCAGACCTCCTGGAGGAAAGGGTGGGTAGGATAAAGCAGGCACATCCCTGGAGGGCAGGGACAGACTTCCCAAGGAGTGGCACACTGGGGGACTGGGGCTGGGCATGTGCAAGACCTGGGGAGGTGAGCAGGGCCTCAGAGGCCACCTTGAGCTGGGGTTCCATCCTGTGGACAGAGGGAGAAATGGGGTGGCCTGCGCTGAGAAGGTGGGACCAACTGGGGCTAATGCTAGGGCAGTGCCCACGAGACCTGGGCCCAGGAGCTGAGGGAGGAGCCAGTGAGGCGTCTGGTTGGGAATTGGTGGGTGGGGATCCAAGAGGGGTCCAGAGAACAGCAGTCACAGGAGTGAGGCAAGGTGGACCTGTTTGGGGCCTGCCTGCAACAGCTGGTCACACATTCCCCGAAACCCAGATGAGGGTGGGGTGGTGACCACAGCCCATCCAAGTTTAATGGAAAAATCAGATGTGAGACAGTACCTGTGACTTTGCCCTACTCTCACCCCTTGAGGGGCCACTGTGCCCTACCCCCATCAACCCCCATCCCCAAATGAGTGTGTGCTATTGGGACCTGCAGGGTCACAGGAGCATACACCCTGTGCGCCTGTGCGGCTCTGGGTGCCTGGCACTGGGCTGGATGCCAGGCGATGCTCTGACTTCCCTGCGGGGTCTGAATCCTGCTGGCTGTGACCCACCAGAGTAGGCTCTGCCAGGATCGGCAGCATCTTCCCCACGGTGGGATTCAAGCCTCAGCTCTGCCTGCCTCCACTGATGGCCACACTCAGCGGCACCCCTGCACCCGCTCCACCCCTGCGCCAGTCCACCCAGCCAGTGGGACCTTGGGCTCAGAATTCCCACCTAGCAGAAGCCCCTCTGTGGCCCATGCTGCTCATGGCCACTGGCTGTGTGTCTGTTGACTGCCCTTCCCTTTAAAAATTCTTTATTATGGCTGGGTGTGGTGGCTCATGCCTGTAATCCCAGCACTTTGGGAGGCCTAGGTGGGTGGATCACGAGGTCAGGAGATTGACACCATTCTGGCCAATATGGTGAAATCCTATCTCTATTAAAAAAAAAAAATCTTTATTATACAAGTTGTGTGCTCATTGTAGAAAAATAAGAAAACACAAATAGGCAAAATAACAAAACTATTATGATGAGTTTCATCAAACACCACTGTCCCACCTCCCAGAGAGCCATCACAATTTATTACATAATCTTCCAGACCTTGTTTTGGAAGCATGTAGACCTGGAGAAGCCCGATGGCTGGGAGGCAGCCTGGGCTGCAGCCCAGCATTGCTGTCACCAGCTGTGTGAGCTTGGACAAGTGGCTTGCCCTTTCTGTGTCTTCATCTCCTCCCCAGCAAGATGGGGACATCAGTGTCAAACCCTGACATGAGAGTCCTGGGCATCAGAGAGTTGACACGTCAAGGGCTTAGAACAGTCTGGCAGAGAGCACGGAGTGAGGCTTGGCCTCACTATGCATTTGCTAAAGAAAACCACTTTCTTATGGAAAATTTCAAATATGCAAAAGCAGAAGATGGCATCCTGTGCTCCCTGCCCTGTCACCCGCTCCTGCAGTTCAACCCTCAGCCTGTCTTGTGTTATCTGTGTTCCATCCTTGCCTCCTCTCCAAGATAAGTTTGAAGCAAATCCCAGACATCATATGATTTCACCAGGAAATACTTTATTGTGCATTTCTAAAAAGAGGAGGACTCTCTCCCCACCCGCCTCCCCTTCCCTCTGTCCCTCGCTCTTCTCTCTTAACCTGGTATCACTCGTGCAAATCTCAACCATAATTCCCTAATATCCAGAGTGCACATTTCCTCTATTGCTTCATACATTTTATTTTTTACAGTTTGTTTGTTTGAATTAGGATCCAAGAAAGGCCCATGTGCTGCGATTAGTTCATCTCTTAAATCTGTTTTAGCCTATAGGCTCAATCTCTCTCTCTCTCTCTCTCTCTCTCTCTCTCTCTCTCTCTCTTTCTCTCTCTCTCTCTCTCGTTCTGGCAACTTATTTGTTGAAACTAGACTGTTTGTCCTTTGATGTTTCCTGTGGTCTGGATTTTGCTGATTGCATTCTGTGCTAAATATTTTAAACTTACATGAAATGATTAAATTTGTTGTGTGTGTGAATCTGTCCAAAAACTCAGAATGCCAGAAATGCAACTTAATTTTTCTTTGAGTGGTTTCATTTCCATTTTGAGCACTCTGTTCCAATGCAGTCATGTGGGGTTCCTTCTCCCCTTTTCCCAGGTCTTCCAGGGCACTAGGAAGGGAGGTTGGGGTTGGGGCTGGAGCATCTGGTCCTGGAGGTCACCTGCATACTCAGACACCTGGCCAGCCATCCAGATCTGACTGCAGAGCCAACCAAAAGATGCCCAGGTGGTACAGAGGGTGCGATTTGGCATCTGTCAGCTCACACTGAGTTTGCACATCCGCCCTTTACAAGAGCCTCAGTAATTTTATTTTACAAATAAGGAAACAAGGGTTTGGGTTGGCGAGGTGACTTGAATACCTGAGACAGAAGCCAAACAGCACATTCAAGAGGCTAGAAGATGAAGTGCCATGCTCCAAAGGTCAGCTCGAGGGCAGGAGGCTCCTTCCAGCCCCCACCTAACAGCAGAACTGTCTGGTCAAGCATCCAGGGACCAGTCACTCCTCAGTCCTTTTTTTTTAATTTATTTTTTATTTTTGAGATGGAGTCTTGCTCTGTCACCCAGGCTGGAGTGCAATGGCAGGATCTTGGCTCACTGCAACCTCCAACTCCGGGTTCAAGCAATTCTCCTGCCTCAGCCTCCCAAGTAGCTGGGACTACAGGCACCTACCACCACACCCGGCTAATTTTTGTATTTTTAGTAAAGATGGGATTTCACCATCTTGACCAGGCTGGTCTTGAACTCCTGACCTTGTGATCCACCTGCCTCAGCGTCCCAAAGTGCTGAGATTACAGGCATGAGCCACCGCACCCGGCCCTTTGTCTGTATCTTAGATGACTCATCAAATATCTGATACAGTTGCTTACACCCTCCTCTTTGGAAGCCTTTCCACTTGGTGTCTCAGACACCATCCTGACCCAGTTTTCCCCCCGCCCCTCTCAGTTTCCATCCTCTAAATTTCCAGGAGGCCCTGGGCTTAGTTCTTGCACATCCTCTGCAGGGCACCCCTCCTTTGGTGACCTCCTCGCCCCTGACAATCCCCTCGTTTATAGCTGCAGTCCACACCACTCCCACCATGCTGGCCTCTTCTGTCAAATTGGATCCTGTGTTAGTCTGTTTTGCATTGCAATAGGGAATTTCTGAGGGTGGGTAATGTATAGAGAAGAGAGGTTTATTTGGCTCACGGTTCCACAGGCTGTACAGGAAGCAAGGAGCCAGTATCTGCTTCTGACGAGGCCTCAGGAAGCTTCCACTCATGGCAGAAGGCGAAGAGGGAGAAGGCACATTACGTGGCTAGACAGGAAGCAAGAGAGAGAGGAGTATGTTCTAGGCTCTTAAACAAAGAGAGCTCTCTGTTTAGAGTGAGAACTCATTACCCCGTTGGGGATGGCACTTTATGAGGATCCGCCCCCATGACCCACACACTTCTCGCCAGGCCCCACTTCCAACACTGGGGATCACATTTCAACACGAGACCTGGAGGGAACAAACATCCAAACCAGATCAGAGCCTCAACGTCTTCCCTTGATTTCTAGAGAGGTCTCAGGGTCACCTGTTTGGAGTCACACTCCCAAGCCTCTGCACAGGTGGCCCCATCTCAGGATGTGGCAACTTCAGCCTTTCCAGAGCCAATCCAAGCCTTTCTCTCTCATAGGCAGAAGCTGGCATTCCTTACCTGGTCTCATCACCGTCCACACTCACCTGGGTCATGCTGCAGCCTCTTAGAGGGGCCTCCCTGCCCTGGCCCCTCGTGTTAAAGCTGAGTGGGGGCTAGGCGCAATGGCCAAGCCTGTAATCCTAGCACTTTGGGAGGCTGAAACAGACAGATTGCTTTAGCCTGGGCACCATGGTGAGACCCCGTCTCTACAAAAAATACAAAAATTAACTGGGTGTGGTGGCACACGCCTAGAATCCTAGCTGCTTGGGAGGCTGAGGTGGGAAGATCACTTGAGCCCAGGAGTCCGAGGCAGCAGTGAGCTGGTGTTGCGCCACTGCACTCCAACCCGGGTGAAGGAGCCAGACCCTGTCTCCAAAAACAAAAACGAAAACGGAGTGGGATCACACTCGCCTCTGCTCAGAGCCTCAGTCCTTCCAGTGGTGTGTGGGGCACCCCGAGATCTGGCCCCACTTTTCACCTGCTTGGGTTCCTTGTTCTTCCTTAAACCTACCAGGCCCAGCCTCGGTCGCTGAGGACATTGTTCCCTCCCTCCATGAGGTCACTGCTCAAATGTCATCTTCTCAGGGAGTCCTGGGCACTCCCTCCCCTTGCCTGACTCTGGGTCTACCCACACCCTTGGTCCTTCTCACCGTTGTTTCAGTGACCCATGGCTGTGTAACAAAGTGCCCCAAAACAGATGGCTTCAAGCAGCAGTGAGAGCATTGCTCAGGATTGTGGGAACCAGCTGCTGAGCGCGGTGTCAGCTGCAGTCGTCCATGCAACGGTGGTCAGCGGGGAGCTAGACTCAATGCTGGCTGTTACATGGGCACCTCTGTCCTCTGTCCACGTGGCCTCTCAGCACCCGCAGACCAGACCAGCTTTTTCACATGACAGCAGCTTCCAAGAGGCAGAAGTGGAAGCTGCAAGCCCTTGTAAGTGCCACAGTGTCACTTCTGCTGTATTCTGTTGGTCAAAGCAAGTCCCAGAGCCAGCCCAGAATCAAGGGGAGGCCTAACCCCTTTTTGCTGGGGGTAGTATCAAAGTCACCCTGCAGAAGGGCCACAGATGGGAGGGATTCCTGCAGCCAGGTTTGCTGTAATCAGCCACATCCAGCACAGGCCATGTCCTCCCTAGGGTATTGCTGTGTGTCTGTCTGCCCCACAGGAATGTCATGAGGCAGGGTTTTCTGTATGTCTTATCTGCTATACCTCCTGCACTTAGAAGACAGCGGGCACACCACACACTTTTTTGTTTGTTTATTTGTTTTTGAGACAGAGTCTCAGTCTGTCACCCAGGCTGGAGTGCAGTGGCAGCATCTCGGCTCACTGCAGCCTCCACCTCCCGGGCTCAAGCAATTCTCATGCCTCAGCCTCCCAAGTAGCTGGGATTACAGAACCACCATGCCCAGCTAATTTTTGTATTTTCAGTAGAGATAGGGTCTTGCCATGATGGCCAGGCTGGTCTTGTCAGCCTCAAAAAGTGCTGGGATTACAGGCGTGAGCCACCGAGCCCAGCCTCAACACACTCTTATTGGATGAATAGGTGGAAGGATGACCTCAGAAGGTCAAACAGCCAACGCTGAAATCACATTTCTGCCTCTTATGAGTGTGACTACTTTGGCAATATTATTTTAGCTTGAAACCTCAGTTTCCCTATCTGTAAGTTGGAAAAAAAATGACAGTAGTGTCAATTCCACACAGTTGGAAAAAGAATAAAAATATAACATAACAAATACTTAGCAGAGTCCTTGGCCTGTCTCTAGAGGGCTGTCACTTCCCAGTCCTGTCTGTCTACCCCAACTTCTGGTCTGGGCTCCACCTCTGATTAGGACTCTGGAAACTCCCTCCATGCCCATCCTCCTGGCTTCCACCCCTCCTTCCTCCTTGACCTTCACCTACTCCATGTACCAGACAGCACATCCAGCCTCTCAGGACTCTTCATCCCAAAACCAGCATCCATGTCAACCTCGGGCTTCCAGCTACTTTCTAGCCCAGGGCTTCTCCTTGGTGCTAATAAACTGAAACTCCTCATGTTTGGCTCTGTTTTATCTCAAGGATGACAGCAGTAAATGGGAAAATAAGAAATGACATTGGGTCTGTTTATTCAGGAATATAATGACATTACAGTCTGCCCTTAACATAAATGAAATAATCCATGATGAAACAGTGGACAATTTTGTCACCTTGCAGTAGAGTTGAGGTCAGCAAACATCTCTCTTCTCGTAAGCCTTCTCAGCCCCCTAGACCCTTCCCAATTGCCAGCCATACCTGAACTGCTGATTGAGCCGGGGCTGGTTAAACAGATGAACCCAAAGAGCCTTCATTTTAAGGACACTTCGTTCCTCCATAGGGAATTCTACAGCCAAATCCCCATGGCAGGAAGCTGGGAATTCTTTGTACCTCCGGCCCAGTCATCCCACTCTAAGTCCTGTCCTAGGCTTCCAACTCCCCTCTCCGAGCAGCCTTCCCCCACCAACGCCGGTTCTTACATGGCACCCATCCAGCAAGCGGCGATGCACATACTCCTTAAAAGGCAGTCATGGTTTCTCAAAAATAAGCATCTCTTTTTGTTACATAACCAGCCAGGACCCGGGCAAGCCACTAGCAGCGCATCTACTGTCAAAAACACGAATGCCACAACTCTGATGGGTCTACACAAATAAAGACTGGCCGTTCGTCCCAGGTCACAGAGTCCAGAGTTGATTCCCAGAAAAATGGGGCTCAAGCCAGCGGGTTAAATGGTGGACCCCCCCAAATTCATGTCCACCCAGAATGTCACAATTTGACCTTATTTGGCACAAGGGTCTTTGCTGGTGTAATTAAGATAAGAATATTGGCCAGAAGAAACAGTGGTTATTATTAAAAGACCAAGAGGTAACCCAGCACAGTGGCTCACGCCTGTAATCCCAGAACTTTGGGTGGCCAAGGTGGGCGGATCATGAGGTCGGGAGTTCAAGAGCAGCCTCACCAACATGGTGAAACCTGTCTCTACTAAAAATACAAAAATTAGCCAGGTGTGGTGGGGCATGCCTGTAGTCGCAGCTATTCGGGAGGCTGAGGCGGGAGAATCGCTTGAACCCAGGAGGCTGAGGTAGCAGTGAGAGATTGTGCCACTGCACTCCAGCCTGGGTGACAGAGAGAGACTCAACCTCAAAATAATAATAATATTTTTTAAATCTTGAAATGAGATCATAGTGAGTTAGGGTAGTCTTTCAGACAAGGTGGCTCAAGCCTGTAATCCCAGTGCTTTGGGAGGTCAAAATGGGATGATCACTTGAAGCCAGGAGTTTGAGACCAGCCTGGGCAACATAGTGAGACACCATCTCCACAAAAAATATAAAAATTAGCCAGGTGTGGTGGCACACACTTGTAGTCCTAGCTACTCTGGAGGCTGAGGCTGGAGGATCACTTGAGCACAGAAGTATGAGGTTGCAATGAGGTATGATTTTGCCACTGCACTCCAGCCTAAATGACAGAGTGAGACCTTGTCTCAAAAAAAAAAAAGCCTAAATTCAATGACTAGTGTCTTTATAAGAAAAGGAGAAGACAGCCAGGCATAGTGGCCCACACCTATAATCGTGGCACTTTGGGAGGCCAAGGTAGGTGGATCACTTGAAGCCTGGAGCTCGAGACCAGCCTGACCAACATGGTAAAATCCCATCTCTATTAAAAATACAAAAATTAGCCAGGTGTGGTAGCGGGCGCCTGTAATGCCAGCTACTTGGGAGGCTGACACAGGAGAATCACTTGAGCTCAGGAGGCAAAGGTTGCAGTGAGCTGAGATGGCACCACTGTAATGCAGCCTGGGTGACAGAGCAAGACTCTGTCTCAGAGAGAGAGAGAGAGAGAGAGAGAGAGAGAAGGAGAAGACAGACACAGAGCAGGCCCAGAGGGAAGGAGGCCATTACAGACAGGGGCAGAGGGTGGAGGGATACTGCCACAAGCAAAGGAGCACCAGTGGCTAGAAGAGGTGAGGAGGGATGCCCCCAGAGCCTTCAAGGGAGGGTGCTGACAGCTGGAATTTGGACTGTGGCTTCCAGAACTGGGAAAGAATAAATTTCTGTTGTTTTCAGCCACCTAGTTTGTGACAATTAGTTAGAGCAGTCACACCAGGTTACCCGCAGCCACAGCAATGTGCAGGAATAGCTCAGAGGAGGCTCGGGGCCAGCACTGCCGGGGCCAACAGCCCTCAGGAGCTCGGGGCCAGCAGCCTCAGCAGTTTGGCCACAGACTCTCCCAAATGCGGCTGGCAAGCAGCCCAGGGGAGGGAGGAAACCAGGGTAGCGGGGCAGGCCCCCAAGTAGGGCCGCATCCTGGCCCCCGCAGGCCTCTGGACAGATCGCACACAGGTGGAAACAGCACCAAAGGGAGCTTGGAGAGAGGTGTGCCACGGTGGGGACGAGGTGGGAAGAGGGTGTGAAGGTCGGTGATACTGAGGTATCTCCCCGAGGGACCTCTAGAGCTGAAAGTAGGAACAGGAAACAGCCAGATGAAATTCATCTTGGAAAAATGCAAACTCAATCTGGGCACAAGTAATCAAAAACATAAGTAAGAGATGGACAGGAATAGCCATGGGTCGCCGGGAGCAGGGAGGGAGGCTGCAGCCCCCAGGGCAGCGGAAAGGCCCGGCCTGGCCGGAAGTGGTCCCGTCGTAAAGGTGGCTGTGCAGCCTTCTGACTTTCTGGGAGGCAGTCTCAGAGGAAGGAGGGGAGGCTGGGGACTTGGACTTCTGGGAACCCCTAAACCAAGTTTATTGGAACAGCTCACCCAAAACAGAGGGCTGAGGTCTCTACTTCCTGACAGAGGCCTGTGGCCCCCATTCACCCACCCAGACCCGGGCCCTGCCCACAGCTGCCCAGGCCTGCCTTCACCCTCCCCTCTCTCAGCATTCCCTGGGCCTGTGCTCCTAGGGGAGGCCATGGAGCAGGCTGAGCAGGCACCGTGGACCTCTCCAGAGAGAACTCCAGACTCAGAGCCAGGAGGGGAGGCTGGGTGTGTGTCTTGGCTCTGCTGCTCAGACAGAGGCTCTTCATCCACAGAATGAGAATGAAAACTTACATTCCCTCCCTCCCTGCCTGCCTTCCAAATAATTCATGCCCTCTGTAGAAATTTTAGAAAGTACAAACAAAATGAAAAACGTTCAAATCACCCGCAATTCCACTAACCAGTGCAAACAATTGCTTAGCCTTGCTGCCTCTATATTTTCCATGTATGGCATATATATGTATGTTTTTACAAAACAGCCTCACGTTGTACATACAGCTGTCTGCTTTCATCAGGTAACCATGTCAGGTCTTCTCGTGCCACTGAATGTGGCCACACAGCACCAGTTTTTGTTTTGTTTTGTTTTGTTTTGTTTTTTGAGAGGAAGTCTTGCTCTGTCACCCAGGTTGGAGTACAGTGGCACAATCTTGGCTCACTGCAACCTCCACTCCTGGGTTCAAGCAAATCTCCTGCCTCAGCCTCCCAAGTAGCTGGGATTACAGGCACCTGCCACCATGGCTGGCTAATTTTTGTATTTTTAGTAGAGATGGGGTTTCTCCAAGTTGGCCAGGCTGGTCTCAAACTTCTGACCTCAGGTGATCTGCCCACCCTGGCCTCCCAAAGTGCTGGGATTACAGGTGTGAGCCACCGTGCCTGGCCAGCACCAGTTTTTAAAAGTCAGGCTGATTGCCATATAGTTACCATATTGTCAGGTTCACCCTTTTCAGTTCATAGTTCTATGAATTTGGCAAACACAGCCCTGTAACCTGTAACTCCCACCACAGTCAAGACAGAGGACCTCCCATCACCCCCAGATGCTTTCAAAGCCCTCTGGAGTCAACGCCTGCTTCCAGCCTTGCCCATCACTGGTCTGTTTTCTGTCCTATAGTTTTGCCTTTTCCAAGTTATCATATAAATGGGATCAGAGCATACGTGGCTCCTGCCAGTTAGCATGAGGCACTGAAGACTCACCCAGCTGCTGCATCACCAGTTCCCTTCATCTCAACATGCCTGAGCATTCCAAGGAATGGACCCACCAGTGTGTGAAGCCGTTCCCTGGGTGAAGAACATCCGGAGTGTTCACAGTTTTGGGTGATTAAGAGTAAAACCTCACAGATTCATTTTTAACGGCTGCATAATATTCCACAGTATGAACACTGCAACATTTACCCACCAGCTCTTGGTCGCTCAATAATGAGGTGGTTCTCAGCTTTTACTTTTACACACATAAACTTCTTGTCAGGGTCTCCCTCTTCCTGAAGGCTCCCCACCCTCTAGAGCAGTGAGTCTCAAGCTTGGCCACATCAGTCACTGGGGAGCTTTAAAATTGCCCATGTCAGCCAGGTGCAGTGGCTCATGCCTATAATCCCAGCACTTTGGGAGGCTCTGATGGGAGGACTGCTTGAGGCCAGGAGTTTGAGAACTGCCTGGACAATATAGTAAGATCCCTGCCTCTACAAAAAATAATCTTAAAAAGTTAGCCAGGTGTGGTGGCACATGCCTGTAGACCCAGCCACTCAGGAATCTGAGGCAGAAGTACCAGTTGAGCCCAAGAGCCAAGAATGATTGTACCATTGCACTCCAGCCTGGGTGACAGAGCAAGACCTTGTCCCTAATAATATTAAATGCCAGTGCCCAAGCCATATCCAGGCCAATTAAACTGGACTGTTTGAGGAGGACCTGGGCATAAATATTATCTGGAGCTCTTAGGTGCACCCTGCTCCACTGTACTCTGGAGAGGGGATGGTCTGGGCCTGGGGGTGGCCACTGCTGCCCCTCAGCAGTCACTTTCCCTCCCCAAACCCACTCCTCACTGCCTTCCCACAGTGACCACCACAGACCAGTATGGGGAACCAGGCCCACTCCAGATGGAAACCCAAAGACAATTTCCAATGTGCAGGGGATAATCTAACCATCTTTCCAGTGGGATCTTTTCCATAGCTCAAGGGCCAGCCTCTGAAAAAGGTAACTCCTTCCAGGTGCCTCTTGGACACACACAAGTCCTAACCTGCCCTAGGGACTGTGTCTCTTGCTTAAGCTGCAAAAGCTACCTCCAGTCCTGGGAATATTCTTGACCCTAGTATGGCTCCCCCTGTGCCCCACCCCCATCTTCCATCCAGTGGGACACCCTCCCTCCTCCCTTCTCCAGCAGGTATACCCTCAACATCCTCAAGTGGGGATCCCTCCCCATCCATCCTTCAGCAAGGACACCCCTTTCTCCATGTTCTCCAATGGGGACATGGTTGTAGCAGATAAAGTTTCATAATTGCAGGGCCAGACAAGCAAGGAAGATGAACGATAATTCTCAAAACCACCTCCCCCAGAATTCAGAGGCTAGGGTTGTTTTTTTTTTGTTTGTTTTTTTTGAGACAGAGTTTCTCTCTTATTGCCCAGGCTGGAGTGCAGTGCAATGGATCTTGGCTCACGGTAACCTCCACCTCCTGGGTTCAAGCAATCCTCCTGCCTCAGTCTCCTGAGTAGCTGGGATTACAGGTATATGCCACCACATCTGGCTAATTTTGCATTTTTAGTAGAGATGGGGTTTCTCCATGTTGGTCAGGCTAGTCTCTGACTCTCGACCTCAGGTGATCCACCTCCCAAAGCGCTGGGATTACAGGTATGAGCCACCATGCCTGGCCGAGGCTAGGGTTTTTAAGGGTGCTTTGGCAGGCAGGGACGGAGGAACTGAGACAATTGGTTGGCAGAGGATGAAATCACAGAGGTGTCAAAACTATCTTCAAGCAGCTGAGTCAGTTTCTTGGTGTGGTGTGGGTCACTGGTCCAGGTGGTGTCGCTTGGACTGCTAATATTCTAAACCTGGAAAATATCTCAAAGTTCTTTAGGTTTCATAATATTTATTATTTTTTTTTTTTAGACAGAGTCTTGCTCTGTCTCCCAGGCTTAAGTGCAGTGGAGTAATCTTGGCTCCCTGCAACCTCCATTTCCTGGGTTCACGCGATTCTCCTGTTTCAGCCTCCCAAGTAGCTGGAATTACAGGCATGTGTCACCATGGCCAGCTAATTTTTTTGCATTTTTAGGGAGATGGGGTTTCACCATGTTGGCCAGGCTGGTCTCAAACTCCTGTGCTCGGATTACAGGTGTGAGCCACCGTGCCCAGCCTTTATATGAGCAGTTGGAGAAGTTCGAAATCTTGCTGTTTCTGGCTAAGTAACTCCAGGGTAGTAAGCACTACAGAAAAGCAAGCTAAGTGAGCAATGGCAGGTCACTGTTTATGCCCATTCTTTAGCAAAGTTCAGGCCCCATCACAATTCTAACCTTGTCTTATGAATGTGTTTTCAATCTCTGAACAAGGAGGGGGTCAGTTTTCCTTGCCTTTAATTATAAACTAAATTCCTGGCTGGGCGTGGTGGCTCATGCCTGTAATCCAAGCACTTTGGAGGCCAAGGCAGGTGGATCACCTGAGGTCGGGAGTTCAAGACCAGCCTGACCAACATGGTAAAACCCCGTCTTTAAAAAAAAAAAAAAAAAAAATATATATATATATATGAAGAAAAAAACACTAAATTCCTCTCATGGTTATGTTGGCCTCTGCACTACAAGAAGTAAAAAAAAGAAAGAAAGAAAAAAAAACAATTTAGCGTGTGAGGTTAGAAGAAGGAGTCGGTCATGGGTCATGTTAGATTTCTCTTATGACTTATAATTCTGCAAAGGTAGTTTCACCTCCACGGCAGGCCACCTCTCCCTGGGTACAGGGCCCATCTTCGTCCTGCATAGCAGGCAAGTCCCTCTCTCTCTCCACCTCCTCACCCGATTTTGCCCCCTCTGACCCATCTTCTTGACTCTTTCGACCCAATGTTGTCCTAGCAGACACTTTGCAGCAACGACTCAGAAGGCCTGGCTGATTTCTAAGCCAGTTGGTTTCTTCCAGGGTCAGTTGGATGAGATTCTTTGCACAAATATTTTTGCACAGTTGCCCAGTGTTTTAGGTACTCAGCTCTGATAGACTATTTAAAGCTGCCTCTGCCTTCCTGGGAGAGAACAAGGGCTCCAAGGGAAGCCCAGGTGCTCTGGCCAGACAGAGGACATTAAGAGGAATGGAAATGGTTTTAGGTGATAGACGGCTAGAGGAATCTTCCCCGGGGATATTCCAGCAGAGCCTCCTCCTTGAGGAGGGTAGAAGCCAGATCCACAGATGAAAAACATGGGCTCTGACCCTGAGAGCCTGCCCATCCCTGCTGGCACAAGGGGAGGGTGGGGAGAGAGGGACCACACGCAGGCCTCCTGGCTTCTGTGAGTGGGTTCTGAGGCCCAAGAAGCTCTACAGACCTGAAGAGGTAGATAAATTAGGAAGCTGGGAGATGTCATGTGCTCTGCTCCCCTCAGCCCTGTGATGTGAGTGAAGAGATGGGCAAGAGCCAGCCCACTAAAGATGTCAGAGAGGGACCAAAGAAAAAGGATAGGCGCTCAGGGTGTGTGGGGCTCAAGACTGAGGACCCTGGGGCAGTGATAAGGAGAGGCATGAGAAGGGGGTTGCATCTGATCTGGCCTAGCCCATCAGTCAGGCTGAGCAGTGCCGCACAGAGATTACAAATGGGGTATTTCTAAATAAGATGGACAGAAGACTTGATATTGTCAAGACATCAGTTTTTCCCAGCTTTATCTATAGATTCAATGCAAGCCCAATCTTGGAAAAGGAATTGCTGGATCAATGTGTATGATTTTGTTTTCATTTTGTAGGACGTGGTTGCCACATTGGCTTCCAGAGTCCATCCTGCAGATTGCAGATTCCCTCACTGCTTCAACATGTGTGATCAAGTTTTTTGAACATTTGATAAACCTAGAGCTGAAGACACTCTCATTTAGGTATTCTGTAACAACTGGACAATGTGGGCACTCTGGTCATAAATTTATTGACCAGGATTTCTTCTGAGAATCATCTACTTGAGTTTCTTTGCTAATTTTCTTCCACGTCTTCTTATCTATGGGCAATCTGATAAGATTATTATGATTATGAGATCTTAATTCGAAAATATGTCACACTTTATCCCCCCGGTTTATCTTTTGACTTTAATCACATTTAAAAATTGTCTGTAGTCCAGTTTATCATTCTTTTCCTTTAGTGTTTCCAAGTTTATTGTGATATTTAGAAGATTAAAAACATTCACTGACTTTTTTCCAGTACATTTTTGGTTTCCTTTTTAAATGGAAATGTTTGACCCATCTGGAATTTATTCTGGTGTTAAGAAATGAGGAAGGGCACCAAATTCTATTTTTCCAAATGGCCCGCCAGTTGTCCTAATGCCATTCGACTGAAAAATCTTTCAGTGTTTGAAGCCCCCGCCCCACCAGCGCATTGGAAACCCTCGTATCGGTCCCGCGGCCGCCGACTTCCGTGTGACAGTCTCGAACGCAGAGGAACCAGGCAGGACCCGCACGCGTCGGACCCTCACGCGTCCGACCCGAGCCGCCAGCTCAACCCGACCCGCCCCCTGCGCGGAGGACGCAGCCCACCCCGCCCCGCCCGGGCCTAGGTCCCAGTCCACCCGCACAGGCAGAGGACGCCCCCTTGACCCCGCCTCCTCCACCTATTCAACACCCTCCCCACCCCTCTCCAGTCCCGCCTCCTCCAGGAGGCCCGTGGGGCTGAGCAACGCTTTCGGAGAGAGTAATTTAAATAAAAGGCGTGTCCTATGGTATTTGCATGGAGGCGGGGCTTCCGGAGCTGCCGGGACACCCAATCCTGTAGGATCCCGGACCCTCCCCAGCGCTCCGATTGGCCCAGGTCGCGAGTCCCACGGAGAGGCTCATTTGCATAGGGCGAGGCCACGTCCTCTTCCAGCCGGCACCCGCCCGCCCTCTTCCGCCAGTCTCACTGTGACTTCCTTCCGTCTTCCTCCGTATTTCCCTCTGCGTTCACACTGCGCTGCCGGCGGCTGTGGTCCCGATGCTCCCCAAACGGCGGCGAGCGCGGGTCGGCTCCCCTAGCGGCGATGCCGCTTCCTCCGCGCTGCCTTCCACGCGCTTCCCCGGCGTCGCCATCTACCTGGTCGAGCCTCACATGGGTCGCAGCCGCCGGGCCTTCCTCACACGCCTGGCCCGCTCCAAAGGCTTCCGCGTCCTCGACTCCTGCAGGTGCGGGGCGGCGCGGGCGCAGCGAGGTCTTCCGTGGGCAGCCCTGTCGCGGGGCGCGGGAGGTCTGCGTTCAGGGTGCAGAGCCGCAGGAGATGACTTAGCGGCGTCCCTGGCGTGAGGCTGGCCAATTTACTCTCGCCTGGCCCGGAAGGCGTCTTGGCAGCAGAGGATGTTGAGGTCGCAAATTGGAAATGACTTGCACCCAGCCGCCGGGGGCAGCGGCACCTGCGGTTTGGGATTTTTTTTTTTTTTTTTTTTTTTAATGAGACAGAGTTGCCCAGGCTGGAGTGCAGTGGCGGGCTCTCGGCTCACTGCAACCTCCGGCTCCCGGTTCAAGCGATTCGCCTGCCTCAGCCTCCCGAGTAGCTGGGATTACAGGCATGCGCCTCACGCCCATCGGCTAATTTTGTGTTTTTAGTAGAGACGGGGTTTCTGACTCAGGCTGGTCTCCCTGACCAGGTGAGATCCCCCTGACCTCAGGTGATCTGCCCGCCTTAGCCTCCCAAAGTGCTTCCCCGGCGTCTCACAGGCGTGAGTCACTGCGCCCGGCCTGGTTTGGATTTTAGGTTTGCTGTGGCACCTCGTGATGTGTGACCTTTCCCTGAGCCTCCATCTCCTCTTCTGTAGAGTGCTATTAATTAGGGCCAGGAGTGTTTAAAAGGATCACTTGGAGAATCAAAACCAGACGTCAGGAGTAATTAATAAGCAGTTGTGTTTGCTAACGGCCCTTCTGCCTGGGCCAAGTCCCACCTGTGAGTGAGACTGCTCAGGAGACCCGGAGCCCTTAGGCTCCTCTGTCTTCAGGTCTGAGTAGGGAGGGAACCAAGAAGAGAAAAAATGGCCGCTACAGAGACAACACCCAGAGCAAGGGAGCTGGGGGTGGCCCCTAGTTTGGAGGTTGAGAGCGCAAGCGAACCCGGGGTTAGTATACCCCTACAGTTGTGTTTGGTTTTTTAATGTTGTCCGGGATCAGTAGTACACCAGACCCACTCAGGAGAGGATGCTGACAGCAGCTTAGTGTAGGAGGCACTATCTTTGTACCAAACAACCCCACAGGGTAAATATGTTTTCTCTGCTCTACAGAAGAGGAAATCAAAGGATAGATACGTGGCTTGCCCAAGAGCAAAACAAGTATGTGGCAGAGCTGGGGTTCAGACCCAGTCAGGCTCCTGCATCTCTGCTGAAACCCCTGCTCTTAGATGACGACCACCTGGTCCTGACCCCTAAGGAATTCCTTTCTCTGAGATGGAGAGGGAGGGAGAGAGCACAAGATTGGGCTGTGCTTGTGAGGGTGGCCAAGGCAGAGAACTACAGTTCCGAGGGCTGAGTGTTCATCTACCGGGAGGAGGTGCTGTTTGCAGGATGAATGGGCACTCACCATTCAAGAATGAAGCCTTGGAGGTATAGAGCCAACCAAGGAGGGCTCTGGGCCTCACCCTCCTCCTCCTCCTCTTCCTTTTCCCTTTTCTTCCTCTTCTCCTTTCCCCTCCCCTGCACTAGCTCCGAAGTGACACATGTTGTGATGGAACAGATCTCAGCAGAGGAGGCCATCAGCTGGCAGGAGCGCAGGATGGCAGCTGCTCCCCCGGGTTGCAGCCCCCCAGCTCTGCTGGACATAAGCTGGTTCACAGAGAGCCTGGCAGCTGGGCAGCCTGTACCTGTAGAGTGCCGGCACCGCCTGGAGGTGAGCTGGGTGGAAGACTAGAGTTGGGGCTACAGTGAAAGCCCCAGCGTAGACCTTTGCTCAGCTGGGACAGGTGACATGGCAGCATTGCCTCAATGTCCTTCGGAGGAGGTGAACAGTGAGGACTCTACCCAGATCACCAGGGGCCACCTAGAAGCCAGTAGAGTAGCAGGGGCTGAGGGAGCCAGGCCATCCTAGCTTCTGTTCTCACTACTGGTGCAAATTCTGGGGTCCCTTATTTTTACCTTCTTCAGGCCTTTCTTCCTCACCAAGCAGATGACACGGCAACTCTGAGTAGGATGACCCATGGATCAGCAGGAGCCTGTCCTCAGGATGCTGTAAGGCTCCCAGCCTCTGACACGTGGGCTCAGGGCCAGGTTGCCTGTGTTTAAATCCTGGCCTACGCTGTGAGCCATGGTCATGGGACAAGCTCCCTAGCCTCCAAGGCCTCAGCATCGCTAGCCTACTTGCTTGTGAGGATTGGGGCGATGGAGCACATGTGTCATGTGCAGCACCAGGAGAAGTGGCCAGAGAGCTGGCAGATATGACTGCTGCTACCCTGCTGTGAGGAGCCCTGTCCACAGCCTATTCTGCAGGGTGGCGCCTCCCTTGGCCCCATGCCTCTGGTGTTTTTTTGTCCTCCTCTGTCCCTTGAGCTCCAGAGGGCCTGAGTTGGACACCCCAGGAGAAGCAAGGCCCAGGTACGGCCTGGCTCTCCTGCCAGCCCTGCAGCCTCATGGCAGCCTGCTTCTTGTACATCCCCAGGTGGCCGGGCCCGGGAAGGGACCTCCAAGCCCAGCATGGATGCCTACCTATGCCTGCCAGCGCCCCACGCCCCTCACACACCACAATACTAGCCTCACAGTGAGCTACTTCTGAGACTTGGCCAGCCCTGAGGATTGGGGACGAGGGTACGGATGGGTGGTAGCTGGCTGGTTGGAGCTGCCCACCCTGCCACTTACCTAGGGCCCCTCCCTGCAGGAGGCTCTGGAGACACTGGCGGAGGCGGCGGGCTTCGAAGGCAGTGAGGGCCGCCTCCTCGCCTTCTGCAGAGCGGCCTCAGTGCTCAAAGCCCTTCCCAGCCCTGTCACAACACTGAGCCAGCTGCAGGGGCTGCCCCAGCTTGGAGAACACTCCTCTAGGGTTGTCCAGGTAGGTGCTTGCCATCCTGAGCAGGGTGAGTGGGTGGGTGGGGAGGCTGGTGAGACAGCAGAGGGTGCTGTGGGGGCAGGTGGGGACAGACAGACATGGGTGCTGACACTGCTCTAAGGCCTCAACAAGCCACCCTCTGTGCTCAGAATCCTCCTGTGCACATCAGCCATTTACCCCTGGGTGGCTGAGAGGACCCAGTGAATGGCGCTGCAGGGGGCCTGGCAGGGCTGGGGTGACGCTGTTGTCATTGTCATGAGTCCCAGACTGCCCTCCACAGTGGGATGGAAGAGCGCACCCTGAGCGTGAGCATCTCTTTGCAGCGCCCAATGTGTTGAGTTGTCCTTTAGCTCACTTTCATCACAAGAATACGTAGTGACAGAAAATGCTTTTAAAAGAGGTAGTAATGAATTCACATGCTTTGAAAAGCAGATATTTATGTGTCTTGGGACTTATTCAACTAAGAGATGATCGGCGTTACCTGGAATCTCAGCTGTTTTAACTCCAGGAGCCCCAGCCTCCCAGCTGTGTGGCAGCAACTTTGGTCCCCTCTCTGAGCACAGTTTGCATTTCCAGGTCGCACTGGACCCTGACCCCACAAAGCCATCTCTGCAGGGTGTTGGAGGAGACTGCCTCAGTCCTTGGGCCCCCAGCCCTGACCCTAACTCCCTGCCTTTCTCTTTCTCCCCATGCCCTTAAGCTTAAGAGTTCTGCTTTGTTCCCTCCCCCAGGAGCTGCTGGAGCATGGAGTGTGTGAGGAGGTGGAGAGAGTTCGAAGCTCAGAGAGGTACCAGACCATGAAGGTGCGTGGGACAGGGCTGGGGCCTGCCCCTGGAATGTCCTGCCCTGGAAATGACAGCACAGTCCACACCATGTATGGGAAGGCAAGCTGGGGCAGCTGACCCAGCCCAAGGGTCAGAGAAGGTCTTGCTGAGGAAGTGGCAGCTAGGCTGACACCTGATAGGCACAAGGCAGCCAAGTGGAGACAGGCAAGGAAGAAGCTTGTTTTGAGGTCAGAATTTTCTAGATCACTCAGCACCATCTGGCTTTTGGGGGTTTGTGTTTTTTATTTTGTTTTTGAGACAGGGTCTCGCTCTGTCACCCGGGCTGGAGTATAGTGGTGTAATTACAGCTCACTGCAGCCTCAACTTCCTGGGCTCAAACCATCCTCCCACTTCTGGCTCTGGAGTAGCTGGGGCTACAGGCATGTACCACCACACCAGAGTGATGTTTTTAAAAAGAGTTTCTCGTCAAGATGGGCTCTTGGTGATGTTGTCCAAGCTGGTCTCAAACCTCCATGCTCAAATGATTCTCCTGCCTTGGCACCCAGTGTTGGGATTACAGGCATGAGTCACTGCGATCTGCCTTGACTCTTTTTGATGGAATTTTTTTTTTTTTTTTTTTTTTTTGAGACGGAGTTTCGCTCTTGTTACCCAGGCTGGAGTGCAATGGCACAATCTTGGCTCACCGCAACCTCCGCCTGCTGGGTTCAAGCAATTTTCCTGCCTCAGCCTCCTGAGTAGCTGGGACTACAGGCGTGCGCCACCATGCCCAGCTGATTTTTGTATTTTTAGTAGAGACGAGGTTTCACCACGTTGACCAGGATGGTCTCCATCTCTTGACCTCGTGATCCACCTGCCTCAGCCTCCCAAAGTGCTGGGATTATAGGCGTGAGCCACCTCGCCCGGCCTTGGAATGTTCTTAAGTATATTACATGCTGTGGCATCTTAAACAGAGCACACCGAGCCAAATGTAACCTTTGCTTGGGTGCTGCCACTGAGTGCCGGCCTTGCCCTTGCCTGCTTGCTGTAGGACCTTGCGTGTGATTTTCTCAGTGTTGTCAGCCTGGCTGTCTCCCTCTGTTTCTGCTGCTCCTGATCTGATAGGAAATGCTGTCTGAGCTCTTTTGAATGCATTGGATGTGCCTGCTCTGACACCCTTCTGCCAACTGGCTTTGTAGCTGGAGGTGTCACAGTGGTGGCCATATGGGTAACTGTCAGTGAAGTGTGGCTTCCTGGGTGGATGGGGCCGGGGGAGGTCACACAGAATGTTGTCAGGATTGACAGGGAGGGCTTCAAAGAGAGGAGTCTTGAGCAATGTGTGAAGGATAAATGGGCTCAAATATGCAGGGAAAAGGGTAAGGGGCACTGGCAGGGACAGGGGACCAGATAAGTGTGACCACCGTGGTGAGTGCGGGAGTGAGGGGTCTGGAGAAGATGAGACACCCTTAAAGTGGAGGGGGGTTAGTGAGTGCTTTCACACTCAGCCCCAGACCAGAAGGCACCTCGGCTGCCAGAAAATTACATTAGTAATTAGAAGTTCATTAACAATATAATTGGGTGAATCTCATCATTTTTAGTTGGGATTCTGTGGGTTATGAGTGATAGTGACCCACCCCACATCCTTGGTCCACAGAATCAAGGAAAGGAGGGCCAGCAGAGAGCCCAGGATGGTAGGGCTGTGCCAGTCTGCAGGAGAACTGGGCTCAGCGACCTAGGTATCACCAGGCCACTCCTCCTCCCCTCTGCCCCTGCACTGTGGCTTTACCCTCTCTTGCCGTGCACCAGCTTCCTCCACCAGTTGGAAATGTGGCTACAAGAGGTGCTGGTGCTCGGCTGCCGCAGGCTACAGCCTCCACCGCTGCGTGGGCCTGCTCGTAGTCTCAGATCCAGATTCCTAGGGAGGGTCTCCTAGTGGCTGACCTGAAGCAGGTGACATGCTTGGGCTGGGGCCCACGCTGCGTGGGAAGATGTGTGAGTGCCCCAGCCAGCCCCGCCAGCTCCGCCAGCCCCGCTCCTAAATCCACCCCTTTGATTGTTAACTCCTTTTTGTTTTTTGCTGTTTGCTAAGGGGAACCACAAAACTTCGCTCAAGCTGCTGTTAGGTGGGAAAGGCATGGTTTTTCCAGTGTCTTAGGAGCCGCTTGTGCTGATGTGTTAGGGTGACTGTTTTGGTTATGTTGGAATCACAGGCTAGAGCTGTGTGAGGCCTGGGAGAGACCTTTCATAGAGGAGAACAGAGGGGTGTGTGTGGGTTTGCTCCCCGAGACAGCAGGCTGGGTAGCCAGGCTCCAGGTTTGAATCCTTGTCCTGTGGTCTAGGGCAGGTTGTGAGTGGGGACAGCGCCTGCCTGGTGCATGGTGGCTCCATGGGCCACACCATCCTGGAGCTGGTGGTTATCCAAGTCCAGCCATGAGAGCTCTGCCTGACCGGGCTATGCTCCTTTCCCTACAGCTCTTCACCCAGGTCTTCGGGGTCGGTGTGAGGACTGCTGACCGGTGGTACCGGGAAGGACTGCGAACCCTGGATGACCTCCGAGAGCAGCCCCAGAAACTGACCCAACAGCAGAAAGTGGGTGAGCCCTCCAGAGAGCCTGGGCCCTGGGCTTCCCCAGACTGCGTCCTGGATCCCCCAGCACTGACTCCCTAGAAGCAAGAGAGCAGGCTGGTGCAGAGGGCTTGATGGCAGCCTTGTGTGGTGGACTTCCTGGGGTCTCCAGGAAGTGCAGTCAGGATCTAGCACAGCCCTTTCTCAATGGATGATGCTGACCACAGCAACTGCCATGGCATGCCAGGGGCTTGTGTCACTACGTTACCTACTCGTTAGACTTCGTACTGGGGACAGCCTGGGCCTTGGGCACCCTGTCCAGTGTGGTGCCTGGTACACAGAGGCCTGCAGAGGTGGCACCATGCAGGGGAAAGAACATCAGCTTTCGAGTTTTTGGGTTTGAGTCCTGTCTTCCATTTGCCGGATAGGTGACTGTTACCCAACACTTAACCTCTCTGAGTATGTTACATTTTCTGTAAAATGGAGAAGACAGGCTGGGCACGGTGACTCACACTGTAATCCCAGCACTTTGGGAGGTTGAGGTGGGTGGATCGCTTGAGCTCAGGAGTTCAAGGCCAGTCTGGGCAACATGGTAAAACCCCATGTCTACAAGAAATACAAGAGTTAGCCAGGCATAACGGTGGATTCCTGTAGTAGCAGCTACTCACGAGGCCAAGGTACAAGATCACTTGAGCCCCAGAGGTCAAGCCTTGAGGCCAGGCGCAAGTTGCCATGAGCTGAGATCGAGCCACTGCACTCGAGCCTGAGCGACAGAGCAAGACCCTTTCTCAAAAACAAAAAAAACAAGTGGGAAGTGACAGCATGGAATTCATAAGCTTTCCTGTGAGAGCCAGCAAGAGGCAGGTGTTTAGCAGATACTCTGCTCTCTCTGCATGGCCTGTCTGGCTACTCCGGTCACACCATCTGAGACCTCCCTTGGGCTGAGGGCTCTGCTGAGGCAATCCCGCAGCCCAGCGGGCACTGCCAGCTCCACTGCCTCTTCGCAGATCTCCTCCTGGGCCACTGCCCAGTTCAGCTGTAAGTGAGACCCGCAGAGCTTGTTCCTCTTTATTGACTCTTCCCACAACGAGTAGTCAGGGATGGCTGGCAGCGTTTATGGAGGGTTCACTGTGCCAGGTGCTGCTGTCCCTCACATTTAAACCTTTCCTTGGCCAGGCGCCATGGCTCATACATAATCCCAGAACTTTGGGAGGCTGAGGCAGGTGGATCACCCGAGGTCAGGAGTTCAAGACCACCCTGGACAACATGGTGAAACCCCATCTCTACTAAAAATACTTAAGCTGGGTGTGGTGTGGGAACCCGTAATCCCAGCTACTCTAGAGGCTGAGGCAGGAGAATCACTTGAACCTGGGAGGTGGAGATTGCAGTGAGCCAGGATTGTGCCACCGCACTCCAGCCTGGGCAACAAGAGTGACTCCATCATAAACAAACCTTTCCTTCCCTGGGTGTGGGAGGCTAATAGGTGAGGAGACAGAAGTGCGTAAAATGCAGAAAGTGTTCACAGTGGCAGAGCCATCTTTCATCTTTTTACCACTTCTTGGTCCCACTTTATGCACAAGAAAACTGAGGCATCAAAAGAGATAGCCTGTGTCATGATTGTATCAACATCTGTATCCTTAAATTTGGTTGCAACATCATGGTTTTGCAAGGTGTTACCTTCTGGGGAGCTGGGTAAAAGGCACATGGGATCTCCCTGTGCTATTTATTTTTTATTTATTTATTTTTTTAAAGAGACAGGGTTTCACTATGTTGCCCAGGCTTGTCTCAAACTCCTGGGCACAAGTGATCCTCCTGCCTCAGCCTCCTGTGTAGCTGGGATTACAGGCGTGAGCCACTGCACCCAGCTTCCCTGGGCTATTTCTTTTAACTGCAAGTGAATCTACAACTGTCTCAAAATAAAAGTTTAATATTTAAAGGGGGAGAGAACATAGTATCATGCTTAGATTGGGATCTCATTTTGCTCCCTGCCCTAGCCTCACCTCTGTCCGAGGCCTCTCCCAGTCCTGCAGCCCCAGGGTGACCACCTCATGCTGGTGAGGGATGGGGGCTTGGCATGGTGGATGGGCTGGGTGAATCAGAAGGGCCGGTGCTGCCCCCAGGGCTCCAGCACCACCAGGACCTGAGCACCCCAGTTCTGCGGTCCGATGTAGATGCCCTGCAGCAGGTGGTGGAAGAAGCTGTGGGGCAGGCCACGCCTGGGGCCACCGTCACACTGACCGGCGGCTTCCGCAGGTAAGGAGGCCAGATGTGCCCCTCTGGCTTGGCTTCAGACCCCTCCCCAGTGAAGGGACCTGAGTCGGGGACCCTGAAGCAGGCCTTCCCACTTATTGGAAGGGATGGAGTCCCTGAGTCAGTGAGACTGGCCCCCTCAGGGGGAAGTTGCAGGGCCATGACGTGGACTTCCTCATCACCCACCCCAAGGAGGGCCAGGAGGCGGGGCTGCTGCCCAGCGTGATGCACTGCCTGCGGGACCAGGTGAGGGCCTCCCTGCTCCCCAAGAGCCACTGCTGGCCAATGCCACCGCTTCCTGCTCTCTCTATGCCACAGGGTGGTCCCAGCCATGCCCACCTCTCTCCACAGGGCCTCATCCTGTACCACCAGCACCAGCATAGCCGCTGGGAGTCCCCTACCCGCCTGGCCCAGCAGAGCCACATGGATGCTTTCGAGAGGAGTTTCTGCATTTTACGCCTACCACAACCTCCAGGAGCTGCTGTGGGGGGATCCCCAAGGTCCTGCCCATCCTGGAAGGCCGTGAGGGTGGACTTGGTGGTCGTACCCATCAGCCAGTTCCCTTTCGCCCTGCTTGGCTGGACTGGCTCCAAGGTAGGCAGTGTGTTGCTGGGCCACCTTGTGGGGCGGGCCCAGGCCAGCCCTGCTGAGAACAGTCCCTTCCCTGCAGCTTTTCCAGCGGGAGCTGCGCCGCTTCAGCCGGAAGGAGAAGGGCCTGTGGCTGAATAGCCATGGGCTGTTTGACCCGGAGCAGGTACATCGTTGGGGACTGGGGACAGGAAACAGCACCCATAGTCTGCTCCGTGACCCACAATCTGAATGGCCCCATACCCCACCTTGGCGCTGGGCTCTGCCTCCGCGCCAGCCTTCCTCCAGGGAAGCAGTCCTGGCCTGACTCCTGGGTCACAGAAGTCCTGCTTCTGTTGCAGAAGACATTTCTCCATGCGGCTTCAGAGGAAGACATCTTCAGACACCTGGGCCTTGAGTACCTTCCTCCAGAGCAGAGAAACGCCTGAGCCTGCCTGTTTCCCCCACTTCTACTCAGGAAATTGGGCCACCCCCAACTTGGCCACTGAATGTCTCCAGGCAGATATGCTGCCCCCAACCCCCACCTTCACCCCTCCCAAGTGGAGGAGCCCCTCTGCACCAGGGCCTGGCTCTGCCAGAGGTCAGCTGTGCCTGAGGGAATCAGTTGAGCCCCTGCTGGCGTGCTGTAGGGGGAGCTTTTGGTGCCAGCCTCATTGCTACGTGACCTTGGGTCTGCTCTTAGCCTTCACGTGGTTCACGTTCCCGCCCAGCGTGTGAGCTGGGCCCACTTCATGGAGCCTTGGCAGGGCCTGTAGTCATGAATGGCAAGTGGTTTGTTTGCCTGATGTGCAGTGTCCCATCAGTTGTACTGCAGTTAATGTGGCTCCTGTAGGGCACCCTGTCCGGAAGTTCCTGGAAGAGAGCCATGTGTCCCTGCACTGCATTTGAGCCATGATGAGGAGGCTGTCGTTCTTGACCACAAGGAGCATACTGTGGAGTGTGCTGTAGGCATCTGCACAGGGAGAGGGCCGGGGTAGGAGTTAGGAGGAAGAGAATTTTCAACTCTAGGGCGTCAGTACTCCAGTGCCCCAAGCCAGGCTCTGGGCTTCTGCCTTTAAGGCCTGTTCTCAGCAGGATCTCTCAAAAATAGGCCATCTCCTGCCACTCCTGGCTCACTGCCCTTTAATGGCTCCAAACCCTAAGTCTGCATGTGGCCCTGAGCTCTGGCATTTCTGCCAGCCCCTTTCTCCAGCCCTACTGTCCCTGAGCCGCTTCCTGCCTCACAGGCTTCCTGTTTGATGCACCCAGACTCCCTCCTCACTGCAGAAGCACTGAGGTGGGCTGGACATGGTGTCCTCCATGTCCCTCACATCCCCAGGCACACTCTGGCCTCAGGCTTTGCCCTGGCCATACCATCCACCTGGAGTGTGCCCTCCCCTTCTTCAGGCCTTAAATCAGAAGTCACTTTGTTAGGCGAGGACTTCCCAGACCACTCATTACATTAAAAAATATTTTGAAAATGAACATGCAGGGAGGTTGACTCTTTTGGGGTGCAGTTTTGCACGTGTGGGACACACCAGGTCCATCCCCAGAACACTTCTCTCACTGTCCTGTTGTGGTCACATGGTTCTCCATCCCTATAGTTTTGCTTTCTCCAGAATGTCATGTAAATGGAACCAAACTATATTCAACCTTTGGAGTGGCCTCTCCACAGCTAATGCCTTTGATGTTCCTGCCGTTTGCTGGGTGTATTGATAGTTTGTACTTTATTCCGTGCCATGTGTGTTACACGGTTTACCCATTCAACTATTGAACATCTGGGTTGCGGCTGGGAGCCGTGGCTCATGCCTGTAATCCCAGCACTTTGGGAGGCTGAGGCGGGTGGACCACTTGAGGCCAGGAGTTTGAGACCAACATGGCGAAACTGTCTCTACGGAAAATACAAAAATTAGCTGGGCATGTTGACTCACACCTGTATTGCCAGCTACTCGGGAAGCTGAAGCATAAGAATTGCTTGAACCTTGATGCCAAGGTTGCAGTGAGCTGAGATTGTGCCACTGTACTCCAGCCTGGGTGATGGAGACTGCCTAAAAAGAAAAAAGAATATCTGGGTTGTTTCCAGGATTTGGAGATTATGAATCGTACTTCTATAGACATGCAGGTACAGGTTTCTGTGTAACACATAGGTCTTCATTTCTCTTGCGTGAATAGCCAGACATAGGATTATTGGGTCATTTGGTTGTACATGTTTATTTCATAAGAGCCAAGTTGTAGCCCAGAGTGCCTTTGTCAGTTTGCAGTCCACCAGCAATGTGAGCCCCCCTGGAAGTTAAACACGTCACAGTAGGCAGCGGCTCTGTATCCCTGCCAGCACTTGATAGTTTCAGAGTTGGTTAACTTTAGCTTTTCTAGTAGGTACATAGCAGTTCAGTGTGGTTTTATTTTGCATTTCCCTAATGCCTGACAATGTTGACCATCTGTTCATGGGCTTCTACATCCTCACTGGTGAAGTGTCCGTTCAACTTTTTTTTTTTTTTTTTTTTTTTTTGAGACAGAGTTTTGCTCTTGTTGCCCAAGCTGGAGTGCACCTACCAGCCTTGGGGGTCCTGGCAGTCCACAGGATTCTGCCCCCTGGGACTTGTGTGCCAACCTTTGTGAAGCCTCAGCTTCAAAGGCCGCAAGCCGCGAGCCCCTCCCCAGATGGGCCAGCAGGGATGGATGGAAGCATGTCGAGGGTTTCTTGCATACTCAGATCCAAGTCTCAGAGTGGGGTCCCTCTGCTGGCCTCCCACCCACCCTCTCCTATCACAAGTGTGGCAGGTGACAGTGTGGTCACTGGGGTGGGAGGAAGTGGAAAGCCCTGAATAGGGCCCACGCCCAAGGGTCTGGCCAAGACCCCTTCATTAGGGTCCCAACTGTGACTTTATTGCTCATGGTCCTTTCCCTGCCCCAGTGGCCCTCATCCCCCAAACCTGAATGCAGAAGTCTTGGTCCTGAATTAAACTCCATGCCACCCCTCAGCTTACGTTGTGGGTTCCTTTTAAGCTGAGCACTTACCTAACAATCAAGACCTCTGATAGTCCTCAGTCCTACCCCACAACCGCCTTGGATTTCTCTTTTTCAAGGTGGTTTCAGCTAGGAGGGTCAGCGTGGCTTGGGTGAGGGCAGACAGGGTAGGAGCATGTGGCAGGTATGAATGACACCTTGACAAAGGTGTCAGGATCCCCACAGGAGGGATGGGGACCCTTTCCCCCCATTGTCCTGGAAACCCAGCTCAGCCCCAGCCCTTGCCCATGCTGCTGCCTGGTACCTTCCACAAGGCCAGACCCCTCCCCGCAAAGCTGTGGCCTGCACCAGCTCCCCTGGCTCTCCTCCTCTGTCTGCTGAGGGCCCCCCACAAGAGCCTGGCTGCCAGTCACAGGAGAAAGGGGTCGGGATTTTGTTTGTGCCTCTGCCTGAGCAGAGAAGGGCTGAAGGGACCACCGAGCCTTGCCCTGGAGAGCCCCTTTGTCCCTGCTGCCCCCACCTCCCCTGGCCCAGACTCCTGCCCTTCATGTCCATCCCTGAGCAGCAGCCCTACCCAGGCTGGGCTCTGGGTGCCAGCTGGTTATGGACATGCCACCTGAGCCCAGGCCAGGAGCCCCTGGATTCATGAGGCTATTTTAAGCACAGCTTCTTGGCCTGCACTCCCCTGGCCCCCAGAAGCTCAACTACTGGTCATCTGCCACCGCCTAGAATGCTGATTGGCAGTTGGCTGGGGTGGGGGCTGGGAAAACACTGTTATAAAGCTGGGAGTGTTGGGGAACGGCCGTCCCTGTCCAGAGTCCTCTGTGGTCCCTGCTGCCACCATGGCCACCCACCGCCTCGTGATGGTCCGGCACGGTGAGAGTACATGGAATCAAGAGAACCGTTTCTGTGGCTGGTTTGATGCAGAGCTGAGTGAGAAGGGGGCTGAGGAGGCCAAGCGGGGAGCCAAGGCCATCAAGGACGCCAAGATGGAGTTTGACATCTGCTACACATCGGTGCTGAAGCGGGCCATCCGCACCCTCTGGGCCATCCTGGACATCACGGACCAGATGTGGCTGCCTGTGGTGCGCACTTGGCGCCTCAATGAGCGGCACTACGGGGGCCTCACGGGCCTCAACAAGGCGGAAACAGCTGCCAAGCATGGAGAGGAGCAGGTGAAGATCTGGAGGCGCTCCTTCGACATCCCGCCACCCCCCATGGACGACAAACACCCCTACTACAACTCCATTAGCAAGGTGGGCTACTGCCTCCACTGGGAAGGCCTCTGGGAGGCTGTGGGGTGGGGAGTCGGGCGGCAGTCCGCTGTCTTGGGAGGGAAACCGGTGTGCCTATGTCCTCCAGGAGCGTCGGTATGCAGGCCTGAAGCCCGGGGAACTGCCCACCTGCGAAAGCCTCAAGGACACCATTGCTCGGGCCCTGCCCTTCTGGAATGAGGAGATCGTTCCCCAGATCAAGGCCGGCAAGCGAGTGCTCATCGCAGCCCACGGGAACAGTCTGCGGGGCATCGTCAAGCACCTGGAAGGTGAGGCCACCCTCTGGAACCCAAGCAGGGGGGTAGGCGGCAGCCCTGGCTGGCTTCTCTCAACAAATGCTCCCGCTGGCCCAGGCCACTCTCTAGGCGTGGGGTTCCACACTGTTCACTGAAAAGGGAGGGCTGAAAAGCCATTTTTTAGTTCTGTGAAACTTTCCTCATTTCTGTATAAGGGACGTACTCCACAGGGGCTGACTGCACTTGAAACTCGCTGTGTCCTGAGGCAGGGCAGGCTCAAAAGGTGGCATCTGCCCAGGGCCACTCAGCCAGGAAATGGAGGGGCTGGGCTCACTGCATCTGGCTCCAAATCCCAACTTTCCGTGGGGCCCTGGACAAGCCACTTCCATCTCTGGGCCTCTACCTTTTCTGGGGTGGCAGGGAACTCCCAGGGTTCCCCCTGGTACTGCATCTCAATGTAGGCTTGGACCCCTCACAGGGCCCTCCCCAATCAGGTCCTCAAAATTCCTGCATGAGCCCCACCACCCATCTCCCTCTGGACTCCCTCTCTGGGCAAAGGAAAGACCAATCAAAAGCAGGGTGCAAGGCTTTGAAGTGGCCAGACTCCAGGCTTAGAGCTGGGGCTCCCACTGAAGAGCAAGGGACAGACAAATGGGCTCAGGATGCATGGGTGCAGGGCAGCCTCGCCTACAGTGACAGGCACCTCCACTCCGCTTCCCACCTTAGTATTCTCAAAACAGCAGGGCAGTCTAAATTAGCATCTTAATGCCCTTCAAGCTTGTTGAGTCCTGGAAAGGCTAGAAGGGTGCCCCAAACCTTCTGCTCCTGGGGCCAATGGGCAGTTGACCAGGGCACCCAGATCGGCAGGTCCTGGAGACCGGGCTAGCCCCAAGCCTGCCTGCTCCACACATGGACACCTGGCACCTGGCACTGGAGCCAGGCAGAGGGAAGGACCACCTGCCTCCTCTCCCTTCTGGGGGCTTCGTGCAGCCCGATGGCCCTCCCACAGCTTGGTATTTTGGTGGTGAATATGGGGATTTCCGTGTAGTGGAGGAGCCGGACTCCCCAGATAACATTCTCTTAAACCCTCCTGCACAGAGCAGGGGTGGAGTGGTGCGAACACCAAAGGTCGAGCTGCTATTCCCAGCTCGGGGGCTGCAGGAGGCAGGCAGGGTCGGGTTTCGGACCAGGCACCGCCTCCCTCTCCCTCCTCCAGCTCCATTGGGCACTTGCTCCTCTGTTCAGGTGTAGAATTTAGAGCACTTTAGAAACTAAAGGGCGAATATCCTTCCTGACCCTCAACTTCAGTCTGGCTGGAGTCACACTGGGCTGAGGGAACTGTGGACAGCACCACCACAGGTCACAGCCACTTGGGTGGGACTAAAGTCACCATTTCTTTTGCCACTGTGCTATTTCTGTAGACTGCTTGGTCTAACTCAGTTACGCCTTGACCTTTAGGGACACTTCTGTGGCCTCGCTCTCAGGGCTGGGAGGGTTGGTGCCAGGGGGACTGGCTCTGTGGCCCATAAATGTCACAGTGTCTGTTGTGTGAACAGGCTGGGTACAGAGGGGCTAAGGACACCTGTTCCTCCGGCACAGGGATGTCAGACCAGGCGATCATGGAGCTGAACCTGCCCACAGGGATCCCCATTGTGTATGAGCTGAACAACGAGCTGAAGCCCACCAAGCCCATGCAGTTCCTGGGTGACGAGGAAACGGTGCGGAAGGCCATGGAGGCTGTGGCTGCCCAGGGCAAGGCCAAGTGAGGGGTGGGCTTGGGCAATAAAGGCACCTCCTCCCACAGCCTGGAGTACAGTGCAGCTGGGCATGCCAGGCTCACCCACAGTTGTGGGGACTCCAGAACAAGGGGTGCAGCCATCCACCCTCCCCCACTCCATGCCTGTGTCACCAGGGGCATAAGCCTAGTTAGTACCCACCCCTAGTCATCAGGACACTGAGCAAGGGCTGCAACTACTCCATGAGTTTGTAGTCAGCACAAGCCCGTGGTGACCCTGAACCTTCAGAGCTTCTTGGTAACCATACTGTAGAAGTGGCATGCTTGGGGCCCGTTAGAGAGAGGCCAAGTGACCCAGCCCTCCCCATGGGGAGCAAGGACCACAGCCAGGGCACAGGTTCCCAGTTAGCTTCCTGCAGAGGACAGGTGGTCCTCTGCTGTCCCGGCAACCTGGGGTAGCACTTAGAGCCCTGCCTCCTGGGTGGGGACAGGCAAGTCCACAGGGGGCCTCAAGGCTGGCAATAGCCCAAACCTGGGTCTTCCATGGGAGTGAAGAGGAAGTTCACTCTTCATGGGAGAGGCACCAGGAAGCCCTGGCAAAAAGGGGAAAGCACAGGAAGGCCGGGAGCAGGGTTGGGCTCCATGCAGCCTTCACCCCAGGCACCAGCAGGTGACACTGCGAGTCAAGCATGTCTGCCTAGCAGCCCTGGGGCCCAGAGGAACCTAATTCCCTGGATGCTCTGTGGGTGCCAGGTACCTCACACCACACACAGCATGCCATCCCATGTAGGCAGAGGGTCCCTGAGGTGCAGAGCAGGGCAGACCTTGGCCTCTCCCAGAGAAAATGGAAGGCAGGAAGGCTCCAACTTCAGTCCCATCTTAACATTTATGCCTCTTCCTGGTGGCTGATCATCAGCTGCAATCTCAGGGTGAGGGTGCTCACCCCAGACAGAGCAGAGGCAGACACCCGGCAGGCAGGGCGGAGGGGAGTGGGGGCTGTTCCCACATAGGAGCCTTCAGGCTACGGCAGGGCGGGTCACAACTGTGAGCCTGTGTAGACCAAACTGGCAATTCATGGTCCAAAAGCATATTTGTTCTTCAGAGACATGGATGAACTGGGACAGAAAACAGGGGAAGACGACAGGCCAAGGCCACTCTGTGTTACTGTTCCTGAAGTCAGAATCAGTTGAGGAACACACTGGAGCCAGCAGGCATCGAGTGAGCCACGTGGAGGAACACGCTGTGTCTGCTGTTTTCAATACCCAGGGTGGGAGCTTGGCCATTCCCATAGCCCAGGCAGAGGGACAGAGACATGGAGTGGGGAGCACAGAGCAGGCTCCGACAAGACAACCTCCCTGCTGCCAAACCATGATCCACTCTGACTTTGGTCACAAACTCCGTTAAAAACGATTCTCTAAGTTCGTTGTTCCCAAGGGTCATTCTAAACTGTGGCGGCCACCACCCCTTAGAAGCAAGAGAAAAAGAAAAAGGCAAATAAATGCAGAAGGCAGCCAGAGCCTCCCAGATGGCCCTGCTCAGGACCCGTCCCCCCAGCTTGGTAGTGGCCACTCAGAGGTCACCAGAGGGCTAGCCACAGGTGGAGCTTGGCTCAATATCCTGTCAGGGGCAAGAGCCAAGCTCTCTGGGAGGGTTGGGAGGATGCAGGAAGGATGTCTGGGAATCCCAGGTCATTGCTGCATTTGGGGTGACAGGCAGAGTCTGCCAAGCCAGAGGGAGCCCTGAGGCCCCTTCCTCACTGGGGTTCCCATTCCTGGAAGAATGCTAACTCCCAGGCCTCTTCTTCCAGCAAGAAGGAAGCCAGGTCTGAGAGGGAAAAGGCAAGACATGCCCCGGCCTCACTCAATGAGCTCCACGTAGTTGGCAGGGAACATGCCAAAGTGGCCATCCGGCCCATAGCCACGCCACCAGCCTTCGTCGATCACCTCAATGCCCGTGATGAGGTTCTCCGGGTCAAAGGAGATCTCTGTGTCGTCAGCTGCAAAGAAGACGAGCCCAGATGCACATCAGGGGCTCCCCCCACATCCCACCTGCTCAGGGAGCCCACAGCAGCCCCACGCTCCTGCAGCACAGCTCACTGCAGCTCTGGTTCCCCCGCAGAAACACCTCTGCTACCCTGCTAAGCTGTGGCCAACATTGCACCCTGTCCCAAAGCAGCTCTGGTGACCACACCCCCAGGGCACACCCTCCTACAGAGCATTCCTGAAAAAGGCTAGACACCTACCAGCCTGCTCCGTGGGGAGCCTCTGCCCCATTCCCCAAGGCCTCCACCCAGGGATGCCTGAGGAACCAGCATCCAGGCCTGGCCCACCTCCCTGTTCAGACCCCATGTTCTATGACAAGGATGGCAACCGGGATTCACATCAGCGGCCAGCAAGTAGCTACAAGGAGCACATGGGGAGGCCTGGGCTGTGCAAGACACTCCAGTGCCACAGTCACCCCCACTCCAGAGGTGCTTCTACCTCTAAACACACCGCCCACCCTCCTGTCTTCTCTTCCTGACACCCCCTGGAGCCATCCTCCCATAAAACCCCAGACCCTCTTGTCTCCTAACCTCAGGACCTTGTGGTCCATGCCAGCCAGGCCAGGGCACCTTACCTGCCTGATAGTCATACAGGGCACGAGCACAGAGCCCTTGCCCACTGAGCCCCTGGCCCTGCATGTGGTGGTCAGTGTGCTCAGAGCCGGCACCTTGCTGCTGCACCTGCCCAGGGATGACAAAGGTGTTACCCGAGACTCAGCCCTTACACCCAATTGCTGCTCTGTCCCACGTGGCTCAGTTCAAGCTGGGAGTACGCAGAGGGCAGGCAGTCTACAGGCTGGAGGGCTGCTGCTGTCCCCACCCTACCAGAGTACAGAAGCCACAGGACGGTGCACAAATACCCCAGCCATGGGCCACAAGGCCCTCTCCCCACCCAGCACCTCCTACAGGCTGGTGCTTGCTCTGACAATTTATAGCACAGGGCTGCTCCAAAAATGCATGTGCTTTAAAACCTGGGATCTGGGGAGCATGCCCCAGAAAATTCAGGCGCCCCGTGATAAGTGTTCCTGAGTGTGCAGCCCCTTCCTGGCCCCAGCCCCACTGCAGAAACCTACCAGCGGGGGCTCCTCGTAGAAGGTCTCCTGCTCCGGGGGCTCCTCATACACAGCCTCCTCTTCTGCCTGCACCAGACATGCAGGAGTGCTGGGCACCAGCTCCTCATGGAGATCTGCACCAGGGAACACAGTAGGTTCTCACTCCCACACATCCCCCTCCTCCATTACTGTCCTCCAGGGTCCCCATGGAGTGACAAGCGCCTTGCCTGCCCTGGGCCTTGAGACGGTGGCAGCTGGCTCTCTGCTGAAGTGGGTCTCTGGTTGGGTGAGCTGCTTTTGCAGGAAGGGGCTCCTCAGCTTGCCTGCAAACCCAGGTAAACACACACAACATCACTTTAGAAACACCACCTGCTGAAGCACACACACAAACACGACCCACCCTCCACACTCCAACCTGGTGTACTCAAGGCAGTCTCAAGGAGCTTGCCCTGGCTAGTGCAGAACAGACACCCCAGGACTATGTGTTATGTGGTGACCTGGTAGACAGTGCAGCCCAGTATCTTTTGGAGGCCAAACTGGTGACCAGCGTAGTCACTGATGAGGTCAAGGGCCCCAAGTGTGCCTCCTCCTCACTCACTCATCCCTGTCACTGATACATCTGTCACTAGCCTCAGGGGAGCCCACATAGGACCCCAGGCTCCCCCTCAGCCTGCTGATGCCTTGTGGCCAGGCCTAGAGGGAGGTCTCACCCGGCTGAGGACTGGAGATGGAGGTGGTGGACATGGCCCTCTCCTTTTGCTTGAAAATCTCCCGTGGGTGCACAGCAGACTCCTGCAGGGAAGCACATGTCGTCCCCTGCAGTGGGAGAAACTTTCACCGCTTCTCCCCAGATCACAGCTGCTCTAGCTATTGGCCAGGTAGCCCCTCAAAGGTAAGCGTGGGGCCAAGAGGCAAAACATGTCCTCAGGTGAAAAGTCATTTAAAAATAAAAAGTAATTTTAAAAAATGAAGGAAAATACAGAAGCCAAGAGGTTCACAGGGACTCCCCCAGGACCAGGTGCAGTCCATGCCAGAAGCTTCTACCCTTGGCTTTCCTCTCTTGAGGTGGCCAGATGTCAACCTGCCCTAGCTGAGAGCAGGGTGGCCTCTGCCCAGGTCTGGGGTAGGCCCTCAGTCTGAGATCAGGGACTTCTGTGTGTGGTCAGGACAGGCCAAAACAAGTAGAGCACCCCATCTTACCTGCTCATCTCGGTTCCTTGAAACCACTTCTTGCTGCTGCTCCCATGTCCTGCTGGGAAGGGCCGGGTGGGGCACAGCTGAGGCACAGCCACAGACTCTCACGCCACACTGCTCAGTCCTCCTCGCATCCGTGGGATGGAGCAGGTGCCCGGCAATGCCCCGGGGTGGGTTCCCCAGTTTAGCCCCCACCTCTGTCTCACCTCTGGGGGCTGGCCTCGCCACCCTGCTCCTGATAGCGCTGCTCCCGGCGTGCAGCCTCACGCAGCTCACGCTCCCGGCGCTCCTGCTCCAGCTGCCGCTGCACCTCCTCAGCCCGCCGCTTTTCCTCCAGCCGACGGTTCTCTTCCTCCTTCTGTGGGGAGAGCCACTGCCCACTAAGCCCCGTGCTAACACTTTAGCCTCATCCCCTGTCCACGACTGGGCTTTAGGCACAGAGCCAAAGGCGGGCAACAGAGCCAGTCACTCATTAGCCTTGTGCCTTAACCTACCCGAGCCTCAGTGTGATCATCTGTAATGGGCACCAAGGAGAGCAGATGCTGCACGAGCTCACTTGCGAGGAAAGCTGAGCCACAGCAAGCAGAACACTCCCACGTGCCTGGCACACCCGGGGAAGCACTCACCTCTGCTTTGGCCCAGAAGCTGTCTTTACCAACCCTTTTAATCTCAGACACAGCATTGGTCTTCTGGTATACAGAGCCCTGTAGGGGACAGCACTCATTAGAAACCTGAACCCAGGTGGAAGCCCAGGCCCACAGGCACCAGAGGAGAGAATTCACTAAACTCGCAACAGCACAGGTGAGGGCTGCCAGGACTGGACCCAGCAGTGGCAACAGAGTGCTGCCCAGTGACCCTCAAGGAGACACACACCAAGATGACCTGAAAGAAGCCCAGGACACTACCCCAAGGGGTAGGCTCAATCCCATACACTGGATGGGTCTCTGGTCCTCATGGATGGGGGCCAGGGAAAGAAAGGATGTGCCAGTGTCATGATCTTGAGGGCGCCAGACTATCACAGCCATGCATCCTGCAGAGTCTCCATTCTGACCGCACAGGGTGGGCTCCAGATGAGGGCTCTGGAACAGCTAGTCCAATCCCCAGGCAAGGTCAGAGGGCTACTCCTGCTCATCTAATCAGTGGACACCCACCACAGCTCATGGCTGACCATCTGCAGAAACTAGGCAGGCAAGTGCCCAGCCAGCCTGGGAGCTGGAAAGTGCACACTCTTGGCCCCCTGCCCTCAGGGCCTGAGCAACAAAAGGGCTGGCGATGGACAGGCAGCACTCACCACTGGGGCCTGGGGCCCCGTGTCCTGGAAGCGGCCACTCTCTTTGTGAAAGCTGTAGTTGGCACCTGAAGCCTTGGCCACCTTCTCCATGATGCATTCAGGCTCCACATCCTCCTCGGCCCGTGCGTTGATGGTCACGTGGGCCCCCTGCAGCGGGAGCAGCACTTGAAAAAAAGGCTTTGCAAGCCCGGGAGAAAATGTGGCAAACTCCTGTCAGTCCACACAGCACAGGCCACCCCTACACCACACAGGACTGGAATCAGGAAACCAGAAGGTGCCTGTCTGGCTGCTGAGAACCGAGACACAAGTTCCCCTCAAGGGCTGGAACAAACCAACTTGGAGCAAACCCTTCACACTTGCCCCAGCTCATGTGAGACCCTCGCCCTCCACATGCTATCCAGTAGTTCCTTCTATAGCTGTATATATTCCCTGCTGCATATCAGTAGATGGCCCAGGCATGATTTGCATTAAAGGCCTTCCTTCTAATCAGTGAAAACTAATTTTAAATGCCATCTGGAAACCACAAAAGACCCTGAATAACTAAAGCAATCCTAAGCAAAAAGAATAAAGTTGGAGGCTTCATGCTACCTGATTTAAAATTAAACTACAAAGCCATAGTAATCAAAATAGCATGGTACTGGCATAAACACAGACATAGAACAATGGAAACTAACAGAGCACCCAGAAATAAGTCCATACACTTAAAGGAATGTAAAGTAGTACAGCCATTATAAAAACAGCATGTTTTTTTGTTTTTCAGTTTTTTTGAGACAGAGTCTCACTCTGTCGCCCAGGCTGGAGTGTAGTGGCACAATCTCGGCTCACTGCAACCTCCACCTCCTGGGTTCAAGAGATTCTTCTGCCTCAGCCTCCTGAGTAGCTGGGATTACAGGTGCCTGCCACCACACCTGGCTAATTGAATTTTTTTTTTAGTAGAGATGGAGTTTCATCATGTTGGCCAGCTGGTCTCAGAACTCCTGACCTCAGGTGATCCACCTGCCTTGGCCTCCCAAAGCGCTGGGATTATAGGCATGAGCCACCGCGCACAGCCAACTGTATCGTTTTTAAAACAGTATTTTCGTTCTACTAAAAATATAACTACCATATGATCTAGCAATCCCACTGCTGGGGATATATCCAACTCTGGTGTTCTGCACTATTAACAACAGCCAAAATATGGAATCAACCTAAATGTCCATCAGTGGATAAAAGGGTAAAGAACATGTAGTATATAAACATGAAGGAATATTATTCAGCCATGAAACAGAATGACATCCTGTCACTTGCAGCAACATGGATGGAACTGGAGGTCATTATGTTAAGGGAAATAAGCCAGGCACAGAAGACAAGTATTGTCTGTTCTCACTCATAGATGGGAACTAAAAGAGTGGGTATCCTGGAGGGAGAGAGAATGGTGGTTACCAGGGGCTGTGAAGGGCATGGGGGAGAGAAAATGAAGAGAAGTTGCTTAACAGATACAAAAATACAGTTAAGTAGAAGGAATAAATTCTAGTATTCAATAGTTTGTTTGTTTGTTTGTTTGTTTGTTTTGAGACGGAATTTTGCCTTTGTTGTCCAGGTTGGAGTACAATGACACGATTTCGGCTCAGCCCAACTTCTGTGTTCCAGGTTTAAGTGATTCTCCTACCTCAGCCTCCCGAGTAGTTGGGATTACAGGCATGTGCCACCATGCTTGGCTAATTTTTTGTATTTTTAGTAGAGACGGGGTTTCTCCGTGTCGGTCAGGCTGGTCTCAAACTCCCAACCTCAGGTGATCCGCCTGCCTCAGTCTCCCAAAGTGTTGGGATTACAGGCATGAGCCACCACACCCAGCGGGAAATTATAGTTAACAATAATTTGTGTTCAAATTAGCTAGAAGAGAAAAACTGTAATGTTCCCAACACAAAGAAAAGTGTGTTGCGATACAGGTTGAGCATCCCTAAGCTAAAATTCTGAAATCCAAACTGCTCCAATGAACATTTCCTTCAAGCATCATGTCGGCACTCAAAACATTTCAGATTCTGGAGAATTTCGGATTTTGGATGCTGAACTGGTAAGTATATAATGCAAATATTCCAAAATCGGAAAAAATCCACAACATTTTTGGTCCTAAGCATTTCAGGTAAAGGATACTCCAACCTGTATACTCGATAAGCTGGGAATTCTCTTATCAGCTCCTAGATGGAAACTGAGGTATAGCTGAAGAAATGTCGGTGGAACCAGATATCAAAATTCTGAATCTCCTTTGCCAAAAGAAATGCAACCAGAGAAATGCAAAAAGTTACCTGACAAGTAACCAATAAATGCTTTTGCTACAAATATTTTTTAAAATTTAAAAAGGTTCTATTGTGGGACTGACATGAATCCATGTAGAAATGGGCTGGAAAGGAATGCATCAAAGGGCATGTGCGTGCTATGGTGGTGAGCACTCTCCCCTTCCTCCAAATCCTGACAGTATTACTAAGCTGTTTAGAGGGATCATAAATCAAAACAGAACCAGGGCCCAGCCTTCCCACTGTACCAGCTCCATCATGATCCTTCACCCTGCCCCACGGAGGCCAGCCTGTAGCTGGCTCTGGCCACATCCTGACCTCCCATGCACTTGCTGATAGAGAGTGAAGCAGCCTTTGGTGATGCCCTGAAGGGCAGGCAGAGAGCATTAGTCACGAGCACACTCCCAACTCCAGTTCTGATTCCCGCTCGCTTGCACCCAGGAACCTGGAAGAACTCAAGCCTGTGAGGCCTGTTCCCAGGAGCAGGCCTTGCCTGGCCTCACCTTCAGGAAGTTGGCCATGGTGCTGACGTGGCTGGCGCAGGCTCCTTTCCGCACATCGTTCACACCCTCGCCTGTCTGCAACACAAGTATACCCAGAATGACCCAGGCCTCCCACAAAGCCACTTCCCTCCCCTGGAAACCCAGTATCTACCCTGTGTCTCAGAAAAGAGAAAACTGAAACACCCAAAGCAGAACCTATTCTTCTGATTGTGTCACACAGTAAGTTCCCATGCCTCCAAGGGGCTCATGCACACTCTCTGAGCAGGATGGCTACTGGCTTCTGCTGTAGAGGGGGTTTCATGAGCTTTTGGTTTTTGTTTTTGGAGACAGAGTCTCACTCTCTCACCCAGGCTGGAATGCAGTGGCACGATCTCGGCTTACTGCAACCTCCGCCTCCCAGGTTCAAGCAATTCTCCTGTCTCAGCCTCCCAAGTAGCTGGGACTATAGGCGCATGCTGCCATGCCCGGCTAATTTTTTGTATTTTAGTAGAGACGGGGTTTCACCACGTTGCCCAGGCTAGTCTCGAACTCCTGAGCTCAGGCAATCTACCCACCTCAGCCTTGCAAAGTGCTAGGATTACAGGCGTGAGCCACTGCGCCTGGTCTTTATAAGTCTTCTTGATCTCCACCAAGGGATCAGAGGCCCTGTCCCTGCACTCCCAGGCTCCTAAACACTCCCTCAGGCTCTCTACTCCATCAGAACAACCACCCTCAAGAGGAGGGGACAAGGACTCCCTGGGAATGCTTTCACTCCATTCTGCAGAAAGAACTCTAGGCTTGGAGGGTGAATTCTGCATAGCAAAGCCAGTTATTCCTTGGACCACAATGACTCTATCAACTACTCTGCTCATGCACCAGCTCAGGGCTGTTCTGTTGATCTACTGAGTCATGCCAGTAAAACACTCTGTTCCTGACATCAAGACAAAACAGGAAAGAAGACCATGGGGTTTCCTGGGTCACACCTAGATGAAACGGGCTCTACATACCCAGTTGATGAGGACAAATTTGGGTAGTCCAGAGTTGGGGTCCTTCACTCTGCAGAAGGCGTACATCACCTTCCCGCTGTTGAGCTCCTCCACCATCTCCTCCAGACCACCCTCTGCAGCAGAATCACAAGGAAGGTAAGCGGTGGTCCTGACATTCCCTGCTGGCCCCGGTCCCACCAGGAAGGGAAGCCAAGCTGCCTTTAAACCAGGGCTTCTCACCCTTACCTGTATCAGAATCTTTCTAGGGGTATGTTTAAAATCAGAGTCCTGGGCACCACCCCCACTAAACCGACTGAGGAGAGCTGGGTGGGACCCAGGAGTCTGCAATTCTGACAAGCATCTCAGGTAATTTTTTTTACCCACACTCATTTAAAAACCACTTCTCTAAATCCAGAGGTAATTCTGGAAAGAAAAACGGTCATTTCCACGGCAAACTAGTCACCAGACTTCCAAATGGAGGATCTCTATGTCAAAATTTTATTGTTGCCTCAACCTTGCAAAGGGGACCTGAATAGCAGGGCCTGTGGAGTCACCCCTCCCTACATCTGTGTCTGCTCAGGCTCCAGGGCCGCCCAGACGGCGAGACCAGATGGAAAGCCCTGCAGTGGTATAACCAGCTCAGCCCTCACAGACTCTCAGACAGGAGAGGGTGATGGGAGCAGCGGGGGAACAGGAGTGGGCAGCTCTAAACCATTCTCCCCTGCCACTGAGGCTTAGCCCCCACAAGCTTTCCCAGGTTATAAGGAGGAGGAGCTGATGAGGTGTTTTAGCTACAGGGCTCTGTGCGTGGAGGCGGTCATGAGTCCCCACTCTGGGGACAGCAACTTGTCGAGTTTGTGGCAGAGCCCTGTCCTGTGCCACTGGGGATGATGATAGGAAACCTGAGTTGCTGATCCCTGCAACTCCCAGTCATCTGCTACACCACATGTCTACTGTTCAATGGTGATCCTTCTAGAAAGAGTACACCTCCTAAAAAGGTTGTGAAAGGAAGGGACTTTCTACCAACAACAGCCACCAAACCGTGGCAAACACACTCTGAGCACTCATTGAAAGATGAAGCCGTGTCCAGCTCAGGACAGAGGAAGGGGTCAGGTAAGTTCTGGAGGAAGGGCAGTCAGGGATGTCAGCTGGGGGCCCACAGGTCACACTCTGACCCAGCCTATCCTGACAACCTCTGCCCTATGCTGGCCAAGAGTCTGTCCTTCCTGTAGAGACCCCTAGAGCCTCTCCTGTGACTATCTGTAGTGATACTGCCTCTCCCAGTGAGGATGGGGGTCCCTGCAAGCACTCGGCACGAGACCAGGACGGGACAAAGGGAGAAGAGGACGTGTCTGTGGACCTTCTCTCCACCAGCACCAGTTCTGGGACCGGTAAGCTTCCCGCTGCAGCTCCCCGGACGCAGGCTGCCCACAAGCTGGAGAGAGTCAGCCTGTTTCCCACTCAGCTCTCCCAAAGAAGACACAGAGAAAGCACTCCCCTGCACCCTAAAGGGAGGAGAGCCGAGGAGGAGTGTTTTCATTTACACATATCTGAAAGTTAAAGCCTGCCAGAAGTTGCCAGTGAGCACTGGAAACACCATGTGGCTTGGAGGACTAAAACAGCTGAGTGCTCTGGCCCTGAGTCCTGCCAGCTCATGTCCTGATCAGGGGGCCAGGGAACCCCCAATGGAGTTAATGCGGGGTGGGTCTGCAGGAGGCAGGCTCCAACCCACTTCCCACCCTCAGTGGAGGAAGGTGTTGAGCTACTGGCAGAGGCCACCGGTGTGATAAGAGTCCCCTTCTTCCTGTGCAAAAGCTGAAATGCCAGCTGAAATGCACTGCTGATGGTCACAATCCTCTCTCCTTTGCATACCTCACCCCCTACCTCCTGGTGTCCCCAAGTCCATTTGGAGTTATACTCACCCCCTGTGCCAGCCACACGGATGTCATTGCTATTGCCTTCATAGGTAAAGAGAGCCCTGAAATGAAACACAAGTGAGTTCTGTGGCTAGCATCTTGGGTTCCGTCTCTCCACACCGCACCTACCATGGCTTCTCACTATACCCCAAAGAGCTTGGGCTGACAGTAACACTGTGAGCAGACACGGGACTGTTCTCGATTTGCTCTGACCCGCTAGGCAGGTCCTCAGTAGGCAACTACGCAGACTTCTCAGCTCTGTAGCTGGGATGATGCTGGCCTGACTTACCATGGGGTGCGGGGAGCACACATCCACTGTGAGGAAAACATGAGCTGTGGAGTTTCGCAATGACTGCTATACAGTCATGTGTCAAATACTCACCTGGCCACCAGGTATATGGATTTGAAGAGACAAAACATACATATTCCTGAACCCAGAGCACCCAAAAGGAGAAGCAAGTTGGAGAATACACGCACTGGACCCCTTAGAAGGCTGCCCACCACTCCTGTGCATGTCTGCCCTGGCTCCAGTGAAGCCTGGCGGGTAGGGTAGCAGGTCCTTCCAGGCTTGAGACTCTTTGGTAAACACACACTTCTGCAGGTTGTGTTCATCGGAAACCGAAAGGCAATGCCACAACATGAAATCACAGTTAAAACCATGAACCTGCCAAGGCCTTCACGGACAGGTCCCCATGAGCAAGTTTTCTATCTAGCAGATCCTTATCTCTCCGTGGGTAACATGGGGACATGACTTTTTTTTTTTTTTT
This sequence comes from Callithrix jacchus, assembly GCF_049354715.1. Classification (NCBI taxonomy): domain Eukaryota; kingdom Metazoa; phylum Chordata; class Mammalia; order Primates; family Cebidae; genus Callithrix; species Callithrix jacchus. Next base: position 12,143,901 of record NC_133512.1, on the reverse strand, counting down.
GAGACGGAGTTTTGCTGTTGTTACCCAGACTGGAGTGCAATGGCACGATCTCGGCTCACTGCAACCTCCGCCTCCTGGGTTCAAGCAATTCTCCTGCCTCAGCCTCCCGAGTAGCTAGGACTACAGGCGCGCACCACCATGGCCAGCTAATTTTTGTATTTTTAGTTGAGACGGGGTTTCACCTTGTTGACCAGGATGGTCTCGATCTCTTGACCTCGTGATCCACCCACCTCGGCCTCCCAAAGTGCTGGGATTATAGGCATGAGCCACCGCGCCCGGCGGCTTTCTTTTCTTGTAAGATTAATTATTCATAAGAACTCTGGGCCAGGCATGGAGGCTGAGGCAAGAAGATCGCATGAGCCCAGGAGTTTGAGACCAATCTTGGCAACATGGTAGGACCCCGTCTCTACCAAAAATAAAAATCAGCCAGGGATTGTGGCACATGCCTGTAGTCCCAACTATCTGGGAGGCTGAGGTGGGAGGACTGCTTAAGCCTGGGAGGTTGAAGCTGCAGTGAGCCATGATGATGCCATTGTACTCCAGCCCAGGCAACAGGGCAAAACTCCAACTCTTAAAAAAAAAAAAAAAAAAAAACTCTGGAAAAGATTCATTCTGGTTTATAAACTTGTGCCCCAGAGGAAAGAAGTGTTCTCTGTAAAAAGTAATGTGTGTGAGGGGTTCCCTGTAGTACACTTAAAACCAGCTATTAGCACAAACCTTGCAGCAACTCAACATCCCCAGCAGGGTTGCTGGACATGGGTTGGGAGCACTGACCCACTGAACTGCAAGCCAACGGCAAAACCCAGTCCGGTGTGTGTCATCTCCCCAGCCTCTAAAGCACACGCCTGCTGAGGTGGGCCATACAGAAGCTCCAGTCGGACAGGAACCAAATCAGCTTCAACTTGGCTTCCCTAGGGCTTTGCCAATGCCACTGGGTAGAAATGCTTATGTCTGAGAAAGATGGAAGAAATTAGACCCAGGCCCGGTAGATATGGTTGGTAGGGAAGAAACAGGCCACCAGGAAAGAGCCACTGCTTAACGGGCAAGGAGACGGAATACAGCAGGACAGAAACACTGAACGAGAAACCTCAGAGAAAAGGAACTAGAGAAAAGACCACAGAGAAACAAGAGAAAGATTTGAGAGATGGCACACTGCCAGCAAGAGCTGGTGGAACTCCCTGGAGGAAAAAAGCCCATTCCTCTTGATGGTCAGAGTCCTGGCTGCCAGAAGACAGCGAGCTGACACAAGCAGCAGGGAAGAGAAGATGGCAGCTCAACCCAGCTCTTGCAAGAAGGGACTCAGCCAGCTGTGGTGGCTCACGCTTGTAATCCCAGCATTTTAGGAGGCCAAGGTGGGCAGATCCACTGAGGTCAGGAGTTTGAGACCATCCTGGCCAACATGAGAAACCTTGTCTCTATTAAAAATACACAATTAGCCAGGCATGGTGGTGCACACCTGTGATCCCAGCTACTAGGGAGGCTGAGGCAGGAGAATCACTTGAACCTGGGAGGCTGCAGTGAACTAAGATCATGCCACTGCACTCCAGCCTGGAAAACAAGAGCGAAACTCCTCTCAAAAAAAGAGGGGGGACTCAGCAGCTAATAAGAACCAAGCTCAATGCCTGCCACCTACCTCTCTGATTTCATTCCCCTCTACCCCAGGCCACCTCTAAGAATGTTCCCAGCTGCCAGGCATGGTGGCTCACTGCACTTTGGGAATCCCTGCACTTTGGGAAGCCAAGGCAGGCAGATCACCAGGTCAGGAGTTCAAGAACAGCCTGGCTATCGTAATAAAACCCAGTCTCTACTAAAAATCCAAAAAGTTAGCCAGGCATGGTGGCAGACACCTATAATCCCAGCTACTCGGGAGGCTGAAGCAGGAGAATCGTTTGAACCTGGGAGGCAGAGTTTGCAGTGAGCCAAGATCTCGCCATTGCACTCCAGCCCAGGCAACAAAGTAATAATAAAATAAGAATGTTCCCAGTTCAGAGGTTCTTTCCCACTTCAGAGGCCCTTTGAAAGAAGGGCAAAGGAAGTTTCAAATCAACATGAAAAAACATGGTGCACTGGCCTCTGAACAGCAAGGAATATGGAGTATCAAGCATCTTCTAATTCAATCATTCCTTCTGAAAATAAGTAACCTTATTTTCAGTTAATAATAACTGAAAAATAACCCAGAGCCTACTGCTTACTAGTGACAGGAATGAAGCTATGAACAATCCCTAAAAGGTCCTCCCATGGAACTTACTCTCTAACGAAAAAAAACCACACACCCAACACTAATGTACTAACAGAGAGTGAAGCAGGTGCAGGGGGTGAAACATGAACTGGGTGAGAACAATAAGATCCAAGACGGAGAGCTGATGTCATGGCGGCTCCCCAGTCTCTATGGCCTCCCCAGTGCCACCACTGTGTGTGTGAAACCTCTCATGACCCACCAAATTAGAGACCACCTCTTCTTCCTCTGATCTCTCTACCACCTTTTCTGTACGACTCTCAGTCTACCCTTCATCTAAGCATCTGCTACACATAACAACTGTGCCTCAGGCACCAAGGACAAAGAGAAGGCCCACCCCACCCCTTCTAGCAAGAGATGAAGGCGACAAGAAAAGTCCTAAGGATTTCCAGCATATGTTGTGTGGGTATGTCTCTGAAGGAAGTCAAACAGAAAGAGGGGGAAAAGTGCCTACAGACAGGAAGCTAGGAGTCAAGGACGGCCTCTGTGAGAAGGCAATCTCAGAGCAGCCAAGAAGTGAAGGCTGGGGAGCCACCTGGGGCCATGTGGAAGAAGTGTGCTCTACGCAGAGGACGCAGCAGAGCAAGGATCCTAAAGAGGAACCAGCTTGTAAGTTTGAGGAAGAGAAATAAAGCCAGAGTGGTGACAAACAGGTGTGGCCACAGTGTGGTAAATGGGAGAGGTGGCAGGTTCTGGGTCATCAGCAGAGCAAGGAGTCTAGGCTTTATTTAATGTGCAACAGGAAGCCGCTGCAGAGTTACAGGCACGGAAGTGACATGGTCCAGATATTTTTCCGCAGTGTGCGGGAATATGCCACACAGTATCTGCTGAGTAACTACCTTAATGGCTGTGACAATGAGGGTGGAGGCCAGTGGCTTACGCTGCTGAGTGACACAACCTATAGTGCTGCAGGAGCCTGGAGGTAGGGAGGGGGCAGGGGGGCTGTCTGGGCAGATGAGTCCAGTGACAGGTTCTTCATGCACAAAGGCACTTTCAGTTACGTGCCTCTTCCTCAAATCTTACAAGCTGGTAGGTTCTGACTTTGTGAGGGCAAAGAGGAGGCTCCATAACCTTCATGAGGGACAGAGAGTAGATGGGGTGGGTTTAAATGTGAGGCCAGGAGCGGTAGCAGACAGCTCTGGTAAGCAGCCCAAAGAAAGGCTATGGAAGCCCCTCTTCAGAGGGGCTGTGAGGCATCATCCCAAACCAGTGATGGTTCCTGAGAAGACTAATGATGAAGACAGACCTAGAAGGGAAATTGATCAGGAGGGCCAGGAGGCTCCTAGGTAAGTTGCAAGGGTAAACAGAATGATCAAGAGCATGTAGAGAAGCAAAATCTTTAATTGGGCGGGGCTGGAGAGGGGCAAAGATTCGTCTGGGTTCTAAAGTCAAATGGTATCATGCGGACATGAAAATGGAGCGCTCACCGCAGAGCTACCTTTGACTGGGTCTGAAGTACCAGGAGAGGTCTAGGAGAAACACGAACAGGGATTGGAGAGAGGCAAAACGGGGCTGACATCTAGGGGCTCTCCTTAGAAAAACAAGTGATGACATGTGGGTAAATTTTCTGAGGGATTATAAAGCAGGCAGAAAACCCTACCAAGGAAGTGATGAGACACCCTTCTTTAGATGCCTCCCAAACAGAAGAGGTGCTGTTTGGCACAAGTGCCATCCAGGGAACCCAGACCTGGATGAGTCTACAGAGACCCTACAGACCCAAGCAACTGGTGTTCTAAAGCTCTTCCCCTAATGGCCCGGGGCTGAGGAAAAGGCAAAGCTACATCATCATCAGTACCACCACAGTACACTGTATAAAAGCCGCTCTGTGCTGGGCACTAGGGAAGTGCAGAGGAGATGAGAAAGCACTTATAAAAGTGGAGATGGCTCCCACACAAGAGGAAGACTCAGTCGGGAGGGCCTCAGTGCTGACCACAGGGTGGCCCCTCCACGACTCAGCCTCCAGTGCCCAGTTTCTATTCCCCAAAGTTGGTCACCTTAGCCCACCGTACTCAGCATATTTCTCAGAACTGGAATTTCCCAAAACCGGTCACTAAAAACAATTAAGTAAAGGGGAAAGTGAGGATATCTTGGGTGGCGGAGGGAAAATGGGACCTTTTCCCAAATAGATAGCAAGCCTCCTACTTTCGTACATCTTCCCATGGCTCAGGCACAGGAAAGAGTACACTTTCTGGAGAAACGAAGTTCTGAAGTCCACGTTCACAAAGAACCAAGAGCCCAGATCCCCGAGCTCCTCATCTGAAGCCCCCAGAGCAAGGCTCACGTTCCCAGCCCGGCAGCCAAACCGGTCTCAACCGCCCATCCCTGAACACAGCGTTTGCAAGAAACAGGACATGGCTTCCGCCTTCTTAGGGAGGGCTGTGCAGGACCCCCTTTTCCAGGGAAGTCCCAGGGCTGGAAAGAAGAGCCTGGCGAAGATAGCAAGCACAATCAGGCCGAGGATCCAACATGGAAGCCCGCGGAGCCCACACTGGGTGGCGAGTGGCAGGGGGAGGGGCAGACTCACTGGGGCCCCCCAAGCCGGGTTTAACCTGTCCACAATCGGCGGAGCAAGGGGTGACGAGGGTGAGATAGCATTCCCGCTGCGGCGTGGAGGGGAGAGACAGGTAAGCCCCCGGCTACCTGCGGCGGCGCCACTCCGCGCTGGAGCTCCGGCTCCTCCCGCGTCCCCGGCTCGCCCCAGACAGACCCACCCCCGTGGCAGCCCCTGGCCCGACCCCGGCCCGCCTCGCCGCCCACCAGTCGGTTGGGGACTTCTCGGTGACCACCCGCACGTAGGCCTCCTGCAGCGCCGGCCCGTTCCGGCTTAGATTCGCCGCCATGGCCCGCCCGGCTGTCTCCGCGCCGCCGCTGCAGCTTCCGGGCCGTACCGCCCCTTGACAGCAGTGAAGCCTCGCCTCCGACAACCGGAAACCCCCGCCCCACGGCCGGAAGCGGAAATGGATGGGGCCCGCTGCATCCGCGGGTCCTAGCTGGGCGCCTGGACGGCTGATCTAGCATCCGGGTCCCGCGAACGCTGAAGGACAAGAGGGAAAAGAGAGTACGCTGCCTTCCGCTTGTCCTCAGGGAGGGATCCTGGGCGAGGCCTAGCTCGTCTTCTGGTCCCACCCAGCCGGGGGCTCGACTCGGAAGCCTGGCGGAGGGGACCCAGTTCAGCCCCCTGGTAGCTGCTCTCACAGCACTGTGCTCATTCTTTTCTAATACTTCTTATGTCAATGCGCTTGAGAGATCTTGGGTTCACTGCAGTCTCCCTCCAGACGAGATCTTCAGCCTGTTTGTGGACCCTCCAGTTTGATCTATGAATTAAACATGCATAAATGTATGAATACACGAATAAATGAGTGCTAAGTGACAGTCACACCGATACAAACCTAACTGAAAGTGTCTTTGTGCTTTCTCACTCTCACCTGAGTTTCTCCCTCTGCAGTTTGGTCGAGGCCAGGGTAGTGGAGGCATGAAGAGAACCCGTCTGTGCTTCACCAGCACATCTGGGATCATCACCCCTAGAAGGTGTCAGTAATTCCTCAACCTGCTTCCCTCCTCCAGGGAGCACCAGTTTTTTCCATCCATAAATCTGCCAACTCTACACTGACTGAACTAGCTTCTTACCTGCGTGATAGGGAAATATGCCAAAGCCCAAGGCAGCTCACAGCTTCTTTCACTGCCATGGAGAACAACTCTCCTACCTCCATAAAATACAAATCCATAGTCCCTTAAGCCCACATGTGCTTTGGAAGTCAATCTAAGATTTCAGAAGTTATACCATTCATATCCTGTATACTCTGTAAGCCCTTATCACAGAATCTGGAGCAGGAAATGGTAATCAGACGTGTTCATACTTTTGCTGTGATATGTGTGAATAATCAGCTAAGTGGAATATAAGACTCTAAATATCCTCATGGCAATTAAGGTCAGTTTTTACTACCAAATGAACTACAAAAATCTTAAGGTGTTTGGGTCTGGATGGTACAGATAAAGTCTTGTGGACCTAATTTGGACAAAAATGTTCATTTGTTATGTCTACGTTCTTTCTGTTCACATCATTGTTGCTCGTTGTCTTGTTTTTTTCGTGCTGCTATAACAAAGTACAACGGCCTATGTAATTACATAGAACAGAAATTTATTTCCTCACAGTTCTGGAGGCTATGAAGTCCAAGATCATGGCACTAGTATCTGGTGAGGGGCTTCTTGCTGCATCATAATGTGGTGAAAGGGCAAAGAGGATGAGACAGAGACAAAAAGGGGCCAAACTCATTCTTTTATAATAAACAGGAGAATAGGGGCTGGAAGCAGGGAACCTAACGCTGATTTACACTAACCTAAAACCAAATTAAAAGGAAAACCCCAACTTAAGGACTAAGTAACAAAAGGACTAGAGGCTACTTCTTCTGTGACTGCCCCCACCTTTTTCTGCATGGCAGATGAAAAATTGAAAGTACCTTTAATTGGTCTCCTCCCACAACCAGTTATGCTGGTCATAGGCCAAGTCTTCGTTTGCATAGTAGTATAACTTTGTAACTTCACTTCAGCCTTTCCACAATCAATCAGAAGTTTGCGCAGGGTGTAACTTTCTAACTTCACTTCAGCATCTGATGTCCCCACTCTCAACCAATCAGACTGATTGTGAGCCACTACTTTATTTACATAGGGTGTACACTAAGTAACCAATGGGAAACCTCTACAAGATACTTAAACCCCAGAAAATTCTGTAACCAGGCTCTTGAGCCACTTGCTCAGGCCACTCCCACCCTGTAGAGTGTACCTTCATTTTCAATAAATCTCTGCTTTTGTTACTTCATTCTTTCCTCGCTATGTTTGTGCATTTTGTTCAATTCTTTCTTCAGGACACCAAGAACCTGGACACACTCCATGGGTAACAAACCCACTCCTAAGATAACGGCATCAATCCATTCACGAGGGCCTAATCACCTCCCACCTCCTGCCACTCAACACCATCACATTGGAGATAAGTCTCTAAGACATGAACTTTGGTGGACACATTCGAACCATAGCCCTTTTCTTACAGGCAGAAGCTCTGACATTTCTGAGAGAACAATAACTTCATCCCAGCCTAGAGAAGTCTCAGGTTCTGGCAAAATATCCCTTCTCTTCCGGAGTCCATTCTGCAGCCTTCGCCCCTCCTTGAATTCATCCTGGATCTTCTTTTCAGTCTTTTCTCTTTTCCACAGTGCAGGTCTCCCTGCTTCTCTACTTTGACTTCACTACTGTTTACATCAGAAAAAGTGAATTTGCATAAATAGGGGCTCTCCAGGTCTCCTAATTTCCAATCTTCTCCCCCCTTACTTCAGTAACATCTCTGCTTATTTTTCCTTCAGACCAGGCCCTCAGGTGACTTTCTGGCTCCTAGTCCCTCTGCCCCCAATCTCCATATTCTAAAGGAGTTTGGCCATCAGTCTTATGGTTCTTCTACTTTCTTCTCTTTGCATGTCTTTTTTTCTCTTCTTCCTCTGGGGATACTACTATTTAATCACCTTCCTATTGTCAGGTTCCTTGACCCACTTGGCTGCCAGTCCCAGGTGGAAGCCCTGAGAGGTCTGGGAGCACTTTTCAAATGTTAGTCAACCTGAGGAGAAGATACCCTTACCTGAAACCAGGTTGTACAGGCCAAAGAAGCAGATCTCTGTGTTCTGGAATCAGATCAGCTCAGTGAGGTGACCAGGCTTCATGTAAAGAAGACTAAGAGGAGTCGTCTCTGGTGGCGAGAAGGTTAAGGAATCAGGATTCTGCTTCCTCTTGTAGTGTATGGAAAACTGTTTCAGCTTGATGGGCCAGGGAAAGCCTCAGAGGAAGTAACTCACCCGGGAGCAGAGACTGGGTTTTCAGGTAGGAGCCAGCCTAATTGGTCTGAGAAATGGGACACGGAGAAGGAGAGGCCAAGGGAAAGCCTCTGGGTTTTATTCTAGGTGTAATGGAATCCCTGATAGATTTTAAAGAGGAGAGGATGTGACCTGTGTGTATGTGCGTGTGTGTATATATATTTATTTATTTAATTGTATTTTTTTGGAGACAGAGTCTTGCTCTGTTGCCCAGGCTGAAGTGCAGTGGCACAATCTTGGCTCACTGAAACCTCCACCTCAAGGGTTCAAGTGATTCTCCTGCCTCAGCCTCGTGAGTAGCTGAGATTACAGGCATGTGCCACCATGCCTGGCTAAGCAAGGCTATATATTTTAATTGAGAAGTTTAAACTCTTTACATCCAAGGTTGTTATTGATGAGTAAGAACTTATTCCTATCATTTTGTCAATTGGTTTCTGATTGTTTTGTATGTCATTTGTTTCTTTTTTCCTCTTGAATTTTTTTTTCTTTTTAAATTTGCTTTCTATTTTTTTTCTTTTCCTTTTTTTAGTAAGAGACAGAGTCTCACTATATTGCCTTGGCTAGTCTCAAACTCTTGACCTTAAGCAATTCTCTCACCTCAGCCTTCCAAAGTGGGAGATTACAGGGATGAGTCACCATGCCTGGTCCCTTTCTTCTCTTTTGTGATTTGGTGGTTTTCCGTGATGATAACGCTTGATTTCTTTCTCATTTGTGTATCTAGTCTATCAGTGACTTTTATACTTTTGCAGGCTTTCTTTCTATAATTCTCTTTTCCTCCTACCACATCTTGCTCAATGCTTTGATACCACTTAACACAACTGGAAAGTGATTGTGATAATAGGCTAGCTGCAAGTCTTTCTCAGAAGACCAGCCCTTTGAGCCATTGTGGGTGGGCTGGGGGGCAGCAGGGTGAGAGGCCAGCTACAAGTGGCTCTGCTGTTGCCCTCCAACATGGAGCCCAGCTGAGCACCTGCCTTCCAGAGGAGATCTGATACAGGTAGCTGGATACCAGCAAACACACCTGTCTGGGGGGATGGGAGAAGATGAGGACGGGAAGGAAGTAGATGTATTTTTTATTTATTTATTTAAGAAGGGATTTCACCATGTTGGTCAGGCTAGTCTTGAACTCCCAACCTCAGGTGATCCGCCCGCCTTAGCCTCCAAAGTGCTTGGATTACAGGTGGGAGCCACCACGCCCAGCCCAGTAGATGTATTTTTAAAGAAATCATTGACTTCTGATGTGGATTCCAGATTTTTTTTTTTTTTTTTAAGATGGGGTTTCACCATGTTGGCCAGGCTGGTCTTGAATTCCTGACCTCAGGTGATCCACCCACCTTGGCCTCCCAAATTGCTAGGATTACAGGCCTGAGCCACTGCGCTTGGCATGCAGATTTTTTTTTTTTTTATGGCTTTTTGTTTTTGTTTTTTAGAAAGTTTCTCTGTCACCAGGCAAAGACCAGGGTGGGAACAGGAAAACCAGAAAACAGGTCAAGGGAGAACAAGTCCCTTTTCCTCTCACCAGTGAAGAGGGAGCAGCCTCTAGGAGGACTGCTACTCAGGATGGGCTTGCTGCCTGCATGGCATGAGGGTGCTGTCTTGCAGGTGCTGGCAGCCACAGTCTCCATAATGGCTAGATTCAATACAGATCCAGACCTTTCCTGACACTGCTGGAGAGGAAGTGTGTGTCACAGTCCGAAGAGATAGCCATGGGGAATGGAAGCATGGGAAGAAGGGGTGGGGAAGGGAGGAGAGATGAGTGGTTCTATGCTAATCTTAGGGTCCCTTCTCTACACTTTTGGGTACCAGGGACAAACCCTATCAAGGGAATTCTGCAGTCTTGGAAGCACCTTCTCTGGCACTTAAGGCTTTTTCCTGAATTTCAGAGACAGAAACCTACCCATCCTTGAGCAGCTGCAGTGAGGCAGTGTGGAATTCTAACATGCTGATATACTGCTCAGCTATTAGCTACCTGGTCGGTTGGAAATTTGCACTGACATTTTAATCCCTTAATCCTAAGATTTTGACTCATTGCCATGTTCTTGGAACTCCTGGATCTTTCTGGATTCTGATAGTGGATCAAAATCTCAGCTTCATTCAGCCTGGCCAACATGGTGAAACCCCGTCTCCACTAAAAATACAAAAATTAGCCCAGCATGGTGGCACACACCTGTAATTCCAGCTACTCGGAATGCTGAGGCAAAAGAATTGCTTGAACCCAGGAGGCGGAGCAGTGAGCCAAGATCGCACCACTACACTCCAGCCTGGGAGACAGAGAAAGACTCTGTCTCCAAAAAAAAAGGCAATCCTTTCTGGTGAGATGGATCCACACCCATAGGACCCCAAAAGTGGCCTTATAGTAACAGGAGGATCCTAAACATGGACCCTCCCAAAGGGAATGCTGCCCAAGTTCAAAGTGCTTCTTCCTTTGCTAAGAAAGTGATTATGTCAATAACCTCAGTATCCTCAGTGAGATAGTATCTGGCAATTAAGTTGTAGCCACAACTTGGAAGTTTCTGGGAGAAATCAACCTCCCATAGCCATCTTTGGCTGACTGCAGGTGTTAGGTCTGTAGACTTCCTTCAATCAGCCTGCAAAGGCCTCAACTGGACATTTGGTCACAGTTTTACCGCTTCTTCACCTCTTGTTCTTATTCAAGCATCATTTCCTGGGGGGGTAGACCAGCTTTATAAGCAACCTAGAAAAATCAGGTTGAATTCGGCTTTGGAGATCTGAAGCTCCTCAATTTTCTTCCCTCTTTGGAAGTTTTAGTAGAATAATCCCCTCCCTTTTCTGTCCTCTTCCTAGCTAACCTAATCTCAAGGCTCACAGCTTTAAAGGCAAATCTTAAAATTTTCTGTGCTGCATCAGAAAGCTAAGACAGAAAGCCAGTCACCCAACAGGCGATTGTAATTTAAGCCTCCGAATAACTGTTAAAGTGTGTATCTTCTGTTCTACCTAGAAGAAAAAGAGACTGAAATGTCCATTATCATTTAGAATTATGAGTGAATTTTTATTTACATTTCAGAGTCTCTCTCCCTCCTTGTGTTCTGTCTGTGAATGGCTCACCTTGGACTTAGTGTAGTGGGAGGAGCAGGGGGTAGTGAGAATCCTCATCAAATGGAGTAACATAACCCAAATCTCTAGAGGTTTCATAATTTTGCTCTTGCTTCTAAAAACATAGTCATCTCTTAGGGGATGTTATGTGCTTTGTATCCTGAAATTTTCCACTTGCTGCTTCTTGGTGTGAGGGAAGAAATGCCAGCACGTGGAACTGCAGGAGACTGATGGAAGCCTCAGGGCTAGACCTTCACTTCCCAGTGACGCTGTTCCCAATTCCCTCCAGGATGAGCGGAGACTCCTGAGGTTCTGCAGCGGACGGGTGTGAGGAAAGCCTGCTCTGCCTTGGGCACCCAGGATGGCACTGAGTTCTAAAAGGCAAAGGGTATGTGGTAAGGGGCCAGGCTGAGGCCCTGGTATGGTACCATCATGGGCAGCAGCACCATTTGAGGCCAGGTAGGAGAGACGTGCAGGGTCTGGCCCCCCAAGAGACCAGCAGATAAACTGGGGTGGCAGAGAGAGAGATATTCCAGTGTAACCAGGAAGGCTGCAGATCATAACAACAATGGCTGCTGATTTGGCAGCAAAGAGGTGGCACCGTCAAAGCCATAACCGCTGAGAATGGCACCAACGTGCTGCAGCTGGAGAGAGTGGAGACCAACATTTTGTTTGAAGAACAGATGATACTCTGAATGGCTCAGCCAACAGCCCAAAGTTTTAAGGGAAGACCTCTCTGCTAGCTTCTCTGGGACAACGTCTCCTGTAAAATCTCCGAGGCACTTACATAGCATATTTTTGTGTCCACTCTCTTGCTAGTCTGTTGTACCTGGAAAAAAAAAGCAGAGGGAGTGACAATCTCACTTGAAATGGTCACTTCCCTTCACTATGGTGCAGAGAACAGGACTGATATGGGGAATGCTGCTGCTGCTGCTGCTGCTTGTCAAACATCTAGGGCTGATGGGTGAGTGGAATAAAGGCTTTTCCTGGACCAGGAGCCTATCAGACATGGCTGTAACCCCCAACTTGGTGAACCCCTCATGTGCAAACCCCAAACTGTTGATTCTCCATAACTATCTGCTGTGGAAGATTTAATAATACAACAGACTTCCTCCCTTTCTCTCTCCTGTCCTACAATATGGATGCAGGGAGGACAGAGAAGAGACACACAAAGGTCAGTTTGTACCAGTTACAGGCCGTCCAGCACACAAACTCCAGAACAAGCGCTGGGAACCTGCCCAGCGGAGTGTGAATCAGCACCACCCTCAGCAGCTGTTCTGCCCCTCTGTGTGCTGGATTTTTTGATTTCTTGCCATGGGGAGAGTATCTGCTTTGTGTGCTTGTGGGGAAGACTAGATAAGCCTGTATGTAAAGCATGTGGAGCAGGCCGGGCATCCACTGAGGGCTATGCAGGTATGTGCACTTACTCTCATCATTGTAATGAGATTTGATGCCATTAAGACTATAAATTAGAGAGATTTATAGTTACAAGAGGCACTAAAAAAAATCACTTTGGTATGTCTAAAATATCTTATAATAAGGGTTAAAATAAACAAATATAAGTTAAACCTCAGTCAATTAAAAATGTTGAATGTTATTGAAGAAACTCCAGTGAGGGAAATAATAAGATCTATAAAGGTCTTAAGAAAAATATAATTTGCAGGAGGCTGAGGCAGGAGAATTGCCTGAGCCCAGGAGGCGGAGGTTGCGGTGAGCCGAGATTGCGCCATTGCACTCCAGCCTGGGTAACAAGAGCGAAACTCCGTCTCAAAAAAAAAAAAAGAAAAAGAAAAGAAAAATATCATTTGAAAAAACCACGTGGCTGAGTGAGTGCAGTGGCTATAATTGCAGCACTTTGGGAGGCCTAAGTGGGCAGACTGCTTGAGCCCAGGAGTTCAAGACCAGCCTGGGCAACATAGCAAAACCCTGTCTCTACAAAAAATTAGCCAGGTGTGGTGGCACATGCCTATAGTCCCAGCCTCTCAGGAGGCTGAGCCCAGAAGGTGGCAGCTGCAGTAAGCCATGATCGCACCACTGCACTCCAGCCTGGGCAACAGAATGAGACCTTGCCTCAAAAAAAAAAAAAAGGAAGGGAAAAAACATACTCCATTCTAATCACTTCAAACAGAAAAGAAGTAATGAGTAATGAGCCGAAGAACTCACTCACTGAAGATGCCTTTTAAAAGGGCCAGCGATGCCTTCCTCGGAGGCCCACAACTGAGATTCCCACCACTTATGGGGCTGTGGCTCCTGCCACATCTGGCCCTTTCTCACAGTGCTGTCAGCACTCAGAGACTGACACACAGCGATGACTCCTTGTGCTTGCCCCACTAACTACCGACATCCTCATGCTACAGTGCATGTGGTTGTGCCTGGACTATGGGGAATCAGAATTTTACAATTCTGGGTTTGTTAACTGCTGTTTAAACAGAGAGCTGGCAGTGGGGTTCTGCTGGTGAAACGGCAACACACTGCTGACCTCTGAGCCTGAGCCAGCGAAATGACCACAGCAGTGTTTCCCACCTTGACTGCCCTCAGCCTCACCTTGGGTAGAGCCAAGCAGACATCCCCTTGTCTTAGGCTATAAACCTTAGAATTAAAATCAGAATTTTCTTGTCAGATTCTTCTGAGTCCATTCTTGGCTGACCACTGATTTTGCTGGCCTCAAGGGCAGGGCTTGGCAATGGTTTCACAAATAGTAGCAGCAGCTAATGAGCTATCCAGGAGGATGAACTGCTTTTATCTCCTTCTCCCTCCTTAGACTCAAAGGACATGTTAGTGAGAGAGCCAGGAGTCCAAGCCCAAGGCTCAGCATGGGCAGGAAGATGTCCGTGGGAACCTGCAGCCCAGAAGCACCAGCTCAGAGCACAGGTACTGCATGGAGCTGCCTGGGGCAGCCATGGTGCAAAGGCAACCCAAAGAGGACGCGTACTTCTCTCTGTCGGCCTTGTAGGTGTGAGCTACCTCTGGTACCAGAGGGTCATCGGGGTTGGGGTCGCAGAGCAGTGAGCAGATGGACAAGAGAACTGGGAAGAAAAGGAAAGGTTGGTTAGCTGCAGCCACGAGGTGGCTAGGTCACCCCAGGGTGAACCTCTCTGAACTCACATTCTATATTGACCAAGCAGTTGTCTTCCCTTCAACAGCCCAATCTAAATTGCTGATGCACTACTTGCTCTGTCCCATGTATCAGACGAGACAGTCCACTGCGTGGCCTCAGACATGCTGTGCTAGGACACTTCCCTCCTGGGTGCATCCTGGCTGTCATTCCCCTTCTCCACTGAAGCACCCCATCTTAGTCTCCAACTGCCCTCCCATCTTTGTTGGCACCCCACATCATGCATCTCTGGTGTTTAGTCCCAAGAGTCCTATTTATTGGTAAGGAAACAAGAATTCAGAGCATTCAAGTAACTTGTCCAAGGTCACAGACTTGGAACACTCAATAAATGGGCAAAAATGAGATTCTGAACAAGGTCTGTCTAACTGCAAAGCAGATGCATCCTCCTACATGCCAGCACCATCTCTAGGACATGCACTCATTGTGGCTCTCAGTAACCCTGGGGGAAGGGAATCACCCACTAGGGCTATGGTGGGGAGCAGAACTGTGGTGCCTGGATTCTTGGGGTCCCAGACGGAAATGTGGACCCTCATTCCTGGCTTTGCTTTCAATTCACCATATGATTCCAAACAAACTGGAGTCAGCAAGTCCATCAAAGTCCTGACTACAGTTCCCCAGATGTAAAGCTACAAATGACAGGGGCAGGCTTGCCTTTCTGAAGATACTTGGCTGGGGGCAGGCTTGCCTTTCTGAAGATACTTGGCTGGGGGCAGGCTTGCCTTTCTGAAGATACTTGGCTGGGCACAGCGGCTCACAACTATAATCCCAGTGCTTTGGGAGGCCAAGGTGGGAGGATTGCTTGAGGCTAGAAGTTTGAGACTGGCCTGGGCAGCAAAGACCCTATCTCTGCAGAAAAGTTTAAAAATTAGGCTGGGCTCTCTTTTTTGTGTGGGGTTGATTTTTCACCATCCTACCCACGCTCCACCTGGCAGGATACTGCACCGTCCGCATTCAGGTCTCCTGCGCACACACAGCCCATGCTCAGCCCATCTTAGTTTAGAAGGAATATCCGCATTTCTAAGCTCAGTTTAGACTGGTTTCTTCAACTTCAATCACAGACATGGTTTATTATGCTCAACATCATGTATTTTGGGAAGGGAGGATTTCTCCGCCAACTTCAAGGCCCCAGGAGCATGCCCTGTATCTCTTCCTTCAGGGCTGACTCACAGTCCGTGTTGTGCTTATTGGATGAATAAATGAGGGAACAGAGAAGGTAATGTAATGTTTGCCTTTCTTATTTTTAGATAAAAAAATCCAAGTAGAATCAGTATTTTCTTTTTGCACCCATGTGACAGTCTTGAGCACCCCTTGGCAATCGACCGCTGGTGAGGGGCACAAGGTTCTGCTGGTGCTGCCTCCTGGAGGTGCAAGGATATCCACTTATGGGCACAGCAGTGGACAGGGCTGTGTGGCCTGGGAAAGTGCCTGCTCTCTCCGAGCCTCTATTTCCACTCAGACAGTGCTGGGGTAAAACATGTGTAAGAGACAGGCACACACAGCGTGCCATCAGCATCTCTACCTTTTGACACAGTCAACGCTGGAGACCACTGAGACCGCAGGATATCGAGGCAGATGCTGCCATTGCTGTTGATATTAGGGTGATAAATTTTGGTTGTGAAAGCGACCTGCAAAGACAAGAGATCCCAAATCAGACAAACACAGAG
Organism: Callithrix jacchus; assembly: GCF_049354715.1. NCBI lineage: Eukaryota > Metazoa > Chordata > Mammalia > Primates > Cebidae > Callithrix > Callithrix jacchus. Next base: position 12,127,977 of record NC_133512.1, on the reverse strand, counting down.
ACATCTGAGAAATAAACCACATAAAGCGGAAGCAGCTGCTGCTGGGATGTACCTGGAGTGTGCTGCATTACCTGGCCCCACAGTGCAGGCTGAGCCAGACCCCCACTCCCAAACTCTAATGAGATATGGAAGTGAGTGATCACCCAGAAGTTCCTTGACCCATTCCCTCCTGGATTATCATTCTGAACGTAAGGGATTGATACCATCTCTGAGGAAGCAGTATGCTCTGAGGGTGGAACAAGGATGGTGGAAAGGACTCAAAAGCCCAGAATTTTTATGCAAAAAGCAGTGATGTTTTGTTGACATAGGACACATCATCAGGAGAAAATCCCTGGCTGTGAACCCTCTGCCAGGCCACAAACCCTCCCCAACTTTCTATTTCACCCTTTATAAGACCCTCCTCTTCTCAGAATTGAGCTCTAAAATACCCTTGTGCATTTCAAATATGTAAGGATACCCACTGTAACAGAAGTTTTGAAACCTGTATGTCTTCAGATTGATGACTGGTTAAATTAATGATATATATAAGCAACAGAATATTACACAACTGTTGAAAAAGAATGAGGTGAATTTTTACAACATGAATGGGATCATATGGAACAGTCTCCAAGATGTATTGCTGTGGGAAAAGCAAGATGCAGATTCATGGAAAGGTCTGTTCCATTCATGGGAGAAACAAGGGAGCACAAACAAGTGCTTACCCAGGTGCAGATTGCTCCTAGAAGAGAAATGAAAAGACAAGTACTGTCTTTTCCTCAGTGCCTTGTGGAAGGAAAGTGGGGGGCCGTGGCTAGAGAGACACAATTTGAAAAAGGTTCTATTTTCACTCTATACTCTCCTACATTTGATTTTTTTTTTTTAAACCACAGCCGCACATTACTTCTTCAAATGACCTCCTGAGACCTCAGAGCCTTCACTGTAACTAGGTTCGTGGTGCCTCTCCCAGAGGTGTTGTGAGACCCACGGACAGTCTGCTCTCTCTAATGTGCAAGGTGCTCTGAGTCAGGTGCAGCTTCCACTGCCACAGGAGCCTAAGAATTTGCCTCATCTACACCCCCAGTGGGCAAGCAGTGACACCACTGCAGGGGCTGGGACAAAGCAACATAAGGATTTTACCTCCTCTGCTAGCTCTGAGAACTCACTGGTACTTTTTTTTTTTTTTTTAAATAGAGATGGGGTTTCACTATGTTGGCCAGGATGGTCTTGAACTCCTGACCCTGATCCTGCTGCCTCGGCCTCCCAAAGTGCTGGGATTACAGGCGTGAGCTACCACGCCCAGCCTCACAGGTACTTTTTAGGCTAGACGGAGGATGCACAAACATCCTTTATATCATTATCTATAATTTTTTGCATGCTTGATATAGTTTTTAACAGTTGTTTTTTAAACTTACTTTAGAATATGACAAAAGAGTTGTGTGCATGTGAACTCGAATATCTATTACCATATAATTTTTCCCAGGAAGGGTCAAACTTCAAAAGGGTCTCAGACATTATCTGCCTCAATATCTCCAATAAAGATCATACAATCTTGCCAGATTTCTCCTATTTTCAGAAAAATTGTGCCAAAACATAAGTTCAATTGCTCCTATTCCCCTATGGAAGGAGATTTTTAAAAGACAGAAGCACTTTCTTTCTCATAGAGTGTCACTGTTACCTTTCACCTCACATCTCTCCTTGTTAAAATAATCCCAACTCACCCACAGAGCTTACTTAGTATTTTTTTTTTTTTTTTTTTTTGAGACAGAGTTTCGGTCTCATTGCCTAGGCTTGAGTGCAGTGGCGCGATCTCAGCACACTGCAACCTCCACTTCCCAGGTTCAACTGATTCTCCTGCCTCAGCCTCCAGAGTAGCTGCCTGCCACCACACCTGGCTAATTTTTTTTTTTTTTTTTAGAAGAGACAAGTTTTTGCCATGTTGAAAAGGCTGGTCTTGAACTCCCGACCTCAGGTGTTCCATCCGCCTCGGCCTCCCAAAGTTCTGGGATTACAGGCATGAGCCACTGCGCCCAGCCACCTTAGTCTTTTAATAATAACCGCTGTTTCTCCTTTGTCCTTGGGCAATTAGGTATCCTGAAAACACCCAACAGACATTCAGAACTACATCAGTATCTGTTTAAGAAAAATCCTCAGCTGCTTACATGGTAATGAAAGAGGTAAGCTGGAAAATTACTACTTAATAAGACACTGCCACAGTCTCTCCACAGGTGAAGGAACAGGAGGTGGGTCAGAGCACTGTGAATCATGTTTATACTTTTTCACCCAAACCCCCTTGAACAGCAGTTGTACTCCAATGCAGTGAAGCTATTTTAGCATCTGTCATTGCCCTACTCTGCACCCCCGACTCCCTTGCCAAAACCTTAAAAGGTCTTTGGGATCCTACACACGTTTAACCAAGATTTAAAATGCTCAGGCACCAGGTAGCCTCTGGTGGTGCTGTCTGGACAGAGCTACAGCTGGTGGTGCAGAAATGGCTTCTTCACACTGACTCAAATAAGCAATATGCAAAACAACAGCTAAGCCTCTGACTCAAATTGAGCCATCAAGGCCAAGTCAAGGTAGTAAGGCATTAGCGACATCACAACCCCTTGGCTATGGTGTCTGATGTAGGTAGAGGACTTTGGAGTAAGTCTTGCCAAAATGCACAACCTGGCCAGGCGCAGTGGCTCATGCCTGTAATCCCAGCACTTTGGGAGGCCAAGTCAGGTGGATCACCTGTGGCCAGGAGTTCGAGACCAGCCTGGCCAACATGGTGAAACCCCATCTCTACTAAAAATAATACAAAAATTAGCCAGGTGTGGTGGCAAGTGCCTGTAGTCCTAGCTACTCAGGAGGCTGAGGTGGGAGAATGGCTTGAACCCGGGAGGCAGAGGTTGCAGTGAGCCGAGATCACGTCATTGCATTCCAGCCTAGGTGATACAGTGAGACTCCATCTCAAAAAGCAAAAACAAAGACAAAACCAAAAACCAAAATGCACAACCTCAGTCCAATCCCGAGAAACATCACACGAACACAAAATGAGGGACATTCGACAACATAATTGGTTGATACTCCTCAAAAGCATCATGATCACGAAAGACCAGGAAGAACTGAGGTACCATTACAGAGTGAGATGATTAAGAAGACATGGCAATAAATGAGAGCTGGGTTCTGGAACACAAAGAGGACTTGATAGAAATTGGTAAAAATTGAGTATGGTCTTCAGTGTGTAGTGTCGTGACCAACATTAATTCCCTGGTTTTGATCATTGTGCTATATAGTAATGTAAGGCGGTGACATCAGGGAAAGCTGGATAAGAAATACATAAAAACTCTTTGTACTGTTTTTGCAATTTTTTTCTAAGTTTAAAATTAATTCAAAATAAAAAGTTTTTTTAAAAGGCTGCCACATCACCCTCCATTATGGGCCATGTCATCTCAGGAAATGATACAACTTCTCTAAGCCTCAGTTTCCTCACTCACAAAAGAGAATTGATGTCTTTATTTTTAAAATGAGAATAAAAATATATGCTAGTATATGCAGGAAACACCCTGGAAGACTGGACACCAGGACACCAGCTGGGTCTTTCCTTTCTGGGTCTGCGGCAGGCCATGGCTACCATTGGCGAATTTAGTTCTCTGATAATAATGAACTTTCACCAGTTTTGCAATCAGAAAAAAACAGATGTTAAAAATGATGTGAATCACACACACCCTGTTGTGTGGTCACACCTGACTGCAGCCTGTCCTTGCCAGCTCCACCTAACACTCCTAAATTCACCTCTTCTCCCCACCTCCATGCCACCAGCCATGCCTCACCACAGAGCCTTGCCTGGCTGGGATCCCTACCCACCCTCTTCTCCACAAGGCAGCAGAGTGATCCCGTCAGTGTGGCAATCCCCACACAGGGCATGCAGACCCCACTCCTGCGGCCATCCTTCCCAACTCCTCACAGTCTCACTCCCCTGGGGCAGTTTCCTGGAGACCAGTCTGCCCCCTTGCTTAGCTTCTGCAGTGCCCCTCCTCAGGGTGATCTCCCCGCACCCCCCCGGCTCCTGCTTCCAACCCCTGCTGGTGCTCCTCCCCAGTGCCCACTGGCTCATGTGCTAAACACCCTATCTCCTCCACAGGACTGTGAGCCTCCTGGCAGGCTTGGCCACCCATGCAGGGCCCAGGTGAGAAGTATGAGGCGCAAGGGACCAGGAAGCAAGACAACCTGCAGTGCACAAGACGGGCTAGAGCAGGGTGGTCAAGGCACCTCCCTGGGCTTCTCCTTCCCTTTGGTGGCACTGCTCTCTAAAGCTCCAATGATGGGATGGTGTGTGCATGCAGAGCAAAGGAGGCTTGCTCTATTCTTTTAACTTAATAAAGGAAAGTGAAGGTGTAACTCACCAGTCCTAAACCAGGGTGTGTCCACCTTGGCACTATTGACACTTGGGGCTGATCATTCTGTTTCATGGGAAGGGAGGCTGTCCTGTGCACTATAGGGAATCCCTGGAACACCCTCGCCTTTGCCCACTAGATGCCAGTAGTACCCCCCATCACAGTTTTGACAACCCAAAATATCCCAAGATGTTACCCAAATATCCCTGGGGCAGTAGCAAAATCACCCCAGCTGAGAAACCCTGTCCTAACTCTAAGTAAAGGACTGCAGAGAAGGGAGCCAGAGCCTGGAGACATGACCAGACTCAGCTACAGCCACCAGGAGCAGCACTCAAACTGTGGTCTCAGTAAGGAGGCCAGCACCAGCTCACCCCACTGACCCTTGGTCACAACAGGTGTAATTCCCAAAGTCCAGTGGTTAAAGTCCTGGGAGGCTGTCACCACAGCGTAGAGCGGTGGGCCCAAAGAGAAGCCCCACATACAGCTCTTTTTACCTATACCCGATTTGAAGGGCCCCTCATCACATGCTGTCCTTCATCCAAACATCAGGGAAGTTGTGAGGGGGACCTCACCTTTGGGGGCTTGAATGGGTAATCCGTAGGAAAGTGGATGGTCAGGAAGAAAACACCTCCTTGGTAAGGACTGTCATTCTGGAAGGATGAGACACAGAAAGAGATAAGTGCATGTGCTAAGCCCGAAGTGCAAGAAGCAAAACTGTAGCGGTGTGCTCAGCAGCTACTACCTACCGGGCCCATGATGGTGGCCTGCCAGTGGAACACTGCAAGACAAAAGAGAGACGGGCATGTAAGAGATCCCCCAAAAAACATGTCTACCTACTGAAAATGCACTGCTAAATTACAGGGTACTGTCCACACAAGATGCCCTCACTTCTGACACCAACTACAAATTGGGGTTCCCCAAACCACCCAAGATGCGATAACTGCCTAGGAATCCTAGAGCTCACTAAAAGTGGTTGTGCTCATGACGGCCGGTTATCACAGGGAAACAGCATAGGTTAACATCAAGAGCGTCCAAACACAGAGGTTCCATTCTTCTTTCTCCATGGAGTCGGGATATGTTACTCTCCTGGCGTTGCTGTACAGCAACACACACAGAGCACTCCCAATCAGAGATGCTCCCTGGAGCCTCCGTATTCAGAATTCTTACTGGGGCTCCTGAGAGCATGATTGACTGATCTGAGTGCCCACAGAGCTGATCTCAGGCTCCGGTCTCCAGCTCCTCCAGGCATGATCCAAGCCCCCACCTTATTTTATTTTTTTGAGATGGTCGGCCACCCAGGCTGATGGGCAGCGTCATCATTTAAGCTCACTGTAGCCTCAAACTCTGAGGCTCAAGCTATCCTTCTGCCTCAACCTCCCAGGAGCTGGGACAACAGGTGTATGCCACCACATCTGGCTAATTTTTTTACTTTTATTTTTTCATTTTTGTAGAGACGGGGTCTTGCTGTGTTGCCCAGGCTAGGCTCTCACCTTAAACCACATAAGTGGTCTACTTGGTGTGGCCAGTCCTCACCCGAAATCACATTGTTGGTGTGCATCAAAGCTTCCAGCCAAACAAAGACACTCCTAGCAGGTATGATATCTTAGAGATTGCCCCCTAAGTGTTAGGAATGAAGGCCAGATCTTTTGGGGACAAGATTAAATTTTGTTGTTGTTGTTGTTGTTTTGAAGAGACAGGGTTTCACCATGCTGACCAGGCTGGGCTCAAGCAATCTGCTAGCCTCAGCCTTTCAAAGTGCTAGGATTATAGGCGTGAGACATTGTGCTCGGCTAAGATTAAGTTCTTTACTACACAAGTGCCAATAACTACAATTCAGTCAGTTCTTTGCACAGAATTAAGCCTTAGCTAGGCTTCAGCCATTTTCCTTATTGCTCTTTATAAACCCCTCTATTCCTTGGTTTCCACCGATTCATTCTGAAGCCCTCTCCAAAGAGTCTCTCTCAAGAGCCAACCGCCCATGGCCCTGGAGCCTCATTGGTGCTGCCTCCATCTGAGTCCTCTCCTGGCCAGCCCCTGGGCAGTGCCCTATGCTCTAGGCACTCAGTAATGAGCCCCTCTCGTGCTTCCTTTCCAGGTCACCACCCTTTGGTGGGGGTTTAGAACCTCCTCTTGCTGCATATCACATCCTATACCCTCCCCAGCGTCTCAGGTGATTTTTACTACTCTACCCATTCTCAGAACAGCTCCCGTGTATCAGCAAGGCTAGCCTAGTGTGGCCCAAACACCCACAACCAAGGCTCCCAAGTCATACAAATGGTCCCAGGGATATTGACTCAAGGGCCTTTGTGGAAAATGCCATCATCCAGTTGGGTTGCTGAGACCATCTGAAGGGCCTGTTATTTGCAACAGAATTCTGTCTCATATGGGCTCATAGTGCGTATGGAATTAGCCCAAAGTTTCAGACCTGGTCCTGTCCTGGGTTCACTGTCACTTGTTTAAATACCCCACAGGCTCTACCCAATAGGAGGTCCAGGAAAGCACCAAGGTTTGGGGTGAGAGCATTAGCGCAGGCACAAGAGCATAAGTTTCCCAAGCCCCTAGAGGTGTCCAAAAGTAGTCAAGGTGGCCCATGAGCCCTTTTCAATATTTCAGAGAAATGGTGCTGAAAAGAATACCTTTACCTGTAATAAGGCTGCCTGAGTTAATGAAAATATCACTTTTTTTTTTGCTTTTGACTGTTTTTATTCCAATTAATGTTAATCATTAGTTGGCAGTAGATATGTTTGCCTAATATTAATGTGAATGAAATTCTTTATTAAATAAAGGTGTTTTTGATAATTAATATATTTCAGAACAGAAGGGTGGAATCCTCTGGTCTTGTTCAATTTAACCCTGAGGGCTGCTGGGACACTAAGCAGGGCTTGAGGGCGGAGTCAGAAGAGAAGCCCCAAAAGTGAGAGGACGAGAAAGGACACAGAGGAGGGATGCTGGAAGCAGCTGTGTGCCCATAAGGCAGTGTGAAATGGCCCCAAAGGCTAGCTTCCAATGCCTTCTAAACCTCACCCATTGAGGTCTGACTGTGGTGGGTGGCCGATGCTAGCCTCTCGTAGTCCTGGGCTATGGTGAAGGTAAATGTGAGCTGAGCTGAGCACCAAGGAGCAGCCTCTAGACAGCTAAGGCGGAACAAGAACTAGTTCAAGCTTACAACGACCCCAGTTTAATTTGATATGATCTTAAGTGACCCGTAAGAGCGGAAGCATGCTATGGAGACCTGGGGTGCTTGTGAGAACAATATGAGGTAAACACTGATTAGTGGGGAGCAGAGTGATGAGCAGGTATCGGGGGACAGTGGAGCAGAGTTGTTCTTGTTTCCTACACTCTGCACAGGCAGCTGGGAAACATTTCTGTTCTGCTCCAAAAACGAGATTTAAACTCCCACGTAAAGCCTTTAGAGTCCTCCATTTTCAGTGGCTCCATCGGCCTACCTGTTGCTCCTCTAAGCTTGGTCCCCTCCCAGAACATGCAGGTACACATATCACACCATGCCCTCATTTTTTTTCCAGCTTGCTAAATTTATTTTTGTAGTAAAAAATGTATAAAATACACAATTTAAACAACTTTTAAATGTACAATTCGGTGGCATGTGCCTTCACAGTGCTGCAGAACCAGTCCCACCATCCATTCCCAAAACTTTCCATCACCCCCAACAAATTCTGTACGCATGAAGCAACATTTCTCCCATTTACCCTCCCGTCAGCCTCAGGTAATCTCTCATCTACCATCTGTCTCTATGAACTTGCCTAATCTATATATTTCCTGTAAGTGGAATCATATATTCATCCTTTTCTTTCCCGCTTATTTCACTTAGCATGTTTTCAAGGCCCATCCATGTTGCACTGTGTATCAGAACCATACTTTGTCTATCTATCATCCACTGATGGGCACTTGGGTTGTTACCAGCTTCTGAAAATCATGACTAATAGTGCTGTGAACATTGGCACACACATTCTATCTGTCTGTTTTTGATTCTTTGACACCACTCTCCTTGAATACATAGAATCTCCCCTCCCTGCCTACTTTCCTACGGCTGCAGTTACTGAAGCCTCACAGGGAAGGAATGTGTCCCAGAGCCCAAGAAGCCCGAAAAGTGGAGATGGGTGAGTGGGCAGAGGACAGAACTGGAAACCCTAATGCTGGGCAGCTCAGCCTCTGCCAACACCTCTGAGGGATGGCAGAGGCCTGGCAGAGGCAGTCCTGCTTTGCCCTCTCTCTCCCCAGAAACTGTCCAGAGCTGCTTCTTAGTCTCCTCCAGGGAAGAGCAGAAGTGAAAGAAAAGAATAGGGATTGTCCTTCCCTTTGGCAGAGGCAGAGGCAAGTGGCCACTGCCCTATCCTGCTCTGCTCCTCATTGGCCATACTGCTCTGCTCCCAGGAGCTGCAGCACTCTAAAGCAACTCCAAAAATATTTACACCAGCACCCAAGTTTGACTTGGCCAAGGGCACTTTCCAGCAGCCGATGTGACTCCTCAGGGCAAGCTGGCTTTCTCATGCCCCAGAAGAGGGAAGTGGTGACTATGGGACATGAAAGGCAATGCAGATACTACTCTGAGTATAACCTGACCAGTCAAGCTACTGTGAACTCATGGCCTAGACCTCAAATGAAAAAGCAAATGAAGGGAAAACGTCTGATTGGTTTTCTTAAACACTGCTTGGCTGATAAATTTGGGTGTTTTTTTTTTTTTTTCCTTTTTGAGACAGAGTCTTGCTCTGTTGCCCAGGCTGGAGTGCAGTGGCATGATCTTGGCTCACTGCAACCTCTGCCTCGTGGGTTCAAGTGATTCTCCTGCCTTAGCCTCCTGAGTAGTTGGGATTACAAGTGTGAGCCACCGTGCCTGGCTTAAATTTGGGGGTCTTAATTACAATGCTCCTGCAACCTGAAGCCCCCAAAAATACTTACAGTCATCACCTACCGGTCCCGCAGAACACTGGGCAGGAGGATCCCTCTGCAAGTCGGTTAATTCCTAGAACATGAGATAGTGGGTCAGAGCTGCTGTGCATGGGAATGCTGCCTCTACACACCAATCTTGGTAGCTGGAAGGAATTCTCCCGGTGGGAGGAGGCTCCTAGGCCTCAGGAGGGGGTTAGAAACAAGGTGGGTCATGGAAGTCTACTCCCTGCTATAAAGATACCAGAGAAGTAGGTATTATCATTTCCATTTTATACATTAGAAAATTGAATTGTAAAGAGATGAAGTTACCTCCTCAAGGTACAGAGCTGGAAGACAGCAGGATAAGAAGTCAGTCACAGGTAGCTCTGCCTTAGCCCCAAGCCTGGTCTCCCACCTGATCAGGTAGAGGATATCCCCAGGCCCCCAGGTGCTCAGGATATGGAAGAAAAACAGCCCAGGAGAGGGTTCTGGGAGGATAGGTGCCAGGTTTTACTGTAGGCTAATGAATTAATGCATGGAAGCAGTTAGCACCAAGGAAGTGTCCATCTCTCTACTTTACCTCCCCAACCACCATACCAATCACCCTACTCACCACTGGTTATGTGGCAAGTCCTAGGGCTCTGAATGTGGAGACTTTGGCATGTGAGCCAAAGTCTAACAAACACTACACCAGTGGGGATCAGGGACCACACCACAACTGGATTCCCTTTATGGGATACCAACTCTGGCCATAATCCTTTAAAGTGATCCTGGTCCGGCATGAGCCTCAGGGCCCAAGATTTTGGGCAGTGACTCTCAAACTTCAGTTTGCATGGGGCTGGGCACATGCCTGTAATCCAAGCACTTTGGGAGGCCAAGGTGGAAGGATCACTTGAGTCCAGAGGTTCAAGACTAGACTGGGTAACATCGTGAAACCCTACCTCTACTTCAACAACAACAACAAAAGCCCAGTGAGGCTGGAGGATCACTTGAATCTGAAAGGTCAAGGCTTCAGTGAGTTGTGATTGTGCCACTGCACTCCAGCCTGGGCGACAGAGTGAGACCCTGTCTCAAAAAAAAAAAAAGTTACACATAGGAGAAGGTTTCCTAATACAATACCCCCTATTCTTCCCAGGTTCCAGATCTTAGTAAATGCCTTGGGTTTCCACAGGTTCTGAAAGGAAGGAAGGAGGTACAAGCAACAGTGTATCCTGCATTGTGTGGCAGGGAAACTCCTCAGGGACCTGGCATGTGTACAAAGTTCATACCTGGCTAATGACATTCCTCCTTCGCTGAACTAAGCCAAACACCGTCCTATCTACACAAACTCTCCTGGTTTCACCATATGTCTCTGGACATGCTAATCATTTCAGTAACCATCCTGCATTTATCTCCTTCACTTCAAATTTAATCAACCAAGATGCAAGTATTAACATCACAAAAGCCAGCACATGCTACAAATCAGGGCCATGTTTTCTCCCGAAGAGCTGATCTTTAAACATCTACCAGTATAGCACTGGCCAATTCTCAATTAGTATCTAATATATCTGAACACATTTCCTCATAAGTAAAATGAATGATATTTTACAAGCACTCAGGAAGCAGCATCAGGAGTGGTCAAAAGAGAATTTAACTTAGGGAACAACTGAGGTCAGACAAGGGGACCAAGGACAGGCTAAGAAATGCAAGAGCTACAGAAATCAGCTGGGCTTAGTGGCTCACACTTATAATCCCAGCACTTTGGGGGCCTGAGGCGGGTGGGTCGCCTGAGGTTAGGAGTTTAAGACCAGGCTGGCCAACATGGTGAAACCCTGTGTCTACTAAAAATACAAAAAATTAGCTGGGTGTGGTGGCACATGCCTGTAACTCCAGCTCTTCGGGAGGCTGAGGCAGGAGAACTGCTTGAACCTGGGAGGTGGAGGTTGCAGTGAGCAAAGACCACGCCATTGCACTCCAGCCTGGGCAACACAGAGTGAGACTCCATCTCAAAAAAAAAAAAAAAAAAAAAAAGAAAGAAAGAAAAGGAAAAAAAAGAAAGAAAACTCTGCAGAAGAGTTCCTTTTTGCTTACCTCTCTGCTGTGTGCCCCTCAGCACCTCCATTATCACGGTGCAGGGGAACTGTTTATATCCATTGTGACACTGCATGGATGAACAAGTTCTATGACAGAACGGTTAAGGCAAATCCTAAATAGGTTATATGAGCAGCCAGGGGCAGGAAAAGCCAGCAGTACAGGCCAATTCCCCTCCCCCTCACAAGGTTTTCCCATACTTCTGTGCTTTTGCACTGCCTGTATGCAGAATCCACGTCCCTCCTTTAGAGGTGTGATAAACAGTTACACCAGCACTTAATGATCCCTGAAAGGCCACTTGTGGATCTCTACTGATAGACTCCAACCGGCACCTAGGAGTTTCGAATGCTAACTGGCATTTCAAGGAAGAATGGTGCCACTTAAAAGAAACTGGTCCACTCACACATCGAATTCCTGTGCTCACCTCATAGGGTTAGAAGACTCAGGTCCGAGTCCCAGCTCTGTCACTGAGGAAATGACTTTCACCTTGTTGGGCCTCAGTATAACCATCTGTTAAGTTGTAATCATACCTGCCTGCCAACTTGCTGGCACTATTGTGTGGCTACAAATTTTGCATATAAATTTTTTTTTTTTTTTTAGGGAGGGAAGGAGGAAGGGAGGAAGGCAGGAAGGGAGGGAAGGAGGGAGGGAGGGAGGAAGGAAGGGAGGAAGGAGGGGATGAAGGAGGGGATGAAGGAAGGAAGGGAGGAAGCGGGGGGGAGGGAAGGAGGAAAGGGAAGGAAGGAATTCAAGCAATGAGAGAGACATTGCCGACCTGAATCTAGAGGTTTACAAGTTGATTTCTTTTTTTGAGAGAAGGAAAGAAAAAAAAATGAGTAAAGGAGAGAAAGAAAGAGGAAGAGAGAGAGGGAGGGTGAACGGAAATATTGCTTTATTCTAAAAAAAAAAATGGGTATTAATAATGGCCAATCAGTTTCATTTAAACCTATGAGTAGGTGTGATGTGGCATTGACAAGAATGTATATTTTATGTATTTGAAGTGGAGAGCTCTATAAATATTTATTAAGTTTACTTGTTCCGGATCTGAGTTCGAGTCCTTGATATCCTTATTAATTTTCTGTCTCGTTGAATCTAAGTCTCTATGTATCTGGGTGTTAGGATAGTTAGCTCTTGTTGTTGTATTGATCCTTTTACCACTATATCTTCGTTGCTTTAAAATCTATTTTATCCGCTACGAGAATTGCAACTCCTGCTTTTTATTTATTTATTTATTTGTTTGTTTGTTTATTTTTGCTCTCCATTTGGTTGGTAAATCTTTCTCCATTCCTTTGAGTCTTTGTGTATCCTTGCATGTGAAACAGGTCTGGTTGTAACATGCTGTTGGGTTTTGGCTGTGTCTTTTGATTGAGGGATTTAGTCGATTTAAATTTAGGGTTACTGCCATTTGATGTTATCTGGCTGTTTGATCCATTCGTTGATGAAAATTCTTCTTTATGTTGGTGCTCTTTACTTTTTGGTATATTTTTAGTAAGGCTAATACTGGTTGTTTCTTTCTGTGTGTAATGCCTCTTTCAGAAGCTCTTGTAAAGCAGGCCTGGTGGTAATAAAATCTCTGAGTACTTGCTTGTTCATAAAAGATTTTATTTTTCCTTCAGTTGTGAAGCTTAGTCTGGCTGGATATATATAAATTTTTAATGTATATAATGTAAGCAAGAGCACCCAGTAAATATTAAGACAATAGTGGTATAGTGGATGCTACAGTATTATAAAAAGGTGGAGGAATAAGTAGAATATATATATATATATATATTTCTAGAGGAATACTTTGACACTGGGTGGCCCTCCCCCAGGAGAGGAATTGGATGGCTGGCTACAGTCTTGGGTGGGAGACTTTTCCCTGTATATCCTTCGTACCTTTTGAACCATGGGAATTTATTACCAAATCATTAAATATACAAATAGAATATTTTATTAATTGTAAATTATAATTAATTGTAAATTATTAATTATTATTACAGGTAACAATGATAAAAGGGAGAAGTCCTGAAAAAGAGAAAGTATGAATATTAGTAGAGATATTGAACATAGTTTGGTGCATACTCAGTTATTCCTTCACTGTGTTTCATCAGCTCCAAGACTCCATCCTTTGTAAGACACATATTTTTAATTGACATACATTTAAGAAAAAAAAAAACGTGCTAGCAAATAAACTAACACCAAATGCTTTCTTTGCACATATACTTTATTTTAAAATTACTTTTATCAGGCTGTGTACAATGCCTCATGCCTGTAATCCCAGCACTTTGGGAAGCCAAGACGGGTGGATCGCTTGAGGTCAGGAGTTTGAGACCAGCCTGGCCAACATGGCGAAACCCTGTCTCTACTAAAAATATAAAACTTAGCTGGGCATGGTGGCATGTACCTATAATCCCAGCCTCTTGGGAGGCTGAGGCACCAGAATTGCTTTAGAGGATGACATCATGGACCAGGGCGGAGTGTCTGGGGTCTGCTGGCAGCCTCCAATCCCCAACAGTTTTGCAGGACACTGTTATCTGTGGACTCTAAAAGGGACTTAACTTAAAGAAACTCATGGACCATTAATGGACAAAAACATCAATCAATACGTATTGTGGTATTCAAATACTAGCACTTTGGGAGATCATCGAATACCACGTTTTTGAAGACCATGGCCTATCATCATCATGCATTCAAGATTTGAGTTTGAATAACTTCATTAAGACTGAGATCTTCAAAAGCTTCAAGTCTCATCTGCATTAAAGCTCTCCATTGAACCCTCTCACAAAAGTACTAGCTTAAAGGGACTAAAATCCATTAATGCATTCCCTTTATATCCCTTCTTCTGACTTCTCTTCAATTTCCTTGGCCTCTAGGGTCTTTCATATTGCTTATGTTCCTTTAGACTAGATGCAAAGAGACAGTGCTTTCCAAAAAAACATGTGTTCTCTCATTTTAGGATTGCATACCAGGTGCCATACAAAACTGTTTTCAAAAGAAAAAAAAAAAAAAAAAGAAAAAAACATGTGTTCTATGGCCATAAGTTTTCATTGGTAGAGAAGCATAAATTTAGCACGATTAATTTAGAATTAGGTCTTTTATGGTATCCTGTAAAAAGTTGAATTAACAATAAGAAAATGAGAATGAAGCAGTAAAAATATTTTGGGTTATTGGCTGGGTGTGGTGGCTCATGCCTGTAATCCCAGCTACTCAGGAGGCTGAGGCAGGAGAATTGCTTGAACCCAGGAGGTGGAAGTTGCAGTGAGCCGAGATTGTGCCATTGCACTCCAGCCTGGGTAACAAGAGGGAAACTCCATCTCAAAAAAAAAAAAAAAAAAAAAAATTGGGGGTTAGATTATACTCTCAGAAGCTATGTGGTTTAGAGAAAAGCGCCCCCAACCTAAAAGTTAATAGTTCCTATCCTGTCTCTGCCTCATACTAGGTATAAGAAAGTCACTTAACCTCTCTGAACCTTAACTTTACTATCTATAAAGTGAATCTGATATTTTCCCCTGCCTACCTCACACGGTTGTTGTGAAGGTCAAGTGAAATAATGTACATAAAAAGACACGTATAAAATGTGTAATATAAGGCTGGGCGCGGTGGCTCACACCTGTAATTCCAGCACTTTGGGAGGCCGAAGTGAGCAGATCACTGGGTCAGGAGATCAAGACCAACCTGGCCAACATGGTCAAACCCCGTCTCAAAAAGAAAAAAAAAATGTGTAACACAGACAAAGGGTCCTGTTACATAGTGCAAGTCATTCCCTCAGATCTTGGGCCTAGGAAGGGAAGTGATTTAAGCTCACTGAAAGTATGTACCATGTCCAGGCAGGATACATGGTAACAAGGCTATGTTAATTCTTTTTCTCTGAGGTGAGTACCTAAAATACCACATGGGCTAATTCTAAGGAGGAGCATGACTATATATTTCCTTAAAATTATACCTTAGCATCGTTAATGCTCTAGAGCAGTTATGGGTTATAACATATCAGTGATTTGTGAATTTTTTTTTTTTACTAAAAGGTGACCAGCATTTCTCTTTAAATGAAAGAACATATAATATTTCACAATCCATCCCACATGGTAAGAGTAAAAAAAATTGTTTTAGTTGTATATACAAGTGTGTGTGTGAATATGTGTGTGTACTTGGTTATCAAATAAAATACTTTTTTTCCCTGTTGAAAGTGAAAATACTTTTTTTCTCCCTGTGGGGGAAGAAAAAAAAAGAATCGCTTTAGCCTGGAAAGCGGAGGTTGCAGTGAGCCAAGATGGTGCCACTGCACTCCAGCCTGTGTGACAAAGACTCTATTTCAAAAAATTTTTTAAATTAAAATTACTTTTATCCAAAATAATTATTTTAGGCTTAAACAGAGCTTTGTGTGTTTCTTTTTGTCATTCATGCATACAAGAAAAAGGAAAAACAAGCGAAATAAATAAACTGATTTGTTCAGGTATTCCTAAAGTTTCTTCCGAGTCAGAGCCCAGCACCGAGTCATTGATGTCTACACAGTACCATCCTCCGTGTCGTCCAAATCAATAGTTAATGTGGCAATTCTTAGAATCCTCTACTACTGCTTCTGAAGTTTTCATTCAAGCCATCAATTCTCCAACGGCCCCGTGATACACAATCTCTTTGCACATATTCCAGCAAGAAAAAACGATCCAGCGTCACCAACTTGAGGGTAGGTGGTACCTTTCTTTCTGGGGCTATGAAGAATTTGGTTGCTTGACATGGAATTAGAAAATTGCAGTCTTTCCTCTCACAACAACAAATATTTGCTCCACCAATAGGAAATTTACTCTCCACTGTCCTGTTTCTGTGCCTGTGTGTTCACAAATCTTTTCTTTTCAGTGCTAAATCACACTATCTTTTTGAATATATTTTTAAAACGGTTAAACTCAACAAATATAGTACCAGCAACGCACTTACCTCATAACGAACTGAAATGATCCAGTTTACTCACACAGATAGTGACAACTAAGTGAAGGTAACCTGGCTGACAGCTATTGGAAGAAGCATCCCAATTTCAGATATGTGAACATCTGAAAAAATATTCATCTTGAAGTACATGAATATGGTATTATCTATACTTCCAAGTTCTCTTTATTTCTATTTTATTTTATTTTCTTTTTTGAGATAGGGTCTCACTCTGTTGCCCAGACTGGAGTGCAATGGTGCCATCTTGGCTCACTGCAACTGCTGCCTACCAGGTTCAAGCAATTCTCGTGCCTCACCCTCCAGAATAGCTGGGATTGCAGGCACGCGCCACCATGCCTGGCCATTTTTGTATTTGTAGTAGAGACAGGTTTCACCATGTTCACCAGGCTGGTCTCGAACGCCTCACCTCAACTGATCCTCCTGCCTCAGCCTCCCAAAGTGCTCGGATTACAGGTGTAAGCCACCACACCTGGCCCCAAGTTTCTTAAAGAGCAATTACTACCTTTATAACCAGAAGTTAACTTTTTTTTGGTTTTGAGAAACGAAACCAAGTATTATGCAGCCACTAAAAATTACAGTTTTTAAAGACTACAGAATAACAGGAGAAAATGCCACGATACAACATTAAAGGAAAAGGGCAAGAAAAAAGCTGAGTATAAAATGTGATGACTACATGATGACAACGCTCTGAAACACACACACATCAAAGGCACTGAAATAAAATCCACCAAAATGTGAACACGATTACATCATGAGTGGGTAGAATATATATATATATATTTCTAGAAGACTACCTGAACAGTGGTTGCCCCCCAGGAGGGGAACTGGATGGCACACATTCCAGCAACAAAAAGTGACCCACTTTAGATGACTAGAGATGACTTTTTTAAAAACCGAATTTTGGGGGTATTTTCCAAATTTTCTTCATTTAATTTTATTTATTTATTTTTATTGTTTTGAGACAGGATTTTGCTCTGTCACCCAGGCTGGAGTGCAGTGATGCCATCTCAGTTCACTGCAATCTCCACCTCCTGGGTTCAAGCAATTCTCATGCCTCAGCCTCTCAAGTAGCTGGGATTACAGGCACCTACCACTACCCAGCGAGTTTTTGTATTTTTAGGAGAGACAGGGTTTTGCCATTTGGCTGGGCTGGTTTCAAACTCCTGGCCTCAAGTGATCCACCCGCCTCGGCCTCCCAAAGTGCTGAGATTACACGTGTGAGACACTGTGCTCAGCCAGGTTATTTTCCAAATTTTCTTTAAAGTACATGTATTGCAAAATATATGAATTAAATATGTATTGATACGGTTTGGATCTGTGTTCCCACCCAAAACCCTGTCCAACTGTAATCTCCAATGCTGAGGGTGGGGCCTGGTGGGGAGTGATTGGTTTCGTACCAACCATTTGTACTATCCTCTTCTCACAAGATCTGGTTGTTTAAAAGTGTGTCATGGCCAGGCATGGTGGCTCACGCCTGTAATACCAGCACTTTGGGAGGCTGAGGTGGATCGTTTGAGCTCAGGAGTTGCAGATCAGCCTGGGCAACATGGCAAAACCCCATCTCTACTAAAAATACAAAAAGTAGCCAGGCATGGTTGTACACACTGTAATTCCAGCTACTCTAGAGGCTGAGACATGAGAATCACTTGAACCAGGGAGGTGGAGGCTGCAGTGAGCTGAGATTGCACCACTGCACTCCAGCCTGCATGACAGAGTGAGACCCTGTCTCAAAAATAAGTAACTAAATAAAAGTGTGTCACCCCTTCCCTTCTCTCTCTCTTGCTCCTGTTCTGGCCACGTGATATGCCTGCTCTGCTCCCGGTTTGCCTTCCATCATGCCTCTGAGTTTCCCTTCCTCCAAAGCAAAGCAGACACTTATACCATGCTTCTTGTACAGCCTGTGGAACCATGAGCCAATTAAAACTCTTTTCTTCCTAAATTATCTCATCTCAGGTTTTTTTTTTGAGACAGGGTCTCACTCTTTCACCTGGGTTGGAGTGCAGTGGCATGATATTGGCTCACTGCAACCTCTACCTACCAGACTCAAGAGATCCTTCCACCTCAGCCACCTGAGTAGCTGAGCCCATAGGCGAATACCACCAACCATGCCTGTCTAATTTTCTATATTTTTGGTAGAGATGGGGTTTTGCCATGTTGCCCAGGCTGGTCCTGATCTCCTGAGCTCAGGCTATCCACCTCCTCGGCCTCCCAAAGTGCTGGGATTACAGGTATGAGCCACCTTATCCAGCCTTCAGGTATCCCTCCCTCCCTCCCTCCCTCCCTCTCTCTCTCTTTTTTTTTGACCCAGGGTAGAGTGCAATGGCATGATCTTGGCTCACTGCAACCTCTGCCTCCTAGGTTCAAGTGATTCTCCTGCCTTAGCTTCCCGAGTACCTGGGATTACAGGCACGCACCACCATGCTCAGCTAATTTTTGTATTTTTATTAGAGAAGGGGTTTCACTATGTTGACCAGGACCTCACCTCAGATGATCTGCTTGCCTCAGCCTCCCAAAGTGCTGTGATTACAGATATGAGCCACCTCGCCCAGCCAGGTATTTCTTAATAGCAATGTAAAAATGGACTAATACACATATCAAACAGCAAAAAAAAAAAAAAAAGTTTAAATTTAAAAATTGAAATGCTGCCACATATAACCCTTTCCCAGTTAAGAACAGTGGCTCACACCTGTAATCCCAGCACTTTGGGAGGCTGAGGTGGGAGGATTGCATGAGCCCAGGAGTTTCACCAGCCTGGGCAACATGGTGAAATCCACTCGCTACAACAATTTTAAAATTAGCCAGATGTAGTGGCAGGCACCTGTAGTCCCAGCTACTGGGGAAGCTAAGCGGGAGGAATGCTTGACTCCAGGAGGTCAAGGCTGCAGTGAGCTATTATGACTGAGCCTCTGCATTCCAGCTGGGGTAATAGAGTGAGACCCTGTTTTAAAACACTAAATAAATAAATAAAAAGTACATCTAAAAACATTCAACTCATTTGAAAACTTTTTTTTAAAGGGCTGAAGTTG
This sequence comes from Callithrix jacchus, assembly GCF_049354715.1. NCBI lineage: Eukaryota > Metazoa > Chordata > Mammalia > Primates > Cebidae > Callithrix > Callithrix jacchus. The sequence continues at coordinate 12,108,719 of NC_133512.1, read as the reverse complement.
GTTAGAAAGGGCTATGGGATTGGAAACTAAGGGGGCAGCTAATGGACACCACACACCTGGCTCAGGCTCGCATACTGCTGCTGGCTACCTGCTCAGCACCTATCTGCCTTCCTCCTTTCTGAAGGACTCCTGTTCAGTTCTGGTCAACTCACCCTCAGCTCCAGGTCTAAGGGTAGCCAGACTCCTTGCCACTCATTGGTTTAGGAATGAGAATGAGAAGGCTGGGCATGGTGGCTCACGCCTATAATCCCAGCACTTTGGAAGGCCGAGGCGGGTGGATCACGAGGTCAAGAGATGGAGACCATCCTGGTTAACAAGTTGAAACCCCATCTCTACTAAAAATACAAAAATTAGCTGGGCATGGTGGTGCGTGCCTGTAGTCCCAGCTACTCGGGAGGCTGAGGCAGGAGAATTGCTTGAACCCAGGAGGTGGAGGTTGCGGTGAGCCGAGATTGCACCATTGCACTCCAGCCTGGGTAACAACAGTGAAACTCCGTCTCAAAAAAAAAAAAAAGGAATGAGAATGAGATATAATTTATAACAAGGCAAAGGAAAAAAACAAAGTTTTGCTGGGCTTTCTCAGAACATTCTCATCAGTTCTTTTAGATGTAATCATCTCTCTTCCTCCCAGATGTCCAGCAGGCTGTGTCCCAGCCATTCAGCCCAGCGTCCCACAGGAACAGACTAGGAGAGGAGGACTGAGTTGCTCCCAAAGTCCTGCCACAGGACCTCCAATTCCATGTGCAAGGGCAGCTCAGCTTCTGGCACTTGCAGCCAAGACATCCTAACTAGTGTTGGCCCAATAGTGCCATCTCATCACTGCAGGCTTGACACACTTTTAAAGTTGTATTTCCTACAGTTCTGTTGGTTTTTCCAGGATTTGCTACATAATTTGCAGGGCCTTGTGCAAGTGAAAATGTAAGGTCCCTAGTTCAATAATTATAAAGAATTTCCTGATGGTGACAGCAGAGCGTAAAACCAAATGCAGAGCCCATCCAAGCCTAGGGCCCTGAGAGAGTGAATGCATCACACACACATGAAGCCAGCCCTGACTTTGATTCTTGTTTTGTTTTTTATTTTTGTTTTAACACAGGGTCTTGGCAGGGCTTGGTGGTTCATGCCTGTAATTCCAGCACTTTGGGCGGCAGAGGCGAGCAGATCACTAGATGTCAGGAGCTCTAGACCAGCCTGGACAACGCAGTGAAACCCCATCTCTATTAAAAATACAATAATTAGCCGGATGCAGTAGCATGTGCCTGTAATCCCAGCTACCTAGGAGGCTGAGGCAGGAGAATCACTGGAACCCAGGAGACAGAGGCTGCAGTGAGCTGAGATCGTGCTACTGCACTCCAACCTGGGCAACAAAGCGAGACTTCATCTCAAAAAAAAAAAAAAAAAAAAAAGACAGGTCTCACTCTGGTTGCCTAGGCCGGAGTGTAGTAGTGAAGCTCAGTGCAGCCTTGACCTCCCAGGCTCGGGTGATTTTCCCACCTTACCCTCATGAGTAGTTGGGATTACAGGCCTGTGTCACCACACTCAGCCAATTTATTTATTTATTTATTTTGGGACAGAGTCTCACTGTGTCACCAGTCTGGAGGACAGTGGCATGATCTCGGCTCACTGCAACCTCCGCCTCCCAGGTTCAAGTGATTCTCCTCCCTCAGCCTCCCAAGTAGCTGGGACTATAGGCATGTGCTACCATGCCCAGCTAATTTTTGTATTTTTATTAGAGACAGGGTTTCACCATGTTGGCCAGGATAGTCTTGATCTCCTGACCTCATGATCTGCCCACCTTGGCCTTCCAAAGTGCTGGAATTACAGTTGTAAGCCACCGCTTCTGGCCTTTTAATTTTTATTTATTTATTTTTTTGAGAAAGAGTCTCACTCTATCACAGTGCAGTGGCACAATCTCGAGTCATTGCAACCTCCACCTCCTGGGTTCAAGTAATTCTCTTGCCTCAGCCTCCCGAGTAGCTAGGATTACAGGCACATACCGCCATGCCTGGCTAACTTTTTTTGTATTTGTATTTTTTTATTTTTTACTTTTTTAGAGACAGGGTTTCACCATCTTGGCCAGGCTGGTCTTGAACTCCTGACCTCATGATCCACCCACCTCAGCCTCCCAAAGTGCTGGGATCACAGGCGTGAGCCACCACACCTGGCCTGTATTTTTATTAGAGAAGGGGTTTCACTATGTTGGCCAGGCTGGTCTCAAACTCTTCACCTCAAATGATCCACCCGCCTCAGCCTCCCAAAGTGCTGGAATTACAAGCGTGAGCCACCATGCCCAGCCATTTTTTGTATTTTTAGTAGAGATGGGGTTTCACTGTGTTGCCCAGGCTGGTCTCGAACTCCTGGACTCAAGCAATCCACCTGCCTCAGCCTCCCAGAGGGCTGGGATTATAGGTGTGAGCCACTGTGTCTGGCCTGTCCTTGATTCTTATCAAGAAAAAGCTCTCCCTGGCCTTATGACTTCAGTTACCTTGGATCTATAGTTGACATTTCATGCTTAAGGTCCAAACTTGTTTTCCAAGCCTTCTGTTTTATAAAATCTTATCAGTTGACACCTTTGAATATGTAGGCTCAAACCTTTACTCCTTAATCTCTCCTACCCTCCGCTCTGCTTCAAAACTTCTGATTCCCTATCCTAGACAATGACACCCCTATCCACCAAGTGACCCATTTTGTGCATCTCCTTGTTTCACTTTCACCACATCCTCTCTCCAAGTCCTGTCAATTTCACTTCTGCAATATGGTCCAGGCACTGCTTTGGCCTAGTATCCATTCCATGGTCATTAATTTGGACAAAGCCTCTGCTAAACCTTCACAACGGCCTCTAGTTTTCCTCTGCCCCACTTCAGGCCACACTGCAGCCAGAAGGATCTTTTTATAATACAGATCTCAGCATGCCACTCGCTGGCTGCAAAGTCCTAGGATGACAGATGACCCCTTTCAGACAATAACTCATCAAAATTATCACTCTTTTGGACAGCTATTTAATTTTTTAAAAATGAGTCATACTCCCAGAGATCCTGTAATTCCACCTCTGGCAATCAAACCCAGTAACATGAATTAATAAAAAGGCTCATTGAACAATGATGGTTGATCTGGTTTGGGTATTTATCCCCTCCAAATCTCATGCTGAAATGTGATCCCCAATGTTAGAGATGGGGCCTGGTGGGAAGTGTCTGGGTTATGGAGGTGGATTCCTCATGAATGGTTTGGTGACCTCCCCACAATAATGAGTTCTCACTCTATTAGTTCATGAGAGATCTGGGTGTTTAAAAGAACCTGGCATCTCTCTTGTTCCCTCTCTTACCAGGTGACGTGCCTGCTTCCCCTTTGCTTTCTTGCCACGATTGTAAGCTTCCTGAGGCCTCACCAGAAGCAGATGCTGGCACCATGCTTCTTGTGCAGCCTGCAGAACTGCGAGCCAAATAAACCTCTTTTCTTTATTAATTATCCAGTCTCAGATATTCCTTTATAGCAACACAAAACAGACTAATACAAAGTTCATAACAGCAAATACTTGGTGAAGAATTTTGAACAACAGCAGCTAACTCATATTGAGTGCTTGGTATACAGCAACCATGTGCTAAACACATTTCATAGCATTTAATTCTCAAAACAACTCTATAAATATGTAGGACTGGGAGGCTAGGAATGATTAAGTGCCTTGCTGAAGGTCCACTGTAAGTGACCTCACATTCTCTAAGCCAGGTCTGTCTGACACCCAAGTCTATACTTTTACCTACTACAGGTAATGACTAAACAAGTTACTAGTCATGTACTCGTAGAAGGTTAATGTTAAAAATTAGTTATAGGACTGGGCATGGGTGTCTCATGTTGTAATCTCAACATTTAGGAGGCAGAGGAAGGAGGATCGTTTAAGCCTAGGAGTTTGAGACCAGCCTGGGCAATAAAGTGAGACACTGTCTCCTCAAAAAATAAAAAATTGGCTGGGCACGGTGGCATGTAGTCCCAGCCACCCGGGAAGCCGAGGAGGGGGGATTACTTGAACCCAGAAGGTTGAGGTTGCAGTGAGCCATGACTGTGCCACTGTACTCCAGCCTGGGCGACAGAGCAAGACCGTCTCAAAAAAAAAAAACAGTTATAAATACAATTTCACAACATGCTTATGTTTAATATTATGTGAAAAAGTGGAATACAAAATGCAGTATAATTGTTTTAAATATAGGGAAAAAACTGGAAGTAGATACAGTAAAATGTTGACAAACAGTAAAGACACAGAATTAGAAATACTTTTTTCTACTGTTGTGCGTTTTCCAAATTTTAGTTAATGCATTAAACCCCCATGAACTCCCTCTTACCTGAAGGATAAAAACCAGTTACTTCAGCACTGCCCCTAAGGACCACCCGAGTCTGCACCATGCTCCCTTCAGCTTCCCCGCTACCCGTCTGTCCTCCAAGCCTCGCGATCTCCCCGTTGCCAGGAAAGCCTTTTTCCCTCTTCCCCACCTGCCGAGCTCCTACTCATCCCTTAGGACCCAGCTCCATCCTAGACACCCCTGTCAGGCCCTTCTGGATACCCTACAGGAACACGTCCGTCTTACTCCGGGGACCCAGCAGCCCGCTGTCCGGGAGGATGCAGGTGGACACACGGCGCCCCGCCCGCGTGACGCAGCCCACGTGTTCACGGCCCGGCCCCGCCCCGCGCTCGCGCAGTCCCCTTCTCAAGCTGCGTCCCCTTTTCAGGCTGTGCGGGTGGCGGGTCTGCCTCCCTCCTATGCAGGTGTATCTGCGCCGCGCGGCGCCTCAGTCACCTTTCACTTCGGGGCAGCAGCGCCCCGCCCACACCTCGACGCTTCGGACACCCAAAGGGTCGGAGGGTGGGAAAGTGCGTACCTTCTGGATCCGCTTTAGCGCCATCCTGCCCCGCTGCCCGGAACCCGGGCGGCCCGGCCGGGGCTGCCTGAGGCGGCCCGCTGCCGGGTCAGCAGCCAGCGAGCTGCAGGCTGGGAGCCGCCGCCTGCGCTTGCGCGCGCGGGGCACTGTGGGGCCGTCGTCGCCGCGTGCCGAGCGTCCTGGCGCGGCCGAGGGGAAGCCGCGGGGCTGCCCGGTTACGCTGGCCACTCTCACCTGGTCATGTGGCTTCCACCATTAGACAGCAAGGGCCTGGAGAGGCCAGCGAAGAGGAGGGGCTCGTTGGCTTTGTGGAGACGCGCCGAGCACCCTCAAGGTGCCACACGCTCGCTTGCTCCCTGTCCGTACCTCCTGGGCGTCTTCCCAGGTTGTCATGTAACCCCTGACATAGGGGTTCTTAACTCTGTAAGTATATATACCCTCGTACGCCCTATGGCTGTACAGCCATTTCCATGTGGATGTCTGTGCATACATGCACACGCACAACTCCGCAGTTTTGGAGATCTCTGTGTTCAGTCATACCTCACGTGATCTTGCACTCCCAACGTTGAGAACCAAGGCCTTAGACTATGCATGTCCCAAACTTAAATTATCTATCTCCTTCCTATTTTCCCAAGACTTGGCAGGCTTCTAGGTCAGAGTTGTTCAAACTGAGGGTTATGAACTAGTGTGTCACGAAATCAATTTAATAGGTTGCAACCAACATTAAAAAAAAAAAAAATGCCAGACGAAGTGGCTCAGGCCTATAATCCCAGCACTTTGGGAGTCCGAGGCAGGCGGATCACTTGAGGTTAGGAATTCGAAACCAGCCTGGCCAAGATGGTGAAACCCTGTTTCTGCTGAAAATACAGAAATTAGCCGGGCATGGTGACATATGCATATGCCTGTAATCCCAGCTACGTGGGAGACTGAGGCATGAGAATCATTTGATTCCAGGAGGCAGAGGCTGCAGTGAGCTGAGATACGCTTTCACATTCTAGCCTGGGCAACAGAGTCTCAAAAAATAATAAAAATTTAAAGTAAAATAAAATATCAATGCCTTTCTTTCTTTTTTTCTTTTTTTGAGACAAGTCACCTAGGCTGGAGTGCAGTGCCGAGATCTTGGCTCACTGCAACTCCACCTCCATGGTTCAAGTGATTCTTTGCTTCCTGAGTAGCTGGGATTACAGGCGCCCGCCACCACGCCCAGCTAATTTTTTGTATTTGTACTAGAAACGGGGTTTCACCATCTGGGCCAGGCTGGTCTTGAACTCCTGATCTCGTGATCCACCTGCCTTGGCCTACCAAAGGGCTGGGATTACAGGCATGAGCCACCTCGCCTGCCCAATATCTGAGCATTTCACATAGTAAAGGTAAGAATTGTGAAAGTTTTGTTGGTGTGTATATGTAGATGATATTTAATCTTCAGACTGAGACATGTTTGAACATGAAAGTGGGTGCTAATATAATTACTCTGGGACCAAAGCTGTAATCTGAGATTGTCTCCAGCCAGACAGGACACATGGTCACCACTATGTTTGTACTTAGGACATAAAATGTATTATATTGGCCGAGCGTGGTGGCTCAAGCCTGTAATCCCAGCACTTTGGGAAGCCGAGGCGGGTGGATCATGAGGTCAAGAGATTGAGACCATCCTCGTCAACATGGTGAAACCCCATCTCTGCTAAAAATACAAAAAATTAGCTGGGCATGGTGGTGTGTGCCTGTAATCCCAGCTACTCAGGAGTCTGAGGCAGGAGAATTGCCTGAACCCAGGAGGCAGAGGTTGTGGTGAGCCGAGATCACGCCATTGCACTCCAGCCTGGGTAACAAGAGCGAAACTTTGTCTCAAAAAAAAAAAAAAATGTATTATAGTCATTTCAGAGGTTGCCCAGCTTTGTCCCTAGCTTTCATGTTCCCATTTCCCCAATCTGTCCTCCACCCAACTTCATCAACTGTCTGAAATATAACTCTTACTACACTGCATTCTTACCCAGAACTCTTCATGGAATCCCTGTGACTGATGGCATCACATTCACTGTCATCCAGGGGCCTTCAAAATCCAGGAGCCTCCACCAGGCACAGTGACTTATGCCTGTAATCTCAGCACTTTGGGAGGTTAAGGTGGGTGGATCTCTAATTCGAGGAGTTCTATACCATCCTGGGCAACATGGTGAAACCCTGTTTCTACAAAAAATACAAAACTTAACTGGGCATGGTGGTGTGAGCCTGTAGTCCCAGCTACTCGGGAAGCTGAGATGGGAGGATTGCTTGAGCCCAGGAGATCAAGGCTGCAGTGAGTTGTGATGGCACCACTGCACTCCAGCCTGGGAGACAGAGCAAGATCCTGTCTCAAAAAAACAAAAACTCAAAACAAAATCAAGTATCCTCCAGCTTTACTTTCTCCTTCCTAACCTCCAGCCCCCCTGACTATCAAGTTTTTCCATCACTGCACCATCTACGTTCCTTGACTATAGCACTCACCTTCCAAAGCCAGCTCAAGCATCACCCGTCAAATGCTCCAGGTCAAGCACTTTCCCTTGGTGTCAAAGATTTACAACAGAAATTTGTGTTAGTCCGTGGGCCATCCATCCTCCTACATTATTGACATGGCCTTCCCTCCCATAAAACAAGTGATTCTAGATTGTGTGAATGTTTGTATATTTGTGTAAGAATATATATAATGGTTTTGAAGTATCAAATCTCAAAAAGAATATTATTTTTGGAGGGTAGGTTTACTAATGTTTTAATTTCTAAAATGTCTACAGAGAATTTGCATCATTTATATAATTCAGGAAAAAAACAATTGTATAGGATAGAACATAAAAAATTCTATTTCTATTCTGTTTGTAGTTTAGTGCATAGTTTCCTAAACATTTTAGTATGCTTATATGTAATGTTTAATTTTTAACACTGGAGTAATTTTATTTATTTATTTATTTATTTTGGAGACAGAGTTTCTCTCTTGTTACCTAGGCCAGAGTGCAATGGTGCAATCTCGGCTCACTGCAACCTCTGCCTCCTGGGATCATGCAATTCTCCTGCCTCAGCCTCCTGATTAGCTGGGATTACAGGCACGCGCCACCATGCCCAGCTAATTTTTGTATTTTTAGTAGAGACGGGGTTTCACCATGTTGACCAGGATGGTCTTGATCTCTTGACCTCGTGATCCATCCCCCTTGGCCTCCCAAAGTGCTGGGATTACAGGCGTGAGTCACTGCGCCCAGCCAATAATTTTAAATGTACAGAAATGTTGGAAGAATAATACACAATTGGCTGGGTACAGTGGTTTATACTTGTAATCCCAGCACTTTGGAAGGTCGATGTGGATGGATCATTTGAGGCCAGGAGTTCGAAGTCAGCCTGGCCAACATGGCAAAACCCTATCACTACAGAAAATACAAAAATTAGCCAGGTGTGGTGGCGTGCATCAGTAGTCCCAGCTGAAGCCCAAGAATCATTTGAACCCAGGAGGTGGAGATTACAGTGAGCTGAGATTATGCCACTGCACTCCAACCTGGGCAACAGTGAGACTGTCTTAAAAAAAAAAAAAAACAGAATAATACAGAAAAGATTTTTAAATGGATGAATTTGACTACATGAAAATTGAACACTTTTGTGCTTCAAGCAACACCAACTAGAAAACAAAAAGACAGCACCCAGAATGGGAGAAAATGTTTGAAATAATATCCCACAACAGTCTAGGATCCAGAATATATTAAGAACATTTAGAATTAAATAAAAAAGACAAATAACCCAGTTAAAAACTGGGCAAAAGATTTGAATAGAAATTTCTTCAAAGAAGATACTCAACTGGGCAATAAGCACATTTTTAAAAAAGCAGGCTGGGCATGGTGGCTCAGGGCTGTGTAACACCAGCACTTTGGAAAGCTGAGGTTGGAGGACTGCTTAAGGCCAGGACTTTGAGACCAGACTAGGCAACATAGCTAACCCATCTCTACAAAAAACAATATTTAATTAGCTGGATGTAGCGGTGTGCATGTGAGGGCCCAGCTCCTTGAGAGGTTGAGGTGTGAGGATTGCTTGATTCCAGGAATTTGAGGCTGCAGGGAGCTATGATTGAGCCACTGTACTCCAGGACAGGAGACAGAGCAAGACCCTGTTTCTTTAAAAAAAAAAAAAAAAAAAAAAAGGCTGGGCGTGGTGGCTCATGCCTGTAATCCCAACAGGAAGGCCAAGGCAGGTGGATCATGAGGTCAGGAGTTCGAGACCAGCCTGGCCAATACGGTGAAACCCCATCTCTACTAAAAATACAATAATTAGATGGGCGTGGTGGTGTGCGCCTGTTGTCCCAGCTACTGTGGAGGCTGAGGCAGGAGAATCACTTGAGCCTGGGAGGCGGAGGTTGCAGTGAGCTGAGATGGTGTCACTGCACTCCAGCCTGGGCAACAGAGTGAGACTCCTTCACAAAAAACAAACATAAAAAGTGGCTTGGTGTGGTAGCTTACATCTATAATCCCAGCACTTTGGGTGACTGTCTGTGGTGGGAGGATCACCTAACCCAGGAGTTCAGGACCAGCTTGGGCAACATGACAGACAACACCCCATCTCTACAAGAAAAAAAAGTTTTTTTTTTCTTCACCGAAAGCAGACACTTGAGGCTGGGCACAGTGGCTCACGCTTGTAATCCCAGCACTTTGGGAGGCTGAGACAAGTGGATCACCTGAGGTTAGGAGTTCAAGACCACCTTGGCCAACATGGAGAAACCCTGTCTTTACTTAGTCGGGTGTGATGGCACATGCCTGTAATCCTAGCTATCCCAGCTACTTGGGAGGATGAAGCAGGAAATTCGCTTAAACCTGGGAGGTGGAGGTTGCAGTGAGCTGAGATCATGCCATTGCACTCCAGCCAGGGCAACAGGAGCAAAACTCCATATCAAAAAAAAGCTGATACTTGAAAAAATTTTAAGAACTAGTAGAGCATAGCGTTGTATGCCTGTAGTCCCAGCTATGATTGCTTGAGCCTAGGAAGTTGAGGTTGCTGTGAGCCCTATTCACGCTATTGCATTCCAGCCTGGGAAACACAGCAAGACCCTGTCTCAAGAAAATAGTAATCATTAATCATAAGGGAAGTGCAAATCAGCCATAAAGAGATACCACTTCACACCCTCTAGGATGGCTGTAATTAAAGGGACAGACAACAAGTGTTGACAAAGATGTGGAGAAGTCAGAACCCTCACACATTCTGGTGGGACTATAAAATGGTGCAGTCATTTTTGGAAAACAGTTTAGCAGCTTCTCAGAAAGTTAAATGATGCTGAGCATGGTGGTTCATGCCTGTAATCCCAACACTTTGGAAGGCCAAGGCAGGTGGATCACCTGAGGTCAGGAGATCAAGACCAGCCTGGCCAACATGGTAAAACCCTGTCTTTACTAAAAATACAAAAATTAGCTGGGTATGATGGTGAATGCCTGTAATCTCAGCTACTCAGGAGGCTGAGGCAGAATCGCTTGAACCCAAGAGGTGGAGGTGGCAGGGAACCAAGATCACACCACTGCACTCCAGCCTGGATAACAGAGCAAGACCCCCTTTCAAAGACAAAACATACAAATTAGCTGGGCATGGTGGCCTGCACCTGTAATCCCAGCTACTTGGAAGGCTAAGGCAGAATAGCTTGAACGTGGGAGGCAGAGATTGCATTGAGGCAAGATTACATCATTGCACTCTAGCCTGGGCAACAGAGCGAGACTCCATCTCGAAAAAAGAAAAAAGAAAAGAAAAAGAAAACCTTGTTGTGCTTTTATTTTAATACTCAATTATTTATGGAAAAATAGATAATACCATTTTGAATTTAGTGTTCACATACAGAATTTCTTTTGCAAGAAAACTTCCACAACTTTTTAAACCTTTAGCTTTATCTTATCTAATTTAAAATAATCCTTTAACCCTAGACAAAAATTTACATTTCCATGCCTTCTTCTAACATTTTACTGAGATTATATGACTATTTGCTAAGATTAAGAGCTATGTTCTGGTCCTTACCAAGTTGTAAAGTAGGCAAGTCAAACCGTTCTCAAAGTCCAAAGAAGTAGTTTGTAACTGTAAAACATTTAACAAACTTAATATCTGTCCCCCATCATTTAGACCACTGTCTACATTTTAACATTTGCATTGTTAAATATTAAAGATTACCAGTAATCTTTTTTAAAATTTTTAATATTTATTTGTTTATTTTTTTTTTTTGAGAGAAGGAAAGAAAAAAAAGAGTGAAGGAGAAGAAGAAAAAGGAAGAAGAAGAGGGAGAGAGAACAGAAATGTTGCTTTATTCTAAAATAAATGGGTATTAATAATGGCCAATCAATATTTCATTTAAACCTATGAGTAGGTGTGATGTGGTATTGACAAGAATGTATATTTTGTGTATTTAAAGTGGAGAGCTCTATAAATATTTATTAAGTTTACTTGTTCTGGATCTGAATTTGAGACTTTGATATCCTTATTAGTTTTCTGTCTCATTGAGTCTAAGTCTCTATGTATTTGGGTGTTAGGATCGTTAGCTCTTGTTGTTGCATTGATCCTTCTACCCCTATATCTTTGTTGCTTTAAAATCTATTTTATCAGATACGAGAATTGCAACTCCTGCTTTTTATTTATTTGTTTATTTTTGCTCTCCATTTGGTTGGCAAATCTTTCTCCATCCCTTTGTTTTGAGTCTTTGTGTATCCTTGCATGTGAAATGGGTCTGGATGTAGCATACAGTTGGGTTTTGGCTGTATCTTTTGATTGGGGGATTTAGTCGATTTAAATTTAGGATTACTGCCATTTGATGTTAACTGGCTGTTTTATCCATTCATTGATGTAAATAAATTCTTCTTTATCTTGATGCTCTTAGCTTTTTGGTATATTTTTAGAAAGGCTAATACTGGTTGTTTCTTTCTATGTGTAATGCTTCTTTCAGAAGCTCTTGTAAAGCAGGCCTGGTGGTAAAAGATTTTATTTTTCCTTCAGTTGTGAAGCTTAGTTTGGCTGGATATGAAATTCTGGCCTGAAAGTTCTGTTCTTTAAGGATGTTGAATATTGGCCCCCACTGTCTTCTGGCTTGTAGAGTTTCTGCTGAGAGATCTGCTGTAAGTCTGATACGCTTGCCTTTGTGGGTAACCTGACCTTTCCCTCTGGCTGCCCTTAGTATTTTCTCCTTCATTTCAACCCTGGTGAATCTAACGATTATGTGCCTTGGGGTTGCTCTTCTTGAGGAATATCTTTGTGGTGTTCTCTGTATTACCTGGGGTTGAATATTGTCCTGCTTTGCTAGTTTAGGAAAATTTTCCTGAATAATATCCTGAAGAATATTTTCCAGCTTGGATTCATTCTCTCCGTCGCATTCAGGTACACCTATCAAACGTAAATTAGGTCTTTTCACATAGTCCAACATTTCTTGGAGGCTTTCCTCATTCCTTTTTATTCTTTTTTCTCTGATCTTGTCTTCTCATTTTATTTCATTAAGTTGGACTTCGACCTCTGATATCCTTTCTTCTGCTTGAACAATTCGAGTGTTTAAACCTGTGCATACTTCTCGGAGTTCCTGTATTGTATTCTTCAGTTCTATTAATTCACTTATATTCCTCTCTAAGTTGTCTAGTCTCAGGATTTCGTCAAACCTTTTTTCAAAGTTCTTAGTTTCTGTACATTGGGCTACAACATGTTCTTTTAACTCACAGAAGTTTCTTATTATCCATCTTCTGAAGCCTGATTCTGTCAATGGAATGCACTCATTCTCCATGAAGCCTTGTTCCCTTGTTGATGAGGAACTGTGATCTTCTGTAGAGGGAGAGGCATTCTGATTTTGAGTATTCTCAGCCTTTTTACACTGGTTTCTTCCCATCATTGTAAATTTATCCACCTGTCGTCTTTGTAATTACCAACTTTCAAATTAGGTTTCTGAGTGGACGTCCAAGTTGTTAATTCCCAGGGCCGAAATATGAGCAACGCACTGTGCCGGCCACAACAGCGGCGTTAAGACTGATGGTGCTTTTCTGCCCGGGAATCTCTAGTCTGGCTTCCTTGTTGAGTCCATAATAGGCGACTCTGCCTTCCCAGAGCTCCAAACGTCGGTCAGAAGGGGAACCAGTCCCGTTTACTCTGCACCAAGAGCTGCGGTGCCGAGGTGCCAGCAAAACCGCTGCGCCGGCCACAAGAGTCACGCTGGCTACCCATTTGGCTCCTCCACTGGGAATCTTCTGCTCTGTGAGCGACCAAAATTTGTCTGAAAGTGTGGTGTCCTCTCATTTTCTGCGCTTTCACTGGGAGCTGCAATCCTGAGATGTTAGCGATCAGCCATTTTGGATCGTTCCCTATTTATTTATTTTTTTGAGACGGAGTTTCGCTCTTGTTACCCAGGCTGGAGTGCAATGGTGCGATCTCGGCTCACCACAACCGCTGCCTCCTGGGTTCAAGCAATTCTCCTGCCTCAGCCTCCCGAGTAGCTGGGACTACAGGTGCGCACCACCATGCCCAGCTACTTTTTGTATTTTTAGTAGAGACGGGGTTTCACCTTGTTGACCAGGATGGTCTCGATTTCTTGACCTTGTGATCCACTTGCCTCAGCCTCCCAAAGTGCTGGGATTATAGGGGTGAGCCACTGCACCTGGCAGTTTTTTATTTTTTTTTAAGAGATGGGTTTTCACCATGTTAATCAGGGTTGTCTTGAATGCCTGACCTCAAGTGATCCACCCACCTCAGCCTCCCAAAGTGCCGGGATTACAGGTGTGAGCCACCGTGCCTGGCCTTACCAGTCATCTTTAAGACTGTTTTTATTTCTCAAAGATTAATGTCACGTGAACTAAAAGGCATTACAGCTTTTATTTTTCCTTCAAAAATATTTTATCAAAGCACTTGTTTTCCTTTAGGCCAATTAACTAGAGCTGTCTTTTTTTTTTTTAAATGGGGTTTTGCTCTTGTTGCCCAGGCTGAAGTGCAATGGTGTGATCTCGACTCACAGCAACTTCCACCTCCCGGGTTCAAGTGATTCTCCTGCTTCAGCCTCCTGAGCAGCTGGGATTATAGGCATGTGCTACCATGCCTGGCTAATTTTGTATTTTTAGTAGAGATGGGGTTTCTCCATGTTGGCCAGGTTGGTCTCGAACTCCCAACCTCAGGTGATCCACCAGCCTCAGCCTCCCAAAGTTCTGGGATTACAGGCGTGAGCCATTGCGCCCCCACCAGAGCTCTCTTTTTTTAATAGACATCATGCACAATACACATAACCGCACAGACAAACAGAAGCAGATCCAAACTCCATTACAAGATTTTCTGTTTGTCAATCTCCTAATTGGACTATTGGCCTCCAAGTGGGGCCCTTTAACATCAGGGCTAGAAAAGCATGCCATTTCTGCGGCCCAATAAATGGGTATAGCTGGAAGACAAAAACAGATTCTGAGAGGGACCTATCTGCTTTTAATTCCTAGGTTTTCATGAGGAAAACAGAGGTTTCTCCCAAAATGGAATGCATAGCAAATTTTCTATTCTTCTCAAGGAGTCCCAGGCCATCAGAAATTATCTTGGGGCATCTCATGCATGCATTAAGGGTAGCAAGACAAAATAGAGAAAAGGAATTCAGTCAACTGAGAAAAAAAAACCTTTTTCCAGAAAGAGAAGATCCAAGAAGAGAAAAACAAAAAGACTTTAAAAATATAACTATAACGCCAGGCACATTGGCTCATGCCTGTAATCCCAGCACTTTGGGAGGCTGAGGTGGGTGGATCACCTGAAGTCAGGAGTTCGAGACCAGCCTGACCAACATGGTGAAAACTCATCTTGTCTTTTTAAAAAAAAATTAAAAATACACACACACACACACACACACACACACCTATAACTTGGATATCCACTTTTTTTGTTGTTTTTGAGACAGAGTCTTACTCTGTTGCCCAGGCTGGAGTACAATGGTGTGATCTCAGCTCACTGCAACCTCTGTCTCCCAGGTTCAAGCGATTCTCCTGCCTCAGCCTCCCAAGTAGCTGGGACTACGGGTGTGTGCCACCACACCCAGCTAATTTTTTTTTGTATTTTTAGAAGAGATGGAGTTTCACTATGTTGGCCAGGCTAGTCTTGAACTCATGACCTCAGGTGATCTTCCCACCTCAACCTCCCAAAGTGCTGGGATTGCAGGCATAAGTTACTGTACTCAGCCAGGATATCCACTCCCCACCCTGCCCCCACTTTTTAAAAAATTTTTTGGCTGTAAGTTTATTCAATGCAAAATCATCCTCTCCAGTTTACTGAGATGGCTGACCGTGTCCATGACCAAATCCACCTCTAAACTGGAATTTGGTTGCTAACCCACCCCCAGCCTCGACTTTCTTGTCAGCACCAGGGAGCACAGCACTCTGTCTGTAGGTATCTCTGTTGGCTTCCCGTCTTGTGAGTCTTGCAGGTCACTCACCCTCCATACCTTTAGGCTAAGGCCTGCCAGTCACTGGACAACTTCAGTTTATGGTGGCAGGCACAATCTCTCAGGGCAGATGAAGGTAATCACAGAGATACTGGATACCCTCATTGGTAAGGCACCAGTAGAAACGTCTCCAGGCAAACTGTTCCTGCATGTAGCCTCAGGACTTGAGAGACTGCATGGCCTTCATTACATGAAGGTTGGGCACATTCTTGTCTGCCAGTTCCAGGTGCTTAGGCATGTGGACGTCCTTCTTGGCCACCATGACTCCCTCCTTAAAAAGGAGCTCATAAATGACAATCTTTTTTTCTTAGGCATCACCATCTCGGTGGCTTTAGGGCCTGAGGCCAGACGGATATCCACTTTTAATTAAGCTAAGTGCTTTTTAAGAAAATCCTTTTGGGGGGGCCTGGGTGCAGTGGCTCATGCCTGTAACCCAGCACTCTGGGAGGCCAAAGTGGGCAGATCACTTGAGGTCAGGAGTTCAAGACCAGACTGGCCAACGCGGTGAAATGCTATCTCTACTAAAAATACAAAAATTAGCTGGAAATCACTTGAACCCAGGAGGCAGAGGTTGCAGTGAGCTGAGATCACACCACTGCACTCCAGCCTGGGTGACAGAGCAAGACTCCATCTCAAAAAATTTTTGTTGCCCAGGCTGGAGTGCAGTGGTGTGATCTCTGCTCACTAAAATCTTGGCTTGTTGGGTTCAAATGATTCTCCTGCCTCAACCTCCTGAGTAGCTGGGATTATAGGCACCCATCACCACACCCAACTAATTTTTGTATTTTTAGTAGAGACAGGGTTTTGCTGTGTTGCCCAGGATGGTCTAGAACTCCTGGCCTCAAGTGATCCTCTCATTTCAGCCTCCCAAAGTGCTGAGATTACAGGCATGAGCCACTGTGACCAGCTGTGGATTTTTTTTTTTTTTTTGCTTGTTTTGTTTTTTTTTTGAGATGGAGTCTCGCTTTGTTGCCCAAGCTGGCACTGCAGCCTCCACCTTCTGGATTCAAGCAATCCTCTCTCCTCAGCTTCCCCGCCAATTTTTTATTTTTTTGTAGAGACAGGGTCTTACTATGTTGTGGGAATTATAGAGGGCTGCAGCAAAGTTTGCACTGACCAGTTTGCTGAGCTGGCTTTAACAGCAGGCCTTTGGAGTCCTAGACCTGCATCCCATCCTAAGGTACCCCTCTTTCTGACAGAACCATACAGAGAGACATGCAGAGCTCACCAAATTGGCTATAGCTTAAGACCAGCCTTACAAATCCTTTTTTATTAATTAAAACTTTACAGATAATACAAACAGTGATCCTGTTATTCCCTTTCCAGTTTATACAGGGAGAGGGAGGCCAAAATCATGACTGGTTAAAGAAACAAAAAACAAAAAAAACTCCTACCCTTTTGTTGATCTGTCAGGCTTCTGGGTTCTCTTCCCACTGAGCTCAATCCCAAGCCAACCAGTTTAAGGTCTGGGAAATTAGCTTCTCCCAATTTGGTGGATACATCCCAGGAGAGCATCCTGTAGCATGGGGACACAACCACCCATCTGTAAAGAGAAGACAGAGGAGGAGAAAGGAATAAGAAGGCATTTATTCAAAGGAGCCCCAGGACTCAGGATGCATTCAAAAGATGAATGGCTACTCATCTACAAAGAGGGGAGCAAGGCATCCCTGGTACCCTTCTCTTCCTAGCGAATACCTGGGGTACGTGAGGGAGAGAAAGCAAGACATCCCTCTTTCTTTTGTCCTTATATCCCTGAGTCCCAGCAACCATGACAGAGTGCTGCCCATGGGTGTCAAAGTGGCTTTCACCCATGTTAATGGGGAGGGTAGGGAGTGGGATTATCTGCTCTTACTTGCATATGCCCTATCTCCTCTGCTGTCAATAGCCTTTGCATTCTCTAGACGTCATTTATGCTGTGGATACTAGCATGACCTTTATCTATGAAACAAGAGGCTTAGTTTGATCAGCAGAAATTAGTCATGCTTACCAGCGCTGTGCCTTTTAACTTCTGTTATCCTGTGCCTCTGGATCCCTCAGATACAGCTTTCTTTCCTAGGACTTTGACGAGAAGCTTGGAATTGAGTTTGGGACAAAATAACTGTCCCAGGATGTTGCATGGACTCCTTATCATAAGCTTAATGCTAAGCTGAAGCCGTGGAATTGAGTCCTTCTCCAAAAAAGGAGACAAAAGGATGTTTTGTGAGTTGGGATCCTGGCCGAGTAAAACATCTTCTAAAAGTAAAAAAGCCTCTGGCATAGAGAAGCCCCCTCTACTTGCAGGGCTGTGTTACTAGGTTGTTGCAAGAGCAATCACAGTCCTCGCCATTCTAAGGAATTGCAAAAACTGCAACTACTTTTGCACCAGCCTACCAACTCCTGACCTGGTAGAGAAAAGGAAAAGAAAAACAGTTTAAATGCAGGGCTGTGTTAACTCCTGACAGGATGGAGAAAAGAAAAAGATGCCTGGGGAACAAACCTCTTATTCTTATGCAAATGAGTTTCTCCAACAGAGAAACTTTTAATTGCCGTTTCTACCCTGGGGTTTGGACTGAGCTGGACCCCTCAGCCTGAGGAGGGGAAGACTGTATGGTCCATGGAACACTGGCCAGCCAGCTTCAGCCAATTGCACAGGTCCCTTGGGCCATGAGTCCCAGCCCCAGCTGGGAGGGGCAGAGGGCAGGGAGCCACCACTTGCTTGTCCATCCCATACATGCACCTGCAGCCAATGGGGTGGGATGGAACACCCCCAATATTGTGAAAGAAAAGATAGGTGCCATCACAGTCCTGCAAGAACAAGGAAAATGCCATAGAAAATGCTGGGCTGGACCAAGGCTGACATTCCCGACTTCTGAGAGTGATGGGGTAAGGGGGTGCAGTTTCCTCTATCCTCAGAAGAAGTCTGAGGACAATAAGGTGTGGAAAGGAAAGGGACACGTATTTTTTTGGTTTGCCTTTTACCCTCCCCTCCTCAAGTCCCTGTATGGGCCACCAACATGATGCAAGATTTTTTGCTCTTTAGCTCCACTAAAATCTGGGAAAAATTAGGCACACAGACACATTGGAAGGTGAAGAGAGTAGAATTTATTAAAAGAAAGCTCTTGGCCGGGCGTGGTAGCTCACGCCTATAATCCCAGCACTTTGGGAGGCCGAGGCGGGTGGATCACGAGGTCAAGAGATCGAGACCATCCTGGTCAACAAGGTGAAACCCCGTCTCTATTAAAAATACAAAAATTAGCTGGGCATGGTGGCGCATGCCTGTAGTCCCAGCTATTCAGGAGGCTGAGGCAGGAAAATTGCCTGAACCCAGAAGGTGGAGGTTGCGGTGAGCCGAGATCGCGCCATTGCACTCCAGCCTGGATAACAAGAGTGAAACTCCGTCTCAAAAAATAAATAAATAAATAAAATAGGCCAGGCATGAGCCACCACTTTGGGAGGCCAAGGCAGGCAGATCACTTGAGGGTAGGAATTCGAGACCAGCCTGGTCAACATGGTAAAAACCTGTCTCTACTAAAAATACAAAAATTAGCTGGGTGTGGTGGCATGTACCTCTGTAGTCTCAGCTAATCAGGAAGCAGAGGCAGGAGAACCACTTGAATTAAGGAGGCAGAGGTTGCAGTGAGAGGATCATGCCACTGCACTCCAGCCTGGGCAACAGAGAGAGATTCCATCTCAAAAATAAGTAAAATAAAATAAACATTCAAAAGCCAAAAAACAGAGAATCTTGAAAGTGTGAAGAGAGAAATTATTCATCATATTTAACGGCTCTTTAATAAGATTATCAGCAGATTACTCACCAGAAACTTTTAAGGATAGCAGGCAGTAGGGTGATAAATTTAAAGTGCTTAAAGAAAAATAATTGTCAACCAAGAATCTTATATCTAGCAAATTGTCCTTCAAAAGTGTGGGAGAGGCTGGACATGGTAGCTCACACCTGTAATCCCAGTACTTTGGGAGGCTGAGGTGGGCAGATCACTTGAGGTTAGGAGTTCGAGACCACTCTGGCCAACATGATGAAACCTGATCTCTACTAAAAATACAAAAATTAGCTGGGCATGGTGGCACACACCTATAATCCCAGCTACATGGGAGGCTGAGGCAAGAGAATTGCTTGAACCCAGGAGGTGGAGGCTGTAATGAGCCGGGCACAGTGGCTCACACCTATAATCCCAGCACTTTGGGAGGCCAAGACGGGTGGATCACAAGGTCAAGAGATCGAGACCATCCTGGTCAACATGGTGAAACCCCGTCTCTACTAAAAATACAAAAATTAGCTGGGCATGGTGGCACGTGCTTGTAGTCCCAGCTACTCGGGATACTCCTGAGGCAGGAGAATTGCTTGAACCCAGGAGGCAGTGGTTGCGGTGAGCCGAGATTGTGCCATTGCACTCCAGCCTGGGTAACAAGAGCGAAACTCCGTCTCAAAAAAAAAAAAAAAAAGACTGTCTCAAAAAAAAAGGAAAAGAAAAATAGTGAAAGAGAAATTAAGACATTTACAGAAAAACAAAAGCTGAGGGAATTCATTACCACTAGACTGGTCCTGCAAGAAATCCTGATGGGAGTCACACAAATTGCTACAAAATTAACATTAAAGAATAAATACATAAAAGGAAAGACATCCTCTGTGATGAATTAGAAGATAATATTGTTAAGAGGTTACTATTACCCAAAGTGATCTGCAGATACAGTGTAATCTCTATCAAAACCTCAATGCATTTTTGCGGAAATGGAAAGCCCATTCTAAAGTTCATATGGAATCTGAAGGGATTCTGAATAGCCAAAACAATTTTAAAAAGAACAAAGCTGGAGGACTTATACTTCCTGATTTTGGATTCTTGCTCTTCTGCCCAGGCTGGAGTGCAGTGGCTCAGTCTCAGCTCACTGCAGCCTCTGCCTCCTGGGTTCACACAATTCTCCTGCCTCAGCCTCCTGAGTAGCTGGGATTACAGGCGTGCACCACCACACCCAGCTAATTTTTGTATTTTCAGTAGAGACGAGGTTTTTACCATGTTGGCCAGGCTTGTCTCAAACTCCTGACCTCAAGTGATTCACCTTCCTCGGCCTCCCAAAGTGCTGGGATTACAGGTGTGAGCCACCTTGCCTGGCTGGTCAAATTTACTTATAGTGCTGTTCAGGCCCTCTATTTCCTTGTGGTTCTTCTGTCTGATTGTCCTATTATTGAAAGTGGGGTATTGAAGTTTCCAACTATTATTGTAGAAGTCTATATTTTTTTGCTTTAATTATGTCAATGTTAGCTTCATATATTTTGGGGATCTTTCGTTTGGTGCATATCATTGTTATGTCTTCATAGTGAATTGACTCTTATCAATATGTAATGCCCTTTTTATTTATTTATTTTTATGAGAAAGAGTCTTGCTATGTCATCCAGGCTGGAGTGCAGTGGTGAAATCTTGGCTCACTGCATCTTCAGCCTCCCAGGTTCAAGAGATCCTCCCACCTCAGCCTCCTGAGTAGCTGGGACTACAGGTATGCACCACCACACCTGGCTAATTGTGTTTAGTTTTTTAGGGATGAGGTCTTACTATGTTGCCCAGGCTGATCTCAAACTCCTGGGCTCAAGTGATCTCCCTGCCTTAGCCTCTAAAATGTTGGGATTAAAGGGCTGTCATGTGAGCCACCATGCTGGGACTTAAAAAAAAATTTTTTTAGTGTAAATTTTTTTTCTTTTCTTTTCTTTTTCTTTCTTTCTTCTTCTTTTTTTTTAATCTTACAGGCTTATAGTGTAAATTTTTAATAAAAAAGTGGGACCAGGCATGGTGGTTCACATATGTAATCCCAGCACTTTGGGAGGTCGAGGCAGGTGATAACTTCAGCCCAGAAGTTTGAGAACAGCCTGGGCACCATGGGAAAACCCTGTCTCTACAAAATAAATAAATAAATAAATAAATAATTAGCCAGACCTGGTGGCACATGCCTGTAGTACCAGTTACTTGGGAGTCTGAGGTGGGAGAATCACTTTGAACTGGGAAGTTGAGGCTGCAGTGGGCCATGATTGCACTACTGCACTCCAGCCTGGGCAACAGAGATCCTGTCTCAGAAATAAATAAATAAATAAATATGAAAAGAAAAAGACTAGTTCTCACTATGTTGCCCAGGCTAGTCTTGAACTCCTGGCCTCAAGTGATATTTATGCCTTGGCCTCCTGAAGTGCTAGGATTATAGGTGTGAGCCACAATGCCCAGTCTACAATTTCCTTATATGTCTCTTATAACAGGGTGTCTATTTTTTTTAATTGTTCTTAGAGACAGAAGTTTTTTTTAGACAGAGTTTCACTCTTGTCACCCAGGCTTGAGTGTAGTGGTGCAATCTCGGCTTACTGCCACTTCTGCCTCCTGGGTTCAAGTGATCCTCCTACCTCAGCCTCCCTCTAGTAGCTGGGACTACAGGTGCATGCCACCACACCCAGCTAATTTTTGTATTTTTAGTAGACACAGGGTTTCACCATGTTGGCCAGAATGATCTCAATCTCTTGGTCTGTGACCCGCCCACCTTGGCCTCTTAAAGTTCTGCGATTATAGGGGTGAGCCACCATGCCCAGCCAAGATAGGCTGCCTAGGCTTGTCTCAAACTCCTGGGTTTAAGGGATCTTCCTGCCTCAATCTCTTGAGTAGCTTAGCCTACAGGCATATGCCACCACTCAGTACTTGTAACAGGTTTTGACTTAAAGTCTGTTTTGTCTGATATTAGTATAGCCAATCTAGTTCTCTTTTAATTACTATTTGCTTGGAATGTCTTTTTCCATACTTCTACTTTCCATTTATTTGTGTCTTTAGATCTAAAGTGAGTCTCTTAGAGACAGCATACATTTGAATTGTGATTTTTAAAATCCATTTGCCAGTCTCTGCCTTTTGTTTGGACAGCTTAATCCATTTACATTTAAAGTAATTACTGATAAATTTACTACTGCCATTTTGCTGTTTATTTTTCATATGTCTTATAGTATTTTTGTTCCTCACTTCTTTGAAATAACACAAAAGAAGACATACCGCTTTCTTTTGTGTTCAGCTGACTTTTTGTAGTGATTTCCTTCTCATATATACTTATCTGTGTATTCTGCAGACATTTTCTTTGTGGTTACCATGGGGATTACATATAAGATCCTAAAGTTGTAACAATCTAATTTGAATTTACACCAATTTAATTTCAATTATATATAAAAACTACCTCTTTTGCCAACTCATACCATTCTGTACTCTTCATGTTATTGATCTTACAATATATTGTATATCCAATACTGTAGATTTAAAATTTATAATTACTTTTTTTTTTTTGAGACAGAGTTTCACTCTTGTTACCCAGGCCAGAGTGCAATGGCGCGATCTCGGCTCACCGCAATCTCCGCCTCCTAGGTTCAGGCAATTCTCCTGCCTCAGCCTCCTGAGTAGCTGGGATTACAGGCACGCGCCACCATGCCCAGCTAATTTTTTGTATTTGTAGTAGAGACGCGGTTTCACCATGTTGACCAGGATGGTCTCGATCTCTTGACCTTATGATCCACCCGCCTCGACCTCCCAAAGTGTTGGGATTACAGGCGTGAGCCACCGCACCCGGCCTTTGGCCGTCTTTTAAGTCTTGTTGAAAATAAAATGTGGAGTTACAAACCAAAATTAAAGAATACTGCTTTTATATTTGACTGAGTGTTTCTCTTTAGCGGACATCTTTGCATCTCATGCTGCAGCAAGTTACTGTCTAGCATCCTTTCATTACAATTTGAAGGACTCCCTTAACTGTTTCTTATACGGTAGGTAATGTATAAATAAGGTCTGTTCTGTTCCTTGTTGTTCAAAGGCGCAGAGGAGGGGGATCTGGGAAATAGGCTGCTACCTGCTGAGGACCAAGTCAGCCACCACACCAGTGAACAGATCCAGAATGGAAGGTAAAAAACCCCGCAACACTTCCCTAATGTTGTGAAGGTGGCTTTTTCTTGCTTGAGTGTTTGCTTAGTTGCTATAGTTGACTTCCAGAATGCCTACAAAGTTGGTTCAGGCAGCTTCTAGTATTCTCCTTGTTTTCATAGGGAAGGGAGAGCTTGGAGCTTCCTAGTCTACCAGCTTTCGAAAATACTGTTCAATGGGTTCTTTTGTAATTTTTTTTTCTTTTTAAATAAGATGAGGTTTCACTATGTTGGCCAGGATGGTCTCAATCTCTTGACCTTGTGATCCGCCTGCCTCAGCTTCTCAAAGTGCTGGGATTACAGGCGTGAGCCACTAGGCCTGGCTTGTAAATTTTTTGTTTTTAGACAAAGTCTCATTCTGTTGCCCAGGCTGGAGTGCAATGGCCTAATCTCAGCTCACTGCAACGTCCACCTCCCAGATTCAACCTATTCTCCTGCCACCTAATTTTTTATGTTTTTAGTAGAGACAGGGTTTTACCATATTGGCCAGGCTGGTCTCAAACTCCTGACCTCGTGATCTGCCTGCATTGGTCTCCCAAAGTGCTGAGATTACAGGCATCAGCCACCGTACCTGGACCTTTTTTTCTTTTCTTTTCTTTTTTTTTTTTTTGAGACAGTCTTATTCTGTCACCCAGGCTGGAGGGCAGTGGTGATTTTTAGCTCACTGCAACCTCTGCCTCCCAGATTCAAGCCATTCTCCTGCCTCAGCCTCCCCAGTAGCTGGGACTACAGGTGCATGCCGCCACACGCAACTAATTTTTGTATTTTTAGTAGAGTTGGGGTTTCAGCATGTTGGCCAGGCTGTCTGGAACTCCTGATCTCAAGTGATCCACCCACCGGCCTCCCAAAGTGCTGGGATTACAGGCTTGAACCACCATACCTAGCCTAAAATACTGGTTTTTAACCCATGAAATTGGCAATGATTTTGAAAAATTGTAAATTTATACAGTGTTTTGGAAAACTAGCACTATCTGTGTGGGTGATTTTGCTGGAAAGACAATCTGTACATGTGTGTGTTTATATATATTGTGTCTGTATATTTATGTATCTGTATATATGTGTACAGGTATATGTATAAATGTTTATATGTGTATTTTGTATTTATATATGTGTATATGTATATTAGTGTGTATGTCTATGTATATGTGCAGGTATACACATACACAGAGTATATATGCATCAGAAGAGCCTGAAGATACTGATAACCTATTGAGCTAGAAATTCTACTCTTCAAAATTTGGTATAAGAAAATGATCATTGGTGTTTATGGGATGTTTTGGCTATAAGGATATTTATTGATCACATTCCTTATAATAACGAAATCCTGGCAGCAATATTTATGTCCGGGGTTCATTAAACATGGTGGTCCAACCATACAGTGGGATGCTAAAATTCATGTTAAGTGTAGGGGCCATGGAAAAGTTTCCCCTTGCCCTCTGAAGGTTTACTGAAAAATCAACTCACAAAAAGGAGATTAACTGGAGGAAAGGCAAACAAATTTTATTAATGCGTACACAGGGAGAATTACAGAATGATTTCCCACCACTCAATAGGGTTCAGAAGCTTATGGACCATCTTGGCAAAACAACGTATGGGAGTGAGAAAGAGGAATTCTTTTGAGGGGCAATAAAGGATTACTAGGGAGGAGGAATGGATGAGGGCACAGAGATGAAGGTCTCTTCAGGTGTGGTTACATTCTTGGTCTTACAAGGAGGGCAGAACCACAGTTGTTTTCCTTAGAGGGTCTGGACTTTAGGCAGTAAAGACATCTTGTGTTTTGGGAGAAACCAGTGGAGAGGGAGGTCAGAAAGACCTGAGGCTTCTTCAGTTCAGCATGTAAAAGTGCCATATATTTGGGGGTTATTGGTTTCTGAACCCCAACATTAAGAAGGAGATTTTATGTCAGTAAATATGTATTACTTATTTTAAAAAGAATGCTTATTTCAGGAGTTCAAGACCAGCCTGGCCAACATGGTGAAACCCTGTCTCTTCTAAAAATACAAAAATTAGCTGGGCATGATGGTGAGTGCCTGTAGTCCCAGCTACTGGGAGGCTGAGGCAGGAGAATTGCTTGAACCTGGGAGGTGGAAGTTGCAGTGAGCCAAGATCTTGCCATTGCCCTCTTAAGACCCTATCTCAAAAAGAGAGAAAAAAAAAAAAAAAGCTCAAAGCTCTTTTAGTCTGATCTCCTTCATTTCATTACTCCCTTGAATCAGACATTTAGGATTTAGAATTTCCCACTCTTCAAACTCTTCCTAACCCTGGTCCTCCTGGATTTGTTCTTATTTTGGGTGTCATAAGTTCTCGCGGCTTCACTTATCAGCTCCCATTTACAGAGCATTAATTATCTTCTGAACTCAAGGCAGCAGTTACGAATTTCTTTACTGAAAGAGGCTCAGAAACACTGAATGGATTCTCCCAGGAGGAAAAGGGACCATGATTCACACAATGTTAACATTTAAAAAGTTACAAATGGTTACAAATACTAACTCATTTAATCTTCACAGAGAAGAAGGGACTTATTTTAGCCTTAATTTTCAAATAAGAAACTGTGGCTCTGGAAAGGTTCTATCATGTTGGGGCTCCTAGAGCTGGTAATTGGTGGAGCCCAGATTCCAATACAGGTATTCTGGCTTCAGAGCTAAGGTTGGTTGGTTTTAAATCACATCAAAGGACACTTCAGTGCCACAGAGCTAAGGTTTCAATCACTGCTTTGCTGTCTTGTATTCTTATTAGTAGTAAACATTTTAAAATAGCGGTTGTTAATGATATTTTATTTTTAAAAATAAGCTGGGAGCGGGGCAGGCAGGGGGTCCTCTCAGTATGTTGCTCAGGCTGATCTTGAACTCCTGGGCCCAAGCGATCCTCCTGTCTCCGCCTCCCAAAGTGGTGGGATTACAGGCATGAGCCACTGTGTCCGACCAATGATATTTAATGTAACACCAAAAATGCTATTAACAATGATTTACATTGTCCAGAGCTTTTTATTAAGCATTTTCACTTAGATCATTTTTGGAAACTCATTTTGCAGAGACAAAAACTGAAGCTCCAAAATCTACCTGCCTAAGGACTCATAAACTCGCAGGAGAAGCTGTGAAGCCTCACTGGAGGAACTGCAGACTTATTTTTACTTAGTAACACAATGTAAAGAATAATAAAATTGCTTTGCATTGCTTAGAGCTTCACAATGCCACTTTACACATATTTTACGATAGGTACAGTCTCAGCGAGGCCAGCAAGTGTCCAACACAACACTGCAAGTAAGAAGTAGGAAAGTTATTGTTTTGCTTAATAATAACGCCTTAAACAGGGCTAAAGAAAAGGCTTGTCTTACAGAAATTAAACTCCAATAGAGAAGTGTGGACTTCAGTAAGGCCCTGGGGCTGTTTTGTGGCCTGAGGGCAGGTTATCCTGCAGCTTTGGCACCGCCCGGCGAGTTCCGGCCTCCGCGCACCTGGGCAGGTGGGCGTTGGGCGGGCTCCGGGCTGCGGGCGGACCTGGGCCACCCCGCCCCGGCCACCCCCGGGCTGCTCCGAGAGGACCCCGGGCCCACCACACCCCACCTCCATCCCTGGAGCGCGTCCCGGAGCGGGCGGGCGGCCGGCGGGCCAGGCCCCTCCCCGGCGCCGAGCCGCGGCCGCGCGGAGGAAGCGGAGGAGGCGGGAGCGGAGACCTCGCTGCGCTCATGGCGTCGCCCGGGTGAGTGCCGTCTCGCAGGCCCCGCGCCCCCGCGGCTGCCGGCAGGAACGGGAGCGGGACCCGGAGCGGCTCCGGCCTACCGGATCCGGTCTCGGACGCGGCCTGCACCCGGCCAGGGGCGCCCCCGCCCGCCAGGCCCTTTGGGCCCACGGCCCGTTCGCGCCGACCTTGGGCGGACGCGGCCGGGCTGGCGTGGGGGGCGGGCGGGCGCCCCGGCCGAGGACAGCGGCCCCCCGGGGTGCGGGGTTTCGGGTACGCGGGCCTAGTGGATCCGGGGAGGGCGAGAGGCCCGGAGGCGCTGAGGGGCAGAGGGAGCGAGGGCCCGGCGAGCGGCTGGGGAACCAGGGTTCGGGTCCTTGCCGCGGCCCGGGGCAACCCGCGGAGGCCTGGAAAGGCTTCACTCCGGCGCCTGGCATGTCTGTTCCTGGGTTTTAAACTTGCTCGCGTTGGGAGTGGACGCTTGTTTGCCGCGTCGTTGAGACGTACCCAGAATGTCAGTATCGGGGCAGATGCAGACCCTTTGCTGAGAGCCCGAGAGCCACTCCGGGATCTCCTTGGTCGGGGCCGGTGCCTAACGGCCTGCCTTGGGGTGCCTGCGCTTATTCTGATACTACCTCTTTTCAACTTTTTTGTTTAAAATGTTGTTCCTTTTAGGAAATGATGGTGACACATAGTTTGTAATTTTTGAAAAAAAAATTCTCACTTGGCAAACTAAAACCTCAGTAATTCATTATTTATTATCTTTTTGTTTTAGTAATTTTACTAGTGCCGAAATCTGGGAATGACAGTCCAACATGTTCATTTTACAGAGAAGGAAATTAGGCTCAAGGTCATCTCTTTAGTTGTTAAAATTCTTCTTTGACTGTTATCTGTCATTCAGAGGGTTTTGGACCTAGTGGCTGTGCTAGCATTCAGAGTGCATCTTTACAGTTCCCAAAGAGCTTCACAGGTGTGTGTTGAGGGGCGGGGGCGGGGGGGACATGGTGCTGTGTGGCGGGATCATGGATATTGTGCCTCCTCTAGAGGAGGCATGAGCCATGCCCTGGGGTGTTTTGGCTCAGTACAGTGGACCTGAGTGAAGCAAGCTGAATTTGAATCTCGCCTGCTGTCTTTCTAGGCTTTGGGGCAGTGGTCATTTCCGGGACCAGGACTTTTCATTGCCAGCTGAGTACCCAGCACTTTGAGCTCATAAATAGAGTACGCAGGGAACCATCCCTGCGAAGGCCAGGCTGATTGACCTAGGGGTTCAAGGTCCTGCAGCATTCCTTTCCCACTTGTCAGGAAAGGGTGAGGTAGAGCCTCCTGGAGGCGACAGGAGGGTGGCTGAACCTGTTTGGGACTACCCTGAATGAAGCTTTTTAAAAAAAATCGTGGTGCATTTGGTGCCCAAGTACACTGCTTTGTAGACATGGGTCAGAGCTGGACTTCATGCTGCACTGGTATTTCTGTGAGCCAATAGGGCTTATGCTGTATCCCTGTAGTTGGTGATGTTTGATATTTGCGGTTCTAATTATTTGCGTGACCCCCATGAATCTACAGTTTGTAATCTGTAATTTTCTGAGGGGTATCCATCGTAAAAGCTGAGGTCTCAAAACCTTTAGTATACAAGTCATGCACCACATAATGACAATGGAGGACTACATGATACAGTGGTCCCATGCACAAATACTTATCATTGTGTTAGTTGCCTATTCATACTGTAACATGCTGTACAAGTTTGTAGCCAAAGAGCAACAGGCTGTACCATGTATAGCCTAGGTGCATAGTTCGCCCTATCATGTAGGTTTGTGTTCGCACAAGGACCAAATTGCCAAACGACACATTTCTCAGAATGTATCCCTATTGTTAAGTGACACCTGACTGGTGCTTTATTTCATTTGGTGGGGAAAACTATGCACATTATGTACATTGCCAGACATAGCTCCTAAGTGTCTACTTCTACAGGCTTCCCTGGTAGATCAGAGTCTAGCTAGGAAGACAGTGCTTCCTGAGACCCTGAGGGTTGTCTCAGTCTGCCAGCTTGCAAACATTAAAGCTACGGCACTAGGTGGGAAGGGAGTGATGATCCGGCCTGGGTGAGTCATAGAGGAATCTCCAAATTGATGCTTTTACTAAGTGACAGTCTCCATGAATTGGGAAGGAAAGAAGAAATGCTTACCATTTTTGAGGACCTTATGAATGTGTCAGGCATTGTGCTAAATATTTGAGAAATGCCCCGCCCACGGCCCAGTGAGTTTAGAGCTAAGTGGAGACAAGTCCAGAGGATGAGACTGGGACCAGACCATGGGGGACCTGACCCCCTTTGTGGACTCACTGCCCACCACTTGCTGAAGGTAAATGACATGATTTGCACTGGTGGAGCTTTCAGAGAATCCACGTCACAGCAGTATAGAGGTCGCAGAAAGGGCACAAGACATGGAGCGGCTCATGCTACCATCTGCCCTCTCTTGAACTGGCCTCACTCAACAGCCCATCTCTTGTCTCTGCCCCTTGTCTGGCTGTCTCACAGCTGCCTAGGTCTTTCTTGTCTGTCAACTCCTCTGCCTGCTCTTTCACTGTTGCAGTTTTCTTGGGCTCTATAATTCGTCTCTGCTACTAGCCCCAACACATGTTCTCTGCGTGGTCACATCTGTTTTAGTGGCTTTAACTGTTGTCTGAATCAGAGGTTCTTAACCTAGGCTCCATGATTCATGGATGGGCTTCTGGGGGGTCCCTTTGTTCTCTGAAATTGTATGCAGCATTGGGAGTCTTATGTAATTTTCCTGGGAGCAAGGTCTGTAGCTTTCAACAGATTTTCAAAGGGGCTCTTACCTTAACAGTGTTACAACTATGCATCCTGAATTTCCAGATTTTCATTTCCAGCTATACTAGATACAGCTCCTCACGTTTCTTTAACCTGGGTTGCCTGTGTGAAGTCTGTATTTTTCAAATTGTTACTGATGGAGAATTTGAAAAACACAAAATAAAGATCAAGCGTAATAGGCTTTTCATAGACCACCGATCTTAAAATCTTTTTTTTTTGGTCTGCTTGCTGGGGGAAAAAGTCTTAAAAAGATTTTAAATAGTCACTTATTCTTACCAGAGAGACAGCTTTACAGAAACAGCTAGTGTCCCTCCTCTCTCCCATCCGAGTTTGGTGGGTGCCCTGACAGATGTTTTCCTTGCATTTGCATACTGAGATTGTTCCTTGCTCTGTTTTTACGGAAATGCTATCATACTGTTCTGCAGCTTGCTTTATTTGCCCAACAATATGGCTTGAAATTCTTTCCATGCCAGAACAAGGAACAGATCCACATACATTTGTTTTTTTGTTTTACCTGCATTTTTTCTCTCTTTTTTTTTTTTAAATTGCCATGAGGGCTCACTCTATTGCCTAGTTTGATCTAATAGTGGTGAGGGTCTCACTATATTGTCTAGGTTGATCTTAAACTTCTGGGCTCAAGCCATCCTCCTGTCTCGGCCTCCCAAATAGCTGGAACTACAAGCACATCACACAGTTCCCAGTCTACCTGCATTTTGACAGATATATAATATTCCATGGCATGGTTATATTATTCAGTTAAGGATGTTCCCGATTTTCTCTAAGATAATGCTGCCCATCTGTGTCTCTGGATATATAGAGTATATGCAAAGACTTGGACTGCATGAGCAGAGGGCTTTCCTATTGTTTTTTGTCTTTCCTGCCTGTTTTAACTTGATGCTGCCAAATGATCCTCTTAAATGGTTTACCACCTTCCCCACCACCACCAGATTTTGAGGGTTCTCTATACCTCCCAACACATGGTAATATCATACATGAAAAGTTTTGCCTGTCTGATGGAATAATTGAGTCAAGAAATAGGATGCTACTGGCATCTTTGTTTACCCCCCCACCTTTTTTTTTTTTTGAGATGGAGTCTCACTCTGTCTCCCAGGCTGGAGTGCAGTGGCGCGATCTCAGCTCAGTGCAACCTCCACCTCCCAGGTTCAAGCTGTTCTGCCTCTGCCTCCCAAAGTGCTAAGATTACAGGCATGAGCCACTGTGCCCAGCCTTATCTGGTCTTTAGAGATAGAAACTTCATCCCTGACCCCTATATTCCCTTAAAAATACTCAGTTTGGGCCGGGCGTGGTGGCTCAAGCCTGTAATCCCAGCACTTTGGGAGGCCAAGGCGGGTGGATCACGAGGTCAAGAGATCGAGACCATCCTGGTCAACATGGTGAAACCCGTCTCTACTAAAAATACAAAAAATTAGCTGGGCACGGTGGCGTGTGCCTGTAATCTCAGCTACTCAGGAGGCTGAGGCCGGAGAATTGCTTGAACCCAGGAGGCGGAGGTTGCGGTGAGCCGAGATCACGCCATTGCACTCAGGCCTGGGTAACAAGAGCGAAACTCCATCTCAAAAAAAAAAAGAAAAAGAAAAGAAATACTCTGTTTCTTTGATTCAGTTGGTAATAGCAAGTGAATAATAGTTGATCTCCATAAGTAAACTCCTACTCCTCAGCTCTTTATTTCAGAAAATACGGTCCCTGTCTGGCCAGGAGAAATGGAGTGAGACCTTCCCTAGAAGGGAGGAGCTTGGGCAGAGAATGGGTGGGAGGATCTGTGGGTTCTGAGTGGGGCTATGGAGAATGCTTGCCTGTATAGAGGTGGGACTCATGGTAGTGGATGAGGTAACTGAGTGATTGAAACCCAGGAATGTGTGGCTAATTGGAGTAGAGGAGAAGCGGTCACTGGACAGCAAACCCAAGGCCAGTGGTTCCTCCCTGGACTGATTCCTTGCCTGTGGAGGGAGGGCGCATGCACCTTGGCCTTTTTCTGCCCCTCCTCTTCCCCCTCCTCTTCCCTCTCCTCCTCCCTCTCCACCATCCTCTCCTACCTCTTCCCCTCCCCCATCCCTTTTCTCCTCCCTTTTCTCTTCCTTCTTTGCTGTCTTCCTTCTCCATTTCTCCTCTTCACTCCTCTTCTTTCCTCTCCACCCCTCCTCCTTCCTCCCCTTCGAGCTCCTCAGGACCTTCCCCCATCCCACTGTTCCTTTACACATTCAGCTGCAGACCTCATCCACCCTCCTGGCTATGCCTCTCAGGAACATCTCAGCCCCTGGGAATTGTCAAGGAATCATCTATCTTGGTAGCTGAAAGCACCCTCATTAACATCCATTGGCCGTCAAAAGTACCTTTACTTTTTACCTTTGGTCTTCACTATCCAGGAAGATTTTCTGTCACCACTGTTATTTTGTGGGAAGGGAAGAAGCGCTCAGCATTCCCACTGGCGACCCATCCTGGTCTGAATGGGCTAGGCCACAGCCCCAGATCTCACAGGCCCTCTACACTGGGTGAAAGATGGGTCCTCTGGCCACGCTGTGGGAAGGAAAGGAAGGGGGCCCCGTAAACCATACTTTGAGAAGGAAGCATTAAGAACTCAAATGTATCTTTGCTCTTGGGAGAAGTCTAGGGAACTCTTAATCTTGCTCAGTAGCTGCTGTGACTTCTGCAGAAGGGACGTAGATTTGTCAGCAGGACTGAGACTTTGTATTGGCTCTCTGCCCACGAACGTGGGATTGCCGAACAAGCCAGCAACCCCCCAGAGTGTTCCCCACACTGGACATATGGGAGAACTATAGCAGGGGTTGAAAAGGTCAGAGTGTCCCTGGTTCTTCAGGGCAGCTCTCCAAACACTCACCTGCCCATGGGTGGCAGAGTGCACCAGGACTTCATTGGATGCAACAGCCATGTGGTTGACCTCTCCATGGGGATGGACCCAAGAGCCCACCCACCCCAGCTCAGGGAAGGGCTCTCACCTAGAAACACAAATAGCAGGGACTTTTCAGTCCTAGAAAATGTTCTTTTAAATTTAGATTCTGCCCACTTCCAACAAGTGTGCCGTCAGACCCTATTCTAAATGCCGCTGCATATGTTAAGTTATTCAATCTTCACAGCAACCTATTCAATAAGTACTTTTATCCCTATTTTACAGAAGTGGGCTCCTAGGCTTGGCTAGGCAGTTTAAGATAAAATGCAAAATGGCCCAATTCAGGATTATTACAGTTGGTTTAAATTTCATGGCTGAGGCACAAACAAAAGTGTTGGATTCTGTAGTTTTTGTTGTGATTACAGAGCACGTGTAGCATCTTCCAGAACCTTCTGATAAAGCTAAAGTAAGGATAGGCTCACATGGCTCACACAGTAAGAAGCTGTATTGACAGAGCGGACAATACTTTCAATTATGGCTTAACAAAAAAGCGCCTGAACATGGAATAACTTAGAAGAGCTATTTATTTATTTATTTATTTATTTTTATTTTTATTTTTTTGAGACGGAGTTTCGCTTTTGTTACCCAGGCTGGAGTGCAATGGTGTGATCTCGGCTCACTGCAACCTCTGCCTCCTGGGTTCAAGCAATTCTCTTGCCTCAGCCTCCCGAGTAGCTGGGACTACAGGGACGCGCCACCATGCCCAGCTAATTTTTGTATTTTTTGTTTGCTTGTTTGTTTTTTTGAGACGGAGTTTCACTCTTGTTACCCAGGCTGGAGTGCAATGGCGTGATCTCGGCTCACCATTACCTCCGCCTCCTGGGTTCAGACAATTCTCCTGCCTGAGCCTCCTGAGTAGCTGGGATTACAGGCACGCGCCGCCGTGCCCAGCTAATTTTTTGTATTTTTAGTAGAGACGGGGTTTCACCATGTTGACCAGGATGGTCTCGATCTCTTGACCTCGTGATCCACCCGCCTTGGCCTCCCAAAGTGTTGGGATTATAAGTGTGAGCCACCGCGCCCGGCCAGAAGAGCTCTTTTTTTTAAAGGATCCAATGCCAATGCAGTGGCTCATGCCTATAATCCCAGCAGTTTGGGAGGCTGAGGCAGAGGATGGCTTGAACCCAGGAGTTTGAGGCAGCAGTGAGCCATGATGACACCACTGCATTCAAGCCTGGGCAACACAGTAAGACCCTATCTCCCTGTCTTTAAAAAAAAAGAGACCTACCTGTATGCTAGGAGCATCCTTCTCACTTTAGGTCAGACATGGTGGTTCTGTTTTAAATTTGTTGAATTGTCACTTACTTTTTCTTTCTCTTTTTTTTTTTTTTGAGGCAGGTTCTCACTCTGTGGCCTAGGCTGGAGTGCAGTGGCATGATTCCAGCTCACTGCAACCTCTGCCTCCTAGGTTCAAGTGGTTCTCTTCCCTCAGCCTCCTGAGTAGCTGGGATTACTGGCATGCGCCACCACCCCTGGCTAATTTTGTATTTTTAGTAGAGACAGGGTTTCACCATGTTGCCCAGGTTGGTCTTGAACCCCTGACCTCAAGTGATCTGCCTGCCTCAGCCTCCCAAAGTACTGGGATTATAGGCTTAAGCCACTGCACCAAGCCAACTTTTTCTTTTTTCCTTTTTGAGACAGCGTTTTGCTCAGGCCCCCAGGCTGGAGTGCAATGGCACCAGCATGGCTCACTGCAGCCTCAACCTCCTGGGCTCAAGTAGTCCTCCTGCCTCACCCTCCTGAGTAGCTGAGACTACAGGTACATGCCACCACACATGGCTATTGTGAATTTTAAGAAATTTTTTTTGTAGAGAGAGGGTCTTACTGTGTTGCCCGGGCTGTTCTTGAACTCCTGGGCTCAAGCAGTCCTCCCATCTCAGCCTCCCTAAGTGCTGAGATTTTAGGTGTGGGCCACCACACTTAGCCCATTGTGACTTTTTATAAATTGTTAGCTGCTTTATTTTAAGTAATATACGTTCATGCTGCAAATTTTTAAAGTCTCTAATACTTTCTTTTAGGACACTAAAAATCTTATTCTTAGATCCGGTTGGGAGTCATTTGGGTGGAACAAGTGGTAGGGACCTACCTTAATTTTTTTCCAGGTTTTTGTGATTGAATAAGTTCTAGACACTCAATGCCACCTAGATCATTGATGAAATTTTTGACTGCATTTGGGCCTGTTTCTGGGATCTCCTTTTACTAATTTCTCTGTGTATTCATGAACAACCTTAAATTATTGTAGACTATTTAATTATTAAATTATTATGTTCTGTTATGTGGGAAGTTTTGTCCTTCACTGTTCTTTTTCAAAAATTTTCTGATTGTTATTTTATAAATATTTTTTCACAGAATCAACTGGTTTTGAACCTAAATTTACTTACGGGTTAATTTGGAGAGAATTGGCTTTTAAAATTATATTAAAGGCCAAGCATTGTAGTTTACGCTTATAATCCTGGCATTTTGGGGGACTGAGGCAGATGGATCACATGAGCCCAGGATTTGAGATGGGCCTGGACAACATAGTGAGATCTCGTCTCTTAAAAAAAAAAATTAAGCCTTTCTATCTAAGACAGAATACACCTTTTCATTATTGTGTGTGTGTGTGTGTGTGTGTGTATATATTTTGGAGACAGAGTCTCACTCTCACTCTGTTGCTCAGGCTGAAGTGCAGTGGCACGATCTCAGCTCACTGGAACCTCCACCGCCCAGGTTCAAGTGGTTCTCCTGCCTCAGCCTCCTGAGTAGCTGGGATTACAGACGCTTGCCACCACGCCCCATGCCCGGCTAATTTTTGTATTTTTAGTAGAGATAGGGTTTCACTATGTTGGCCAGGCTCATCTCGAACTCCTGACTTCAGGTGATCTGCCTGCTTCAGCCTCCCAGGGGCGAGGATTACAGGCATGAGCCATCATGCCTGGCCTATCTTTTTTTTCTTTTTAAACTCTTTCCTCTGAAAATCCAGAAACAGATTTCTTTTAAATTAAACAACATTTTATTTTAATTTTTATTTTTTTGAGACGGAGTCTTCTTACTCTGTCACCCAGGCTACAGTATGCTGCAGCCTCAAACTCCTGGGTTCAAGCGAT
The DNA here is from genome assembly GCF_049354715.1 of Callithrix jacchus. Classification (NCBI taxonomy): domain Eukaryota; kingdom Metazoa; phylum Chordata; class Mammalia; order Primates; family Cebidae; genus Callithrix; species Callithrix jacchus. The sequence continues at coordinate 12,073,019 of NC_133512.1, read as the reverse complement.
TCTCCTCAGCCTCCTAAATAACTGGGACTTAAGGCACATGCTGCCAGACCCAGTTAATTTTTAAATTTTCTGTAGAGTCAGGGTTTCACTGTGTTGCCTGGGCTGGTCTTGAACTCCTGGCTTTGGAACTCCTGACCTCAAGTGATAACTCTCATCTTGGCCTCCCAAAGTCCTGGGTTTATAGGCATGAGCCACTGTGCCTAGCCCTTTTCAGTTCTTCAAGTCTTATTTGGATTCAGTATCAAAATTCTTCTCATATAGGTGTTGTACGTTTATAACATGTATTGTTTTTCTTGTTGCTACTGTAAATGGGAGCTCTCCTTCCACGTTTCTAACCTATTTGTGTGATAGGAAGGCAATTATTTATTTTAACTTTATATGCCCTGGCTTACTGCATTCTTTCATTGTTTAGATAGTTTTCAGGTTGATCTCTTGTTTTTTTTCCAGGTCTGCCTGCACCATTGTTTCTTTGCATTATGGAGAAAATGCAAGTTGATTCTTTGTTGCGAGTGCACTGTGATGTCAGGTGGAGGTAGTAGAGAGTGTGTCTTTAGGGAAGCTGCCGATGGTGGTGTCACCTGTACATGGTCAAAGATTACCTTTTCTAGGTCTCCAAAACCCTTCCAGCTCAGTGCCTGCTTAGCATATCCAAGGGTAGGGGTTTCGGGCCAGCCTGTCAGTGCCATTTTGCTCACGATCCCCTCTAGTCTTGCTTTACCCACAGACCTCCCTATCTGAGAAAGGAGCAACTGATTAAACCTGGAAAATTTGAGCTTATTTTGGCTTGCGTCTGTAGACATATTGTCCAGTCTGTTGCAGTCCTTCACAGATGCTTTTTGAGAGTCCAGCCACATGCCATTGCTGCTGGTGCTACTGCCCAGGTCTGAGTGTTCGTTGTTTTCCTGAATATAAGGCTGGATGATTGAGCATAGGTTAACTCTTGTCTATTCTCAGCCTGGCAGCCTAGACAGGTCTGTCACACTGCACCCATGAAAGGTAGCACCTTACATGCTACCGCATCCTCTAGAATAACCTTTTCTTTAAAAATCTTTTTTATTTTTATTTTTTTTCCTCCTCTTCTTCCGCCCCAAAGCCATAGTCTTTTGTGACCCATAAAGTTGGGTCTTCTCTAGCTTCTCCTGCTGCCGCTTCCTACTCATTGTTCACTCTCTTGCTGAAGCCACTCAGGCCTCCCGGTTGGTCCCTGGGTATGTTAGGGCCTTTGCCCTGGCTATTCCTGCAGTACTCGTCCCCTGCTAGTCATACAGCTCCTGCCTTCACCTCCTCCCAAACCAGTACTAACGCAGCCCTTTCTCCAGCCAAGCTGCTCTGCCCTTCCCACCCCCATTCTCAGCACACCTGACCTTGGCCTATGCCTTGTTTTCTCTGTAGCACTTAACATCTTCTAGCCTAGCCTTTTTAAAAAAGATTATCTATTTGTTTCTTTCGAGACAGTCTCACTCTGTTGCCTAGGTTGGAGTGCAGTAACAGGATCATGGCTCACTGCAGCCTTAACCTTCTGGGCTCAAGTGATTCTCCTGTCTTAGCCTTGCCAGTAGCTGAGACTACAAGTCCTATATTTCTTAAAAATAGGGGATATTGTCAATTACCAATATCCCCTTGCCTTGTTGAATTGTAATCCAAGAGTAGAACCTTTGTGTCCTTCATTAATGTATCCTAAATTCCTAGAAAGGTTCCTAGCAATGAATATGTGGATAAATCCACAATAAGTAATAAATAATAATATATCCACAGTAAATATGTTAATAAATCCAAGAGAACTTTGCTTAAGATGTATGTAAATCTCTTTGGATCCTTGTAGCACATCTGAGGTATGCACGTCAGGGATGGTCAGCCTCATTTTATAGATTAGCATGTGTGTGTTTGTAGTGTTGTTTGTTTGTTTAGTGTTTGTGCAGTGATTGTTCCCCTATCTCTCCAACCTAATGGTAGTATAAGCTCCTGGAGGATTAGGGCTGTGTTTTGAAGCCCTACTTTCCATCGTCTGGGGAAACTTACACAGTACTAACCTTTCTGTCTTCTAGCTTTTTGACACTGTAATATATAATAAATTGTAGTTAACCATATTCACCCTGTAGTATTGCAGAGCACCAGAGCTCATTCCTCCTACCTAGCTGTAATTTTGTATCTTAACCAACCTCTCCCTGTCCTCTCTTCTCCCATGCATTCCAGTCTCTCATAACCACAATTGTACTCTATACTTCCATTCACTCAGTGTTTTTCTTAGCTCCCACATATGAATGAGAACATGTAATATTTGTCTTTTTGTTCCTGACTTACTTCATTTAAGATAAGGTTCTCCAGGTTCATCCGTGTTGCCACACAGGTAATGATTTCATTTTTTTTACGGCTGAATAGTATTCCTGTGCACGTATACCATATGTTCTTTATCAGTTTGTGTGTTGATAAACAGTTTCGTTGATTCCCTATCTGGCTATTTTGAACAGTGCTGTATTAAACATGGGTGCAGGTATTCCTTCGGCACACAGATTTGCTTTTCTTTGGACAAATAGTAGTGGGATTGCTGAATCCAACGCTAGTTTTATTTTTAGTTTTTAAGAAACCTCCATTAAGGTTTTCCATAAAGGTTGTGCTAACTTGCACTCCCACAGTGTATAAGAGTTTCTTTTACTCCACATCCTCACCAGCATTGGGTGGTTTTTTTTTGTTTTGTTTTCTTTTTGAGACAGAGTCTTGCCCTGTCATCCAGGCTGGAGCACAGTGGCCTGATTTCAGCTCACTCCAACCTCTGCCTCCTGAGTTCAATTGATTCTCATGCTGCATCCTGAGAAGCTGGAACTACAGGCGTGCGCCACCACGCCTGGCTAATTTTTACGTTTTTAGTAGAGACAGGGTTTTGCCTGTTGGCCAGGCTGGTCTTGAACTCCTGGACTCAGACAATCCCCCCGCCTTGACCTCCCAAAGTACTGAGATTAGAGGCGTGACCCACTGCACCTGGCCCGGTTTTTTTGATAATAGCTACTCTAACTGGGATATCATATCATTTTGTTTATGATTCTGATTTGCATTTCCTTGATGATTGGGGTGCTGAGCATTTTTTCATTCATTTCTTGGCTATATGTATTTCTTTGAGAAATGCCTGTTTGATCCTTTGCCCACTTTTTATATTTTTATTGTTTTTGTTTTGTTTTGTTCTAAAGATGGGATTTCTCCATGATGGCCAGGCTGGTCTTGAACTCCTGACCTCAGGTGGCCTCCACCTCGGCCTCCCAAAGTGCTTGGATTACAGGCGTGAGCTGCCGTGCCCGGCGTCCACTTTTTAATCAGACTTTTTTTTTTTTTTTTGCTGTTGAGTTATTTGAGTTCCTTGTATACTCTAGATATCAATCATTATTGGATGAAGAATGTGCAAATATTTTCTCTCATTCTACAGGTTGTCTCTTCACTCTGTTAGCTGTTTGCTTTGCTGTGCAGACACATTTTAGTTTGACATAGTCCCTTTTTTCCTATGTTTTTTTTGTTGTTGTTGATGTTTAAATTTGAGACCAAGTCTTGCTCTGTCACCCAGGCTGGCGTACAGCGGTGTGATCACAGCTTACTCAGCCTCTACCTCCCGGCCTCAAGCAATTTTCCCACCTCAGCTTCTTGAGTAGCTGGGACCACAGTGTGAGCCACCATGGCTGGCTGATTTTTTCCATTTTTTGTGGAGATGAAGTCTCCTTCTTTTGCCTAGGCTTGTTCTCAAACTCCTAGGCTCAAGCACTCCTCCTGTCTCAGCCTTCCAAAGTACAATTACAGGCATGAACCACCAAGCCCAGCCCTGGAGTTCTCATTACTGATTTCTAGTTCTATTCCCTTATGATGTGAGAAGACACTTGATAAGTTTTTTTTTAATTTGTTGGCCAGGCACAGTGGCTCACACCTGTAGTCACAGCATTTTGGGAGACTGAGACAGGTAGATTGCTTGAGTCCAGGAGTTTGAGACCAGCCTGGGCAACATAGCAAAATCCCATCTCTACAAAATATAAAAATAAAAAATTAGCTGGGCACAGTGGCATGCACTTGTAGTCCCAGCTACTCGGAAGGCTGAGGTGGGAAGATTGCTTGAACCCACACGTGGAGGCAGTGAGCTCAGATTGTACTACTGCACTTCAGAGTGAGAGTGTCTCAAAACATTAATTAAATTAAAATTTAAACAATTTGTTGATTTGTTTTGTGACCACTACATTGGTGTTCTGTGTGCTGATGAGAAGAGTTTATGTTTTGCAGCTTTTGGTTGAAATGTTCTGTAAATGTCAGGATCTGTTTGGTCTATAATGCACTTAAGTCTGATGTTGCTTTGTTGATTTTCTGTCTAGACGATTTGCAGTGCTGAAAATGGGTATTGAATTCTTCAACTATTATTGCATTGGTATTTCTCTCTTTAGCTCTAATACTTGCTTTATATATCTGGGTGCTAGAATATTGGCTATATATGTATTTATAATTGTTATATCCTCTTGCTGAATCAATCCCTGTATCATCATATAATGACCTTCTTTGTCTTTATGTTTTTTTCATGTAAAGTCTATTTCGTCTAATATAAGTCTAGCTACTCCTGCATACTTTTGGTTTCCATTTGCATTTTTTTTTGTCCCTTTACTTTCTTTTCTTTTTGTATGAGATAGAGTCTCCCTGTGTTGCCCAGGCTGGAGTGCAGTGGCGTGATCTCAGCTTACTGCAACCTCTGCCTCCCAGATTCAACTGATTCTCCTGCCTCAGCCTCCCAAGTAGCTGAGATTACAGGCATGTGCCACCACACCCGGCTAGGTTTTGTATTTTCAGTAGAGATGAGGTTTCACCACATTGGCCAGAATGGTCTTGAACTCCTCACCTCAAGTGATCTGCCTGCCTCGACCTCCCAAAGTGCTGCGATTATGGGCATGAGCCACAGCACATGGCTTTTTTGTCCTTTTACTTTCAGTCTGTATGTGTCTTTATAGGTGAAGTGACTTTCTTGTAGACAACAGAGTTGGGTCTCATTTTAATCCATGTAGTTGGAGCACAATGGTGCAGTCAGAGCTTACTGCACCCTGGATGTCCCAGGCTCAAGCAGTCCTCCCACCTCAGCCTCCTGGGATGCTGGGACTACAGGTGCATGTCACCATGCCCAGCTAACTTTTTAAAATTTTATTTTACTTTAGAAAAAAAATATATATTTTTTCTTTTGAGACGGAATCATGCTGTATCCCCTAGGCTCGAGTGCAGCAGTACAGTCATGGCTCACTGTAGACTGGACCTTCCAGGGCTCAGGTGATCCTCTTACCTCGGCCTCCTGAGTAGCTGGGACTACAGGTACCTGCCTGCCACCACACCTGGCTTTTTTTTTTTTTTTTAATTTAGAGATGGGGTTTCACCATGTGGGTCAGGCTGGTCTCGAACTCCTGACCTCATGATCCGCCTGCCTCAGCCTCCCAAAGTGCTGGGATTATAGGCTTAAGCCACCGCGTCCGGCCACACCTGGCTTTTTAAAAAAAAAATTATGTTTGGAAAGATGACATGTTGCTGTGTTGCCCAGGCCACTCTCAATGTGAAGGGATCCTCCACATTGGCCTCCCAAAGTGCTGGGATCACAGGTGTGAGCCATCATACCTCGCTTTACTTTGTAGAGATGGGGTCTCGTTTACTTGCCCAGGCTGGAATGCCTGGTTTTACTTTCAGGTTTTTTCATGGTGGCAGCTATCATTTGTTTGCTTTTTAGCCTTCCCTGAAACACTTCCTGTAGGCCGAGTCTAGTGGTGATGCGTCCCCTCAGTTTTTACTTGTCTGGGAAAGACTTTAGTTCTCCTTTTTTTCTTCGGGGAGTTTTAGTTTTTCCTAAACATGTAGTCACTCCATTTTTGGCTTAGATGTTATCGTGTGTTGAAGTGTGTCCCCGCAGAAGGAATGTTGACATCCTAACTCCCAGTGCCCATAGTGGTGAGGTGGGTTCACATTTGATAAGACTGATATTCTTACAAGAAGTAGAGAAGAGACCCAGAGAGACAGATACACAGAGGGGATAAAGCCATGTGAAGACAGAGGTGGAAGTTGGTGTAGCTGTCAAGCCACACATAGACTGTATTAGTTTCCTGTGGTCTGTGTCAAAGGTACCACAAACCAGTGAGTTAAAAAAAAAATGGCTGGGCGCAATAGCTCCCACCTGTATTCTCAGCACTTTGGGAAGATGAGGCAGGAAGATTGCCAGGAGTTTGAGACCAGCTTGGGCTACATAACAAAACCTCATCTCTATAAAAAATACAAAAAGAGCCAAATATGAGTGAAAAAAAAAGTACAAAAAGTAGCCTGGGTATGGTGGCTCATACCTGTAATCCCAGCCCTTGGGAGGCCGAGGCAGGCCTGCTCACGAGGTCAGGAGTTCAAGACCAGCCTGGCCAACATAGTGAAACCCTGTCTTTACTAAAAATACAAAAATTAGCCGGGCCTGGTGGCACACACCTGTAATCCCAGCTACTTGGGAGGCTGAGGCAGGAGAATCACTTGAACCCAGGAGGTGGAAGTTGCAGTGAGCCGAGATTACACCACTGCACTCCAGCCTGGGAGACAGAGCAAGACTCTGTCTCAGGGGAAAAAAAGTACAAAAAGTGGCCAGGTGTGGTAGTGCGTGCTGTAATCCCAGCTACTTGGATGGCTGAGCCAGGAAAATCACAAGTATGCAAATAAGTTGCAAGAAAGCAGGGGACAAGTCAGCAAGAGAGGAGCTGACTGTGACAAAGGCTTGCTGTGGATTTTGTAAGGATGGTACTTGTGCTGTGTTCTGGAGAGAACTATATGCAGTACTGATAATGCCAAGGTTGCAGTGAGCTAGTTTGCATTTTTCGATCAGGCGAAGGTCTGATAGCTGGGCGCAGGAAGATTGTGACTTATTTACACGAGAGGATTATATGTCCTGGACCATGCAGAAAGGCAGATTTACATCTCAACTGCTTTCTCTTTGCTTTTCCTTGGTCCCACCAGCCTGACTCCTTTTCCCTAATTAAGACTTCACATTTGGCCGGGTGTGGTGGCTCACGCCTATAATCCCAGCACTTTGGGAGGCCGAGGCAGGTGGATCACGAGGTCGAGAGATCGAGACCATCTTGGTCAACATGGTGAAACCCCGTCTGTACTAAAAATACAGAAATTAGCTGGGCATGGTGGCGTGTGCCTGTAATCCCAGCTTCTCGGGAGGCTGAGGCATGAGAATTGCTTGAACCCAGGAGGCAGAGGTTGCAGTGAGCCGAGATTGTGCCATTGCACTCCAGCCTGGGTAACAACAGCGAAACTCTGTTTCAAAAAAAAAAAAGACTCCACATTTAATAATATATTGTTGATTATAATATGGTGAGTAATTGTACTGATATTTGTCTAGTGCTAACCTTGTTCAGAATCATTTTCCTATGCCGTCTTGTTTTATGGGCACCACCAGCAGAGGAACCAGGTTTACTGCTAGAAATTAGTGATTGATCTAGAACAAAGCTTGGGTTCTGCCCAGGTGGTTTGCCCTATCTATTCTGGGCATGGATGGACTGTCCAGGGAGTGCCAGATTCTGAGGTAGGTCAACAGAAAAACAAAGGCGTGACTTTCCCTAGCTGATAATTTCTTATGTGCTGAACACCCAGGTTGACTAAATCAGAATCTCTAGGTTTTAGCAGAAAAGCTCCTAAGATAATTCTGCTGGGCAGTTAGGAAAAAAAAAAAAAAAAAAAGGAGGAAATGAGAAAGGAAAAATGAGAAGACAAGGAAAGTTAATTCTGCACTGTCTTCTATGGCTAGACAGTCAGCAAGACAGATGCCTCTAGAATGAGCCATGGTCCATCAGCAGACCTGCTGGAAGTAGGGTTCAGCCACATATCATTCATGACATGTCTGCCCTGGTGTGGGTCAGAGGCGTATTCTCTCTGCCAGGCAACAAACCAGCCAGTCCATTTGCTAACTTAGTGAGAAGGAGCTGTGGACACCCTGGACCCCGAGGGTGGATCAGGTCACCCCTGCCCTGGAGAGATGTGTGTGTAGGGAAGTGCCTGGAGGAGGGAAGGTGAGCAGCTGCTGCAGGTGGCCTCTGGCCAGTGTCTGATACCACACACTGGGGGCTTGAGGACCTTGGGTATTTCCTGTGTTCTGACTGTATTCTGAATACCAAGAGAATTTTAAAAATTGCTTCCAGTAACAAAAGTAGAATGTTTTTCAGCATTGTGAAGGATATGGGGAAAGGGTTATGATTATAAGTCAATAGGGAAGTAGGGTGTGCATTGTAAATTAAGGGCCAGGGTGGGGCCCAGGAGAAGATGAAACTAAACAGCCATTGATCATCAGGGAATAAATTGGGGCACGCGAAAGCACTACTCTTGTGTTAGCAGAATGGGCTAGAGCAATGGCGGTAGATTAAGAGGAAGAGAGGACAGATTAACATAGGGTATAATTTTCAAACTGACAAGAAAGCATTTTTATCATACTCTTTTGTATTTTTCATTGTATTTATTTTGTATTTACTCTTCTGTATCTTATTTTTGGAATCAAAAAATATATAGTGATAGTAGTAATTTTCAAAAACTGCATTGTGGAGAGCTCCCTTGTCCTGTGTAGGGCCGTTGGAAGTGCTGTTCTCTGCCATCTTGGTCCGGCGCTGCCTGTTGTACAGACAGGAAACTCAGCAAGTTGTAGAAGTGGGCTGGAGTCAGAGTTGACAGATTGGCTGGTGTTATAATTTTTAAAATTACTGGCTGTAGGGCACAGTGGCTCTTGCCTGTAATCCCAGCACTTCGCGAGGCCAAGGCAGGTGAATCACTTCAGGCCAGGAGTTTGAGACCAGCTCATGGTGAAACCCCATCTCTAATGAAAATGCAAAAATCAGTTGGGCATGGTGGCACATGCTTATACTCCCAGCTACTCTGGAGGTTGAGGTACGAGAATCGTTTGACCCTGGGAGGTGGAGGTTGCAGTGAACCAAGACCACACCATGCACTGCAGCCTGAGTGACGGAGTGAGATTCCATCTCAAAAAAAAGTTATAATGAAATGAAATGAAATTACTGGCTATAAATTATAAGTCACCTAAAATCTGTTTGAGCCTTAAAAATAATGAGCTAGAAGATTCATATTTGGGTTTTGGCTCTGTGAGTGCTGGTTTGGTGATGTTAGGCAAATCCCTTGACTCAACCCCTCTGAGCCATATTTTCACCTCGCAGAATAGTTTTGGGTATCATCCATTCTGCTGGGGTCTTATAACAAAATACCACCAGCTGGGGGCTTGAAGAACAGAAGTTTATTTTCTCACAGTTTTGGAGGCTGGAGGTCCCAGACCAAGAAACTGGCAGAATTTGTGTCTGGTGAGGGCCTGTTTCCCCAAGTGTAGACAGCTGCTGGGCTCTCACATGGCCTTTCCTCTGTGGGCCTGCAGGGAAGGAGTAACACCATCCCCACCTCACCAGGGACCCACCCTTACAACCTCATTTAACCTTCCTTACCTAGAGACCCCATGTCCAAATTCAGTCACACTGGAGTTAGGGTCCAATATATGAATTTTGTGAGAACACAGTTCAGTCCAAGTATTAAAAGATAAGTGCAGAATACAGTTATAAATTTAAAAACATCACACAGATGTAAGATAATGATGGTGTTCTCTCTGACAAGGCTTGACTCTGACTTTAGTTGTAACCTAGAGGTTTTGAGAGTGGCATTGGACCCACAACCTCTGATTTGTGCATCTCAGGCTGGAGTGCAGTGGTGTGATCATGGCTCACTGCAACCTCGACTTCCCAGTCTCAGGTGATCCTCCCATTTTTCACTCCTAAGCAGCTGAGACTACAGGTGTATACTACCACTCATGGCTAATTATTTTCTTTTTGAGATGGAGTCTCGCACTGTCACCGAGGCTGGAGTGCAGTGGTGCAATCTTGGCTCACTGCAGTCTCCGCCTTCTGGGTTCAAGTGATTCTCCTGCCTCAGCCTCCTGAGTGGCTGGGACTATAGGCATCAGCCACTGCATTCAGCTAGATTTTTTTTTTGAGATGGAGTTTCACTCTTGTTACCCAGGCTGGAGTGCAATGGCGCGATCTCGGCTCACTGCAACCTCCGCCTCCTGGGTTCAGGCAATTCTCCTGCCTCAGCCTCCCGAGTAGCTGGGATTACAGGCACGCACCACCGTGCCCAGCTAATTTTTGTATTTTTAGCAGAGACGGGGTTTCACCATGTTGACCAGGATGGTCTCGATCTCTCGACCTCGTGATCCACCCGTCTCGGCCTCCCAAAGTGCTGGGATTACAGGCTTGAGCCACTGCGCCCGGCCTTTCTTTCTTTTCTTTTCTTTTCTTTTCTTTTTTTTTTTTTTTTTTTTTTTTTTTTTTTTTTTTTTTGAGAAGGAGTTTTGCTCTGTTGCCAGACTGGAGTGCAGTGGCTCAATCTTGGCTCACTGCCACCTCCACCTCCTGGGTTCAAATGATTCTTCTGCCTCAGCTTCCTGAGTAGCTGGGACTATAGTCGCATACCCCCATGCCCAGCTAATTTTTGTATTCTTAGTAGAGACAGGGTTTCACCATGTTGGCCATGATGGTCTTGATCTCTTGACCATGTGATCCACCCACGTCAGCCTCCTGAAGTGCTGGGATTACAGGTGTGAGTCACCGTGCCTGGCCCATGTTCAGCTGATTTTTATATTTTTAGTAGAGACTGTGTTTTCCCATGTTGGCCAGTCTGATCTCAAACTCCTGGCCTCAAGTGATCCTCCTGCCTCGGCCTCCCATGGTGCTGGGATTACAGGTGAGCCGCTGCACCTGGCTTTTTTTTTTTTGATATTTTTTGTAGAGATGGGGTTTCGCTATGTTGCCCAGGCTGGTCTTGAACTCCTGGGCTCAAGGACCCACCCGCCTTAGCTTCCCAAAGTGTTGGAATTACAAGTATGAGCCACTGCACCTGGCCATGAAGTGCTTTAAGTGGTTTATTGACATGATTAAACAATAGAAGTGACTGGGCGAGGTGGCTCATGCCTGTAATCCCAGCACTTTGGGAGGCTGAGGCAGGTGAATCACTTCAGGCCAGGAGTTCAAGACCAGACTGGCCAACATGGTGAACCTCATCTCTACTAAAAATACAAAAATTATCCAGTCATGGTGGCATGTGGCTGAAATCCCAGCTACTCAGGATGCTGGGGCAGGAGAATCACTTGAACCTGGGAGGTGGAGGTTGTAGTGAGCCAAGATTGTGCCATTCTACTCCAGCATGTGTGACAGAGTGAGACTCCATCTCAAAACAACAACAACAGCAACAACAAAAATGGCCAGGCGTGGTGGCTCAGGCCTGTAATCCCAGCACTTTGGGAGGCCGAGGTGGGCAGATCACAAGGTCAAGAGATTAAGACCATTCTATGCAACATGGTGAAACCCTGTCTCTATTAAAAAATACAAAAATTAGCTGGGCATGGTGGCGTGTACCTGTAGTCCCAGCTACTCAGGAGGCTGAGGCAGGAGAATTGCTTGAACCCAGGAGGCGGAGATTGCAGTGAGCCAAGATTGTGCCACTGCACTCCAGCCTGGTGCCTGGCAACAGAGCAAGACTCTGTCTCAAAAAAAATTAAAAAACCCCACAGATTGGGTGGCCTATAAACAGAAATTGATCTCTCACAGTTCTGGAGAAGTCCAAGATCATCAGGGTGTCATCTGGTGAGAGCACATTCCTTATAGCATCTTGTTGCTGTGTCTTCCCATGGTGCAAGGGGCATACTAGTTCTCTGGGGTCTCTTTAATAAAGGCATCAGTTGTATTCATGAGGGCTCTACCCTGATGGCCTAATTACTTTCAAAGCCCTACCTCCAGATATCAAGGGAGTGGTTAGGATTTCAACATGTGATTGTTGGGATGACATAAACATTCAGTCTGCAGCAGACAGTAAGTTGCACACATCATCATGTGTTTTGTCTCCAAATCCTTCAGTATCTATTTCAAGAATAGAGATAGTCTCTCTTTTATTTTCTTTATTTTTTGAGACAGGGTCTCGCTCTGTTGCTCAGGCTGGAGTGCATTGGTGTGATCATGGCTCACTGCAGCCTTGACCTTCCAGGCCTAGGCTCAGGTGATCCTCCTGCCTCAGCCTCCCAAATAGCTTGGATCATAGGTGCATACCACCATGCCCAGCTAATTTTGAAATTATTTGTAGGGCTCCCTGTGTTGCCTAGGCTGGTCTTGCACTCCTAGACTCAAATGCATCTCCTGCCTTGGCCTCCCAGAGTGCTGGGGTTATAGGTGTGAGACCTATAGGTGTGTTTTTCTATTAATAAAAACATCAGTAAATTTAACATTGACAGCACTCATATTTCCATTTTGTCAATTCCTTGTAGGTTAGGATCAAGTCTAGAGTGAAGTGTTGTGTTCAGTTTCCATGTCTCTCTAGCATCCTTTAATGTAGAGCATTTAGTCAGTCTTTCTTATCTTTTATTACTGTCACACTCTGGGGTAATACAGTTCTCCGCCTCGAGCACAATGTACAACGCCCCTCATTTTGGAGTTGTCATCATGACTAGATTAGTGCTTTGCTTTCTCAACCAGAACACTGCATAGGTGGTATGTCCTTGCTCAGGGTACCACAGCTCGGGGCACATGATGGCCATCTGTCCCCATTGTTGAGGCTCATTTTGATTGCCCAGTTAAAAACGTTACCCACGCCGGGCGCAGTGGCTCACGCCTGTAATCCCAGCACTTTGGGAGGCCGAGGCGGGTGGATCACGAGGTCAAGAGATTGAGATCATCCTGGCCAACATGGTGAAACCCTGTCTCTACTAAAAATACAAAAATTAGCTGGGCATGGTGGTATGTGCCTGTAGTCCCAGCTACTCGGGAGGCTGAGGCAGGAGAATTGCTTGCACCCGGGAGGCAGAGGTTGCAGTGAGCTGAGATTGCGCCACTGTACTCCAGCCTGGCTCCTGGCAACGGAGCAAGACTCCATCTCAAAAAAAAAAAAAAAAAAAAGAGTGTTACCCAAGCTGTTCATTGTTCAATTATTGGATTTTTTTTTTTCCTCCCTGGTACCTAATAAGCAGTCTGTAAGGAGACATTTTAAGCCTGGACAAATATGTTGTTCTTCATCAATATTTTCTTTACGGTGAACATTCATTGATGTTTGTTCTTGCTTGAACCAGACTTGACTATGATGGTTGCAAAATGATGTTTTTTGAGTCAGGGCCTTGCTCTGTCACCCAGGCTGGAATGCAGTGGTGTAATCTCAGCTCACTGCAGCCTCAACCTCCTGGGCACAATGTATCCTCCTACCTCAGCCTCCCAAGTAGCTGGGACTACAGGTGTGTGCCACCACACCCAGCTAATTTTTTATTTTTTGTTGAATCAGGATTTTGCCATTTTGCCCAGGCTAGTCTTGAACTCCTGGGGTCAAGTGATCCTCCTGCTTCAGCCTCTCAAAATGCTGGGATTACAGGTGGGAACACTGCACCCTGCTGTCAAATGATACTGTTCTGACTACAGCATCACGTTCTGATGTGAGCAAGAGAGGCTTCTCTTTCTTCCCACATATTTATTATCCGTGTGACTCACTAACAGCTGGTTTACAATGGTTTTAAATCAGTTACTGTATTTATGTTTGTGCTCACATTGGCCAGTGAGAGTTCCTCAGGCTGGCTCCTGGGCCCATCACGTTTTTGAGCATTTCCTTACTTTCTGAAATAAGATGCTCAGGTTCCTCCTGTTCTTTCCTTGCCCCAGCCATCATTCAGGATCTCCAAGGAGTCCTGTTTGTTTTAGTGTGGAAGGTATTAAAGGGTGCTGGGCATGTCCATTGTCACAACAGTGTCTTTGCTTTTTGGCCCTTTTTGTGGACAGTTAGGAAATAGATGCATGAGTACACTCATACAGAGATAGTCTAGAGTGAAGACCTTCATCTACACACGTACACACACATGCACATAGCATGCATATAGAAATCACAGTTCACATGAGTGGCTCCAGTTCCACTGCGCTCCGCAAGTTCTGCTGTAACTCTCCATTCTGTGTGTGTACATCCTTTCTTCAAAGGTTAGTTAGTTAGCACCCTGGCTCCTGGCACAATCAATACATTTACTCATTTGCTCATTCCTATGATACATCTAAAGTTTTTTTTTTTTTTTTTTTGGAAACGGAGTTTCATTCTTATCACCCAGGCTAGAGTGCAGTGGGGCAATCTCAGGTCACTGCAACTCTGCCCCCTGGGTTCTAGTGATTCCTCTGCCTTAGCCTCTCGAGTATCTGGGATTACAGCTGCCTGCCACCACACCTGGCTCATTTTTGTATTTTTAGTAGAGATGGAGTTTCACCATGTTGGCCAGGCTAGTCTTGAGCTCCTGACCTCAGGTTATCCACCCACCTTGGACTTCCAAAGTGTTGGGATTGCAGGCGTGAGCCACCACACAGGGCCTAAAATAGTTTATTCTTAATTAGACTACAGTCATCATAGCTCCTTAAAATAATTCAGGATCACCCCTTCAGACCACAGTGTTAACTTTAGGTGAACATCCTTCTAGATTTCTGAATATACACCTATAGATAAATATATACAGTTTTATAAAATTGTAATCATACCCTGTATACATTTCTGTAGCCTGACTTTTCCCCAACTAATTAACATATTAGCATCTTCCATAACATCTCATACAACATCTTTTTGTCCACAAAAGAAATGCATAGCATATTTTGTAATGGCTGCAGAATAAGATCATAATTCCGTTATTGCACCTTGATTTAAAAGGCATCAGTTTTTCGCTATTATATATGAAGCTGGCATCAACATCTTTGTAACTAAATCTTAATTGTTTCCTTAGGATAGAAGTGGAATTACTGGGCAAAGGGTATGTATATTTTTCTGTCTTTCTGAGTGGCTGTATCTGTGCTCTGGCCAGCAGTTTTGGAGAGCGCTGGTTTTCTAGACCAATGTTTCTCAACTGTGGCTGCACATCAGAATCATTGAGGGTACTTTTAAAAGCAGTGATACCCAGGACCAGCTCCCAGAGATTCTGGTTTCATGGATCTGGGGTGTGACCCAGGGTTTATAGTTTTTAAAAGCTCTCCAAGAGATTTTACATGCGGCCAGTTTGATAGGTGAAAGTGGTATTTCATTATTTTAATTATAATTTTCTTCTGAAATTGTTTCAGGCATTCAGATTTGGGAGAAGTAGCCCCAGAAATAAAAGCATCAGAGAGACGGACAGCTGTGGCCATTGCAGGTAAAGTTGGATGAATGGGATGTCCCACTCTGGAGCTGAAGCATTTCTTCTGTCCCCTTGGGACTCGGGGTTCCAGCCCCTCCCTGGATTTGGGATTGTGCACCTCAAAAATGAATAAGCTTAAAGCTTTGCCTTTTATTTTTCCTTTTATAAGAAGATTCCATCTCAGGGTCTTTTAAGCATTCCTCTTATATTCAAAATAGGGTTTTTGTTTGTTTTGTGGGGAACACTTTATTCTGGAAAATGGAGTAAGTGTTCCCAGGATTCAGTTAAACATGATTATCATACAATTTAGCAGAAACACATTATCCCAGTTTTAGCATAACTGCCATTGTAGGTCATAGTTAACGTGACTGTATAGTTTATCTTCTAAACAGGGCACTTCTAAGAGTGAAAGGGATGTCATGTTGGGAACAGGTATAAATTGGGAGTGTCCCAGAGCACACTGGGGCTTGTAGTCTTCCTGGTTATGATCCATGTAGGCTGGTTTTTCCTTCTCTGAGGATTTAGGGGTGAGGCTGTCACACCACCCTTTGTAAATTGACCTTTAAGGTAAGGTGGCCACACTCCAGATATCTTTAGTTCTCTTACTATCTCATTTTATTTTGTTTTATATTTTATGTTTTATGTTTTGAGACCAAGTTTCACCCTCACTGCCCAGGCTGGAGTGCAGTGGTTCGATCTCAGCTCATTGCAATTTTCACCTCCCAGGTTCAAGTGATTCTCCATCCTCAGCCTCCCAAGTAGCTGGGATTATAGGCATGCGCCACCACGCATGACTAATTTTTCCATTTTTAGTAGAGATGGGGTTTCACCATGTTGGCCAGGCTGGTCTGAACTCCTGACCTCAGGTTATCCACCCTACCTGCCTTGGCCTCCCAAAGTGCTGGGATTATAGGCATGAGCCATCATGCCCAGGCAATGACTCATTTTACATATGAATTATCTTTTATAAATTAGGTTCTTCTTAAAATGAATGTGCTAAAAAACAAAAAACTGTTTTAACTGCCAAAAAAAACAAAGAATGGATATTACTATTGAATAGAAATAGTGTTACACAAAAACAAAAATTCACAAAAATATGCAAATAAGTTTTGGTTAATCAAATTTTATTTTAGGCTCACACCTGTAATCCCAGCACTTTAGGGGCCAAGGCAAGAGGATCGCTTGAACCCAGGAGTTTGAGACTAGCCTGCACAGCATAGCGAGACACTGTCTCTATGGAAAAAAATAAGTATTTTATTTATTCAAACAAATATTTTTTGAGTACTTACTATGTACTGGCATTGTTGTAAGCACTGGGATATTGTAAATAATAGTAAATGAAAAAGCCCAAAGCCCTTCATGGAACTTAAATTCTGGAGGTAGACACCATGGGGATGATTGGCCAATTGGTCAAGGCTTATAGCAGAATTGGAATCAAGCAGTAATTGCCCAGAGCCCTTCAGTTTCTCTGCATCTAGAATTATGCTATTCAACACAGTAGCCACTAAGCACATTGTTTAAAATTCAACAGAATTAAAACTTCAGTTCCTAAGTACTCTAGCTGTATTTGCTGAGCAGCCTGCCTGGCGAGCAGCTATGGCTTGGGCATTGCAAATGGAGAACTTCATCTTGGGAGGTTCCCTTAGAGAGCGTTGCTCTAGACAAATGGGAAAGAAAGCATGGGGATGGGGCGAGGAGAGGGAATGGCCTCACTGGATGCTTATGTGAGCTAGGTTGTCTTAGTTAATTTTAACAATAACCGCTTAGGTACTTTTCAATCCCTGTTTCATTTGAGGAAACCGAGGCACAGAGACACTCTGGTTCTTCTCCCAAACTTTGATCTCTGTATATCTCTCTACTGAATAAACCTCCAGTGGTTATTTTTTACAGTTCTTCATGAGTTACATGAGTCTCTTGAGCATATGCTTCATTTTAAAGACTTAAAGCAAGGTTTTAAGCCTATAGGATTAAAAACAAGTTGTATTAAAGTATACTATACAGGCCAGGTGCAGTGGCTCATGCATGTAATCCCAGCACTTTGTGAGGCCGAGGCAGGCAGATCACTTGAGGACAGGAGTTGAAGATCAGCCTGACCAACGTGGTGAAACCCCGTCACTAAAAACACAGTTAGGTTGGTGGTAGGTGCTTCTAGTGTTAGCTACTTGGGAGGCTGAGGCAGGAGAATTGCTTGAGCCTGGGAGGTGGAGGTTGCAGTGAGCCGAGATTGCACCACTGTATTCCAGCCTGGGCGACAGAGTGTCTTAAGAAAAAAAAAAATAATAGTACACTATGCATTCAGAAAAGTACTCAAATTAATAGCTTGAGAAATTTTCACAAACATGAACTTACCGATGCAAGCCAGAAACCATATCAGAAAGCTGAAGAAAACCCATGCCCCTCCCTCTAGTCACTTCACCTCTCATCCGTCATTATTCCAGACTCCTGAAAGGATAGATTACTTTTGCTTGGTTTATACTTTATATAATCACACTATAGAATGTATTTATCTTACATAATTCTGAGGATTCTACTTCTTAGCTCATTCTGTTTTTGCCTCACTCCATCACCCAGGCCGGAGTGCAGTGGTGGCCATCGTAGCTCACTGCAGCTTTGATCTGGCCTCAAGGATTCTCCCGCCAGGTAGCTAAGACTACAGGTGTGAGCCACTGTGCCCAACTAATTTTTAAAAAATTTTTGTGTAGAGACAGGGTCTTGCTTTTGTGCCCAGGCTGGTCTTGAACTCCCAAACTCAAGCGATCTTCCCGCCTTGCCCTCCCAAAGTGCTGTGATTACAGACCTGAGTCACCCCACCTGGCCTGAAAATGGTTTTAATTGCCTTACTTGGAGCTCTCCAACAATGGGCTCATAACAGTTCTTCCTGGGTTCACCATGGTGGTAGGGCCTGGCCTATACTCTGTCCTCGTGTTCCATATGAGCCCAGTACTCCCGCTGAGTCAGAGTTTATCTCATCCTTAGGTCAGTTCCTGCCCAACGTGAAGTATAGTGGAGACCTTGGCTCATGGAGCTGAGCCCTCACTGGCCCCCCATGTTTGCTGCTTTGTGTCTTTGCCCAGAGCCCTGCTGCCTCGTCTTCCACATGTCCCACAATCTGCTGATGGCTACAGAACGTCAGGCTCTCTCCCAACCCTAGTCAGTGGTTTCCTTAGTTTGGTACCCTCAGTCTTTGACTACTTTGTGCCTCCTTGACCTCATCCACCTGTTAAATCCACCTCAGGGCTATTTCCCACCCCCAATCAAGCGAGGCCCTTTTCTCCCTGGGTCTGGAGGTTATTCCTGACTCCACCTTAAAACTACTCTCAGAACCATCCCAGCCCTGTGTCTGGCATCTTTAGACTTTGCCATTCTCGTCTCTAACCATTTTCTCTCCTTGTGGCATTTTGGATTCCTTGGAAAATTTGTTCTAGTGTCTTTTCCTCACTTGAGTAAAGTAATCTTTGGACTACTTGACATTGTGGTGGATGTGTGTGGATCTTGTGCCTTCTGATCTTCTCATGCTTCCTGGACCCCATTTTCTTTTTCCCTTTTTCTCTTTCCTGCTTTTCACATGTCCATCTCCCAGAGACGACATCAGAGAAGACAGTTCAAAATGTTAGGTTTATCTACCTGATTACATGGAAATCATGAGAAAACGTAAATCTGAAAACATCCGAATCTTCCTTTATAAAGTTTTAAAAATAAACATTTTGGAACCCAGGTGTTACTTATACTTGGATCAAAGTCAAAATTGTTGAAACATGCATTGAGAAGTCTGGCTCCTGCCTTCCCAAGCCTCTTTTTTTTTTTTTTTTTTTTTAATTTTTTATTTGATTATAGGTTTTGGAGTACATCAGCAGAGCATGCAAGACAATTGCATAGGTACACACATGGCAGTGTGCTTTGCTTTTCTTCTCCCCTTCACCCACATTTGGCACCTTGTTCTCTCCTTTACGTTATGTGCTTGCAAGCAGATCTAGAGAGCTTTAGGTCTTTGTTCACATGTGAGTATCTGACTAGCACTGCATTAACCACATTCTGTAATTAAGATATTACTGCTGATGGACACTTCATGATGTTTGGAGACTTTGGACAAATAACAGTTTACTTCTAAGATGCAACGCCTCCCCACAGCCTCTTTCCCTGACCGTACCTTGTGTATTTGTGCTCTGAAGTATATTTCAAGAGATTACAAAAATTCCTTATGCTGGAACACAAATAACATTGATAAGAGGTGGTCAGTTTTTAACTAGTCAAGGAATTTCTGTCAACTCACATTTTAAATAGTTTCTAAAAGCAAAGGTTAATCTATATACGTTTTGTGGTTATTCTTGTTTTATTTTGCAAAGTTTAGAAAATTCTATAAAGATATATCCTAGAGCAAATCTGTGTCTTGTGTGTAGCTATTACTACTACCTTGTGATGTATTTTTTGCTGGCAAAACATTACATTTACATAGGAAAAACTAAAACCAATGATAGCACTAAAACAGCCACCATATTGTCACTTGACTTTTTTTGTTTGTTTGTTTTTTTTTTCTTTTTGAAACAGGGTCTTGCTCTGATGCCCAGGCTGGAATCACAGCTCACTGTAGCCTTGACCTCCCAGGCTCAAGTAATCCTGCCTCAGCCTCAGCTGAGACCACAGGCTCCTGGCATCATGCCCAGTTAATTTTTGTTTGTTTCTTAGTTTGTTTTTGAGGTAGCCTCATTCTGTCACCCAGGCTTGAGTCCAGTGGCACGATCTCAGTTCACTGTAACCTCCTCCTCCTGGGTTCAAGCGATTCTTGTGTCTCAGCCTCCCGAGTAGCTGGAATTACAGGCACACAGCACCACGCCCAGCTCATTTTTGTAATTTTTCGTAGAGACAGGGTTTCACCATGTTGGCCAGGCTGGCTGGTCTCAAACTCCTGGACTCAAGTGCTCCTGCTTCAGCCTCCCAAAGAGCTGGGGTTACAGGCATGAGCAACTGGAATTTTTTGACAGAAAGGTGCCAACTTGCTGATGAAACTAAATGTATGTGGTTTCTTTTTTCTAGATTTGGAATGGAGAGAAATGGAAGGAGATGATTGCGAGTTCCGTTATGGAGGTAGAAACTACATGATTTGGCAAACAGATTGGATTGGGGAGAGAGGGAGTGGGTAAAGTGACAGATAACCGGGATTTTATATTTAGAACAATTGGCAGAAATTGCCATCTTGGTGAGAAAAGAGGGTTCTAGGTTTAGTTTCG
The DNA here is from genome assembly GCF_049354715.1 of Callithrix jacchus. Taxonomy (NCBI): domain Eukaryota; kingdom Metazoa; phylum Chordata; class Mammalia; order Primates; family Cebidae; genus Callithrix; species Callithrix jacchus. Next base: position 12,052,610 of record NC_133512.1, on the reverse strand, counting down.
ATTAATTTGTGTCGGCCAAGGGTGCATTATTTGATTGACACTTCGTTTTCCATTGCTTTTTTCATAGATGGTGCAAATGAGGCTCAGGACAATGATTTTCCAACAGGTAAGCATTTTCTCTGCCTTTCCTTTCTGTTTTGTGACAGGGGGTTATCATCTAGACTGGCAGTCCCCCCAACTAACTGTATCAAGTCACCTGGGGAGGCAGAGCACTCAGGTTTAGGATGCCCTACTTCTATATCGTTAATGATATTGCAAAAAAAAAAAAAAAAGGCCTAGGAAGCTGGCTAACCATGTAGGGTAACCAGGCCCCCACCACCCAACATACTCACTACCTGTAATAAGTTAGCATGTTTGGAGGTGAAACCCAGAGATGTTTCATTTTTTAACAAGTTCCTGAGTGATTCTAATGTACGGCCCAGTTTGGAAAGCATTTATCTGGGCCAGCGCCTTCATTTGCAGATCAGGATCCTGGGCCTAGAGCTTCCAAACAGCCTGCCAAGGCCACACACTGGGCAGGAGTGTTTTGCCTTTTACTACCATGCTACTTAAAAATAAAAAGTTGTTCCATGTCTGGACAAGAAAAACAATGTTCCTGGTTTCATTCAGGCAAAGCTGGGAAACTTGAGTAGCACATGTTTTGCTACAGTGTGACTCTTCCAATGCAATTCTTTTGTTTTTGTAACAAGTTCATAGGTCCCCTGTGTTCTGTGGGGCAGTCCTGTGGCCGCACTGCCTCTGGAACTCTCTGAGCCCAGTGTCCAGCACTGTGACTCCTGCTGGTCGTATGGGAAGTGGTCCTGAATCCATCACTTCACCTTCGTGGGAAACAGGCAGAGGGCTGGGTCACCCAGTGTTTCCTTTCATGGTTTATCTCAGCGTGTAAAGCAGCATCAGACATGTTGCTTCCTCTCTTGAGAAAGGAACTGGAAAAAAGCCCTCAGGGGAGTAGAATTTGTATTTGTTTCATGCATTAATTTTTAAAGTGATCGGGCATGCGGTGGGGTTCACTCTTATAATCCCAGCACTTTGGAATGCAGAAGCAGGCAGATCACTTGAGCCAGAGAGTTCAAGACCAGCCTAGGCAACATGGCAAAATCCAATTCTCTGCAAAACAAAAAGCTAGCCAAGTATAGTGTGGACCTGTAGTCCCAGCTCCTCAGAGGCTGATATGGGTGGATCACTTGAGCCTGGGAGGTCAAAGCTAGAGTGAGCTGTGATCATACCACTGCACTCCAGTCTGGGTGACAGAGTGAGACGCTGTGTCAAACAACAACAACACATTTTAAGTGTACTAATTATATGCAGCACGAACATTAGCAAGGTGCTGGGCCAAGACCTGCAATGGTGCATAGAACCTTCAGAGGTAGCAATACTGTTCCAAGCTTCTAGCTTCTAAGATTTTCCATTGTATAGGGTGATACTTGAGTATCTGCACAAATAAGTGCTCCCTTACTAATAGTCTGCACTGAATATTTTAATACATTTAAAATGAAAAGCTACATTATAGCCAGGCACCATGGCTTACACCTATAATCCCAGCACTTTGAGAGGCCTAGGCGGGTGGGTTGCTTGAGTTTGGGTTTGAGACCAGCCTACGCAACATGGTGAAAACCCTTCTCTACCAAAAAAATACAAGGATTAGCCAGGTATTATGGCACATACCTGTAGCCCAGCTACTTGGGAGGCAGAGGTGGGAGGATCTCTTAAGCCCAGGAGGTTGAGGCTACAATGAACCAAAATCATGCCACTGCACTACAGCCTGGGTAACAGAGTGAGACCCTGTGTAAGAAAAGAAAGAAAACCTGCATTATTGATCTCAGGTTTGCTAAATGGTTGTGTAGCTGTGATTGCTTTCTATGCTTAGTGATTTCTTTCTAGTTCCTTTAAAGTATTCTCTAACTTATTTGTCGAGAGAAATAAAAACAAAAACAAAACATTAACTAGAAAGCCAGAGGAGCAATTCAGTGTTATGCCTCCTGTGAGAACTTCCTGGTGACTCTGAGTAGCCCACAGAAGCAACACAATAGGGAGATGAGGCCTGCATTCAGCTGCTAGGAGTTGCTAGGAGTCACGTGCTGCTCACTGTAGCCAATTAATTTTGAGTTCAGTGTTAGATCTTACAGATTTCTAGAAAGACCAGAAATCTGGCTTTTGCAAAAACTCATCCAGTTGTTAAATGTAGCTTCTCTATTTCTGTTCTTTCTTTTTTTTTTATTTTTAATGTCACACATGTCTGTGGTTAGGCTGGTACCTATTGTACCTTGATGTCAGGGTTCCTGCTCTCTGAAAGGGGTCATCACTGTCTTCCCCATCCTGCTGGGCCTCTCCCTTACCAGCTCTTCCCTGGCCCCTAGCTCAGAAACACAGGGTGAGCACTTACATCTTCATTTCTTTCCACAGTGGAGAGAAGCAGGTTTCAAGAAATGCTGTCACTTTTGGGCCTAGAGACGTACCAGGCCCAGAAACTCAGTCTCCAGGACTCTCTGCAGATCAGTTTTGACAGCATGAAGAACTGGGCCCCTCAGGTTCCCAAAGACTTGCCCTGGAATTTCCTCAGGAAGCTGCAGGCCCTCAACGCTGAAGCCAGGAATACCACCATGGTGCTGGACGTGCTCCCAGATGCCAGGCCTGTGGAGAAGGAGAGCCAGATGGAAGAGGAGATCATCTACTGGGACCCAGCTGATGACCTTGCTGCCGACATTTATTCCTTTTCTGAGCTGCCCACCCCGGACACGCCAGTGAACCCCTTAGACCTTCTCTGTGCCCTGCTGCTCTCCTCAGACAGTTTCCTGCAACAAGAAATAGTGTTGAAAATGGCCCTCTGCCAGTTTGCACTCCCGCTCGTGTTGCCTGACTCAGAGAACCACTACCATACATTTCTGCTGTGGGCCATGCGGGGCATTGTGAGGACATGGTGGTCCCAGCCCCCAAGGGGCGTGGGGAGCTTCCGGGAAGACAGCGTGGTCTTGTCCAGGGCGCCCGCCTTTGCCTTCGTGCGCATGGACGTCAGTAGCAACTCAAAGTCTCAGCTTCTCAACGCCGTCCTCAGCCCAGGCCACAGGCAGTGGGACTGCTTCTGGCATCGGGACCTCAACTTGGGCACCAATGCCCGGGAGATTTCGGATGGGTTGGTAGAAATTTCCTGGTTTTTTCCCAGTGGAAGGGAGGACCTGGACATTTTCCCAGAACCTGTGGCCTTTCTGAACCTGAGAGGTGACATCGGGTCTCACTGGCTGCAGTTTAAGCTCTTGACAGAAATCTCCTCCGCCGTGTTTATATTGACTGACAATATCAGTAAGAAGGAATACAAACTGCTGTACTCCATGAAGGAGTCAACCACAAAATACTACTTCATCCTGAGTCCCTACCGTGGGAAACGTAACACAAACCTGAGATTTCTGAATAAGTTAATTCCTGTGCTCAAAATAGACCACTCGCACGTCCTGGTGAAGGTCAGCAGCACCGACAGCGATAGCTTCGTGAAGAGGATCAGGGCCATCGTCGGGAATGTGCTGCGGGCACCCTGCAGGCGGGTGTCTGTGGAGGACATGGCACACGCAGCCCGCAAGCTGGGCCTAAAGGTCGACGAGGACTGTGAGGAGTGTCAGAAGGCGAAAGACCGGATGGAGAGGATTACCAGGAAAATCAAGGACTCGGATGCCTACCGAAGGGATGAGCTGAGGCTGCAGGGGGACCCCTGGAGAAAGGCAGCCCAAGTGGAGAAGGAGTTTTGCCAGCTCCAGTGGGCCGCGGACCCCCCCGAGAAGCACAGGGCTGAGCTGAGGCGGCGGCTGCTAGAACTTCGAATGCAGCAGAACGGCCACGATCCCTCCTCGGGGGTGCAGGAGTTCATCTCAGGGATCAGCAGCCCCTCCCTGAGTGAGAAGCAGTACTTCCTGAGGTGGATGGAGTGGGGCTTGGCGCGGGTGGCCCAGCCGAGACTGAGACAGCCTCCGGAGATGCTTCTCACCCTGAGAACAAAGCACGGGGGCCCCACAGACTTGGGGGAGCCACTCTGGCCTGAGCCCCTGGGGGTGGAACACTTCCTGCGGGAGATGGGACAGTTTTACGAGGCCGAGAGCTGCCTTGTGGAGGCGGGAAGGCTGCCGGCAGGCCAGAGGCGTTTTGCCCACTTCCCCGGCTTGGCCTCGGAGCTGCTGCTGACAGGGCTGCCTCTGGAGCTGATCGATGGGAGCACCCTGAGCATGCCTGTCCGCTGGGTCACGGGGCTCCTGAAGGAGCTGCACCTCCGACTGGAGAGACGCTCAAGGCTGGTGGTCCTGTCAGCCCTCGGGGTGCCATGCACGGGCAAGTCCACGCTCCTTAACACCATGTTTGGTCTGCGGTTTGCCACAGGGAAGAGCTGCGGTTCTCGAGGAGCCTTCATGCAGCTCATCACAGTGGCCGAGGGCTTCAGCCAGGACCTGGGCTGTGACCACATCCTGGTGATAGACTCTGGGGGGTTGATAGTTGGGGCCTTGACCTCAGCTGGGGACAGGTTTGAGCTGGAGGCTTCCTTGGCCACTCTGCTCATGGGGCTGAGCAATGTCACCGTGATCAGCTTAGCTGAAACCAAGGACATTCCAGCAGCTATTTTGCATGCATTTCTGAGGCTGGAAAAAACGGGGCACATGCCCAACTACCAGTTTGTATACCAGAACCTTCATGAGGTATCTGTTCCTGGCCCCAGGCCAAGAGACAAGAGACAGCTCCTGGATCCACCTGGTGACCTGAGCAGAGCTGCAGCCCAGATGGAGAAACAGGGTGACAGCTTCCGGGCACTGGCAGGCCTGGCCTTCTGCGATCCTGAGAAGCAGCACATCTGGCACATCCCTGGCCTGTGGCACGGAGCACCTCCCATGGCCGCAGTGAGCTTGGCCTACAGTGAAGCCATATTTGAATTGAAGAGATGCCTACTTGAAAACATCAGGAACGGCCTGTCCAACCAAAACAAAAACATCCAGCAGCTCATTGAGCTGGTGAGACGGCTGTGAGTGTGCAGAGAAACCCGGGTCAGGTGTAGGCGGCTGCTGTGGGCAGCCCTGTCTGATGGGGCACCCATGTGGGGCTGTGCCCTGGTGCCTGAGAATGGCTGGTGCCCAATCGACATGAGAAGAAGCAGCAAAAGAGAGTTGGAGTCTCCTCAACAGTGTTAAGAGAGGAAGTGACCTCACAGACCAGCTCAGAGATGTTACCAGGAATATAACAGCCCCCAGGGTAGGGAGACAAGCAGAAGTTTGTTCTGTCTCAGCTCCTGTCAAGGATCCTATGGGGTGGGCCCTCTGTACAGCTGCTCTCTGTCACTGGCCCCTGGAGTGGGAGCAGCATCCTGAGTCACTACAGGCCTAGGCAGGCAGGTTGGGACACTACTGTCCCAGGACAGAGGTGGGGAAGTTGTCCTGAGAAAGCAGAGGTAGGCCTTGCTCCAGCCCAACCCAAGGGGCTCCGGTGGACCAGCATTCAAGATGTAAGTGCCAGTGGTGTGCAAGGCACTCCCATGGCACCGTATTTATTGACTGATCTGTGAAGCCTTCCCTGACCCATGCCCAGGAAGAGTTCATTGGTCGCTCTGTTGTGCCCCACAGCACTTTGTTATACCTCTGCCACACACTTCACGCAGTGCGTTGTAACTCATGTGTTTACATGTGTGTCCCCCAGACTGTGAGCTCCTTGAGGGCAGGGATTGTACATTCTCCAGCTCTGTGTCCCCAGGGCCTGGCACATTGTAGACGCTTAATAAATGTCTATTGAATGAATGAATGCACAAATGATAGTAATGGGCAGATTCTGCACGTCCGTGCCTTAATTCTCCTGTTTGTCAAAGAAGAGAGCAGCATCTGTCTGAGGAAGGGGTGTTTAAGGCAGTATCTGGAATGGTAGCGCAGAGATGCCCCACTAAAAAAAGCCATCCTGTTCCCTCTCTTTAAGCCAGGAGCCATTCTTCAGCTGTTACTGGGGATTGAAACTAAATGCCTTCACAGTAACTGAGGTCTTTCCATTGTCACCCCATTTCACAGGTGAGGAAAAGGAAGCCTAGAACATGTAAGCCCCTGCCCCAGGCTCACTCCTGGATGGGCGAAGCTGGAGCGGATGAGGGGTGGTGCTGTCACGCCCAGCCCTGCACCTCTTCCTCTCATCCTCTCCAGACTCCCACAGCTTCTGGGCTCACCCCTGGGCAGCCGCATCAGTGCCAGTGCCTCCTCTGACATCCTCCTTAACCTCATCCACAGCCCACCTGCCACCATTCAAGCCAGAGGCTTGGTCAAAGACTTGGGACTTCTGCCCTGTCAGTTCTCCCGCTGGAATCCTTGCCTGTCCTGGCCCTTCCCAGGGGCCACTGTGACCTCACTGGGCCTCAGAACCCCACCCCAGCCCTTTCACCAGCTCTAGGAAGTTCTGCTTGATCCTCTGGGCCTTGGGTAGGGCTCGGAGCCTCTTTCTCTTTGTGTGTCTTGACTTGAGAGAAACCAGCCCCTTTCCCAAGAGCTCCTGTTTCTTGTCCTTTCACCAGACTCATCAAGGGGAGCCTTCAGCTCTCGGGAGCTCACGAGCCCTCTGGACTGGAATCCTTTCTTGAACACAAGGCTTCCTGGTGCCTCTTCTGGAGGTGCCTGGCAGCCTGCCTGCCGTGGGTTTCTGGATTTTACAGATGCTCCAACTGCTGCTCGCAGGATGTCCAAACTGTTGCCTCTATATTCTAGGAGCCTGGTTCTCTGCAAACCTGGTCTCCTGCTAGTAAGTTTAGGAAAACCTTTCCTTATTTTGGGCTGTGCTGCAGTAGAGTGGCGAGGTCTCACTGCAACCTCCACTTCTTGGGTTCCAGTGATGCTCAGCCTCCCAATTAGCTGGGACTACAGGCATCCATCATCATAAAAATACAAATGTTTGTATTTTTAGTAGAGATGGTGTTTCACCATGTTGGCCAGGCTGGTCTTGACCTGCTGGCCTTATGTTATCCACCTGCCTCAGCCTCCCAAAGTGCTGGGATTAGAAGTGTGAGCCACCATGCCCGGCCTCCTCCCACCCTTTTTGAAGGATCGATGTTTCAAGTCTGTGAACTGTGGATGGGCCTTGCCTTCAGCCCTCCAGTCAGTGCTGCTCTTAGGGTTTCAATAAACACAACACCCAGGACCTGCCTGGCACATCTGAAGCTAAAAATGCTCACCTTCAGGTCTGAGAAGCCCCAGAACTTGCCATGGGGCTACTGGACAGTCATGTTCTTAGAGTTGTGCTTAGCAGAGAGAGCCACCCAGAAAGGTGGACAGGGCAGCAGGCTGCTCACCAGTGCGTGGCCATGTGCTCACAAGGGGTCCCGTCTGATGAAACTGTGAAACTAAGCTACTACCATCTTGGAGGAAATGGGCCTAGAGAGTGCTTGAGACAAGGACCAAGAGTGTCTTCGCCTCTTGTGAGATGGGGTGTAGCTTGCTTCAGCACATTGGATGTCCATCCTGGTTCTGAACCTCGGCCTTGCTTCCTACTAATTATATGACCCTTGAGCAAAGTTACTCGGCTTCTCCAAGTCTTAGTTGCCCCCTACTAGCACCTGTGTAGGAATGGAAGGTGCTTACATGGTGCCTGCCCTGTGGTGGAAGAGCTAGTCTGTGCATAGGACAAGTGAGGCACCCATCTCCATGTCTACACCATTCTGCACACCCATGAGGCTTGTGCAGAGGAAGCTGCCTTCTGCATCAGCCTCAAACATTTTAACATGTCAGATCAGGGTTCATCTTTTAATCAATCAATGGAAGCTTAAGAGAATTTGCAGCCATTTTTCCTTTTTTTCCCCCTTTTTTTCTTTTCCTTCTTAGAGAATTTGGAATTAACATTTTTCCTTCTTAATGGTATGTAAAACAGCACCTTCTCACCGATGTTATCTTAATTTACTGAAACGCAGTACCCGGTGGGGCTGGTGTTGTGTAGTCTATATATATATATATAAAATATAAACCTGATCCAGTGTTGTGTAGTATATATATATATATATACCTGATCCGGTGTTGTGTAGTCTATATATATATATATAAAATATATAAACCTGATCCAGTGTTGTGTAGTCTATATATATATATATAAAATATAAACCTGATCCAGTGTTGTGTAGTCTATATATATATATATAAAATATAAACCTGATCCAGTGTTGTGTAGTCTATATATATATATATATATATAAAATATAAACCTGATCCAGTGTTGTGTAGTCTATATATATATATATATATATATATATAAAATATAAACCTGATCCAGTGTTGTGTAGTCTATATATATATATATATATAAAATATAAACCTGATCCAGTGTTGTATAGTCTATATATATATATAAAATATAAACCTGATGCAGTGTTGTGTAGTCTATATATATATATATATAAAATATAAACCTGATCCAGTGTTGTGTAGTCTATATATATATATATATATATAAAAAATATAAACCTGATCCAGTGTTGTGTAGTCTATATATATATATAAAATATAAACCTGATCCAGTGTTGTGTAGTCTATATATATATATATAAAATATAAACCTGATCCAGTGTTGTGTAGTCTATATATATAAAATATAAACCTGATCCAGTGTTGTGTAGTCTATATATATATATATATAAAATATAAACCTGATCCAGTGTTGTGTAGTCTATATATATATATATATAAAATATAAACCTGATCCAGTGTTGTGTAGTCTATATATATATATATATATAAAATATAAACCTGATCCAGTGTTGTGTAGTCTATATATATATATAAAATATAAACCTGATCCAGTGTTGTGTAGTCTATATATATATATATATATAAAATATAAACCTGATCCAGTGTTGTGTAGTCTATATATATATATATATATAAAATATAAACCTGATCCAGTGTTGTGTAGTCTATATATATATATATAAAATATAAACCTGATGCAGTGTTGTGTAGTCTATATATATATATATAAAATATAAACCTGATCCAGTGTTGTGTAGTCTATATATATATATATATATATATATATATAAAATATAAACCTGATCCAGTGTTGTGTAGTCTATATATATATATATATAAAATATAAACCTGATCCAGTGTTGTGTAGTCTATATATATATATATAAAATATAAACCTGATCCAGTGTTGTGTAGTCTATATATATATATATATAAAATATAAACCTGATCCAGTGTTGTGTAGTCTATATATATATATATATATATATATAAAATATAAACCTGATCCAGTGTTGTGTAGTCTATATATATATATATATATATAAAATATAAACCTGATCCAGTGTTGTGTAGTCTATATATATATATATATATATAAAATATAAACCTGATCCAGTGTTGTGTAGTCTATATATATATATATATATATATATATATAAAATATAAACCTGATCCAGTGTTGTGTAGTCTATATATATATATATATATATATAAAATATAAACCTGATCCAGTGTTGTGTAGTCTATATATATATATATATATAAAATATAAACCTGATCCAGTGTTGTGTAGTCTATATATATATATATATAAAATATAAACCTGATCCAGTGTTGTGTAGTCTATATATATATATATATAAAATATAAACCTGATCCAGTGTTGTGTAGTCTATATATATATATATATATAAAATATAAACCTGATCCAGTGTTGTGTAGTCTATATATATATATATATAAAATATAAACCTGATCCAGTGTTGTGTAGTCTATATATATATATATATATATATATATATAAAATATAAACCTGATCCAGTGTTGTGTAGTCTATATATATATATATATATATAAAATATAAACCTGATCCAGTGTTGTGTAGTCTATATATATATATATATATAAAATATAAACCTGATCCAGTGTTGTGTAGTCTCTCTCTCTCTCTCTCTATATATATATAAAATATAAACCTGATCCAGTGTTGTGTAGTCTATATATATATGTAATATAAACCTGATCCGGTAGCTGCTCCAACTCCTTAGGTGTGGTCTATTAGCCCAGTAAAAGAGAAAATCCTCTTTCTAAGTCACTAATAAAATGATTTGGCCATAAACCCATCCTGAATTCTTCTAAGACTCCAACAAAATTTCACCGGAGTGCAGCTTTAAGAACACTGATGAGGCCGGGCGCGGTGGCTCATGCCTATAATCCCAGCATTTTGGGAGGCCGAGGCAGGTGGGTCACGAGGTCAAGAGATTGAGACCATCCTGGTCAACGAGGTGAAACACTGTCTCTACTAAAAATAGAAAAATTAGCTGGGCATGGTGGTGCGCGCCTGTAGTCCCAGCTACTCGGGAGGCTGAGGCAGGAGAATTGCTTGAACCCAGAAGGCGGAGGTTGTGGTGAGCCGAGATTGTGCCATTGCACTCCAGTCTGGGTAACAACAGCGAAACTCCATCTCAAAAAAAAAAAAAGAACACTGATGAATCAGGGCTGCACGAGAGTCAAGATGACCTTGGTCCTGGTCTCATGTCATTTCGTCGACCACACTCTCACCCCGCCACACGCTCACTTTGGAGGTCATGGCTTCATCCATGCTGCTGTCTACCTGGGGGCCCCCTCTGCCTGTCTCTGGCCCTGGCTGACTGGCAGACACATCTCTCAGAACAGCCTCTGATGCCAGTTGCATCTCCATTCTTGCCCACACACGGTTCAGGGGACTTTCTGTGCCTTTCTTGGTCCTTAGCACAATTTCTTTGTCTCCTCATCTGAGCCCATTATATCTAGATCACACAGTTTCTGGGAGTCTGGGAGTGGCAGTCTCAGGGGCTGGAGCTCATGAGTCCCATCCCTCGGTCCTGTCTTTCTTGAGTCCGCCCCCCTCTACCCCAAGCACTGCTTTGGATTGTTCAGGTTCTGACTTTTAGCCCAGGGTCCCAGTGTGGCACTGGGCATTTTTAATTGCCCACAGCTCTGATAACAGGAGAGTGGATCCTTGGGACCCCAGAGCTGACATCAGTAATTACAGCTTGGGACCTCACCCACCAAACCCAGCCCTTGTGCCTCAACAGAAGGAGAACAGAGGTAGGGGGATGGAGCGGGACCTCTCAGGGAAAATGGCTGAGCTGTCTTGGCATCTGGTTTGACACGCCTCCCTGCTTTACTCATAGGGTTTCAGTTGTTTGACCTATTTCTCAGAATAGAGCTGAGAGCCTCTGGGATTCTTTCTGGTGAACGAGTTGTTATTAGGAAAAAAAGAATCAGGAGGAGTAATGTAAAAACCACAGGTTTACAAAGTGTAAAGTGTCAGCAGTTCTGAGTTAGGATAAGTCAGTTGTAAAGAGAACCACCATGAGTGGAGTGATCTCGGCTCACCCTCCAGCCAACAGGAAGGGAGATGGCACCTCACTGCCCCCAGGCTGGATTCTGAAACTCTTCAGGCTCTAGAAGTACAGTGGGGCTGAGGGCTCCCGTTCACACAGCGTGTCTCCACAGCCCAGCCAGTGCTGTATCCCCTGAGCACTCTGGATGAGCCCATAGTGGCTACACTGCACTCAACTAGACAGATCATCTCAAAGAAGTCCAGACCTCCCAGCAGACTCCTCCTCCCTTCCTCTGCCCTTGTAACCAAGAGTGGCAGGCGTGGACTATGGCTACACCCCTTGGAGAGCTGCCATAATCTTCCAGGAGAATCCAACAGCCTTCTCCCCTAAAGGGGCTCTGCAAATACACATTTTGGGAGTCTCCCAAATAAACTGAGGTCAGGACACTGGTTCTCAGCCCCAATTGCAAATCGAAATCATCTAAGGGGCATTTTAAAAGTGTGAGTGACTGCCCTCTCCCCACAGAGGTGGTCTGGGGCCCAGAGGTTCTGTCAGGCAATTGGGGTTACGAATCTCTGCTTTGAGAGCATAGGAGCAACTCTGGTTCCTGGTTCGTGTCAAAGGCTCACGTCAGAGAAAAAGCAGTCTTGCATCCTCGTCCCTGCATTAGGCCCCAGGAAGGGTGCAGGTGGGTCCTTCACGTGGAGTTATCGGCTCCTGGCCTTTGACCAGGCAGTCCTCGCTATCTAGGCAGTCCACGATGGCCAGTTGGGAGCTGTCTACAGCAAGCCATAGAAACCCAGGCCATTTCCTGATCCTAACATGGGTCTGAACCCTCGCCCCCAGGAAGTGAAACTGAAAGAGCACATGCTTTGGAGCAAAATGCCTGCTACCATTTGCTAGTTCTGTAACCTCAGGCGAGTCTGTGAGCCTCCATCTTCTGCTCTGTGAAGCCTGGAAATACTGCCTCCGTCATGGAATTGATAGGAGAAGGAAAGTGCGTCGAAACAACAAATGGAAATTACAGAAAAATAAAACATCCCCAGTCACATTTTTCTGCTGATGATTTAAAACTAGCAAGTTCATACTATACTTACCTGGCAGGGGAGCATACCATGATCACGAAGGTGGTTTTCCCAAGGCAAGGCTTATCCATTGCACTTTGAATGTGCTGACCCCTGCGATTTCCCCAAATGTGGGAAACTCGACTGCATAATTTGTGGTAGTGGGGGACTCCGTTCATGCTTTCCCCTGGAAAAAAACACCAACAATTCATACTGATGTATAAAAGTCATTTTAAGTGATTTTATTTATTTATTTTATTTTATTTTTGAGACTGAGTTTCGCTCTTGTTACCCAGGCTGGAGTGCAATGGCGCGATCTCGGCTCACTGTGACCTCTGCCTCCTGGGTTCAGGCAATTCTCCTCCTGAGTAGCTGGGATTACAGGCACGCGCCACCATGCCCAGTTAATTTTTTGCATTTTTAGTAGAGACGGGGTTTCACCATGTTGACCAGGATGGTCTCGATCTCTTGACCTCGTGATCCACCTGCCTCGGCCTCCCAAAGTGCTGGGATTAAAGGCGTGAGCCACCACACCTGGCTAAGCGATTTTAATTATGTGAAGACAGACGTGACCCCCTTTCCCCGATCGCAGTATAAACAAAGCTAATAAAGGATACGTAACAAGATATTCGAACCCCAGAAATGTCTGCCAGTGAACTGGCTATTGTGATGCTTGGAAAGATCTAGATTGGTTTGGAATTCCGGAGACACCTCAGGCATAATGGAGAATGGCTTGAATAGAGGAAAGTGTAAGTTTGACCATTTTATTGCCTATTGCCTTATGGGCAAAACTTGATTCCCAATCACAGCCTTCTTGATGCAGCCCCTGCCCACCTTGGGCCCAGTAGGTGTTGTGTCATTGCCACCTCTGCCTCTGATCAGCCCAAGTATCTCGTTTTCCTTTCTCCTTCCCCTTTCCTCTGACAGACAGGGTGGTGTTGCTGTGAGTTCTCATAGAAGCCTCAATAACTGGCTCGTCTCCCTAACGGGATATGTGGCTATCAGAGACTCATTAAAAACAACAACAACAAAAGCCACAACTGCTCTCTTCCTCTGACAGGCACATCACACTGTAATTTTCACAACCACCATTATTGTCCCCAGTTTACAGATGAGGGAAACCGAGGGTCAGGAGGTTCAGTCACTTGCCCCAGTTACATAGCCAGGAAACACTGGGTCCAGGATTTGGACTCAGGCAATTTAGATGCCAGATCCCATCCTCACCACCTTGAAGCAAATTAATGAAAACTTAATAATTATAAAATTATTGAACATTATGAAAACTTTAATAAATATCGTTTGAAAAGGATTCCTTAGGAAAAGTTGAAAGATCTTACATTTGCAAAGTGTTATGGATCAGAGGGCATCTCATTCCTGTTATGTCCCTTTATTCAATACGCAGAACAGTTGGGGGCTACAGTTTTTAAAAATTAAGAATAAAACATTTCTGAGGCAGTGGACATGGAAGACCTTGTCCTTTTATTATGGGTTTTTTGAGAACCCACCTTCATGTAATCAGAGGAGTCTTGGTCATGGAAAATGGACTGAAGTCAAGAGACTGTGTGTTGGTCCCTCTCTCCCTCTCCTCAGTGTGGTCATGGGCAACTCATCTCCACCTTTCTTCCATTTCCCCTCCCATGGATCATAATGCCGTCCTCCCCTGACAGGAACCTGCAGCCGTATGCAAGTACGGTACCATTAAGGCGAATGATGTAGGTCCAGAACAGCCAAAATGCTGGCAATTTCACATGGTTCAACCAAACACAACCCATCATTTATTAATTACTCTCTCGATCCTAATGGCTCTATAAGGTAGTACTATTATTAAGACCCATTTTATAGATAATAGAACTGAGTCTTAACTATACAAAGATTGTTATACATGGGTCTGACTCCAGAGCCCGTGTTTTACCCATTACCGTGGTGAGTTCTAAAATAAAATAGCCAGTGTTGCTATTTTTCCGTTTGACATTAATAATTACTGGATACCGATTACAGTGGCGACTCACTGGTTTGAGTATTACAGGCCCTGAGATGTTCCCATGAATTTCCTTGCTCTCTGGCCCGTTACCCAACTTAAAATGTTCCTTCCCTAGGGGCCAGTCACCAGTAAGGCCACATGTGGCAAACCCGTCCTTGCATAACTGCGTTAGTCATCCTTGAAGAACTGGGTGACGTTTTAACCAAAACATGTTTCTCCTTTATTTATTTGTTGGTAAGAGTCTGGAGGGTTTTTCTGTTTTTTTTTTTTTTTTTTTTTTTTTTACGAATATTATTTGGAGGCAGAACTCAGCAGCCTAATTCCAAGGACCTGGGAAAACGCTTCACTCCTCTTCGAGCCCCGAGGGTGCGGTTGGGCAGGGCTGGGTCCGGTGGGCCGCACACCCATCCCCGGTACTAGCGGTGAAGAGGAAATCTCACGTTTCGCATCTTCAAATTTCCGGATCTGAAATCTGATGCAAGCAGCAATCGTGACAGAGTGAAGAGCGGCGGGATAAGTATTCACAAGGCTGAGCATTCACAGACCTGCGAGGAAGGCGCGAGTGAAAGCTCACAGCACCACGCGGCCCCTCCCGGAAGAGGGCCCGCCCCGCAGAGGCCCGCCCCACGGAGGCCCTGCCCCGCCCCTGCACCGCCGACTTGGTCTCGTCCGCAGCCGTCTCCACCCCGCAGCACGCTGTGGTACGCGCTGCGTTGCGCGCGGCGCAAGATGGCGGCCTCCGTGTGCGGCGCGTTGCTGGGGCTAAGGGTGAGTGGGCGACCCGGCGGGTCCCGGCGAGTCGGGGTGGGGTCCCTAGTTTCCACCTCACGCGCCCTCCCTCCACAGGTGCTGTCCTGTAGCCGAGAGCTGCCTTGCACTTGGCACGCCCTGCACACCTCCGTGGTCTGCGCCAAGGTGAGCACCGCCGGGGCGGGGTCGGGGGCCGGGATCGGGGCTGGGGTCGGGGTCGGGGACGCGGCGAGGGCTAAAAGGGGCGTGGCCTGGGGGTCCGAGGCGAGGCTAGAGTCGGGGCGTGGGGATCTTGGGGTTGGGGTCGGGGAGCAGTGCCAGCTGATTGGGAGAACATGGCTCGGGGTAGGGGTCTGGATGCGGGGTCTCGTGGAGTCACGGCCCCTTTTGCTCCTAGAACCAGGCGGCCCGAGTCCGCGTAAGCAAGGGAGACAAGCCAGTGACCTACGAGGAGGCACACGCGCCGCACTACATCGCCCACCGTAAGGGCTGGCTGTCGCTGCACACAGGTGCGGGAACCTCAGGCTTCCAAAGGGAGCACTCAATACGATTGTGCTGGAAACAAGATGAACACGTGTCACACGTTTCCTTTAACTCGGGAAATAATGCCGGGGTCAGAAATCTATGGAGCCAATTCAAAGGAGACATAAAAAAAGCAGAGACATTTATAGATCAGGATGTTGAATCAAATTTGAAGAGGGATGCAAAACTGACTTTTTCCATATTTTACTTGCATATCTACAGACAAGAATTATTTTGCATTCTTGTCAGTTATCGGTAACTTACTGAGCTGTTAAATAAGCTCAGAGTCAAGGAAAGGAGTGAAGCCCTTATAGAATTTGATAGCATTGAAGAGTGCGTTCTAAGGAATGCGGTTTTCCACTGATGCACAACTTTTTCTCTATAAATATATACAGACGACCCTCATTATTCATGAATTCCATATTTTCAGATTTTACTGGCCAAAATTTATTTTTAAGCCCCAACTCAATACTCTGGACACTTTCAAGGTCACTCTGAGATATGGGTAGAGCAGCCTTCCCCCAGCTGCATGTTCCGAGCTCAGGTGGGCAAGGCTCTGCCTTGTTTCAGTTCTCATACTGTTAAAAGTGTCCTTTTTATGGTCTAGAATTTTGTTTTTGCATTTTTGTCCTTTTTGTTAGTGATTTTGCTGTTTAAAATGGGCCTGCAGTGCTGAAGTGCTATCTAGTGTTCCTAGGCAGGAGAAGGCTGTGAATTGCCTTTGGGAGAACATACGTGTATTAGAGAATTTTTCTTCAGGCATGAGTTGCTCTTGGCCCTAAATTCAGTGTTAATGAATCAACCATATATATTAAGTAAGGTGTCTTTAAACAGAAACAAATGAAACTAGGTTACGTATTGACTTATTAACAAAAATATGGGGCTCAGAGGCTAGAAGGAACCTAACCCTTTATTTCCCCTGGCAGCAATAGTTCAGTATTCACTCAGTGTTGGCAGTGACTGTATAGAACATAAATACTGTGAACTATTGAGAACCAATTGTGTTTTGTTTAGTATAGGAGTTCTCAACTTGGATGTTTGAGATGCATCTAGAGAACTTACTTAAAATACAGATGCTTATCCCCCACTCTATCAGGTTCTGGTCTGAGGTTTGGATGTCTGTGTGCAGACTCTTAATGGACATCGTGAAGGCTGCAGGGGATCCAGGGTTCACACTGAGAATCCACTGGTGGAAGCCCGAGGCCTAGCTCATGAGAAGATTCATGTCCCTAACCTCAAAATAGCTGGTAGCCTCATCTTTCTGGCTCATGGGATGGCCAGTGTTTTTATAAGGCAGCCAAGAAAGGCTGGGAAAGGGGTTAGATGTGGTGGCATCATCTGAGTTTTGTACCCTGACTCAGGCCTCCATCTTCCTTTTTGTAAAAGAAGAATAATGGTAATACCTACTAAACAGAATTGGCTTGAGAATTAATGACATAACATACCTTGAACTTTAAAGCATTGTTTTTCTTACTCTATTAGCAGAAGAGAAGAGAAGAGGGTGGGGGTGAAGGGTGGGATCGTGCTCAGTGCTTTTGGATGTTGACTCTGGAGTTATGGCAGAGCCGTGGGGCAATGAGGTTGACTTGTCTATCATGCCCTTCCCTCTTCAGGTAACCTGGATGGGGAGGACCATGCCGCAGAGCGAACGGTGGAGGATATTTTCCTTCGCAAGTTCATGTGGGGTACCTTCCCAGGCTGCCTGGCTGACCAGCTGGTTATAAAGCGCCGGGCTAACCAGTTGGAGATCTGTGCCCTGGTCCTGAGGCAGTTGCCTGCACACAAATTCTACTTCCTTGTGGGCTATAGTGAAACTTTGCTGTCCCACTTTTTCAAATGTCCTGTGCGACTCCACCTCCAAACTGTGCCCTCAAAGGTTGTGTATAAATATATCTAGGATGATCCCCTTTTTTTGCATCAAGCTGTAACCTGCAGAGAATGGAAATGTAGGAAAGGAATGGAACGTGAGGAAGTACATCCCCTCAGAGGACCGAGGCATGGTCTCAGCTGCTTTTAATAAAGACCCTCTATGTTGTCTTTGCCTCTGTTTTTACTCTTGTATCAGGGAACTAGAGTAGCATTGCTTTGACGGTGCTCCAGGGTTTGCAGGAAGGCTGCTGCCAGTCGTTTCAAGTTTGATTCATAGCTACAGTTTGGTGAGTACCTGTGCCAATCATTCTGTCAAACACTAAAGTTATTTGCTTTCTCTCAAAATGGAAAGATCTATTCAGTGTTACTTTTTAAGAAACAAAACAATATGAACATGTATCAAATTGACTATGAAGCTTTCTTACAATTCTACTCCAGAGAGAACTACTGTGAATTTTATTATATTTTATTCCCAGATGTACTTTTTCACAGGAATACTTTAATGCACACTCATCGATGTTAAACTCTTATTGAGTGCCTATTCTGTGCCAAGCACTCTTCTAAGTGCTTGGGACCCATTAATGTGCAAAACATTTCATTCCAAGATCACTGCCTTTGCGACACTCACATCCTAGTGATAGGGCAGGGAGTGTGAGGCAGCATGGTGCAAGCGCATGAAGGAAGAAGACATGCAGGTAAATGGAGGAAGAGCATTTCAGAAAGTTGCATCCACAAAAGCCAGCACCTGGTGCCAGAAAGTAGCGCAGAGGTTGCTGATCCTGACCTTGACCCTCATATCCTGACCTCATGCTGATCGTGACCATGACCCTAATATCTTTAACCTGACCCTGAGCCTCAACCTAACACCTTTTTTACTCTAAACTTGATAATGGCCCTGACTCTAACCATGACCCTAATGCTGATCTTTACCCAGACCTTGACACGCAGCCTAACCTTCACCCTCCCTCTCACCTAGGCCCTCCCTGAGCACGTGTCTCAATCTGAGTCTGACCCTGACCTTGACTCTGATGCTCACTTTGAACTTCACTCTGAATCTGACCCTGACTCTTACCATGACTGTGTTAGTCCATTTTCATGCTGCTGATAAAGACATACCTGAGACTGAGTAATTTATTTAAAAAATGTTTAATAGACTTACAGTTCCACATGGCTGGGGAGGCCTTGCAATTGTGGTAGAAGCCAAAAGGCACGTCTTAGATAGCAGACAAGAGAGAATAATAACCAAGCCAAAGGGTTTTCCCTTTATAAAATCTTCAGATCTCATGAGACTTATTCACTACCATAAGAATGGGGAAACACCCCCATGATTCAGTTATCTCCCACTGGGTTCCTCCTACAACATGTGGGAATTATGGGAGCTACAATTCAAGATGAGATTTGGCTGGCGACACAGCCAAACCATATCATTCCACCCCTGGCCCCTCCCATGTCTCATGTTCTCACATTTCAAAACCAATCGTGCCTTCCCAACAGTCTCCCAAAATCTTAACTCATTTCAGCATTAACTCAAATTTCCAAAGTCTCATCTGAGATAAGGCAAGTCCCTTCCATCTATAAGCCTGTAAAATAAACAGCAAATTAGTTCCTTACCTCCTAGAGTACACCCCATACAATGGAGGTACAGGCATTGGATAAATACAGCCATTCCAAATGGGAGAAATTGGCCAAAACAAAGGGGTTTAAGGTCTCATGCAAGTCCAGAATCCAGCAGGACAGTTAAATATTAAAGCTCCAACATGATCATTGAATGCAGCTTTTCCAGGCACATGGTGCAAGCTGGCAGTGGCTCCGCCATTCTGGGGTCTGAAGGATGGGGGCCCTCTACACAGCTCCACTAGGCAGTGTCCCAGTGGGGACTCTGTGTGGGGGCTCTAACCCCACATTTCCATCCCACATCACCCTAGCAGAGGCTCTCTGTGAGAGCCTCAGCCCTGTAGCAAACTTCTGCCTGAACATCCAGGCATTTCCATATATCCTCTGAAATCTAGGCAGAGGTTCCCAAACTTTGATTCTTGACTTCTGTGCACCTGAAGGCTCAACACCACATAAAAGCTGCCAAGGCTTGGAACTTAATTGGAACTTGGACCATGCTTTGAAGCCATGGCCAAGCTGTAACTTGGTCCCTTTTAGCCATGGCTAGAGCAACTGGGATGTAGGGCACCAAGTCCCTAGGCTGCACACAGCAGGTGAGCCCTGGACCTGGCCCACAAAATCATTTTTTCCTCCTAGGCCTTTGGGCCTGTGATGGGAGGGGCTGATGCAAAGGTCTCTGATACGCCCTAGGGATTTCCCCATTGTCTTGGCAATTAATATTTGGCTTCTCATCACTTATGCAAATTTCTACAGCTGGCTTGAATTTCTCCTCAGAAAATGGGTTTTTCAGCTGGGCATAGTGGCTTGGCTCACACCTGTAATCCCAGCACTTTGGGAAGCTGAGGCGTGTGGATCACTTGAGGTCAGGAGTTCACGAACAGCTTGATCAACACGGTGAAAGCTAGTCTCTACTAAAAATATAAAAATTAGCTGAGTGTGTTGGTAGGCACCTGTAATTCCAGCTACTCAGGAGACTGAGGCAGAAGAATCACTTGAACCTGGGAGGCAGAGGTTGCAGTGAGCTGAGATGGTGCCACTGCACTCCAGCCTGGTGACAGAGCAAGACTCCCTCTCAAAAAGTGGAGGCAGGGGAGGGGGTGGATTCCTTTTCTATCCTATCACATCATCAGGCCTCAAATTTTTTCAACTTTTATGCTCTGTTTCCCTTTTAAAATTAAATGCTTATAACAGCACCTAAGTCACTTTTGAATGCTTTGCTGCTTAGAAATTTCTCCTGCCTGATAACATAATTCATCTCCCTTAAGTTCAAAGTTCCGCAAATCTCTAGGACAGGGGCAAAATGCCTCCAGTCTCTTTGTTAAAACATTGCAAGAGTCACCTTTACTCCAGCTCCCAACAAGTTCCTCATCTCCATCTGAGACCACCTCAGCCCATATTTTATTATCCATATCATTATCAGCATTTTGGTCAAAGCCATTCAACAAATCTCTATGAAGTTCCAAACTTTCTTAGTTTTTCTGTCTTTGTCTGAGCCCTCCAAACTGTTCCAACCTGTGCCTGTTACTCGGTTCCAAAGTCGTTTCCACATTTTTTGGGTATCATTATGGTAGCACTCCACTCTGCTGGTACTGATGTATGACATTAGTCTGCTTTCACACTGCTGATAAAGACATACCCAAGACTGGGTAATTTATAAAGAAAATAGGTTTAATAGACTTACAGTTCCACGTGAATGGGGAGGCCTCACAATCATGGTGGAAGGCAAAAGGCGCATCTTACACAGCAGCAGGCAAGAGAGAATAATAACCAAGTGAAAGGGATTTCCCTCTTATAAAATCATCAGCTCTCATGAGGCTTTTTCACTACTGTGAGAACAGTATGGGGGAAACTGTCCCCATTATTTTCCCATCTGGTCCCTCCCACAACATGTAGGAATTATGGGAGCTACAATTCAAGATGAGATTTGGTGGGGGACACAGCCAAACAGTATCAGTGACTGACCCTGACCTCATCCTCACTCTAGCACTGATGCACACTTTGACTCTGACCATGACCCTCACCCAGACACCTATCATGACCTTGACCAGGAACATGGAAGTCATGTAAATCTGACCCCCCACTCATCTCTAACCCTGACTCTGGCCCTGACCTTGGCCCTATCTCTTACACCAATCTAACCCTGCCCTTGACCTGATTCTCACACTCAGCAGTGCTGACACTGGTTGTCATTCAGGCCCTAGGACTCCCCTGTTCCTTGACCCTGGCCCGAAGCAGTTTCTCACCCTGACCATAATCCATGTGTGGATCATGACTGATACTGACCCTCAACCAGATTGTAAACTCAGCTTGACCCTGACTTCATCTCTCACCTTTTCCCTGACTCTCACATTCCACTTAATCATTCCCTAACCTTCACACTGACCCCAGCCCTGCACGTGAGTTGGTCATGACCCTGACCCTTCTAACCTTCACTCTGACATGAATGTTTTCTCTTACCCTCACTCTGACATTAACTTGACTGTGAGCTCCACTCTATCACTGATAACTGAACCTCATTAGAACTTGATCATGTTCCTGACCTTCACCATGCTCCTGACTCTGACCTTGACTTTTATCTTCAACCTGATTTTCCTCACTCTGAATAGGACCCTTACTCTGACCCTCACTTCCTCTCCTCTCACCCTGACCCTTGCAATAATTCTGACCCTGATGTTCAAACTGACATAATTTGACACTGACTTTGACCCTGAGCCGAACACCCTGATTCTTACCTTTATGCTGACCTTGACCCTGACTCTCACATAGACCCTGACCATGAGCCTGAACCTGGCACCAAATCACACACTCACTCTCACCCTCTGACCTTCAACTTGAGCCTGACTTCACCCTTACCCTGCACCTAACTTTAAACTGATTCTAACCCTAATTCTTTCCCTCACCCAAATTTGTTCCTGCACTTGAAATTTGAGTTTTGTGGGTCAGAAGTCAGCCATGGGTCTCACTGTACTAAAATCAAGGGGTTGGCAGGGATGCATTCCTTTCTAGAGGCTCTAGGGGATAGTCAGTTTCCTCACCATTTCCAGCTTGTAGCGGCTGCCTACGTTCTATGGTCTGTGGCCCCTGCCTCCATTTTCAAAGCCAGCAGTAGTAGGTCAGATCCTCACTTTACATCACTGAAGATTGTTCTCTGGCTTTTCTCTTCCACTTTTAAGGAGATTTTTCTTTTCTTTTCTTTTTTCGGCAACCTTCCTCTGTTGCCCAGGCTGGAGTGCAATGGCATGATTTCGGCTCACAGCATCCTCTGCCTCCGGGGTTCAAATGATTCTCCTGCCTCAGCCTTCTGAGTAGCTGGGATTACAGATGCACATCACCACATCTGGCTAATTTTTGTATTTTTAGTAGAGATGGGTTTTTGCCATGTTGGCCAGGCTGGTCTTGAACTTCTGAGCTCAAGCAATCTGCCCACCTCAGCCTTCCAAAGTGCTGGGATTACAGGTGTGAGCCATCATGCACGGCCAGGATTTGGGGTTATTTTGGATCCACCTGAATAATCCGGGGCCTTTTACTACCTCAAGGTAAAAGGATTAGCAACCTAATCAAATTTGCCATGTAACAGATGTTCAGAGGTCCCAGGGATTAAGACATGGGCATCTTTGGGGGCCATTATTCTGCCCTTTCTCTGATCTGACCTACGTTCTGACATTGACCCTGACCATGAAGTTCAACTTGACCTTTTCTCTGATCCTTACAGTGAATTTGACTGTCACCTTGTCCTGACTGGCATCATGATTCTTAATGTGGAAGGTGTGACCTGACCCTCACCCCAACTCTGACCTTGTCCTTGACTAGGAATAGACTGAGGGAGATCTGTGGGGATCGCTCCCATGTGAGGCCCCTAGGAAATGGGGCTCGCCATACGGTGAGCTTGAGCCTGGACACAGATCCCCGGTTGGGGGAGTCAAGCTGAGGGAAAGCAGGAACCGAGAGGGACTATGCTATTCAAAATAATTAACAGACATTACTTTATGGATATGAGGACTTGGGAGGCATTGCGTCCACTTTCGGCTCCTTATGGTTTATTGCCTGATTGTGTTCATTTTGGACCATTGTTACCTTCATTGTGAAATATTAACAAGTATTTACACTTGGTAACTTACTTACCGTAACTTACTGGGTATAACTGTAACTTACCATAACTTACTGGGCATAACTGTAACTTGCTTACAATTGTTAAGTACTTACTGGACGTAACTTACTTGCTGGATGTAACTTACTTGCCTTGACTTACTGGGCGTAACTTACTTACTGTAACTTACTGGGCATAACTGACTTACTGGGCGTAACTTAGTGGGCGTAACTTGCTTACTGTAACTTAAGTATGTTGATCTGGCATAAACAACATTAACTTCAGAAAAGTATATAATGGAACATATTGCAAAAATAAAATTGCTCCTTGGACATAGCCTAAGCCAGCCCTCCAGACTCCGCTTTTTTTTTTTCTTTCACTTCCACGCACTCTCTTTCTCAGGTTGAACGAGACATCTATGTCGGCGGTCTCGGGGACTCCCGCAGGTCGGTAGCCCCCCGGCAGATGTGCTGGACCCCAACAATAGACCTTCACCCTGACAGTCACCATGACCCTCTACTGACCTTGACAGTGACTCACTGATTCCAGCCCTCATGCTGACCCTGACCCTATTCTCAACTTTACCTTTATTCTGAACCTTATCCTCACTGTGACCCTGACCCTAAATCTCAACTTGACTGTGGTTGGCTGAATAATAGCTCCCACAGATATGCATGTTTCAGTTCCCAGAAACTGTGAATATGGTACTTTGCCAATATGATTAAGAATCTTAATACAGGTGGGTGTGGTGGCTCACGCCTGTAATCTCAGCACTTTGGGAGGCCAAGGCAGGCAGATCACCTGAGGTTAGAAGTTCAAGACCAGCCTGGCCAACATGGTGAAACCCTGTCTTTTAAAAAAATAATAATAAAATAAAAGAATCTTAATACAAAAAAATTAGCCTGATGTGGTTGTGTGCACCTGTAGTCCCAGCTATTTGGGAGTCTGAGGTTGGAGGATTGCTTGCTTGAGCCTGGGAGGTTGAGGTTGCAGTAAACTGTGATCATGACACTGCACCCCAGCCTGGATGACAGAGAAAGACTCTGTCTCTTAATTAATTAGGCCACACATGCTTGTAATCTCAGCACTTTGAGGGGCCGAGGTGGATGGATCATTTGAGCCCAGGAGTTTGAGATTAGCCTGGCCAACATGGTGAAACCCCATCTCTACTAAAAATACAAAACTTAGCTGGGCATGGTCGTCCACGTTTGTAATATCAGCTACTCGGGAGGCTGAGGTGGGAGGATCGCTTGAACCTGGGAGGTGGAGATTGCAGGGAGCTGAGATTGCACCACTGCACTCCAGCCAGGGTGACAGAGAGAGACTCTGTCTCAAAATAATAAATAAAAAGGTAAAAAAATTGTTTTAAAAATTTTCTAAAAAGAGACAGGAGTGGCCGGGCGTGGTGGCTCACACCTGTAATCCCAGCACGTTGAGAGGCCAAGGCGGGTGGATCACGAGGTCAAGAGATTGAGACCATCCTGGTCAACATGGTGAAACCCCATCTCTAATAAAAATACAAAAAATTAGCTGGGCATGGTGGCGCGTGCCTGTAATCCCAGCTACTCAGGAGGCTGAGGCAGGAGAATTGCCTGATCCCAGGAGGCGGAGGTTGCGGTGAGCCGAGATCACGCCATTGCACTCCAGCGTGGGTAACAAGAGCAAAACTCTGTCTTAAAAAAAAAAAAAAAGACAGGAGCTCATTATGTTGCCCAGACTGGTCTTGAACTCTTGAGCTCAGGTGATCCTCTTGCCCCTGTCTTGTTAGGATTACAGGCATGAGTTATCACTCCCGCCAAAAAGAAGAGTCTTGAGATAGGGAGATTGTTCTGGATTATCTGGGTGAGCTCATTGTAATGACAAGGGCCCTATATTAGTCGGTGTTCTCCAGAGAATAAAAAAAACAAAAGTATGTTTTTTTTACGACTATGTGTCGATTTGAGAAATATATCTTAAGAAATTTGCTCAGGCCAGGTGCAGTGGCTCACGCTTGTAATCTCAGCACTTTGGGAGACTGAGGTGGGTGGATCACCTGAGGTCAGGAGTGCTTGACCAGTCTGGCCAACATGGTGAAACCCCGTCTCTACTAAAAATACAAAAATGAGCCAGGCATGGTGGCAGGTACCTGTAATTCCTCTACTTGGGAGGCTGAGGCAGGAGAATTGCTGGAACCCAGGAGGCAGAGATTGCTGTGAGCTGAGACCACACCATTGCACTCTAACCTGGGCAACAAGGGTGAAACTCTGGCTCAAAAAGAAAAAAAAGAAAGAAAAAGAAATTTGCTCACATGATTGTGGAGGCTTTGTGGTTCCAAAATCTGATAGGCAGGCTGGCAGGCTGGAGACCCGGGGAAGAGCTGCAGTTTGGGTCCAGAAACAGCCTGCTGGTGGAATTCCTTCTCGGAGAGGGAGGCCAGTCAGTCTGCGTTCTGTTCAGGCCTTCGACTGCTCACCCCAATTATGGGAAATAATTTCCTTTACTCACGATTCACTAATCTGAGTGTTATTCTAATTAAAAAAAATACTTTTGAGGGGGCAAAAAATAATAAGAAAAAAGAAAAAAAGGAAAAAACTTTCACAGAAGTGAATAATTTTCTTTCTTCTTCTCCTTCTCTTCCTTCCTTCCTTCTTCTCCTCCTCCTCCTCTTTTTTTTTTTTGGACAGAATCTTGCTCTGTCACCAGGTTGGAGTGCAGTGGTGGTGTGATCTCTGCTCACTGAAACCTCTACCTCCCAGGTTCAAACAATTCTTGTGCCTCAGCCTCCACAGTAGCTGGGAGTACAGGTGTGCACCACCATGCCTGGCTAATTTTTGTATTTTTAGTAGAGACGGGGTTTCACCATGTTGGCCAGGCTGGTTTTGAACACTCAGCCTCAGGTGATCTGCTCACTTTGACCTCCCAAAGTGCTGGGATTGCAGGCCTGAGCCACCGTACCTGGCCAGAATAATGTTTCATGAAATATCTGTGCCCAATGGCCCAGTTAAGTTGACACATAAATGCTAATCACTACAAGTCCTTCTAAGGGAAAGAGGAGTAGGATGGTCAGAGTTAAAGGAGATGTGACTAGAGATAAAAATAGAGTAGAAGAGAGAGGGAGAGAATGATGGAGGAGGAGAAAGAAGAATTTGAAGATGCTTCCCTGCTGGGATTGACGTGGGAGGGAGATGAGCCATGAAATGCAAGGGGCCTCTAGAAGCTGGAAAAGGCAAGGAAAGAAATTCTCTCCTAGGGCCTCTCCAGAAGGAACACAGCCCTGCTGATACATTTTAGACCTATCTTGAGTAGTAACTATCGGGCTGGTGGTTGCAGGAGGTAAGGGGATTTACCTAGACTGTTGTATATAAAGGCAGACTTATTAGGGAAGTTATGAAAATACTTTCAAGATTGCAATGGGAAGTGCAGCAGAGAATGGAGAATGTGTTGCCTGAAAAGAGGCAGGGACTGCAAGGAAGTTTTGTTTTGTTTTTTTTTGAGATGGAGCCTCACACTGTTGCCCAGGCTGGAGTGCAGTGACTTGATCTTGTCTCGCCGAAACCTCTGCCTCCCTGGTTCAAGCAATTCTCCTGTGTCAGCCTCCCAAGAAGAGGGGATTATAGGCACCTGCCACCACACCTGGTTAATTTTTGTATTTTTAGTAGTGATGGGGATATTGGTCAGGCTGGTCTTAAACTCCTGACCTCAGGTGATCCACCTGCCTCAGCCTCCCAAAGTGCTGTGATTACAGGCGTGAACCACCATGCCCAGCTTTGGAAGGAAATTTCATAGGGTTGTGCTGGAGGGGGCTGCATGCAGAATGAGGTCATTGTGCCCTGGGGATGAGGTCATGGTGCCCATGGGATGAGGTCATGGTGCCCATGGAATGAGGTAGAGATCATTGTTTGTAATTAGTCATCTCTTAGAACAATTGTTTCTTGTTCTTCCCCGCCTAGAGCCCTCCCCACCTCAGGGCCCTCCCCACCTCAGGGCCCTCCCCACCTCAGGCCCCTTCCTCAGAGTTGCTTACTTATCTTCTCAGGACGCCACACTTCTGATCTCCACAGCTGTAAGGTAATAAATGTGTATTGTTTAGGCGGTCAGGTTTTTCACTCCTGTAGCTCTGGAGCAGGAAGGAGTGGCACCAGCGGCCTCTTCACTCCCACAGCTCAGCGAGTGGGAGAATGTCACAGCTCTTATTCCTGCCGCCCATAGCTCAGTGAACAGGAGTGTTACAGCTTTTTAGTTCCCGCGGTTCAGTGAGTTCTGGGTTCTTGTCCTGCAACCCCCAAGAGGAATAAGGTCTGGGGACACCAGACAGTGAGTAAGGCAGAGTAGAGTTTTATTGGACAACAGAAAGAAAGCTCTCAGCAGTGAGAGGGTACCCAAAATCAGGTTACTGTCTGTGAGGCTGAGTCCGGGATTTTTATGAGCTTAGAATGGGGGAATGTGTGCTGATTGGTCCATGGGCAGGCTTGGAAAAGGCACCATTCATTTGGTTAAAAGGCATCATTAAGAAGGAACCAATCAAGAGAGAATAGGTAAGATGGAGATGAAAGTTCTCACTCTGGTCATGGACTCTATCCAGAATTGGCAGCTTGGTTTTTTGGTTTTCAGGCTTCAGACTGTCCTTGGCCTGAACGTGGAGTTTCCTCAGGGACCTGTCCCTGTCTAGGAATCTGCCTGTCTCCTGTCACTGTCAGTAATGTGTTACAGCAGCAAGAGGAAACTAATATACTACTCAACCTCTGGATGTCAACTTAAAAATCATTTCTGTTTAAATTTGTAAAACAAACATTAATTGAGAGCCACTCAGTAACACTCACTGGGCTTACAGCAGCCACGTTCTGAGATGGATCTCCATAGTCTCTGACCCCCTTCTGTAGATTTCCTTGTAGCACTGATCACAAATGCTAATGGAAGAGTGATCTGATGGCTGTTTAATATCTGTATCCCTGTGCCCCTAGACAGTAGGCTCTGTGAGTATTGCCACTGTAGTCCAAGTTTCCAGGAGACCTGAAGGAAGGGGCTAAATGTGGGGTTTTGGGTCCTGCGTCAGCACAACGAAGGTGGTGGGTGAGGACTCACTTGGATTCCCATTTGCCCAGGCTCTGTCCTGGAGGGGGCAGAAGGGAAGGAGCGAGGGAAAACCTGCCCAGGCCACTGGATACCTTTGGCCTATGAAGTCAGTGTGGGCGTCAGTGTGGAACAACTGACTTTCTGGGATGGGGGCAGGGAAGGCATCTGCCAATTTCTATGGCGTAAATGCTGCTGACACAGCTGATTTCTAGACACCACTTTCCCGAAAGTGGAGTTGGTAAGTTTAGAGTGTGTTCTCTGATACCAACCAATTCTTCAGATTTTTCTGACACCATCTGGGTGTCCAACAACTTAAGAAATAAAAATGAAATCTTAACCCCCCCAGCCAACTGAATGAACTCTCCTTTTGGCCAAGGAGACCCCAAAGAAACCTTGAAAACAGTTCCAGGCCATGACAGGATGGGAGGTTGGACACACCTTGTTATACCCCCCACCAACCATGATGAGGCTTTTTTTCCCTAAGGGCTAAACAGAACCATCAACCAGTGGCTGCTGCTGCCCCTTCTTTTGTGGTTTGGGCACAACCATCACCAATCAGAAAGTGGTTTTGACCAGTAAGAGTTTTTATGTCCTCTGCTTCACTTTTTTATGTCAGAGTGCTGGAAAACTCCACCTTCAGATAATGCTAACACCACCGTTTTTGAACACGGTTCCTTATAAAGGCATGAAGCTCAACTGCGTGTGTCCATGCTTCTACGTTCATAAATATTCATGACTCCTTCTATAGCTTATTGAATATGTATATTTGGCCACACCATTCAGCATAAATCCCTGTCTCATTGTTCCACCTTTGAAGTGTCTGTTTCTGGCTTCTGGACCCAGGCTGTGCTCCCCAGCCTCTCAGAATGGCTGCCCTGGGGGCTGCAACCCTTTGTGAGAAATCAAGCTCTCCTTTCCACGTTTATCAATCTCATTATTCTTCTTTGGTTGACAACTTCATTTCAATTCTGACACTAATCAGCCAGATTAGCATTAGACCCCACAAGTTAAATGGCTCAGTTCCATAAAACTGCCCCCACTTCAGACACCAAGGCCACCCATACCTCTGTCCAGCTGACTTCAAATTGGGGGTTTCTACAACACCCTCCTTATATTTGATAATTTGCTAAAATGGCTCATGAAAATCAGGAAAACACTTTTACTTACATTTGCTGGTTAATTATATTTAAAAAGACTTTTTTTAGAGATTGAGTGTCAGGATATTGCCCAAGCTGGTCTCAAACTCCTGGCCTCAAACGATCCTCCCCCCTCAGCCTCCCAAATGTTGTGATTATAGGCATGAGCCATTGCACCCAGCCTACTAGCTTATTACAAAGGATACAACTTGAGAACAGACAAATGGGAAGCATGCATAGGGCAAGCTATGCCGGGAGGGGTACGAAGCTTCCCTGCCCTCTCTGGAGGCATCACCCTCCTATCCTCAATGTGTTTGCTAATCCGGAAGCTCTTGGAATCTCATTGTTCAACAGTTTTTATAGAGTTCACTCTCCAGCTCCTCCTCCTTCCCAGAGGTCAGTGGGTAGAGCTGAAAGTTCCCGCCCTCTAATCACTTGGTCTTTCTGGTGACCAGCCCCCTCCTGAGGCTAACAACCCCACTCTAAGTGGGGTTCATCTCATTAGCATAAACTCAGGTAATCGGAAAAGGTTTGTTATGAGTAACAAAAGATGCTCTATCACTCAGGAAATTCTAAGTGTTTTAGAAACTCTGCCAGTGTACGAAGCTCAAACATAGATATTTGACTATACCAGAGGAAAAGGTATGCTGTAGCACAAAACATCCTCAAGAAGATGTTCACATTCAAATTAAATACAAATAATTATGCACACTGACCTGCTGGTTGAAATAAAAAAATAATTAGATGTGATTGGTTTTGTTTTATTTTATTTTATTTTTCTGAGACAGGGTCTGGCTCTGTTGCCCAGGCTGGAGTACAGTGATGTGATCTCCTCTCACTGCAACCTCCACCTCCTGGGCTCAAGCAATCCTCCCATCTCAGCCTCCAGAGTAGCTGGGACTACAGGCACATGCCACCACACCAGTTAACTTTTATATTTTTTATAGAGATGGGGTTTTGCCATGTTGCCCAGGCTGGAGATGTGATTGGTTTTAAATAGGTATTACCTTTGTTTTAAAAAAATTTCACTGTAAGTTTTACAATTTAATTGTTAATAACAGGTTAACTGCGAGAAATAAAAATAAAATTCTAGGCCCCAGCTGACTGAATGGATACTCTCTTGACCAAGGGAACCCCAGAGAAACGTTGGAAGACTGAATGAATATCTAGGCTGTTCTCAAACTCCTGGGGTCAAGCAATCCACCTGCCTTGGCCTCCCAGTGTTGGGATTACAGGCCTGGCCACCTTCCCTGGCTTGACTATTGTTTATCTACGCACAGGTCTTAGCAGAATTCAGACCCCTCCTGTAATTCGAACTTTGTGGTCTTTTATTAGTTTTACAAAGGTGACTTCCATCCCCAGATAAGTGTGTGTGTGGGGGGGTAGTTTTGGGAAGGGACTATTGTTGTCTTTCTTTCTTTGTTTTAGAGACCGGGGTTTCTCCATGTTGGTCAGGCTGATCTCAAACTCCCGACCTCAGGTGATCTGCCTGTCTCAGCCTCCCAAAGTGCTGGGACTGTAGGCATGAGCCACCGGGCCCGGTCAGGTTTCACTTTTTATTAAAATGAAATAACATGTCCCTGAGCACCTGCCTATTACCTTTGTTTTAAGGTTAAACTGCACACTAAACTCCTTCCATGGAAAGCCTGGAATGAGTAAAGACTAGAAGCAAGATGGAATCAGTTATGTCTCTCACTGTCATAATTTTTGCAAGGGCAGTTTCAGTAAGGTCTGTTTAGAGCACCTAGCTATTGGCAGCCACTCTGGTGGTGTACATGGTGAAAAACGACAGTGACAATAATGGTAATGGTGGTAGTGATGAAGACAGTGATGACCACGGCGATGAATCGGCCCATCCCACTGGGCAGCACTGCACTGGTGAGGGATGTCGCCCCCCCCACTCCCCGCCCCTATATCCAGAACCTTTTCTTTTATAGCCCTCCCAACTCCAGGACAGTCTTCCTGTGGGGAGACGGGAGGTCATCACTGTTTGAAAGGGAAACCTTTGAGCAGAGTGAGATGGAAACAGTGAGGACTTCTATGCTCACCTACAGAAAGAATGCCCTGGAGTAATATGAGGACGTTGCAGAATAAGTATGTAGCAGAATGAGTAGCCGCGGAATGAGGTTGGTTCTAAGCCCTCTCCAGTCTCTGAACAAATTATTCCAGTTGAGTTGCACTGTCAGCGATACCATTTGCTGTAACAGAACTTATAGTCAGTGTCTCCAGTATACGACTCAGTGCGTGTGGGCACAGAGCAGATCTGGGAGAGTCCCGTCAAGCCCATGGCTCACTCAATGGATGATGCTTTACTGAGAACCTGTGATGTGCCTCGATCTAGCTGGTGTTCTGAGGACCTTGAGAGGATCCCTCTCAGGGATGGTTACCAAGGAGCTCCTGGTCTCTGGAAGAAGCAGACACACCTTCAAACAATTACAACACCATGCTGTGGGCGGGGACCAAGAGAAGAGTGGCGACTCCACCTGGAGGAGTGAGCCACCATGCCTGGCTTGTGTAGTAAATTTCTGTTCAACTCTGTTGGCTTATCCATTTCTTTATACACATGCAGACATCCAGAAAGTAACTTTAAGCTCTGGTTAGTATCCAATACTGTCTTTTGTTGCTCAGGAATTCAGGCCTGGTTTGGCAACTGGGAGCTCTTTCCATTGGCTCCTGTTCTTTGATTTTTTTCTTTCATTTTGAGATGGAGTTTTGCTTTTGTTACCAGGCCAGAGTGCAATGGCATGGTCTCGGCTCATTGCAACCTCCACCTGCCAGGTTCAAGCAATTCTCCTGCCTCAGTCTCCTGAGTAGCCGGGATTACAGGTGCCTGCCATCATGCCCAGCTGATTTTTTTGTGTTTTTAGTAGAGATGGGGTTTCACCATGTTGGTCAGTTAGAGGTCTAGAACTCCTGACCTCAGGTGATTCACCTCCCTGAGCCTCCCAAAATGCTGGGATCACAGGCCTGAGCTACTGTACCCAACCATTGGCTCCTGTTTTACTTTGACTTAATGAAGCAACATTGTTCATCTGGGGTAATACCCGAGGTTTGTCACCTCAGGCCCAGGAAATCAAGGATGTGGACATACACGGAGTGAAGTTAAGAGCAGAGGTTTGAC
Source organism: Callithrix jacchus (assembly GCF_049354715.1). Classification (NCBI taxonomy): domain Eukaryota; kingdom Metazoa; phylum Chordata; class Mammalia; order Primates; family Cebidae; genus Callithrix; species Callithrix jacchus. The sequence goes on along the minus strand of NC_133512.1, from coordinate 12,020,133 downwards.
AGGTGAAAGAAGGAGAGACTGGCTTGGGGAGGCGGGGTCTGATTTACGCAGGGCCCAAAGATTGTTTGGACCAGGGGTGACATTTACATAGCACAGGAAGAAGCTGGCTACCCCACCCTAATCTTATTATGCAAATAAATTTTCTACTCAGCTGCTGCCATGTTGTCTGCTCCTTACCTTACACGTGGTTGACAAGGAAAAGGGAAGATGGAGCCGCCATGTTGAACATGCCCAGCCCCCAGGTAGCCCTTTCCTATTGGCACAGCTGCTGGCATTCACCCGTGTGAGCTCCCAGCTTGCTCGTCTGTTATCTGCAGCTCGATTTTATAGGCTGCTCTTTGTTAGAAAAGAAATGATTTTGGGGCTGCTTTTCATTAAAAGGGAAACCTTACTGAGGACTTCCTTACTCTCACTGCCTGCTTAGATAACTTCTTTTAACTCCTTTTAAAATTTTTATTTATTATTATTATTTTTTTAGAATAATTCAGTCTCTGTAGAGACTGTCAAAAATTGCCAACGCTGACTATATCTCAGGTCGTCATGGCGGGGATGGCGGGGTATTGGGAAAGGTTTTCAATTAGCAATAACGGCGCCTCGGACACACCCCATTGGCTGCCCTACTGCCACTGCGCAAAGGCTTTAACTCCTGTATCATGAATTTCATCTATTTTTTTCCTGAACACCTTTTAACTTTTTTTTGTTATTTTTCATCCTTTGTTGAATGCCTGAAGACTACACTTTTTGAGAGTTCGAGATGATCGTAGCTCATATATTTACTGTCCCAGCCCTAGTACCAACCATTTCTTCAAACAGCCCTGATTCCTTTTATTAAAGAATGATATTAGCTGGGCGTGGCAGCTCATGCCTATAATCCCAGAACTTTAGGAGGCTGAGGCAGGATGATCACTGAAGCCCAGGAGTTTGAGACCAGCCTGGGCAACGTAGTGAGACCCTGTCTCTACAAAAACAAAAACAAAATTAGCTGAGCATGGTCACGCACACCTCTAGTCCCAGCTACCTTCGAAAGCAGAGGCAAACTCCTTAAGCCCAGGAGTTTAAGGGAGCAGTGAGTCCTGATCACACCATTGCACTTCAGTCGGGGCAACAGTGAGACCCTGTGTCAGCAAAAATAATAATAATAAATATGGCTTTCCAGATTTCCTTTTTCTTTTTTAAAAAATTAATTAGAGTTGGGGTCTCACTATGTTGTCCAGGCTGGTCTCAAAGTCTTGGATTCAAGCAATCCTGACTCAGCCTCCCAAAGTGTTGGGATTACAGGTGTGAGCCACCATGCTTAGCCTAATTTGTTTCTTTCTAATGCTAATTAATATTCTGTTGCATGAATATACCCCAATTTGCTCATACACTTTTGGGAGCAAAACTTGCCTCTTCTAACTTTGTTCCAGTGGTTGAAGATCTGTGAATGAACTGACAATAGACACACTAACAGAGGGACACTACTTGGCTTCTTTTCTCACAAGTGTCTTTGTGGGACATAATGCACCAAATGGCGCATCCAGTTTTCAAAGAGGTGAAAATACCTCAAAGACAATGAACAGGATTAGAATTTGATCCTGTGAGATTCTAAAATCTTAAGCGTGAGTTATCTGTTGTTTTCCATTGAAACATAAAATTTTCTCTACAGTCACCCTTATTTTTGGTTAAATATAATCAAAGTACAATTATTCTTGCTTGCAAAGTAAGTCTAGATTAGACTTAGATTTTGCCTGATTATTTATGTAAGTGCAGTAAGAATGGTAACCATATAGGTCTTTTTAAGTTGGCTTTGCTGGGACTTTTCATAAGGAATGTTAGCTTGAGGCTGGGCATGGTGTCTCACACCTGTAATCAGCACTTTGGGAGGCCAAGGTGGGGGGATCACATGAGCCCAAGAGTTTGACCATCCTGGCCACATAGTGAATGAAACCTGTCTCTAAGAAAAAAAAAAAAAAAAAAAAAAAAAAAAAGGAACGTCAGGTTGGACTTTCGAAACCTGTCTTGAGGCTAGGAAGCCAAGCCAAGAATCTATTACGAGACTTCACCTGCAGTAACTATAGATTTGGGTGAATTCTTCTCTTCTTGAAGTCCCCAAAATATCCTGTTTTCTGGTCTTTCAGGAAGTGACCATCTCTACTCACTTGTTAGGTTTGGAACTCTTTAATTTGGGTATGAGGCTCCCCGTCACACAGAGGGTTTTGTGAACATTGGTTCTGTAAAGTCGACCTTAGCTCCTTAACGCTGTCCAGTCATATCCTATGTACATCATTCTCAAATGGGACTTTACAGTCAATGCATTAGTAATATTACCAATTTGCCCAATGATGTTCTGTTACAAGGTAGAGATATTACTGAATTTATGCAAATAACTATATAGCCACGAAACTAAGAGTATCCAATAAGAGTTTCTAAATTCTGGAGGGATCAGGCAGGGAGAAAAAGATAAGTATTTCATTTCTGTTTATAAAAGTATAGTCTCCCAAAGTGTTATAAGATATAGTTAGCTTAAGAGAAAAGGCTTCTTTAAATCCAGAAAATAGAACATTAAAGAACCAGCAATATCTGGGTGTGGTGGCGCATGATCTCAATTACTCAGGCAGCTGAGGTGGGAGGATGCTTCAATCCAGGAGTTCAAAACCGGTGTGGACAACATAGTGTGGACTCCATCTCTACCCCACCAAAAAAAAAAAAAAACAAAAAAAAGCCGGGCGTGGTGGCATATGCCTGTATTCCTAGCTACTTGGGAGGCTGGGGCAGAAGGATTGCCTGAGCCCAAAAATTCAAGGTTGCAGCGAGCTATGATGGTACCACTGTACTCCAGCCTGGGACACAGAGCAAAATGCTGACTATAATAATAAGAGGCCAGGCAAGGTGACTCATGCCTGTAATCCCAGCACTTTGGGAGGCCAAGGTGGACGGATTGCTTGAGGTCAGGAGTTCGAGACCAGCCTGGCCAACATGGTGAAATGCCAGTCTCTACTGAAAATACAAAAATTAGCCAGGTGTGGAGGCACACACCTGTAGTCCCAGCTACTGGGGAGGCTGAGGCAGGAGAGTGGCTTGAACCTGGGAGGTGGAGGTTGCAGTGAGCCGAGATCACACCACAGCACTCCAGCCCGGGCAACAGAGTGAGACTCCATCAAAAGCCAAAAAACCAAAAAACAACCCCAACCCAAAAGATGTAAATTGGCTAAGCTTAAGATCTGATGAAAGTTCATTATAATGCAACTGGCAAGGAAATTTGGTTGTTTCTGTGGCATACAACATTGAAAATACTAAGTAGCATTATGACTGATAACATTACACTGGGACATACCTTGGATAGGGAGGACGTTGACAAACTTCCAGGAACTTGACAGCTTCTGAAACAATAACATTTTACTAATTCAAATATAACCTAGAGAAGATTATTCATTCTCTCTCTCTCTCTCTCTCTCTCTCTCTCTCTCTCTCTCTCTCTCTCTCTCTCTCGTTGTCTGCCTCCCAGGTTGGAGTGCAGTGGCCTAATCAGGGCTTACTGCAGCCTCCACCTCCTGGGCTCAGGTGATCCTCCCATTTCAGCATCCCTAGCAGCTGGGACTGCAGGTGTGCACCATCACGCCCAGCTACTGTGTGTGTGTGAAACAAGTTTATTAGAAAGTAAAGAAACAAAAGAATGACTACTTCATAGGCAGAGCAGGCTAATTTTTGTATTTTTTGTAGATGGGTTGGTTGTGGGGTGGGGGTGTCCAGACTGGTCTCAAACTCCTGGGCTCAAGCAGTTCTCCTACCTTGGCCGCCCAGGGTGCTGGGACTAAGGTCTGAGCCACTGCGCCTGGCTGAGTAGTTGTCGTCTGACTTTGCTTTCCATGTTATTCTAACTTTAGAATTTTTATAGCTTTGTATGTTAAATTTAAGTCAATGGACCATTTTGAATGAATGTTTTGTGAAACTTGTAAAACTTAGATCCACATTCATTTCATTCCAATTAATTGTTCCTTTAACTTTTTTCTTTTTTAAATTTTTTTAAAAAATATTTTGTTTCTTTTTTCCTTTACCATTTTTGAGAAAGACACAGGATAGCGGGCCCCGTTTTAATTTGAACGTCCAAAATCATGGCATTGAAGAATCTGCACACTGAATTTAATCAATTCAGCCACTCAGCCAGGAGAGGGCACGCGACCACCGCTAACAGTGAGCGAGCGCCGAGGGCCCCGCGCTGCCCCAGAAGACCAGCAGAGGGCGTGCGAGCTGCCTTGTTGGACCCCTGAGAAGCCCCGACCGCCTCCGTGCTCCTCCTATGGCCGCCAGCGCCGCGCCCGCAAGGAGGACGAGAACCTCATTTCCCTCACCGCAGATCTAAGGGGACACCGCCTCACTTTGGGACAACCTGAGGCTGCGTCAATGGTGAGTAAAATCCTTCCTGTCACAGTCCTGACTACTGAGGAGCAGTCGGTCTTCAGAGTCCCCGGTAGAGGAAGGGCTTCATGCGGAATCTCGGAAATAAAAACCCTGGTTCCCACCACACACGAGGTGACACGGTGGCTGCTGGTGTCATGTCTCGCAGCGCTTTCGATGCTAACATGACATTCAGAGGCTTACCAGGGAGACTGGTTTCCTAACGGCGGCTGAACTGGATTTGAGGCAGGCTTCGCCTCCGGAAGGAAGTTTGATGTTCCCTCTGCTTTACTGACCTGGTATTGACATGGTTGTTTTATTTATTTATTGTTATTTTTTCCTAGAAACAGGGTCTCTCTGTGTTGTCCAGGCTGGTCTCCAAATCTTGACCTCGAGTGATCCTCCCGCCCCAGCCTTCCAAAGTGCTGGGATTACAGGCGTGAGCCACCATGCCCAGCTTCATTGCATTTCTTATTAATCTCTTAAAGCAAATGAATTCCCATAAATCCTGTCAGGGAATGTTTACATGAATTTCAGTGTGGTAACCACATTCCTTCTCTGAAGTATACTTTTCACAACACACTGCATAAGTAACATCTGTAGAACGTCTTTTTAAAATCGAATATAAATAATATTTCAGAAGCCTGTTCTAACATGACTATAAACACTTCACTCCATTCATTTCTTCCTTACACGGAAGTTACACTGTTCATGGCAAACTTTGTAAGGAGCGTTTTAAGAATTTCTTCTACTTATTCCTGGGATTACAGGCGTGAGCCACCGGGCCTGGCTAGAATCGTCTTTTAAACAATGTCTACCCAATTAATCAATAGAATCCTATCCTGCCTTCAGCATTGCTACAACAGATAGGTAGAGAGAGTCCTCAATCACTGCAGCAAATGGACTAACACGAGGAGCCTTTCATTCAGACGCTTTATGAGCCAGTTAGAGAAGCTGGGGGTCAAGGAGGAAGAGGTGGCAGTGGCCGTGGAGGAACTGCGGAAGCTGGAAGCGGTCAGCCGAATTGCATTCAAGTAACGCCGGGGAAAAGCAGCTATACAAAGTCAAAGGCGGCGGGATTTTCTGAAGGACTTAGAATACAAGCCCATTGCTTGTGAGAAGGAGAACCTGGCTGCCATTTTTCTTCTGCTGCAGAACTTTGATGATTGAAAGGGACCTTTTGTATCTCACACTTCACACCAGCATTACACTGACCTTGTTCATTGCATTGTCTGGGTTCATAGGCTCATAGCCACGGTACTTGCTTTAAAGTAGTAGATGGTTGGAGGTGGGGAGGGAGGGATCTAGGATACAGGGCAGGGACAAATACAGTGCATGTCTGCCTCAATTAGCAGATGCCACAACTCCACAGTGTGTAAAATATTATACAACCAAAAATCAGCTTCTTCAGGTTTTTATTCCTTCTATAAAACAGTAGCTTTACTTTGGTTTTGGCTGGGTGCAGTAGCTCATGCCTTTAATCCCATTGCCTTAGAAGGCCAAGGCAGGAGAACCGCTTGAGCCCAGGAGTTCGAGACCAGCCTGGGCAACACGGTGAAACACCATCTCTATTATTAAAATAAATACCTAAAAAGAAATAACATGAAATAATGGCCTTTCTTACACACTAATTTGTTTTTGTTTTGTTTTTTTTTTGAGATGGACTTTTGCTCTTGTTGCCCAGGCTGGAGTGCAGTGGCATGATCCCTGTTCATTGCAACCTCCGCCTCTTGGGTTCAAGTGATTCTCCTGACTCAGCCTCCCAGGTAGCTGGGATTATAGGCATGGGCCACCACACCTGATTTATTTTGCAGTTTTAGTAGAAATGGGGTTTCACCATGTTGGTCAGCCTGGACTCGAACTCCTAACCTTAGGTGATCCACCTGCTTCAGCCTCCCAAAGTACTGAGATTACAGGTGTGAGCCCCCACGCCCAGCCCATGTTAATTTTATACTTAGTTTTGAAACAGCAACAATTAACCATCAATGATTTCGTATTTCTGTTTCTAGGTGCTACCAAAAATTTTTAATTTTACCCAGCCAGTGTTGCCGTGAAACAGACTCTGTAAATTCTAGGTAGCAAAGATTCTTTCTGATACCAAAATTAAGTCAAAGAAATATAAAGCAGGGTACTGCCCGAAATTTCTGAATCTAGTTCACTAAAAAGAGTGAAACCCAGAGAAAGTCACCTACTGGTTTTTTGTTTTGGTTTGTAAAATTTTTGAGAGAACATCTTGCTCTGTTACGTAAGTCTGAGATGCAGTGGGGCTATCACAGCTCACTGTAACCTCAAGCTCCTGGGCTCAAGCGACCCTCCTTCCTCAGCATCTCGAGTAGCTGGAATTACAGGTATACCACCATGCCCAGCTAATTTTTATTATTTTTCAGATGGGGAGTGCAGTGGCACAATCCTGGCTCACTGTAACTTCCACCTCCTGGGTTCAAGTGATTCTCCTGCCTCAGCCTCCAAAGTAGCTGGGATTACAGGCAGGTGCCATCACACCCGGCTAATTTTTTTTTTTTTTTTTTTGAGATGGTGTCTCACTCTGTCAGGTTCAAGCAATTCTCCTGCCTCAGCCTCCTGAGTAGCTGGGATTACAAGCCCTGCTCCCCCCGCCCAGCTGAGTTTTATATTTTTAGTAGAGATGGGGTTTCACCATATTGGCCAGGCTGGTCTCAAACTCCTGACCTCAGGTGATCCACTCACCTTGGCCTCCCAAAGTGCTGGGATTACAGGCATGAGCCCCACACCCGGCCTATTTTTTGTATTTTTAGTAGAGACGGGGTTTCACCATGTTGGCCAGGCTGGTCTTGAATTCCTGATCTCAGGTGATCTGACCACCCAGCCTCCCTAAATGCTGGGATTACAGGTGCCACCTGTAATATTAAAAATTTTTTTTTGTAGAGACAGGGGTCCACCTTATTTATTTTTTATTTTTTGGAAGAGACGGTCTCACTGTGTTGCCCAGGCTGGCCTTGAACTCCTGGGCTCAAGCAATCCACCCCCCTTGTCTCCCAGAGTGCTAGGATTACAGCTGTGAGCCACTGCACCGAGACAGTTCTGTGTTAAATACTTCGGGTGGGAGGGGAGAAACGGAGGCTTTTCTTTCTTTCTTTTTAATTTTTTAATAACATGCATACTCATTGAGAGGAAGCTTTTCTTAAAATGAAAATAATTACTATTTAAAAATTTCATTTTTTATGACGACATCTTGCTCTAGATATTTTTAACTTCTTGATCATTGAATGTGAGACCCTTCTAACATGATGAGACCTCAAGGTGTAGGCTATGAAGATGGGAAAAGGCCATCCGTCACTCTGGCTTCTTCCTGCCGACAGAGGGCAGAGAGGGAACGGTGAGAAAGCGCAGCTGCTTTGCAGTTGTCTGAGTTACATGCAGGCCTGGCTGAGCTTCCCAGGCATTAGTACTCTCACCTCTGCTTTTAGTCCAGGACCTATGTGAACAGTATACTATAAGGTAAACAGCGAGTCCCAGGATGAGGAGTACAGTTTCCAAGTTTAAAAGCAGACTGGAAAGCGTCTGTCTGGGGACTTTCAACACATAAAGCATTTAGAATTGAGTCTAAACTGCAGGGAAAACCCTGAAGAACAGCTAACAACAGTGGACTATAGTTTTTCTTCTGAAGCATAATTTTTCTCTCTCTAGTCCCTGTTTTTATTAAAAACGAATCCTGATGGAACTGATTTGCTCACAAAATAAACTTCAGTCTTACTGTACTTGGCCTGATTACCTGCTGGGTTGTCGAGGGATTTTCCAAAGACAAGCGTTTTCGGGAGTGACTCGGGTGTCACTGACCAAAATGTCACGCTTCTTTTTGACTAGTTAAAAATAGTTTTAGGATAAAGTTGATCTGGGAATGTGGGGATCTGCAGCCAAATAGGTTAGGGTCCGTCTTAGGGAAACTCTGTCTTAGGGTAACTGTCTTAGGGCAACTCTGTCTTAGGGTAACTGTGTCTTAGGGCAACTCTGTCTTAGGGTAACTGTCTTAGGGCAACTCTGTCTTAGGGTAACTGTCTTAGGGTAACTTAGGGCAACTCTGTCTTTAGGGTAACTCTGTCTTAGGGTAACTGTCTTACGGTAACTCTGTCTTAGGGTAACTGTCTTAGGGTAACTCTGTCTTAGGGTAACTTAGGGCAACTCTGTCTTTAGGGTAACTCTGTTTTAGGGTAACTGTCTTAGGGTAACTCTGTCTTAGGGTAACTTAGGGCAACTCTGTCTTTAGGGTAACTCTGTTTTAGGGTAACTGTCTTACGGTAACTCTGTCTTAGGGTAACTTAGGGCAACTCTGTCTTTAGGGTAACTGTCTTAGGGTAACTCTGTCTTAGGGTAACTGTCTTAGGGTAACTCTGTCTTAGGGTAACTGTCTTAGGGTAACTCTGTCTTAGGGTAACTGTCTTAGGGTAACTCTGTCTTAGGGTAACTGTCTTAGGGTAACTCTGTCTTAGGGTAACTGTCTTAGGGTAACTCTGTCTTAGGGTAACTTAGGGCAACTCTGTCTTTAGGGTAACTCTGTCTTAGGGTAACTGTCTTAGGGCAACTCTGTCTTAGGGTAACTCTGTCTTAGGGTAACTGTCTTAGGGTAACTGTCTTAGGGTAACTCTGTCTTAGGGTAACTCTGTCTTAGGGTAACTGTCTTAGGGTAACTGTCTTAGGGTAGCTCTGTCTTAGGGTAACTGTCTTAGGGTAACTCTGTCTTAGGGTAACTGTCTTAGGGTAACTCTGTCTTAGGGTAAGTGTCTTAAGGTAACTCTGTCTTAGGGTAACTGTCTTAGGGTAACTCTGTCTTAGGGTAACTCTGTCAGGGTAACTCTGTCTTAGGGTAACTCTGTCTTATGGTAACTGTCTTAGGGTAACTCTGTCTTAGGGTAACTGTCTTAGGGTAACTCTGTCTTAGGGTAACTGTCTTAGGGTAACTCTGTCTTAGGGTAACTCTGTCTTAGGGTAACTGTCTTAGGGTAACTCTGTCTTAGGGTAACTGTCTTAGGGTTACTCTGTCTTAGGGTAACTGTCTTAGGGTAACTCTGTCTTAGGGTAACTCTGTCTTAGGGTAACTGTCAGGGTAACTCTGTCTTAGGGTAACTCTGTCTTAGGGTAACTGTCTTAGGGTAACTCTGTCTTAGGGTAACTCTGTCTTAGGGTAACTCAATTCTTCATCACAACTTCAGGCCACCTACTTGCAGGGGAAGAGCCTGCCTGGGTCACCTGCCATGTGGACAAGCTCAGGTGCATCCTAAGGATGTGGGTTCAGAGGGAAAGTGTGGCTGGGTGTCATGTGCTTAGTCCCTCTCCCAGCTTCACCAGACAGGCTGGTGACTCCTGCCACAGGGAGAGGGGCTGAGGGGCAAAGGGCACCACTCTGGTCACTCTTGCCTGGAGACACAAGGCCCTCCTGGAGGATTTAGAAGCATTAGTACATTGGGATTAAGGGCTTTTTTTTCTTCAAATTGGACAGAGGGACAGATTGCTGAGGAATACATGTGGATTCTTTCCTCTGTGACACTCTCAAAGAATTGTTCCTGGGGCATGGGGTGCCACCTTCAGAGGCAGGAGTGTTTAGGAAACGCTGCAGGGGCACATGACCCTTGAGTGCTCCAGCAGCAGTAGCAGCCCCTGGGGAAGAGAGGGCAGCTGAGAACGCGAGAGCAGAAGGGCAGTGGCGCCATCATTTCAGAAGGTTCTGTTCAAACAACATTTTCTAGTATACAATGAAAAGAGACCTGGGGCCAGGCGTGGTGGCTCACACCTATAATCCCAGCACTTTGGAAGGCCGAGGTGGGTGGATTACCTGAGGTCGAGAGTTCGAGACTAGCCTGGTCAACGTGCTGAAACCTCATCTCTATTAAAAATACAAAAATTCGCCAGGCATGGTTTGCAGGTGCCTGTAGTCCCAGCTCCTCGGGAGGCTAAGGCAGGAGAATCGCTTGAACCCAGCAGGTGGAGGCTGCAGTGAACTGAGATTGTGCCACTGCACTCCAGCCTGGGTGACAGAGTGAGACTTGGTCTCAAAAAAAAAAAAAGAGGACTGCTAGTCCACATCTCATAGGGCTTTGGGAGTAAGTGAAATCAGACACAAAGCAGTTAGTTCAGCTCGACCAATGTTCATTCTCACCTTGTCCCCAGTGCATAACCTGCAACCCCAAATATCCCCTGAACACAGCTCATAACAGTAAGATTCGTGTTTCCACCACGTTTAATTGTAAGAATAGAGATGATGATCAACTCTTAAGAAGAAGCAAACCCTGGCGCCATCTTGGAAGTGTGGCGTCGCCTGCTCTTCACTTGTCCCCACTACATAACCTGCAACCCCAAATATCCCCCGAACACAGCTCATAACAGTAAGATTCATGTTTCCACCACGTTTAATTGTAAGAATAAAGATGATGATCAACTCTTGAGAAGAACCAAACCCTGGCGCCATCTTGGAAGTGTGGCGTCGCCTGCTCTTCTTACTTCCCTGAACAGCAGTATTTCTGGATTTCTTCTGCGAGCCCCAGGCAGTGTAGGATCCGTTTCTTTTCAGCAGCCAGTTCCTTCTCAGAGAACTGGCCCAAGAGTTTCTGGACAAATATATTTTGATCTTTCAGAAATATATTCTTATTTATTCCTACATTTGGCACATTCTCCAGGGACCCAGACTTGAAATGGAAGCTTAAATATCTGTTTCGTTTTAGACCAGGCCCTTTTTCTTCAATCCATGTCAGTGGACTGCAAAGACAAAAGACAAAAGAATCATCTCGTGGTAGAGACGACACAAGAGCACAAGTGGGTACTTGCTGGCATACAACTGCCTGGTAACAGGCCCTGGGCAGGCACCCATCCTCCTTGCGGGCACCAGCCTCCCAGAGGCTGTGGGTGACTTTGTCAGCTTCATGGCCAAACAGGCTTTTATTTAATTTTGCCATCAGGCAGGGGAATTCATTCAGTGACTTTTTTTTTTTTCTGGGATGGAGCCTTGTTCTGTCACCCAGGCTGGAGTGCAGTGGTGCAGTCTCGACCCATTGCAACCTCTGCCTTCCAGGTTCAAGCAATTTTCCTGCCTCAGCCTCCCGAGTAGCTGGGACTACAGGTACACACCACACACCCAGCTATTTTTTAAAAAATATTTTTAGTAGAGATGGGGTTTTGCCATGTCGGCCAAGCTAGTCTTGAACTCCTGACCTCACGTGACCCACCCCTTCTTGGCCTCCCAAAGTGCTGGGATTAAAGGTGTAAGCCACCACACCCAGCCTTCCAAGACTAGTTTTATTTATTTTATTTTTATTTTTATTTTTATTTTTTTGAGACAGAGTTTCGCTCTTGTTACCCAGGCTGGAGTGCAATGGCGCGATCTCGGCTCACCGCAACCTCCACCTCCTGGGTTCAGGCAATTCTCCTGCCTCAGCCTCCTGAGTAGCTGGGATTACAGGCACCCGCCACTATGCCTAGGTAATTTTTTGTATTTTTAGTAGAGACGGGGTTTCACCATGTTGACCAGGATGGTCTCGATCTCTTGACCTCGTGATCCACCCACCTTGGCCTCCCAAAGTGCTGGGATTACAGGCATGAGCCACTGTGCCCGGCCCCGAGACTAGTTTTAAAAGCTCATAGTACAGTCTGGCAAATGTTCTAGGACGTGGTAACAAAGATTAATTTTAGGGCAACTTATTCTCTACTTTGACACTGAATAAAAATAAATTAGGTATTTCTACATAGTCTAATCCACCTAAGAAAATTTCTCATGTCTTTTCTTTCTTTTTTTTTTTGAGACAGTTTCACTTTTGCTGCCCAGGCTGGAGTGCAGTGGTGCAGTCTCGGCTCACCGAAACCTATGCCTCTGGGTTCAAGCAATTCTCCTCAACCTCCTGAATAGATGGTTTACATTACAGGTGCCCGCCACCATGCCTGGTTAATTTTTGTATTTTTAGTAGAGATGGGGTTTCACTACCTTGGCCAGGCTGGTCTCAAACTCTTGACCTTAGGTGATCCAACTCCTTGGCCTCCCAAAGGGCTAGGATTACAGGTGTGAGCCATCACGCCTGACCTCTCATGTCCTTTTAAATAATATGAAATCTTGGGATTTAAGGGAATATAGAATGTCAAGATCTTTCTTGTATCTCAATTTCCTCACTAGTAAAAATAAGTAATGGTAATATGTATACAGCTTTACCTATATGTGGTGACACTGTGAGACAAAAAAATGCAATTTGTGGCCAGGTATGGAGTCTGATGTGGGTGGATCATTTGAGCCCAGGAGTTCAAGACCAGCCTAGACAACATGCAAAAACCCATCTCACCCCAAAATATGAAAATCAGCCAGTCTCCTAACCCGGTCTCAAAATAAATAAATAGATAAAATTTAAAAAAAGGCAATTTGGGACATGGAAAGTACCATGATGTTAAGAAGTTATTGTTATACGGTAGCTGCCCTCTGTCCCAACCCCTCCTCTGATGCTTGCCTCTCCTGTACAAAAATGAGAGTCAGGGCTGGGTGCAGTGGCTCACGTGTGTAATACCAGCACTTTAGGAGGCCAAGGCGAACAGATCACTTGAGGTCAGGAGTTCGAGACCAGCCTGGCCAACATGTTGAAATCTCATCTCTACTAGCAATACAGAAATTAGCCAGGCATGGTGGTGGGTGCCTTAGTCCCAGCTACTTAGGAGGCTAAGGCAGGAGAATCACTTGAACCTGGGAGGAGGAGGTTGAAGTGAGCTGAGATCGCGCCACTACACTCCAGCGTGGGTGACAGAGTGAGACTCTGTCTCATTCCAAAAAAAAAAAAGCGAGAGAGCCAGCCTCTGCCTCTCCCACATCTTTCCTCGTTGACTCCTACTCAACTTCAAGACCAAATAAGGCACCACCTCCTGCCAGAGGCGTGAGCTGACCCGCCCAGGGTCCCATTCCCTGTGTTCCCACAGCACCCTACAGTATCTTTACCTCTGATTACAGGGGACTGCAACTGTCTGTGGACAGGTCTGACCATGGCTGCAATTCTAACACTCACATGGCCACGCTGGAGCCTGGGCCACCTCTGTCGGTCCACCACAGGTAGTACTGCTGAGTTCTGTGTGCTCTGCCTTTATCTATCAGGCCTCTGCCTTTTCCTAACAATGAAGAAACTCCTCAAAAAGGACTAGATCAGTCTTCATTCAGGCACTCAAATTCTTTTCTCTTTTTAAAATACCCAGTGTCTTCTCTTTTTTTTTTTTTTTGAGACAGAGTCTCATGCTGTCGCCCAGGCTGGAGCATAGTGGCATGATCTTGGCTCAATGCAGCCTTACTCAGGGTGATCCAACCACCTCACCTCCCAAAGTGCTGGGATTACAGGCGTGAGCCACCATGCCAAGCCCAATGTCTGCTTCTTTTAGGAGACCCACCTCCCTGGAAAGGCATCAGGAAACACTCTAAAACCTTTACTGTTCTAAGTAGTTTACAGAGCCCAGGTGCTTTGGAGGAAAATTATGAATGTGCTTTTGTTAAAAAGGACTTGGTATGAGAAGTCAGAAAATATGGGGGACAGTGTGACAGTGTGACGTGATGACGCTGAAACACAGATCCTTCCACTTTGGCTGCACCGAGGGGTGAATGTGTGGCCCTGTGGGGAACACGTACAGTGTTAACGGCACAGTCTAGGGAGTAGGTAGACGGGTGTTTACTGAAAAATTCTTTCAACTTCACCATATGCCTGAAAATTTTCATAAGAAAACACTGGAAAAAAATTCAGATCACAGAGTTAACATAATTTTTTTCTTGAGACAGAGTCTTGCTCTGTTGCCCAGGCTGCAATGCAGTAGCCTGATCTCAACTCACTGTAACCTCTGCCTCCCAGGTTCAAGCAATTCTCCTGCCTTAGCCTGCCAAGCAGCTGGGACTATAGATGCGCACCACCATATCCAGCTAATTTTTGTATTTTTAGTAGAGATGGGGTTTCACCATGTTAGCCAGGCTGGTCTTGAACTCCCAACCTCAGGTGATCCACAAGCCTCAACCTCCCAAAGTGTTGGATTACAGGTGTGAGCCACCATGCCCAGCCAAGTTAACATCATTTCTACTACTAAATTTGCTATGAATGACTTGTGTGACCTAGGCAACCTGCTTGCATTCTGTAAGCCTCAGTCTACTGACTGGCAGATGGGATTACGTTTGTCTCCGTTACCTCACAGGATTGCTGTGAGGATGAGATGAGGCAACACAAGTGTGATCTCAGCACTCCATCTGCAGAAGCAGACAGCCCTCCTGGAGCTGGGACTGAGGGTCTAGCCCCTTGGGGTTCCCTTTGGATCATACCTGCAAATGCCCTAGGATGTCCTTAAATTCCCTCCTCATCATGGCTTCTCGGGACTTACCTTTTCTTCTCTGTCTCCAGGCACACTGTCATTTTCATATACTGATCTTCCTTTCGCTCTTCCAAAGTGGCAGACACAAGAGAAAGCTCCCCAAAGAGGGAGACCAGCCAGGTCAGGCGAGAGATGCCACTGAATGCGGGGAAGCCAAACCGCTCTTCTTCCAACGGGCCAGCTGTGGGAGATCACAAACGCTGTGGGAACCGGGAAGCAGGAAGGCCAGGTGGAGAGCAGGACCCAGAATCGTGGGTGGCAGTGGAATGAAAAGATGTGGCCAAGTGATCAGCACAATGGGGATGTGCCTTACGTGGTAGGTAGATAAGATGATTAATGAAACTGATGAAAACTCAGGTGGCTGAATTTAAACTCTATCATAAATGCATCTCTGTCTTTTCCTGTTTATTAAATTCAGTTTTAGTAAAACATTCTGCTGGAAACCGCAGTCAATCCAGCCAAACAGGATAATAAAAAAGTTTCAGGCTTTTAATATATACATCTGTGTATACATATGTAGACACACATACATACACACACGTACCTACATATACACATGTATCTATCCTTTTTAATTAGTGACTTAGAGTAATCTGGAAAAAGTATTAATATAAAAGTATAATCAAGGTATTTTAGCCCTGCAAGCCTGTATTCTTATAATTACCTGATATGTAAGTGACAATAGGGTGTGAAGGCATTATAATAGCTATGGAGAAAATGGTAATACTTTTGAGCTATTTCAGTATCAAGAAAACTGATGCAACGTTAAATGTTTTCTTAGTCTTCCTAATCTTACGAACAAAAAAGTACACTCAAAAGAGTATTGGGGCCAGCAGGGTGGCTAACGCCTGTAGTCCCTGCATTTTGGGAGGCCGAGACAGGTGGATCCTTTGAGGTCAGGAGTTCGAGACCAGCCTGGCCAACATGGAAAAACCCCATCTCTACTAAAATATTTACAAAAATTAGTTGGCCATGGTGACAGGCGCCTATAATCCCAGCTACTTGGGAGGCTGAGGCAGGAGAATTACTTGAGCCTGAGAGAGGGGAGGTTGCAGTGAGCCTAAAAAGGCCAGGTACGGGTAGCTCATGCCTATACCAGCACTCTGGGAGGCCAAGGCAGGTAGATTGCTTGCGCCCAGGAGTTCAAGACTAGCCTAGGCAACATAGCGAGACTCTATCTCTACAAAACACACAAGCAAAATTAGGCGGGTGTGGTGGTGCACACCTATAGCCCCAGCTACTTGGGAGTCTGAGGTGAGAGGATCATCTGGGCCTGAGGAGTTCGAGGCTGCAGTGAGCCATAACTGCACCACTATATTCTAGCCTGGGTGATACAGTGACACCCTATTTTAAAAAAAATATATATAAATAAAAAAAAGAGTATTGGTGTGAGAAATCCATTTGGTCAATACTGCTCCCCTCTGCCTCCAGTCAAAATCTTAAACATAACCTAAGTTTAAAATATTTAATATCTGTTACATTATAAACATTTCTGATGCTCTTGATATTCACTTAAAAATGACTAATAACAATGAGTATATTCTTAAAAAGCAGTAAGTTATATATAAAACCAAACACAAATTAGAAAGCTTCATAGACAACATGCTTTGAAATCACTAGGACTTAAGTATCAAACTTAAAACAAAAAGACTTCCCAGGGCTGGTTACCATCTGCTCTAGTTCTTTTTTTTTTTGTTTGTGTTTGTTTTTTTGAGACGGAGTTTTGCTGTTGTTACTCAGACTGGAGCGTAATGGCACAATCTCGGCTCACTGCAACCTCCACCTCCTGGGTTCAAGCAATTCTCCTGCCTCAGCCTCCTGAGTAGCTGGGACTACAGGCGCAGCTACTTTTTGTGTTTTTAGTAGAGACAGGGTTTCACCTTGTTGACCAGGATGGTCTCGATCTCTTGACCTCGTGATCCACCAGCCTCAGCCTCCCAAAGTGCTGGGATTATAGGCGTGAGCCACCGCGCCCGGCTTGTTTGTTTGTTTTTAAGACAGAGTCTTGCTCTGTTACCCAGGCTGTGCAGTGGTGCGATCTCGGCTCACTACAACCTCTGCCTCCCAGGTTCAAGTGATTCTTCTGCCTCAGCCTCCCAAGTAGCTGAGATTGCAGGTGCGTGCCACTACGCCTGCCTAGTTTTTGTATTTTTTTTTTTTTTTGGAAGAAATGGGGTTTCACCATGTTGGCCAGGCTGGTCTTGAACTCCTGACCTCAAGAAATCCACCCGCCTCAGTCTCCCATAGTGCTGGGATTACAGGCATGAGCCACTGTGCCCAGCCTAGTTCTTTGGAGAAAGTACTAAGCAGCCACCAACAGCAGTTCCATCCACTTAGAGAGCTGAGCTCCAATCCGGCTCTGTCTCATGACCGCGGTGTGACCTCTGTGGAGCTGCGTCAGCTTATCTGTATACTGGGGGTAGTGAATACCACTTTATAGGACTCTCATATGGATTAAGATAATGCGCATCGCATACTTAGCACAGTTTCTTGTACAACTTAATAGTTTGTACTCTCATTACATCACCATTTTCAAGGATGAAGGCAGATTTGACATGAGGTTTTACTGTGTATCAGAGGCTTTACCACGCAAAAATGCCAGGCCATGTCAGGGTCTCCTTTCTGTAATGAAAGCCCTCAGGAGTGGTGGCCCAGATGCCCAATGATATAGCCAGAGAAGGAGACCATCCAAAAGTGACCACAAGAGCAGGAGGTTCCTGCATGCTCATTTCCTATTGCTAATGGAGCTGCTCAAATAGTGACCAACATCAAGTAAATAGCTACACATACAGCAGATCAGATACTGTGGTCAGCTGGGTGCGGTGGCTCATGCCTGTAATCCTAGCACTTTGGGAGGCCAAGGCAGGAGGATCACTTGAGCCCAGGAGTTTGAGACTGGCTTGGTCAACATAGAGACACTGTCTACAAGAATTTTAAAATTAGCTGGGCATTGTGGCACACACCTGTGGTTCCAGCTACTTGGGAGGCTGAGGTGGGAGGATTGCTTGAGCCTGTGAAATTGAGGCTACAATGAGCTATAATTGTGCCACCGCACTCCAGCCTGGGCAACAGAGTAAGACCATGGCTCAAAAAAAAAAAATACGGTGGTTGCCACGAATGTCCTTGTAACTTGTGAGAGGAAGAAGGGGGCTCTTCATATTATATTTGCTTTGCAAGGAAGTATAAAACATTCTCCTCTCCAAGCACCTATCTCCTTTTAGTTATTTATTTTATTTTATTTTTTTGAGACGGAGTTTCGCTCTTGTTACCCAGGCTGGAATGCAATGGCGCGATCTCGGCTCATTGCAACCTCCGCCTCCTGGGTTCAGGCAATTCTCCTGCCTCAGCCTCCTGAGTAGCTGGGATTACAAGCACACGCCACCATGCCCAGCTAATTTTTTGTATTTTTAGTAGAGACGGGGTTTCACCATGTTGACCAGGATGGTCTTGATCTCTTGACCTTGTGATCCACCCGCCTCAGCCTCCCAAAGTGCTGGGATTACAGGCTTGAGCCACTGTGCCCGAGTTTTAATGTACACCTTCCGAAAATAATCTTCAACTAGTTAACAGATTGGGACAAAGCATAAATATGCTTGAGATTTCTAACATACTTTTTACCCAAGGCCCACCAAGCAATTAAATCCCATCTGGGAAAATTAAGTTGGCCGAGTCAGACAGTCTTGAGCAGAAATGAATACAAGTTCCCACCCTAGAGAGCCAGCAAAGAATCTGGCTGGCCTTTGGACCTCGTGTGTGACCTGTGATCCCACCTGTCACTGACCTGTGAAGAGAAGCGACCCTTTCAGCAGGTCTTTCCCCACCACTTCTTTTTTTAGAAATGCAAATTCCTCCATCAAGAGTTCAACATGCTCCTCGTGCAAGACTTTGCCTGTAACGACAAAAATGGCATAAAAAGGCCAGTTGTCAGTTGTGTCTAGGTGTGCATCCTGGAGTGTACTGTGTCCTCCCCTAACACAGGGTATGCAGCACTGATAACTGCCCTGGGCACACGGTCAGGATGGCCTCCCTACCACTGTTACCCACCCCAGCTGAAGAGGCTGCCACTTCTAAGCTTATAACAGAAATGAATGAAATGAAGACAGGCACGGTGGCTCACACCTGTGATCCCAGCTCTTTGGGAGGCCAACACTAGCAGATCACCTGAGGTCAGGAGTTCAAGACTAGCCTGGCCAACATGGTGAAACCCCATCTCTACTAAAAATATTAAAAATACAAAAATTAGCTGGGTGTGGTGGTGGGCACCTGTAATCCCAGCTACATGCGAAGCTGAGGTAGGAGAATTGTTACAACCCAGGAGGCGGAACTTGCAGTGAGCCAAGATTGCATGTCTGTACTCCAGCCTGGACAACAGAGTGAGACTCCATTTCAAAACAAACAAAAAAAAAAAAAAAAAGAAGAAAAGAAAAAAGAGAAATGAATGAAATGAAAACCTGAGAAATGAAATGAAAATCTAAGAGTGCAAGATGGTGTCTACCCCTGCCCAAAGGGAAGATGAAATCAGGGATGCATCTTTGGGCCAGGATAGTTAGCTTCTGTTCTAGACAGCAGGAGGCAGTGCAGCATAAAAATCTAACAGAGTAAGAACGTGGCCAGGCGCAGTGGCTCATGCCTATAATCCCAGCACTTTGGAAAGCCAAGGCAAGTGGCTCGCCAAAGTTCAGGAGTTTGAGACCAGCCTGGGCAACATGGCAAAATCTGGACTCTACAAAAAATACAAAAAATTAGTCAGGTGTGGTGGCATGCACCTGTGGTCCCAGCTACTTGGGAGGCTGAGCTGGGAAGATCACTTGAACTTGGGAGGTGGATGTTGCAGTGAGCCAAGATCATGCCACTGCACTCTAACCTACGTGACAGAGTGAGACCTTGTCTCTGAGAAAAAAAAAAATCCAGTTTGGAGGGAGGAGAAAGCCTTTATAACTAAAATTTTGGATTCTGGCCAGGTACAGTAGCACATGCCTGTAATCCCAACCCATTGGGAGGCTGAGGTCAGGAGTTTGAGACATGACTTGGTTTGAACCCGGGAGGTGGAGGTTGCAGTGAGCCAGGATCATGCTACTGCACTCCAGCCTCGGTGACAGAGTGAGACCTCCATTTCAAATAATTATAATAAAAATAAAATAAAATAAATTTTGGATTATAAAAGAAAGCTGTTAACATTTCTTTGCACTATAAAAAATTTGCCTTCCTAAAATACCAGAATTATTTTGTGATTTTTTTTTTTTTGAGACGGAGTTTCGCTCTTGTTACCCAGGCTGGAGTGCAATGGTGCGATCTCGGCTCACCGCAACCTCCGCCTCCTGGGTTCAGGCAATTCTCCTGCCTCAGCCTCCTGAGTAGCTGGGATTACAGGCACGCACCACCATGCCCAGCTAAGTTTTTGTATTTTTAGTAGAGACGGGGTTTCACCATGTTGACCAGGATGGTCTTGATCTGTTGACCTCGTGATCCACCCACCTCAGCCTCCCAAAGTGCTGGGATTACAGGCTTGAGCCACCGCGCCCGGCCCTATTTTGTGATTAAGTACAAAGAGTGTTTATGATCTTTATTTATTTATTTATTTATTTTTTAGGGAAAAAGAGAAAAAGAAGGGGAAAAAAAGAAAAAGAGGGAAAAAGGAATATTACTTCATTCCTAAAATGGGTTTCAATAATGGCCGATCAATATTTTGAGTGTTTAAAGTGGTTAATGCATATTTTATGTGTTTAAAATGGAGACCTCTATTGTGTTTATTTGTTCTGGCTCTGAGTTCAAATCCTGGATATCGTTATCAATTTGTTGTCTCGTTGAATCTAAATCTCACTATGTGTCTTATGTATCTGGGTGTTAAGATCTCTTATTGTTACATTAATCCTTTTACCCTTGTATCCTTATAGCTTTGAAATCTATTTTGTCAAATGTGAAAATTGCAACTCCTGCTTTTTATTTATTTATTTTTGCTCTCCATTTGGTTGGTACTTTTTTTTTTTCCAACCCTTTATTTTGAGTCTATGTATATCTTTGGATATACCGTTGGATTTTGTCTGTATCTTTTGATTGGGAGATTTGGTTGATTTAACTTTAGGGTTACTGCCATTTGATATTAACTGGCTATTTTGTCCTTTTGTTGATAAAAATTCTTCTTTATGTTAATGCTCTTTACTTTTTGGTGTATTTTTAGAAAGGATCATACTGGTTGTTCCTTTCTGTGTATAATGCTTCTTTTAGAAGTTCTTGTAAAGCAGGCCTGGTGGTAATAAAATCTCTGAGTACTTGCTTGTTCCTAAAAGATTTTATTTTTCCTTCAAATGTAAAGCTTAAATTGGCAGGATATGAAATTCTGGGCTGAAAGTTTTGTTCTTTAAGTATATTGAATATTGGCCCCCACTCTCTTCTAGCTTGTAGGGTTTCCGTTGAGAGATCTGCTGTAAGCCTAAAGGCTTACCTTTATGGGTAACTTGATCTTTCTCTCTGGCTGCCCTTAATATTTTCTCCTTCGTTTCGATCTTGGTGAATCTAACGATTATGTGCCTTGGGGTTGGTCTTCTTGAGGAATATCTTTGTGGTGTTCTCTGTATTGCCTGGGGTTGAATAGTGTCCTGCTTTGCTAAATTAGGAAAATTTTCCTGGATAATGTCCTGGAGAGTATTTTCCAGCTTGACTTCATTCTCTCCGTCACATTCAGGTACACCAATCAAGCGTATATTAGGTCTTTTCACATAGTCCCATATTGCTTGGAGACTTTGCTCATTCCTTTTTATCCTTTTTTCTCTATTCTTGTCTTGTCGTTTTGTTTCATTAAGTTGGTCTTCGACCTCTAATACCCTTTCTTCTGCTTGATCCATTCGGCTGTTTAAGCTTGTACATATTTCACTCAGTTCTCGTGTTGTATTTTTCAACTCCATAAGTTCATTTGTATTCCTCTCTATTGTCTATTCTTTTCAACATTTCATCGAACCTTTTTTCCAAGTTCTTAGTTTCTTTACATTGGGTTAGAACAAGTTCCTTTAACTCCCAGAAGTTTCTTATCATCCACCTTTTAAAGCCTACTTCAGATAATGGAACACAGTCCTTTTCCATCAGGGCTTGTTCGGTTGCTGATGAGTCCTTTTCCATCAGGGCTTGTTCCGTTGCTGATGGGTTCTGATTTTGAGTATACTCGGCCTTCTTAGGCTGTTTTTTTCCCTTCATTATAAATGAACCGCCTTTCTAATTAGTTTTCTGAGTCGACGTCTGACTTACTGATTCCCAGTGCTGGGATCCGAGCCACCCACTGTGGCGGCCTAAATAGCAGCGATAAGACTGATGGTGCTCTTCTGCCCGGGAATCTCTGGTCTGGTTTCCCTCTTGAGTCCGCAACAAGCGGCTCTGACTTCCCGGAGCTCCAAACTCCGGTCAGTAGGGGAAGCAGTCCCGTTGGCTCTGCGTGAAGAGCTGCTGCGCCGAGACGCTGGCAAAACCGCTGCGGCGGCCACAAGAGTCGCGCTGGCGACCCGTGGGGCTCCTCCACTGGGAATCGGCTAATCGGTGAGTGACGAAAATTCGTCTAAAGATGTGGCGTCGTCTCGTTCTCTGAGCTTTCACTGGGAGCTACAATCCTGAGCTGTTAGTGGTCGGCCATCTTGAATCGATCCTCGAGTGTTTATGATCTACAGTTTCACTGAAACAGGCAGAAATCCGGGCTGGTGGGAGATGCTGCTGGTTAGCCTCTGTCTAACCCAGCTTCACAGCAAATGCTGCCAAATGCTCTGGGCTTGTCCTGCACCTCACGAGCAAAGAGATGTCTGTCGCAGGAGTCTCCAGAAATGTCAGGTGTATGGGAGGATGAGGTCCTTCTCACCCACTCCCTAAGACGTCAATGTGGCAAAGGGAACTTCTCATGATAAGTAGAAGCTTTCTGGCACAAAATGGCTTTGCAACATCTAAATGGCACAAAATGCTTTGCAATAAGTAGAAGCTTTTCTCCTTGCAGGTAGTTTCGCTCACCCCTCCCATAAAACTCTGGGGAACACGTTGTATTTTCCCAGCACTATGTAACAGTCTCTGGGTTTCCATATCCATGGTTACTAAAGAACCTATGTATCTTCCAACTGTGTCTTTGGTGTTTTTCTGTCATTTATTTGATCCCTGATTGTGGTAAACACACATGGTAACCACAGGACACACAAACATCCATATATCCATATATTCCCAGGTCTGTTCACTGAAAGGGCTTGGAGAGATAGCCCAAAGTCATAAGCATACCCAGTGTCCAAATCTTGCCATCAAAACATTATTAGCCGTTGGCGAATTGACTAATTCCAAGGCTGAGGCAGAGAAAGTACAAGGTTAGCCTAAACCACTTTGGCCAGAAAGCAAGGATTCAAAGAATAATGGAAACATAACAAAATAACAGATTAAAATCTACTGAATAAAAAAACAAAGCCATGAGTTTCTACTGATATAAAATGATAAATGAATACCAGAAAGTGTGATGAGAATGGGTATTTAGCTAGTTATAAACTACCTCCTCACAAGATAATCACTGATTACAAAGGGATAAAAGGCCGGGTGTGATGGCTCAGGCTTGTTATCCCAGCACTTTGGGAGGCTGAGGCAGGCAGATCATGAGGTCAAGAGATTGAGACCATCCTGGCCAATGTGGTGAAACCCCATCTATACTAAAAATAAAAAAATTAGCTGGGCATGGTGGCACACGCCTGTAGTCCGAGCTACTCGGGAAGCTGAGGCAGAAGAATCCCTTGAACCCAGGAAGTAGAGGTTGCAGTAAGCAGAGATCCCACCACTGCACAGCAGCCTGGCGACAGAGAGAAACTCCATCTCAAAAAACAAAAAAAAGGGCAGAAAATGTAACTTTCAGTGAAAAAGCCTGTCAGACACCACCTAATGAAGTGATATCATTAGTACTTAGATGAACTGGTGTTGGATGTTACCTAAGAGAACACAATGTGAAAAACAGCACAGTTTCCTTTTTTTTCCTTTTTTTATGAGACAGAGTCTCACTGTGTCGCCCAGACTGGAGTATAGTGGTATGATTTTGGCTCACTGCAACCTCCGCCTCCCAAGTTCAAGCAATTGTCATGCCTCAGCCTCCCGAGTAGCTGGCATTACAGGTGCCCACATCACACCTGGCTAATTTTTTTTGGTGTTTTTAGTAGAAACAGGGTTTTACTGTGTTGGCCAGGTTGGTTTTGAACTCCTGACCTCAGGTGATCTGTCCACCCTGGCCTCCCAAAGTGTTAGGATTACAGGCATGAGTCACCATGCCTGGCTACTTCCATCATATTTCTATGAAAGATGCATACCTCAAATTTAATCATGAAGAAACATCAGATATACTCAAATTTAGGGACATTTTACAAAATAACTAACTGTAATATTCATAACTGTCAAGAAAAGACTGAGGAACTGTCTAGAATGAAGGGCACTAAAAGTGACATGTCACACTAAAGATAATACATGATTCTGAACTCAGTCATTTTGCCATAAAGAATGTTATTGGGACAACTGGTGAAATTTGAATGAGGTCTGAGATTAGCTTGTTGTAATGTACCAATCCCAGTTTCCAGATGTTGAAGATTGTATGTGGTTACATGCATACCTCAGAGATCCTGCATGTTTCATTCCAGACCACAATGAAGTGAACATTGCAATAAAGGGAGTCATATGAATGTTTTAGTTTCCTGGTGCATATACAAGTTATGTTGATATTATATTGTAGTTTGTTAAGTGTGTGATAACACTATCTTTAGGTAGACAACATACTTACCTTAATTTAAAAATACATTATTGGGCTGGGCATGGTGGCCCGCACCTATAATTTCAGCACTTTGGGAGACTGAGGCGGGTGGATCACTTGAAGCCAGGAGTTCAAGACCAGGCTGGCCAACATGGTGAAACCCCATCTCTACTAAAAATACAAAAATTAGCTGTGCATGGTGGTGTGCATCTGTAATCCCAGCTACTCAGGTGGCTGAGGCACAAGAATCATTTGAACCCAGGAGGTGGAGGTTGCAGTGACCTGAGATTGTGTCACTGCATTCAAGCCTGTCTTAAAAACACCTAAACCAAAACCCAAAAATCTGATTCTTCAACAAGTCATAATCTTTTTGCTGGAGAAGGTCTTGCTTCTGTGTTGATGGCTGCTGACTGATCAGGGTGGTGGATATGATTGCATTTCTATGAGGATTCGTGGTATTGAGCATCTTTTCATATGATTGTTTGCTGTCTGCATAACTTCTTCAGAAAAATGTCTATTCAAGTCCTTTGCCCGTTGTAAAATCAGGTTATTTGGTTTGTTTGCTGTTGAGTTGTAGAGTTCTTTAGACGTTCTGCATATTGATCTCTTATCAAAGATAAGATCTGCAAATATCTTCACCCATTCCATACACTGCCTTTTCCCTGATGATTGCTTCCTTTGAGGCACAGAAGGTTTTAAGTTTGATTAGTCCATTTGTTTTTGCTTTTTTTGCCTGTGTTTTTGATGTCGTATTGACGTTATTGCCAAATCCAATGTCATGATGCTTTCCCACATTTTCTTCTAAGAATATTATAGTTTTAGGTGTTAAATTTGGTTCTTTAATCACTTTGAGTGAATTTTTAGAAGGTGTAAGGTAAATGCCTAACTTCATTCTTTTGCATGTGAATATCCTGTTTTCCTAAGACCACTTTTTGAAGAGACTCAAACATTTGGTCGAATTCTCCAGCGAAGTCATCTGGCTTTAGGCTTTTCTTTATTGGGAGGTGTTTAATTACTGATTCAATCTCCTTACCAGTTATAAGTCCGTTCAGATGTTTATTTCTTCATGATTCAGCCTTAGTAGGTTATGTGCTACTAGGTATTTATCCCCTTCTAAGTTATCCAATTGTTGGAGTAGAACACTTTATAACTGTTCATTGTAGTCTCATAATCCTTTTCATTTCGGCAGAATCGGTTGTAATGTCTCCTCTTTCACTTCTGACTTTAGTTTGAGTCTTCACTCTTTTTTTCTTAATCTGCTAAAATTTTGTCAATTTTATGGATTTTTTCTTCAAAAAAAACCAATTCTTGGCGTTGTTGATTTTTTCTCTATTGATTTTCTACACTCTCTCTTTTGTTTATGTTCTAATCTTGTTTCTTTCTGCTAATTTTGATTGAGTTTGCTCTTCTTTTCCTAGGCCCTTGAAATGTAAAGTTAGGATGCTGATTTGAAATGTAGGTCCTTTACATTTCAAGAAACTAGGAATAGAAGAGCAAACTCAATCCAAATGTTACTGTAAGCATTTACAACTATACACTCCTCTCTTAGTCCTGCTTTCCTTACATCTCGTCAGTTCTGTAGTGTTTCGTTTTGTTTGAGCTGTCTAACTTTGTCGCCCAGGCTGGAGTGCAGTGGTGCGAACTCCCTCACTGTAACCTCTGCCTCCTGGATTCAAGCAATTCTCCTGCCTCAGCCTACCCAGTAGCTGGGATTATAGGTGCATGCCACCATGCCTGGCTAAATTTTGTATTTTTGGTAGAGATGGGTTTCACCATGTTGGCCAGGTTGGTCTTGAACTCTTGACCTCAGTTGATTCGCCTGTCTTGGCCTCCCAAAGTGCTGGGATTACAGGCACAATCTATTTTATTATTTGTTTATTTATTTATTTATTTAATTTTTGAGATGGAGTCTCACTCTGTTGCCCAGGCTGTAGTGCAATGGCGCAGTCTTGGCTCACTGCAACCTCCACCTCCCGAGTTCAAGCGATTCTCATGCCTCAGCCTCTGGAGTAGCTGGTATTACAGGTATGTGCCACCACGCTGGCTAATTTTTGTATTATTAGTAGAGATGGGGTTTCACCATGTTCCCCAGGCTGGTCTTGAAATCCCGACCTCAGGTGATCCACCACCCTCGGCCTCCCAAAGTGTTGGAATTACAGATGTGAGCCACCATGCCCAACCACACAATCTAGCTTAAACTGCTAACAACTTAACGTCAATCATATACAATTCTACTTCTTTACAGCTCTGGCCCCCATTTTGTTATTGATGTTACAAATTACATCTTTTTATTCTGTATATCCATTAACATAGTTTTATAGTTACTTTTGTGTTTTTGTCTTTTAAATTCTATACCAGCATTTAAAGATATTAATTTATTTATTTTTAACACCCAGGGTGGAGTGCAGTGGCACCATCGCAGCTCACTGCAACCTCTTCCTCCTGGGTTCAAATGATTTTCCTGCCTCAGTCTCCTGAGTAGCTGGGAGTACAGGCATGTGCCGCCACACGCCCAGCTAATTTTTGTATTTTTAGTAAAGATGGGGTTTCACCATGTTGGCCAGGATGTCTCAAACTCCTGACCTCAAATGATCTGCTTGCCTCAGCCTCTCCAAGTGCTGGGATTACAGGCTTGAGCCACCGTGCCCAGGCTAAAGTGATATATATGTCAACATTACAGTACTCTAGAAGTCTGTATTTTTCTATATATTTACCTTTACCAAAGAATTCCTTTAGCATTTCCTGTAGAGCAGGTCTACTAGTGATCAACTCACTTGGTTTCTGTTTGTCTAGGTTTTTGTTTGTCTGGAGTCTTTTTTTTTTTTTTAAGACAAAATTTTGCTCTCGTTGCCCAGGCTGGAGTGTGATGGCATGATATGAGCTCATTGCAACCTCCGCCTCCCAAGTTCAAGCGATTCTCCTGCCTCAGTCTCCCGAATAGCTGGGATTACAGGTATGTGCCACCACATCCAGCTAATTTTGTATTTTTAATAGGGATGGGGTTTCTCCATCTTGGTCAGGCTTGACTGGAAGTCCTGACCTCAAGTGATCTGCCCACCTCATCCTTCCAAAGTGCTGGGATTACAGGCGTGAGCCACCGCGCCCGGCCATGAGCCATGTTTTTCTATGCAGAATCTAGAGAAAATATCTACGTCCACAGTTTCTAGAAGGATTAAGCAAAATAACATAGGAAGTACTTAGCAGAGTTTCTAAGCTCCTAGCGTACACTAAATATTTAATAAATGGTTCTCCTGTTGAGAAACGACAAAACTACACCTGTGCAAACCAGACAGTCAGTTCCTCTGATGTGAGCATTTTTAGACTATTCTAGCATTTAGCAGTGTAAGTATCACACGAATAAAGCCAAAATAACGTCAAAACAAGCATAGGTGAAAACTAATTCATATTTTTTCCTTAGAGTGAGCAAAAGAAGCTGATAAGTTTGACCAAAAATTTGCAAATTGCCACCCACCCTTCTGCCCTCCACTATGTGTGCCTACAGCGTAGAGGTGAGGAGGCAGTTGGGAGCCCACAGTGCCAGTTAGCCAGGGGGAGATACCTGAAACTGGGTTAAGTTTTAAAGATATGACATCTTAGAAATCCTAGAGAGAGAAACTCTTGGTACGAGGGTCTGTATTCCAGACAGACAGAGTGTACATCACCTTTCTGCGCAGCCAGCTCCCACAGTGCCTGAGCAGCCACCAACGACAGCGTCATGGGGTATTCCACAAGGACATGCTTGCCAGCGTTAAGGAACTGCCTTTGGTAAACGAGAAAAATACAGAGAAAGAACACTTGGAATAAGCTTCACTAACATGCTCTGTATAATAGAGAAAAGAATGTGATAAAGAGAGTTTCTGTGTGTGAATGTGTCATGACTGGGGAAGAGTCAGCACCACGGGATATGGAGGAAGACCTGTATCCCGCGTTGCTTTCTACTATCCTGTGACAGAACGACTTTGTAGTTATGTGTTAATTTGAACATTCAACCATTCATTTATTCAGTTAAGAACTATTTACCAATTACTCTGGAGAAGAAATGAAGATACCTTGATAAATAAATTTCCTATTACCACATGGTAGCTATAAAGGCTACAAAAAATGGCATACTAGCTTTGCCTGAGGCAGTCTGAAGAGATTTCACTAAGGACCTATGAATTGGGTCTAAAAGTATGGGTGCAACGTGATGAGTATATTTCACTGTGAGCAGCATATACAGGGGCTTCGGCACTTGTGGGGCTTTGTTCAACTGGCAAATTTCAGTGTGGAAGGGGAGTGGGCTACAGGCAGTGGAGGATAACAACGTTGGAAAAGTAGCTGGGGGCTTGACAGTGAAGGACTTAGAATTCTGGGGCCGGGCGTGGTGGCTCATGCCTGTAATCCCAGCACTTTGGGAGGCCGAGGCGGGTGGATCACGAGATCAAGAGATCGAGACCATCCTAGTCAACATGGTGAAACCCCGTCTCTACTAAAAGTACAAAAAAATTAGCTGGGCATGGTGGCGTGTCCCTGTAATCCCAGCTACTCAGGAGGCTGAGGCAGGAGAATTGCCTGAACCCAGGAGGTGGAGGTTGCGGTGAGCCGAGATCGCGCCATTGCACTCCAGCCTGGGTAACAAAAGCGAAACTCCGTCTCAAAAAAAAAAAAAAAAGAATTCTGTGCTCAGCAGTTCAGATTTCATTCTCTGGATATCAGGGTACAAATATTTACAAGCATGGGACTTGTGACATAATCACTTTTCTTCTTCTTCTTTTTTTAAGACGGAGTTTCACTCTTGTTACCCAGGCTGGAGTGCAATGGCGCGATCTCGGCTCACGCAACCTCCACCTCCTGGGTTCAGACAATTCTCCTGCCTCAGCCTCCTGAGTAGCTGGGATTACAGGCACGCACCACCATGCCCAGCTGATTTTTTGTATTTTTAGTAGAGACGGGGTTTCACCATGTTGACCAGGATGGTCTCGAACTCTTGACCTCGTGATCCACCCGCCTTGGCCTCCCAAAGTGCTGGTATTACAGGCGTGAGCCACTGCGCCCGGCCAATCGCTTTTCTTAAGGAAATACACTCTAGTGCCAGAAAAGGTTAAGGAAAGCCAAGTAAGGGCGTTTTTGTCCACTCTAGAGCTAGACTCATAAAGAGGAAGCATCTTACCCATGGGAAACAGCATGGTGGAAGCAACTGTACGAACCTAGAAGGAAGCTAGACTGAGGAAGGCAGCTGTCACTTCCCTGTTAGCTCCTAGGTCCTGAGGTTAAAGGAACTCTCAGAATTATTTTATGACATTGAAAGTACAAAGGATAAAATGCTGGAAGCTGATCCAACCTGAGAAAGGGGTATGATAATTCGCCAAGGATGCCAGCTCCACATTCTAAGCTGTCTGATGAGAACGAGGCCACTACAGTTGAAAACTACTCTCAATGGGTTTTTACAGAGAAATAAAACACTTTAACTCAGCATGTTTCTAATGTTTCAAATTACACATTAGTCTAAATATTAATTTTACTATTTTTTCATTTCCTTATATATCTATAACCAACAATAAGAGTTTCTTTTTTTTTTTTTTTAATAAAGATGGGGCTTTGCGCCGGGCGCAGTGGCTCAAGCCTGTAATCCCAGCACTTTGGGAGGCCGAGGCGGGTGGATCACGAGGTCAAGAGATCGAGACCATCCTGGTCAACATGGTGAAACCCCGTCTCTACGAAATATACAAAAAATTAGCTGGGCATGGTGGCACATGCCTGTAATCCCAGCTACTTAGGAGGCTGAGGCAGGAGAATTGCCTGAACCCAGGAGGCGGAGGTTGCGGTGAGCCAAGATCGCACCACTACACTCCAGCCTGGGTAACAAGAGCGAAACTCTATCTCAAAAAAAAAAGATGGGGTTTCACTGTGATGGCCAGGCTGGTCTTGAACTCCTGACCTCAGGTGATCCACCCACCTCCGCCTCCCAAAGTGCTAGGATTACAGGCATGAGCTACCACACCCGGTAAGAGTTTCTTAATGTTTTAACATTTCTGTGATTGATCACAGAGCAACTGTAATTTTCCCATGGACTCTTCTGACTCCTTTGCAGGGAGTTTTAGCTTGCTTGCTCATTTTTCCAGTTCTGCACTGCTGTGTAAGGCAAGGACTGCCTGTGTGGAAAACCCACCTGATGTAGTCCTCATGGCTGGAGCTCTCACTGCAGATATAGGCGACTTCCACCTCTTGGCTGGAAAGAGCATCCTCCAAAGAAATCTGCTGGACTCCGTCAATGCTCCCAAGCTCCCGTCTATTTCAGAGTAACAGGGAAATGGAACTCAACAGTAGACAGAAGAAAGGAGCACCATCCTTCTCCCTCCCAACAAGGTCTTGGTGATCTGCTACCAGAAATGAAGAAATGAGTTTCTTCTCTCCCACTTGTAGGCTATTTTCCATGGTGGAGTGAGAAAAAGAGCCTCGGGGTTGAAGTCAGGGGATGTGGCATTGAGTGCCTTCAGTACCATTCACAGCGTGAATCACCTCAGAGTCTTGAATTACTTCAACTCTAAAATAAAAAGAACAGCTGGGCGTGGTGGCTCACATCTGTAATCCTAGCACTTTGGGAGGCCAAGTAGGGCATATCACTTGAGGTCAGGAGTTCAAGACCAGCCTGGCCAACATGGTGAAACCCTGTCTCTACAAAAAAACAAATGTTAGCCAAGCATGGTGGCGGGTGCCTGTAATCCCAGCTACTTGGGAGGCTGAAGCAGGAGAATCACTTGAACCTGGGAGATGGAGGTTGCAGTGAGCCGAGATTGAGCCACAGTACTCCAGCCTGGGTGACAGAGCAAGATTCCTTAAAATAAAATAAAATAAATAAAATAACAGGAACAATCTACTTTTATCTCATGAGAAGTGATCTCTATGGTCACTTCCAGTTCCAAGCACTTGGCCAAACCATAATACTGGTTTGGTAGATATAATACTACCAAACCTAATCCACATCTAATACACTAACACATTAAGCATGCAAACTGCCATCCAACTGCAAGCTCCTTTATAGCTGAGCTAACGAAGCCCAATGGTATGTATGCACACGTGTGTGTATGTGTGTGTGTCTTCCTCCCTGTAGCAGACTAAGCTCATTGGAAGGTGAGGATTTTAATTTGTTCTCTGATTTCTCCTACAGTGCCTAGCACTATAGGCAGTGATAGCCTGACTCACCAGGAGCAGAGGCAGGAGGGGAACACAAGGCCTTCTGATTCTTCAAGAGCATAGAGGAGCTGCAGTGTTTGAAGAGCCAAAGCCCTGGCAATCCGTACACTGCCCAGTAGAGACTGGGGCAGGAGAGTAGCCCTCTAAGGGGGCCAGTCATGGGGGAATGTGGGACAGCCAGCAAGCAGGAGGCCCTCAGCCAGCTTAGAGCTCCAGCTGAGCTGTAGCAGGCAGAAAGCATTTGGGGAAATTTGGCTCCCAAAGGGTATTATGCTAGGTTTCTTCTAATGGGGCCACCCAAACTACACTGCTCAATTTCAGCAGTACTTATTGTTTGCCTATTATGTGCTAGGAACTGTAGGAGAAATCATGGAGAACAATTTAAAAATTAAAATCCTTGCCTTCCAAGGTACTCATTCTGGTAGAGGAAGACACACACACACACACACACACACACACAAGCATGCACACATGCATGTGTACATCACACCACCACAAGACTACCAGGGGAAACGTGGTACTTGGAGGAAGTAGGAGATGGAGACTCAGGGAGGGCACGGAATAGATCAGAAAAGGCTTCCTGGGGGGAGGGTGGTAGAACTTGGCAGGTGTGTCAGGAGGGGAAGCGTATGTGAAGAGGGAAACGGTGTGAGTACTGGCAGCATGCTGTCATGCAGGGGTGTGACCTGCCATCCTCCCACACAGCCTGGGTAGTGTAGGTGTTCCCACTAAGCTGATCCTGGAAGCCAACTGGCAGAGGACTCAGGGTTAAGGGAAAAGGAGAGGTCCTACTTCAGCCCTGAGCCCATGTGCCGTGCTTGGTCCCAGCTCCATGTAGGGGTGTGATGGGGGTTATGGAGCTGCCTGATCTTAACTATGCTCTTCTGTTTGTGTGCAGCTCCCTTGGAATCTTATGGGGAGGACAAGGCTGCTCAAGGGCAGATTCTAGCACTTCTGGGTCTCCCTGGTTCCCCAAAGCCCACTTTAAATCCTTAAAAGTGGGGCCATGTTTTGAGACAGGTGGGTAGAGGATGGTCTCATGAATGAAAACATGAAAAAACTTCTGCATGGACCATTGCAATTGTCACTTATGCTTTGTGTAAATACTTATCCGATGTCTCTAAAGCACTAGAAAAAGAGTTGCCTAACTTACTCCTTGCCATGTCTCCAGGCCCAATCCAGTGCCTGCACCTCATCCACAATTCATATGGATAAATGATGTTACACAGGATTATTCTGGTGCCTCTAGTTCACAATTAATATTGACAAATGATGTTATACAGGATTAATCTAGTGAGTGGTGTGTGTGTCTGTGTATATAGGAGTGAGTGGAAGAGTTGGGCATGGGGCAGGGAAGAAGAAACAAGGTGATAAGTTTGATTTTGACTGGATAAATGAATCCTTAAAGAAAAGGGGGAGGCTGGGTTTGGTGGCTCACACCTGTAATCTCAGCACTTTGGGAGGCCGAGGCAGGAGATCACTGAACCTCAGGAGTTTGAGACCAGTCTAGGCAACATAAGGGTACCCTGTCACGTCTACAAAAAATAAAAAAAAAATTAGCCAGGCATGGTGGTTTGTGCCTGTAGTCCCAGCTACTCAGGAGGCTGAGGCGGGAGGATCACTTGAGCCTAGAAGGTCGAGGCTGCAGTGAGCTGTGATTGCACCATTGCATTGCAGCTTGGGTGACAGAATGAGACCCTGTCTCAAAAAAAAAAAAAAAAAAAAAGTAAGTCTCAAAATTACCAATGGGAAAAGGATACGTGGTGTTTAAAAGATGGGCTTTGGAATCAGACTTCTGCTCAGCTTCAGTTCTTAGACTTTCCAGCTGTGTGAGCTCAGGCAGATTACTTAACCTTTCTGTGGCTCAGCCTCCTTATCTGCAAACTGGGGGTTGATAACGCTACCCAGACGGAAATATCATATGTAGAGCCCAGGACCACCTAGGATGGCTGTCACGATAACGATGTCAGGAGTACTGGTGCACACCGGAAGTCTTTCAGGCCAAAGCCCCATGTGTTTGCTGTGCCCATTCTCTGTCAGCCTTGAGCTCACCCTCCTGCCTCTGTCTTTGCAGTCTCCTCAGGCAGACCTACTGTGCATCCCAGCTGTAGGCCCAACAGGCTTTAGTTCCCAGACCCATCCCAACCTGAGATCTTGTGGGCCTGACCCTAAGCACAGTTCTCAGCCTGGAGATGGCTCTCCCTGCCCTGGGTCTGGAAAATCTCCATGTCCTGCGGCTAATCTGCCTCACTGCGCTTTCCACAAATTATGAAGCACAAAGCCAGTGCAAGCCACCTGGACACAAAGCCAATCAGGTTCAGGAACGCCGAGGAAGGGTGTGGATTCCGCAAGTCCCTCATCCGCACGGAGCCGGCTCTGCCAACACCCACCACCACCACTCCAAACTTCCTCTCGGGCTGAAACACAAGGGACCAAGGTGGGGTTTGAAAATACTGCAGACATCCAGTGGAGAACAGCAAAACAAAGGAGCTGGCAGTGTCCTGATGAGCAAGAATGAAAGCCAGCCCACAACACAGAGGAAGCCATGGCATCAGGATGGGATGAGACATTCCCCAAAACGGGGGCCTGGAGAAAAGTCAGTCCCACCAAAACCTGTTCTTGAAGGTTCTTCATCATGTCTTTGGGTTGAAAACCTTCTGAGCACCCACAGAAAATGTTCCCCCAATTTGGCTCTCCACTTCTACTGCCCCATCTCCAATAATGAGAGGCTTTCCTCATTAAGCCAGACCCAGCCCAGGGCGTGGCACCTCTGCCTTCCCTGAGTCCCTCTTCCAGCAGACACATGAATCTGATACTGCTGGGAATCATTCAGAGGCCACAGCTGCTTCATGAGATGCTGAGAGAGGAGGCAAATGGGCAAACCATGATTAGTCACCTATCTCAGCTTGGGACCCATAAGCTTTTACTCTTCACTACAACCTTCTGAGTTACACATTTAAGATCTGTGGTATCTTAAGTATTATTTAAGTGCACTGCTGGAGGCTATATGTGAACAGTATTACAATGAAAAATAAAACGGACTTTGAAGTTATACAGCAACTCAATATAATCAAAACTGACAAAAATTATCTCCATGCACCTGGCATAGTGGCTCACTCCTGTAATCCCAGCACTTTGGGAGGCTGAGGCAGGCAGATCACCTGAGGTCAGGAGTTTGAAACCAGCCTAGCCAACATGGAGAAAC
The DNA here is from genome assembly GCF_049354715.1 of Callithrix jacchus. Classification (NCBI taxonomy): domain Eukaryota; kingdom Metazoa; phylum Chordata; class Mammalia; order Primates; family Cebidae; genus Callithrix; species Callithrix jacchus. Next base: position 11,985,310 of record NC_133512.1, on the reverse strand, counting down.
CCCATCTCTACTAAAAATACAAAAATTAGTTGGGCATGGTGGCAGGCACCTGTAATCCCAGCTACTTGGGAGGCTGAGGCAGGAGAATCACTTGAACCTGGGAGGTGGAGGTTGCAATGAGCCAAGATTGTGCCACCGCACTCTGGCCTAGGTGACAGAGTAAGACTTGATCTCAAAAAAAAAAAAAAAAAAAAAAAAATGGCTGCATGCACACTGTGGTTCATGCCTGTAATCCCAGCACTTTGGGAGGCCAAGGTGTGTGAATCATGAGGTCAGGAGTTCGAGACCAGCCTGGCCAACATGGTGAAACCCCATCTCTACTAAAAATATACAAAATTAGCTGGGTGGGATGGTGGGTGCCTGTAATCCCAGCTACTAGGGAGGCTAAGCCAAGAGAATTGCTTGAACCCAGGAGGCAGAGGTTGCAGTGAGCTGAGATTGCACCACTGCACTCCAGGCTGGGTGACAGTGCGAGACTTTGTCTCAAAAAACAAAAACAAAAACAAAACAAACTCCATGCATCCCTTAAACTCACTTCTTGGATTTCTCCGAGCACAGAAACATGAATGTCACCTCAGATTTGCCCCTTTCCTTCACTTTTGTACCCAGTTGTCACCACTGCCCACTGACCCTGTCCCTCTTCCTGTGCCCATTGCTCTTGTCGTCCTCCAGAATTTCTTCCAAATGTTTGGGGATTTGCCAAATATTTGTCTATTATTGATTTATCATTTAATCCCACTGTGGTCAGAGAACATTCTTGAAATGATTTGAATCCTTTCAGACTTGAGGGTTTTTATGATCCAGGATGTGGTCTATGTTGGTTGATGTTCTGTGCACACCTGAAAAGACTGTGTATCTGGAATTGCTGGGTGGAGTGTTCTACAAGTCTGTGAGGTCAAGTCGGTTGACTGTGTTGTTCAGGTCTTCCATGTCTTTCCTGATTTTGTCTCCTTGTTCTAGCAATTATTGAGGATAGTGAAATCTGCATATAGTTGTATACAACTGTGTATTTCTCCTTTCAGTTCTATCAGTTTTGACCCACATATTTTGAAATTCTGTTATAACATGTTTAGGATGTTATTAGATACATACATGTTTAGGATGGTTACGTCTTTTTATTAATTGACCCCTTTGTTTTCTAAAATGACCATTTTTATTCCTGGTAATATTTTTTGCCCTATAATTTATTTTGTCTGATATTAACAATCCATTCCCAATTTCTGTTGATCAGTGTTAGCATGACACATTTTTTCCCAACCTTTTACATTTAATCTGTATGTGTTTTCGTATCTATAGTTAGTTTCTTGTAGGCAGCATACAATTAGGTCTTGCTTTTTTTAACTTAATCTAACAATCTCTGCCTTTAGTTAAAATGTTTAGACAATTTACATTGTGATTATTGATATGGTTGGCTTGCCACACAAATTCTATAGCAATCTTGCTATTTGTTTGATCTGTTTTTTTCCCTCTTTTCCTGCCTTATTTTGAATTCATTAGAATATTTATTATGATTCCATTTTATCCCATTTGTTGGCTGTTAGCTGTAACTCTTTTTCAGAAGTTAAGGCCTTTATATTATATATTTTATTTACCATAGTCTACTTTAAAGTAATATTACGCGCTACTCCATATATACTATAAAGAAGCTGACAACAGTACACTTCCATTTCTTTTCTCCTAGACCTTGTACTGTTGTTACACAGTTCAATATTGAAGGAGAGATTCTCCAGAGCTTGCCCAGAAGCCAGGATGTCTGGAAATAATCCCAGCCTCTGGAGAGTGATTCATGGAGCCTGACTGCCCACTGCTGCTAAACCGTAGACTGGCCTTGGCTCACACATCTGACTGTTCCTCTGAGTAAAAGCCTCTCTTTCTTCAGCCTTGCAAGTTTCCTGGGGGTGCCTCTAACAAGCGGACTTCACATATAAAAGGGGACCCTGAGAGACCTACTTCCTGGCTTCTCTTCTGGAAGTCAGGGAAGAGTACAGGAAGGAGTCGCCACAGTGCCCAACTGACAACTGACAGTTTCACCAAGTAAGTCCTTTTTGGGTTACAAGTCAAGTTTTTTTTTTTATTTGGTAATTTCTAATTACCAAAAAGCAGTAAGACAGCCGCTGGAGAAATCTGTACAGCCAAAACACATATTCATGATCAAATATTAGTATTTGTTTCCCTTTCAATCAAGAAAAGAAGACTAGCAATCCCTTTATTAAACATTGGTGGCATTCTTACAGTTAACTACCAAATTACTAGATTCCAGATAGTAACCACGATGTGCTTCTAACCAGCTTAAAAAAAATCCACAAGGTTAAGAAACAGCTCCATTATCTATAAATAAGCCAAACTGCTTTAAAAATTTAATTAGTTAATGATGCACAAACTTGCCTACGAAACCTGGCCTGCACAGTATGTCAGACTATATTATAAACTGCTTTAGGGTTTGGTTGTCATATTATTGCCTTGCAAAACTGACACACAGGGACAAGATATGGGTGAGAGGCCAGGCGCAGTGGCTCACACCTGTAAACCCAGCACTTTGGGAGGCTGAGGTGGGCGGATCACATGAGGTCAGGAGTTCCAGACTAGCCTGACCAATATGGTGAAACCCTGTCTCTACTAAAAATATAAAAAATTAGCCCAGTTTGGTGGCGGCAGGTCCCTATAATCCCAGCTACTTGGGAGCCTGAGTCAGGAGAATCGCTTGAATCCAGGAGGCAGAGGCTGCATTGAGCCGAGATTGCACCACTGCCACTCCAGCCTGGGTGACAGAGTGATACTCTATCTCAAAAAAAAAAAAAAAAAAAAAAAAAAGAGTGAAAACACTGGTATCTTAATAGTTAAGCTCCTCTTAGGGGAAGAACTTTATTTTTGAGAAAAATCACTTGTTAGGCCTTTTAATGTGAATCTCTTCATTATGTGAGGGATGTTGAAGGCGCGTTCTGAGGGGAAACTGCAATCAGAGATGGCTAGATCACATTGTAGCAGGAGCTAAAACTTTGTGGGCAGGAACCATTAGGAGGCAGAGGAAAAGCGAAAGTACACAAGAGTTAGCAAGAGGCTGAAGTCTGCAGAGAGGGAAGCCAGTGAGAAATGACCAGTAGAGGAGGGAGCAATGGACTTCTAGACACCGGGATGTCGATAATTCCATTTTCAGTTGTCTGCTGTGCTCTGCTGTCCTGAACTTTTGGGAAAATGCCTCTACAAACAGCCCTAGAGAGGTAGTATTTAAGGAACAAAGAACAGGAGCAGTTTTGAGACAGCAGAAAAGGACACATAAGCACAGCAAGGTGACTCAAAAACTCACTCGAGTCCAAATCACAGTCACAGAGTGAGCCTGTGTCTCCAGCGTTGGACTCAGAGAAATTGGTGTTTGGCACCCCAGACACGAAAATGGAGTTCACAGAAAGTCAGGATTAAGAGAATGTGCTCTGCTAACTTAGAAACGAAATTTTTTTTTGAGATGAAGAGGGGAGAAGAGAATGTAAAATCACTGTATAAAAACTTCAAGGTGTGAGGCAGGAGGGCAGGTGCTGGGCAGGCGGAAGGAGGGACCATGCAGTCAGGCAGAACAAGCTAGTCATTTTCATCTACTATTTGAAAGAATTAAAACAAGTGTGATAACACATTGGTTGGCCTGGGAAAACAGGCATGTTTGTATGTTGTAGGAGGATAAGAAAAACCTAATTTATGGAGAGCAAGTTGGAAATATTTACTATAATTTAAAATGCAAATGCACTTTGCCCTGGTAAATCCAACTGTAACAATATGTCCTACAGAGCTACACAAGTCAAGTGACTTAGGCTTACTGCAGCCTTGCTTATAACAAGCGAAAGATGGAAATAATGTGTATGTCATTAATAACAGGCTGGCTATGAAAGTTATGATGGACTCATGAAATAGAGTATTACACAGATATTAGAAAAATAAAAGAAGAAGGAAGCCCTTTATGAATCGAAAGGGACTGTCCTCCAAGACAGATTATCGGGTGAAAGACGCAAAGACTAGTGTGCACTGTGTGCAAGTCTGTGTAGTAGCAGGAGGGTAGCAGCCAATGGAAAAAGATCCTGTCAATGTTGAGAATCTCTCTGAAGGGACAGCCCAGAAACCTGGAACACTGAAACTGGCGACATGCTCTTGCTGGGAGCATGAAAAACAGAGTGGCTGGGAAACAGGGATAGAGGGATAGAGGGCTTCCCATAGTAAATTCTTTTTTCTTTTTTTCTTCTTTGAAGTTTAGAATCACACAAATGTATTCATTATCTAAAATACAACCACTGAAAACAGGTAGACATCAGAGGGCTGCTCCAAGGTGAGAACCCTGCAGGGTACAGCGCCTTGGCTCACTCCCATCTCCCTCTACAGCGCTCAGCATCCTCTGCTGCCCTGGCCCCTGCCCTGTCCAATGACCCCAAGCCCCCCTGACTGCTCTAACCCTTCCTGGCCCTGCAGCAATTGGTTTTCACTCCTATGCCTCCCTGCTTCACCATGGGTCATCCAATACCTCTTGTCACCACATTCAAGGGCTTTTCCTCAGCCACATGCTCCTGGGCTTCAGACATGGGCGACCCTTCCCTGGACCTTCTTCAAACTCACTCCTTCCTTTCTTCTCTCACCTCATGCTGCTGAGGTTTTCTTTTCACATTTCATTTTCTTCATTTTGCCAGAGATGTGCATATTTCCCAAAGCCCAATCCTCATCCCTCTATTCTTCTCTCTCCCATGTATCTCCAGAGTGTGGAGGTCCCTTATTCTTAGGGTTTCCATGGCCACCTCTATGCCAAAGACTCTAGCATCCTGAGCTGTGGGCCATCCTCTCTTCCAAGCCGCATTCCCAAGGCATTTCAACCTGGCTGTCCCACCTGCCCTGGATCTTCACACTCTGTGCTAAATTCCAATCATCCACCCCTCCTGACAGCTGTCCTCTGAACTTCTGGGCAAAAGCCAGTAGCTCTAGGAATCCTGGTATCACCCAGCTTTAAATGCTTGGAGTCATTCCTGAATTCAGTAAACATCCTGAGATCAAAGGCCAACTGTGGCTGATAGTCCTTCTGTGCTTTCTCCCTCCAGCCAGCCTCTGGGCCACAGCAAGTTTTGCTTGAAATTTTCTGTCATATGATTTCCTTCCTCTGCATTTTCACTGACCCACTTAAGCTCTGGAGTGCATTAGAAGATTATTTAACAGTCTCTGACTCATCCTATCATTTAGTCAACTGACATTTAGTGAAGATAAGCTATGCATGGGGCATCAGGCCAGATGCCCTGGGGATGCTAAGATGAGCGAGGCACCTGGACAGCTACAGTCAAAGCAGGAGGGGAAGGTAACAAATAAAAAGATACATAAAGCACAATGGAAATTCGTAAGAGGGAGGTATGAATTCCCGAGAGGGGACTCTGAGGAAACTGTTCGTGGAGTACAAAGGACATTTGAACTGGATGGACAGGATTAGCTAGATGCAGACATGGACAAAGGCACTCATGGGTCAAAAACATCAGGGCTTAGGTCCCCATTATGCCCCTTAACCCCCTGTGACTTAGAGCACGTGACTTACTGCTCATTTTCCTCATCTACAAAACAGGTAACAATAGCATCTTGCTCTTAGGCTTTTTGTTAAGACTAAATGGATGCACGTTCTGGGCTGCTGTGTAGCACATTAACTATATATCGTGAATATGAAGAAAAATGAAGAATGAGATATAAATGATATAAAACATAATTATGTACATTAAAAGGATGTCAGGCTGGGCACTGTGGCTCACACCTATAATCCTAGCACTTTGGGAGGCTGAGGCGGGTGGGTCACTTGAGGTCAGGAGTTCAAGACCAGTCTGGCCAACATGTCAAAACTCTGTCTCTACTAAAACAAAACGAAAATTAGCTGGGTGTGGTGTCTCACACCTGTAATCCCAGCTACTCGAGAGGCCAAGGCAGGAGAATCGCTTGAGCAGGGAGGTAGAGGTTGCAGTGAGCTGAGATCACACCACCGCACTCCAGCTTGGGTGACAAGAGTGAGACTGTCTCAGAAAAAAAAAAAAAGTATATCACACGGGAGATGATATATGTTGCCAGGGGTGAGTAGCAAGGAGAGGTTGTGACTATAAAGGAAGGGGCAACAGAAGGGAATATTTTGGGGTGAGGGTCTACATTTTGATATCCTGGGGTGATTGTTATGCATGTATTTTTAACTGGTAAACCTGTACACCAAAAAAAAAAAAAAAAAAGAGTTAATTGTACTGCATACAATTTTTTTTTTTTTATTCTGAGACAGAGTCTCACTCTGAAGCCCAGGCTGGAGTGTAATGGCATGATCTTGGCTCACTACAACCTCTGCCTCCTGGGTTCAAGTGATTCTGCCTCAGCCTCCCGATTACAGGCATGTGCCACCATGCCCAATTAATTTTTGTATTTTCAGTAGAGATGGGGTTTCACTACGTTGGCCAGGCTGGTCTCAAACTCCTGACCTCAGGTGATCTGCCTGCTTCGGCCTCCCAAAGTGCTAGGTTTACAGGTGTGAGCCATGGTTCCCAGCCTACTGTATATAAATTTAGAAGGTATTTGCACAAAAACAAAATTTTTCATGAATATACACAAATAAAAAAGGAAAGCACTTAATTCATTAGCATAGTTGTCTTTGGCAGGGTGAGAATGAAGATGGAGAGAAAAGGGATACAAATATGAGTAAGTCTGAGAGCAGGGCCTTGCACAGCACCAGAGAGGCAATGTGTCAGGAACCGGGCATGCGGACCATCGCTCTGCTTGAGGCCGCCCCCGTCTTCCAAAAAGGAGAGTGAATGACCTAGAGGAGGGTGAGAAAAGTAAAGGAGGAGAAGAAAAGCATTAGGTAAATGAGGAAGTGATGAGGAGGCAGAAAGCAGGGGAAGAAAGGGACAGATTGGAAAGATATGGTGGTCTCACTTAGCGAGAAGTGTGGCATTAGTACCACACTTCCATTTTTACCATTAGAGCCATCAAGCCGGGTCTAGAGTCTGGCACAGTGTAGTGTCACATGAATTTCGGTGACTACATCAAAGCAATGGCAGGATTTATAGTCTTGGTCACCGGCTGCTGGTGTGTGGGAACAGAGTGAGGGGGCTGGAGTGCTGGGCCCACTGATGGCCCAGCAGGAGGAGCAGATTTGGGGCAAGTGAAAGCAGCAAGTCCAGCCTGGGCTGTAACGGGCTTGGGTTCTGACTGAGGCAGCTATGACTGAGATGAGTGACAGGCTGCTGGATGTACTTGTCTGTGTGAACAGATCCATCTGGGACTTCCCCAAACACACAAGTGACAAGGAAAGCTGTGGGGGCAGATGAGCTCCTAGGGCAGCAGGCAGGGCGCTGGGAAACACAGACTCTTAAGGAGTAGGGAGAAGAGGAGCCGAAGAGAGACTCTGAGTAGTGGCCTGAGAAACAGGCAGAAACCCTGGGGTGCCAAGGGGGCATTTCAAAAAAAGTGTGGTCAACAGTGTCATATGCTTAAGGAAAAAGTTTCTGCCAAATTTGGTAATGTAGGGTTCGCTGGTACCTTCCCTGAGACACAGAGCAGTGAGGACAGTCAGGCTGCAGTGGACTGGACAGAAAAGGGGGAAGGCAGTGTGACACCAAGCAACAAATGTGTACGGAACAGCTGGGCATGGCGGCTCCTGTCTGTAATCCCAGCACTTTGGGAGGCCGAGGTGGGAGGATCACTTGAGATCAGGAGTTCAAGACCAGTCTGGCCAATATACTGAAACCCTGGCTCTACTAAAAATACAAAAATTGTCCAGGCATGGTGGCACTCCTCTAATCCAAGCTACTTGGGAGACTGAGGTGGCAGAATCGCTTGAACCCTGGAGGCAGAGATTGCAGTGAGCCAAGATCATGCCACTGCACTACAGGCTGGGCAACAGAGTGAGGCCTGATCTCTAAATAAATAAATAAATAAATAAATAAAAAGATATGTAAGGAACAGCAGAAGAAGACCCAAGTCTAGGAATCTTCTTACAAGGTTAAGAGGAAAAGGCCAGCAGTGATCACTGATGACGGATGGAACTCTTCCTGGGCCAGGTTGTATAAGCTTAGTCTTAATGCAAAGTTTTTATTGTTTCTTTAGAACTTAGAAGATCCTGAGAATTCGAGCCAGCCACAGGGTGACCCACAGGGACCTTCAGATAAGGAGGTCAATGGCACAAGAAAGTGGTTACCAGAAGTCAGTCCCAAGCGGGCAGGGCTGGTTAAGATAACTAATAGGGAGACTTACTTTTGGCTGCTTTCCATTCTGTAGCCTGAGTTTTGCACTATGAACATGTATTTACATTGTTACAAAATACATTTTTATGAAATTTACAGAGATCATCACTGACCCTGACAAGACTCATTTAAGTATAATATGGGAGGGAAAAAAACTCCAAAATAGACTGCAACAGGCTGAGAATGACCCAAGGAAGAGAAAATGGAGAAATTAACTGAAAGCATCTCTTTTGAGAAGTCTGCTCACAGGGGATGAGAAAGGTAGTTGCTTGACAAGATGTGAGGTGGTGTTCTTTTGTTCTGAAGGAAGCATTTTGAAGTATTGATGAGAAAGAGGTAGTGGGAGTTAGGTTAACCATGCCGATGGCCAAGGAGGTAACTCCGGAGGCAGCGGAAGGTCTGCAGGCCGGAGTGTGCCGTCTCCGAGCAGAAGGGTACACCGTCAGCAGGTGATCGGACAGGCTTTGTATCACCACCCAAATCTCATCTTGAATTGTAATCCCCATAATCCCTGTGTGTCATGAGAGGAGCCAGGAAGCGGTAACTGAATCATGGGGGCGGTTTCCCCATTCGGTTCTCATGATAGGGCTCTCACCAGATCTGATGGTTTTATAAGGGGCTCTTTCCCCTTCACTAAGAACTTTTCCTTCCTGCCACCTTGTGAAGAAAGTGTCTTGCTCTCTTTCCCTTTGCTTTCTGCCATAACTGTTAAGTTTCCTGAGGCCTCCCCAGCCATGCTGAACTGTGAGTCAATTCAACCTCTTTCCTTTATAAATTACCCAGTCTTGGGCAGTTCTTTATAGCAGCATGAAGATGGACCAGGGATGTCTCATACTAGACAGGGATACTTCCTCCTTTCGTCTTCCCACACCCAGGCCTGGGGCAGAGGGGAAGCTGCTCCAGGATGGGCTTGAGTAGTTGAAGCCAATCACAAAATCCCTGCTCCTCAGACACACTACGGTCCAGAACCTGAGGCTGGCCAATACGACCAAAGGAGGCATTTGATGGGGCTTAAAAAAGGCTCCCACCCCTCTGAAGGAGTTGCAGGAAGCCACTTCTTCCTGCTGATGAAAGGGAATGCAAATGTGTACGGCCCCAACTGCCACTGCAGCCATCCTGCTGCCACAAGGGGACCTGCCCTAGCATGTAACCAACAGCTGGATGGGGAGCAGAGAGATGAAAAGCTCCTGGATCCTTGAGGAGGTCACAGAGCTGCAGGATCCACCAGCCCTGAAGCCTGCCCTTCACCTGGACTTCCAGGAAAAAGCCACATTAAGTCAGGCTTTCTGGTGTTCACAATCTGGAACTCTCTCGCTGACAAACATCCCTTGCAGTGTGACAGGAGGAACAGGACAAATGGCGAGGGAGGAATTGAGGGAGATGACGTTGGATGGAATGTTTACATTTCCTCTGTACAATGAAAAGATTTCGATGCTAAGAGTGAGGGGGAGCTTCGAGGAAGACAGAGCTTAGGTAGAGGGATGAAGCCTGGAGCTGGCGGTTCAGGGCACTGGGAAGGAGCTGCCTAGAGCGACAGGGAGCCTGGCGGGTGGTGCTGAGCACCAGATGAGGGTGTTGAGACATCTGCCAGCTGCAAACAGCACAAGGCTGTTTCACTTGCCCAAGAACCCCTCTTGTGGGGACAGCATCCGGGTTTGCTGTGGTGGATGGACAGGACAAGTGGGAAAAGCATAGTGGGCATCAGCACAGCAGTGGTTGAAGGGATGAACCCCAAGGTCTAGGCTGCACTTGGGAGGGAGTGAACAGAGGAAGGGGCTGATGGGTAAAACAAAAAAGAAAAAACAAAAGGATGAGAAGCTAGATGCCTCCACGAATCAGGGTACGGGAACTGAAGAGCACCAAGGCGACAATGCAGAGAAGGTGTCTCCAGAATAACACAAAGCAGGGATCTGGACCCAGCACCCTCCATGCCCTGAGCTGCCAGCCTGAGCTCTGGAGTGTTGTTTCAGGATTAGTTGCAGTGGGTAAGTTCGAATGAAGCCGGATAGACACAGATAAGAACTCAGAGGGACCTAATTCTTCCTGCATCACCCAGAACCATGTGCACATGGGTAGGCTAGAGGGGACGTGTTCTTAAGTTTGTGCTGATGTTTCTGAAAGGGAATGGAGACCCTGCAAAGGAGAAATGGAGGACACAGTAAGAAAAGCATCCCTTAAACTGGTCTGTGTAAAGAACTCACCTCTGTATTCATCTTGGTCTCTTCCTTTGGTAGCTGTAAAGACAAAAGCAGAGGTTCAGGTCCCTGGGGGCACCTGCCAAAACTCCATGCAAACACTCCACTTTGCCACGCCACGCTCCCCCACTGCTTCCTGTCTCATCGGTCTCATCTTCCCCAAATGTCTTTACCACCTGTGCCTTCCAGCCAGGGTACCCAGGCTGGTGACTACTTTGGGGCTAGTGATGGCTGACTTCCCTGGGACGTCACACCAGCATTGCTTCCTTAGAGAAGGGCATTTCCACCCCCAGGTCCATCTCCTACATTGGAAGAGCAGCTGCAATTGTGATGCCTCCACGGGAAGGATACAATTCCCAAAGCTGGTGCTTGAAGAGGACAGCTTTTTATCGTTTTTTTTTTTTTTTTTTTTTTTTTTAATTGAAATGGAGACAAGCAAGGAAATAAGAAATACATACTTACTATTTTTTTTCTTCCTAGCTGAGTTTCCAGAGGACTGCAGTTTAATCTGTTCAAAGAACAGTCCAAGAAGCCACTCTGGACCCTCAGCATTAAGACAAAGGATGGAGGGGGCAAACAGGTGAGCAGGGGTAGCAAGGAAGGAGGGGCAACAAGAGGAGATGAGGGGAGACCAGAGAGGGAAGGAAAAGGAAGACAGCGACTGCATGGCTTAACAGGGATCCCCAACTTTAGTGTACACCTGGGATTCTTGTTGAAAATGTATATTTCTGGGTTCTGCTGCCAGATTCTGATCCAGAAGGCCTAGAGTGGAGGGGAGGCCACGAATCTGCATTTTTACCAAGTATCCAGGGAAATGTGCACAGATGGTCGGGAGGCACGCTGGAGAAACACTGGAATGGCAGTAGAACAGAGGCCTGTAAAGATTAACATTTTCCCTCACTTTTTAGAGCCACTAGAATTGCCACTATATTTTAACTAAAACTGGGCAGGCACGGGCAGGCAAATGGATAACCAGAGGTGATGAAAAATGCACTACAGATGCCTTTCCAGCCCCTCCACCTGCATGGGCTGTCCAGGAAGCCAGTGCCGACGACCACTCCTAGTTTGCAGAGGGCAGGGGCCTCTGAAAAGGGAAGGCGTGGCAACCCCTGGCCTTGGACCCAGCACAGCATTTGACCTTATTCTCTTTGGTTAAGCACAGGAATGATAACCATGAATGACAGTGAAATAACCACCCCCATTCCAAAAAACAAACCAAACCTTGACTCCTGGCAACCTTAGGACTGACTACCTGGGGAAGGGTGTGTGGGTGACTGTGTGGGCTGTGTCGAAAAGAGCCTGCTTTCAGCAACTCCCCTCCCTTCTCTCTTCTCATTCCTCCTCCTGCTTTGAGAATGGGTCTCATGGCCCAACCTGGCTAGCACACATGATGCCTTTCCTTTTGCAGCCTGGAGCCTTTTCACATCTCCTGAAAAAAATCTCAAAAAGGGAACTTGCTAGAAGAAAAACTCCAAAAAGCAGAATGTAACAGAGAAAGTGGACTTTCTTCTCAGATCCTAGGAAGGCAGTATAGGTGTGATGTCTTTTTTTTTGGGGGGACAGTCTGGCTCTATTGCCCATGAGGAATGGAGTGCAGTGCAGTGGCACACTCTTGGCTCACTGCAACCTCCACCTCCTAGGTTCAAGTAAGTCTCCTGCCTCAGCCTCCCAAGTAGCTGGGATTACAGGTGCATGCCACCATGCCTGGCTAACTTTTTTTTTTTGTACTTTTCGTATAGATGGGGTTTCACCATGCTGGCCAGGCTGGTCTTGAACTTCTGACCTTGTAATCCACCCTTGGCCTCCCAAAGTGCTGGGATTACAGGTGTGAGCCACTGCGCCTGGCCTGTGTGATGTCTTTTTATGCATAAAACATATCAGAAAGGCCAGGCATCGTGGCTTATGCCTGTAATCCAAGCACTGTGGGAGGCTGAGGTGGGAGGATCACTTGAGCCCAGGAGTCCGAGACCAGCCTGGGCAACAAGGCGAGACCCTCTCTTTACTTAAAAAATTAAAAAATTCACCAGGCATTGTGGTATGCGCATATAGTCCTAGCTACTTGGGAGGCTGAGGCAGGATTGCTTGAGCCCAGGAATTTGAGGCTGCAGTGAGCTATGATCATGCCACTCACAGAGTGACAGAGACCCTATCTCTCTCTATCTCTCTCTTTTTTTTTAAACAATTTTGTACCCAGATGAGAGACTCTGTCTCATATTTTAAAAAATCTCAAAAGGAGATTTGACCCGTAGTCACTGAGAGCTGACCCGTAGGTGGTGTGTCGGGTGGGAGCCCCTGCACTAAGTGGAGGGTGTGTGAAGACACAGGAGCCAGAAGGTCCCCAGCAAGCATGGTCTGCTCACCCTCCCCTGGCTACCTGGAGGCCCCACAGAGATGCACTCCCCAACACCCTACTATGCTTTACTTCCGTTTTTAAGAACTTTCATTCAGGCCTCCCTTGGAGCTTGCACATAAGAGTCAAATAACAGAACACACAAATGTGAGGATGGATCTGTTCTCATCTAGTGCATACACATTAACCCTAATCCTCAGAACCCTGGCAAAAAAAAAAAAAGCTAGAATTAATTCCATTTAACAGACAAAGTAGCTGGAGTTCAGGGAGGGTAAATACCCTGCCTCAGAGCCAAGGCGCTGCAGCACTGCCCTGCAACGTCCAGACTTTCTCGTTCTAGACTCAAACCCCAGGCCGTGCCCGAGGCCTTGACAGGTCCTGTCTTACATTCACCCAGAGAGCTTCAATGATAAACAGGAGACCTGGTGTCCAGTCCTGTCAGTCCTGAACTACCCAAGCAACTACGATGGTCAGACGGGTTCCTCAGCTGTAGGCTAAATGGCTGGACTTCATCTCTAAGATCTGCTCCTGCTGTAACTTGCTCTCTGGTTCCCAGAAAGGAAATTCAGATAACTCTCAGTCATGATCACAGAATGTAAATTAGGATGACTGCAAGAAGGCCTATCCGACTGACAGATCAAAACGTTTGCTAGAGTGTGCTGCTAAAGTGTGGTCAGGAATACACTCTGACATTACTGGGGGGGGGGCTGCAGGTGGGCAGCGTCTCTGTGGAAGGCAGTGTAGCCATAGCTGTTAAAATTCCAATCTGACCGGGCAATTCTACTGCTTCCTATTTCTGTCTCCAGCCCCAAACTACATTCAGAAGGAACTGCCCTGAATCCTTGGACCTTGTAGAAATTTCACTACTGCGTGCTTTCCCTTTCTAATGAGAACTTAGAGGAAAGCTTTCCTATAGACGTGGTCTACAAAACATTACACATAATCTTTATTGTTTCCCTACGTAATCTGGGGAAAGCAAAACAAAAGAAAGCCGACAAACAAAAGGATGTGGAGAGGTGCATATGCCTGAGAAAGCAGCCACCCAGAACCACACTGGGCATCAGGGGAGTGCCACCTACAATCAATTGCATTGCTGTTTGTTTACTTTTCAGGAACAGGAATTCGCTCTTTACCCAGACTGGAATGCAGTGGCACATGTGATCACAGCTCACTGCAACCTCGAACTCCTGGGCTCGGGGGATCCTCCTGCCTCAGCCTCCCAAAGATCTGCGATTGCAGGCATGAGTCACTGCACCTGACCACATTGCTGTTTTAAAAGCACATTCAGATGGGGTACCCTAGCTAGTTGCTTACAGAGCTTTGAGTGACTGGCAGGACCTGCCATGGTCACAAAACTGCAAAGGGCAGATGTATCCTTTCTGTGCTATTTCCCCTTCTGCTTTCAACTCCCCCTTATTATAAGACGCACTGTCAGGAGAGGCAGCAGCCATAGGCCAGGCAAGATCTGTCTCCACCTTCCAGCTCTGCGCCTGCCCGTCACACAGCTCCCTCTCCTTTCCTCCCCATCGTCTGGCCAGGACCAGTTAAACTCTGAACAGAATGCAGGAGGAACTTTATTCTGTACTTTAATATATCTGAAAATATCTAAGACCTATTTCTATAACAAAAAGGTTTTGATTTGTTTAGTTTTCCTTTTTTTATTTAAATTTCAAAGGTTTAGTATTGAAACGGTCAAACACAAAAACATTCTGTTTTCTAACTTTTAGTATAATGTTGAGAAAGATTTTCCCAAAAGACTTATATTAAATAGATATATTTTTATTTCCTTTTAGATTTTTAACTTTTCTTTTTTTCTTTTGAAATGGAGTTTCACTCTTGTCACCCAGGCTGGAGTGCAGTGGTACAGTCTCGGCTCACTGCAACCTCTGCCTCCCGGGTTCAAGCCATTCTCCCGGCTCAGCCTCCTGAGTAGCTGGGATTACAGGCACATACCACCATGCCCAACTAATTTTTATATTTTTAGTAGAAACGGGGTATTGCCATGTTGGCCAGGCTGGTCTTGAACCCCTGACCTAAGGTGATCCAGTTGCCTTGGCCTCCCAAAGTTCTGGAATTACAGGTGTGAGCCACGGTGCCTGGCCTTAACTTTTCTTTCTTTATCTATATATATTTTAAATCAAATCTAAATAGTATTTTGGTATATGGCATGAGATAAGGCTCCAACTTTACATTTCGCCAAATAATTGAGTTGTTTCTACATTATTTATTGACCGTTTCATCTTTTCCCCCAGTGACTCCGCACTTACATTTTTATGAATACAGTTGTTCTTTTTCACTTTTTCTGCTGTGCCACAGACCTCGATTACCATGCTTATTACATACTGTTTACATTATACGGCTTTACCGTGTTTCAATACCTGGCAATTCAAGTTCTCTCATTAATCTTGTTCAGTATTACTATATATTCTTACTTGCCTAGACCTCCATATTAATTTTAGAACATCTTATCAAGTTAAAAAATTCCAGTGGGACTGTGACTGTGACTACGAATGCATCAAATTTATATATTAAATTAGGCTGAATTAAGAAGCCTTCCCATCCAGAAACATGGTATTCCTTTCTAGGAGCAGCCACTTTAAAAATAAATAAATAGGCTGGGTGAGGAGGCTCCTGTCTTTGGGAGGCCGAGGGGGGCAGATCACTTGAGGCCAGGAGTTCAAGATCAGCCTGGGCAACATGGTGAAACCCTGTCTCTACTAAAATTACAAAAATTAGCAAGGGGTGGTGGCACGACCCTGTAATACCAGCTGTTCGGGAGGCTGAGACATGAGAATCACTGGGTTGGGGGGGGTGCGTGGTGGGGGGTGGGCAGAGGTTGCAGTAAGCTGAGATCACACCACTGCACTCCAGCTTGGGTCACAGAGCAAGGCTCTGTCTCTAAATGAACAAATAATTTTAAAAGAAGAATCTTGAGTTAGTTCCTGAATTATTGCGTAATGACAAATAACAGCTCAGGCTGCAGTGGCTCACAGGAAGTGGAAAGAAAAAAGTCAACACCTTTGTAGAAGCAACTTGCTTAAAGCAATTGAAAGCAGGTTTCTCCTCCCCCCTATTATCTATTGCAGCTGGTCTGCACAACAGTCTTGGAGTTTGAGCCTTTATTTGCTTTGACCCCAAAACACAATGGATTCAGGTGCACAGAGATGAGCTGTCTTTCTAAGTGATGAAGAGCCAGCCTGTGACCCCAGAGTTCTAGACCTAGCTTGGCACCCACTAGTTGTGTGATCAAGAGTAGGGCATGGGGTCCCTTGTGCCTTAGTGTCTGCACCTTGACATAGGAGAGGGGGCAGATGAACTTAGATGACCCTTATGTTCTTTTTCTGTGCTAACATGCTATCACTTTAACCCACTTTACTTCTTTTTTGCGGGGAGGTTCTCTTTCAGTTTAACTTTCTTGGTATCTGGCTTGGTTAACTGAAGGTTTTTAGCTTCTCTTCTGGCTCTGCAAGCAAACTAGGTTGAGGCTCAAGTTGCAGTCATCAAGGCCCCAGGGACAAAAGTGCTGTACGGACAAGGCTTTTCCCCGGCACTCTGCCAAGGAGAAACCAGCCTCTTCCTCACCCCACCTTTCCACCCACCCCCATCTGCTCTATGTCTCACATTTTCTTCCTCCTGACCACTTCAAAAGCTTCTACCTTTTACTGAAAGTGATCTTAATATAACGAGAGAAATGAGACGAGGTCAATTACTTTCACTAAAGCCTACCGTATTTAAACTTAGAAGGGCATAATCATGTTTGAAAAGAGCTGCTTATTAACTCAAATATTTGTAGAACAATGTGCAACTCAATTTCAAAATTGGGTTGAAGGCAGGACTTTTCTGGAGTTCTTGGGCATTGACCGCCCCCAGAAGGTTCAGGTCATAACTGCTCCCTTATTGCTGAAAGATGAGTTCTGCCCAGCGGAGTGCTACAGGTACTGCCTACACAGGCACGACTCACAAGTGCGGGGGTGGGCAGGGGAAGGAATACAAACCTTCCACATAGCCAAAATATGTGTGGGCCTAACTTTTGTGTCTAGCATTTTAATAGTTCAATAATTATGCTTTCAAAGGTCTCTAGAGAGAACATCTTTTTTCAGCAGACCAAGATTTTTTACAAGCAAGATTTCACGATGTGTTATCTGCATCCTCAATATGAATTACATAAAAAATTGTATTCTCTACACTGACTATATCAGGTTCTTTCACTCTTTTGTTTTCCCTTAGATTTTTTTAAGGTACTTCAAGTTCTCAGATTTCAGGTGAGGAACTTCAAGGCCTTTTTAAAGTCTGAGGTTTTCTGAATTTGTAAAAGAGAAACAGCTAAGTTAGAAGAAAAAAATCATATGTGCAAGTGCGAGTTATATAAGATATCCAACGATTTACTGAGTCATCAGCAAATATTTGTTTTAGCACAACAGACAGCACACATGAACTGAAATAGGGTGGACAGAAAAAAAAAAAAACTAAAGAGATCCTGTAGCACCTAAAAAGAGACACAAGTCTGGAAATACATACATCAAAATATTAACAGTAATTATATCTGAGTGGTGGAACTTTTAGTGACTTACTTTCTTTTTGCTTACCTATATACTTTAAACTTTTCTATAAAGGTTAGTTAACATAATTATTCAAAACTCTAAAAACCATTACAAATTATGCCATATTCACTGACTGCATCCCTCCTAGGGGTACTTCAAGTTCTCAGATTAACTTGAAGTTAATTAAGTTCAAGTTCTCTTAATTAAACACAGGGCAATAACATATCAAGGTGCTCTGATAATGAAGTGTAAGAAACTTTTCTCTATAGTTGAGATTCAGGAAAGGCTCCGCTTCCTTCAAGGCCATTAACATTTGGGGGATCAATGAATGAATGAATGAATGAAGTTGCTATGTATGTTTTACTTTCAAATGACAAGAACCATGTAACTGACCAAGTTTACCTTTCTAGAAACAAATTTGAGATTCAACTACAAAAATAGAGGCCTGCACTGACCTATAAGGGAGCAGCTAGACAGAATGGCTATTGAAATGTAAATTAATTAAATATAGCATATTTTCATAGTCACGGAAAATTCTATTGTATGGCACTTTATTCTTTTTTCCCTTGGACTAATTTCTTGTACTTATACTTTCTCTCATCTCAATTCCTGGTCATATTTATCTTCTATTTATTTGTTACTATTCTATGTGATTTTGTTGCAAATGACCTTAATTCCTTTGTGGAACAATTTGGGACACTGTACTTTTGAAACATGGGTGTGTATATATATCACTGTTCTTGAGAGTTCAACCTTGGTTTCTGACCAAGGCAGACCTAGCAGCCCGTAGAATGTAGCTATTTGCTCATAGCTCAAAGACTCAAGAGAGGCTGGGTGAAGTGGCTCATGCCTGTAATCCCAGCACTTTGGGTGGTTGAGGTGGGTGGATTTCTTGAGGTCAGGAGTTTGAGACCAGCCTGGCCAACATGGTGAGACCCCGTCTCTACTAGAAATAGAAAAGTTAGCCGGGCGTGGTGCCACAGGCCTATAATCCCAGCTACTAGGGAAGCTGAAGCAGAAGAATCACTTGAACCTGGGAGGCGGTTGTTGGAGTGAGTCAAGATTGTGTCACTGCACTCCAGCCTGGGCAACAAGAGCAAGACTCTGTCTCCAGAAAAAAAAAAAAAAAAAAAAAAATATATATATATATATATATATATATATAAATAATATTATATAATTATATATAATACATATAATTATATTTTATATATATAATATTATATATATATATTTTTCTCATTCTGATTCCTCGGCTTTCTGAGTAGCTGGGGTTACAGGCAAGCACCACCATACCCAGCTAATTTATATATTTATTTTATTATATATATATATTTATATATATTATATATTTATTTTATATATATATTGAATATATATATATCTAGAACATATTAAAGGTTATTTCTTTTTCTTGCATTTCCAGAAAAGCCTCCTAAAAAATATATATGTAAAATATATAATATATATAACTATGTATATAAAATTAATATATAATATATACAAATATATATATAAAATAAAATAAATATATAAACTAGCTGGGTATGGTGGTGCTTGCCTATAACCCCAACTACTCAGGAAGCTGAGGAATGAGAATCACTTGAACCCAGGAGACAGAGGTTGCAGTGAGCCAAGATGGTGTTGCTGTGCTCCAGTCTGAACCACATAGGAGACTCTGTGCCAACAAAATAGGACTCCTTTGGGAGGCCGAGGTGGGTAGATCACAAGGTCAGGAGTTTGAGACCAGATTGGCCAACATAGTGAAACCACATCTCTACTAAAAAAATACAAAAATTATCCAGGCACGGTGGCGTGGACCTGTAATCCCAGCTACTCAGGAGGCTGAGGTGGGAGAATTGCTTGAACCAGGGAGGCGGAGGTTACAGTGAGCCAAGATCACACCACTGCACTCCAGTTTGGGTGACAGAGCAAGACTCTGCCTCAAAAAAAAAAAAAAAAGACTCAAGAGAACATTGTCAGGAACTAAGCTCCCCTGTCCAAAGGCACTATATTCAGTATTTTAAAAAAATAAACAAAAATGTATATACTGTCCATTAATGAAAAGTTTTACTATTTGATTAAAGCTTAATTTGAAGCTGAGTAATGAAATGTCTTTTTCAAATGCCAAAATATATGGCTATCAACTTATTTCTAAATCTTATATGATTTATGACAAAAAAACAAATGCCCCAATCTGTTACCACTGATACATATATGCGATCATGTAATCAGAGTCCTGGATACGCCAAGGAGAATCAGGAATAAAAATGCTGCCGTGGCTCCTACACTGTGATTCCCTGCCAGCCCACGGCACTGGTGGAGTGTCACCTCTACGCAGAAGCCCATGCAAGTCTGAGTATTTTACCAGATTTTCAGTTCTGTAAAAAATGACTGGGAGTAGTAAGCAGTGTAGATCAAAGAGTAAATACAATGAGAACAGAGATGAAAATTAATAAATGTGGCCCAAAGTGGCAGATCTTTGACTCTACTCAGATGCTAACTGGGTAGGCAGCGGGTACAGAGAATAAAAAAGTAAAGATCACATATGAAATGTGGGAAAACACACTGAGAATTATTCCTAAAAGTTCAAGTATAATTAGGGCGCCTTTCGTAAATTTTAGCTCTCTGGCTACACAATCTGCCTTATGATACTGTCTAATATTTGACTTAAGTTTGTGATTTATGGAATGCATAACGTTAAGGGAAGGATGAGCATATTTATCAATACAATCTTTTGGGAAATAATTAGCAATATACCAATACCTTTATTTCCATAATTTAAATAACTTCTTGGAAATCGTATTATAGGACCTACATTAATGATGGAAAATCTTCAGCAGTGTTGCTTGCTTTGTAGGTGGTGATTATGACTGCTACCATTTACTGAATCCTTCCCATGCTGAAAACCCTACTGTAAGCTATTTATGCTCGGTAAGTCATTTATTCTTCAGGGCCATTTAACCAAGTAAGCATTATGATTATCCCCACTTTTACAGGTGAGAAAACTGAGGCACCAAGATTAGATCGCACAGCGGTATAACAGGATGGAAAACTCCTATCATTTAACGAGCGTTAAGTGAAAAAAATTAGTATCCAAAACTGTAACTCTGATGCTGCAAATCCTTTTTATCATTTAAGTAGCTGTGAGGGTTGGGGTTAGGGTTCGGGTTAATACCCTAACCTAATTATTAGCCCTGTTTCTGAGTACTTCATATGTAGAGTGCACTTTACAGAACACTGTCATGTAATCCTCAAACCATGTAATCAATCAATGTAAATGAATTGATAAGTTTCCAGTTTCCAAAGACGAAAGCGGAGATAGGAGAGGCCAAGTGCCTGCGCCGCGCCAGGTTCGTCCCCGCGGAGCGGACCTCAGGGCGTCCCGGGCAGGTCCCGGCCGAGCTCGCGGCTCCGCGGTGGCGACGCCCGGGCCCAGCCGCTCGAGCTCCCGGAGCCGCCGGACTACGCGGCACGCCGGACGCCGAGCCTGCTCGCCCGGGTCTACATAAAAACCGAAGCCACGGGCAATCTCAACAGACACGGAGACTTAATTTTTTAGACCGTCTTTTGTGTATTTGAGAAAACCCCTCGTCGGGATCCGGGCCGCGGGGCCTCTGACCGCGTCCTCGCGCCGGGCCCGGGCGGGGCCGGGCGGGGCGGGGCAGGCGGCGCCCAGGCTGCGTCCCGGCTCTCGCAGTAGCGGGCCCGGGCCTCCCGCGGGCCTGGGGCTTCGAGCTCAGGCCGAGCGCTCTATGGAAGCCGCGCTCGACCCCCGCTCCCCCGCGTGCGACCCCCGTTCCTCGCGCGCGCCTCACCTGACCCGTGTACCGCTCTCCGTGCAGCCTTCGGGCGCCGCCGGCTTTGCGGACCGGGGCGGGATCCCAGCTCCGATTGGCTGCCCGGCTGGGTGGCGGGGACCGGGAGGGGACGGGAGGTGGAGGGGAAGAGTGAGGACGGGAAGGGGAGGGAGGGGCCCGGCCTCGCGCGGTCGCGCGTGAGAAGCCGGCCTCTGCGCCCTGGGCCTGGCGCCTGGGGCCGTGAGAACTGCCCGTGCGCCTGCCCTGTTCTCTGCACCCAGCTTGGTGGCGAGGGTGGGTGGTAGGTGCTCGCCGATCGGAGGGCGTAAGAAGTGGCCGAGCCCCTCACGGTGTGCCTGGCCCCAGCGTGGGGGTGTCGCATCCCTCTTACCCGGCCCCCACTCACCACGTAGAACCCACTGGGTCCCTTTGGTATTAGTGGCCCCGGCCCGACTGAACCGGCGCCGAGGCTTCCTTGAGTTCTTCGTGTAATTCTGAGAGCGGAGTGAATATCCAGGAGGCCGGTGTCCTGCTCTTGGGTAGCTAGGAAGTGAACGGTGTCCTAGGGAACTGCCTGGGCTCTTATCCACCTGGGAATGGGCTTGTTGGGGATCCTGACGTGGTAAAAGCCAGGGAGCTTCTAGCCTAGCAGGGCTGGGGGAGAAACTAGGTAGAGAGGTGGGTTAGGCTGAAGAACAGAGATCTCTTTGATCTTAAAAGCAGCGTTCTGACTGGTAGGGCTGACCGGCATTTCGCCCTCCAAAAACGTTCTTGTACTTTATTCCGTGACCTGACAAGCCTGCTTAAGTGAGGTTTTGTTGGGTGCCAAGAGAGAAAGGTTTGGCTTTGAATTCATCTCCAGGCGGGGCCTGTCTCCTGAACTCCATACTTCCCTATCCAGCTGCCTAGGTAATACCTCCTCTTGGATCTCTACAATAAATTTCAATCTCAACACATCCCAATCTGTGCCCTTGATGTCTTCCCCATAGCATCACCATCTCAATGGCGTTAAGGACAGAAACCAGGTGTTAAGGACAGAAACCTTGCTGTTACCCGGCACTCAGCTTTCTCTCACATTTCACCTCCAGGGCCCAAAAATTCTGTTGGTTGGACCTCCCTAGCATACTCAGAGCCCGACCACTTCTTACCTCTGCCTCCATCATCTCCCACCTTGGTCACGACAGTGGTCTCTTCCCCGATCTCCCTGCAGTCTGTCCCTATACAGCAGCCATAGTGACCCTAAAGAAAGCCAAATCCAATTCCTCTTCTGCTCGAAACCTTCCCAGGGGTTTCCCAAACTCAGAGTAAAAGCCAAAGCCCTTCACGATTGCCCCTCTGTTACCTCTGCAGCCTCATCTGCTACTGCCTCCCCACTGCCTCACTCTGCTCCAGTCACTCTGGCCTCTGTGCTATTTCTTTTTTCTTTGGAGACGGAGTCTCGCTCTACTGCCCATGGTGGAGTGCAGTGGCACGACCTTGGCTCGCTGCAACCTCCACCTCTGGGGTTCAAGTGATTCTCCTGCCTCAACCTCCCGAGTAGCTGGGATTACAGGCATGCACCACCATGCCCAGCTAATTTTCTCGTATTTTTAGTAGAGACAGGGTTTCACCAGGTTGGCCAGACTGCTCTCAAACTTCTGACCTCAGGTGATCCACCCACCTTGGCCTCCCAAAGTGTTGGGAATACAGGCGTGAGCCACTGCACCTGTCCCCTCCGTGCTATTTCTTGCGCAAGGCAGACAGGGCTTTGCTGCAGGGTCTTTGCATGGGCTTGCCTCTGTTTGGAATGCATGACTGCTTCTCATGCTTACTGATCTTTGCTCAAATGCTGCCTCATTGAGAACTACCCTGACCACTCCATTCAGAATTGCCACCTGCCCTGCTCCTGACTTATTTGTTTAGCTCCTGACTGAATTTGTTTATTTAGCTTATTGTTTATTATCTGTCTCTTCTATCCTCCTCTCCCTGCTGCTGCCCCTTGGCCCATGATATGTCCTTTCTCAGAAAAATAACTGCCACTAGAGAGGTACCATATTTCCACTGTCAAGGCCTAGGACATAAGCCAAACTCTGGGGTCTGAATGTGTAGTCACTTGAAATAAACCACAAGAGGAAAGTGTGATTCCCCAAAAGGACATGCTGACTGCTGCTGCCAGAAGGGATGCTGGCTGGGCAAAACCACAGATGTTCACTTGCTGAGTCAGACCAGTGCATCCAGAGGAGCTTTGGGAAAGCCTGTGAGAGGGGCCCTCTATGCCCTTGAGAGCAGAGTTGAAGACCTCTAACCCCCTCACTTTTTTGTAATGATGTCTTATGAATGCATTAATTTACTTATCCTTCTAAAGTCTGGTTTTGTATTCAGTTTCTACTTTTTGAGTAAGAGCTTCCTGTTCTACAAAGTGGCGACCCTCTTCAACCTGAAGAACTCTGTGGGAGGTTGGGGGGCAGTAAGACTGCTGGAGGCCACAGGTGACAGAAACCCTACCCAAACAGATTAATAGTCAGGAAGTGTATTAAGGATCCAGCTCCATTCTCTTGTCGTTCCCTCAGCTCTTTTTCCCCATGTGTAACAAAATATGAAAGTATAGATTTTGATTTGGACGACAAGATACACGAATGTCAAATTCTAGGAACAGATCTCCAAGGATATAAGAAGGAATCAGATGGGAATCACCTGTAATTCCAGCACTTTGGGAGGCCTAGGCGGGCAGGTTGCTTGAGGCCAGCCTGAGCAATATAGCAAGACCCCGTCTCTACTAAAAATACAAAAAACAGCCAGGTATGGTGGCATGTACCTGTAGTCCCAGCTAATCCAGGAGGGAGGCTGAGGCATGAGAATCACTTGAACCCGGGAGACAGAGGTTGCAGTGAGACAAGATTGCACCAATACACTCCAGCCTGGGCAACAGAGTGAGACTCTGTCTCAAAATAAATAAATAAATGAAAGTTAAAAAATCAAATAAATAAATCAAAAGAAGGAATTAAAGAGTGGAAGGAGGGTTGGGTGAAGAAATCCCTGATGGAGGCCAGGTGCGGTGGCTCATGCCTGTACTCCCAGCACTTTGGGAGGCTGAGGCAGGTGGAACACTTGAGGTCAGGAGTTTGAGACCAGCCTTGGCAACATGGTGAAACCACGTCTCTACTAGAAATACAAAAACTAGCTGGGCACCGTGGGGCATATCTGTAGTCCCAGCTACTCAAGCGCTGATGCAGGAGAATCACTTGAACCAGAATGGCAGAGGTTGCAGTGAGCTAAGATCTCCCCACTTCACTCCAGCCTGGGCGACAGAGTGAGACTCTGTCTCAAAAAAAGAAAAAAGGGCAGGGCATGGTGGCTCATACCTGTAATCCCAGCAGTTTGGGAGGCTGAGGTGGGCAGATAACCTGAGGTCAGGAGTTCAAGACCAGTCTGGCCAACATGGTGAAAACTCATCTCTACTAAAAATACAAAAAGTAATTTAGCTGGGCATGGTGGCACCTGCCTGTAATCCCAGCTACTCAGGAGGCTGAGGCAGGAGAATGGCTTGAACCCAGGAGGCAGAGGTTACAGTGAGCTGAGATCATGCCATTTGACTCCAGCCTGGGCGACAAGAGCAAGAAAGACTCTGTCTCAAAAAAAAGAAGGAAAAGAAAAAAGAAATCTCTGATAGAGCTTTGGCTGTGCTGTGAGTCTGAGTTTACCTCCTCCCCACTGAGGGAAGCTTCAGGCAGCCCATTTCCTTCACTTCATGCCTGCAGGCTTCCAGTCATTTGGGGAGCTTGTCAGGGATGTTGGTGCACATGGAGACTCTCTGGTCTGTCATTTACCTCCCACCTGAAAAAGGCAGGCAGTGTGGCTGTCAGCCCACACATGCAGAGGGGTCCCAGGATGCATTTGTGTTTCCCATGGATAAGATATGGATTGTGCAGGAGACAGTTCCCTTGGATCTGGTCCAGTAAGGCTGCCTGGAAGGGCAGGAAGCTGTCAGTGAATGCCAGATATGTAGAGGTGAGGAAGAAGTCACAGTATATCCGCCCAGGAGAATTGCTGGAGAGAGGTCCAGCATGGTCATCTCCAAGGAGTTTATGAATGCTACAGTCCAAAAAATAACATCCTGTATTGCCATAGTCCAGTTCAGGCTACTATAACAATAGTCCAATACAGGCTACTATAATAAAAGATCTTGGACTGGGTAATTTATAAACAGCAGAAATTTATGGCTCTTAGTTCTAGGGGCTGGGAAGTCTAAGATCGGGGTGTCAGGAGGTACAGTGTCTGGTGAGGGCTCACTGCGTCCTACATGGCACAAGGGGCAAGGCAGCTCCCTTCAACCTTTTTTTTTTTCTGAGACGGGATCTCACTCTGTCACCCAGCCTGGAGTGCAGTGGCTCATCAAAGCTCACTGCAGCCTCTGGCTCCTGGTGGAGCCTACTGAGTAGCTGGGATTATAGGTGTGTGCCACCATGCCCAGCTAATTTTTAAAGTTTTTTTTTTTTTGTAGAGACGAGGCCTTGCTATATTGCCTGCACTAGTCTTGAACTTGTGCACTCAAGAGATCCTCTGCTTTGGCCTCCCAAAGTGCTGAGATTACAGGTGTGAGCCACCACACCCAACCAAGATGTTGTTTTGAAAGCATCTCAGGCAGAAGCAGGAGAGTGCAGTATCCAGCATGCATTACTCTATTTATGAAACCCTCTGAGATGCCACCAGGGAAGGGGGTCACTGAGTAAGGTTCTGCAAGTACAGGTAGAAATAATTATCTAGAAGAAAAAGGAGAATATGTGTAAATGTGAACCTTTGTATAGATACAGGTGACAGAGGTTTGAAAACATCAGAAAAATATGGTTTTCCAAAATTTTGAATGTGGGGAACACACAGTGGGGGAAGCATTCCATATTTTCCATTATAGCAGAAAAGAAACCCATATACCCTTGACAAGGATGCATCTGGATTCCCTTTAAGATTTGAAGGAATGGCCAGGGGCAAATTGGCTCAAGCCCGTAATCCCAGCACTTTGGGAGGTTGAGGCAGGGGATCAGCTGAGGTCAAGAGTTCAAGACCAGTCTGACCAACATGGAGAAACCCCATCTCTCTATTGAAAATACAAACTTAGCCAGGCGTGGTGGCAAATGCCTGTAATCCCAGCTACTCGGGAGGCTGAGACAGAAGAATTGCTTGAACCTGGGAGGTGGAGGTTGTGGTTAGTTGATATTGCTCCATTGCACTCTGGCCTGGGCAACAAGAGCAAAACTCTGTCTCAAAAAAAAAAAACAAAACAAAAAAAAAAAAAGGTTTCCTTCCTCAGAAGAGAATTCCCAGGAAAACCTGCCTCATTTTTGAAAAAGGAAGCAGTGATCTAAAATGTTATTTAAAATGTTTAATAGAAAAATGATTCGACTATCTGTTTTATCATTTACCTCTCCACCCCATTGGCTTCCTCGGTAATCTGCAGTGGGTTTTCTTTTTTATTGACCAGTATTTTATTTTTCTTCTGCAAAATGTGCTAACCCATGCCAATTACACACAGCTTTAGGATGGCACACCCACTTTTTCCCCCCCACTACCTGGGCGATAGACTTATCAAGAATCAGGGTAGTGAAGAGACTACCCTGAGTGGAATTGTGTCCCCCCAGAAAAGATACATTGAAGTCCTAACCTTTGTTCCTCAGAATGCGACTGTGGAGACAGGGTCTTTACAGAGGTAATCAAGTTAAAATGAGGTAATTAGGGGAGTCCTGTCTACTGTGACTGGTGTCCTTATGAGAAGAAAAAGTAAAATATTCTTCCTTATGAGAAGAAAAAGTAAAATTGTTAAGTAGTATTGACTCACATGATCACAGGGTCCCACAACAGGCCGTTTGCAAGCTGAGGAGCAAGGAAGCCAGTTGGAGTCCCAAAGCTGGAGACCGTTCAACGTTCCAGGGCAGGAAGTAGCCAGCACAGGAGAAAGATGAGGCTGGGAGGCTAAGTCAGTCTAGTCTTTCCATGTTCCTCTGCCTGCTTTCATTCTGGCTGCACTGACAGCTGATTAGAATGTGCCCACCCAGACTGAGGGAGGGTCTCCCTTTCCCAGTCTACTGGCTCAAATGTTAATCTCCTTTGGCAACACCCTCACAGACATACCCGGGAACAATACTCGGCATCCTTCGATCCAATCAAATGGACAGTATTAACCATCACAGGCCCTCACACAGAGAAAATGACCATACGAAGACGAGAATTGGACTGATGCATCTAGAAGCCAAGAAGTGCTAACGGCTGCCAGTAAACAACCTGCAGCCAAGGAGAATCAGGGAAAGAGCCTTCCCCTACAGGTTGCAGAGGACGCACAGCCCTGCTGACACCCTGATTTCAGACTTCCAGTCTCCAGAACGGAGGCAATACGTTTGTGTTGCTCTAAGCCACCTGGCTTGTGGAACTCTGTTGGGTGGCCCTACAAACCAATGCAGCCTGTGTATGCCAATGCCAGTTATATTTTTTATTGTAATTACACAATTTAAGTAAACATATAAGCCCATGAATTAATTTAAAAAGAAGTTGTTCTTAAACAAATTAAGTTGAACGCTTTGGAAAGACTTGATAGAAGAGGGTGATTGAAAAAATTGCTGTTGGATTAGAAGTGGGCAAGCAACTGTAAAATGCTGGAAGAAAAAAATGTAGGGTTCTGTACTCAGAGTACTCTGAAAGTATTTTAAAGTTCTCCTTTAAAGAAATAAAGACTAGAAATCTTTGATGATGCCTGGTGTAGGTCATGCCATGATGATATGAAACTCTAGGGCAGGTGCCATGGATCAAGCCTATAATCCCAGCACTTTGGGAGTCCCAGGCAGGTAGATTGCTTGAGTCCAGGAGTTCAAGACCAGCTTGGGTAACATAGCAAGATCTCGTCTCTACAAAAAATACAAAAATTAGCCACGTGTGGTGGTGCATGTTTGTAGTCCCACCTATTTGGGAGGCTAAGGTGGGAATGAAGCAGGAAAGGTGAGACACAAACCTCTCAAACACAGAACTGAGCAAGGAAGTGGCTTTTTATTTGGCTGTGAGCTGCGGGGGGCTACAGCCTCATTTACCGAGCTCCCCGAGAAACAGCTTCTTTTCCCTTTTATAGGCTTACAATGCTAAAGGGGAAACTGAGGTGAAACTATGTCATTGTCCATTGGCTGGACGTCCGACCTTCAATCTTTTAGCTTCACTGATTTGTTAGTTCATATGCAGTGTGAGCAGGAACAGGCAGGGGAGGGGGTTTACAGAGACCAGACAAAGACAGTAAATTATTAGTTGGCAGAGGTGTTTCCAGGAGGGAGCCTTGGCCTTGCAGACGTGGGGGCGTGACCCAGTGCTGGGCTCCAGCTGGTAGGGATACATTTATTTGTAACTCTTTCAAGGTTTACAGATAGCAGACATGCTGGGATCCAAAAAGAGAGTTATTTTCCCAGCTCTTCAGTATTTTATTTCTTTTTTTTCACTCTCCTTCCCATCCGGAAGAGAGGAGGAGGTGGAAGCCAGGAAGTGAGAGGAGGGGAGGGGGTCTCCCCTCTCAGGAGGATAGCTTGAGCCTGGGAGGTCGAGAGGCTGCAGTGAGCTGTGATCACGCCACTCCACTCCAGCCTGGGTGACAGAGGGAGAACCTGTCACACACATATTCACACACAGACACACACACACAGACACACACACACACAAAACCAACCTTTAGTCATCAGTGACACATTCAAATAAATGGTTCGAATCTATAGAAAAAATTGGCAATCAAATATATATTTATGTGTTTTAGTTTAAGTTATGTGAGGTATGTGTGTATCATTAAAAAAATTTTATTTTAATTTAAAAAATAGAGACAGGATCTCGTCTCACTATGTTGCCCAGGTTGGTCTTGAACTTTTGGGCTCAACCAATCTTTTTGCCTCAGCCTCAGGGTGCTGGGATGAACCATGGTGCTCAGCCCTGTGTATAATTTTTTTTTTTTTTTGAAGCGTATTCTCGCTCTGTCATCCAGGCTGGAATGCAGTGACATGGTCTCAGCTCACTGTAACTTCCGCCTCCCAGGTTCAAGCAATTCTCCTGCCTCAGCCTCCTGAATAGTTAGGTCTACAGGCACACGCTGCCACACCCAGCTATTTTTTTTTTCTTTTGTATTTTAGTAGAGATGGGGTTTCACCACGTTATCCAGGCTGGCTTGCATTCCTGAGCTCAGGCAATCCACCCACCTTGGCCTCCCAAAGTGCTTGGATTACAGGCATGAGCCACCGAGCCAGGCCTGTGTAAGAAATTTTAAGTAATTCTTTATTTTGACTTTTGTGGTTAACTGATCATCTATGTGCAAACTAAATGAGCAAGGGGGCCTCTATGATATTGTTTTGAGCTTTCAGAACTAGATATGAGTTTGAAAATTGGTTCAAGGAGCTGTGTGTATTGTGCAAGTTACTAAATTTTTCTAAGTTCCAGTTTCCTCATTTGTATAAAATGGGAATAATACCTACGACACTACAAATGTTGTGAAATTAAATGACACAATGAACTCAAAGGGTCTAGTAGTATTAGATGCTTTCCAACTTAAAGTGGTAGAGAACTCCCAGAACTTTGGGAGGCTGAGGTGGGCAGATCACAAGGTCAGGAGTTCGAGACAAGCCTGGTCAATATGGTGAAACCCTGTCTCTACTAAAAAATGCAAAAATTGGCCGGGCGTGGTGGCTCATGCCTATAATCCCAGCACTTTGGGAGGCCGAGGCGGGTGGATCACGAGGTCAAGAGATCGAGACCATCCTGGTCAACATGGTAAAACGCCATCTCTACTAAAAATACAAAAATTAGCTGGGCATGGTGGTGCGTGCCTGTAGTCCCAGCTACTCGGAAAGCTGAGACAGGAGAATTGCTTGAACCCAGAAGGCAGAGGTTGCGGTGAGCCAAGATTGTGCCATTGCACTCCAGCCTGGGTAACAAGAGCGAAACTCCGTCTCAAAAAAAAAAATACAAAATTAGCTGGGCATGGTGGTGGGCATCTGTAATTCCAGCTACTTGGGAGGCTAAAGTAGCTGGAATTACAGATGGTTGGTCTTGAACTTTTGGGCTCAAGCAATCTTTTTCCTCAGCCCCAGGGTGCTGAGCCATGGTGCTCAGCAGGAGAATCTCTTGAATCCAGGAGGTGGAGGTTGCAGTGAGCTGAGATCATACCGCTGTACTCCAGCCTGTGCAACAGAGTAAGAATGTTTCAAGAAAAACAAAAAAGTGGGAGGAAACTCACTCTACCATGGCTTAAACAAAAAGACAATAAATTGATTTGTGATGCTAATGAAATTCTAAGGGAGCATTGGCTCCAGTCACAGTCCTGCAAATAATGAGAACCATAGTCTCAGTCCTGCTAGTAATGTCCCAGAACCTGGTTTCTCTGTGTACATCTGTCAACTACTCCTTGTTGGGTCAATCCTTGGACACAATCTCTCTAGCAAGATGTGCACAGCAGGCATTTTTTTCCCCCATATCTTCCTAAGTTCAAGTTCAGTGGCAAAGAGTGCCTGCTAAAGCCCCTCTTGGAGCCCCGTAAAGTGCTTTCTCGCATCCCTTTCTGTTATGGTTTGGATCTGCGTCCCCGCCCAAACTTATGTCAATTATAATCCCCAGCATTGGAGGTGGGGCCTGGTAGGAGGCAACTGGATCATGAAGGCAGATTTCCCTCTTGGTGCTTGTCGTGAGATCTGGTCATTTAAAAGTGTGTGTCACTTCCCCTGCACCTCTCTTGCTCCTGACTTAGCCACATGAGTCTGTTTCCCCTTCCGCCATGATTGTAAGTTTTCTGAGGCCTTCCCAGAGGCCAAGCAGATTCCAGTGGCAGCGACTACAGCCATCATGCCAGCTACAGCAGGGGCTGCACACTCCATGGAGCTGGTGGGAGCCCTGCTCCTTCTGAGTTGTGGTGGGAGCTGCCTTGCTCCTGCTGCAACTGCCCAAATGTGGCTGCAGACCCAGGCCTCCAGCTCTAGGGAGCAGGCAGGAGCCACGTCCTCCTGGGCAGTGTGACAGCCGCCCAAACCTCAGCTGTGGATCCAAGCCTCCCTGTGCTCTTGGTGGGGACTGGGAGCAGGTAGGCTCTGCCCTCCTGGGTGCAGATGCAGCCTCCCAACCACAGCTGAAGACCTGGACCTCCCACTCCACAGAGCAGGCAGAAGCTGGGAGAAACGGGAGCCCCACCCCTTCCCAGTTGGTGGGGCAGGAACTCCTGGGGTGCAGTATTGGCCTCCCTCCCAGGTGCAGGACCCAGGCATCTCTGCACCCTGTGCCCTTGGGGGCCCAGGAAGAGCCCCCTACCTCCCTGCAGGCTGGGGTGTCTGCTTCTGCTGCCTGACCTCTCTCCTCTCTTGGGGCCTAATCTGATCTCAGAGAGGGGTTGGAGCTAAGCTGCAGGGCCATGAATGGCAGTGGGAGGCAGACAGATAGATTCCTGGGTGGAAGGGGGCAGATCCCTGGCAAGGCCCCCCGCTTCAGGTCAGGAAGAGCCTAAAGGCTGGGGGGCCGGCTGAGAGACCTGCAGACTGGAGTGGGGACTTGGTGCCTCTTCCACCCCTGCATGGCCACCCATGGACCAATTGGCATGCACTTCCTCCCCTCTGAAGTCCATAAAAGCCCTGGGCTCAGCCAGAGGAGGGCAGAGGGTGGAGAGTACAGAGAGAGATGACGGGACAGGACGACCAGCTGCAGAGAGGAGATACTCTCTCTGTTGAGAGCTTCAGGGACCTGCAGAGATGTCAGGACTACTAGCTGCAGAGAGGAGTGACCCTCTCCAGGGCCCCCTCTCAGCTGAGAGCTGAACACTCCACAGGATGACCTGCCTACAGAGAGGAGCTATCCCTTGCTGGTCTCCTCTGAGATGTTCTAACAGTTAATAAAGCTCATCTTCATCTTGCTTACCCTTCACTTATCAGCATACCTCATTCTTCCTGGATGCGGGACAAGAACTTTGACAAGAACTCAAGCAAAGGTGCCACTGGTCACAGAGGTTTCTGGCCAGGAAATCAAAACCCCAAAGATCCCATAACACCAGCATGATGCTTCCTGTACAGCCTGTGGAACTATGAGCCAGTTGAACCTCTGTTTTTTACGAATTACCCAGTCTCAGGTATTTTTTTACAGCAGTGCCAGAGAACAGACTAATACACCTTCATGCTGATTAGGCTACATAATTACCTCTGGGTTAATCCCTGTCCCAGAGGAAAGCATGACTTGATTTGGAGGGAGTAGGTCTGATGCTCCACACAAAGCATGTGCGCTAGGCGGGGTGAGGGAGTTCTCTCCAGAGAAACTGGAGCAGTATTAAGAGCAAGGGAAATGGATTCTGGGTAGCAAAAAACACTGTTCATACACTAGCGCTGAGGGTAATGTCTAGTAAGAAGTCAGCATTAGCTGACTCCCTGCAGTGTCTTGCACCTCAAACCCTTAATTCCAGCTTCCCTTTGGCTTTAGTGAGAGCACTGCCTTTGCTAGGGCAGATGCTCCTGGCATCCCCCCAACTCTGCTCTTCCCTTCGATTATTTATATATTTATTTATCAAGATGGAGTGTCGCTCTATTGCCCAGGCTGGAGTGCAGTGGTGCGATCTCGGCTCACTGCCGCTTTTGCTTCCTGGGTTCAAGTGATTCTCCTGCCTCTGTCTCCTGAGTAGCTGGGATTACAGGCACCCACCACTATGCCCGGCTAATCTGTTGTTTTAGTAGAGATGGGGTTTAACCATATTGGCTGGGCTGGTCTCGAACTCCTGACCTCAGGTGATCCGCCCACCTTGGCCTCCCAAAGTGCTAGGATTACAGGTGTGAGCCACGGCGCCCGGCTCCCTTTGGTTTTAAATACTCAGCTGTGAACCCAGCTCATCTGCCAGGCCAGAATGTGGCAAATATATCCTGTCCCAGTCCTGCTCTTCTAACTGCCTGGCAATGTGTTTGGCTATTAGGGCCATTATCAGCCCATCCCTCCCATCCACCACTCTAGTTTAGGCCAGTGCCTCTCAGTTCCAGGACATTGAGATGTGGTAAAGTATTAACTTCTTTATGAATCTGTACATTTAATGCTTATCCTTAATTTTTGGTCTTTCCGAACTTAAGTCTTAATTTTTGTCTAAGCCACAGACGGAAACTTAGCTATCTCCTGTTATTTGCATTGGAAAATTCGACTTTGTCCCCTTCTTTAAGTGTCCGTAGTGTGGTAGTTGTCTACCCGGTAATTCATAGTTGGCTGTTCGATTCAATACTGTGGTAGAAACAAGGAATCAACCCCGATATCTGTTCTCTTTCCTTTGCTTCTCCAAATGTTGCCTGGACACATGCTGCCCAGAATAGACCATGTTACGTAGCCTCCTTCGCAGCAAAGTATGGTTATGGATTAAGTTTGAATTGGAAGCATGCAAACTGAAATGACTTGTACAATTTCCAAGGCATTCCCTTAAAAGACAAGCGTGTTCCCTCAACTGCTCAGGTTTCCTTCCATTTTGGCTGGAATGTGGATCCAGTGGACATGGTGGCGTGGCCTTTTTGCCTTTGTGGAACAGGGCAACACCCTAGAACAGGGAATGGCATATTTCTTCTGTAAAGGGCCAGATGGTAAATATTTTCAGCTTTATGGGACACCCAGGCTCTGTCACAGCTGCTAACTCTGCTGCTGCAGGGGAAAGCAACCACAGGCAATATGGAACGTGGCTGTGTTCTAGGAAGACTTTATTTGCCAAAACAGTCAGCGGCTGAATTTTCTCCACAGGCTGTAGTTGGCTGGCCCCAAACCTAGAACACAATAAGGCGAGAATATAAAAAACAAGCGGGGCCAGGCTTAGTAGCTCACACCTGTAATCCCAGCACTTTGGGAGGCTGAGATGGGCCTACCACTTGAGACCAGGAGTTGGAAACCAGCCTGGGCAATATGGCAAAACCCCGTCTTTACAAAAAAAATTGCAAACATTAGCTGGGTGTGGTGCTGCCTGCCTCTAGTCCCAGCTACTTGGGAGGCTGAGGCCAGAGAATCACTTCAGCCTGGGAGGTTGAGGTTGCAGAGAGCTGAGACCACGCCACTGCACTCCAGCCTGGGCAACAGAGAGATCCTGTCTCAAAAAAGAAAAGAAAGTAATAAAACGCTTCTGTCCTCAACACTATCGAGGTATGAGGGGTAGGGGAGAGTTAACTGGTCTTCTATAAGAGATCTCTTTTGTTTAAGCCACTGTATTTTGGGGAATTGTTGTTTTGGCAGCTGTATCTTAGTAATTTTTATTTTTTAAATATCATCAAGCCAGAATCTTCTTAACTTTTTGGACCACAAATCTCAGTCCTTTTCTCTCAGTTTCTCAGACTCAGTCCTCACAGGACCCTGCGAAGTTATAAACTGGCTTGAATCCTAGAAATTCTCATGTAATCTACAAAGCTCTCAGGCCACTCTCCCTGTTTTGTTTTGTTTTTCTTTCCTTTTACCAGCAGTTTCCTCAGTGTTTCTCAGCGTCCTGAAGTCTGGCTTCTACCTCTGTCCTCCACTGTAACTGAAGATCCCTATTGCCAGCGTGGGCTTCCCAAGCGTCACTCTGCTGGGCCTCTCCATTGCATCTGCCATGGTGACCCCCTTCCGCAGCCCCTTCTCCCCACGGCTCCCTTCTTTCCTGCTTTCCTGAAGCTGTCCCGCTTAAGTTCTGCAGCACTAACCTATCCTTCCGCGTTTCTTCCTCATACATCTCTGCCTAATTCAGCTTAGCCACTTGCATTAGTTATTCTTCCCCTGCCTAGCCCTTCATGTTGACAATATGGACAGTTGCACACTTGGTTCTTGTCAGTCCCCTCCTGAATTCCCACAAATTCCCTAGGCTTCCCTCATTCGTTGTAGCCTAATGACTTCTGAATATGTACCTTCAGGCTAGATTGCTCTCTGAAGCTCAAACCTATATGCCCAACTGCCTGTCTTGTTCCAGGCGATCTTCTAAATCTGTCATTCTTGGGCTTGGTGCAGTGGCTCACACCTGTAATCCCAGCAGTTTGGGAGGCCAAGGCACGCTCATCACTTGAGGCCAGGAGTTCAAGATCAGCCTGGCCAATGTGCTGAAACTCCGTCTCTACTATAAATACAAAAAATAGCCAGGTGTGGTGGTCCGAGCCTGTAATCCCAACTAGTCAGGAGGCTGAAGCAGGAGATTCACTTGAACTCTGGTGGTAGAGGTTGGAGTGAGCCAAATGGTGCCACTGCACTCCAGCCTGGCCAACAGAGTGAGACTGCTTAAAAAATAAAATAAGGCCGGGCGCGGTGGCTCACGCCTGTAATCCCAGCACTCTGGGAGGCCGAGGTGGGCAGATCACAAGGTCAAGAGATCGAGACTGAGACCATCCTGGCCAACACACACAGTGAAACCCCGTCTCTACTAAAATACAAAAATTAGCTGGGCGTGGTAGGGTGCGCCTGTAGTCCCAGCTACTTGGGAGGCTGAGGCAGGAGAGTTGCTTGAAGCTGGGAGATGGAGGTTGCAGTGAGCTGAGATTGTGCCACCGCACTCCAGCCTGGCACCTGGCTGAAGAGTGAGACTCTGTCTCAAAAAAATAAACAAAAAATAAAATAAATCTGTCATTTCCTTTTCATTTATTCGTTGGAATTTTTCTATTCGGAAGAATTTTCCCTCATCAGCTCTTTGGTTAGCCTGAAATATAGTATATACAGATAATGCATGTGAATGCGTGTTTGTTTTCCCTCACTGACCCATATTCAGAACACTGTGGGTGTTCTAACAACTACAAACAAGAATCAGGGAATTTGTTTTCCTTAGTTACCACTATGGATTCCAGGTTTTCATATAGATTTAATGAATTTTGATTCAAGATAGTCATTATTTATTTTGATGCTCAAATTTGCCTCATATTTGGCCAGGTCCAGTTTGTGTCTGCATTCTTTTAATGTGACTCCAGTCGTCTTTGATAGCTTCCTGCTTTCAGATATAACAAGATACTTCAGGTTCATTTTTCATACTTCCCATCCCCTATCTGGAGACAATAATTTCTTCAAAGAGTCCTGGTTTCTCTTGGAGAATGGTATTAAAGACCACAATCCAAGCACTAGGGGTGTTCATTGCTAATTGGTTGTCATTATTTATAGGACTATCTAGTAAACAGGGCTAGGAAATTAT
This sequence comes from Callithrix jacchus, assembly GCF_049354715.1. Classification (NCBI taxonomy): domain Eukaryota; kingdom Metazoa; phylum Chordata; class Mammalia; order Primates; family Cebidae; genus Callithrix; species Callithrix jacchus. The sequence goes on along the minus strand of NC_133512.1, from coordinate 11,949,096 downwards.
TTGTTTGTTTGTTTGAGACAGGGTCTTATTCTGTTGTCTGAACTAGAGCGCAGTGGTGTGGCCATAGCTCACTATAACCTCCAACTCCTGGGCTCAAGCAATCCTCCTGCCTCTACCTCCTAAAGTGCTGGGATTACAGGCCGAGCCATCATGCCTGGCCTGGAAATATTTATTTCTTTGGGAGAGAAAAATAAGTTAATTCTATTTATTACCAATACTTTTAATTCAAAATAAAGACTACTAGGTTTTTATTCTTTGATTTTGTATTTGAATCTCATTTTCTTGTTGTGAAAATATTTTTTCCCAGCAACACTTACATAATTATTTATTGTCTTTTATCTTAATACACATTAAATATACAAACTATTATAATGACATAAAAATAATATTACTACAAACAGAAACGTACTGAATTCAATTTATAACTTCTTTGCATGTATTTTTGTAATAAGATGTATAGTTAAAATACAGTGCTTTAAGGTGATGATAATTATGACCGGGCACAGTGGCTCCTGTCACCTCTAATCCCAGTACTTTGGGAGGCTGAGTCAGGAAGATCACTTGAGGTCAGGAGTTCGAGACCATCCTGGCCAACGTGGTGAAACCCTGTCTCTGCTAAAAATACAAACATTATCTGGGCGTGGTGGCGCTTGCCTGTAATCCCAGCTACTTGGGAGGCTGAGGTACAAGAATCACTTGAAACTGGGAGGCGGAGGTGGCAGTGAGCTGAGATTGCACTACTGCACTCCAGCCTGGGAAAAAAGTAAAGAAAAAGGAAAAAAAATAAAGTCACGATAATCTTCCTCCAAGTGTTCATACCACTATCTTTTTTTTTTTTTTGAGACAGGGTCTTACTCTGTGACCCAGGCAGGAGTGCAGTGGCATGATCTCGGCTCACTGCAACCTCTGCCTCTCAGGTTCCAGTAACCTTCCCACCTCAGCCTTCTGAGTAGCTGGGACTGTAGGTGTGTGCCACCACACCAGGCTAGTTTTTGTATTTTTAGTAGAGACAGGATTTCGCCGTGTTTCCCAGGCTGGTCTTCAACTCCCGAGCTCAAGCAATCCACTTGCTTTGGCTTCCTGAAGTGTTGGAATTACAGGCATTAGTCACTGCACCTGGTCCTAACTTTATTCTGAATTAGCCTCATTTGTTTAATTTTTTTTGTTTTTAGAGTTTGACTTTTAAATATATTTTTAATTTAGATTTTTGTTTTAATTTATATATACCATATATTTGGTTCCAAAATAAAAACCATAAAACTTGTTTTTTTCAGAGGTTTATTTTCCATCTCTATTTCCTTTTCTCTGTTCTTCCCCTGTTTCCTATAAAATGGGAATTTAGGTCATTTCCAATTCTATGCATTAAAAACAATGCTCGGCCGGGCACGGTGGCTCAAGCCTGTAATCCCAGCACTTTGGGAGGCCGAGGCGGGTGGATCACGAGGTCAAAAGATCGAGACCGTCCTGGTCAACATGGTGAAACCCCGTCTCTACTAAAAATTACAAAACATTAGCTGGGCACAGTGGCGCGTGCCTGTAATCCCAGCTACTCAGGAGGCTGAGGCAGGAGAATTGCCTGAACCCAGGGGGCGGAGGTTACGGTGAGCCGAGATTGCGCCATTGCACTCCAGCCTGGGTAACAAGAGCGAAACTCCGTCTCAAAAAAAAAAAAAAAAAAAAAAACAATGCTCAAGGATGTATATTTTTATATTGCTTAAAGTTGTGTATTCAGAGTAGATTCCCAGAAGTAGGATGGCTGTGTCAAAAAATACCTATTAGGTTTGTTAGACATGGCTGAATTCCCTTTCAGAAGAGTTGCATAAATTTGAAAATCCACCAGCAATGAGGTTTATTTCCCTACAGCCCCACCAGCAGAATGTATTGTCATACTTTAACATTTTTGCCTGTGTGAAGTATTATGTCAGTTGTATTTTTCTATAGTGAATGAGTTTAAACTTGTTTTTTATATTTTTCACGGCCTTTATATTGCGAATTGTCAGTTCTTGTCTTTTTCCAACTTTGTATTGAATTTTTGGTTCTTTGTCCTTCAACTGACAAGATTTCTTTATAAATTAGGGATATAAATTTACATGATATATTTATTTCTGTTTTTGGAGACAGAGTCTTACTTTGTCACCCAGGCTGGAGTGCAGTGATGTGATTGTAACTTACTGCAGCCTCGAATTCCTGGACTCAAGTGATCCTCCTGCCTTGGCCTCCTCAGTAGGTGGGACTACAGGCATATGTCACCATGCCCAGATAATTTTTAATTCTTTTTTTTTTTTTTTTATAGAGAAGGGGGTCATACTATGCTGCCTGTGCTGATCTTGGATCCCTGGCCTTAAGTGATCCTCCCTCTTGAAACTCCCAAAGCACCCCCACAATATATCGTTTGGCTGCACCCACATGATATATTGCAAATTGAATATTTTCTTCCATTTTGTATGTTGTCTTTTGATTTTTTATAGTGCTTTTGTTATGCAAAATTTTAAAATTTAATTTTTTGTTAAATTTATCAATCTTTCAATGCCTCTAGATTTTAAGCCACAGTTTTAAAAACCTTTTCCTACTCAAAAGTGTAATAGGAATGCACCCATGATCTTTTTCCCCTTTCTTCTTGTATAGTTTTATTTTTTTACGTATAGATTCTTAATCCATTTGGAGTTTCTTCTTGTTAATGGTGTGAAGTATGAATGTGATTTTATCATTTTTCCAAGTGGCTACCTAGTTTTCTCAGCACCATTTATTAAAATACCTACCTCAGTGATTTGAGATATGGCTTCTATCTAAATTTCCATATGTACAGTACTTGGGTCTATTTCTGAGCTTTCTATAATATTCCACTTATCTACTTACCTATTCCTATGCCAATATTTAATTACAGCAGCTTCAGAGTGTGTTTTAATGTCTAATAAGGCTAGCCTCACAGTTTTTCTTTTTCATTGTTTTCCTGGCTACTCTGCAATCTCTGCTTTTCCATATAAACTTCAGTATTGACTTGTCTGATGCTGTAAAATGGCTTTTTGGTAATTTCTTTGAGATTGCATTCAGTTCATAAATTAGCTTAGGGAGAACTGTCATCTTTATAATGTCGAGAATTTTTTTGTTTTTAAATGGTGATGTTCTAGTTTGTATCTTTCAAGGGTGTTTTAAAATCTTATGTAGGTTTTGCATATTTCTTCATAAATTCAATTCAAGTGTTTAATCTTTCTCTTGCTATCATAAATAGGGTTTTCTCTACCTTTTTGTCCTCTGTTTAATGTCTGTGTCTATGAAGGCATATATGATATGATCATCATATGTTAACTTTATGGCCTGAATTTTTAATAAATCATGTCACTACTCGAGTTATTTTTATCATTGATTCTCTGAGGGTTTTCAGGTTTAACTATCATATCATCTGCAAACAAAAATAGTTACAGCTGGGTGCAGTGGCTCACACCTGTAATCCCAGCACTTTGGGAGGCCGAGACTGGAGGATCACTTGAGGCCAGGAGTTCAAGCCTGGCCAATACAGTGAAACTCCATCTCTAACAAAAAATACAAAAATTAGCCAGGCATGGTGGCATGTGCCTGTAGTCCCAGCTACTTGGGAGGCTGAGGCACGAGAATTGCTTGAACCTGGGAGGCGGAAGTTGCAGCGAGCCGAGATCATGCCAGTCACTGGACTCCAGCCTGGGCAACAGAGTGAGAGCCTGTCTCAAACAAACAAACAAAGAAACAAACAAACAAACAAAACAGGTGTGGTGGCTCACGCCTGTAATCCCAGCACTTTGGGAGGCCGATGTGGGCAGATTCCAAAGTCAAGAGTTTGAGGCCAGCCTGGCCAATATGGTGAAACCCTGTCTCTACTAAAAATACAAAAATTAGCTGGGCGTGGTGGCAGGTGCCTGTAGTTCCAGCTGCTTGGGAGGCTGAGGCAGGAGAATCGCTTGAACCTGGGAGGCAGAGGTTGTAGTGAGCCAAGACCTCACCACTGCATTCCAGCCTGGGTGACAGAGTGAGACTCCATCTCAAATAAAAACAAAAACAAAGAAATAGTTTTACTTATATGTTATTTACTCTTCTAACTGATTCCTCTCTACAATGTCACATTGTGGTGAAAATTGTTGCCTTGTTTCTGACCCTAGTGGAAATATTTCTAGTGTTTCCCATTAAGATATTGACTTTACAACTAAAATATGTGTGTGTATGTATGTATGTGTGTAAACATTGTCATATTGAGAAAGTCTCCTTCAATTCCTTTTTTCTTAAGAGTACTTTTTTAATCATGAAAAGGTATTAAGATTTATCAAAGGGTTTTTTCATCATTTATGGAAAGAACCCTGTGAATTTTTCCTTACATATATTAACATGGTGTATTACATTAATGGGGTTCCTGACGTTAGACCAGTGTTGCATCCTGGAATAAATCCATTTATTTGTGGCACATTGTTTTCTTAATGTGGTGTAGGTTCTGTTTGCTAATATTTATGTTTCTGCATTCAATATTCATGACCTTAACCTGTAGTTTTCTTTCTGAGCACTGATTTGATCTGGTTTGGCATCAATGTTATACTTGCTTTATAAAAGGAGTTAAGAAGTTTTTCTTCCTTTTCAATGTTCTAGAATAATGTATAAAACACTGGGACTATTTGGTCTTTGAAAGTTCAGTAGATTTTCTCTGTGAGACTGGCTGGGACTGGTGCTTTGGGGGAGTAGTTCCTTAACAACAGTCTCTACTTCTCTTATGGGGATAAGTTTGCTTAACAAAGAATGTGATCAATTTTGGTATTTTTTTCTGCTTCAAAGAACACCATCAAGAAAGTGAAAAGGCAACTCATAGAATAAGATAAATTTGTTTTTGCAAATTATGTATCTGATAAGGGACTTGTATCTAGAATATATGAAGAAGTCTTGTAACTCATTTAAAAAAAAAAAAGACCAAGAAACCAATTTAAAAAGGGACAAAGGACCTACACAGACATTTCTCCAAAGAAGATGTATATACTGAAGTTGGAAAGATGCTCAACACCAGTACTTGTCAAGGAGACGCAAATACAAAACAATGAAACACCACTTTGCTTCCACTAGAAAGGTGATTTTGTTTGTATGTCATCTCATGTTGAATTGTAATCCCCAGTATTGGAGGTGGGGTCTGGTGGGAGGTGATTGGATCGAGGGGTAGATTCCTCATGAATGGTTTAGCACCATTCTCTTGGTGCTGTCCTCTTGATATTTAGTTCTCATGAGATCTGATAGATTAAAAGTGTGTAGCACCTCCCTCCAACTCTCTCTTTTGCTCCTGTTCCTGCCATGTGAGACTCTAGCTTCCCCCTTTGCCATCCGCCATGTTTGAAAGCTCCCTGAAGCCTCCCCAGAAGCAGGTGTACTGTGCTTCCTGTATAGCCTGCAGAACCATGAGCCAATTAAACCTCTTTTCTTATAAATTACCCAGTATTGGGCAGTGGCTCACCCCTGTAATCTCAGCACTTTGGGAGACTGAGGTGGGTAGATCACCTGAGGTCAGGAGTTTGAGACCAGCCTGGACAATATGGCAAAACCCCATGTTGATGTTCTATACTGAAAAATACAAAAATTAGTCTGGCGTGCTGGTGGGCCTGTAATCCCAGCTACTTGGGAGGCTGAGGCAAGAGTATCACTCGAAACTGGGAGGTGGAGATTCCAGTGAGCCAAGATTGTGCCACTGCACTCTAGCCTAGGTGACAGAGCAAGACTCCATCTCAAAAATAAATATATAATAAATAACCCAGTGTTAGGCATTTGTTTACAGCAGTGCAAGAACAGCCTAATACAGATGGCTAAAATAAAAGACAGTTCATGGTGGTATGTGTTCCTGCAGCTATTCAGAAAGCTGAGGTGGGAGGATCCCTGGAGCCCAGGAGGTTGAGGCTGCAGTGAGCCAAAATCTTGCCACTGCACCCCAGCCTGGGTTACAAAATGAGACCCTGTCTCAAAAAAAAAAAAAAAAGGTAAAATCATTCACATCTGCTGGTCATCGTTTGTTTTATAAAGCATTGGATGAAATCATCTTTCAGAGTAAGAGGAAGAATTGGAGCACAGAAATTTAATTATAGTAGGTTTGCAATAACCTTGGCATAAAGTGTTTTGGACAATCTGACTACTAAATGAAATAATTTATTGGAAGCTTTAAAAATCCAAGGTGAAGATGCTACTAAGTTTCTCACAAAGTAACACTGGCTGTAATGAAAGATATATTTTAACTGAAAAGAGCATACTTGCCATAAAGTTATAGAGATGGAGAACAGATTAGTGGTTGCTAGGGGTTACAGAGAGGGTCTGGCAGGAAAGACAGGAACTGACTGTGGCTATGAAAGGGAAGTAAAAGGGATCCTTGTGATGTTATGAAATTGTTTTGAATCTTTTTTTTTTTTTTTAAGACAGAGTCTTTCTCTGTAGCCCAGGCTGGAGTGCAGTAGTGCAATCTTGGCTAACTGCAACCTCCGCCTTCCGGGTTCAAGAAATTCCCCATCTCAGCCTCACGAGTAGCTGGGATTACAGGTACCTGCCACCACACTCAGCTAATTTTTGTATTTTTAGTAGAGATGGGGTTTCACCATCTTGGCCAGGCTGGTCTTGAACTCCTGACTTTTTGATTCACTTACCTCGGCCTCCCAAAGTGTTGGGATTACAGGCGTGAGCCACTGTGCCCAGCCTGTTTTGAATCTTAACTGGGGTGATGGTAAGATGAATAGAAATGTGATAAAATTGCATAGAACTACACACACACACACACACACACACACACTGTACATATAAAATTGGTGAAATCTGAATAAATTCTGTGGATCGTACCAATGCAAACTTCCTGGTGTTACATCATTTTGTGGGTGTCAATTTTTCTGGTTGGAAACCTCTGTAGCTGAGATGCCTTTGCCCGAGTCCTTGTCCCACATCCAGGAAGAATGAGGTATGCAGACAAGTCAAGGGTGAAGAAGAAGAGTTTTATTTAGTGTTAGAATAGTTCATAGGAGTGGGTAGCTCCTCTCTGTAGGCTGGTCCTCTTGTTGAGTGTTCAGCTCTCAGCAGAGAGGAGGCCCTGAAGAGGGTGGCTCCTCTCCACAGGCAAGTCGTTTGGATGCCTCTGCAGGTTTCTGAAGCGCTTACCAGAGAGGGTGGCAGGTCATCTCTGCAGCTCTCAGTGGAGAGGGTACTCCTCTCTGCAGCTGGTCCTCCCTTCCTCTGCCCTCTTCCACCTCTGGCCATCCTCTGCCCTGCTCTGGCTGAGCCCAGGACTTTATGGATGTCAGGGGGGAGGAAAGGCCTGCTATTGGTCCATGGGCAGCCACGGGCACCTGGAAGAAGCACCATGAGTCCCCACTCTGGTGGCAGGACTGGCAGACTGGCCCCCAGTCTTCAGGCCCTCCCTGGCTGGAATATGGGGCCTTACTGGGGACCCATCCTTTTCTGCACAGGAATCAATCTGCCTCCTGCTGCCATTCATGACCCTGAGGCTCAGCCCCAATCCCCAGTCAGAGATCAGCATCAGGAGAAGACCTACCCCCAGGCTTCAGGGACGTGGTGGGGGAGGGTGGTGCCCACAGCTGCTCCAGGGAGCTTCCACCCTGCAAATTTGGAAGGTACAGGGCTCCTGCTTGTCCCTGGCTCCTGTCTGCTTCCTAGAGCCAGGAGGCCCAGGTCTGCAGCCGTGGGCACGGGCAGGTGCAACTGCACCTGGGAGGGCAGATCCTGCCTGTTCCTGGCTCCCTCGAGCACAGGGAGGCTGGGATCCACAGCTGCAGTTTGGGCTGCTATAGCTCTGCTCAGGAGGGCAGGAGGCCTGCGTCTGTAGCTGCTGATTTTGGCAGCTGCAGTGGCAAGGGGAGCTTCTGTCCCAACTCAGAAGGGGCAGAGCTCCCACTGGCTCCCGGGCGTGTGCATCCCCAGCTGTGCTTCCCTGTTGCAGCTGCCTTGACAGCGGCAGCCACTGCAGTCACTAGTTTCAATATTGTTGTGTAGCTACGTAAGATGTTCCTACTGCAGAATACTGAGTGAAGGGTACACAGGACTGCTCTTTACATTTTTTCTCTCAAATTTCCTGTGAATCTATAAATATTTCAAAATAAAAAGTTTTTAAAAAAGACAACATATTTGCAAATCCACATAAAGTTTCAATAATTTTAGAAATTAGCTCCTCCTTTTTGTAACTGTGCTTTGTCTCACAGTATTTATTCTTCGGCTGGAAATGCTCTTTTTTCCATTGCCTAAATCCTACTTTTTAAGGACATCTTTCAGGATGCTTTACCTAATTAATGTTTCTCTTGTTCTTTTGTTGAGCCACTGATACACCTTAAATGTAATCAAACTCTCCAAATATTTCCCTCCCTTTTCTCTCATAGGTGGATGGTGGCTGCTGTGGGGCACAACCTGGGAATGAAATGCTCATTTCCCCATCTGCTCAATTTCCCCAACTTCCTTCAGGAATTGCCTCTGTGGAAAAGAACGGTTTCATCCTTGGTCACGGTTCCTTCCTGGAGTGGCTGATATACAATGACTGATTACTGTGGGGGTGTTAAAGTTTAGCCTTGTGCTTCATTTCAGGACACCTGTGAAGGTCACACCATCTTCAGAACTTTTAATGTCTGCACGATCAGTAACAACTCGTCCTCTTTCATTCCTGATACTGCTAATTTGTGTTCCCTCCCTCCGTCCCTCTCCTTCCTTTCCCCTTCCCTACTTTCTCCTTCCCTCCCTTCCTTCTCTTTCCTTTTATTCCTTCCTTTCCTCCCTCCCTTCCCTCTTTCTTTCCCTCTTTCCCTTCCTTCTCTCCCTCCCTTCCTTCCCTCCCTCCCTCTTTCTTTCTCGCTTTCCCTTTCTCCCCTCTCCTCTCCTCCCTTCCCTTCTTCTCCCTCCCTCCCTTTCTCCCTCCCTCCTTCCCTCCCTTCCTCCTGATCTCACTCTGTTGGCTGAATGCAATGGTGCAATCATAGCTCACTGTAACCTTGAAGTCCTGGGCTTAAGCAATCCTCTCACCTCACCCTCACATCTGTAGCTGCGACTATGGGTGTAAATTTTTTTGTTTTTTAAAGATGAGGTCCTGCTATCTTGCCTAGGATAATCTTGAACTCCTGACTCCAAGCAATCCTCCTTCCTTGGCCTCCCAAAGCACTAGGTTTGTAGGAGTGAGCCACTGTGCTTGGCTTCCCTTCAATTTTTGAGTCTTAGATGGCTCAAAAGTCTTGACACACATACGTTTCAGGTGTCAGCCAGATATGTGGGCAGCTAGTCCATACAAACGTTTGGTTTTCCTTCTCTCTGACTTCTTCCTTTTCTGGGAGATTTCTTTTCCTGGATTTCCCCCCCACTTTCCAGATGCTCTATTTATCCCAAACTCTGTCTTCTGGTTTTTCAAACCAGTAAGATTGAGAGTAACAACTGGGGGCTGTCATCAAGCAGAAAACCCATGACAATGGGAAACTCCCTGGGCCCCATTTCTTTCTTCCCAGCATCAACTTTGCTCTGGTATCTACCTTCTTTGGGTGTTCTCCAGTACCTTCAGGTAGTTATTTTTTGTACTTGGTCCAGAGCTTTTAGTTTTTACCTATGGAAAATTGGCCCAATAGGAAGTACTCAGCTGTAACCAGAAACAGAACTCCTTATTTTTCTTCTAATGTCTCTACTTATTTCTCTTCTTTCATTCCTGATACTGGTAATTTGTGTTCTCTCTTTATTTTGACTGGTCAGTTTAGCTAGAGGTTTACCAATTTTACTGCTCTTTTAAAAGAACCAGCCCTTTTAGCTGGGTGCAGTGGTGAGTGCCTGTAATCCCCAGCTACTCCAAAGGCGGAAGTAAGAGGACTGCTTGAGCCCAAAAGTTTGTGACCAGCCTAGGCAACATAGCAAGACTTTGTCTTAAAAATAAATAAATAAGCTGAAAAAAGAACTAGCTCTTTTAATTGATTTCCAAAAGTATCTTATTTCATTTTCTATTATTTTTGTTTTCCCCTTAATTTTGTAAAGTGGAAGCTAAAATAATTTAACTTAGACTTTTTCTTTTCTTATATTTTTATTTCCTTATATTAAGCATGTAAAGCTATATTTTTCCTCTCTAAAGCACTACTTTGAGTGCATTCAATGTCCTTTGATATATATTTTTATTTTTATTCAGTTCAAAATATGTTTGTTTCCCTTACTATTACTTCTTTGACCCAAAGTGTATTACTTAATTTCAAAAGAAGTATGGTACTTAATTTCAAAATATTTGGGGTTTTCCAGATATCTGTTACTGATTTATAATTATGGTAAGACAACATACTGTGTACAATTTCAATCTGTTTAAGTGTTTCAATGTTTATTTATGAACTAGCATAAAAAATCCTCACATTTAAAAAGGTGTATTTTTGCTATTTATGGAGTATTCTATAAATATTAAATAGGTCAAGTTGGTTAATAGTGTTGCTCTAGTTATGCACTCACTGACTTTTTTCATCTAATTTTCCTATTAATTGCTGAGAGGTGAATGTTAAAATCTCCACTGTAATTTTCAGTTTTTCTAATTGTCCTTTCAGTCTTTGCTTCACATTTATTGAAGCTCTGCTGTTAGTTCCATACACATTTAAGACTGTTATATCTTCTTGATGATCTAACCCCATTGTTATTGCAACCAGCATATTTGAACAGCTACAATTTCGTATAAGGAAACAACAGAAGGTGCACCTGATTTCCTGTAACAAACATGTAGAGTACGTGCTTGGAGTATATGTAAAGACAAATACAAATGCAGGAAACAAAAATTATGTAGAGTGAGCATTAACTTTACATTAAGCCGGACATTTTGTAGGAGATAAATAACTTTCTCAGGGCTAAAAATCAGGTATCACAGATGAATTTTTTCTAAACAAACTAGGCAGGACTGAATTTCATGCTGGTAGTAAGATAAGCAAGAAAGGACGTTCATACCAACCTAGCTAATGTTAATTTTCTTAGTGTCTTTGAGGTAAATACTGTCTAGCTTTTACTAATTTTTATGACAGGATATTATGGCACATTCAATGCTTTGTTTCCTCAAAGCCCTTATGCCAAATTTTCTTCATTCTTTCAATAGCTGGATGCTTCCTTAACATGATAAAAGATATCCACCTCAGTCCTTAAAACCAGCATTATGCTTAATGGGAAAATTCCAGAGAAACCTCATTAAAGATAGAAATAAGACATAAAAGTCTACTGTCATTATTTATTATATATTTTACTGGAAATACTAGCCAAAGCAATTAGATATGAGAAAGTACAGGTACAAAACTTGGAAAGAGGTAGGTAAAACTATTTCAATGGTAAGATTGTAATCTTAGAAACTCTACAAGAATAAATTCCAAATAATAAAGCAACTTAGTAAGGCAGTGGAGTATAATATTAATATGCAGGAAATGATAACTTTCATGTTTTCATACAGCTATGATGTGTGGTAACCCCATTCAGATTTCATAGTTCTAGGATCCTGATGTTCTTGAATGAATTTCTCAAAGTGGCCATTTAACCACTTAACAGTACCCTTCATACAGCATTACAGTCAGCTCCTGTTCTTTCTACCTCCTACCCCTTTCCTGGCTCCTTAGAAGTTAAGAATGATCAAAACAGACGCTTTCTTTAAATATATACAAAAAGAGCGTAGGCTGTATATTTGATGGGATACTTTGGCTATTAGAAACAGAGTCCCTGACTTAAGCTGAGTTAATGACTAATATTTATTAAGCATTTACAATATGACCAGCACCATTTTAACCCATTTAATCTTTATAGTATCTCTATTAGAAAATAATAAGGATCCCAGCACTCTGGGAGGCTGAGGTGGGTGGATCACTGAGATCAGGAGTTCCAGACCAGCCTGGAAAACATGGTGAAACCCTTTCTCTACTAAAAATACAAAAATTAACTGGGCACAGTGGTGCATGCCTGTAGTTCCAGCTACTTGAGAGGCTGAAGCAGGAGAATCGCTTGAACCTGGGAGGCGGAGGTTGCAATGAGCCAAGATCATGCCATTGCACTCCAGCCTAGGTGACAGATTGAGTCAGTCTCAGAAAAAACAAAAAACAAAAACAATAAAGAAACCTATTAGACATCCCTACAAGGGGTTCAAATACAGTGTGAGTTCCAGGTTTAGAATGATGTCACCTAGGACATCTTTTTATCACTTTGTTTAGTTGTTGTCAGTATCAGTCCATCAGTTTTATTCTTTGTGATGGGCAAGATGGCTGTTAATGACAGCGTGGGATAGATGTTTTCATGTCAAGAGGACAGTATGTCAGAAACTTTCTCCTGAGCATGAAACAGAGGTCCTTCAGTCAGACTGAGCCAATTTGGGTTATATACTTGTTCCTTGATCAGCAACTATTTCCAAAAAAATTCTGTATGGTGACTGGTTTAATCAGTATCACTTTCTGATTCTGGGAATAGGGCAGCTATCTGAATAAAATAAGGATTATGTTACGAATGAGTTAGAAGAAAATGAATATTGGGTAGGTAACATTATTCACTAGAGAGTTTTTTTTTTTTTTTTTGAGACGGAGTTTCACTCTTGTTACCCAGGCTGGAGTGCAATAGCATGATCTCGGCTCACCGCAACCTCTGCCTCCTGGATTCAAGCAATTCTCCTGCCTCAGTCTCCCAAGTAGCTGGGACTACAGGCGTGTAACACCATGCCCAGCTAATTTTTGTATTTTTAGTAGAGACGGGGTTTCACCATGTTGACCAGGATGGTCTCCATCTCTTGACCTCGTGATCTACCTGCCGTGGCCTCCCAAAGTGCTAGGATTATAGGGGTGAGCCACCGCGCCTGGCCTTAGAGTTTTATTTTTAATGTTTAATTTAGACAAAAAACTTTAGCAGATTTACATCCAGTGATGGAAATGTAAGTTCTGAGTTTTCAAGCAAATGGTCAGAAAAGCCTATTTAATGTTTTATTACTTACAAAGTAAACATTTCTCTGAGAGAAGAGGAGCTGATTGATCTGGGATTCATTTTCATGAACGTTATATGAAATACACATATATCAAATCTTATAAGCTTTTTATGAGTTGATTTATTCTTTGAAATATTAAGCTTGGTGTAAGGTATTATAACCTCAATCTCTTTTTTAAAAAATGTAAGAAGTCAATAGTCAATGTTGCATCAATGAAGACTACTCACTGGATGCCTATTTTATTTCTTCTTTTTCTCTAAGAACCATTTAAATAGTCCTTATGGTTCAAGCACTTCACAATCTGATTAGTGTCTATTAATTCTTCCTAAAAGAAACGTTCTGGGAACTCAGAATTTAACGGCAGGTTGCTCATTTAGCTAGCGGATTCCAAAGTGGTAGAATGTATGTTTGGCAATCTAATTGTTGAGTAGGAGGAAAAGAACCTGTGAGAAGTTTTAAAAAACATTTTAAAATTGTTTTTACCTCATTAAAATGTTTGGTGTCTTGTGAAAGTTTTATAGCATGCATATTAATGGCATACATGATACATGTAAATAATTTTATTTTTTCTGTTAGGGATGTGTGATCAAGAGTTTAAAGAATGCCTCAGACTAAAGTTAATTAGTCTTGGAGTCAAGGTGCTTGGACTTAAAGCTTGACATTAAGATGATTATAGTGATGACTATAATATAAAAATATTAACAGCTAACATTTACCGAGTGCCTACAAAGTGCCAGACACTATTCTACGTGCTTCACGTCCTCATAACAAATTTATGAGGTCAATGCTATCCACCTGACTTCTGAAATTTTCTTACCTCCGTACTCCCTGGTGTTAACCGGGCACTTAATTGTAGAATAAAATAAAATTTAGTGCTGGCAAATTTGTCAGCTGAAGGAGGCGGCATGGATTTCAGTGCTAAAGTGGGGGTCAGATGGCCCCGAGCTTCTGGTCCTTGGAGGCCAGCGGAAGCGCGTATCCCTGCGAGGAGTAACATGAGCCGGTGGCTTAAATTTCCCGGGCTAGTGCTACTGCATGGAATGCACATGCAATAACCGGACGCAGAAAAAAAAAAAAAAAAAAAAAGCGGGGCCCAAGGGAGGCGAATCCCTTCCCGACGCGAGTCCGAGCGTCTGAGAAGCAGAAGCCACAAGTCCCGGCGACCTAAGCCCTGGATCAGCCGGCCCGAGGCCCCACGTTGGCATTTAGAACCCGAAGTGAGCTGAAGCCTTCGGTAGCCAGGCTTCGACGCTCTAGCGGGCGAGCTGCAGACGCCGGAAGTCTCGACTACTCCCCGCTAGCGCGCCCACCCGCGGGCATGTACCAGCTCCTCCCTGCACCCGGAAGAACTCCTCCAGGTTGTTACGGCGTGCTGTTTGTCAGTTACAGGTGAGTCTCCCGCGGGTATAAGAGTCTCCGTCTTCACCCTAGCAAGGAACGTTTGTTCCCGCAATCCGGGCGGCTGCGTTTGCGCGCGGGGTGAGTTGCTGCTTGGAGACTTCCTCAGGGGTCACCTCGCGGAGGTTCGTGCCGTCGCCGGGTAGCTACCTCCGTGCGCTGCTTCTTTGGGGCGTGGGAACCCGCGGTAGCTCCGCGAATTGGATGCCACCAGTGCCCCCGCGCGCTCCGAGTTAGGAGGCGGTGTCGAGCTAACCAGGGCCATGTCCTGCAGTTTTTGCTGATCATCCCCGACTGCACGCTGTAAAGAGTTGGGGGTCCTCTCGAAGAGTTGGGACCGGGCACTTTGTTGGTAGTCCTAAATTTCAACACCCTGAGGAGTAGGCTGCCCAAATTATTGTAGGAAAGAACATTTTGGTTTAGTGGTCATAATACTTTTTGTCCCCGCCACACTTGAATAACAGAACCCTCCCCTCCCGAACAGGGGCTGACTCCAGAAGTGATTTCTGTGTAGAGCACATTGGATGTATTTATGTATATGTTTGTGTGTGTGTTTGGGGGTGGCTGCTGTGTAATTTTTAAAAATCTATGGAGATTAGGATGATTTGATAACCTGCTTCTCCAGTCTTCCCCTAATTTCCTCCACATTCTCCCTGGGGAGCTATTGCTCTACTTCTAAGGTGGGTCACTTTTGTATAGAAGTAGCAACGCTCCGCTTACACTTGCACATTTAAACGTTGATCTGATCGTGTATTTCTGCCCTCAGAACCTTCCTGTCCTTCCCGTTGCCTTCAGGAGAATACACATTTCTTAGCCTACCTTCAAGGGCCTTCAGGGTCTTGATTCTGCTGAATTTTTCAGTCTTTGGTCCTTTCATGGAAAACACACCTGCAGGTACATGTATATTATGCTCCCACCATGCCAGTCTACAATAGTTTGATCACTTTAGATATGGCAAAGTTTTATATGGTTTACCCACGTTTTTATTTCTGTTCTAACATTCAGGCAGAAATCAACTGAATTCCTAATATTGCTAGGCACTATTTTAAAAACGGGATAAAATGGAAAAAACAAAACAGTTTTCAGTCCTTTAAAAAAAAAAAACAGCTTTACTGACACTTAATTCACCTACCGTAGAATAACCATTTAAAACGTACAGCGATTAGTACATTCGCAAACTTGTACAACCATCACCACAAAACATGCTTTGATCTTCTTCAACTTCATAAGTTGGTTTAATTTTCTGTTTCAGACAGACTCCAAGAATTTATTCTCACATTATTTCACTCATGTTTAATATGCCGTGTTCAATTTGTGAGAGACTGTCGGAACAATTTTATAACATTTTCATCACTCCAAAAAGAAACCCTGTACTTATTCAGCAGGCTCTCCTGACTTTCCCGTCCCCACTCCCCATTCCAAGCTTTAAGCAACTGTAAATTGATTGACTGTATATTTGACTATTCTGGATTATTCATGTAAGTGAAATCAGACAGCATGTGGTCTTTTTCAACTGGCTTCTTTTAATGAACATTCATGTTCATCTTGATTGTGTTTAATAGCATGTATCACTACTTCATTTTTTAAAATTGCTGGATGGTCTTTCATGGGTATTAGCCACGATTTATTTTCCTTTAGTGGGCATTTGGATTGTTTCCACCTTTTGGCTCTTATGTATAATGCTGCTGTGAACATTTACCTACAAGTTTTTGTTTGGACATCATGTTTTCATTTCTCTTGTGTATGTGCATAGGAGTGAAATGGCTGGGTCATATGGTAGCTCTGTTTAACATTTTAAGAAATTATCAGACTGTTTTCCAAAGCATCAGTTTGCATCTTTTTAACATTCCTATCCCCAGTGTATTAGGGTTTTGATTTCTTACTCCTTGCCAACACTTGTTATTATCTGTCTTTCTAATTCTAGCCATTCTAGTGGGTGTAAAGTGTGTATCATTGTGTTTTCATTCTTTTTAGTTGACATGTAATAATTGTACATATTTAGGGACTACAGAATGATATTTTGATGCATGTATACAATGTGTAATGATCAAATCAGGTAATTAGCATGTCCGTCACCTCAAACATTCATCTTTTCTTTGTGTTGTGACCATTAAAAATCTCCTAACTTTTTGAAAATATTATGGTTTTCAATTGCATTTCCCTGATGGCTAATGATGCTGGGCATCTTTTCAAGTGCTTATTGCCCATTTGTGTATCTTCTTTGGAGAAATGTCTACTCAGATCCTTTGCCCATTTTTAAATTAGGTTGTCTTTTTTGTAATTGAGTTGCAAGGGTTCTTTATATATTCTAGATACAAGTCATTTATCAGATATGTGACAGTCTTTTAGATTATGCTACTGTTCTTTTAAATGAAAAGCACATGAGATTAATTTTTAGTGGCCCTGGAGACCTCCTTATGGGTGTGTGGCTGTAGTTCAGAGGGTGATGGTTTTCCAACAGCTGCATGGAAGGCCAGGCCCAGGAAAAATGCGGTGAAGAACCCGTGAGGAGCATTTTAAGACTTGAAAAATGAAGCAAGGGGAAACTTTACAATTTGTCCATTCTCTATTGAGTTTTGTCTTTATTGATTTTTAGGAGTTCTTTGTGCAGGGATATGAAGCCACTGACTGTTAGATATGTGGCAGATGTTTTCCATCTATTTAGTTAACTTTTTATATTTTTTACTCTACTGTTTTAAATTTTTGTGTAGTCAGGACTTTTTCTCTAAAAGGCTTCTGGCTAGTAGTTTAGGATATTGTTCTTAAATTGTAGGAGTTATAGAAATTGACATGGTAGTTCCTAGTTAGTGTGACATCTGAGTCCCTGGTATTATATTAAGTCTAATGGTGTTCACTGTTTCAGACATTGGTACCTTCCTATCTTTCTGCCTTGAAGAATATGCCATGATCTACATCAAGTTTGTTCATTTAACTTTCTATTTTAAACAGACTCCAAGAAATTATTATTTTATTCTCTTGTTTATATTTCACATACTACATTAGATTCGTGGGAACCATATTGGACAGTTGGTTATGAAATAGAAGGTACTTTTTCATACTAGCAGGCATTTATTTGAAGATTTAATGTATGCAGAGGTTGAGTATAACTATTGTGTTCTGCATTGTTTGGGGCATGTTGGAAAAAGTTTTATAAAATCCTGTTGACATTGTTTTGTATTTATTTTCTTATTTCATTGGTTAAAAGGCAGTAGTAGTAGTGAAAAAAAAATATATTTTTATATGTTATGAATATATATATGTAAAACTTTTTTTTGAGACAGAGATTTGCTCTTGGCACCCAGTTTGGAGTACAATGGCACGATCTCGCTCACTGCAACCTCTGCCTCCTGGATTCAAGTGATTCTTCTACCTCAGCTTCTAGAGTAGCTGGGATTACAGGTGGCCACCACCATGCCCAGCTAAATTTGTGTTTTTAGTAGAGATGGGATTTCACCATGTTGGCCAGGCTGGTCTGGAACTCCTGACCTCAGATGATCCACCTGCCTTGGCCTCCCAAAGTGCTGGGATTATAAGCGTGAGCTACTGTGCCCAGCTAGTAGTAAAAATATTTTTAGAAACTGCGCATTTTGAGAATCTAAGGAAAGGGATATACCAAAGCTTCCAGAAAAAAATTTCATCTCTCTGTTTAATAGCCAAGATTTCATTCTTTCCCTGTGGCTTGTTTCCAGTTAGAACTCTGTTTCTTGTTTCAGTGTTTTGTCTTTTCTTTTTAAAAGTTGTGATAGGATATCCATCACATCAAATGGACCATATGTGTAACTATTTGTAAAGGTACAATTCAGTGCCATTAAGCAGCTTCACATTGTTGTGTAAGCATCACCACCATCCACCTCCAGAACACTTTCATCTCCGTATACTGCACCCATTAAATGATAAATCTCCATTCCTCCCTCTCTCCAGCCCCTTGTAACCACCATTATATTTTCTGTCTCTATGAATATGACTATTCTAGGGTCCTCATAAAATTGGAATCATAAAATATTTATCCTTTTGGCCGGGTGTGGTGGCTCATGCCTGTAATCTAAGCACTTTGGAGGCCAAGGTGGGCGGATCACCTGAGGTCGGGAGTTCAAGACCAGCCTGATCAACATGGTGAAACTCCGTCTTTATTTAAAAGAAAAAAAAAAAAAAAAGAAAAAAAAATTAGTCCTTTTGTGTCTGGTTTATTTCATTTAGTGTAATGTCTTCAAGGTTAATTCATGTTGTAGCATGTGCTAGAATTTTCATTTTTTGGCCAGGCGCGGTGGCTCATGCTTGTAATCCTAGCACTTTGGGAGGCTGAGGTGGGTGGATCACCTGAGGTCAGGAGTTCAAGACCAGCCTGGCCATCATGGTAAAACCCCATCTTTAAAAAAAAAAAAAGGAATTTTCTTCTTTTTAAAGGCTGAATAATATTCCACTGTATGTATTGAACACATTTTGTTAATCCATTCATTAGTAGATAGATTTTTGGGTTGTTGCCACTTTTTGGCTATTGTGAGTAGTGCTGCTGTGAACATTGGTATACAAATGTCTGAGTTCCTGCTTTCAATTCTTTTTTTTTTTTTTTTTTTGAGATGGCATCTTGCTCTGTCTCTTAGGCTAGAGTGCAGTAGTGTTATCTTGGTTCACTGCAACCTCCACCTCCTGGTTCAAGTGATTTTCCTTCCTCAGCCTCTCAAGTAGCTGGGACTGTAGGTGTGCACCACCACGCATGGCTAATTTTTATATTTTTAGTAGAGACAGGGTTTTGCCTTGTTAGCCAGGCTGGTGTTGAACTCCTGACCTCAAGGGATCCACATGCCTCAGTCTCCCAGAGTGCTGGGGTGACAGGTGTGAACCATTGCACCTGGCTGTGCTTTTGCTTCTTTTACGTATATGTACCCAGAAGTGGAATTTCTAGATTGTACAGTGATTCTTTTAAGTTTTTGAGGAGCTGCCCGTATGCTTTAGTGTTTTTGTTATTTACATAAAATATGAGATTTAAAAGAATTGTGCAATTTAGGCATTGCATTTACCTTTCCAAAGGGCCATTTCTTACTTAAAGGGGTATAGATGTTTTTGTATTAGGAGTTGGAGATCTTTGAGTTTCAAAATCACTGTAATTCAGACTAAATGAAAGGTTTACCTTGGATAGCTTTCCAAATCCTAAACATCTCTATGAATCTCTAGATCCAAGATTCTTTTTTTTGTTTTTTTTGAGACAGGGCCTCACTTTGTCTCCCAGGCTGGAGTGCAGTGCCATGAACGTGGCTCACTGCAGCCTTGACTTCCTGGGCTCAAACTATCGTCCTGATTCAGCCCCTCGGGTATTTGGGACTACAGGCACATGCCACCACACCTGGCTAATTTTTATATTTTTTTGTACAGATGCAGTTTTGCCATGTTGCCCAGTCTGGGCTCAAACCCCTGAGCTCAAGCCATCTGCCTTTCTCCACCTCCCAAAGTGCTGGGATTACAGGCATGAGCAAACTTGCCCGGCCTTTTTTTTCCTTAATGCTTTGGGCAAATTACCCATCATGACAGACTCTAAAATGGAGGTGAGTTTGCAGACTTGTATAGTTCCAAAAGTCTGTGAATTCTTCTGGTATCATACTACTGCTCCGTTTGGATACTTTGGCAATTACTGTGGTGTGCTGTGACTATTCCTTCTTCTGACAGGCAAGTTTACCTCCTTCAATGCAAAGATAACTGTGTCATTAGTTGGAGATTAGGAAATGACTAGAGTTTTTCTCATTTATGACTGTATCATTCTTTTTTCAACTATTCTCCTGTTGTTGGAACTGCAAATTATTGTGGGTACTAGAATCTCTCTGAATAGCTGTGACCATTTTCCCAGGTATCACTGGGAAAATGTAGAAAACCCGACAACATTATGGCTCCACCAAAACTTAGAAAACTAAGGTTGCATGTGGCTGCCAGATCCTGGGAACAAGATGGCTGAAGGGCAGCCCTAAGGGATAAAGGGTAGAGGATTTATATGGATTATACTCTCTCTACCAACCTGTCCCTCCCATTGCAACATCTTTCATAAGGTCTGAGTTTAATATTGTCATTACTATTATAACCCATATCATTTTATCAACAGCAAGTGTATTATCAGGAGAGATGGGAGGTGGTGTGTTAATATGGCTTTTGCTCTTAGTTTGGGTCTCTTTGTCATTTGGACTCTGATCTGGTGATCTGTTATCTTGTGGGCTTTTGGTGTCTTATGACATTTGGCATTTGCAAATGCACTGGAAAGGTCCCCAGATGGACTTAGACGTTTCAGCTCTCTTGGAACTTTGATGCCACTTAGATTCATAAGTGATCTGGCAAATGCCAAGATTACATAGATGCTGAGCACTCAGCTTTCCCTGTTTATGCATCAGCTTTTTGAGGGAGATGAAACACAATCACATAAGGAATGTGCTAGCCAGGTGCGGTGGCTCACGCCTGTAATCTCTCCAAGGTGGTTGTTGGATCACTTGAGGTCAGGAGTTCCAGACCAGCCTGGTCAGCATGGTGAAACTCTGTCTCTACTAAAAGTACAAAAATTAGCTGGGTGTGGTGGCATGGGCTTGTAGTCCTAGCTACAGGAGAGGCTGAGGCAAGAGAATTGCTTGAACCTGGGAGGTGGAGGTTGCAGTGAGCCGAGATTGTGCTACTGCGTTCCAGCCTGGGCAACAGTTTGAGACTCTGTCTCAAGGGGGTTAAAAAAAAACCATTTCCTAGCCAGGTGTGATGGCTCATGCCTGTAATCCCAGCATTTTGGGAGGCCAAGGTGGGCAGATCACTTGAGTTTAGGAGTTTGAGACCAGCTTGGGCAAAATGGTGAAACCCTATCTCTATACTAAAAATACAAAAAAACTAGCCGGGTGTGGTGGTGCATGCCTGTGTTCCCAGCTACTCAGGAGGCTGAGGTGGGAGGATCACCTGAATCTAGGAGGTCAAGGCTGCAGTGAGCTGTGGGTCACAGCTGCAGTGAGGTACGATGGTGCCACTGCACTCCAGCCTGAGTGACAGAGTGAGACCCTGTCTCCAAAAAAAAAAAAGTTACCAGAATCAAAATATTCCTAACTTTTGGTTATAGATTGTTCCTCTCCTTGGAATCTCCTGTGTATGCTGGGGACAAAGATTGACTTCTGGTGTGCAATAGTAGCCTTTAGAAACGCTTCTTTCTGTAAACATATGGCACTGAGTATTTATCCTCTTATCCTGTTTCTTTAAATTACCATAAAGTAAAATAAACTTTATGTTATCAATTTTAACCCATGTACCAATTTTTGTAACCACTACCGTAATCAGGATGCAGAATAGTTGCCTCATCTCAAAAACTCCCTAGTGCTGTCTCTTCATGGTTATATCTTCTTATCCAAGTAACCAAAACCAAAAAGTAAACACCATTTTGTGTTTTTATTGTGGGAAGCAGTTATGTTGCATCCTTGCTTTTCCTCTTTATTAGGGGTTTTATCTAAGTATGATGGGCTAAAAGGATAAAGTCAACGTAGTCTCTTCTTTTTTTTTCCCCCAGAAATTCACAAACTTTCTCATGCATTTACTGTTTTAAGAATAAAATCATTTGGATAGCAGGGTCTTCCAACAGGTGGCAGTGTTGTGCTATATAATAGGACTTACTAATAAAGATTGTGGCTTTTCTTCAGCGGGATGATAATTGCTCTACATTTATACCTCAGAAAATCAAGATGGTTAATTAAGAACTGGCATTTAACTATTGAAATTATCTTTTAAAGTCCATTTCAGAATTCATCTTGTTCTTGTAATGTTACTAGTAAAACAGCCTGTGGATAAAAGTATTCCTTAATACATTTGTATTTGTTTTCAGTGTTGGCAGAATTACAAATTAACTCTTTCCTTAAGGTTAACCTTAGTGGCAGGAATAACTCCAGTGTTGTGGACGAATCTCTGAGTCATAGAATCTTATCAGTGTGACTTCAGATATTTTATGTTTCAGCCTTCTCAATCACATGTAGGAATTCCATTTATAACATCTCTGGTAATCGGTGGCATTAATCAGAAAATAGAACAGAGTGAAAGAAAGATACAGGTTTTAATTGCCAGCATCCTGAATGTGAAGCCTTAATGGAGATGTTCAGTGAGAAATGATGAAGTAGAAGCTTGTGAGACATTTGCACTTTAGTGACTCGTAGGTTTTCAAAGCTAACCCATCCAAAAAAATGGATTCTCTTTTTCTTTATACTTCCAGCAACTTAATGTCTGGCAGTATATACTTTCCTAGGGACTGGGGCTGCCATTCATTCAGATGCTCCTGAGCAATATCAGGGTCACTTTAAGACCTCTCAGTGTTGTCTTAATTCTACCTCCTAAATATTTTCAAATATGGCCACTTCATCTCTACTCTCTCATTGCCCATAACAATGATTTTTTCACCTAGATATACTGCTCCCTAATAGATCTGCCAGGATGTATTATTACCTCTATTTTTCACACAATTGATATTTAAAAAAAATGTAAAATCTGATGATGTCACTCCCTATGTTTGTTTTTATTCCTAAACAAGTTTGTCAGAAAGTTTGTAAGTTTCTGAATAAAAAAGGGACTATATTGATTTTATCCTTTCTAGTCCATCACACTTAGCTAAAACCCTTAATAAAGAGGAAAGGTAGAGATACAATGTTACTACTTCCCATAATAAAAACACAAAATTATATTTAGCATTAAACCTTCTTTTACTTTTTTTTTTTGAGACAGAGTTTCGCTCTGTGACCTAGACTGGCGTGATCTCAGCTCATCGCAACGTTGCCTCCCGGGTTCAAGCAATTCTTCTGCCTCTTCCTCGCTAGTAGCTGGGATTACAGGTACCCGCCACTATGCCTGGCTATCCGCCCACCTTGGCCTCCCAAAGTGCTGGGATTATGGGTGTGAGCCACCGTGCCTGGCCTTTTACTTATTATTGTAGTTAGAATAAACCCTGGGCATTTAACTTAACCCCTACAGCATTCCTCCCTTCTCCCTTTTCTGTGATCTGGCCTCTCTTCTGATTGTTACAGTCTCATCTCATGTTGGTTTCCCCTTGTTCACTGTGCTCCAGCTTCTCTAGTGTCCTCTTTACCCCTTTATTGGAGGAGGTGGGGAGAACAGATGCAACTATGTAAGCAAACATACATTTACTAGTGTAATGTATGCAAACATACATTTCAGGTAATGAAAAAAATGCTTAATAGTATATTAAAATTTGTGGCTCGAAGGGACATTTCGATAGTAGTCAGGAAGCCATCCATGCCTTTGTCACTTTTCAACTCCTTATACTGAGTCTAGGGATAAATGCACATCTGAGTACAGATTCTGTGTGTGGGCAAAATTATATTCTAGTAGAACAGGAAATTTAGGACCCGACAGCGATTACCTGTAGTACTTAACTGTGGCTAATCCTTTATATTTGGTAGCTCTCACTTAGTTTGACTTTATTTTTGTAATTTCATTCTTCTAGCATTTCATTATTTATCAACTTTGTTTTTCCTGTGTGACAGCCTTGCCTCGCCAACCAGTTGGTCCGTATAGCCATCTGGGGGTTAGATGCTGCCAGTGGCATCCTAATAGGTGATAGCTGTGTACTCTGTGCTTGAGTTTCTTGTTTCCCAAGGCAATTCGTTCCTGCTGGACATAGTTTTATCTATGAAGAAGCTCTTTTTTGCCGGGCACGGTGGCTCATGCCTGTGATCCCAGCATTTTGGGAGGCTGAGGTGGGCGGATCACTTGAGGTCAGGAGTTCGAGACCAGCCTGGCCAACATGGTGAAACCCCATCTCTACTAAAAATGCAAAATTAGCTTGGTGTGGTGGCGCATGCCTGTAATCCTAACTACTCAGGAGGCTGAGGCAGGAGAATTGCTGGAACCTGGGAGGCAGAGGTTGCAGTGTGTCGAGATCACGCCACTGTACTCCAGTCTGGGGGACAGAGTGACTCTCAAAAAAAAAGTTATTCTCTGTTCTCTATTTTGTACCAAGTCTCTGGCCTGTAGTTTCCTTACAGTGGTTCTAGTTTATTTTGGTTGTAGAGAACAAGCCTAACTTCTTTTCCCCCATTAGCCCTTCAAGTAGCTGTTGTAGGTCTAGAATATTCTCTTTGATATTAACATCTAACAATTATTCAACCATTTCAAGTTCTGCTCATTTTTCTGAGCACTTTTCACTGTTTATCCTTTAGTTCAGTGTTTGAAAGTTGATTTGGGTACCACCTGCATCAGAACAACTTAAGGTACTTGTTAAAAATGTGGATTCCTGGTAGATTGAATCTGTACTTCTAATCTTGCTTCCTGTTGAAACTCCATTAAAACTGCAGTAAAAACCCAATGGATGCAGTAAAAACCCACCAACACAGTGTAGAGTACTGAAAAGCCTGAGAATGAGTCGAAATTAGCTGACACCCAAGACTTAGGAATCCTGCACTGGGAAAGAGAAAAACTATGAACCAATCAGATTTATCCTCTAAATCCTCATAAAGCTCAAGAAGTAGCAAAGCCAGGTATCTCTGGAAATTGGGGTGCAAAAGACATAAAATAAGGAAGATTGGATAAATATTGCTAAGAAACAATTCTCCCAGTGCATGCTATTCACCTTGGGACAGATTCTGGAGGTTCAGAGCAGATGATCTCTGGATAAAGTTGTGTTTCCATATGGGAAGTCACTCCCAGAATTTCTCAGGAAATTTGTAGTTCCTTTAAATCCCAAACCCTGAGGAAAGTCACTGGTAATTCCAAGTTGGGAAAACAGAATAATTTTCATGAGAATTAACGATCAGTAGTCAATAGTATTAGATATGATTGGCTCTTAGGGCTCCGCTGATGTCAAGTGGAAAGCAAGAGCAGGTCATGCTGACACCAACTAGAACCGTAAGGTGCACATCTCTGGGAGCTGAGACAAGAGCATCTGGGAGATAAGCTCGTGATCTCAGCCAGTCTCATAGCTGTTGCCATCTTATAAATGTGTTTTTTACTCCCTCTGCTGCTAACAGTGTTATTCTTACAAATAAATAATAATACATTTGTATGCATAGTTCCCTTCATATAAATCCTGTTAGTGGTGTTTCAAGAAATGAAAAATTTGAAAGCAAAATAAGTCCTAAAGTTGGCAGTACAACGTATTATTTTGTACAGTAGTATATTAATCTGTTTTCACACTGCTGATAAAGACATACCAGATATGGACAATTTACAAAAGGAAGAGGTTTAATTGGACTTACAGTTTCACGTGGCTGGGGAAGTTTCACAATCATGGCAGAAGGCAAGGAGGAGCAAGTCCTGTCTTACATGGATGGCAGCAGGCAAAGAGAGAATGAGAAAGGTGCAAAAGCGGAACCGCCTGATAAAACCATCAGATCTTGTGAGACTTATTCACTACTATGAGAACAGTATGGGGGAAACTGCCCCATGATTCAATTACCTCCCACTGGGTCCCTCCCACAACACATGGGAATTATGGGAGTACAATTCAAGATGAGATTTGGGTGGGACACAGAGCTAAACCATATCGTTTTGCCCCTAGCCTGTGCCAAATCTCATGTTCTCATATTTCAAAACCAATCATGCCTTCCCAACAGTCCCCCAAAGACCTAACTTATTTCAGCGTTAACACAAAAGTCCACAGTCCAGCGTTTCATCTGAGACAAGTCCCTTCTGCCTGTGAGCCTGTAAAATCAAAAGCAACGTAATTACTTCCTAGATACAATGGGGTTACAGGTATTGGGTAAATACAGCTGTTTCAAATGGGAGAAATTGGCCAAAACAAAGGGACATCAGGGCCCAACTGAGTCCAGAATCCAGCAGGGAAGTCAAATTTTAGAGCTCCCAAATGATTTGCTTTCACTCTTGGTCTCATGTCTGGGTCACACTGATTCCAAAGGTGAGTTTCCATGGTCTTGGGCAGCTCTACCTCTGTGGCTTTGCAGGATACAGCCTCCCTCCAAGCTGCTTTCATGGGCTGGTGTTGAGGGCCTGCGGCTTTTCCAGGCACATGGTGCAAGCTGTCAGTGGGTCTGCCATTCTGGGATCTGGAGGATGGTGGCCCTCCTCACAGCTTCACTAGGCAGTGCCCTAGTAGGGACTCTGTGTGGGGGCTCCAACCCCACATTTTCCTTCTGCACTGCCCTAGCAGAGGTTCTCCATGAAGGCCCCACCCCTGCAGCAAACTTTTGCCTGGGCATCCAGCTGTTTTGTTACATCTTCTGAACTCTAAATGGAGGTTCCCAAAACTCAGTTCTTGACTTCTGGGCACCTGCAGGCTCAACACCATGTGGAAGCTGCCAAGACTTGGGGCTTCCACTCTCTGAAGCCACAGCCCAAGCTCTGTGTTGGCCCCTTTCAGCCATGGCTGGCATGACGGGAACACAAGGCACCAAGTCCCTAGGCTGCACACAGTATGGGGACCTTGGGCCTGGCCCACAAAACTGCTTTTTCCTCCTGGGCCTCTGGTCCTGTGATGGAAGGGGCTGCTGTGAAAGTCTCTGACATGGCCTGGAGTCTTTTCCCCATGGTCTTGGGGATTAACATTGGACTCCTTGCTACTTATGCAAATTTTTGCAGCCGCTTGAATTTCTCAAAAAATGTGTTTTTCTTTTCTGTCACATTGTCAGGCTGCACGTTTTCTGAACTTTTATGCTTTTTAATTCCTTTTAGAATGGAATTCTTTTAACACCACCCAAGTTACCTTTTGAATGCTTTGCTGCTTAGAAATTTCTTCTGCCAGATACTCTAAAAATCATCTCTCTCAAGTTCAAAGTTTCACAAATCTCTAGAGTAGGGGCAGAATGCTGCCAATCTCTTGCCAAAACACAAGAGTCACTTTTGCTCCAGTTCCCAACAAGTTCCTCATCTCCATTTGGGACTACCCCATCTTCAAACCTTACTGTTCATATCACTGTCAGCATTTTTGTCAAATCTATTCAACAAGTTTATAGGAAGTTCCAAACTTTCCCACATTTTTCTGTCTTCATATAAGCCCTCCAAACTGTTCCAACCAATGCTTGTTACCCAGTTTCAAAGTTGCTTCCACATTTTTGGGTATCTTTTCTGTAACACCCCACTCCTAGTACCAATTTACTTTATTAGTCTGTTTTCATGCTGCTGATAAAGACATATCCAAGACTGGGCAGTTTACAAAATAAAGAGGTTTAATTGGACTTACAGTTCCATGTGGCTGGGGAAGCCTCACAATCATGGTGGAAGGCAAGGAGGAGCAAGTCCTGTCTTAAATGGATGGCAGCAGGCAAAGAGAATGAGGAACATGCAAAAGCGGAACCCCCTGATAGAACCATCAGATCTTGTGAGATTTATTTACTACCAAGGGAGCAGTATGGGAGAAACTGCCCCCATGATTCAATTATCTCCCTCTGGGTCCCTCCCACAACACATGGGAATTATGGGAGTACAATTCAAGATGAGATTTGGGTGGGGACACAGAGCCAAATCATATCAAGTGGTATTACTCTTGCTGTGAGATTCAAATGTTATGTATTTAAATACTACCCAATAATGTTTGTTGGTGTTTTTTGAGTTTAAATGTTCACCGTAGACTGCCATCCTTTGTAAATACTTTAAGAGAGGAATTTCAAGAGAAAAAGATATGATTGTTTTTGTGGAATACTTCAACATGAAATGAGAACTTGATCTAAAATTAGTGAAAGCAATATTGAATTCAAAAGCAAAATAAAAATGAGAGGAGGCAGACAAAATAATTTATCATTAAGAAAGTAAACAAGCTTATATGAAGCAACATACTCTTCAATTTAAAGATGCTTTTTGATGCACTCAAATTAGTTGGATAAATGTCAACGTTAAATGAATGATTTTTTTTTCTATATTGGGAATATTATGAAACAAAGATCAAGACTATTGGAAAAGGCAAGTAATACTGGGTGTGTTTCAAGCTTTCATATTAATAATGAAAGCTTCTAAATATGGTATTATCTTTCAGGTTTTAGAATGATTTTTATTTGGCACTTATTTCTGTATTACATATTTCTTTTTTTTTGAGACAAGAGTCTTGCTCTGTTGCATAGGCTGGAGTGCAGTGGTACAATCTCGGCTCACTGCAACCTCTGCCTCCTGGGTTCAAGCAATTCTTGTGACTCAGATGCCTGAGTAGCCGGGATTACAGGTGTGCACCATCACATTCAGCTAAATTTTTTGTAGTTTTAGAAGAGATGGGATTTTGCCATGTTGGCCAGGCTTCAAGTGATCCATCTGCTTTGGTCTCCCAAAGTGCTGGGATTATAGACCTGAGCCACTGGGTCCAGCCTATCATTTATTTTTTAATTTGTTCTAGTATCCTGTGTCTGTGTCAGATATAAATCATTTTTATGCATTTTCTCAATATGTAATTTTTATAGTGTACTGGTTCATACTAGTAATAAGCCATAGGTTTATTATTATATCTTTAATTCTTAAACAGAAAATCTTTCCAAGTTTTAGTATAACCCTATTACAGAAAGATGATTTGCTATTTATTTTTATTTTTTATTTTTTTAGAGACATGGTTTTGCTCTGTCACCCAGGCTGAAGTGCAGTGACATGATCCTATCTCATTGCAACCTGGAACTTGCAGACTCAAGTCATCCCTCCTGAGTAGCTGAGACTCCTGAGATCCTTACTGCACTCCAGCCTGGGCAACAGAGTGAGATAGGTGCATACCACCATGCCAGGCTAATTTTTTTTTTCTCTGCCATCTGTGTTTTTTTTTTTTTTTAAAGACACAAAAATTAAAAAAGAAAACCCAACAACAAATGCAGTATTGTTCTTAAAGGCGGCTAGTTGGGGCAGTTATGTCAAAGGTTCCCATGTGACTTACTACATTTAATCATATGAAACCCTGACAGCTGCCTATTGTTTTAGTGCCACTTGTATATTCCCTGGTGGAAAATCTAGTTTTTCAGCTCAGTTGTGAAACAGGTAATCACAGACATTAGCACTGTGCTGTTTTGGAACGGGCTTAGCACCTGAGGTTTCAGTTAAGATCTGCTATCCAGTAATTTCTTTTTCACTTTGGACAAGTGTACCTAACCTTTCTGAATCCTTTTGTTTGTTTGTAATTTGGGTCACCAGTAATACCTGCTGGACTTAGGAGAATGAGATAGTTTATGTTAAGCACATGCCACACTGCCTAGTTGTTCAAGAAATATTATTTTCCTTCTGTAAGCATCCTTTACTCAAGCCAGACATCTGGGGATCATCCATAAATCTTTTCTATTCTTTACCTACCAAAGAGCTATCCATTTCATCTTCTTAGTAGCTCTAGAAAGAGAATGAGACATGACACACATTTTATACACTGGGATATAAGCAGGCAGTAACTGTTAATAAATCAACTCTTTAGGACATATCTTAAAATTACCCGTTTTATATATATATATGTATTTTTTTTTTTTGGAGACAGAGTCTTGCTCTTTTGCCCAAGCTGGAGTGCAGTGGTGTGATCTTGGCTCACTGCACCTCCCTCCTCCCAGGTTCAAGTGATTCTTCTGCATCAGCCTCCCAAGTAGCTGGGATTACAGGCCTGAGCCACCATGCTTGGCTGATTTTTGTATTTTCAGTAGAGGCCAGGCTGGTCTCAAACTCCTGACCTAAAGTGATCCACCTATCTTGGCCTCCCAAAGTGCTGGGATTACAGGTGTGAGCCACCATGCCTGGTGACCGGTAATAATTTGAATTCGTATTAGAATGATGCTTCATTGTTATTTTTACTTTTGTATATTTTTATTTTTAGGCTTAACGTTTTCACGTGTGAGGTTAGCCCTGCAGGATGTTGTAGTGAAAAAGTGTGCACTTTGCACCGAGAAACTCCCAGGTTCACATCTAAGCTCTGCAGTGTTAGGACTTCAGGCAAGTTATGTACCCCTTATAGGCTGGCTTTATGATATTTTTAAAGTATGTTAATAAGATTTAGTTATGGACTATGACATTATTAAAAGATAAATGTATATGAAAGTGCAAAAGGATAAGAAGAGCCAAGATACTCTTCAAGAATAAAGTGGAACAATCTGTTTTATCAGATATGAAATTAAAAAAAATAAACTAGATTAACAAAGACAGTGTTGTATTGGTGCCGGGATACACAACAGTCTTGGTTTTGTATAGTAGATCAGTGGAACAGAATAAGGAATACAGATATAGACATGTGCATATGTAGATACTGAACTGTAAAGATAACATGCAGAGCAGTGGCAATATATTTCAGTACATAGTGCTGGAGCATTTTATATATATATGCACGTTCATGTGTAGACACACACACACACGCACACACACACATACACAACAAAACAAAGTGAATCAAGACCCGTATCTCATATCACACCCCGAATAAATTCTCAGTGGATTGCGGATCTACCCGTGAAAGGCAAAACAGTAAAGATTTTAGGAGATAATATAGGAAGATATATATGTGACCTTACAGTATGAAGAGTTTTCTTAAATGGACACAAAAAAGCATTAACCATAAAAATGATATATTGGAGTGTATTAAAATTAACTATTTCTGCTTATCAAAAATCATCTTTAAGAGATTCTACTCGTTGAAAAAAAAAAAAAGTCATCTTTAAGAGAGTGAAATGCAAGCCAGAGAGTAGGAAAAGATGCTTGCAACTCTGTGACAAAGGGATTATGTATCGCATATAGGAAGGACTACAAATCAGTGAGAAAAAGACAAGCCAATAGAATAATGGATAAGAGAAAAAGACAAGCCAATAGGATAATGGGTAAGAGAAAAAGACAAGCCAATAGGATAATGGATAAGAGAAAAAGACAAGCCAATAGGATAATGGATAAGAGAAAAAGACAAGCCAATAGGATAATGGATAAGAGAAAAAGACAAGCCAATAGGATAATGGATAAGAGAAAAAGACAAGCCAATAGGATGATGGATAAGAGAAAAAGACAAGCCAATAGGATAATGGATAAGAGAAAAAGACAAGCCAATAGGATAATGGATAAGAGAAAAAGACAAGCCAATAGGATAATGGGTAAGAGAAAAAGACAAGCCAATAGGATAATGGGTAAGCAGCCTGAATAGGCACTTCATGGAAAAGAATATCCAAGTGGCCACTAAAATTAAGAGAAGGTGCCAAAGACCACAAATCATTAGAGAAATGTAAATTAAAATAATAATGGCGTACAACTGTTACATACCTGCCAGAATGTAAATTAGAAGGATTAATAATGCAGAAGGTTTGTGGGAATATGGAGCAAGAATTTTTTTTTTTTTGAGGAAAGGTCTCACTTTGTTACCCAGGCTGGAGTGCAGTGGTAAGATCTTGGCTCACTGCAGTCTTGATCTCCCAGGCTCAAGCAATCCTCTCACCTCAGCCTCCTAGTAGCTGGAACTACAGGCATGTGGTACCACACTGAGCTAATTTTATTTATTTTTTGTAGAGATGAGATCTTACTATGTTGCCCAGATTTGTCTTGAACTCTTAGACTCAAGTGATCCTTCCACCTCAGCCTCCCAAAGTGTTGGGATTATAGACATGAGCCACCATGCCCAATGAAATTTTTTACGCTGTTGGATATAACCACTTTGGTAAACTGGTTGGCAGTGGAGAAGCAGAATATATGCATGCTCTATGAGTTTGTACTTTTACTTCCACAGAAATGGGTGGGCATGTGTGCAACCAAGTAGTGTCTCTAAGAATGTTTATAGCACCACTATTTGTACTAGCTCCAAATTGTTGTGTGAGGAGTGGATTTCCATCAACAGTATAGTTGGTAAGTAAATTATGATATATTTCTAACTTGGACTACTATATACTATACTCTTATGAAATTGAACAAACTCAATTCACACAACATGGATGAACCTTAAAAAGATGATGTTGAAGAAAATCCACACACAAAAGAATCCGTACTACTGTATATGATTCAATTTAAACAATTTTGAAATCAGACAGTACAGAACTAGAATGTTAGAAGTCAAGATGATAGTTAGCTTTGGAGAGGAGGGAGGGGTTCATGACTGGAAAGAAGTAGAAAGGATCGCTGGGCTACTGGCAGTCCAGTTTCTAGGACTCTGGTGGTTACATGGGTGCTTGCTTTGTTTTAATTTGTGGGGCTGAACATTTATGTTTTGTACACTTTCCTTTGTGTGATTAAAAAAGAAAGAACCACCCAATCCCATGCCCGGCTAATTTTTGTAGTTTTAGAAAAGGTGAGATTCACCATGTTGGCCAGGCTGTTCTCAAAATCCTAATCTCAGGTGATCTACCCTCCTTATCCTCCCAAAGTGATGGGATTACAGGTGAAAGCCACCATGCCTGGTCTTTTCTTTTTGTTTTTTGAGACAGGGTCTTGCTCTGTTTCCTAGGCTGGAGGGCAGTAGTACCATCACAGCTCACTGCAGCTTCAACCTCCCGTGCTCATGCAGTGCTTCCACCTCTGCCTGTCAAGTAGCTGGGACCTCAGGCATGCAACACCATGCCCATGCCCAGCTAATTTTTGTATTTTTTGTAGAGACACACTTTCACTATGTTGTCCAGGCTGATTTTAAACTCCTGGGATCAAGGGACCTGCTGACCTCACTCTCTCAAAGTTCTGAGATTACAAGTGTGAGCCACTGCACCTGGCTGGATTCTCTTTCTCTCTCT
The DNA here is from genome assembly GCF_049354715.1 of Callithrix jacchus. Lineage (NCBI taxonomy): Eukaryota > Metazoa > Chordata > Mammalia > Primates > Cebidae > Callithrix > Callithrix jacchus. The sequence continues at coordinate 11,916,192 of NC_133512.1, read as the reverse complement.
CTCTTTTTTTTAAAGATATGTTCTCGGCCGGGCGTGGTGGCTCACGCCTGTAATCCAAGCACTTTAGAGGGCAAGGCAGGCGGATCACCTGAGGTTGGGAGTTCAAGACCAGCCTGACCAACATGGTGAAACCCTGTCTTTAAAAAAAAAAAAAAAAAAAAAAGAAATGTTTTCACTTTGTTACGCAGGCCAGAGTGCAGTGGCATGATCTCAGCTCACTGCAACCTCTGCCTCCTGGGCTCAAGTGATTCTCTCACCTCAGCCTCCTGAGTAGCTGGGACCATGGGTGTGCACCACCATGCTTAGTTTATTTTTGTATTTTTTCTTCTGTAGAGATGGGGTTTCACTGTGTTTCTCAGGCCGGTTTTGAACTGAGCTAAACTGATTTACCTGCCTCAGCCTCCCAAAGTACTGGGATTACAGGCTTGAGCCACTGCATCTGGCTTGGATTCTAATATTAATACTAATATTAATACATTTTTTAGCTTATTAATATAATTAATAGAATTCTAATATTAATACATTTTTTAGCTTTTGAATCAAAATAAGCATTTGTATAAAAAATATTTTTTTCATTAGTGTAGGAGTTGAAAACTTTACTTTTATTCAAGTTTTGAAAATTGCTTTCACACTTTATTCTTTAAAAATAATTTTGGACAAATAGCAAGATGGCCAACTAAAGGCAGCTAGGAAGAGCCTCTCCCACTGAGAGAGACCAGACCATCAAGTAGGCTGGCACACTCTGAACAGATCTTTGGAAAGAAGGTATTGAGAGTGGACAGAGGAAGGATGCAGATGCCAGGCTGAATGGGAAGGAAGTTGGAAACCCTGCACAGGGTTGCCAAGCACCAGGAATTGTCCCTGGCCCTTATTGCCTCCCAGGGAAAGGGTGAATGAAATAGATGTGGAGTGGCCCACTCTTGGCACAGACCTCTGGGAATCTAGCTGTGGAAATCTGGGAACCCCACGATTTCCATGAACATCTGAGCTGGCAGGGAGAACTTCCTGGAAAGCTGACAGAGATGAACTCCAGCCTGCACGGAACCCAGAGGGTTTGTTGTAGGAACAGCTGCAGCGGAGCACAGCTATACGTGTCCATAACCTGAGGCCCACCATATTCCTCTAGGCAGCTCTAGCCTTTGTTGGCTGCCAGACTTGGACAGAACAGGGCTGGCTTGCTTGTGGAATAGGACCAGTCTCATCCGAGGACCTACCCCAGCTCCCCGTCTGGTGGCCTCTCATAGGGTCCCTTCCTGCCTGGCTGTACTTGCTTGCAGCACACTCTCAGCTTGCCAGTGGCCATTGCCATAGCTTTTCCACCACAAGATCCTATCTATCCATTGGAGTGCTTTTGCAGATGGACCCCTGCCATTGTGCACCTGCCTGTGGCTCTCCCCTGCTGGCATGCACCCACCTGCAGCCTTTTCCTGCCAGTGCACTCTTGCCCACAGCTTCCCTCTACACTCTGTAGGCATGCATGTGCATGGGAGCCTACTGCTGCCCCACCAGAGTACTTTAGCTGGCAGCTCCCATTAGAGTGTGTTGCCAGTGGACTGGGAACACCAAAGTTTCTCCAGAGCAGCAGGTACTTAAACCTCAAAGGGCCAGAAAACAAAGCCACAGGCCTGGTCCCAGCCCCACAAGGATTACAGCATGTAGCCTAGGAGTGCTCAGTTGAGCCTTGGCCCCCTGAAAGCATCTACAATGAAGCCAGTTGATTAAACCAACCAAATATTAGTCAAACTTTCAAGAGCATCAAAGAATATAAAAGTAAGAAGTCCCATGCAAAAGGTAACTACTTTAAAGATTGCAGGATGTCAGCCCACACAGGCGAGAAAGAACCAGTGCAAGAACTCCGGCAACTCTAAAAGCTAGAGTGTCTTCTTAATCTCTGAACAACTGCACTAGCTCCCCAGCAATGGTTCTTAACCAGACTGAAAAGCCTGAAATGATAGACATAGAATTCAGAATCTGGATGACAAGGAAGCTAACTGACATAAGAGGATAAGGCTGAAACCCAATCCAGGGAACACAGTAAGAGTGCAAGAGTTGAAAGACCATGTAGCCATTTTAAGGAAGAACCAAACTGAACTTCTGGAAATGAAAATTTACTACAGGAATTTCAGAATGCAATTGGAAACATTAATAACAGAATAGATTAAGCCGAAGAAAGAATCTCAGCACTTGAAGACTGTTCCTTTGAATCAATGCAGGTAGACAAAAATGGAAAAAGTTAATGAACAAAACCTCCAAAAAATATGGGAATATGTAAAAAGACCAAAGAAAACATCCCCAACCTCTCTATAGAGTGACATGCAAATTTAGGAAGTTCAGAGAACCCCCGTACCATACCCCCATACTATACAAGATGACCTTCCCGAAGACACATAGTCATCAGATTGTCAAAGTCATCGTGAGAGAAAAAATCTTCAAGGCAACTATATAGATGGTGCAGGTCACATACAAAGGTAGCCCCATCCAGCTAACAGGAAGCCTTTTGTCAGAAACCTTTCATGCCAGCAGAGATTGGGTCCTATATTCAGCAGCCTTAAAGAAAAGAAATTCCAACCAAGAATTTCATATCTGGCCAAACTAAGCTTCATAAGTGAAAGAGAAATAAAATTCTTTTCAAGCAAGCAAATGCTAAGGAAACTCTACCACCAGGCCTGCCTTATAAGAGGTCCTTAAGGGAGTGCTAAAAAATTAAAGACTGGTACCTGCCACCACAAAACACACTTAAGTACATAGCCCACTGACACAATAAAGCAAGTATACTATCAAGTCTAATAACAACCAGCTAACAACACGACAGGATGAAATTCTCACATGGCAATATTAAACTTGAATGTAAATGGGCTAATTGACCTACTTAAAAGACAGAGGGGCAAACTGGATAAAGAAGCAAGACCCAACTATATGTTGTTTTCAAGAGACTAATCTTGCATGCAATGAAATCCCTAGGCTCAAAGTGAAGCGATGGAGAAAGACCTGACAAGCAAGCAAACAAAAAACAAAAACCAACAAAACAAACAGAGCAGGGATTGTTATTTTTATTTCATACAAAACAGACTTTAAACCAACAGTAATAATCAAAAAGGACAAAGAAGGACATTACATAGTGGATGATAAAAGATTCAATTTAACTAGAAGACTTAACAATCCTAAATATATATGCACCCAACACTAGAGCACCAAATTAATAAAACAAGTTCTTAGAAACCTGCAAAGCAACTTAGATGACCATACAACAATAGTGGGAGACTTAAATGCCCTGCCAACAGTGTAAGACAGAGCATCGATGCAGAAAACTAATAAAGGTATTTGGGACCTAAACTTGACACTTGACCAAATGGACCTAACAGACATCTACAGAATATGTCACCAACAAAAACAGAATGAGTATACATTCTTCTAATCTATACAGGGCACATATGCTAATATTGACCACATGCTTGGCCATAAAGGAATTCTAAAACAAAACCCAATATCATGCCAACCACACTTTCACAGTGCAATAAAAATAGAAATCAATACCAAGAAGATCCTCAAACCATACAATTAGATGGAAATTACACAACCTGTTTCTGAATGACTTTGGGGTAAAGAATGAAATTAAGGCAAAAAATATATATATATATAATTAATTATTATTATATATATATATAATTATATATATATATATTTTGCCTTAATTTCATTCTTTACCCCAAAGTCACAGAAATACTATATATATATTTTTTTGTCTTAATTTCATTCTTTACCCAAAAGTCATTCAGCAACAGGTTGTGTAATTTCCTGTTATTATATTTGAAACTAATAAAAACAAAGATACAACATACTGGAATCCTTGGGACACAACTAAAACAGTGTTAAGAGGAAAGTTTATGGTGCTGAATGCCTAAATCAAGAATTTAGAAAGATCTGAAATTAATGACCCAACACGACACCTAGAGGAACTAGAAAAACAAGAGCAAACCAACCTCAAAACTAGCTGAAGAAAAGCAATAACCAAAATCAGAACTGAGCTGAGCAAAATTGAGACATGAAAATCCATACAAAAGATCAATGAAACCAAAAGTTAGTTCTTTGAAAGAATAAATAAGATTGCTAGATTGCTAACTAGTTTAACAGAGAAGATCCAAATAAACACAACCAGATATGACAAAGGTGACATTACCACCAACCCCACAGAAATACAAAAACCCTCGGAGAGTGTTATGAACACCTCTATGCACAAAAACTAGAAAACCTAGAATAAATGGATAAATTTCTGGAAACATACAACCTTCCAAGATTGAACTAGGAATAAATTAGAATCCTGAATGGACCAGTTAACAGGTTCCAAAATTGAAGTAGTAAAGAAAACCTACTGACTAGAAAAAGCCCTGGACCAGACAGATTCACAGCAAATTCTACCAGCCATGCAAAGAAGAGCTATTGCCAATTCTACTGAAATTATTGCCAAAAAATCGAGGAGGAGGGACTCCCTACCTCATTCTTTGAGGCTAGATCATTCTGGTACCCAAACCTGACAGAAACACAACAACAACAACAAAAAAAACTGCAGGCCAATATCCCTGATGAACATAGATGCAAAAATCCTCAACAAAATGCTAACAAACCAACTCCAGCAGCACATCAAAAGCTAATTCACCACTATCAGTAAGCTTTATTCTGGGGATGCATGGTGGGTTCAACATATGCAAGTCAGTAAATGTGATTCATCACATAAACAGAACTTAAAACAAAAACCACATGATTCATCTCAATAGACACAGAAAAGGCTTTCAGGAAAATTTAACATCTCTTCATGTTAAAATCTTCAACAAATGGGCATTGAAGGAACATACCTCAAAATAATTAAGAGCCATTTATGACAGACCCATAGCCAGTATCATACTGAATGGGCAGAAGCAGGTGTCTCATTGTCACCACTGCTGTTCAGCATAGTACTGGAAGTTCTAGTCAGAGCAATCAGGCAAGAGAAAGAACAAAAAAAAGTCTAAGTAAGAAGAGAGGAAGTCAAACTATCTCTGTTTGCAGATGATATTATTCTATACATAAACAATCCCATAGTCTCTGCCCAAAGGCTCCTAGAATAGATAAATAACTTCAGTAAAGTTTCAGAATACAAAATCAGTGTATAAAAATCAGTAGCATTTCTATACACCAATAACATCCAGGCTGAGAGCAAATCAGGAATGCAGTCCCATTCACAATAGTCACAAAAAGAACAAAATGCCTAGGAATACATCTAACCAGGGAGGTGAACAATCTTTGCAAAACACTGCTGGAAGAAAGCAGAGATGACACAAACAAATGGAAAAACATTCCATCCTCATGGATAGGAGAAATCAGTGTTGTTAAAATGACCATACTGCCGAAAGCAATCTACAGATTCAGTGCTATTCCTATCAAACTATCAACATCCCTTTTCACAGAAGTAGAAAAAACTATTTAAAATTCATATGGAACCACAAAAGGGCCTGAAAATGGCAAAAGCAATCCTAAGCAAAATGAACAAAGTTGGAGGCATCATACTGACTTCAAACTATACTACAAGGCTACAGTAACTAAAAAAGCATGGTACTGGTAGAAAAACAGACACATAGACCAATGGAACAGAATAGAGAACCCAGAAATAAAAAACTGCATACCTACAACCATTCGATTTTCAACAACGTTGACAACAAGTAATGGGGAAAAGACTCCACTATTCAATAGATACTGCTGGAATAACTGGCTCGCCATATATAGAAGAATGAAACTGGACCTCTTCCTTTCATCATATACAAAAATCAACTCAAGATGGATTAAATACTTAAATGTAAAACCCAAAACTATAAAAACTCTAGAAGAAAACGTAGGATATTAATGTCATAGGTTTTGTCATAGGTCCAACATTGTGGACATATACCTTGGCAAAGATTTCATGACAGTCTTTCAAAGTAATTGCAACAAAACAAAAATAGGTGAGACCTAATTTAACTAAAGAGCTTCTGCACAGTGAAAGAACTATCAACAGAGTAAACAGACATCCTACAGAGTGAGAGAAAATATTTGCAAACTATTCATCTGACAATGGTCTAATACCCAGAATCTGTAACGAACTTCAATTACAAGCAGAAAACATAAAGAGTGGGCAGAGGACGTGCACAGACACTTCTTACAGAAGACATATGTCACTAACAAACATGAAAAAATGCTCAGTATCACTAATTATTAGAGAAGTGCAAATGAGAACTACAATGGGATACCATCTCACACCAGTGAGAGTGATTATTATTAACAAGTCAAACAGTAACAGATCCTGGCATGGTTGCAGAGAAAAGGGAATGCTTATACACTGCTGGTGGGAGTTAAATTTGTTCAACCATTACAGCATGACGATTCCTTAACTGAAAACGGAACTACCAATCCCATTACTGGACCCCAAAGGAATGTAAATTGTTCTACCAAGAAGACATATATTTGTATGTTTATTGTAGCACTATTCACAATAGCAAAGATATGGGCACCCAGGTGCCCATCAGTGGTGGACTGGATAAAGGAAATGTGGTATATATACACCATGGAATACTGTGCAGCCATGAAAAAGAACAAAATCATGTCCTTTACAGTAACATGGATGCAGCTGGAGGCCATTGTCCTAAGCAAATTAACATAGAAACAGAAAACCAAATACCACATGTTCTCACTTATAAGTGAGAGCTAAACGTTGAATACATGAAGATGCAAAGGGGAACAACAGACACTGGGGGGCCTATTTGAGGATGGAGAGTGGGAGGAGGGTGAGGGTTGAAAAACTACCTATTGGGTACTATGCTTACTAACCGAGTAATGAAATCATTTGTTTACCAAACCTCAGTGACACGCAGTATACCCATGTAACAAATCTGCACATACACCACAAACCTAAAAAGTTGAAAAAGATTTTAAAAAATAAAATAATTTTTGGCCTGATGCAGTGGCTCACAACTGTAATCCCAGCGCTTTGGGAGGCCGAGGCAGGCAGATTACCTAAGATTGTAAGTTTGAGACTAGCCTAACATGGAGAACCCCCATCTCTACAAAAATACAAAATTATCTGGGCATGGTGGTGCATGCCTATAATCCCAGCTACTCGGAAGGCTGAGGCAGGAGAATTCCTTGAACCCTGAAGGCGGAGGTTGTGGTGAGCCGAGATCGTGCCATTTCGCTCCAGCCTGAGCAACAAGAGTGAAACTGTCTCAAAAAAAAAGATAATTTTGTGACAAGAAGGTATTTCAACTTTGTTATGAAAAATAATCTTCAAAATATATTGCTTTAAATCTACGTACAGTTTTTTGGTTTTGTTTATAGCTTACTTGCTTTGTAGGAGGGAAAGCAGATAAGTTGGGCAGGATTTATCAGCATAAGCTCATTACCACTGTTGGCAAAATGCTGTATTTATGGCGTCATTGCTGTGAGTCAAGGGACCTCTTTTGTGCTTCCAGTAGCCTGAGATGTTCTTTATAGAGCACCTAGCAGGGAGGTGTTTGTTTTGGGTGTAGTGGCCAGGTTTGCTATGGCTTCATTTTCTTAACTCACTGCACTTGTAAACTGTAGAGAACATTTGCCAGTTTGTTTTCTCTTTAACATAGGACTATTGTGAGAAAATGCAGAAAGGTTAGTGTTTTGAATATTCCAATATTGAATATTACAGTATTCAATACTGAGCATTGAATATTACAGTAGCCATCTGGGTGCCTTCCCTAAATAAATATACATGAATCTGCCTACATTTTTATAAAAGCTGATCAGGGCGTCTTTGTCATTTTTTTTTTCTGTGATAGTAACATATTTGAAATCTCAGGCCCGAATGAGTCAGAATATGGGTCTAGAAGAATTTTCTGTGAGACAAATCAGACCACTTTCAGAGGCTTTCTTTTTTTGTTCTTTCCTCACGGAAAACTTGATATATACACAGATTTAAAGAGCCTATTAGATGGGTAGTGGATACCCTTGTTAGCTATCGTCTGTGTTCAACAACTATCAAAAGCATTAATTTGTGCTGATATTGAAATATTATTACTGATACTTATTGTGGTCCATATGTTTTTTCCAACTTCAAAAATAGATTTGCCACTAGATGGTGCCAAATATTAAGAGGCCAGTTTGGAGAAACTATTAAAGCCATTGAGCATCCTGAATTTGCTGGCACCGTCTGATTTTTATTTTTTTGCAATAATTATACTTGGACTTCATGTTTTATTTTTTAATGAGGACACTAAAGAGGTAGAAGTTAAGTGTTCACTTGTCTTTAGAGTGCTTACATAGTGGTAATACAGATATTTATATATATACTTAATATCTACTAGATGAAAAGTCAAAGGACAAACTAAAAACATACCCGAAATAATCCAAGCCCTGGCATTTGTATATCTGACTTTTTTTGTAAGGCTCTTTTTTTCTGTAAGACCATCTCTAATCATGCCGCAAGAATTCTGCACCTCCTGCGTAATTTCTCTTTTGACATGTTTCTTAAATGCCTTTGGCCATAACTTCTAAGGTAGCTCTACTTCTGAAATGATACTGTGTATGATATGTCAATTAGATATTGGGACGTTGACAGCATTCTAAATATGCTTAGTGTCACTTTGAAGGCATCAAACGTTTCTGTGTAGGACGTATCGAAACAAAACATTCTCTATCACAATTGTTTAACATTTGCTTCTCATGTCTGTGTGACAGTTTTGCTGTCTGTTAGAGAATCATGTGGAAATCTAATCTTTCAAGACTGGAAACTGTACTAGGAGCAAATAGAAAACATACCCTTGCTAATTAGTACTTGAAACATCTTCACTTTTTTTTAAACAAATAGTAGGTTGGCTCTGCAAATCCCACAGTTCACTTTAAAGAGACATAATTAACTCTGTAATTAATAAAGTGCATAAGAACTTCTAATTAAATCATAATAACTGCCTTGGTTACAGCCAGAAAGATGCACGAATTTCTCCTCTTAAGGAGTCATGAACCAGGTACTTCTTGTTTCTGTGCTCTGTAAAATTCACTAAGTGAAGAGTATATGTGATTTTTTTTCTGGATTTGATCCAGAAAAAGTATATTGGAGTGCAGGGTTCACTTTTAAGGGTGTGTTCTTTTATGAGTGTCTCAATTAATGTCTTTACCTCCCACTCCTATAATTTGGTGAAGGCAGTCAAGATATAATTGTAGCTTTCCTAACCCATGCTGTTCTGAGTTTTCCCAAGCCCTAGATGTCACTTCAGTGCTAAAATAAAGCACTGGGAAATGTGAAACTTTCTGGTTGAAGATTGCAAGAATATTTATGCTAATATAAGGTGGTAGCAATGAGGGCTTGTGATTTTCAAATGTTCAGACACTTTTCAGAATTGATGTATCCTGAGAAGTATCTTCAGAATGGTAAAACCTTCACGTCATATCTAATCATTAGATGATTTAATCAACAACTGATAATGGACTTTTCAAACATATTCTAGCTTAGATTAGTTTTCTTTAAAACTGGGTACCAAAGATCATGTGTAAGTATGGTATGCTATTTATGATTCACGTCTCCTAGGCACTAACAATTTATACAAATGGTTAGCATAATACAGTTGTTGGAGCTAGTTGGCTGGGACCATTTTTGGCTCATGGCAGCTACTGCATCAGCTCTTTAAACCTTTACTGTGGTTATGTATAAGAGGCTTTGCATTGCCTTTTGTCCTGAGTCTCAAAGGTATTATGTAAATATTAGTGGACGGCAAATTTTCAATATCTGTATTGAATTATAACAAGGAAACCATAGCACTGAGAGGTTTATCATTTATACCAATGAGCTGGGCTTGTACCTTTACATCTATAAATTGTGTGTCAGTTTTCCCATTTCAGATTTTAAGAAAGTGATCTTGCCTGTGAGATCAAGTTGGTTAGCAAGCAGCGAGTTTCTGGCAAAAAAAGGGTTCAAGTTGGTTGTATTGACATCACTGAAATTAATTGTTATTGAAATTAACCTTTCTGATTTACCTACTGGCTAAAATTTGTTTTTCATATTTCTGTGATGCCATAATGTGTTTTGACTTTGCAAAGTCAATTTTTCTGTAAATTATGCTTTAATGTTCCTGGATTTTCATGCTGTATTAATCTAATTAATAAGTGATCTTGGTAATTTTTCTACTGATTTGAACTAACATAGGCACTTTCTGGTTTTTGTAAAACGTTTGAGAAGGCAGAGGAGATATCCTTTCTTCTCTTGCTGTGATTCAGAAACTCAAGTCCCTAAATGAAAGAGCCACTATCTACCTTTATATTAGTCGTCTGTGCCAACTGGTGATTTTAGATGCTCACGTGAATCCTGGTGCCTTTTGCTATGGTGTGTCTGCTTTAGATTGCATTTCCACTTTACAGCCCTTGCCTAGGGCTGTGCATTTATGTGGGAATGTTTACAAATGATAATATTTAAATAGAAATGTGCTATGGAAGGACTTTATAAAGAAAACAAGTTGATAGGGTTGGGCGCGGTGGCTCACGCCTATAATCCCAGCACTTTGGGAGGCCGAGGCGGGTGGATCATGAGGTCAAGAGATCGAGACCATCCTGGTCAACAAGGTGAAACCCCATCTCTACTAAAATACAAAAAATTAGCTGGGCATGATGGCGTGCGCCTGTATTCCCAGCTACTCGGGAGGCTGAGGCAGGAGAATTGCTTGAACCCAGGAGATGGAGGTTGCAGTGAGCTGAGATTGTGCCTCTGCAGTCCAGCCTGGGCAGCACGGTGAGATTCTGTCTCAAAAATAAGTTTCCATGGGATGTAATATCATTAATTAAAATTATGAATATTTTAAGCATACAGAATAATTTAGAGAATAACATAATAAATACCCATATACCTATCATTTACTCGTATCAGATTCTGATATTTTTCCTTATTTGCCAGGCTTTTGTTTTTTTGTAAAGAAAGAAAATGGAAATAGTTGAAGCACCCTGAGTAATCTTCCCTGATTCTTTTTCTGTCTTCCTTCCTTCCTGCTCAGAGATAACCACAGTCCATGTATATATACACACATTTTAATTTTAATTTTATTTTTTTTGAGACAGAGTCTTACTCTGTTGTCCAGGCTGGAGTGCAGTGGTGTGATCTCGGATCACTGCGACCTCCGCTTCTCAGGTTCAAGCGATTCTTTTGCCTCAGCCTCCCCAGTAGCTGGGATTACAGGTGTGTGCCACCACACCTGGCTAATGTTTGTGTTTTTAGTACCGACAGGGGTTTCTGCCAGGCTGGTCTGGAGCTCTTGACCTCAGGTGACCTGCCTACCTCAGCCTTCCAAAGGGCTGGGATTACAGGTGTGAGCCACTGTGCGTGGCCGTGATATATAGTACTATATATGGTTGTAGCCTACATACACATCATCATACCATGCATATCTTTCTGCAGTTTGCTTTTTATTGGTTTAGACTTGTGGTTTTGAACTATAGTCACGTTGATATTTTTAGTTTGCTCATTCATTTTAGCTGCTGTGTAGTATTCTATTGTATGTTTCTATTATAGTTTGTACATTTTCTGATGAAAGATATTTAAGTTTCTGGTTGATTTACAAACAATGGCAGTGAATATTTGGTATGGTTTGGCTCTGTGTTCCCACCCAAATCTTACAATGATTTGTAATAATCCCCAGGTGCCAAGGGTGGGGACAGGTGGAGATAATTGAATCACGGGGGCAGTTTTCTCCTGATAGTGAGATCTCACGAGATCTGATGGTTTTATAAGCATCTGGCATTTCCCCTGCTGGTTCGTTTTCTCTTTGCCTCTTTACCATTCATTTCAATTAGAATAAGCTGGCAGTCGTTATTTATGAAGTCTGGAAAGAAATTTTAATCAAGTAAGTCTCTGGCTGGCTGCAGCAGCTCATACCTTAATCCCAGCACTTTTCGAAGCTGAGGCAGGCTTCCACGTAAGACTTGACTTGCTCTTCCTTGCCTTCCACCACGATTGTGAAGCTTTCCCAGTCACATGGAACTGTAAGTTGATTAAACCTTTCTTTTGTAAATTGCCCAGTCTTGGGTGTGTCTTTATCAGCAGCATGAAAATGGACTAATACAATATTCTTGCACAAGTTTCCTTTCATATATTTGAGGAAGTTGCTGTAAGCCCTAGGGTCTAGGATATATGCAGAACTGCAGTTGAGAAGACCCTCATGTGTGACATGCTCACAGAACTGCAAGGAGGTCAGTGTGACTGGATTAGAGGGAGTAAGGAGGTAAGAAGGAGATGAAGGGAGACAACAGAGAGGCCATCATAGAGACTTTGCTTTTACCTTGAATGCGATTCCGTCTGAAATTTGAGGGTTTTGAGCAGAGGAAACAATTTTATTTAGGCTTTAAAAGAATCACACTAGTTGCTCTGTTGAGAGGGGACTGTAAGGGAGGAAGCAGCAAGCAAGAAGTTTGTTAGGACGCTGCGGTGACTTAGTCTAAGACCGGGGAGAATGGAGGCAGCGAAAAGTGGTCACACTCTACATCTAGATACATTTTGAAAGTAGAGTCAACAAAAGAAGCTGATGTGTTAGCTGGGAGATGTGAGAGAAAAAGTACATTTTTGGCCTTGCAGATAGAAGGCTGGAGCCATTCATTGAAAGGGATCTGTGGCAGAAGCAGATCTGAGCAAGAGGGAGAAACCAGGAATTTGATTTTGAACAAGCAAGTTCCAGGTGCCTGCTCAGCATTCAGGTTGAGATGTGGACTACACAGGTGATAACATGAGCCCTGATTACAGAGGCCTCACCTGGAGGAATAACTGTCAGTATAGAGAGGCTTGGCTTAAAGCCATGAGATGCGATGAGCAAGTGAGCGTAGGGAGAAGAAAGTCTGGAGTGAGTGCTGGGCTATTCCAGTGTTAGTCTTACCGATAACGGAGATTGCAAAGGATTGCTCAGTAAGGAGGAGAACCAAGACTAGTGGTGTGTCTTGGAAAGCTAGTGTAGACGCCGTAAGGACTGCTCAGCTGCATGGAATGCTCTGTTAGATTGAGTAAAATGAGCGCTGAGATTGACCTTTGGCTTTAACAATATGGAGGTCATTAAAGACTTTCACAGGAGTTGTTTTGGTGGAGTGGTGAGGAACTAAAAGTTAAGTTGGTGTATTCTCAAGAGAAACGGGAAACCAGGAATTGGAGCTAGCAAAAATAGACATCATTTGTGAGGAGTTTCTTTCCAAAGGGGAGTAATGGGACCATTGTTGGAGGAAGATACGGGATTAAGAGTTTCTTTTTTTTTTTTTAGATGGGAGCTGTTAGTGTTTTTCATGCTGATATGAATAATATAGCTTCAAGGGGGAAAGTGATCATGAGATGGAAGAATTGCTGGAATGCAGCTGAGGAGATGAAAGGAACTGAGATCTAGTGTACAGTGGAGGGATTGGTCTTAGTGGGAGCACAGAGCATGCATCCATAGAGGCAGAGAGAAAGAATACTTTGGCACAAATGCAGGTGAACTGGTAGTTCCTTATTGCTCTTATTTTCTCACAATTAGGAAGCAAGATCATCTGCTGAGCCTGAGGAAGGGAGAGGAGATGTAGAGATAAGAAGAGGAAAAGCTGTGACCTAGTCATCCAGGAGACTAAAATGGTGTGTGATTACAAGGCTGTATCAAGGAGCACTTGGAGTCAGCTGTCGTTAAGTGTTTAGCGAGGTCAGTCAGTAGAGTTATGTTTGTTTTTTTCCTCCAGCCAAATTCACTTGTGCAGATTAGGCAGCGAGTAGGATTTATCTAGGATTGGGGCTGCCTGGTGATAATGGCAGAGGAAGATGAGACATGATAGTTGAGGGTATATTCAAAGGAGTGGAACTTTGAATCTTGGTGGTGGATCATGGGTGAAGGATGGTGAAAAGATGGTAGGATCAGTGCATTATGGAACTGGACTTTAAAAATGTTAGAGTGAAGCTATTTGAGAAGGGGAATTGAAAAGATAGGGATGGGAGGAGAATTGGATGCTAGAAATTGCGCTTGTGGAGGGTGTCAGCTATTGGTAATGACAAGTTCTGGGGAATGATTGTAAGAATGAACCACCAAGGTCAAGTGGAGTACTGGAATATAGGAGGAGAGGATGAGGTCAAGGGTTAGCTCTACAGATACTAAAATCATTGTGCATTTTGATAAGAACAATGTTGGAAAGAGTGTCATGGCTAGGAGCTGAAATCTTTAAGGATTAAGGTTGGGGGTATCTGTGGGTAACACCCCTCATGGGCACTAAGGAAGGAGAACTGTCCAGACTCCAGCGTGAAGAATATCTTATAGTGTTATTGCTCAGCTGTTTCCTTTATATAATCCTTCATATATAATCATGTATTAGTTTATAGAATTAGCACTTGAAGTGTAACTTAACTGCTTACATATATCTAGTTTATAGAATCACACTTGATATTTATATCTAGCATACTTAGTTCTGTATAATCTTTCTGTATAATCACATAGGTATTGTAGTTGGAGCTGTACTGACATTTAGTGCTGATTTATATAATCCTTCTATATAACCATATAGTAGTTTGTAGTAGGAGGAATGCCTAGAGCAGTCACAGAACAGAGGCAGTACAGGGGAAAACAGCCAGACCAGGATGAGAACCAAAGATCCAGGCAGTGGCGTCCCTGCCTGGAAGGGCATACGCTGTGGCAGGCTTGGAGCAAGTGCCTCTCCTAATAAAGGTGGTGTTGTATCTTGCTTCCGGTTCTGTGAAAAGTAGGCCTCAGGCCTGAGATCCTGGAAATAACTGAGGGAGAAGAACCCATCCGGTGGGACCAGTCACAGCGGCTGCCTGGTCAGTCTTTTCTCACTTCATTGCCAGCTCAAATCATCCTCCCATATGTATCTTAAGAGAAAAGCACAAGTCTGTCAGCTCCCACTGTGTTAAGCTTACTATATCCTTCTATTGGAAATGCTTTGAAGTCTCTAGCCCCTAGATAAGAAGTGTTGCGCACGACACCTGTTGCACACAGCCCACCTCCTTGCCTCGGTGACTTAAAGGGAGTGGACCCCTTTTCTGTACACGACCCTCTACTAATATGCATGGCACAGCCCCCTACTGTGCACGGCCACCTCTCTGCCAAGTGATGTAATGGGGTAGCCCCCCCTCGCTTGTAACTCACGTGATTATGTATGCCCTGTTACGAAGCCTATAGATGATGACCTCACGACCCTGCCCCCTGCTTGTACGTAATAAATACAGATGCTCTTGGGCACTGGGGGACCGCTGCTGATCTCCACTCAAAGGTGGTGTGGCCCCCCGAGTCCAGATACTCTTTGCCAGTTTTTCAGTGTCCTGTCTCTTTTACTTCCTGGATCCTGCACCTCAACACAGCATAAGGGACACCCCATGACCCTGTGGGGCCTCCACAGCCCTGCAGGTATCCTAATCCTGCAACAAGGAGGCTGTAGTGATTATATAAAACTTGAAGCTGGGATCTTAGGGAGGTAGATGAGATAGTGGTTTGGAAATGGTAGTGAGAAATGAGAACACCTGGCCTGTCTCCAGGCTTTTTGGGAAGAGAGATGGTGAGAGAGAAGACAGCTATGACTGAATAAGGCTGCAGTGGAGAACCAGGTTTCAGTTGGAAGTGGCTTTCAGCCCTGGTTGCACGTTAAAACTGCAGGGTAGGCTTGTAAACATACCATTTCCTGGTCCTAGCCCCTGGACATTCTGCCTCAGTCTGTGGTGGAGCTTGAACATAGGTAATTTACTTAAAAAAAAAAAACTCCCAGGTGATTATAATGTGCAGTCAGAGCTGTATCCCAAGCAGGAAAGAGGTTGAGTAATTTGGAATGATGGACGTGCATTTCTTGGGGTATAGGGAAAGGGGCTTGGGAGGGGTAGGGCATTTTGCAAAGTTTATTGGTCCTTTGGATTTCCCATCTTTTGAATTGCCTTTTCATACCCATGACTGTTTTTTCTATTGGTAAATGTTTGATTTGTTTTGGTTTGAGCTTTTTGTTGAAGTATCACGTGACTACTGAAAACTACACATCTGTATAACATAAAATGAGAACATTTCTAGTAGCCAGAAGTTGCACTTGTGCCCCTTTCTATTCACTGTCCCTTTTAATGGAGAAGGTGTTTTCTTCCTTGTTGTTTTTGACAGGGTCTAGCTGTGTTGCCTGGGCTGTACTGCAAGTGCTGTAGCCTTGACCTCCTGGGCTCAGTTGATCCTCCCAGCTCAGCCTCCCAAGTAGCTGAGACTCCAGGTGCCTGCCACCATGCCTGGCTAAGATTTGTAATTTTTGCAGGTACAGGGTTTCACCACGTTGTTCAAGCTGGTCCTGGCCTCCTGGTCTTAACTGATCTGCCTGCCTCAGCCTCCTAAAGTGCTGGGATTACTGGCTTGAGCCACTGTGTGCAGCCCAGCAAAGACTGATTTTTAAAAGGAATTTTTATTAACTTGGTGATTATCAGTTTCTCTCAGGATCAAATGTGGGACAGAGGCTGGTGGGCCCATCACTGAGGATCAGATGGTTGGATAATTCCGAGGCTGTGAGATATTGGCATACCTCTCTCTGGGTCTTTGTGTGAGCCATACTAAGCTGGGACCACAGCTGAGGGGAGCTTGAACTAAGTTACAGGGTAATTTCCAGGTCCACTGCCGAGACTGATGTTAGTATGCAGATGAGCCTTTCTGATGAGGCACAAGTGTGTGCGATTCCTCCTTGACACCTGAGCAGATGATTTTGATTGCAGGCTCTGGGCCAAATGGCTGTAGCCAAACCCTTTGGGAATGGGGCTGTTTCTGCGTTACAACTCTGGAGCACAGCCAGCAGATCTGCTACCTGGGTGCTGGCCTGCACTCTCAGAATAGCTTTCCTAGGTCTTGGGCTCTACCTTGGTCTCATAACTGCCTACCTGAATCCTGAGGCTCTCACAGAGAGACGTGTCTGTGAATGGATGCAGAATTCTTGTCAGGGGATATGAGCAGGTGTCCTATTCTGCCATTTTGCTGAGGACCTAGTGTAATTTTTTATGTGACTAGGAGGCTTACATTCACACAAAGTTTGTCTCCTCAGCAGATTGATTATATGTTAGAGCTACTAGAAAGGTAGAATTCATGATCCTGACTTTCTGCATTTGTTTACTTCTGGACAGGAAAATTTTATATTGATGATCCTTTCCTCTTTTGTTTCCCCTTTCCCTTTCCCCTTTCCTTTCTCCTTTCCTTTCCCCTTCCCCTTTCCTTTCCCCTCCCCTCCCCTTTCTTTTTTCCTTTCCTTTTCTTTTTGAGTCAAGGTATTACTGTCACCCAGGCTGGAATGCAGTAGCATGATTATAGCTCACTGCAGCCTTAAACTCCTGGCTTTGGAGAGCAGTCCTTCCACTGCAACCTCCAGAGTAGCTGGACTATAGGCATGTACTACTGCGCCTGGTCAATACCTTTTTTTTTTTTTTTTTTTTGTAGAGATGGGCTCTCGCTATGTTGCTCAGACTGATCTTTAACTCCTGGCCTCAAGTGATTCTCCTGCCTTGGCTTCCCAGAGAGTTGGGATTATAGGTGGCCTGGTCTGATGATGAATTTCTTGATTCACTTGCAGGACCCTCCTTCTTGTGCTGTCCATTGATTTCCCAGGTATAGCGAAGAGGATATTTCATATCTTTGTAGGTCTGAGAGATATTAATCTGTTGGCCCAACTGATTCTTACAGGCAGTGTATCATTGAGTCTTGTTTTTCCCCTCTTTATTCTTTAGGACAATCTTTGCCTTTTAATCAGTGTTTAGACAATTTTCATTTAAGTTTTTTTTAATTTTATTTCAATAGGTGCCTTTGCATCCTCATAGCTTAGCTCCCACATATGAGTGAGAACATATGATGTTTGATTTTTTTCATTCCTGAGTTACTTCACTTAGAATAATAGTCTCCAGTTCCATCCAGGTTGCTGTGAATGCTATTATTTCATTCATTTTTATGGCTGAATAGTATTCCATGGTGTGTGTATGTATATATAAATATCACATTTTCTTTATTCACTTGTTGATTTATGGGCATTTGGGCTGGTTCCAAGGAATCTCCACACTGTTTTACATAGTGGTTATACCAGTTTACATTCCCACCAACAGTGTAAAAAGTGTAAAAGCTCCCTTTTCACTGCATCCGTGCCAACATCTATTATTATTTTTTCATTTTTTGACTATGGCCATTCTTGTAGACAGTTTACATTTGAGCATCAGTATGGCCAGTTTAGGACTTCCAGCTTCCTCTTTGTTTTCTATGTGTCCAATCTGTCTGTTTCTCTTTTTCAGTTTTTTAAAACCTTTCGAATTAGTCTTTTTAGTGATTTCATTTTATCTTCATTGTTAGTTTATAAGCTGTGCCTTTTGTTTTATTTTTAGCGATTAGGGTTATATGTCTCTA
This sequence comes from Callithrix jacchus, assembly GCF_049354715.1. NCBI lineage: Eukaryota > Metazoa > Chordata > Mammalia > Primates > Cebidae > Callithrix > Callithrix jacchus. Next base: position 11,897,830 of record NC_133512.1, on the reverse strand, counting down.
AACTAGTCTACCTTTAAGTAATATGCCATTACATTTCACACAAGAACCTTACAACATACTTCCTTCCATTCTAACTCCCCGTCCCTTGTGCTATTTGTCACATATTTTATTTCTGTATGTTATAAACCCCATAATACATTATCAGCCTTGTTTTAAATAGTTAACTTTTAAAGAGCTTAAAAATGAGAAAATATGTCTTTAACATTTATCCACATTTCTCATAGTACAGGTCTGCTTTCAGTGAATTCTCTGAGATTTTGTTTGTCTGGAAAGTATTTATTTTGCCTTCATTTTTAAAAGGTATTTGTGCTGGGCATAGACTTCTGGGTTGACAGTTAAAAAAAAAATTCTAGCCCAACATTCTGCCTGCTGGAAAGAGTTTTTTTTGACACAGACTGATTTCCTGCCCTGTGAGACCCCCTCATTTCTGACCACTGAATGTCAGCAAGATTCTCCACAGACACCAGATTACAGTCTCTCCCTTGCCTTAATACACTTACATGCAAGAATGGACAGTGCCAGGATGGCCTATGTGAGCCTGAAGGAGAAGGCGCCTCCTACTCACATGACTCTTTCCATGCTTAAGCCAATTTGTATTGTTCTTGAGTTTGTGTGCTCAAATAGAATTACTCGTTTCTGACAGGGTCAAGGAGGTCAGTTAGGATGCTGTCATCCAAGCAAAGGTGATGGTGTGTGAATTATTACTTCTTACTGGGTTGGTTTAGCTAAGTTATGATAAAGAACTGAGAGGACTTAAATATGTGGGGTTAGAGAAAAATAACAGAGACTATGACTGAGACAGTCCCAGCTTTCCTTTTCTTCTTCTTCTTCTTTTTTTTTCTATAATAGAATCACAATTTGTAGCTGGACACATTGTGGCTCTGGGGAAAAAAGGATTACATTTTCAAGTTCTTTTTATAGCAAGATGTAGTGATATCACTATGTTAAGGTTAGTGAAAGTAGAAGCATTGTGAACATTCTGGAAAGTATTGCTGAAAGGACTGAGTCCTGCTTTACTTCTTTCCTACTGGCTGTTATTTGCATTTGATGGCAGGAGCTCAAACAGCCATTTGGGGCCTGGAAGTGGAAGCCGCATTTTGAGAATGATAGGTCATGAAGATGGAAAGAGCCCCTGACATTATGAAATGATACCCTGGACTGACTACATCTCAACTATTTTTTTTTTAATGAGGATTCATTCACTTTCTATCTTGTGTAAGCCATTGCTTTTGTCTGCATTTGATAAAGTTATGGAATACAGAAGAAACGAACAGGTTAGGGACTTCTGGGAGTACATAATACTATAAAACAACTATATACTATTAATATGAAAAAATCCTTTCAATTAAAGTTTTTTAATCATAAAAATATTCAAGCTGTATTTGAATATTTTGCTTTCTGAGGCATAAGCATTAATTGTATACGTTAATTAGTTTAGGAATTTGATGACTTAGTCTTATGTCACAGTGGAGCCCTGAAATATCAAGGCTCCTTCTGCCTCATTTTCCTGTCCATATTAGTTTGTTTTCATGCTGCTGATAAAGATACCCAAAACTGAGAACAAAAAGAAAGAGGTTTAATTGGCCTTACAGTTCCACATGACTGGGGAGGCCTCAGAATCATAGAGGGAAGTGAAAGGCACTTCTTACATGGTGATGGCAAGAGAAAAATGAGGAAGAAGCAAAAGCAGAAAACCCTGATAAACCCATCAGATCTCGTCAGACTTATTCACTGTCATGAGAATAGCACAGGAAAGTCCAGCCCCCATGATTCAGTTACCTCCCCACAACTCGTGGGAATTCTGGGAGATACCATTCAAGGTGAGATTTGGGTGGGGACACAGACAAACCATATCATTGTCTGTTAATGGAAGTACAGGTTTCAGCCACATTCTTGAATTACAAAGAATTTTTTTTTTTTAGGGTTTGAGATGTTCAAAAGATATGTTGAAATAAGACATGGAAGAATGAACTATTTATAAAGTGCTCTTTTCTTTTTGGATTAGGTCTTTTGCCTCAATCACTAACTGTTAAATAACTTTTATCATGTGTTTTGATCTTTAATGTCAATTTTTGTTGAGTACATCTAGGGAAAATTAAATTCCATTTACTTTTTTTGCTTTATTTATCATAAATAAGATGATAAATGCCAGTAATTTGGGAGTGTAGATTTCACAGTCCTTTTTTATTCTTGAAGCTATTCAGAGAATTTTTAGGATGCAGGTATATGTTTATATATATTTATTCTCTCCCTCTCATCTTTCTCCCTCACAAATATGATGGATTTGTAGTGGTAGTTTTAAACTTGAAGCTATCAAGGAAGCACTTTAAAATGTCTTAGGCAAGCTTGTTTTTCCTTTTTCTTGTCTGATAGTTAAGAAAGCTGAGTGTCTCTTTTTATGCCTTTTAAAAAATATCTTCTCTAGATGCTGGCAAACAAGTCAGAATATGAATGAACTATGAAATTGTTCATGGCAATGACTGTGGGAGGGAATAGGAAGGAAACTCCAGGGCAGATTCTGAGCTAGAGCTGATGTAATGCATCCTGGGGAAGCAGTGGTCAGTACTCAAGTAGCGTTGAGGAGGAAAGTTAGTAGCAGGGGATACTGCCAGAAACGAGCATGGATAAAGAAAGAAAGGAAATGAAAACAGTAAGACCACTGATAATAAAGTACGGAGGGAATAGGATTTGGGGCCTCTGTGGAAATCCTTAGAGGCCAGAGGGTCTAAAAGCTGGCTCTGCTGCATTTTTCCTTTGATGTAATAGTCGTTAGAAAACCACAGTAAGGCACAGCTAGTATCAGCACGGAAACTGACTCTATCAATGTTGATTTTTTAAATACTTGTATTATAGGGTCATGTCATATATAGTCTTTTTCTCATTGACAACAAAAGCAAGCATTTTTTAAACTGAATTGACAGCTTGGTGCCTGTACAGATAAATATAATGCTTTTCAGGTGGTTAATTCATGAATAGTCAATGAACCAGTAAAGGACAAAAAGTGACATATGGCAGCCTGGTGTGGATTAAGTGTGACTGTCACATTCCCCTCCCTACCTTTTTCCTTTCTCTAATTTATTAAAAGAAACAAAGCCAGGCTCACGCAGCCAGAATATAGTACCTCTGGAAAAAATTTGCTTAAGGGAAATCTTAACAGAAGAGAGTTTATTCGTTAAATGTCTCATCTACTGTTTGGCTGTTAAGTTGTTTGTGTTAATTGAAATTTTATTCAAAATGAAAATTTGACTTGAATTCTTGAAATAGTTAAACCGGTAAAGCAGTTTTTGTTTTTTAAAATTGTTACTGAACCAATATTTCCAAATAAGTAATATTTAGCTAGTTGTGTTAATTTTGCCAGAATGTTTCTCTGTAAATAAACTACAGGGGTAGCCTGATTGTTTTTGTGGATTTTCATACATAAACCAAAATAGAAAGCATTCTTTTTTCTTTTTGTATTAACCAAGGATTTGTTAAAGATACTGATTTTATAATTTTTAGAAAATTAGATTTAATGGAAATTTCTTGGTGACTTTGAGGTGTTTAGAACAGTGTTTAGAGGAACTCTTAATGGGGAGGTATTTACAACCCAGTTAATAACTCTGCCCCTTGAAAATCCTCAGTCTCCTCGGCTGCTAACGAAGGTTGTGATGTTTAGTTTGGTGAGACAGTTTGCACCTTGCTTTTCTCTGGCTCTGTTCCAGGACTCTGATTCTGAAAGATTTACCATTGGAGAGGGGCTTCATAGCCTGATTCTCCAGCTCTCTCAATTCTCCTCTAGTCTTTCCAAAGCATTTGAAATCAGCAGAAGAACCAGCAGTAGATTTTGATTAAGTACTTGTGAAATAAAGAATTAATACTTGTTTGAAATAGCTCCCCAACTTCCCCCACCACCCACCACGAACCAAAAGATTCTGGAAACGTGCTCCTAGAAATGCAACTTTCCTTCTGATATGAGAAAATTGTTGCTATATATGTAAAGCCTGTGGATCTTGTGTTGTAGATGTTTTAATGACACATTAGAAATTAAAATCTCATTTGAGTTGGGTCTGTAATATTGGACACCAGATGATGGTGAGATATCTGCACCTCAAGTCTGTGAGCGTAGGATGTCTATAGGGCACCCTTTCCTCCTCTCAGAGCATTTACAGTGTTTTTTGTGATGAGATTTGCCACCACTGGGAATGACCATGATGGAGAGGTCATAAGAGACACACATTTTATTTTCCTTTTTTTTTTTTTTTGGTGGTGAAGAGGGATGGGGGTCTTGTTCTGTTGCCCAGGCTGCTGGAGTGTGAAGGTGCAATTATGAATCACCGCAGCCTCAAACTCCTGGGCTCAAGTGATCCTCCTGCCTCAGCCTCCCGAGTAGCTGAGGCTACAAGCGTGCACCACTAGGCCCAACTAATTTATTTATTTATTTTTGTTAAGATGGGGGGGTCTTGCTATGTTGCCCCAGGCTGTTCTCAAACTCCAGGGTCAACTGATCCTCCTGCCTTGTTTTCCCAAAGTATTGGCAATATAGGTGTGAGCCACTGCCCCTAGCCTTGTTGTTCTTGGTAGAGAATCCTCTCACTGTCTTCACTGATGGTTTCCAGAGGGAGATGAATATGAAGATAACACAGTCTAAAGAAGTTTCTTCAGAACTCAGTCTCTCTCCCTGGGGTCTCGTTGCCTATTTCATATTCTGAATGGTATTTCAGGCCACCCCCAAACTGCCAGATCTGGTCAAGAGTGCAGTTGTTATGTACCATAGAGTGTGCCACTTTTTGAGCTAGCAGTCAAATATGGTAGTTAAGAGCATACACTGTGAATGTTTGCTATAAGATGGTGGCATATTGTACTTTCCAGAGATGTAATTATCCACGTTCAACCCCTTGTTCCTTAGGCCTCCATTGAGATGAGGGATCTCTGTCCTCTCCTCTTGAATCTGCACAGGCTCATGACTAGCCATGACTAGCTTATGATCAACAGAATATGGTGAAAGTACCGCACAATGACTGAGGCTAAGTCAGAAAGGTCAATGCGGTCTCCATCGTGTTGTCTGGGACACTTGCTTTTGAATCCCTGTGCTGCCATGTATGATACTCAGCTATTCTGAAGCTGCCATGCTGTGAAGAAAGCTCAGGCTACAGAGAAAGGCTATATGTAGGATCCTAGTCCGGGATCCCCAGTCCCATCCTCCCTGCCCCGCACAGCAGGAAGTGAGCTCTGCCTCCGGTTAGATCAGCAATGGTATTAGATTCTCATAGGAGTGTGAATCCTGTTGTGAGCTGTGCATATGAGGGATCTAGGTTGCATGCTCCATATGAGAATCTAACTAATGCCTGATGATCTGAGGTGGAACAATTTCACCCCAAAACCATCATCTTGCCCTCCTCTGTGGAAAAATTCTTTCTCGAAACTGGTCCCTGGTGTCAAAAAGGTTGGGGACCGCTGCTGTAGTTGACAGCTTTAGTTTAGATACTAGCCAACAGTAGGACCAACAATCACACGTGTAAGTGATTTCAAATGACTCCAGTCGCATTGAGTCAGCCCTAATTGTTACGTCTTCTCAGTTGTGACCGCAGACATTGTTCCTGACCTTTGTGTTTGCTCTAAGTTTCTGACCCACAGAATTCATGTGTATGATAAAATTGTTTTTTCAAGGTACATTTCTTATGCAGCAGGAGTAACTGGAATAAAAACCTTGGTAAATCCTTGACTTTTGTGTTCCCCAGTTTCCAGGCTTTAAGATGGGGGTAATAATAGTACTCCCTCAGAGAAAGGAGCTAATTCATTTAAAGCGCTGAAAACAGTGCCTGGCACACAGTACAGGTTCACTAAATTTGAACTACTTTCTAAGAGAGATTCATTAGACTACTAAATGTTTTGGGGAGCATAGTTACGTTAGAAATAGTGAACTTAGATTTACTAATGAAATGATCTTTATGAAACCTAAAAAGGAAAAAAAAAAAATTCTACGACTTTTCTTAATTTGAAGTTCTTTTCCACATTTGAGTAGTTGAGATTCTGATAGCTGTTCTCAAGAATATCAGCTGGTGGCCAGGCACAGTGGCTCACGCCTGTAATCCCAGCATTTTGGGAGGCCGGGATGGGCAGAATACTTGAGGTCAGAAGTTTGAGACCAGCCTGGCCAACATGATGAAACCCCATCTCTACTAAAAATACAAAAATTAGCCAGGCGTGGTGGTAGGCACCTGTAATCCCAGCTACTCAGTAAGTTGAGGCACGAGAATCACTAGAACCTGGGAGACAGAGGTTGCAGTGAGTCGAGATTGTGCCACTGCACTCCAGCCTGGGTGACAGAGGCAAGACTCTGTCTCAAAAAAAAAAAAAACCCAAAAGCAAACAATATCAGCTCATATGGGTAGGCTGTCTCCTCACAATAGCTCTAGCTTTCCTGACTTGCCTATTTATAGCTGTCTGTGAATTAAATGCCTTTGAAATGCATTTATATTGTTTCCTTGATCATGATCTAGAATGACAAATTCTGTGGTTCCTGGTTAGAGTAGTTAGAGAACTTAAAAAGAAACATCCTAAAATGTCACTTTCAAACTTTGAGTGACGTGGAGAAGATATCAGTGTTTATATCATTACATATAAAATCATTATCATAGACATTTATACTTTGCAGATCTTTACAGTATTATCTTGATCTTCATCTTTCTGTTGTGAAAGATTTCTTTCACTTTCTGTAATAGTACCTGTCACCATGACATTTTAGTTGACTATTTTCAAACATAAGAGATTAATATCAACTTCTTTGTTTAAAAAATGTGCCTATTGAAAAATATTTACTTTAGGCTAGCCATGTGTGATATGCCTTCTTCCAGTTTCTCATTAAAATACGTGTATAGTTCCATAATGGCATTGAGAAAAGTAGCTATCAATAATTACTCAATTTTAGAGTTGTTTCCACTAACTACTTACTACATTTGAATAGACTAAGGAAGTCTTAGTGATCTGTTGATGCTTTGACTTCTAAAACAGGAGATTAAGGTGGGAAGTGTGTAGGAAGAGGCTTTGATCCATTCCTGTTGTTTGTTCACACCTTGGAGACAGAGGCTACCATGAGTGACTATGAGAACCTGTACTGTTTTGTTCATATTATGTATATTATGACATATTAAAAGCCTGTTAACCTCCTCAGAGGTATCTTTCTCTCTCTCACTCCCACCTCCTCCAAACCTGCATGTTCCACACTAGTTTTTGTATATCTACCAAGAGACTAACCTTCCAGTGTGCACTGTGGAAGAGCATGAAAGGAAGGTGTTAGGATATTACATTCCAGGGATGTGATGCAGCAGTAGATGTGCTAAGAAGAACCTTAAGAGAAGTGTGCTTTTGGGGTTTCAGATTATTCATTTATTTTCTGTTAACAGACAAACTATAGAATGTTCCTGTTGCTGTAGGAATGAATTTTCATAAATGAGAAGAAAGGAATAATAGATTTTAAATCAGCCCAACGTGGTTGTGCTGCCTGCTTAGTACTATAAATTCAGCCGTGGCCTGTGTATATCAGCCTGTACATTTAAAACCTAACCAAATTAAGTGTGAACAAATTTCATCATCCAAATTGATAGTGTTGGGAATCAAGGGCAGTCTGCATGCCCTGACATTAAAAATTGTATTTTATTTTTGCAAGGATAATTTTCACGGGGACTATGAAAGAAATCTGCTTGAACAATATCTGCATAAAAGAAGGGAACCATTACCCCAAAGATAAAGTCTTAAAAATAATATTGAACATGATGTATTGTGGTATAGGAAAGATATTTGTGAGAAGTGTCAGATTTTCTTAGTAACAGAGCAAAATGTATGACCTCTAGGAAACCAGAACAGAAAGTCATAACAAAAAATCAGAATGAGATTTTAAAAGGAGATGGAATAAAGACGACCAAATGAAAACACTCTGAAAATGCAGTAGCAGAATGAAAATCTGTGACGGCAGTTGCACATGGCAGAGGTGCTGCTGCAGAACCTGGAGTCAAGCCTGTGTACAATGAATGGGTCAATCCTATAGTATTTATCTGGGATTTTTTAGGAGGAGAAAATAATGATGGAAATGACGAGGATGACAATGACAGACACTAAAGACAGAGAAGTACTGTACTGATGAATAATTCCTAATGGAGAAATCAAAATACAGGGTACAGAAGCAAAGTATAAAACCAGAAGAAAACTTTCTTGAGCTGAAAAGTTCTTTTTTTGTTGCTTTGTTTGTTTTTTTCCTAGAGACAGGGTCTCACCATATCACCCAGACTGGAGTGCAGTGGCGCAGTCTTGGCTCACTGTAGCCTCTACCTCCTGGGCTTAAGCCATCCTCCCGTTTCAACCTCCCGAGTAGCTGCGACTGCAGGTGCATGCTATCACTTGGCTAATTCTTTTGTATTATTTTGTAGAGATGGGGTTTCGCCATGTTGCCCAGGCTGGTCTCGAACTCCTGGGCTCAAGTGATTCGCCTGCACAGTGCTGGGATTACAGGCGTGAGCCACCATGGCCAGCCACTTGAGCTAAAAAGTTCTGAAGCTGTAGTTCCAAAGGGTAGGCTTCATGGTAGGCAAAATAAATGGAAATAACTCTCCATCTGTCTCAATTCTGGTAGCATTTATAACTTTGGAGATAAAGGGGAAAACTCATAGATTTAAAAACAAATAGGCTACGCTAATGATGCAGAAGTCAGTGTTACTTCATTGCGTGTTTCTTTATATTTATCCTGCAGTGCTGCATTTGGCTTCTTAAATCTGATTTGGTAATTAGTTCTGGAAAAAGCTCAGCCATTAACCGATAAAGTATTTCTTTTCTCTGTTCACTTTGAAGCTTTAATTGCATATGTGTTGGGCCCTCTTTTATACCCTTTGTAGTTTCAGGCCACCAACTTGACTTTACTAATGCAGAATTAGGAGGAGCTACACATAATTGGTTCTTGCAAGCTGATTCAAACTACTTCCAGCATATCTCTCGACTTGTCTTTTGTCTTTCCATTATTAATTATCTCTGAAGGTGAATCCAGTCTGTTAAACCTCTCCATTCAGTTCTTAATTGGAGTTAGTATATTTTATTTGAGTTCTAGAGTCTTTTTTTTTTTAAAAAAAACATGTTTCTATTTATAGTGTTTAGTTCTCTGCTAAATGTTTCCAACTTGTCTTCTTATTCCTTCGATCACAGAAAATACGTAAGAGTCTGCATCTGATAATCCACTTTCCTGACCCCTTTTCCTTTCTGCTGCTGCTTATTCCTACGTTTCTTGCATACTCCACTATCCTTGGAGCCTGGATATTGTGTTTGAAGAACTATTATAAGAGTAATTTTAAGTCCACAACGTAGGTACTTAGACTGTGCACTTGTGTCTGACTGACACTTGGGAGTATTCTAGACCAGGACAATTACAGACCCAAGTTTGAAGTTTGAGAAAAGCAGTGTGACCTTAGACTGTAATCTAGTTCATGTCATTCTCACTGTGAGGATATGCCCTTTAGGATTCCATCTTATTGTGAGGAGAATCTCAGATTAGATGGCCCTGGTTTTGCGGCCCTCAGCTTTATTTGTATCTTGGTCACCCTGAGAATCAGTTAAAACATAGGTTCTAGTTTTCTAAGACCGAAAAAGATTTTTTAGAGGAAATGTGACTTCAAACTTGCTTTTCATGCTGAGTTTTCATTCTCCTTGTACTTTTTTTTAAAATTGTGGTAAAATATACATAACATAAAATTTAGCTTTTTTTTTTTGGAAATTGAGTTTTGCTCTGTTGCCCAGGATGGAGTGCGGTGGTGTGATCTCAGCTCACTACAACCTCCACCTCCTGGCTTCAAGTGATTCTCCTGCCTCATCCTCCCGAGTAGCTGGGATTACGGGCGCCCACCACCACGCTTGGCTAATTTTGTTTTGTATTTTTAGTAGAGATGGGGTTTCACCTTGTTTGCCAGGCTGGTCTTGAACCCCTGACTTCAAGTGATCCGCCTGCCTTGGCCTCCCAAAGTGCTGGGATTACAGGTGTGAGCTGCCATGCCCGGCCCTCAAGATAATTTTAAATTTTCCTTTTGATTTTTTCTTTGACTTCAGAAATGGAATTGGTGGAACATAGGTTAATTCTGTGTTCAGTTTTTTGAGGAACTGCCATATTTTCCACAGCAACTACACCATGTTATATCCTTACCAGTGATGCCATAAGGATTACAGTTTCTCCTAGCCAGCATTTGTTATTTTTTGTGTGTGTGTGGAAGGTTCTCAGGTCTTCCATTTATTTTGTCTCTCAAATTTCAGGAATCTTCTCCTTTAATTAACCCATCAACACTCTTGGAAATAATTTGAAAAAGTCAATTATATTCAGATTCTCAAATTCTGTTTTTTTTTTTTAAATTGCCATTCTAATGGGTGTGAAGTACTGGTGTCTTATTTTGGTTTTGATTTGTGTTTTTCTAATGATGTTGAACATCTTTTCATATGCCTTTTGGCTATTTCATACCATCTTTGGAAAAACATCTGTTCAAATTCTCTTCCCATTTTTGAATTTGCCTGTTTTTTGTTGTTGAATTTTAGGAGTCCTTTATATATTCTCTAGATTAGTCCATTATCAGATGTGTGATTTGCAAATACTTTTTTCCGGTTTGGTGCGTTGCCTTTTTACTCTGTTGACCGTGTTTTTAGTTTTGATGTAGTCCAGTTTTGTCTGTTTTTTTTCTTTGCTTCTTGTGCTTTTGATATCATATCTAAGTAATCACTGCCAAATCAAATGTGACAGAACTTTCCCCATATGTTTTTCTTCTAAGAGTTTTTATACTTTTAGCTCTATTGTTTAGGTATTTGATCCATTTTGAGTTAATTTTTGTGTATGTGATAAGCTGAAGGTCCAACTTCATTCTTTTGCATCTGGATATTTATTTTCCCTGTGTTATTTGTTGAATTCTCTTTTTAATTTTTACTTGGTAATTCCTTACTATCTTGTATTTTTTAGTTCTTTTTGAAAAGATGTTTTAAAATATACAAATTACTCAGTTGTTTTCAACAGCAAGATTGATCTCTCAAACCAAGCTCACCATTATTAGTAATAGGAAAAATTATTAATGTTTCAAACAATTTGATGAGAACGTGTGATACCCTAAATCCTATAAAATATGTGGAGAGAAATTGCCTGTAGTCAGTGTTGTTAGTTTTTAAATACTGTTTGGTTTCTCAGTTTTCATGGGAAAAAGATACAGCTCATTAATGCATATATACATATACGTATAGTTTAACTAAATTCAGTAGTCTGTTCATCTTAGGTTAGAAAGCATGTTAAGTATTAAAGACTAGTTGGAGGAACAAAGAAACAATTTTTTTTTTAAAGCAGAGCCTTGCTCTGTTGCCCAGGCTGGAGTGCAGTGGTGTGATCTTGGCTCACTGCCACCTCCTCCTCACAGATTCAAGGGATTATCCTGCCTCAGCTTCCTGAGTAGCTGGGATTACAGGTAGGTACCACCATACCCAGCTAATTTTTGTATTTTTAGTAGAGGTGGGGTTTCACCACGTTAGCCAGGCTGATTCCAACTCCTGACCTCAGGTGATCTGCCTGCCTCAGCCTCCCAAAGTGCTGGGATTATGTGGGTGAGCCACTGCGCCCAGCTATGGAACAAGGATACAATTTTTTGTCAAGGATATGGGAATCATTAGAGCATTCCTATTTCTCTCTCTCTCTCTCTCTCTCTCTCTCTCCTTTTTGTTCGGTAAACTTCTGTTTTATTACCCCAAAACTTACTAAATAACAGTTTTTCCTTTTTTTGGTCATTAAATAAATTCATATGCCACATACATGAAATAAACAGTGTTAGAGTTTGTCCATACTTTTATGTTGTTAACTGAATCTAGGCTTCTTTCCCACATGTTTTAAAAGGGCAGTTCCTGAGGAATAGAGTTTTTAAAGACTACAGTTTCTTTACCAATACTGTAAAAGCTATGTTTAGAAAGAATTGAGTATTTTTCTTTGTAGTATTTCCACAAACTTTCTTCTAATGATATTCAACATGAGAAATCTAAAAATACTAATAAGAAAAACATATAGAAAGCAAAGAAAATTAAGAGTTTTTAAGGCCAAAAAGGTGGAACATTAAGCATTTTGATCTGTTAGGCATCGTACAACCCCATTGGGACTTAACAGTTGGGAAGGACAACCATACTATCATAAATAGATTGAGGTAGAAAAAATATAATGCATACTCTACCGCTATTAAGAGTGTAGAGCCTTCTCACATAATTCTTAGTGATAAATTCTCTTTGCTACCATGGACCATATAGTTTAAAATTGTCAGTTATTTTTTTTCAGCCAACTTTGGTTGTGTTCTGAGGTTTTTTTTTAAATTGATTCATATTAATTATACAAACTTAGTACAGTGTGATATTTTGATACATGTGTACAGTGTGTAATGATGAAGCCATGGTAATTAGCTTATCCATCATCTGAACCACATCATTTCTTTGTGTTGGGAGCAGTCAACATCCCCTTTCTTACTGTTCAGAACCGTATATGATTGTTACCTATAATCCTACAGTGCTGTCGAACACTAGAATCTTCTGTTCTGCTTTTTGCTTATTTGAGATCAACTTTATTTTAGCATCTGTACATGAGTGAAAATGTGTTTAACTTTCTGCCCTGGCCCTTTTCACTTAATGTCTTCTGGTTCCATCTGTGTTGCTGTGAATGACAGGATTTCATGCTTCTTTGTGGCCGAATAGTACTGTGTATGTATTCCACATTTCTTTCTTAATTAGTCTGTTGTTGGACACTGGGTTGATTCTGTATCTTGTCTATTGTGAATAGTGCTGCAGTAAACCTTCTCTCTCTTTATTGTTTGTTTTTCTTCCAGTAGGAAATCTGCAAGGCTTAGGTCTTCTATTTAAAATGTCACCTAATCATGTTTAATCAGGTTGATGGAGGTGCAGTTTTCCTATTTTTAAAAGTTTGAAAACAAAGTAGACACTGATCATACTGTCTTAAAATAGTATGCTGCTAACATTTTAAATGTAATATTTTAAGTTATATTTTTAAAAGATTTTTTTTTCTTTTTTGAGATGGAGTCTCGCTCTGTCACCCAGGCTGGAGTGCAGTGGCACAATCTCGGCTCACTGTAACCTCCACCTCCTGGGTTCAAGAGATTCTCCTGTCTCAGCCTCCTGAGCAGCTGGGACTACAGGCATGCACCACCATGCCCAGCTATTTTTTGTGTTTTTAGTAGAGATGGGGTTTCACCATATTGGCCAGGCTAGTCCCAAACTCCTGACCTTGTGATCCCCCTGCCTCGGCCTCCCAAGGTGGTGGCATTGCAGGCATGAGCCAGTGCAGCTGGCTGAGATTTCTTTAACTGTTAGTAGCTACTGTGTTTATGAGGGAACAAAGACAAAGATTCCCATAAGTGAGAATAAGAAGCAGTCATCTCTGATGGGTAGTCATTTTTAGGGATCTATTAAGGGTCTCTTAATATTAAAGGAATCAGCAGAACAATGCTATAATTATTTTATTCAAATAGTACAAGTCAGCCATTGATTAACAACTGGCTTTGCTGGAATTCAATATAGGATCCCTTGGTAAGATTTTTTAATGTAACTTCTCTTGAACCAATAGCATCTTTTTCCCCTCAAAGTGTAATATTGACATCTCTCTACAATTCAGAGCAGTGAATCGTCCTCAGTTGTTTAGCAGGTAACTTGTTACAACTAAGAATTAAAATTTGAAATTAATTTACCCCACATTACACATTAGGGTGGATTTACACTGAGTCTTACCGTAGTTTTGACTTGTTTCCTTGAGCAGAGGAGAAAGTAATGATGTTACAGTGAATGCACTTATTTATTCTATGGCCTGACAAGGTATTTGTGATTGTAAATGTCATCTATTGTGTGTGTTGAGGAAGAACAGAAACATGAAGGGCTACTCCTAAAACCAAGTCCAATATCTGTTGAAAATGAACTTGGACGATGACTTTTAACCTTTAAGATTATCTTCAGCCAAGCACGTCTATCAACTTTATTAGCTGTTTTGGGAATACCTAATACCCGTGCCATGGTTCAGCTGTGGAGAGGACAGAGTTGGTTTGAATAAGAGTAGTTACGGGAAGTCCGTCCTTAAAAGTCCTGACGATAAGTCTTGATGCTGAGTCATACGTATTTACTCCCTCTGTGACTAACAGTAAACTCCATTCATCAAGGAAATCGTGTCCTTGACTCAGGTCCATTCATCACAAATCACACCCTCCAACTTCAGGATTACGTCAGACATAAAATTATGGACCAAGCAAGTTGTTGTCAGTTCTCTTCTAACACAGGGGGTGGTGTATCATCACATTTCCCACAGTAAGCACTGCAGTTTTGTATGTTTAGGGTGATTTCTCCAGCTCTTCCTCAAAATTCTAGCGTTTTATAAAGCTGTTATTTTTGTAACAAGAAAGAAGTCAGCTTTGTTGTGTATTAGATGCTTACCACTTGCCAAACATTGTGTTATATTGAACACAAGACAAGTAACACATAGTTTCTACTTGCAGGCAAACAGAAACAGAATGAAAGTTTACTCCGAGTTGAATTTTAAGAAGAGGTTAGATTTTTATCAGAGACCATCTTAGTTATTGATATGTATTGAAGATTTATCATCTGTAAATCTGAAGTGTTAGAGCTATTGGGGTCGGGAGGAAGACGGCTTCTAAAAATTCTACTCAGGAAGCCAGTTGTGAACTCCCTTTTTTTGTTTTTGACTTTTAGGTCCAGGGGTACAAGTGCAGGTTTGTTATATAGGTAGATTATGTGTCAGGGGTTTGATGTACAGATTATTTTACCACCCAGGTAATAAGCATAGAACCTGAAAGGTAGTTTTTCTGTCCTCACCCTCCTCTTTCCACCTTTAAGTAGGTCCTGGTGTCTGATGTGCCTTTCTTTGTGTCTATACGTATCCAATGTTTAGCTTCTACTTAGGAGAGAGAAGTAGTTTATGTGTGTATGTGGTTTCCTGTTCCTGTGTTAATTCACTTAGAATAATGGCCTCCAGCTCCATCTGTGTTGCTGCAAAGGACATGATCTTGTTCTTTTTTTTTTTTTTTTTGAGACAGTGTTGCTCTGTTGCCAGGCACCAGGCTGGAGTGCAGTGGCGCAATCTCAGCTCACTGCAATCTCTGCCTCCTAGGTTCAAGCAATTCTCCTGCCTCAGCCTCCTGAGTAGCTGGGACTACAGGCACACGCCACCACACCCAGCTAATTTTTGTATTTTTTAGTAGGGACGGGGTTTCACCATGTTGGCCAGGATGGTCTCGATCTCTTGACCTAGTGATCCACTTGCCTTGGCCTCCCAAAGTGCTGGGATTACAGTCGTGAGCCACTGCGCCTGGCTGATCTTGTTCTTTTTTATGACTACATGTTATTCCATGGTATAAATATACCACATTTTCTTTACCCAGTCCGCCACTGGCAGGCATTTAGATTTATTTCATGTCTTTGCTGTTGTGAATAGTGCAGCAGTGAACATATGTGTGCATATGTCTTTATGGTAGAGCAGTTTTGTTCCTTGGGTATATATGCAATAATGAGGTTGCTGGGTCAAATGGCAATTCTGCTTTGGGTTCTTTGAGAAATTGCCAAACTGCTTTCCATAATGGCTGAACTAATTTACATTCTTACTAGCAGTGTATAAGTGTTCCCTTTTCTCTGCAACCTTGCCAGCATCTGTTATTTTTTGACTTTTTAATAGTAGCCATCCTGACTGATGTGAGATGGTATCTCATTGTGGTTTTGATTTGCATTTCTCTCATGATTAGCGATGTTGAGCATTTTCCCATATGCTTCTTGGCCGCATGTATGTCTTCTTTTGAAAAGTTTCTATTCATATCCTTTGCCTACTTTTTAATGGGGTTGTTTTTTGCTTATTGATTTCAGTTACTTGTAGGTTCTGGATAGTAGACCTTTGTTGGATGCATAATTTGCAAGTATTTTCTTCTGTAGATTTTCTGTTTACTTCGCTGATAGTTTCTTTTGTTGCATGGAAGCTCTGAAGCTTAATTAGATCTTACTTGTCAATTTTGCGTCTCTTGCAATTGCCTTTGGCGTCTTCATGAAGTCTTTGCCACGTCCTATGTTCAGAATGTATTTCCTAGGTTATCTTCCAGAGTTTTTATGGTTTTAGGTTTTACATCTAGTTGGTTTTTGTATATGGCATAAGGAAGCAGTCTAGTTTCAATCTTCTGCTTATGGCTAGCCCATTATCTCAGCACCGTTAATTGAATCGGGGGCCTTTTCCCCTTTCTTTGTTTTTGTCAACTTTGTCAAAGATTAGATGGTTGTAGATGTGTGGCATTATTTCTGGGTTCCCTTTTCTGTTCCATTGATTTATGTATCTGTTTCCTTCTTTCTTTTTTCCTTTGAGATAAGAGTTCAGCTCTGTCACCCAGGCTAGAGTACAGTGTCATGATCTCGGCTCACTGCAACCTCTGCCTCCTGGGTTCTAGCAATTCTCCTGCCTCAGCCTCCCGAGTAGCTGGGATTACAGGTGCCCACCACACCTGGCTAATTTTTGTTCTTTTTAGAGATGGGGTTTCACCATGTTGGCCAGGCTGGTCTTGAACTCTTGACCTCAGGTGATCCACGTACCTGGGCCTCCCAAAGTGTTGAGATGACAGGTATGAGCCACCATGCCCAGTCTGTCTGTCTCTCTCTCTCAGTCCTCAGTCTCTCTCTCTTTCTCTTTCTCTCTTTCCTTCCCCTTCCCCTCTCTTCCCATTCCCTTCTTTCTGTCTCTCTGTCTCTCTGTCTCTTTCTCTCTTCCTTTCTTTCCTTTTTCCTTCCTTCCTTCCTTCCTTCCTTCCTTCCTTCCTTCCTTCCTTCCTTCCTTCCTTCCTTCCTTCCTTCCCTCCCTCCCTCCCTCCCTCCCTCCCTCCCTCCGTCCCTCCTTCCCTCCCTCCCTTGCTGTTTTGCAGTATAGTTTGAAGTCACATAATATGAAGCCTCCAGCCTTGTTCTTTTTGCCTAGGATTGCCTTAGGTATTTGAACTCTTTTTTGGTTCTGTAAGAATTTTAAAACAGTTTTTTTGTTTCCTTTCTTGAGATGGACTCTCGCTCTGTCACCAGGCTGTGGTGCAGTGGTGCAGTGGTGCCATCTCGGCTCACTGCAACCTCCAGCTCCCTGGTTCAAGTGATTCTCCTGTCTCAGCCTCCTGAGTAGCTGGGATTACAGGCACGCGCCATCATGCCCAGCTAATTTTTGTATTTTTAGTAGAGATGGGGTTTCACCATGTTGGCCAGGATGGTCTCGATCTCCTGACCTTATGATCTGCCTACCTCGGCTTCTCAAAGTGCTGGCATTACAGGTGAGCCACTGCACCCAGACTAGTTTTTTTCAAATTCTGTGAAGAATGTCATTGGTAGTATGATGGGAATAGCACTGAATCTGTAAATTCCTTTGGGCTTTATGGCCATTTTAACAATATTGATTCTTCCTGTCCATGAGCCTGGAATGTTTTTCCATTTGTTTGTGTCATCTCTGATTTCTTTGAGAAGTGTTTTACAATTCATGTTGTGAGATCTTTCACCTCCTTGTTACCCTATTCCTAGCTATTTTATTCTTTTTGTGGCTATAATATTGCATTCTTTTTGGCTTACAGTTTGGATATGGTTGGTGTTTAGGAATGCTACTGATTTTTGTACATTGGTTTTTTATCCTAAAACTTTGAAGTTTTTTTTTTTTTTTTTTAAATCAGATTAGGGAGCTTTCAGGCTGAGACTATGGGGTTTTCTAGGTATAGAAAATCATCTGCAAACAGGGATAGTTTGACTCCTCTCTTATTATTTAGATGCCTTTTATTTCTTTCTCTTGCCTGATTTCTCTGGCTGTAAGACTTCCAGTACTTTGTTGAATAAGAGTGGTAAGAGTAGGTATCCTTAGCTTGTTCTGGTTCTGAGAGGGGAAGCTTCCAGGTTTTGCCCATTCAGTATGATAGTGGCTGTGGGTTTGTCGTAAATGGCTCTTATTATTTGGAGGTTTCTTCAGTGCCTAGTTTGTTGAGATTTTTTCTTTTTTTTTTTTAAAGACAGAGTCTTGCCCTGTCACCAGGCCAGAGTACAGTGGCGTGATCTCGGCCCACTGCAACTTCTGGCTCCTGGATTAAAGTGATTCTCCTGCCTCAGCTTCCCAAGTCACGAGTAGCTAGGACTACAGGTGTGTGCCACCATGCCCAGCTAATATTTGTATTTTTAGTAGAAACAGGGTTTCATCATGATGGACAGGATGGTCTCTATCTCTTGACCTTGTGATCCGCCCGCCTCAGCCTCCCAAAGTGCTGGGATTACAGGCATGAGTCACTGTGCCTGGCCTGTTGAGGGTTTTTGACATGAAGGGATGTTGAATTTTATTGAAAGCCTTTGAGCTTTGAGATGATCATGTGGTTTTTGTTTTTAGTTCTGTTTATTTGATAAATCACATTTATTGATTTGCATATGTTGAAACAACCTTGCATCCCAGGAATAAAGCCAGTTAGTTATGATGAATTAGCTTTTGATATGCTCCTCTAGATTGTATTTGCTAGTATTTTGCTGAGGATTTTTGCATCTGTTCATCAGGGATATTGGCCTATAGTTTTCTTATTGTGCGTCTGCCAGATTTTGGTATCAGAATGATGCTGGACTCAATGAGTTAGGGAGGAGTCTCTCCTCTTTTTTTTTTTTTTTAAACAATTTCAGTAGTATTGTTCCATACTAGTTCTTCTTTGTATGCCTGGTAAAATTTGGCTGTGAATCTGTCTGGGCCGGGGCTTTTTCTGATTGGTAGGTTTTCCACTACTGATTCAATTTTGGAACTCCTTATTGGCTTAAGATTCTAATTTCTTCCTGGTTCAATCTTTGGAGGCTGTATGTTTCCAGAAATTTATCCATTTCTTCTAGGTTTTCTAGCTAATGTGCATAGAGCTTCAACCCCTATTTTAATTCCAGAATAAAAATAGTATCTTTGGTAGTCACTGGGACTGCAAAGATTAATAAGACCTGATTATACCCTCAGGATACTCAAAGTGTAAGAACTGTCTTGCCTTTCACAAGTTACAAATTGCTTTTATGGTTTTATCACCATTATTTTCAAAACAGTAATGGGTAACAATGGTCCAGAGAGACTAAATGAAGAATGGAGTGAATTCTTAGCCTTCTCCTGTGTTTCTGCAATGTCTTTGTCAAATGCCAGCTAAGTGACGGGGAATTAGAGAAGCTGTGTAAGATAGCACAGTAGATTGTGTGGGACCTTCAGAATAAATCCTGTGTTTGTCTTTTCATCACTGTGCCTGGATACAATGGCTAAACAAAGGCATTTAGAAGTTTGATGATTTTGAAGAAATGAGACATTTACATTTATTTTGATGAATATTTGTTGAGTGACACCAAATATGTTGTGGGTGTTACGTTGTTTTTTTCACATAGCCCTGTCTCTTTTAGTGCATTTAGCTTTACCTGCCGTGTCTGTAGTTAATATTTTTATAGGCATGTGTTATCTACCCGACTAGGCTAAAAACTTCTTCAGGTCAAGTCCTTCTTTGCCAGTCTATCCAATCTAGATATAGTAGGTCTTTAGTGGGTATTTGCTGAATGAATAAATAGATTAATTACTTTTAGCGACTGAGTTTATTTATGATTAATTTTTTTTTTAGATAGAGTCTCACTTTGTTGCTCAGGCTAGAGTGCAGTGGCACGATCACGGCTCACTGCCGCCTCTGCCTCCCAGGATCAAGTGATTCTCCTGCCTCAGCCTCTCAAGTAGCTGGGACTACAGGCACATGCCACCATGCCCAGCTATTTTTTTTTTTTTTTTTTGTATTTTTAGTAGAGACTATGTTTCACCACGTTGGCCAGGCTGGTCTTAAACTTCTGACCTCAAGTGATCTGCCCGCCTCGGCCTCCCAAAGTGCTGGTGGGATTACAGGTGTGAACCACTGCGCCTGGCCTGAATGTTTTATACACTTCCATTTATACATACATAAACCTTTAAAGTATCCATGTTATTCAGAGCTGTTACAATAGTTTGGGAATAAGAGTGGAATCCTTTATGTTTGCATTACTCTAGGTTACACATTCTTTTTTATCTAGAAACTCAGGCTATGTCGCCCTGCTTCAGCTCAGATTTCTCTTTGGTACTTAACCTCAGCCAGGGCCCCGCTTTCCTTTCCTTCCTTACTGTAATTTCAGCCCTCTGTCCATAATGAATCATGAGCACCTCTCTCTCTCTCTCCTCTGTTTCCATCAGGAAGTGAACCAATATTTTAAATTTTAAGCCAAGAACAGAGTTGTGGGCAAGTCCTGGGTAGGGTAAAGTTATTTGATATGATGATTAAAAAAATTTTTTTTTTTTTTCCAGTTTTAAGGAGCGGATAGTTTAATAGACAAGAAGGAAGGAAGGAAGGAAGAAGAAAACAGCTCTGCTCCCCTGTACAGAGGTAAAGTGGGGGGGGGGGATTCGAACAAAGAGAATAAATACCCCATGTGTTGCAGAAAAATGGCTGCTTATATGAGGAGGCTGGAGGAGGTGGTGCCTGATTTGCATAGGGCTCAGGGGATTGGTTTGACCAGGCATGTCAGTCACGTAGCCCTGGGAAGGAGGGAACTGGCCCTCCCACCCTAACTTTTAATATGTAAATTTAGGGTGCCTTGGTGCTCTACATGGGGAATATGTGGGGGTGGCCATGTTGCCAGATGCCTGTGAGGCAAAGGTAAGAAGAAGGGGACAGGAATCACCATGTTTGGGTGGACCCAGTTTCTTATGCCCTGGATTTGCATATCCAGGGTTGCTGGCCTGGCTCTAAGAGCTGGGGCTTTCTTGCCACACAAGAAACATTTCTAGAGCTGTTTTAAAAGAAATAAAAATTTCCCAAGGACCTCTTTTCCTCTCTGTCTGCCTAAAATAATTTTTTAATAACTCCTATAACATTCACCCCTGTGGAGATGTCACCCTAACTGCTGTTAGAGTGTTTTGGACAGTGACTCTTTCTGGCTACTTCCTGTTGAAAAGGGGCATCAAATGGGGAACAACAGCTAGGGCTTCTCCTGGGGTCAGCCTAAGGGTCCTTGGAAGAATGGTGTGTACATGCTTGGTTCAGTTTGCAGCACCATTTGGAGCTTGATTGCTTCCAGGTGAGAGGAAACAATTCTGAGTTATAGTATTGAGTATATAGGGTCCAAATATTAATACAGGACATAAGCTGTCTGTTAAAAAGTGTTACCACGTCTAACCCTATTGCAAATAGTAGAGTGAGGATGGCAGTTCCCACAAGTGTGCTGGGAACTAAAATTTTGCTTGCCAACATATAGAATTTCCCTTTGGGGGTTTATGAAGTTCCTTGGTTTTATTTCCCAAACAAAGGAACCTCAGGGTTACGGGCACCCCACTGACTTTCATTACCTGGCAGAATTTGCAGAATAATTACCCAGAGCTAGTATATTGATCTAGATTCTTATGTTACCCATCCCCTTTTGTTTCTTCCAAGCTGTAGGAGATCACCACTTGATTCACAGGAATAGGCAGAGTTAGTCTAAAATGTAGGCAAAAAGCTTAAAAAAAAAATAATGAGACTAGGATTTAATGACAAATATATGATAAGCTTTGGAGCACAATTTCTCTTTCCAGTCTTAATTTTTGGTAAAAACAAATTATGATAGGACCGTGTGTGTTTTTAGAATAAACTTTAGTCTTATACTTGGCCTGATTATTTGCATAAAGTGCAGCAAGAATGGTTATTTCTACATAGGCCTTTTGGATTGGCTTTGATGGAACTCTGTTCCACAAGGAATCTCAGATAAGACCTTTAAAGCTGACCCCAGCCATGGATTTGTATCCTCAAATACCTGTGAGTCGGGTGATCCTCTCCTCTTGAGGTCCCAAGATAAACTTGGAGCTCCTGGACGTGTTATAAAGTGACATTCTATACTGACTACAGGTTAGGAACCCTGTGGAGAGATTGTGTAGACAAGGTATGAGGCCAGTTCTCCCCAAGGGGCTTTATTGGCTCTGCATGTCAAGCTTGATTCCATAAAGGGAAATGCACTGTTTCAGTCAAAGCCTTGGTGAAATAACCAGTTTTTCCAATTGTGTCCTGTTGACAAAGAAAAATGGATTTTTATTGCACTGATGCAAACAACTATATTGCCATGGCTTAAGAGTACCCACAGATAGTTTCCAAATTCTAGAGGAACCAGGTAGAGAAAAATAAACATGCTCCAAATTTTGTTCACAGGAGTATACCTTATTCAATTGTTAAAGGCCATAAATAGTTCAAAATAAGTTTCCTTAACTCTGAAAAACAAAATAAGGATCAGCAAAATTTCAAGCAAAAGTCAAAAAGGTTGCTTTAACTTTCTGATTGCAGTCCATTTAACTCTTGTTTGCTTAATATTTGTGAACAGGTTAGTTCTTTGAGTCTCATACATTCATTCTCTGTTCCACTGTTAGTCTTCAAAGCTATTAAAAACTCTTGCATTTGAGAACGTCTGTTAAAGTTCTTAATATGGCTTGATTATAAACTGTCTTTTGAGAAGGAATAAAGCAAGACAATTGTCTGTGAATGACAAAATTTCCAAGATAGTTACAGTTAAAAACATGACTGACAAGTTTGTTTATCTCCGTGGTTTACAATAACTTTATCCTTAATTATGATTGATAGCATATACTTAGACATTAGAATTTTAGAAATCCCATACAATTTTGGAGCATATGTTACTGTTACTTACCAAAATATAACTTAAAGAAGGTTGGACATCATTTTGGCAATCTCGTGACTAAACTCGTCAAATAATCTTGCTTACCTCTTTTCTGAATGTTTCAGGAGAACTCTGAAACATCCAAAAAGCCAGGCATCAAGAAGGACAATTTTGAAACTTGAAGTTAAAATTGGGATGTCTGTTAAATGTTAGAGGTTTAGAACATTTGATATAAAATAGAATTCCAGATTGCCATATATTATTTATTTTGCCAAAATGATGACTCGAAAGGCAAAACCTTTCACTGGCCTTTACTATGACATGGAAATCCTGTTCAAAGCCAAAGTTTACCCTTGCTTTAATTTATTAACATTAACCCCAATTTATTTAAATGAAACCTTATAGATAATTGCATCTAATCATAACCAATTTGACTGTGAGGTGCAATCTTTATAAACCTTTTATAACCCTTTTACTAGAGGGCAGATGAGTGAGTGTCTTTAAGACCTGCTTGCTATGCTTTTATTCCAATGCCCAACTTATGAAAAGACCACATAATAGCCTTTTGAGTTTAGTTAATGTTCAGTGTTAACTTTTAGCAACTTTTAATTTTGGTGCAAAACCTGGTTAGTAAGTGATTTTAATTATAGACTAGACGTGGATCCGAGACCCAGAGAGAAGTGCAGCATGTCGCTCCATGTGTCCCAGGCCTCACCTATCTGTAAAGCAGGCAGTATACAACCTTGGAACATTTAGCAAACCTAGTATCTAAGTTATGTGACTTAGACCGCCTGTTTGCATTTTGACAACGTTTGCATTTTACCAATACTCCTTGAGACTATTTTTATTTCTTAGTCACATGAACTAAAAAATATTTAAGTACTTATTTTCTTTAAGCCAATCACTTAGAGCTCTTTTTATAGACATTACACACAACACATACATAGCAACACAGAAGATTGACCACTTGTTAAGATTTTTCATTTGCCAGTTTCTTAATTGGATCACTGGCTTTAGGGTGGAGCCCTTGGAGGAACAGGGCCAGGTAGTATGCATTTTTTTAGGGCCTAATAAGCAGGCACAGCCAAAGGCAAAGACAAGATCCCTAAAATTACGGGTACCATTTTATACTGGATCTTGGATCCTCAAAAGAGGGAGATACTGTGGGAGAAGACGGTGTAGTGCTTCTAAACTGTGCACTTCATTGCAAGGTCACCCAAAGCCAATTCGCTTATTTTGTAATTAGCCCATGCAATGGTTACTTTTTATTTTTATTTTTTGAGATGGAGTCTTGTTCTGCTGCCCAGGCTGGAGTGCAGTGGTGCAATCTTTGCTCACTGCAACCTCTGCCTCCCAGGAGTCAAGCAGTTCCCTGCCTCGGCCTCCCAAGTAGCTGGGATTATAGGCACTTGCCACTATGCCTGGCTAATTTTTGTATTTTTAGTAGATACCGGATTTTACCATCTTGGCCAGGCTGGTCTTGAACTCCCGACCTTGTGATCCACCTGCCTTGGCCTTCCAAAGTGCTGGGATTAAAGGCGTGAGCCACCACATCTGGCCGTGTTGGTTATTTTTATGTGTCAGCTTTAGTGTAAGTATGTAACTTGAAGATTGGACATCTACTTTAAGTGGCTAAAAGATGGGCTACAAGATATCCTGAAAGCTGGTTAAACACAATTTCTGGAGTTACCAGTGAGGGCATTTTCAGAAGAGATTAGCACTTGAATCAGTAGACTGAAGATCTTCCTCACTAATAAGGTGGGTATCGTGCAACCCATTGAGGGCCCCAGAAGAACAAGAAGGCAAAAGAAAGGACAAGTTTACTCTGTCTATGATATGGTTTGGCTCTGTGTCTCTACCCGAGTCTCATTTTGAATTGTAATCCCCACTGATGAAGGGAGGGAGGTGATTGGATGCTGGGGACGGTTTCTCCCATGCTGTTCTCATGATAGGGAGTTCTCAGGAGATCTGATGGTTTTATAAATGGCTGTCCCCTGGGCTTTTCACTTTCTCTCCCGCCTGCAGCCATGTAAGAGGTGCCTGCTTCCCTGTCTGCCATGATTGGAAGTTTCCTGAGGCCTCCCCCGCCATGGGGAACTGTGATTCAATTAAATCGCATTTGTTTATGATTGCAGAACTCTTCTCAAGCTCTGTGAAACCACACATTTAAATAGGACAGTGCTTTGTTTTTTTTTCCTGAAAAGTACAGAAGAGTGATGTATGTGAATGTTTACCTAAGCAATACCTTTTCTATTTAACTATAGCGAAAGGAGCCATTGTATTTTCTTTAAAGCCTGGAATAGTAATGATTTATTTTCCTCAAAACTCCAGATCCTTGGATTAATAGCTGATTTTTTTCAATTTTGATTCTCTATAGTACTTGTTAAATACTGTGTATAATTTGGGATGTCAAGCAGTATGTTTTGTGATCTCATAAGGCATTGACTTAGATTGAAAACTCAAATCTTTTCAGGAAAATTTCTGTGTCGTTCCCCCCCCCACCCCCACACCATTTCATTGAGGCTATAATTCACAGTAGTAGTAATGGTGTTAGAGTGGATGAAAGTTTTTTTTCTTTCTTTCTTTCTTTTTTTTTTAAAAAACCATTAATGTGTAAAACAGCTCAGGGCCACTATGCCAGGAAATGTGTAATAAAAGTTCATTTCTTCTTTCTTTTCTTGTTTCTGGATCATGGAGTAATTTTATACAAGAATGGGATAAATTTCACAGTCACCCCTCAGAAGAATATTTTGAAATGAGCAATTCTTCTATTTGACTACACAGTCTTCTAGTATGCTTGCATAAAAGGAAAAGTTGTGTGAGAACATGTGAATTTAGAAGTACTTGAAAATAAAAGAAAAGTAAAGACTGAAGACCTAAAGGAAATGTTAGCAGAATGATAAATGTCAGTTGATTTAAGCCGACAGGGGCTCTGTTCTGCTTCATAGCGTATTAGGGAGAGCCCATCCTAGCTGATAGCTAGCTCTGGCGCAGGCTTGTTGAAGCTGTTCATCAAGTTATTTATTTTTTAGAGACAGTGTGTCTCTCTGTTGCCCAGGCTGGAATACGGTGGCATGATCATAGTTCACTGCAGCCTTGAACCGCTGTGCTCAAGTGACCCTCGTACTTTAGGCTCCCAAGTAGCAGGCATACAGCAGGTGTGCCACCTGTTCATAAATTTAGAATGATATTTAGTGTCAAGTAAGTGATTTTCTAAAGATGGAAGAGGGATTAATGCAAGGTGAACGTGATTCTGTAATCACCACACAGTTTGGGAAATAAAACGTTATTTATATTCCATATTTCTTAATGTGGTGTGTAGGCACTCTTCATATTCCCTAGGGGTAACTACTGTCCTGATTTAAAACACCACAGATTTTACATGATTTAAAAATATATGGACACGTATTATTTAGCCTCAAAAAGGAAGGGGATTTGGTTACCTTGATACTATGCTAAGTGAAATAAGCCATAACAAAACGACAAATAAAGGGTGTGGTGGCACCTGCCTGTAATCCCAGCTACTTGGAAGGCTGAGGCAGGAGGAGTGCTTGAACCTAGAAATTAGTATGCCATGATCACGGCAGTTAATAGCGATTGCGCTCCAGCCTGGGCACTATAGCAAGACCCTGTCTCTTTCTCTCTCTCTCACTTGTTTTTTTGAAGACAAGTGTTGAATGATTCAATTTTTCTAAAAAAAATTATTTTTTGAGACAGGGTCTTACTCTGTCACCCACACTGGAGTAAAATGACACAATCTTTGCTTACTGCAACCTCTGCCTCCTGGGCTTAGGGAATCCTTCATTTTTCTCTTTTTAGTAGAGACGGGGTTTCACCATGTTGCCCAGACTGGTCTCAAACTCCTGAGCTCAAGTGATCTGCCTGCCTTGGCCTCCCAAAGTGTTGGGATTACAGGCATGGCTGCTGTGCCTGGCTTTGGGCATTCCATTTAAATGAGGTATCTAAAATAGTCAAATTCATAGAAAGCATTAATAAAATGGTAGTTCCCAGGGGCTGGGGTGAGGGGGAAGTGGAGAGCTGATGTTCAATTAGTATAGAGTTTTAGGTTTTTTAAGGTTTTTTTTTTTTTTTTTTTTTTTTTGAGACAGGGTCTTGCTGTTGCAAAGGCTAGAGTGCAGTGGTATGATCAGGGTTTAATGTAGTCTCAAACTCCTGGGCTCAAGTGATCCTCCTGCCCTGCCTCAGCCTGCTCAGTAGCTGAGACCACAGATTTGAGCCTGTAAGTTTTTGTCTTTAATTTTTGATGTAGTAAATCTGTGTTGAAATACAGAATTATCGCAGTAAATCTAAGTGAGTTGGAAGGGTATTGTCACAAGGATTGACAAATAGATCAATGGCATAGAATAGACTTGTATTAGGCTGTTTTTATTTTGCTCTAAAGGAATGCCTGAGACTGGGTAATTTATCAAGAAGAGAGGTTTAATTGGCTCATGGATCTGCAGGCTGTACAAGTGTGGTGCTGGCATCTGCTCAGCTTCTCGGGAGGCCTCAGGGTGCTTTTACTCATGGCAGAACGCAGAGTGGGACCAGGTGCATCACATGGCAAGAGCAGGAGCAAGAGAAGGAGCCAGAGGAGGTGCCACATACTTCAGCCAACCAGATCGCACAAAAACTGACACTCTTGAAACGACAGAACCAAGAGAATGGTGCCAACCTATTCATGAGAAATTCATCCCAGTCATCTGGTCACGTCCCACCAAGCTCAACCTCCAGCCCTGGGGATTACATTTCAGCATGCGATTTTGGAGGACACATACCCAAACTATATCAAAACTTTTTCAGGTCCTTACTGGTATGACACTTGATTTATTACAAAAACAGTAATAACAGAGCAGTTGGGATAGGCCTGAGTTCTGAGAGCTGGGGCCTCTTGGTCCGTTAGAGAGGCAATTCTCAAATATTTTGGTATCAGGGCCCTTTTACATTTTGTTGTTTATGTGGGTTATATCTATTGCTATTACTGTATTAGAAATTAAAATTGAGAACTTAAAAAATACTCATTTTGAGAAAATAGATCCAGGTAACACTAACATAAATGGTATATCTTTGTGAAAATTTTAAGATTTAGTGAGAATGACATTGTTTTACATTATTTCAAAAATTATTTAATGTCTGGCTTGATAGAAGACAGATGTACCTGCTTCTGCCTTCAATCTGGCACGGTATTTTTTTGGTTGAAATGCATGAAAATAATCTGTCCTCAAATAGGTATTTGGAAAAGGGAGAAGCATGTGAATAGCCTTTTCAGATCATTGTAGACCTTCTTCGATACCACACCAAAACTTGGCAAGTGGTACTTTCTTAAAGGTTAATTGTTACATGTAATCTGAAGCCTGATCAGTAAACCTTTTGTTTTCTATTATATTAAAATTAATTTCTCTTGCATGATTTTGTAATACGATGCCTTGGTCATCTAAAAAATACTGATTTTTTACTAACTTATGTGGATCATTAAAATGTAAAACATTTTATTTAACTGTCGAAAATGCATATCATTGGTTTCATCATTAATCCCATTAGCAAAGTCTTACTATTTGGTGGTGAAGTTTTCCTTTTCAGGACAAGTAACATATTAGTGTTTTTGTGAAAATGTTTTGACCTTGTATTCTCCCTGAAATGATCTTAAGGACCACACTCCAAGAGTGATTGAAGTTACATAGAAACTCCGTGTTGTGAGTTTTCTTTCTGGAAAGGTCTGTTTCTTAGTAGAATCCCACTCTTTACCTACCACAAATCTAGTAATATCCTGTTAGATTAATGCCATAAACATTTTTTTTCTGTGTTAGATATTAGGCATTCTAAAATGGAAAACCCAATCCTAGCCTTAAAAAAGTTTTATGTCTATTGAGAATTAGGTAATTTAACAACCATAGCATACTAAAGTAACTATTGTGGAAGTATAGGTGAAAGAAAAATTAAATTTGCCTTGGTAAGCCAAGGACATCTTCTAACACTAAAATTGGCATTTTAGCTGAGACTTAAAGGGTGGTTAGGGTTGCCAGGATGGACAGGAAGTGCCAGGACCTGTGGCATTTACCGTGTTCTGAGAACAGCAGTTCAGATCTGCTCAGTGTTATTCAGGAGTTTGGTTGGGATTTAAAAATGTGGTGAGAAAACTGGGCATAAGACCATGTAATGCAAGGAAGCTTCGATTTCATTGTGAATAGGATGGGGAGCCATAGACGAATGGGATACAATGAGTTTTCTGTATTAGGAGGATTCTAGAATGGAGAGGAATGAAGCCAAAGGCAGAGCAGTCTTGATAACCCCTTGGTTGAAAGAGATACTGAGGGGCCAAATTAGGGCATTTGGAGGATAAAGATGAGGTGGAAAACATCAAAAATATTTAGGAAACAGATTTGATGGGTTTGAGTGGGCTTGATTAGATTGGGGGTAATTTAGGTTAGAAGCATAGGCCCTGGAGTCAGACAGACCTGGGCTCAAATCCTGACTCTGTCACTTAAAGGAATGGCTCTGGACGATTACTTAACCCAAATCTCAGCTTCTTCACCTATAAAATAGGGATCGTGATTCCTGCTTTATAAGACCCTTAAGAAGATTTGATAAGATACGTGCAAAGCTCTTGGATGTTGAGTAAACATATGGAAGCTACTTTTGTTTTTGTGAGGATGACTCCCAAGTATCTGATTTAGGCACCTGAGTTGGTTCCATTCACTAAGGAGGGAATGAGGTGGGGGAGAGCTGGTGTGGAGTGGAGGAGGGTCAGGGCAGGAGTTCACCTGGGCAGTTCTGGAAATATTTGATAGAAACTTCAAGTGCAGAAGGGATGCCTGGCCTAGAGATAGAGATGTGGGAATTACTTTAGTAGACCTAGATTCAGGCCCCTGAATGAGATGTTCTTGGGGTGAGGGAGTAGGAAAGGGAACGTAGAGTGTATCAATTTGCTAGGTCTGTCATTAACGAAATAGCACAGACTGGGTGGTTTAAATGTAATGACAAATTTATTTTCTCACAGGTCTGGAGACAGAAGTTGAAGACGAGGGTGTCGTCAGGTTCGGTTTCTTCTGAGACCTCTTGCCTTGGCTTGTAGACGCCACCCTCTCTTTTGTCTGCACACAGTCTTTTCTCTGTGCGTTTGTATGTCTGAGTCCAGATTTCTTATTGGATTAAGATGCACCCTGAAAATCTCATATTAATTTAATTACCTCTTTAAAGACCTTTTTCCCAACTATTGTGATGTTCTGAGGACCTGGGGATTAGGGTTTCAACATACGAATTTTGGGAGGACACAATTCAGCCCCTAACATAGAATGAGGGGCTTTATAAAACAGGCAGGGGAGGACTGCCCAGGGAGGTAGAAGGCAAACGTGAGTCTGTGAGAAGAAAGGGAGGGCTCTAGGGAGGGAGGGACGAGCCACCCGCACATCTCCCAGATTCCTTTTGTAGTCACTGATACCAAATTGTTTTATTTTTGTAAATGCTTTCTTTTTTCGAAATGGAGGCTTTTAATAGGAATGCTGAAGTAAATGTTTAATAGTGTTTGCCCTAGTCATTCTCACTTGCAAAATGGTTATGAATCAGAGTCCATTCTCTGAAGTTTCTAAGCCAGAAAGTACTGAATACCTTCTTGCTGTGGTTTGCCATCTATGAGAGAATGGCCTTGAAATGTATTTGTTCAAGCAAATGAGACATCATGACTAATGATTTAGAAATCATAGTTTTCTATTTAAAACTTTCCACAAGACTCTTTATCATTACTAAATTCCAACTGCATGGTAATTTTGAATGCTCAAGTTTTCTGTAGGCAGGTTAAGGATAATATTGATAAATTCAGAAACCACTCTGCTATGCGCCTTGTCCTTCACCCTTTTCCCAAGTTCTATTAATAATTTGTCAACAAGTCCTGTTAATTCTGCTTCATATCTCAAGTGTATTTACTTTTTTGCATGTCTGCTGCTACCAGCTAGTCCAAGCCACCACCAACTCTGCCATAGAGCCTTTTAATTGGACTCCCTGCTTCCATTCTTGTCCTTTCTAGAGAAATCTTGAAACAAACAAAAAAGCGAGTCATACTGTGTCACTTCCTGATTGAAACCCTCAGCACCTTCTCATTACACTTCGAGTAAAATCTGGACTCCCTGCCATACCTACAAAACCTGCTTGATAAACATCCTGCCTCCTCTTCCACACCTCATTTCATGAGGCCGCCTTCTGCTTCCTGAAGATACCAAGCCTGTGGCTGCCTCCGAGCGTTGGTGTGTTTGGCGTGCTCTTCCCCTGGTTTTCAAATGATCCTGCGGTCTCAACTTAAATGTCCCCTTGGCAGAGGTGCCTTCCTTCACTGCCAAAGTTAAAATTGTGCCTTCCCCCTTTCATATTCTAGCATGTCATCCTATCTGTTTGCTTATTTTTGAGAGAGTCTTCACATACATTACCCACTTGAATGTTTCAAGGTTTTGATAGTGAGCACTGGCAAGAGGGAGGAGTGAAATTAGAGTAGATTTTAGAGAGAGAATAACCCTTTACTATGTTATTTGGTCCTAAGAAAGTGCAGTTGAGAAAACAATTAGATTTCACACAGTATTTGGATTTTATAATATATGAATATGAATATTAGCACGTTTTATCAGGTGTTTATGTTATATATTAGTTTCAGGAGGTTTGATTTATTCTCAGATGACATTTTATCACATCTGAGCTAATTTCTTTTCAGTGGTAACATTTAAAAAAATATTTTATTTTTTAATTTTAATTTTAATTTTTTGACATGGAGTCACACTTCCTCTGTCACTCTGGCTAAAGGGCATGATCTTGGCTCACTGCAACCTCTGCCTCTTGGGTTCAAGTGATTCTCCTGCCTCAGCCTCCTAAGTAGCTGGGATTACAAGCATGTGCCACCTTGCCTGGCTAATTTTTGTATTTTTAGTAGAGCCGGGGTTTTGCCATGTTGGCCAGGCTGGTCTCAAAATCCTGACTTCAAGTGATCTGCCTTCCTTGGCCTTCCAAAGCGCTGGGATTATAGACAGGCTTGAGCCACCACACCCAGCCAAAATACATTTATTTTTTAAAATAAATAGTTTTGTTTGTAGCAAAACTGAGCAGAAAGTAAGAGAATTCACACATACCCTCTCCCTCCTCCAGTCCCTAGCCCCCCCCCCGCCCCCAGCAACATCAGACACAAACGTGGGACATTGGTTAACAATTAATGAACCAGTGCTGACCCATCATCTTCAACCAGACTAAATAGTTTAAATTAGGGCTCACTCTGTGTTGTACATTTTATGGGTTTTGACTCCTGTGTAACGACAAGTATCTACCACTGTAGTTTCACTGTGCTAAAAAATTGTCTGTCTTCCCCCTATTTATCCTCTTTCTCCCAAAACCTCTAGCAACCACTTACCTTTTCACTGCCTCCATAGCTTTGCCTTTTCTAGAATGTCATATGGTTGGAATACAGTATGTAGCCTTTCAGATTGACTTTTTTCATTTGGTGATAGTAATTTAAGGTTCTTTTATGTCTTTTATTTTATTTTATTTATTTTTTTTGGTTTGGTTTTTTGAGATGGAGTTTTTTTCTTGTCCCCCAGACTAGAGTGCAATGGCATAATCTCAGCTCACTGCAACATCTGCCTCCCGGGTTCAAACGATTTTCCTGCCTCAGCCTCCTGAGTAGTTGAAATTATAGGCATGTACCACCATGCTCGGCTAATTTTTGTATTTTAGTGGAGATGGGGTTTACCATGTTGGCCAGGCTGGTCTCAAACTCCTTACCTCAGGTGATCCTCTCGCCTTGGCCTCCCCAAGTGCTAGGATTACAGGCATGAGCCACCACACCTAGCCCCTTTATGTCTTTTCATGACTTGATAGCTCATTTCTTTTTAAAGTGGAGTAATACTGTGTTGTCTGGATTTACCACAGTTTATCCATTTCACTTATCGATGACATCTTGAATTGCTTCCAAGTTTCGGCAGTTATGAATAAAGTGGCTGTGAACATCTGTGTGTGCAGGTTTTCCTGTAGACAAACATTTCAGTTCATTTTGGCAACAACCAAGGGGTAGAACTGCAAATCACGTGGAAGAGTATGTTTAATTTTGTAAGAAACTTCCATCAACCTGTCTTTCAGAGTCACTGTACGATTTTGTATTCCCAACTGCAACAAGTAAGAGTTTCTGTTGGTCCATCTCCTTGCCAGCATTTGGTGTTGTCAGTGTTTTGGATTTTAGCCCTTCTAAAAACTGTAGCAGTATCTCGTTGTTTTAATTTGCAGTTTCCTAATAAACATATGATGTTGAGCATCTTTTCATATGCTTATTTGCCTTCTGTATATCTTTGGTGAGATGTTTGTTCAGCTGTTTTGCCCATTGGTAAATTGTTTTCTTATTGATGAATTTTACAAGTTCTTTGCATATTTTGGGTAACAATTCTTTTATCAGATATCTTTAGTAATTTTCTCCTAGTCTGTGGGTTTTCTTTCTCTTAGCACCCTATTTTATGTTTTTTAAAACACTTATTACTAACTAAAGTGATGTTATTTGTTTACTGTTTGTCTCCTTACACTACAGCACAGGGTAAGGTCCACTAATGGTCTGTTTTGTTCTCTTCATTTCCAGTGCCTAGCACAGCGCCTGGTTTTCAATGCAGTTGGCAAATACTTGTTGATTGAATGAATAGATAACAACCGTTAACATTTTCAGTTTAGTTTGTTCTCATTGAAAATGGCATCAAACTGATTTGAGTTCTTCCATCTTCTAATTTAAAAGTTAACTTTCAAATTTTTACTGTAATTTTAAAAATTAGGGATACTGGTTAGCCACTTGCAGTAGCAGGAGAGAATTTTTTGCTGTGGTTCAGATGAAGTTGATTGTATATAATTGCTGATCTATGTACTTGCTTTGCCCTCTCGAGTGGTTCGGATTTACTTTCCAGGAAGTAGTCACAGGACTGGGCATTGAAAACAGGATGGTTTGTCAGTCCCACAAAGCTTGATGGGATGGGTGCTACCTGCTCGGCACTGGAAGGTCTCAGTATTTACACACATATCTCCACAGATACACACACACACATGTTGTACCTTGTAAGGTAAAAAACTGCATTACTCAGATTCTCTGTTCTTGATGGCTTTATTTTTTATATATATATATATATATATATATTTTTTTTTTTTTGGAGATAGGGTCTTGCTGTGTTGCCCAGGCTGGTCTTGAACTCCTGGGCTCAAACAGTCCTCCTGTCTCAGCCTCCCAAAGTGGTGGGATTACAGGGGTGAGCCACCACACCCAGCCTTTCTGTTCACTGGATTTGCTAAAGTTGGAAAATGATCTGTGTTCACTGGATTTGCTAAAGTTGGAAAATGATCTGTGTTCACTGGATTTGCTAAAGTTGGAAAATGATCTGTGTTCTCCCTCTGTAGTCCTTTTCTTTTCCTTTTTTTTTATATTTGTGATAGTTTTTGGCTTTATCTATTTTGGTGTAATGTTTACTGTGTTATGTTCGTAACTACTATATTGTTTATCTTTGTTTCAATTAAATACTTTTTGCTTTAAATACAACTCTTCGAATATTTCCACTCTGCTTGTGTTTGTTCGAATATTCCAGGTCTTCTATTTTTTAGTCTGTTTAGCTTTTTAAATTGCTGCTCTTAAAAGTAACATACATTTGAGAGAGTTTTTAAAAAATCCTATGAGAAGATATTGTAAAAGGGATTTTAATTTTCAATTGCTGCATAACAAACCAAATTTAGTAGCTTACAACTAAAATAATTTTACTATCTTTCATGATTCTGTAGGTTGATGTGGATCAGCTCATGGTTCTTTTGCCCCATGAATGTTCAGCTGGTGCTGCACTCATCTGGTGGCCCACTTAAACTAGAATGTCCATGACAGCTCATTCACATGGCTCGTGCCTTGGTAGGGGTGACTGGGTTCAACTGGAATATTGAATCAGTGGGGCATTTCCTTCCCACCCATCTTTAGCCTCTTCTTCACAAAGTGGCTTCTTACATGGTCTTCTTCTGTAGCAAGAACTCCACCAGCAGGATAACCGTACTTCTTCTTCTTTTTTTTGAGCCGGAGTTTCGCTCTTGTTACCCAGGCTGGAGTGCAATGGCACGATCTCGGCTCACCGCAACCTCCACCTCCTGGGTTCAGGCAATTCTCCTGCCTCAGCCTCCTGAGTAGCTGGGATTACAGGCACGTGCCACCGTGCTCAGCTAATTTTTTGTATTTGTAGTAGAGATGGGGTTTCACCATGTTGACCAGGATGGTCTCGATCTCTTGACCTTGTGATCCACCCGCCTCGGCCTCCCAAGATAACCGTACTTCTTACGTAGTGGCTTAGGGGTCCCAAGAGTGCCAGAGTGCAAACTGCCAGGCCTCCTTAAAGTGAAGGCATGGAGCTGTTCCAGCATCGGTTCCGCCGCCTCCTGTTGGTCGGCTCTTCCTATTTATCCCCTTGGTGATTCTTTCTCTGGTTGGGGCTGAGGGGAGGCTGACAGGAGGATCCTCCAGCCTGTACCAGCTCAGGCAGCTGCTGCATCTGTTTAGCAGACTGTACTTTGGCTCTAGAAGGGGTTTAGTACTTTGGAAAAGGTTTATAAACTATTGGCCTTTAGAGGCCAAAGTCACCCCAAAGGAAAGCTAGGACCTCTTACCTGAGACACCTTGGCCAGTGTTTTCTGCTACCTTCCTGTGGCTAACAAGTTCCTCCATTTTCTTTCTTTTTTTCTTTTTTCTTTTTTGTTTTTAAGGTCCTTGATTTTCAATAGGGATACAACCCTTGCCTTTTGGCAAACTGTAAAGCAAATAAATCTGCCCTTGCTTGGCTATGTAGTGGACTGACTGAACTTGAGTTTATCGCAGAGAATGGCACATCACATTTTAACATTTTCACTTCTTACCAGAAGACTAGTTCTAAGAGGTAATGTTCTTGCAGTTAGCCCAAAATCCATCTCTATTCCTCTACGGTGCCTTTTTGAATTTTTGTTTTTTTTGTGAGGTTGGGGGCTACTTAACACTCTTCAAAAGACAGCTGAAGGGGCAGGTAAACTGAATCAGGTTGAAAGGAGCCCCTACTGTCCCCAACTCGCCCCGAACACATCTCCTGCCCCCGCCCCCGCTCGCATCCCCATCCTGCTTTCACGTGGAAGGGCTCCGGGGAGACCTGGTTGATCCTCATTGCCCGAGCACTCCACTGAGTCAAGGTAGTTGCCAGAGAATTTCATCCTGAGACCCCACTCTTTTGGCTGCCTATAAAAATAATTCTTCTGGGTTTTTTTTTGGGGGGTGGGGTGGGGGTATGAATGTAGCTTTCGTAGTTGGATGTTTTATAAAATAGTCATTTGGCAGTTGGGAACTTTGTATTTTTGTTATCTTATTTTTAATTCTCAGGATATTTACAACCCCAGCCACTCGAGAGAATCTGTTTCTGAGCCTTGGCTAGGGCATTCTGAGGCCTCGTGTGTACTTAGCAGCTGCTGTCTTCCTCCTCAGTGGCAGGTTTGCCTTTGTTCATGGACGCTCAGGACCTCGTAGCTCCTCAGGCTTCCCTGTCCGCTGAGCAGATAGGAAGCCGTGGCCGACGTGTGGCACCTTGAGGAAATACCCAGTGAATGACTATGGCCTATTGTGCTCGAACTTTATTTCAGCCTTATTCTTTTCTTAAAATCATTTTTCATTTATCTTCATTTCCTCATCTATTTATTTCCTTCTCTTCTAAAGTATGTATCTTTGTTAGCTCCGCCATCCTTTTTAGAATGAGCTAGTGTAAAAATAAGTACATAAGAACCATCCTAAACATTTTAAGAAACCATCCTTTTGATTCACACTTGCTACGTTGGTCTTAGCTCTGGAACTGCTGTCCTCTGGCAGTCCTGCTGCCTTGCTTCCTCTCCCCCAACTGCCCACTGCTCTGTCCCAGAGATTTTTCTGTAGCCGCTCATCTGCAGAGCCCAACAGCTCAGAGTCAAGGGTCTTCCTTAGCAGTAATCACCCCCTGTGCTGCTGCCCCTCCGCTTCTGGGCCTGTTTCCTGTGGCTCCTGTCCTGTGCCTTATACGTCAGCAGCTCTTGTTTCTGCCCACTCTGCCTTTGTTTGTCGTTTCCTGGATCTGAAGCTGTTCTACTCTTTCCCCTTTCTCTGCTCGAGGTAAACTTCCTCTGTGAAACGTCTGCTGATCCCCTGCAGCAGGGTCGACCACTTCCTGAATGTTACTTCCTCTCTTGGTGCATATGTCTGGTTCCACTAAGCAGGCTGCTTCTAGCCCAGATACCTTTGTTCAAATTAGAAAAAGGCACCCACCCCTTCTTCAAGATACTTTATAGTACTTCCAACTGTTGGCAAAGTGTCGAGTTTTTGACATCTGCAGTGCGCACGGTGCCCTGCAAGAGTTATACAGTGTACGGCTGTGCATTTGTGTGTGATAGATCTGTCTGTGTTACAATTGTTTAATTGTCTATGTTCCTCAGGACCAAGGAGGATTCCTTATATCTTAATAGCATTTTTATATTCTTACTGTCTCACCAGATCAGACCCTCAGTGACCATTTGCTAAACAAAAGAAGGAATGAAGTTATAAATATATACTCACCTTGTCTGGAAAAATAGCAGGAAAGGCATGCCTGCCAAGGCCTTTTACACTGAACAGTAAGAATATATTTTAGCCCAGAGACACAACTTTCACTTTTTTTTTTGAGATGGAGTCCCATTCTGTCACCCAGGCTGGAGTGCAATGGTACAATCTCAACTCACAGCAACCTCTGACTACTGGGTTTAAGCAGTTCTCTTGCCTCAGCCTCCCAGGGAGCTGGGATTACACAAAGCCTGGCTAATTTTGTTTGTTTTTTGTATTTTTAGGAGAGACAGGGTTCCCCCATGTTGGCCAGGCTGGTCTTGAACTCCTGACCTCAGGTGATCCGCCTGCCTCAGCCTCTTTCGAAAGTGCTGGGATTACAGGTGTGAGCCACTGCGCCTGGCTTTCCCATTTCAATATTGCTTTAATCAGATTTCTTAAAGCTAGCGTACCACAGTGGTTGAAAGAACAGATGCTGGAGCCAGAGTTTGAATCCCAGTTCTACCACTGTGCCTCAATTTACTCATCTGTAAAATGGGAGTGATAATAATAGTTCCTACTTCAAGGGGTTGTAAGAATTAAATGAATTATTTTATGTAAAGTCACTTAGAATAGTACAAGACTCATAATAAGAATTGGAAGTGTTAGGTATTATCAATATTGTTGAAGTCCATGTATAGGTTTACTATAGTATTTTTTTTTTTTTTAACTCTTAAGTGCTGTTTTCACTCTATTCTGTTCAGCTTTTATTGCTAGCATCTTGCTTCTGCGGGTCCGTCCTCCTGCTGACTGGCATCATGCTTGTGTTGTGGTCAGAGCACCTGCTGCCTGCGGTTCTCCCTCGCGCACACCGGTTCTTTGGTTGCTGTAACAAAAAGTACATAGGACACAGACGGGAAACCTGCAGGCTTTGTTTTTTCTTCCTAATTTGGCAGAAGAGGGGGTGGAAAACCAGGGCCTTTCACAAACAAGCTTGTTTTAGAGTTTAAATTTAACTTGTTGTTCATATTCTAAAGCTGGAATTGGTAATACATCTTGGCTGTATGCGACTAGAGAGAACTGGGCTTTAAAACATTTTTTAATAATTTTAATGTAAAATCTTTTCTAATTGCAAAACAACTGGCCTTTGATGATTTTCAAGAGAGTTGTGCTGTGATGTGGCCAAAGGTAATGGAATGTTCTAGGGCCAAGCTCCTCATTAGAACCTGCCAGGGTATTCTCGGGTTAGACAATAGAAGAAAGTCACTCCCTGAGTAGTTACAGTTTCTTCTGGTCTTTAAGGTTCACTTGTGGCTTTAACCTACAGGAGGGATGGGATGGACATTTTCTACGTTGTTTCTGGCTCTTTCTCTTATGTCTCATGCTGGCCTTAGAAACTGTAACACTCTGGGGACCTCTGCATAACCCAGTCTGGCTGCCTTACCCTGTTGAGCTCTTTTTAAATTAAGCAAGATCTGACTTAATTTCCTCAGATGCTCAGACCGTTTTCATTATGAGAACTCAGTGGCTTTTCCAGATCACATTACTGTAATTGACTTAACACCCACTTTGGTACTTCCGTATTTAGGGTACTAGCTAGGATCCTCACAGCAGTTGCTGTACATTTGTTTGTGGTTTCAGCAGCCTTTTGAACTAAACAACATATAAGTAAACAATAGAAACATGATCTAAAATGTCACCCTCCTTCATTTGTTAAATTTATCAAAGCTCTTTATATACATAAACCTGGATTAGTTTGGCTGGGCATGGTGGCTCATGCCTGTAATCCCAGCACTTTGGCAGGCCGAGGCGGGTGGATCACGAGGTCAAGAGATCGAGACCATCCTGGTCAACAAGGTGAAACCCCGTCTCTACTAAAAATACAAAAATTAGCTGGGCATGGTGGTGTGCGCCTGTAGTCCCAGCTACTTGGGAGGCTGAGGCAGGAGAATTGCCTGAACCCAGAAGGCGGAGGTTGCGGTGAGCAGAGATCGTGCCATTGCACTCCAGCCTGGGTAACAACAGCGAAACTCCGTCTCAAAATAAATAAATAAATATTTTAGTATAGTACTGGTCAACTGTAGCCCGATTCAAGGGTATGTTTAGTTATTAGTTCTCAGAAAGAATATCTACCTGAGGAACTTTCTCCAACAGGGTTTCTATGGATTCATTTATATTCAGGGCTTCAGAAATGATGGGTGGACAGTTGTTGATACTCTGTGTTCTGGAGGGTGGAGAAGCAGATGGTGAGAATGTGTTCCAGCCGGCAAAGGAACTCACATTATACCTAACTTTTCTGCACTGCATTCTCTCTGACCCCATTAGGACACATCAGAGGCTTTGTTTTGTGAAAGGAGCATAATTAAAATCGAAGGTTAAATTTTTAAGTAGGGACACAAACATGACGTTTTTTCCTTTATCTAAGACTGGAATTTCCATGTCTGTCTAAAATCTCTATTCTTTTTGGAGAAATGTCAGCCAAGACAGGAACTTACCTGAATCTCAGGGCGGGGATGCCCTGATGGTCCAATAACTGAAGCCCACAGAAGTAACTTGGTTCACAAGTGTGTTTCTTAGCAGTGTTCAAAGATTGTTTGTCAACATTTAGAATCCAGGCAATTTCACATAAAAAAAAAAATCAGATTTCTGACCCCTCTTGATAAATGGAAAGATGCAGTGAGTCTGGGGCCGCAGAGCTGCAGTCAGCTGGAGCCAGGTTGAAGCTGTCTCCTTGGCTAGGCCTTAGGTTCTTGTCTTTGCAGTGTCTGCTGTCTTTTATGTGACATTTGAATTGTGACCCTTCTCCTGTCCTTTCCTGCCCTACTCCTATAGCTCATGTCCTACTGTTTTATGGTCAGGTATCTTACAACTTTTCAGAAAGGCCCAGGCCGCTGTGAGCAGTGGTTAAATGGACACCAGGAAGGAGGAGAGTTGGCTCCCACGTGCTGCTCCCAGTCCCACCCGGGCCTTCAGGGGACAGGAGCTAATGCCAGGGTGAATGTGGTATGCTGTATTTGCTGAGCTGGCAGCCCTCCGTCTGTTCATTGAGCCTGAAAGTCATAACCAAAGTTTCCTCATCCCAAGGGTGGGGCATTTTTTAAAATGTGAAAGAAAGGAGCCAGTGACAAGTGACAGTTCCAGCCCATTTGTAGGCTTACAGGACCAGCTATTGCCACAAAAGATAAGCTTCCTGTTTACCAGTTGGCCTGAGACAAAGTGGTTGTGCTTCCTGGCCGCGCGGGGCTTGGCTCACAGTCTGGGCTCTGTCTGTCGGGATGGTGGGCTGAATGCTCGCTCTGTGCTGGGCTGGCTGGGGGTGGCAGGGCCCCAACAGCATGGGTCCTGGACATGGGCCACTCTCGAGAGGGCATCCCCAGGAGGGCACTCGATTTGGCCCCAGAACCAATTCTGGCATTTGGAAAGGAAGCAAATGAGGGAGGGCGGCCTGGCCTCCTTGCTGGTTTCCTTACTGTTCCTTTCCTTGAGGGGCCCAAGCCAGGCAAACCCCCTTGGCACAAAACTGGGACTCCTACAGTAAATTTGTATCTTTTGTTTTTAAGCATCCACGAAGCAGGATGTCAATGTCTCCAGCAAAAATGATCATTTACGGCAGTGTGCTGTGTACCGGGGGCTTTTCCCTTGCATATTTCATCATACAAAGTAAGTATCCTGGAGGCGCCTGCAGCCTGACCCCCTCCTAGCATTCCTGCTCCTGCTCCTCCTCCATCAGAGGAAATACTTGAGATGCTTTCAGTAGATCAGAGAAAGGATGAGAGGGTGATTTTAAAGGCTAGTCCACCATTTTGTTGGCTATAACTTCCACTGTATCCTGCAATCTCAGTTTTTCCTGGGAGCAACCAGTACAAATAAAAGGACCAGGACTCATTTGCATAAGAAGCCTGGTAGAGCACGATGGGCTTTCAGCCCAGTGCACACACAGGGGCTCCAGTCAAGATTCTGAGATTATGTAAAGAAAGGACAGAGGGAAGGGGAATACCAGATGGTTCACAGGTGGGAAAGCTGTGGCTGCGTCCAGTGTTGTCAGCCTTTTTCTGCACTTCATTCTCTGTTGTTGATTTAATGGAGGAGGGACCATGAGCAAGGGACCTCTGGCGGGGCAGAAAATAAAAGCAGAGCCCACAATGGCAAAGTCCTGACAGATGCAGCTTCCAGCCCCACTGCACTCAAATTTGAATTTGTAAAGATAGCCCACGATTACTGTCAGCAGCCAGGACATTTAAGGTCATTTTAATGCTACTGGTGGCAAAGCAGCAGCAGTTTTTTCTAGACTGACTTTTTTGAGGCTCCTTTATCTCTACCCAGCTTAGCTCCTTATCCGCTGGGCAACATTTTCACTTCTTCCCAGGATGTGAGTGTCACCAGGAGATAAGCCAACAGCCTCCAGTGTCCTCTCCAGCCATGCTGCACCTTCCTGCAGAGTTGGTGGAGTTGTTGAGTCTGGAGGGGCCTCAGATGAGCATTCCCAGGGATGATTCAGACTAAATAATTTGGCGTCCTCTTCCTCTGCCAAAGGGACAGGGGCAGGACATAAGAGGAATGGGTGTGTTTTTGGGTCAGGTTTCAGCCTTTTTCCCTTAGGAGGCTGTTAAGTGGGTGAGACCTGGACACTGCAGCTGACTGCCTGGGTTGAATGGTTGAATCTCGGCTCCATCTCTTGACCAGCTATGTAGCCTTATGTGAGTCTGTCACCTTTCTGGGTGTTAGTTACGTTACTGGTGTGATGCGTGGTAACATTAGTGCCTGTGCATGAAGTAAGAATTGAATCTCACAAGAGAGAGCTATTGAGCATTGTGAGATGTGTGAAATATTGAGAACAGTGCCTAGCCATGGAAATCACTCAACAAAGAACAGCTGTCTGGACCCAGCTTCTGCCTCTTCTTTTCCTATTATTATTATTTTTTTTTGAGACAGGAGTTTCGCTCTTGTTACCCAGGCTGGAGTGCAATGGCGCAATCTTGGCTCATTGCAACCTCTGCCTCCTGGGTTCAGGCAATTCTCCTGCCTCAGCCTCCCAAGTAGCTGGGATTACAGGCACGCGCCACCATGCCCAGCTAATTTTTTGTAATTTTTAGTAGAGATGGGGTTTCACCATGTTGACCAGGATGGTCTCGATCTGTTGACCTCGTGATCCACCCGCCTCAGCCTCCCAAAGTGCTGGGATTACAGGCGTGAGCCACCGCGCCCAGCTTCTTTTCCTATTATGGTTGGCACCTTGTTCATGCCTATGGTATTCCCTGTACCCCTTACTCCTGGGAAGCAGCCCAGGAGGGGCATTCCCTTGGCCTCTCAGGGTCAGGTCACCCTCCCCTTCATTAGTGTAATGGGACCTATGGAAGGGAAGCGCTTCCTTTTGCAAAACTGAACACTCTGCTTGAGAAGTTCTGCCTCTGCTCTCTCACTTGGGCAGCTGATATTAGAACT
This sequence comes from Callithrix jacchus, assembly GCF_049354715.1. Lineage (NCBI taxonomy): Eukaryota > Metazoa > Chordata > Mammalia > Primates > Cebidae > Callithrix > Callithrix jacchus. The sequence goes on along the minus strand of NC_133512.1, from coordinate 11,855,184 downwards.
TACAGCTTCAGGGATGTGCTGCCTGGACTTCCCATGTAGCCTTTGGGCTCAGAAGGATTCCTGAGACTGAGAGGAGTTTGACTTGAAATGTTGGCTTAGATCTCGATGAAGGAACATTCTCATATCCTGCTTCTTGGCCTGAGAGTTTTGTTGTTGTTGATGGCGTGGTCTTTCTATTTTACGTCTCACCTTAGTGGAAGGGGCCGTGTTTAGAAGTCAGGTGTTACGGATTCTGGCATCACTTTGCTGTGGACCAGCTGCGTCACTTTGAGCAAGTCATGGAATCACAGGACTTTAGACTTGAGAGGAAACTTAGAGAAGAGCTGATCAAACCCCTTAGATGTAGAAATAAGGCAGTGAATGAGGGAAGAAAGATGAAGATATTGAGGCATAGAAAGGGTCTGTATGAGGTCAAGGCCCAAGATCATCTGCATATCCCTGCAGACACTGCCTGCCTGTGCTTTGGTTTTGAGTTTAGAGAAGATGGTCCTAATTATTCGTCCATCCACAAATTTCATGTTTCTGGTTCCACCCCATACATCAATTGTATAATTTTCTGTCTAGTAGATTCCACCTAAGTCCAATAAGGAACACAAAGTGTATGTTTCATCCTTAGAGACGTATTCCAGGAGTTTATATTACCAGTTGGCATTGGAGCAGCTGCAGATCCATCCCGGGGCACAGGAAGCTCTGGGCCCTCCTGTCAGCGTCCACCATCTCAAGCTCACTGGCAAGGACAACTTTGTGGACATTGCTGATGCCAAGGTAATGTGGTGCCTGCCGAAGGAGAGGAGGGTCGGCTGTCTCCTGGAAAGTCTTGGAGGAAGCTGGAGTTAAGGATTTGGGATGGGAAATCTTAGTAAAGCAGGGTTTGGCACCTTTAAAAAAAAGTTTTTAAATTATGGATTTTAATGTTTATATAAAATATATTTTATGTTCTAGATTATTTCTATATACATTTCTTCCATTTCGGGGAATGGATATGGCAGGGAATGCAGTGGGTGTGCTGAAGTCACCATCTTGAGCTGAAGATAGTAGAGAAGTGACCAGTGGTGGTTTGCTACCATGTTGGCTTTGATATTGCTCAGCAGTTTGGGGGGCCAAGGTAGGAGGATTGCTTGAGCCCAAGAGTTTGAGACCAGCCTGGATGATACAGCAAGACCCTGTATCTATCTATCTAGCAAGCAAGACCCGTCTTTATCTGTCTGTCCATCCATCCATCCAGTCTAATCTGTCTGTCTGTCTATCTATCTGTCAATCAATCAATCAATCATTTAGCCAGGCATGGTGGTGCACACCTGTAATCCCAGCAGGAGGCTGAAGCAGGAGGATCGCTTGAACCCAGCAGTTGGAGGCTGCAATGAGCTATGATTCACGTCACTGTACTCCAGCCTGGGGGACAGAGTAAAACCCTGTCTCTAAAATAAAAACAAAAAAGGCAAATGCATCTGTATCTAGTCAGTGCTCATTCAAATGTAACCAACTCTTTAAACTTTGACTTTTAAAGTGAATTTATTTACATTGCTTCCACAGACTACCAACCCATTTTTTAACCATATCGTTTTGTACTTGATCACACTTACATGTAAAACACATTTGTTCTCCAAGCTTGTTTAACAAGCATGTTTTCAGTATATGCCCTGGTTTGAAGAATGATTCTAAGCTCTGTGGGGAATAGAGGTACAGAAGGCTTTTGGGGGTTTACAGTTGAAAATTCCTGAGTAAGACAGGGTGAGGCAAACCCTGTCACTATTGTGCAGGCCTAGAGGGGAGTGGCTTGAGGCCTGGGAGACAGCTGTGAGGACTTTGAATGGTGGAGAGGAACACCCTGTCAGTGTGACGGTGCAGTGGAGGCACAGGTGGGCAAGGTAGGTGTGGGCAGGTGGGAGGGACTGTGGCCACCAGAGAGCCACAGTAGCATCTTAGAGGGTGTGTGTGTGCTTGACTCTGGCAGCAGAAGCCCAGGAAGTATTGGGAGGGTAAGAGTGAGGTTATCTGACCTTATTTTTTGTTATTTTTATTATTTTCTTAATACATAGCTCTAATGAGACTTTTTTTTTTTTTTAAGCTACAAAAGCAGTTTGTGCTCTGGTATTCTGATTAAAATACTTACTTTTAAAAGAAGGTGAATTTGTGTAGATTGGCAATGCCCAGGGACTGGCTACAGGGAGCCACCTTTAGGAGAGAGGCATGGCCGCACTGGTGTGCACTGGTGAGAGCATAAACTAGAGGTGTGGCCTGGAGAAGTGAGAGATGGATGTGAAGTCCACTGTGGCAGACTTGGTAACAGTCATGTGTCAGGAGCGGGTGGGTCAGAGGTGAGGTTCCAGTGTCCAGCATGGGTGTGAGTGGAAGGACGGCAGCGACACTGCGTGTGAGAGGACACCCAGGAGGAGCACAGGGAAGGGCCGGACATGTGTAGAGTGCTCACTCTGTGCCAGGCCACTGGATTTCTCCCCTGGTGTGGCAGAGCCCCTGTGTGCTTCCCCGTCTTTGGTCACTTGGCTAGACTCCAGCAATGCTAAGAACTTGGAAAGCCAGTGGGTAGGTCTGGCTGTTGCATTTCTCTCAGCACAGGGCCCAGCTGCAGCACTGAGGAAGTACACGCCAAAGATGCCTTTGCTGGGGCTAAGAGCAGAATCAGTTTCATGATCTTGTGCTCAAGGAACCCCAGTAAGAGTAGGGTGAGGTCCTGCTGTTGTTCGTGGGAGCTCTGTTCTGTCCAGCCTTCACTTTGGCCTGGTGGTGCTGAGAGGGCGCCTTCCTGGGCTTCCCCACATCCCTGGGCCCTTGGCCACGCCATGACTGTGTTAGCTCTGGTGCTAGCTTCTGGCCTCTACTGCTGCCAAATGCTGTGACTCCATAGTGACAGTTCAGTCTGCTGCATCAGAGCCATCTGGAGCCTCAGTGCCTGTCTTCCAATTTGTGGACTATTTTTGACATTCTGTCAGGGTTCTTCACTTACTTTCTTTATAATCAGCTGTTTATGAGGGTGCCGGTATGCAGCCTGTGCCCTCGCATCCCAGAGTCCTCGATTTGTAGTTCTGACGGTTTTCCAGAGGTGAGATGTTTCAGTTGTTCATGAATGATTGTCGTACGTTGGGATTTTTTTCCCAAGTGTGTGTGAGATAGTCAACAACGGCCAACACTTTGCTTTACCAGAACTTCTGCTTTAATCTTTGGCAAGTTCTGGCTGGTGAAGGAACCAAACTGTGGTGTTACATCTACCCACGCAAGTGCAGCTGCCATAGTTCAGACATTGGCCTCAGAGTTTGCTGGTCTTCAGAATCCTTGCGCCTGCCCTTTTCTTTCCTTTCTTTCTCTTTTTTTCCCCCCAAAGTATCCAGAGATGGTCAGTGTATACTCTGTTGCTTAATTCTGTCATCCAGAGAAAAGCTGTAGGACCCTGGAGATTTGTTCTTTTTTTTGAGATGGAGTCTTGTTCTGTTGCCCAGGCTGGGGTGCAGTGGTGTGATCTTGGCACACTGCAGCCTCCACCTCCTGGGTTCAAGCAATTCTTCTGCCTCAGCCTCCTGAGTAGCTGGGACGACAGGTGTGCACCACCATGCCTAGCTTTTTGTATTTCTAGTAGAGATGGGGTTTTGCCATGTTGCCTAGGCTGGTCTTGAATCCTGGCCTCAAGTGATCTGCCCACCTAAGTCTCCCAAAGTGCTAGGATTACAGGTGTAAGCCACCATGCCTGGCCAAAGATTTGTTCTTGAAGTATGATTAGGTGCCTGCTTATTCACCTGAGTTGTGGAGCCATGTCCCAAATTCTGTCCCTTCCTTCAAGGGTGTTTAAAGAAAGGATTTTGGAAAGCACAGGTGTGTACCTCAGTAGTTTCTTCTCTTGGTGGCAATTTGGAATGGGTGGGATACTCCCTCCCTGCCCCTGCCCTTGCCCCCACCCCAAGAGGTATCTTTGGCCATCTCCAGGGGCACAGGAGGGCACTCTGGGAGGTGCCTGTCTTATGATGGGCTTCCTTGTTACTGTGCCTGTGTCCCTTTTGTGAGGCTCTTACTTTTGGTTTTCATGAGAAACCAAAAACATTGCATTCACTATCTTTTCTTCTAAATCAAATGTAATCAAACAACTGCTTAGGGGCTGGCTTTGAGGCTCTCAGGCCGACTCCCCGGTCATGGGCATGGCAGCACCTGGCAGCATCCCTGTGGTGCGAGCCCAGCCTATGGTGCCGGGGATGAAGGAGAAACTGAGAACTGTGTTGTCTTTCCCAAACGAGCCTTCATGTGTTACATTTTCTTTAAAGCCTGTTCTTTAGGGTCCAGGTCAAAATACGTACCAATTTGCTGGCGATAGGTCCCCCTTTAAAACAGTGAATTTTTTATTTTTGTACTTTATTATGAAAAATTTCAAACGTATAAAAAAGATAAAAGAATTTATACTGTGATCACCTATAGCTGGTACCTGGATTCTACAATTAGGATTTTGCTCTGTTATTTTGATGGATTACAAGGGAATTTTCAGACATTACACATTTCATCTCCAAATACATGGTTCCTGTTTTGTTGTTGTTGTTGTTTTTGTTGTTTTGGTAAAATTTACATTCTTGAAAGGCACAAATCCAAGTGCCCTGTCTGATGAGTTTTAACAGATACACCCAATGTGTCACTCAGGCTGTTATCTAGATGTAGACTGTTCCCAGCGCCTGAGTTCCCTTGTGCCCTACCCAGTGGGTCCCTTCTCATCTTTCAGCTCTACCAGAGGCGGTCACTTTCTTTTTTTTCCCCAGCATAGGTGCCTGTACTGGAGTTTAACACAAATAGTTACATACTCCTCCTGTGTGAGGCCCTTTGACTCAGCATGTTTTTGATACTCATCCATGTTGCTGCATTTATCAGGAGTTTGCTCTTTTAAACAGTGGACTTTTGAGCTGTCACTGGAAGTACCCAGATCACTGTCATGGAAGTGCTCCCTCCAAATGGAAGGGCTGCCATTGACCTCACCAGCCATCCAAAGAGGGCCAGGACATTTGGAAAATCAAGTGGATTCTCCAGCTGGGCTGTTAGAAAACCACTTGCTTCTGTGGAGAATCACTGGGTTTTATAGGCTTAGCTCTAGAAAGCATCATTTTGACATCTCTGAAATGACCCTGTATCCAACTACATCTCTCCTTTCTGTCATTTTACACCCACAGTTGAAGATTCCTGTCTCTGGATCTAAGTCAGAGGGTCATCTCCACGTCCACTCAACCAGAAGTGGCCCCTTTCAGAGGTATCCTGGGAAGGTGACAGCAGTGGGGGAGTGGGAGGAGGACTTCCTAATGGAAGCAAGCCTGACTCCATTTTTATTTCTTGTTAAATGGCTGTGGGCATAGGAAGAATTAGTTTTCAAGCTTGAAGCTGAAAGCTTCGTGGCCTGGGCAGCAAGCCAGTACTGTGGCTCTTAGCTGGGTCCAGTTTATCCATGCAGTCTGCTGAATTGCCCTCTCCTTATGCTGTTGAATTTGTAAAACTTTACACTTACATGATCTAGCTCTATCATAATTTGATGCTATGTTACAGCTTCTCACTTGACTGCCTCAATTGTTACAAATGAATAAAGGGCATGGACTCTTGTTCCCGAATTTATTCATCACATTCTTTGCATAAGCTCTCCACCCCTTAATTGGCTTGGCTTTGCTGGTTGCCAATAGCTACATCACTCACTTCCCCCACGGGAAGCCTCTCAGAGATGTTTGCTGTTTAGCCAGACTGTGTTTTAATTCTCAAGGACAAAAGGAGCAGGCAGCCCCACCTAGCTCACCCTGGGCTCATTGACCTCTGAGCCTGGGATTAGTGCATGAGTTGGCTGGATTCCAGGCCAGGAACTGTGAATTAGGAAATGATAAATAAACTGCTCCTTCTCTTTCCTGATGTCCCTTCCATTTGCCTGTCAGTCATTTTTAAGCCCGCCTTGGAAGGCGAAGCTAGTTAAATAATGAGAGCCGGTGAAATGTTGAAACATGATGTTGACACAGCACTCAGACAGAATCATGTTTAAAAAAATTTAAGGCATTATTCAAAACAACTGCTTTCCCCGCCCCCCCCCCCCTTTTTTTTTTTACTACGGCTGTTGCCTCAGCGCTCATGGATTAGATAGACTGTACTTTTGATTTCTCTAAGGTGGCACCTTGACGAGGTCTTCTTAGAGCTCAAGGATGGTCAGCAGATTCCCGTGTTCAACCTCAGTGGGGAAAATGGTGATGAAGTGAAAAAGGCATAGAGACGACCCGGAAGACCCAGCTTCTAGTCCGGCCTTCCCTCTTCTCACCCTGTGCCCACTGGCGTGGTGGCCCATCTGAGTGACAGATACTCCCACAAGCCAGTTTTCCAGCCACCAGTAGGATGACTGTATGTGCCATCATATGGTAATTTTGGTATAAATCTAACTTGGGTACAACAAATGCTAGTTGTCATTTTTAAACTGAATCAGAAAGAAACTCATAAATTTCAGATGATTTATTTGAAAGTGCTTTGTTTAAAAAAGCACATGATAAAAGGAATCAGAATTAATAAAACGTTTGTTGATCTTTGCTATTTCTCATTTCTTTCCTTTCTCCTCCTCTTCCTTTCCCCTGGAATTTTCAGTTCCTCAGTACAAAGCCTGAGGCTTAGTAGTACTGAAGGAATTTTTTTCTAAGTATTGACATGAGAATGCTGAGGAAGACCGCTTTTGTTTTTCACTTTACCTTGACTTCATGTTGTTAAGTAGCTCGTGGACATTCTCCATCACTTTGGAATATTTTGTTTGCTTTGTTTATATTTATTTCTATTTCAGATACCAACCATCTGCCCAGTTGAAGATTTGCAAAATAATTGCTTTTATTCCAAACATTTTGAAAGCTTAGAAAATTTGTATGTGTACATGTACAGTTAACATAGGAAAGTTAGACAGGTTCTGGCTGGGTGTGGTGGCTCATGCCTGTAATCCCAGCATTTTGGGAGGCTGAGGCAGGTGGATCACCTGAGGTCAGGAGTTTGAGACCAGCCTGGACAAAATGGTGAAACCCATCTCTGCTAAAAATACCAATAAATCAGCCAGGGATGGTGGCGGATGTCAGTAATCCCAGCAACTTGGGAGGCTGAGGCAGAGAATTGCTTGAATCTAGGAGGCGGAGGCTTTAGAGAGCCAAGATTGCATCATTGCACTCCAGGCTGGGCAATAAAAGTGAAACTCTATCTGAATGAATGAATGAATAAATAAATAGCTAGCTAGCATGTTCTTATCCTTCTGCTTTCCACACAACATAACCACGTTAGAGAATCGTATCCTTAGGTTTATTAGTCTCATAAGGAAACATACTATAAAGCAAGAGAACTTCCTTCTGAGCAGCAGAGCCTACAAAAACAGAAATCTAGTATCTGTGCTTTGAAAGGGTCAGTTTAACTCTTAGTATTAGCAGGCTTAATGCAATAGTAGCTGGTTGTCTACAGTGAAGGACAGCCATGAGCTCTCTTCCTACATTCTTAATACTCATTGAAGAGAAGCCTTTCAGAAAAAAAAAATGAGCTTAAATATATTGGTAGAGTATGAGGTCTTCAGTTTTTACAAGTTATCTCTGGAGTTGTTTCTTTAAAAACATATTTGTGTGTTCTTTGAGTAGATTATACAGTGAAAAGTCTCTCCTTGAGAGCACTTCCGTCAGTGGAATATTTAGATAAATATTCCAATCTCTATAATCTGTTAGAATAAATGGCAGAGTACCGTACAGCTTTGTGCTTTTTGAGTTTCACACTGTCCAATTGGATGTATGTTGTGGATTTGTGTTGCTCTCTGCTCTGCAGCAACTTTTACTTCATTTTAGTGTTTGAATTTTTTTGGTTGTTTCTTCGCCATGGCCAACTTGTAGAAAACCAGGGCTTAGGTCGGCCATCTGCTCTGAAGTCAAAACAAGCGTAGAGTTTGAATCAAGAAGCTTTTCTAATCCACCTGATAGGAAATAGTATTACGTCGTGAAAAGCTCCTTGACTTCTATTTGAAAGCCACTCTCTTGGGTACTTTTTCTGTTCACATTTACTTCCATGTGAGCACTTAATGCCTTCATGGGTAATTCTGTACAGGCTGGAACCTGGTCATTGCAGTAGACACTGTCTTTCCTTTTCTTTGAAGATAGCAATGATGTACACCTGCAGCCCACTACTTCCTTTGTACCCAGTAATCACTGTGACTCAGCCATTGAGTCACTAACTACCTTAATAATGTCTTGGATAATGCATCAGAAGAAAAGGTGAGTTTTTAAGGAAAGGCCCCCAGTGCATCCCATAGAGAGACAGGATAGCCCAGAAACCAGAGAAAGGGCTTTCCTAGAATTATACGAACTGTAGATCTGTAAAGACTGCAGGAGAAAGATCACTGCCAACAAATGGTAGAGTGACTCCCATAATGCTTTGCCACAGAAGAGGCTGCAGGGCCTCCACCCACAAGTTCCTTGCCAGCCAGTATGCTGGGTGGATGAGCAGGGACTGTGGAGAGCACTATAATACTGTGCCAAAAGAATTTCAAGCTGTGCTGCTAAAAATGATGTAGAAAAGAGAGATACCAGTTAGGAGAAATTTAAGAGGCTATCTGAAGGCAGTGGTGTCCCTGTGGACCTTGGCGTCCAAGATTTTGATAAGCAGACATGATGGAGAGCGCCCGGCAACTGGAAAGCACAACATGAAGAAAGGCCCCAGAGCGGGCAGATGGGAGCTGTGCCCCAGAAATCAGAGACCCAGTTTGGACAGCATGTAGGTGAGCGTAGGTAAAGTAAAAGAGAGGCGTGGAAAGGTAGGTCGGCCATAGTGTGTGAATGCCAGTGTGGACATGTTGCATATAATTTGTGGCTGTCAAAGATTGCGGGGTAAGCACGTGATTCTGCTGTTAATGAAGGTTTCAGAGATTGTGCTGAACATGTACTGACAAGACCAGTATGCCTTTCAGGAAAGTCACAGACTTCACCGTCTTTGTTCACTTCTCCTAGAAGTAGCCTCCTCTTGCTTGCAAACATTTCCTACTCACCAACCCAAGGACTTGATAATACCTGATAAGGTTTTATTACTCTGAGTTTTGGTAAAGTTGTATACAGCAACAATGAAACTGAAATTATGTATACACAAAACAGTCAGAATTTAACAATCGTTGCTTCTGTCCTCTGGCCACCAGCAAGGCCAGGGAAATGCTCAGGAAGTGGTAGCTCTAAAGGGTTTTCTGAAAGCCAGCAGCTTTGGAAGTGGCCTTAGGTCACTTGACTCTGGCATTTTCAGTTTGTCCATCTGAAAAATAGGAATAAATATTTACCAGTCACTTACCTTACAGGTGAGACAATGTTTATACTGCTCATTGGGATGCTTGGGCAAAAGATGTTTACACAGGAGGCTGGATGGCAAGGGTGGGGTGTCAAGAAAGAGATTGGAGGGTGATAGGGAAACCTCCAGTCTCCACCCACTAGAAGATTCTTGGCTCCTTAGTAATGCAGTCCTGGTTCAGGCATGTTTTTTGGCAGAGTCGCTCAGTTGAAAGCACTGTCAGGAATGATTACAGAAAAACTGCGCTCCTTTTATAATCCAGGGCAGAAAAGTAGGAAATGAAAATATTAATAATATGCCTCTAAGACATAGGTTGGGTACAGAAGTGAAATTTGACTTTGCAAGAGAGAGTACTTTTAATTCCTAAATTATCTTCCAATTTTTTTTTCCTTAGGGGAAATTTCCAAAATGATTTTTTTTTTTTTTTTTTTTTTTTGAGACGGAGTCTTGCTCTGTCACCAGGCTGGAGTGCAGTGGCGCAGTCTCGGCTCACTGCAACTTCCGCCTCCTGGGTTCAGGGGATTCTTCTGCCTCCCGAGTAGCTGGGACCACAGGCGCATGCCACCACGCCCAGCTAATTTTTTTGTATTTTTAGTAGAGACGGGGTTTCACCGTCTTGGCCAGGATGGTTTTCATCTCCTGACCTCATCATCCGCCTGCCTTGGCCTCCCAAAGTGCTGGATTACAGGCGTGAGCCACCGTGCCTGGCCCCAAAATGATTTTTAAGGAAACATTTTAATCAGATCACAGGCAGTACATTAAAAGTCTTTTTATTTTTAAATAATTAGCTGTCAAGGCAGAAATTAGACCCCCTACTACACACTCATAACACTTAAGTTTGGCTGCCACGTCAGTCACCTTGCAGTCTTAATGACAAAGTAATTTTTCACTTCCGAATTATTTTTATGAAATGAGAAACTGTAGACCTGGCTCCCTTATGAAAGTTGATGCAAAAATTCGAAATAAAATATCAGTGAACTGAATCCAATGATACATAGTAGTATATTGTATTGTTTTTCACAAAACAGGTTTGTGCTTCTCCCTCTCAGTGCTCTTCCCTGTGGGAGGATTATATCTCTCTGCCTTGTTGAACTTAGGTGTGATTGTGTGGCTTGTGAGTGGAAGTGGCACGCGGGACTTTTAAGTTTTAAGTGCCAGCCCTTGGTTCACCCTGTTCACCTTGCCACCTTTCCTGAAATTGGCTATGTTCCAGATGGAACATACCTCAAGGGCTTGGGGGCTGGAGCTGACAGCTGACCCACAGTGGGACATGGAGCACAAGAGAGAAGTAAACCCTTACAAGCCCCTAAGATGAGGGGCTATTTGTTACTCTATCCTAACCTAGTGCACCCTACTGTTAACAGTGATTAAGAAAGGTTTTTTTCCAGGAACGCAAAGGTGGTTCAAATATCAGGAAATTCTGGAATTTTTGTTTTAAAGTTCTGGGGTACATGTGTAGAACGTGCAGGTTTGTTACATAGGTATATACAACATGCCATGGTGATAGGCTGTACCCATCGACCCCTCATCTACATTAGGTATTTCTCCCAGTGCTATCTCTCCCTTAGCTCCCCAGCCCCTAACAGGCCCCAGTATGTGATATTCCCCTCCCTGTGTCCATGAATTCTCATTGTTCAGCTCCCACCTATGAGTGAGAACATGCAGTTTTGATTTTCTGTTCTTGTGTTAGTTTGCTGAGAATGATGGTTTCCGGCTTCCTCCATGTCCCTGCAAAGGCATGAACTCATCCTTTTTTATGGCTGTATAGTATTCCATGGTGTATATATGCCACATTTTCTTCATCCAGTGTATCACTGATGGGCATTTGGATTGGTTCCAAGTCTTTGTTACTGTGAACAGTGCCACAGTGAACATATGTGTGCATGTATCTTTATAGTACAATGATTTATAAACCTTTGGGTATACATACCCAGTAATAGGATTGCTGGGTCAAATGGTATTTCTAGTTCTGGATCCTTGAGGAATTGCCACACTTTTCTTCCACAATGGCTGAACTTATTTACACTCCCACCAATAGTGTAAAACCATTGCTATTTCACCACATCCTCTCCAACATCTGTTGTCTCCTGATTTTTTAATGATCACCATTCTAACTGGCATAAGATGGTATCTCATTGTGGTTTTGATTTGCATTTCTATAATGACCAGTGATGATTAGCTTTTTTTCATGTTTGTTGGCTGTATAAATGTCTTCTTTTGAGAAGTACCTGTTCATATCCTTTGCCCACTTTTTGATGGTGTTGTTTTTTTCTTGTAAATTTAAGTTCTTTGTAGATTCTGGATATTAGCCCTTTGTCAGATGAGTAGCTTGCAAAGATTTTCTCCCATTCTGTAGGTTGCCTGTTTATTCTGATGATAGTTTCTTCTGCTGTGAAGAAGCCTTTTAGTTTAATTAGATCCCATTTGTCAATTTTGGCTTTTGTTGCTTTAGTCATGAAGTCTTTGCCCATGCCTATGTCCTGAATGGTATTGTCTGGGTTTTCTTGTAGGGTTTTTAATGGTTTTAGGTCTTACATTTAAGTTTAATTCATCTTGAGTTAATTTTTGCATAAGGTGTAAGGAAGGGATCCAGTTTCAGCATTCTGCATATGGCTAGCCAGTTTTCCCAACACCATTTATTAAACAGGGAATCCTTTCCCCATTGCTTGTTTTTGTCAGGTTTATCAAAGATTGTATAGTTGTAGATATGTTGTGTTGCCTCCGGTGCCTCTGTTTTGTTCCATTGGTCTATATCTCTGTTTTGGTACCAGTACCATGCTGTTTTGATTACTGTAGCCTTGTAGTATAGTTTGAAATCCGGTAGTGTGATGCCCCCCGCTGTGTTCTTTTTGCTTAGAATTGACTTGGCTATGTGGGCTCTCTTTTGGTTCCATATGAAGTTCATGGTGGTTTTTTCCAGTTCTGTGAAGAAAGTCAATGGTAGCTTGATGGGGATAGCGTTGATTCTGTTAATTACTTTGGGCAGTATAGCCATTTTCACGATATTAATTCTTCCTAACCATGAACATGGAATGTTTCTCCATCTGTTTGTGTCCTCTCTGATTTCGTTGAGGAGTGGTTTGTAGTTCTCCTTGAAGAGATCCCTTACGTTCCTTGTGAGTTGTATTCCAAGGTATTTTATTCTTTTTGTAGCAATTGTGAATGGCAGTTCGTTCTTGATTTGGCTCTCTTTAAGTCTGTTATTGGTGTAGACGAATGCTTGTGATTTTTGCACATTGATTTTATATCCTGAGACTTTGCTGAAGTTGCTTATCAGTTTCAGGAGTTTTTGGGCTGAGGCGATGGGGTCTTCTAGGTATACTATCATGTCGTCTGCAAATAGAGACAGTTTGGCTTCCACCTTTCCAATCTGAATACCCTTTATTTCTTTTTCTTGCCTGATTGCTCTGGCTAGGACTTCCAGTACTACATTGAATAGGAGTGGTGAGAGAGGGCATCCTTGTCTAGTGCCGGATTTCAAAGGGAATGCTTCCAGTTTTTGCCCATTCAGTATGATATTGGCTGTTGGTTTGTCATAAATAGCTTTTATTACTTTGTGATACGTTCCATCGATACTGAGTTTATTGAGGGTTTTTAGCATAAAGGGCTGTTGAATTTTGTCAAATGCCTCCTCTGCATCAATTGAGATAATCATGTGGTTTTTGTTTTTGGTTCTGTTTATGTGGTGAATTACGTTGATAGACTTGCGTATGTTGAACCAGCCTTGCATCCCTGGGATGAATCCTACTTGATCATGATGAATAAGTTTTTTGATATGCTGTTGCAATCGGCTTGCCAATATTTTATTGAAGATTTTTGCATGTATGTTCATCATGGATATTGGCCTGAAGTTTTCTTTTCTTGTTGGGTCTCTGCCGGGTTTTGGTATCAGAATGATGTTGGTCTCATAAAATGATTTGGGAAGGATTCCCTCTTTTTGGATTGTTTGAAATAGTTTTAGAAGGAATGGTACCAGCTCCTCTTTGTGTGTCTGGTAGAATTCGGCTGTAAACCCATCTGGACCTGGGCTTTTTTTGTGTGGTAGGCTCTTAATTGCTGCCTCGACTTCTGACCTTGTTATTGGTCTATTCATAGTTTCAGCTTCCTCCTGGTTTAAGCTTGGGAGGACATAGGAGTCCAGGAATTTATCCATTTCTTCCAGGTTTACTAATTTATGTGCACAGAGTTGTTTGTAATATTCTCTGATGATGGTTTGAATTTCTGTGGAATCTGTGGTGATTTCCCCTTTATCATTTTTTATTGCATCTATTTGGTTGTTCTCTCTTTTATTTTTAATCCATCTGGCTAGTGGTCTATTTTGTTGATCTTTTCAAAAAACCAGCTCTTGGATTTATTGATTTTTTTGAAGGGTTTTTCGTGTCTCAATCTCCTTCAGTTCAGCTCTGATCTTAGTTATTTCTTGTCTTCTGCTGGGTTTTGAGTTTTTTTGATCTTGCTCCTCTAGCTCTTTTAATTTTGATGATAGGGTGTCAATTTTGGATCTCTCCATTCTCCTCATATGGGCACTTATTGCTATATATTTTCCTCTAGAGACTGCTTTAAATGTGTCCCAGAGGTTCTGGCATGTTGTGTCTTCGTTCTCATTGGTTTCAAAGAACTTCTTTATTTCTGTCTTCATTTCATCGTTTACCCAGTCAACACTCAAGAGCCAGTTGTTCAGTTTCCATGAAGCTGTGTGGTTCTGGGTTGGTTTCTGTATTCTGAGTTCTAACTTGATTGTACTATGGTCTGAGAGGCTGTTTGTTATGATTTCAGTTGTTTTGCATTTGTTGAGCAGTGCTTTACTTCCAATTATGTGGTCAGTTTTAGAGTAGGTGTGATGTGGTGCTGAGAAGAATGTGTATTCTGTGGATTTGGGGTGGAGAGTTCTGTAAATGTCTATCAGGTTTGCTTGCTCCAGGTCTGAGTTCAAGCCCTGGATATCCTTGTTGATTTTCTGTCTGGTTGATCTGTCTAATATTGACAGTGGAGTGTTAAAGTCTCCCACTATTATTGTGTGGGAGTCTAAGTCTCTTTGTAAGTCATTAAGAACTTGCCTTATGTATCTGGGTGCTCCTGCATTGGGTCCATATATGTTCAGGATCGTTAGCTCTTCTTGTTGTATCGATCCTTTTACCATTATGTAATGGCCTTCTTTGTCTCTCTTGATCTTTGTTGCTTTAAAGTCTATCTTATCAGAGATGAGAATTGCAACTCCTGCTTTTTTTTGCTCTCCATTTGCTTGGTAAATCTTCCTCCATCCCTTTATTTTGAGCCTTTGTGTATCCTTGCATGTGAGATGGGTTTCCTGGGTACAGCACACTGAAGGGTTTTGGATTTTTATCCAATTTGCCAGTCTGTGTCTTTTGATGGTGCATTTAGTCCATTTACATTTAGGGTTAATAATGTTATGTGTGAATTTGATACTGCCATTTTGATGCTAAGTGGCTGTTTTGCCTGTTAGTTGTTGTAGATTCTTCATTATGTTGATGTTCTTTAGCATTTAGTGTGATTTTGGAATGGCTGGTACTGGTTGTTCCTTTCTATGTGTAGTGCCTCTTTTAGGAGCTCTTGTAAAGCAGGCCTGGTGGTGACAAAATCTCTGAGTACTTGCTTGTTCGCAAAGGATTTTATTTTTCCTTCACTTCTGAAGCTCAGTTTGGCTGGATATGAAATTCTGGGTTGAAAGTTCCTTTCTTTAAGAATGTTGAATATTGGCCCCCACTCTCTTCTGGATTGTAGTGTTTCTGCCGAGAGATCTGCTGTGAGTCTGATGGGCTTCCCTTTGTGGGTGACCCGACCTTTCTCTCTGGCTGCCCTTAGTATTTTCTCCTTTATTTCAACCTTGTTGAATCTGACGATTATGTGCCTTGGGGTTGCTCTTCTTGCGGAATATCTTTGTGGTGTTCTCTGTATTTCCTGCATTTGAGTGTTGGCCTGTCTTGCTAGGTGGGGGAAATTTTCCTGGATGATGTCCTGAAGAGTATTTTCCAGCTGGGATTCATTCTCTTCGTCCCCTTCTGGTACACCTATCAAACGTAGGTTAGGTCTTTTCACATAGTCCCACATTTCTTGGAGGCTTTGTTCATTCCTTTTTGCGCTTTTTTCTCTAATCTTGGTTTCTCGTTTTATTTCATTGAGTTGGTCTTCGACTTCAGATATTCTTTCTTCTGCTTGGTCAATTCGGCTATTGAAACTTGTGCATGCTTCGCGAACTTCTCGTATTGTGTTTTTCAGCTCCTTTAATTCATTCATATTCCTCTCTAAGTTATCCATTCTTGTTATCATTTCCTCATATCTTTTTTCAAGTTCCTTAGTTTCTTTGCATTGATTTAATACATGTTCTTTTAGCTCACAAAAGTTTCTCATTATCCACCTTCTGAAGTCTAATTCCGTCATTTCGTCACAGTCATTCTCCTTCCAGCTTTGTTCCCTTGCTGGTGAGGAGTTTTGGTCCTTTCTAGGAGGCGAGGTGGTCTGGTTTCGGGTGTTTTCCTCCTTTTTTCGCTGGTTTCTTCCCATCTTTGTGGATTTATCTGCTTGTCGTCTGCGTAGTTGCTGACTTTTTGACTGGGTCTCTGAGTGGACACCCAGATTGTTGATGATGAAGTATTTCTGTTACCTGGTTTTCCTTCTACCAGTCTAGCTCCTTCGCTGTACGACTGCTGAGGTCCACTCCTGGCCCTGCTTGTCTGGGGTGCACCTCTAGCAGCTGTGGCACAGCGAGGGATGCTACCAGTTTCTTTTTCTGCTATCTTTGGCCCAGGATGATGCCTGCCAAATGTCAGTCTTTTGGCTATAGAGGGGTCAGGGAGCTGCTTGAGGAGACAGTCTGTACTTTATAGGCGCTCATTTGCTGAGCTGTGAGCTCTGTTGTTCATTCAGGGCTGTTAGGCTGCTATGTTTGATTCTGCTGCAACAGAGCTCATTAAAAAAACCCTTTTTTTCTCAAATGCTCTGTGTTGGGGGGTTCGGGCTTTATATTTGGATGTCCATTGAGGTGTCCTGCCCAGCTAGGAGGCAGACTAGCCACTGTTTGCCTGCTGAGGCTCCACCCTGCTGTTGTGAGGTTCGCCCTATTGCTGCAGGCTCTGCTGTTCTGCTGTGGTCTCCGCCACACCCTGCGGCAGAGTCTCTCTGTTGTAGCGGGTTGCCTCGGCAATGGCAGGCTGCGTCAGCAGTGGGCGTGTATCTCAGTTGGGGTGGGTTGCCTCGGTAATGGTGGACGCCCCTCCCCCACAGAGCATCTCGGACCATCTGCTCAGGATTGTTTGAAATCGCGGTTTTGTTCATCCCACTGGGCTATCCCAAACGCTCTGTCCCTGCAATCCCCTGGGCTGGCCCACTGTCCAAGTCTCGTTCAGTCTCAAGTCCAGCCCTCTCAAGTCTCAGGTTGCCGGTTCAACAGGGCACCTGGACAAGCGCGTCCTGTGGGGAGTGCTGGGTAGGGCCAGCCGCTGCCACCCCGGCTGCCGGCTTCGCCAGGCAGAGGTGTCAATTTTTTTTTTTTTTAGGGTTTTTGTGTCTCTGCCTCCTTCAGTTCTGCTCTGATCTTCTTTATTTCTTGTCTTCTGCTGGCTTTTGAATTTGTTTGTTCTTCCTTCTCTAGTTCTTTTAATTGTGATGCTAGGGTGTTGATATTAGATCTTTCCTGCTTTCTCTTGTGGGCATTTACTGCTATAAATTTTCCTCTACACACTGCTTTAAATGTGTCCCAGAGATTCTGGAACGTTGTGTCTTTGTTATCGTTGGTTTCAAAGAGCATCTTTATTTCTGCCTTAATTTCATTATTAACCAAGTAATATGCACCCAATACAGGAGAACCCAGATTCATAAAGCAACTTCTGCTTTTTTTTTTTTTTGCTTTCCATTTGCTTGGTAAATATCCTTCCATCCCTTTATTTTGAGCCTGTGTTTGTCTTTGCATGTGAGATGGGTCTCCTGAATACAGCACATTGATGGGTCTTGACTCTTTATCCAATTTGCCAGTCTGTGTCTTTTAATTGTAGTTTTTAGCTCATTTACATTTAAGGTTAATATTGTTCTGTGTGAATTTGATCCTGTCATTATGATGGTAGCTGGTTATTTTGGCCGTTAACTGATGCAGTTTCTTCCTGGCATTGATGGTCTCTACACTTTGGTATGTTTTTGCAGTGGCTGGTACCAGTTGTTTCTTTCCATGTTTAGTGCCTCCTTTAGGAGCTCTTGTAAGGCAGGCCTGGTGGTGAGAAAATCTCTCAGCATTTGCTTGTCTGTAAAGGATTTTATTTCTCCTTTGCTTATGAAGCTTAGTTTGGGTGGGTATGAAATTCTGGGTTGAAAATTCTTTAAGAATGTTGAATATTGGCCCCCACTCTTTTCTGACTTTTGTAGGGTTTCCACAGAGAGATTTGCTGTTAGTCTGGTGGGCTTCCCTTTGTGGGTAATCTGACCTTTCTCCCTGGCTGCCCTTAACATTTTTCCTTTATTACAACCTAAGTGAATCTGATGATTATGTGTCTTGGGGTTGCTCTTTTTGAGTAGTATCTTTGTGGTATCCTCTGAATTTCCTGAATTTGAATGTTGGTCTGCCTTGCTTGGTTGGGGAAGTTCTCCTGAATAATATCCTGAAGAGTATTTTCCAACTTGGCTCCATTCTCCCCGTCACTTTCAGGTACACTGATCAAAGGTAGATTTGGTCCTTTCACATAGTTCCATTTTTCTTGGAGGCTTTGCTTGTTTCTTTTAACTCTTTTTTTCTGTCATCTTGTATTCTCACTTTATTTCATTGAGTTGATCTTCAGTCTCTGATATCCTTTCTTCCACTTGATTGATTCAGCTGTTGATACCTGTATATGCTTCACGAAGTTCTCGTGCTATTTTTCAGCTCCATCAGGTCATTTATGTTCTACCCTAAACTGGTTGTTCTAGTTAGCAATTCCTTTAATCTTTTTAGCTTCCTTGCATTGGGTAAGAGTATGCTCCTGTAGCTTACAGGAGTTTGTTATTACCCACCTGCCGAAGTCTACTTCTGTCAATTCGTCAGACCCATTCTCTGTTCAGTTTTGCTCCTTTGCTGGCAAGGAGTTGTGATCCTTCGGAGGAGAAGAAGCATTCTGGTTGTTGGAATTTTCAGCCTTTTTGCACTGGTTTCTCCCCATCTTCATGGATTTATCTGCTTTTGGTCTTTGATATTGGTGATCTTTGGATGGGGTCTCTGAGTGGACCTTCTTTTTGCAGATGTTGATGCTATTCCTTTCTGTTTGTTAATTTTCCTTCTAACAGTCTGGCCCCTCTGCTGCAGGTCTGCTGGAGTTTGCTGGAGGTCCACTCCAGACCCTGTTTTCCTGGGTATCACCAGCGGAGGCTGCAGAACAGCAAAGATTGCTACCTGTTCCTTTGGAAGCTTCGTCCCAGAGGGGTACCTGCCAGATGCTAGCCAGAGCTCTCCTGTATGAGGTGTCTGTTAGCCCCTACTGGTCGGTGTCTCCCAGTCAGGGACCCACTTGAGGAGGCAGTCTGTCTCTTATCAGAGCTTGAATGCTGTGCTGGGAGAGCTTACATCTGCTGAAGCTATGCTCACAGTTACCCCTTCCCCCAGGTGCTCTGTCCCAGGGAGATGAGGGTTTTATCAGTAAGTCCCTGACTGGGGCTGCTGCCTTTTTTTCCAGAGATGCCATGCTTACGGAGGAGGAATCTAGACAGGCAGTTTGGCTGCAGAGGTCTTGCTGAGCTGCAGTGGGCTCTGCCCAGTTCAAACTTCCCTGCAGATTTGTTTACACTGTGAGGGGAAAACCACCTACTCAAGCCTCAACAGTGGTGGACGCCCCTCACCCCACCAAGCTCAAGCTTCCTAAGTCGACCTCAGACTGCTGTGCTAGCAGCAGGAATTTCAAGCCAGTGGATCTTAGTTTGCTGGGTTCCGTGGAAGTGGGACCCACCAAGCCAGACCACTTGTCCCCTTGGCTTCAGTCCCCCTTCCAGGGAAGTGAAGGGTTCTATCTCGCTGGTTTTCCAGGTACCACTGGGGTATGAAAAAAAACTCCTGCCCCTAGCTCAGTGTCTGCCCAATGCCCAAATTGCTGCCCAGTTTTGACTGAAACCCAGGGCCTTGGTGGCGTGGACACCAGAGGGCATCTTCTGGTCTGCTGGTTGCGAAGACTGGGAAAAGCATGGTATCTGCGCTGGAATGCAACGTCCTTCCTGGTACAGTCTCTCATGGCTTCCTGACCCCAAATTTTCTCCTGCAGCTTCCTCACCTCTCACATTTAGATGCCACTCTGGGGTTATTAATTGGCCTAATTTCAATACTGTTGTGTGTCAGGGAATAGGGAGGCCAGAAAAGAGGGAGATAGACAAGGGAATGGCTGATCAGTGGAGCAGTTGGAAGACACGTATTTGTCAATTATGTTTACCCCAGGTGTTGAAGGGGCCATGTGGTAGGGGTGTTTCTCCTGGCTCAGGGTGAAAGTCTAGGCTCCCCATATGGCCTCCACTGACACTATGGGGGTGGACCTCCTTACCATCCTGCAGGGATAGAAGTCCCACACTCCCTACTGGGCTAACTGACACAGCTCCAGCAGGAGATGGGGAGGCCTGATTACAACAGGCAAAGGAAAAGGTCTAGGCTCCCCACTTGGCCTTTGCTGATGAGGCTGTGGGGTTTCGGCCATGGGTTTTTCCATGGTGTTTGCATAAAGTAGGGCAGTTACTGTCTGAGATCCCTCCATCTTTATAGGTTGCCCTGTCCTGATCCTTTGACACCTGGCTTTGCTTAGCTGTCGGCTCCTATTGGTGTTTCTGGGGTGCCAATTTCTCCAGAGCCCAATCTGAGCTATATGAGGCAAAAGAAAACCCAGGTAAGTCAATTCTGTGTTATTCCTTGGGTACTGAGGTTCCTAGACAGTCTTCTCATCTTTCATAGGAGTCTCATGTTTGTTTTACATAAGTCCAGGCTGCACTTAGTGGGAGGAATAAGGATAAGTGTGTCTACTCCCCTTGTCTCTTCAACTTTGTTTTGAATAGTGAATTTTCTAAAAGTGTCCTAGAAAGTCAACATATGGCTGGGTGCAGTGTCTCACGCCTGTAATCCCAGCACTTTGGGAGGCCAAGGTGGGTGGATCGCTTGAGGCCAGGGGTTCGAGACCAGCCTAAGCAACATGGTGAAACCCTGTCTGAAAAAACAAAGCCCGAAATATTGCTACTCATTAACAATGCACCTGGTCACCCAAGAACTCTGATGGAGATGTACAAGATGAATATTGTTTCATGCCTGCTAATACAGTATCTATACTGCTGCCCATGGATCAAAGTGTACTTTTGACTTTTAAGACTTATTATTTAAGAAATACATTTTATGATTCTTCTGATGGTTCTGGACAAAGTCAGTTGAAAACCTTTTGGAAAGGATTCACCATTTTAGATGCCATTAAGAGCATTCAATTCATGGGAGGAGATCAAAATATCAACATTAACAGGAGCTTGGAAGAAATAAGAGGGTTTCAAGACTTCAGAGGAGGAAGGAACTGCAGATAGGGTGAAAATAGCAAGAGAATTAGAAGTGGAGGAGTCTGGAGATGTGACTGAATTGCTGTAATCTCAGGATCAAACTTGTGTGGATGAACAGTTGCTTCTCATGGATGAAAAAAGAAAGTGATTTATTGAGATGGAATCTACTCCTGGTGAAGATGCTGTGAACATTGTTGAAATGACAACAAAAGATTTAGAATATTGCATAAACTTACCATTGGCAGGGTTCGAGAGGATTGACTCCTAATTTGGAAAAGTTCTACTGTGGGTAAATGCTATCAAACCGCATCATATTCTACAGAGGAATCTTTCATGAAAGAAAAGAGTTAATCAGTGCAGCAAACTCCACTGTCTTATTTTAAGAAATTTTAAGAAATTGCCACAGTCATCCCAGGCTTCAGCAACCACCACCCTGATCCGTCTGCAGCTATCAACATTTAGGCGATACTGTCCACCGGCAAAAAGATTATCTCAATGAATGGTTGTTAGAAGTTCTTAGCAGTAAGGTATTTAAAAAATATCATTTACTACCCTCCTCTGACATGTAAAATATTTTAAAATTAATATGTGTACATTATTTTTAGGCATAACACTATTGCTCACTTAACCTATAGTATAAACCATTTAATATGCACTGAAAGAGCAAAAAATTCATGTGACTTGCTTTCTTGTGGTATTTGGTTTATTGCAGTGGTCTGGAACTGAACTCATAATATTTCTGAGGTATGCCTGTATTCAAAAAGCTGAGTGAAACCCCAATAAATCCATGATAGGACAGACTTCTGAAAACTAAAGACAGAAAAAAGCTTGAAAGCATCAAGAAAGAAATGACATCTTACCTATAGGGAAAAGTAACGCAAACGATGACAGATTTCTTTTTGGAAACCATGGAGGCAAGAAGGAAGTGAGACCAATTATTTTAGAGTGCTAAAAGAACTGTCAACTGGTGGCTGGGCACAGTGGTGCACACCTGTAATCCTAGCACTTTCGGAGGCCAAGGTGAGTGGATCACTTCAATTCAGGAGTTTGAGATCAGCTTGGCTAACATGGCAAAATTGTGTCTCTACTAAAAATTAAAAAAATCAGCTAGGCATGGTGGCCTGTGCCTGTAATCTCAGCTACTTTGGAGGCTAAGGCATGAGAATCGCTTGAACGTGGGAGGTGGAGGTTGCAGTGAGCGAAAATCCTACCACTGCACTCCAGCCTGGGCAACAGAGACTGCCTCAAAACAAACAAACAAAACTGTCAACTCCAAATTCTGTATCTGGTGAAATGTTCCTTCAGGAATGAAGGGGTAATACATTCTTGGATGATGGAAAACTAATGTAATTTGTTGAATGGGTCTACCTTGTAGGCCTTGAATAAACCTACCCTAAAGGAAGGTCTTGAACCAGAAATGTTTTAAAAAAAAAAAGTCTTGGAATGTCAGGAAGAATGACAGAAACAGCAAAAAATGCGCAAATACAATAGACTTTTTCCTTCTTGTGTTTTCTAAATTATTTGGTAGTGAAAGCCAAATTGTCTCATGTGGATCTCAATGTACATAGTAGATATATTTAAGACAATTATAAATAGAGTGGGGAGGGGACGAACAAGAGAGTTAAGTTTTCTACATTTCACCCAGATTGGTAAAATGTTGACATCAACACATCTTTACATGGCAGTGAAGCACTTCTGTATCTCAAGTGTCTTGGTAGGGTTACAGGAAGATAAGATGGCATAAAATGATATATGCTGTGCAAAAATCAATTTCCTTTAGTTATGTAAGATGTATCTGTAAGGCCAGTTGCCTTGCCAGGAGCTCAGACACGCCCATCCTTCTCCATGCCTGAAAACTACGTCACCAGGATCTGCACTCAACACATGCTCACCTCTGCATTCCGCACCAGAATCTGCACTCAACACTAAACTCTGCACTTGGCACCTAGCCTGCCGTTGGAAACCACCAAAATTTAAAAGAAGCCCTGCCAAAAACTGCCCAATAGCACATTGCCCGTCCAGCCCTGCTCACCAGAAATACTGCCTACCTACCAATAGCAGCTCGCCCCATCCACGTCCTGTTTCTCCACAGCCAATCAAATGCCTTCACTCTTTATAAAACCCCATGCCAGAGAGAAGTCAGGCGTGACTTCTCTGGCTCCTTTCCCTGGGACCACAGAACCTCGCCGGGAGTTAAATTGGCATTTAATTGTTTTTATACTGGCCTCAGTTTCCTCATTTTAAACTCGGCAATAACCCTTACAAGTGGTGCCGAAACCCAGGAGGAGTTGTAAGGCCCCTCCTGGAGGAAACTGACTCCTTCATCTGAAGCCGGACCAGGGAACTGCTCCACCACAAGGTAAGACTTCTGTTACCCACAGCTGCTTCTGCTGCTTGCCTCATGGACTCCCTGCTCATAATCGTGGTCGTGTCAGGGACTCCTTCCTGCTCCCCGCCATGGGCCCAGGGTCCTGGCCTTATCTCGAGGACCTGAGCATAGAGGAGAACTCCCTACACTCTTGTCTTCTCCCCATGAGGAGTTTCTCAGGGTCAGGATTCTGAGGGAGACGTCCCCACCTTCCTGAACCCTCTCATGTCCTCCAGTGTTCGGTAGCACGGCCTGGGACGCTTAGCCACTCTTCCGACCATCTCCGCAGCAGCAGCTGAGGTTTGGGTATTCAGAAGCCCCATTTGCAGACCAAGGCCCTGCCTAACAGCAGGACCATATCGCCGGTTTATGGTATTAAAACGTCTATCTCAAATCGGCCCTTTGGCATATAAACTCTCCTCCTAATCCTGAGTGAGTGAGTTTATGTGTAGTCCCACAGCCTAACAGCTACAGGGCTTGTGTGGGCCTCAACCCGTGGTTCCACAGGGACGTCATAAGGCATAACAGTGATTCACCTCAGGACTGAAAGTTCTGAGGTGACCAGGCCTGGGGGTTATACGGGTACACCTTAGCCAAGATGCCCTGAAACATCCCTTTAGGGACGTGGCCGGGAAGGCATCAGAGTGGTCTCCCATCTGGGGGTACCCACCCTTTGTCCATCAATCCTATATGTGGTTCTGTCTCAGGTAGCCCTAGCCCTGTCTCT
Source organism: Callithrix jacchus (assembly GCF_049354715.1). Taxonomy (NCBI): domain Eukaryota; kingdom Metazoa; phylum Chordata; class Mammalia; order Primates; family Cebidae; genus Callithrix; species Callithrix jacchus. The sequence goes on along the minus strand of NC_133512.1, from coordinate 11,831,317 downwards.
CTTTATTTTCTTTCTTGTCATAATCGTTGCAGCCTCTAAGTTCTCTCAGCCACCCCCCACCCCAGGAAAGGAGTACTTCTGCCCGTGTTAAGTATAATACCTTTCCATATTCCTTTCTTACCCCTAACTACCCCACAAGAAAGTGAACCATGAGCAATCAAGTCCCTCCCAGACCCTAGATCGCCATTAGGATGCCTAGTCCAAAATCTACCCAAACTGGGTCTTTCCATTAAAAAGAAAAGGCTGCTTTTCCTCTCTACCATGGCCTGGCCACAGTACTCTCTGGACAACCAGTCTAAGTGGCCTCCAGAGGGCACACTTGACTTCAGTGTCCTGACAGATTTAGATAACTTTTGCCAAAGAACAGCAAATGGTCGGAGGTCCCCTATGTCCAGGCCTTTTGGTATCTGCGCTCCCAACCCACCCTCTGTTCCTCTTGTTCCTCTGCCCAGGTCCTGTTAGCCAAAACCCCGCCTTTGCCCTCAGCCCCACCCAGCTCCGCATTCTCAGAAAACTCGGAAGACCTGTCCTGCCCCACCTGCTTTACCAACCCCGCTCCTCATGCAAGGCCTCAACTCCCTCCTCCCTCTTCTCCTTCTCCTCCTCCCCAAAGCCCTAATATGACTTCCCTTGTCAGTGCTCACACCCGCTCTCACGACCCCCCCACTCCTCTGCCCTTTGCATGAGGTAGCTGGGGCAGAAGGCGTTGTCCAAGTACACGTTCCCTTCTCTCTGTCAGCCATTGAAAAATGCCTAGGGTCATTCTCTACCAATCTTACTGCTTATACTAAAGAATTTCGTTACCTCGCCCAGGTGTATGACCTCACCTGACATGACACCTATGTGATCCTGTCCTCCACTCTTACTCCAGATGAGCGTGACCGCATTCTTTCAGCGGCCCAAGCACACGCAGATCAGGTACATCTCACAATCAATCAAATGCCAGTAGGCGCAGCAGTGGTCCCTGAGGCCAACCCTAATTGGGACTATCAAACTGGCCAAGATGGCCACAGCCACCGAGACCAAGTGCCTCCTAGCGGGCATGCAAAGCGCAGCTCAAAAGATAATTATGACAAGTTAAGGGAACTAACTCAGGGTCCTGATGAAAACCCAGCTGCCTTCCTAGACTGATTAATACTATGATCCTCCATACCCGGCTGGATCCGGCCTCCTTAGCAGGGGCTACAGTCCTAGCCACCCACTTCATCTTCCAGTCGGCAGCTGATATAAGGAGGAAACTTTAAAAAGCTGAGGAGGGCCCCCAAACTCCCATATGGGACCTGGTGAACATGGCATTTAAAGTTTTCAATGGCCGAGAGGAAAAGGCTGAGGCCACCTGCCAGGTCCATTTACAGCAAAAAGCCTCCAAACCCAAGCTTTTGTAGCAGCCCTGAGGCCAGCAGCCCACCGAACATCCGGTGGAGGTGATCCATCGAAACCCTCCCAAAATTCTTCAAAGGCCCCACCTGGGCCCTGTTTCAAATGTGGCCAGGAGGGACACTGGGCACAGTAGTGCCCCTGTCGTTGTCCACCTCCTAGACCCTGCCCAAGCTGCAAACAGACTGGACACTGAAAGGTTGACTGCCTGTCTTGGTCTGCAGGAAGCAATCCCTTCACTTGAACTTCTCGGCCTTCTGGACGACTGACAGCCCGGACTCGAGGACCCCCATCACCCTTGCCGAGCCCAGGGTAATGCTGCAGGTAGCGGGTAAGTCCATTTCCTTTTTAGTGGATACAGGGGCTACCTATTCTCTACTGCCTTCCTACTCAGGACCTAACATACCTTCCCAGGTTTCAGTCATGGGGATTGATGGAAAGCTCTCCTGTCCTAACCAAACTCATCCCTTAGCCTGTGTCCTTGAGGGAAACCCCTTCTCCCACTCCTTTCTAATCATACCCTCATGCCCAGTCCCCTTTTTAGGAGGAGATATTCTCCAGACTGTAGGGGCCACCCTCCAGGTCACTGGCTCCCCACATTCAAGCCCATCCTTTGCCCACCTCCTGTTTTCCTAACCAGTATCACGCCCTGTCTTGACCCCTCGCCTCAACCCCCTATCCCTCCTAATGAAGTTAATCCCTTGGTATGGGATACCTCCAAGCCTGTTGTGGCCAGACATCACATACCAGTTAAAATACTTCTCAAAAACCCTACCCACTTACCTTCACGTCCTCAGTTTCCCATCTCAAAAACCCACCACCAGGGCCTAAAGCCTATCATCACCTGACCTCTGGCCCAGGGACTCCCTATCTTACTGGTTCAAAAGTCGACTGGTGACTACTGCCTAGTTCAGGACCTGCACCTCATCAACGAGGTGGTGGTACCCCTCCACCTGGTGGTCCCCAACCCATACACCTTATCCAACATTCCCTCCACTACCTCTCATTTTATGGTTCTTGACCTCAAGGACGCCTTCTTTACTATTCCCTTTCACCCAGAGTCTTACTTACTCTTTGCCTTCACCTGGACCGATCCTGACACCAACCTGTCACAGCAGCTCGCCTGGACGGTCCTGCCCCAGTGATTGAGACAGCCCCGATATTTTTGGACAAGCCTTAGCAGCTGACCTTAGTTCCTGCTCCCTCCCCAGTATGTGGATGACCTATTACTTTGTAGCCCCTTCCTCTCCTTGTCTCAACAGCACACTACCACTCTCCTTAACTTTCTTGGATCCCAGGGGTACCAGGTATCTTACTCTAAAGCACAGTTGTCAGTCACCTCAGTAGTCTACTTAGGCATTTGCCTCACCCCCAAAACTTAAAGCCTAACAGCCAACCGCCAGCAGGCAGTTCTTTCACTGCAGCCCCCAGAGACTGCAGCCCAGATTCTCTCCTTCTTAGGATTTGTAGGATTCTTCCGTCACTGGGTACCTAAATTTGCCACTCTAGCTAAACCTCTGTAATGTGGTGGCTAAGGACACACCCACGGGACCCCTCTCTCATCCTGGAGTTGTAAAACAAGCTTTCAAAACTCTACAAATTGCTCTGTCCATGGCACCTCCACTTCAACTGCCAGACCTTATCCATCCCTTCTACTTGTTTACTGACGAGAAACAAGGTGTTGCAGTTGGAGTCCTAACCCAACCCCTAGGTCCTGTGTATCGTCCTGTAGCATATTTATCAAAACAACTTGATCCCACAGTCAGGGGATGGCAGCCTTGCCTGTGGGCCCTGGGAGTGGCAACAGAACTTACCAAAGAATCCCTAAAACTTACCTTGGGCCAGCCCATCTTGGTGTTCTCTCATCAGCTAACTGACCTTCTCTCTCACAAATCCCTCACTCACCTAGGACCCTCTCGCCTACAGGAGTTTCTTCTACTCTTTATTGAAAATCCTTCAGTCAGCCTTCATCCCACTTCTTCACTCAACCCATCTACTTTGCTTCCCCTTCCATCCCATTCCCCCTCCCCAGCCCATTCCTGCCCTGAACTAATAGATGCATTTGCTAAACCTCGGGAGGGCCTGTCTGACCTTCCCCTATCTAACCCAGGCTTTACCTTTTATGTAGATGGGAGTTCAATAGTGACAGCCGAGGGGCGGCAAAAAGCAGCCTATGCAGTAGTCACTGACTCAGCCACCCTTGAGGCATGTCGCCTCCCCGATGGAACCACCTCACAAAAAGCAGAGCTCATTGCCCTGACCCGGGCTCTCACCCTAGCACGGGTAAAGCGGGCAAATATCCATACCGATTCAAAGTATGCTTTCCTTATTACCCACTGTCATTCTGCCCTCTGGAAAGAGCGGGGATTACTTACCACCAAGGGGTTCCCCATAATCAATGATACCCAAATCTCTAATCTCCTACAGGCCCTGTCACTGCCCAAAGAAGTTTCTGTCATTCACTGCCGAGGGTACCAAGCCCAGCAGGATGCTGTTTCCCAGGGCAATGCAAGGGCAGACGCAGCAGCAAAATCCTTAACTAATACCAGGCCAGCCCCCACTCCAGTCCTTTTCCTCACCACAGCCATGCCGCCAATTTACTTGCCATCAGAGAAACAGGCCCTCATATTAAAAGGGGGGACCAAGTCTGGTCAGGGCTGGATCTTCCTAGACAACAAAATCGCCCTTCTCCAGGAACAGGTCCCAAAGGTCATTGCTGAAATCCACGAATCCTTACATATAGGGCCCAAAGCATTGCACCACTTCGTGCAGCCCCTCTTTTTCTCACCAGGTCTGCAACAGACAATTGAGCAAGTACACAAGGCATGCGTTACCTGCTCTAAGGTCTCGTCTCAGGGAGGCTTAAGGCCACAGTTTCCTACCTACCAAATGCGTGGCCACCTGCCAGCCCAAGACTGGCAGATTGATTTTACCCATATGCCCACTCAAAAATCTCTGCTACTTTCTAACCTTTGTAGATACCTTTTCTGGATGGATTGAAGCCTTTCCCATCTCCCGGGAAACTGCAGACATGGTGGCCTCCCTCTTAATTCAGGAAATCATCCCTCGTTTCGGCTTACCAGGAAATATCCAGTCAGACAACAGTCCAGCGTTTACAGCTTAGGTGGTCCAGCTGGTCACCAAGTCTCTCAACATCTGGAAACTACACATCCCCTACCACCCTCAGTCGTCGGGTAAAGTTGAACGGGCTCACAGCATCCTCAAAGACCATTTGGCCAAACTTACCATTGAGGTAAAACTCTCCTGGCCCACACTCCTGCCTCTTGCTGTAACCTGGGTCCAGGTTACCCCACGGGGGCCTTTGGGCCTCAGCCCCTTTGAATTGTTGTACAGCTGGCCCTTCCTGGTCTCCCATAATCTCCTGGTACAGCCACCTCCCCTAGCCTCCTACCTCCCCTATTTCTCTCTCCTCCACCACTTACTCAGGGAGCACGCAGACCTCACCCTCCCAGTTGTTCCAGGACCAGAGGACTTCCACCCAGTGATGCCTCTCCAACCAGGCAACAGCGTTCTCTTCCGAGAACTCAAACCAGGATCCTTGCAACCCAGGTGGTCAGGACCTCACATTGTTATCCTAACCACCCCCACAGCAGCCATACTCCTAGGCCACACTCTGTGGTACCATGTGTCCCACCTCAAACTGGCCCCCCAAAATAATCAGTGGAAATCTGAACCCTTGGGCCCCACTTGCCTCCGCCTCACCCGTAACCCCTACCCATCAACTCCTAACCCTTCAAATTCTCCTCCTAAGAATCCTTCTGGGGTCCCCTCTTAAAGCCAACTCCTACTCTATCTGGCAGTTCTACCTTCAGGAGTCCTGGATGGAAGACCCCACTACTAAAACCCAATACCTTGCCCAAGCAGATTGCCAGCCCGCAGGCTGCCAATCAGCCATAAAATTTGAATTCCCAAAATCCAAGGCCAATACTATCATAAACTCCTGGAATAACTTTGGCCTCTGCTTTCTAAATGACCAAACCAAAGACTCCTGTCATTTGTGGAACGATACCTATGGTGGATGCCCGTATGCTTCTTGTGTTATACACACAAGCTTCAGAACAGACACCACCCCAAAAAGTAGAATGCTCTTTGCCAATGACCAAGGTAAAGTGTCCCTTATCCACGATCCCTGGGAAGCCTGCTGGGAAAAGGGTACTGCAGGTAAAATATACACCAGGTTTACAGACAGCCACCCCAGCGGTACGTGGCTAATATTTTGGTCCTAAACCCGCATTGTGCCGGTGGAAATAGACTGACTTAAGTTGTTAAGCAACACCATCCTGCAGAATGAGGCCACCTTAACTAATCAACTCAAGCCCTCGAGCAACACTCCCCAGCCTTTCTCTTGGTTAACGCTAGTACAGCAAGGTGTTAACATGTTGAGCTTAACCGAAGCCAAAAACTTCACTAATTGCTTTTTATGTGCCTCCCTTAACAAACCCCCCTTAGCAGCAGTTCCCCTCCGGACCGGGTTCGGCCAGTCACAATCACCCAGGGGGCCTGATACCACCTTCACAGGTATCCCCTTGTTCAAAGTACATTCTCAAAATCTCTCTCTGCTGTGGGACAGCCAGCAGCCCCAGCCTCAGGTGCAATACCATGGTAGAAGTAAAATCCTCCCTTTACCTGCCTCCAGGAGGATTATTTTGGTGTAATGGAACCCTAACCAAAGTTATTGATGCCTCCCTCTTCCCCTGTATGCCAGTCACACTAGTCCCGCAGTTAGAAGTGTACGGACAAGCCGAGTTCCTATCCCTCATCGTGCCGTCCCCTAATCACCAGGCCAAAAAGTTGGCCTCTCTTTAGCATCCTCTCTAGCAGCAGCTGGAATAGGGAGCGGCGCCATGGGCTACAGTGTCACTTCAGCCACTCAACTGGAAGACAAGCTCCGTGTGGCTACTGAAGCATCAGCCACCTCTTTAGCCTCCCTCCAGCGACAAATCACGTCGCTGGCTCAGGTAACTCTCCAAAACTGACGGGCCCCAGACCTACTGATGGCAGAAAAAGGAGGTACCTGTCTGTTTCTTCGGGAGCAGTGCTGCTATTACATCAATGAAACAGGCCTTGTAGAAGAAAATGTCAACATTCTGTATTGCCTCCAAGAGAACCTCTGCAGGAAGCAGAGCGTACCAGCCTTGTCTCTCAACTGGTAGCAATCCCCCATGTTTACCTGGCTAGCTCCCATTATCACCCCCATTATCCTTGTGTGCCTTCTAATGCTAGCCCCTTTTTTCCTCAGGTTTTTACAGGCACGCATGAGGGAAATCTCCAGGATGGCCATAAACCAAATGCTACTTCACCCCTACTTCCAACTCCCAACTGAGGCACTAGCCAACTGACCCCCCTCCGCCCCTATTCAGCAGGAAGTAGCCAGAAAGAAGAGGCGTCCTATAGTATCAAAAGGGTAAGAATGTAAGGCTGGTTGCCGTGCCGGGAGCTTAGACATGCCCATCCCTCTCCACGCCTGAAAACTACATTACCAGAATCTGCACTCAGCACACGCCCACCTCTGCACTCAGCACCTAGCCCACTGTTGGAAAACTCCGCCAAAATTTCAAAGAAGCCCCGCCAAAACCTGCCCAATAGCACATTGCCCCATCCAGCCTGCTCACTGGAAAGCCTGCCTACCTACCAATAGCAGCCCACCCCGTCCATGTCCTGTGTCTCCACAGCCAATCAAATGCCTTCACTCCCTATAAAACCCCACACCTGAGAAAAGTCAGGTGAGACTTCTCTGGCCCCTTTCCCCAGGACCACAGTATAAGAACTCTTGCCTGGGAGTTAAATAAATTGGCATTTAATTGTTCTTATACTGGCCTCAGTTTCCTCATTTTAAACTCAGCAATAACCCTTACGGTATCTGTACTGTCTTTTCAACTTCCTGTAAGTCTTTAATTGTTGCAAAATCAAAAGCTTTAAAAAAGTATAGTATAACAGTGTTGAATATGCTGCTTTAAAAGGGACACGCGGTTATAGTGGCTTAGATAAAAAAGGGAGGACAAGGATGAGGTGACAATCCTTCTCCCTGAATAATTCCAGCTGAAAATTAAACATATCTCTTCCCAAATATTTTCATTTATCTTCTAGGTATATTTATCTCTTACAATTTATTAGAAAGCTAGTTAATAATAGAGATAACTAAAGAGATAACTAATTTTTATGCAAACCCATCACAGTGTATTGAAACTGATACTTTTGTGCTGCTAACATTTAGTGAAAATAGTTTTAGTAAATAAAATCTCCACTTATTTCAGTGAAAATGGCGAGAAAAATGTAATCAAGTCATAAGATTATCCTGCTACGTGAAATAAGCTGCTCCCCAAAGGACTGTGTCAAGATGGGTTTCAAATAGAAAATATCTCCTATTTTAGATATATTTAGATTATAATTACCTGGGAGTTGGCAAACTTTCTCTTTTCTGTAAAGTGCCAGCTGCTAAATACCTTAGGCTGTACAGGCTTTCAGATCTCTGTCACAACTATTCATCTGTGCAGTGTAGCGTAAAGGCATCCACAAACCGTAAACACACAGGTGTGGCTGTTCCAATAAACCCTTCACCAAACAGGCAGCACAGGCCACACACAGTATGCTGACCCCTGTACTAGCTCATCTCAGGTTACCTGTCCTCTATTAAAAAAGAAATCCAAAATTAAGTTACACAAAAGTAATTCTTAAAAATTACTGTGTTTTGGACATTAAAATGGGGCCAAAGGTATAATCCACTGAGATAAAAGTTCTTGACAAACAGGAAACCTGAATGATTCCGTCCTTTGTTCTGCTGGTACCTAGCTGTGAGCTCTTGGGCAAATCACATATTCTCTCGGATTCCATTACGGCATCCCTAATTTGAAAAAGTAGAGGAGGGATTCCTTCCAATTTTGTTATACAATTCAGTTCAGCAAACGTACTCCCACTGTTACCAACAAAAGTTTCAAAGAGACTCATTTAAATAATTTACAACATAGTTCTGGTTAGGCATGATGAGCTAAAAATGAGAGCTGGAGTATTAACAGCAAAACAATAAAGAGTATCCAAAAACAGCAGCATCAGAAAACGTGAAATACCCAGGGATAAAGTTAACAGATGTACAGGATATCTGTATTGAAATATATAAAACACTGCTGAGAAAAAATGAAATGAAAAAACATGTTTAATGGATTGGATGACTTAATATTGTTAAAGTGTTAAATCGATTTATAGATTCAGTGACTACTAGTCAAAATGCACAAATCTTTTTCTGGGAGTAGTGTGTAAGAAATGCAAAAGACCTAGAATAAACAAAGCAATTTGCAGAAAAAGAAATTAGAATGTCTGTTTTACCTGAACTCAAGACTTACCAAGTTTTCACAAAAAAGATAAACAGAATGGAACAGAAAACTAGATCCACAGCTATGAGGTCAAACGTTTTCACACAAGGGCACCAAAACAATTTAATGGTGGAAGGAGAATCTTTGACAAGTGGTGCTGGGACCACTAAACATTCAGTAGAATGTTCAAAGGTAGGCATTTTTATATGCCTACTTCATGGCATATAAAAATACTAATTCAAGGTGAATCACAACCCTGAATATTCGCTACAACTATTTTACTCCTAGGAAAAATAAGACAGTATTTTCATGAGTTTGGGGTAGGTAAAGACTTCTTAAAGAGCACACAGAAAGCATTAACTATATATGTAAAAAAAAAAAACTGATAAAGTGGATTTCACCAAAACTAAACCCTTCTAAACAGGTACTATAGAGAAAACAAGCCATAGAGTGGGAAGATATTTGTGATACATCAATCTGACAATCCTTTATGTCCAGAATGCACAAAGGAGTCTTACCCAATTAAAAGGAAAAAAAACACAGGAAAAGTACTCTCTATTAGTCATCAGGCAAATGCAAATTAAACCACCATGAGATACCACCACATACCTTGGAGCATGGTTAAAATAAAGGTGGACAACACCAAATGTCAGCAGAGATGTAAACAACCAGAGTACAATGTGCTGGCAGGAATGGAAAATAGCACAGTGGTTTTAGAAAACTGTTGGGTAGTTTCTTAAAAAGTTAAATATACAGCTACCATAAGACCTAGCAGTTCTACTCCTAGCTTTTTGAAAACATGTTCACAAATAGCCCTGTACAAGAATTTTTATATTTATAATAGCTCCAAAGTGAAACAGCTCAGGGGTACATGAACAGAAGGATAGCTACATAAACTGTCATGCATTCAAACAGCACAAAACAATAAAAAGGAACAAACCAGGCTGGGCATGGTGGCTCACGCCTGTAATCCCAGCACTTTGGGAGGTCGAGATGGTTGCATCACTTGAGGTCAGGAGTTCAAGACCAGCCTGACTAACATGGCAAAACCCTGTCTCTAATTAGTCGGGTGTGATGGTGCATGCCTTTAATACCAGCTACTTGGGAAGCTGAGGCAGGAGAATTGCTTGAACCCGGGAGGTGGAGGTTGCAGTGAGCCAAGATTGTGTCATTGCACTCCAGCCTGGGCAACAAGAGTGAAACTCCCATCTCAAAAAAACCAGAAAAGGAACAAACTGCTGATATAAGCACTGACACAGATGAATCTTAAAGACACCATGCTGAGTTACAGAAGGCAAATGGTGCATGCTGTATGATTCCAGCTGTTTGACTTTGGGGATAAGGAAAACTAATCTGCAACAGAACAGGAGTGTGGTTAAAGGGGTGAACATTTGTCAAGCCTGATTAGACTGTATGCATTTAGATCTGTACATTTCATATGTAAATTATATCCCCCTTCTCTCTAAAACACAACAATAGTGATTAAAACTCTTGAGGTTAAGATTAAGGTGTTCAATCTAGCTTTTTAAATTCTGTAACAAATCAAATGTACAAGGTGGCCAATCTTGGGAATAAATACAATACATGGCTATTTTTCATTTTTATCAATTCAAATTGAGGTATGAGTTTAAAATGTATTTTTGATTAGTTTGCTGATGCCAGTCATCTTTCTCCCATCTAGATTCACGTATGTTGGTGTCCATGGATTGGTACTTATTTCTTCTAAACATGCGTAAGCGTCTATGGACTGAGAATTATAATCCACTGTCTAACATTATCTAAGTGATCTCTATAATCCTTTAATACATTTTTCTTCCAAACTGAGGTTAGCCGGAAAAGTTTAAGAGATTCAATAATGAGCAGCTGTCCTTCATCTATACCACTACTAGAGAAAGGTATTAATTACCTCTTAGTTTTCATGTGAAAACAATAAAACATAACAATCAAATGTGATTTCCCAACTAAAACTACTTATACATTTTGCATATTTCATAAACGTCTCATCACACCAAAATATTGTTGAATTATAGTTAAAACTGGATTTCTAAACCATGAGTAAACCCAATTTAGTCCTTTATAAATTTGGTGATAGAAAAAAATGAATGTTGATAGCTTTAGATAAGTGTAGAGTTAGCTGGCAGCCATTAATAGATTTTGTTTGGCCTAATATTATGAAGGCTTTTCATGCTTGGTTTAACACATCTTATAAACCAAAAAATGCCAATTTACCTTTACAAGTGTATTTCTGAAGGACTTCTTAAAAAAGCATCCTATGACTCTATTTAAGGCACAACAGCAGCTAAGGATATGCAGCAAACTTAAGTGGCCAACTCAAAACATTTTTCACAAATACAGCAATTAAATATTAAGTATTTTTAGTATAAAATGGTTTTGAAAAAGCCCAAATGATTCTGATTTTAAAACCTGATGACAGATCCATCTTATCAAGTACAAACATGTCATTCAATGATGGGTAGTTTTTCCTGGTCACCTCCTCCCTATTTTCTCAGAGAGATACTTACACAAATTATACTGTTTTACTTCTTCCAAGACTTACCTGAGGCTCAACACTGTGTCCATGGGTATTCATTAAAAACTCTTATCACGGTGGCACCATTTCTTCTGCTTTTTAGAGCTTGTTTAGAATGCTAGATTCTAAGAAACTGTATAAGTAAAGCCAATTTAGTGAGAAAACAGTGAGACCTGGTTGTCTGAACTGCCTGAATTTCATCTAATGGTGGAATGAGCACTCCCAGGTGCTTTGACAGGTTCACACAGCAGGGCTGGGTGAGATTACTGATTTTGTAAATGTCTATGACATTTACACACACTTGTGTATTTACTGCACATACTTTAAAATAGTGGTTAGGTGCTGTCATTTTCATGATTTTGACAGCGGAGAAACTATGCTAGGGAGAGAGCTTTGTACAACACCCTAATCAGAACAGGAAGGGACAGGTCTGAGTTCATAGCGCAGAGCAAGGCATGGCTATGGTACACAGCACACAGGTGACAGGCAAATATTTAATGCACTGAGCCTAATAAAAGATAAATAAGGACTCTCAGACTTTTGTGTGTGAGAAAGATATTTAGTTACTTTAAGGTGTTCGGCATACGCTTTTACATTTCCATTTTTTTTTTTTTTTTTTTTTTTTGAGACGGAGTTTCGTTGTTGTTACCCAGACTGGAGTGCAATGGCACAATCTCGGCTCACTGCAACCTCCGCCTTCTGGGTTCAAGCAATTCTCCTGCCTCAGCCTCTTGGGTAGCTGGGACTACAGGCACGTGCCACCATGCCCAGCTAATTTTTGTATTTTTTTTTTTTTAGTAGAGACGGGGCTTCACCTTGTTGACCAGGATGGTCTCGATCTCTTGACCTCGTGATCTACCCGCCTCGGCCTCCCAAAGTGCTGGGATTATAGGCGTGAGCCACCGCGCCCAGCCAACATTTCCATTTTTTAATAGGACTTCACTGGTCACTGTGGGGCCAGGATACGACTGAACTGTTCAGTCCTGATCAAATGAAACTATTAGTACTTTCTTATAAATCTTTTTGGGACAAAGTATCTCCCTTACAAAATCCAGTGTAAATATTTTTTGGGCAAAGTAAATCTTTATAAATACTGTCATTTTATGCCTTTTCCTAGCATAGCTTGAGGACTGATGATAAGAAACTCAACAGAAGCAGAGGCTCAGTGGTCGGCATGAAGACTTTCTCTGCTCTAGGAGATTTTACTCACTTTGGGACAAAAACAATATAGTAGCATCTTTTCACTGACCAAGGTTACAAGATTGTTGATCAGATCACACTGATACCTCCAGTGGCCAAAATTAAATGAGAAGAATGGTGTGTGTGTGCAAGGAAGTGGCAGGGGTAGAGCATGTTAGTGCAGATGAATTTGAGTGTGCTATGATGAAGGAAGCAGCTGAAGAGCTGACAATTAAACACAGAATAATTTCAGAGGTGAAAAATTACCACCTCTCTTACTAGTGACATGGAAGAGAAAAAAAAAATTAGGATTTTTTTCACTGACAGGTTACACATATTGAGGCAAAAACAGACAACAGAAGCCAAATCAAGTCAACATAAAGCAGTAGGAAAATATAAAAATAAGACATTATCGAACTTTAGTAAATGTTATTCTGGGTCTCAAAAATATAGATGTCTATAGATATAGATTTGTTTTTGGCAAAACAAATCTAAAGTGAAAAAGTATCAATTTTTGTAAAGATATGAACATATATGCAGATATAGATAACACATGAATAATGCAAGGGATTTACAGAAATGTAGTTTTGGCACTTTTACTTGGATTTTTTGAAGAAAGTGAATACAAATATCATTGTACACAAATTCCCATTCTGGAGAAACAGGATGTAGAATTAAAAGGTGCAAACATCTCCCTTCTTAAAAATAACATTGAACGGGTAACTGTACCTGTTAAATCTCCTGGTTGGCAACTTTTAAAATCTGACTTCCACCTAACTCCACAAATTTGACAGTTATTTTGTTTGTGTAAGTGATACTGGTTATCCACTTCCAGTATATGTACCATTTGGCCAGAGGTTCTATAAATAATATTTTCAGTGTAGAAATCTTGAAGTACTGCTCAGTAGATAAATTCTCCTGGAATTTCTTGTAGCAATGGTTCCTCAAATTTAAATCGTTTGGAAATGGCCTTTTGCTCCATTTTCTCTTTTTCAGACTGTCTGCATTGTCCTAGAGTATATGAAGTAACTACAATCAACTCTTCGGTTACAATGGATTCCTTGGTTTCTGGTTTGTCAGCATCTGAATTAATTTCAGGCATAGAATGACCTTCTTGGAGGGCATTTGCTGCTTCTTGTGCCTTTTCCATCCTGAAAGAAGCCTCCTGAATACTGCTCTGTGTCAACCAGGGGTGCTTTAGACATTCTTCAGCAGTGGCTCGATCTCTGTAAAGATACATGTATTACGGTTAAGACACGTTAGAACTTCAATTAAAATTAGAGCATATATTTTGGGAAGTATGAAAAGCTGGCAAAAGTCTTAGTGTGATTCCTGAATAAAACTATTAGTTTTGGAGTTTGGGTATAATTTTCCAAAATGTTGAAATATTTTAAGTTATCCCTGAAATGCTCTCAAGAGACACCAAGAACAGATTAAGTGTCTGCTAGAGTTTAGCTGTCAAAATTTTACTGTCAATTTCTACTCACCATGAATTATGTGCCATTTACTGCCATGACACATTTGCAATAATACAATTTTGCTAATTAATATTTAAATCCTGTTAAACAGAGGTATGGTTCACTTTTTTTTTTAAGACGGAGTCTTGCTCTGTCGCCAGGATGGAGTGCAGTGGTGCAATCTCGGTTTACTACAACCTCCACCTCCTGAGTTCAAGTGATTCTTCCACCTCAGCCTCCCAAGTAGCTGGGACCACAGGTGTGTGCCACCATGCCTGGCTAATTTTTGTATTTTTAGTAGAGACAGGGTTTCACCATGTTGGCCAGGATGGTCTCGATCTCTTGATCTCATGATCCGCCCACTTTGGCCTCCCAAAGTGTTGGGATTACAGGCGTCAGCCACCGCACCCAGCCATGGTTCACATTTGCTAAAAATATTTTTGTTTTTGCCTCCTTTTCTTTCAACAGATGTATTAAGCCAAGGGTCACCTAGTTTTATGTCAACATTTTTGTGTTTCCATTTTGGTGTTTTAGATGTTGAACTATTTTTGGTTGGAGCAGATTCAATAAAAAACTGACAAGATCAGTATTAAAACTAATACTTACTCGGGTTTCTTAACTAAAAGTGCCCTGATGAAGTCAACAGCTGACTCAGACAAAATATCAAATTCTTCCTCAGAATAACTTAAATTCATCTGTGAGATGTTTAAGAATGTTTCTTGTTTATTATTGCCTAAGAAAGGTGATATTCCGGTAAGCATGACATATGTTAACACTCCAATGCTCCTAAATTAGAAAGAAAATGTAAGAAAAATTAGTACCATACTCATTTCTTGAAACTAATTTGATCAATTTTTCATTAGTAACACTTACCACATATCTGTTGCCATGCTTATAGGATCATAACTAAGAATTTCAGGAGCTAGTATCAGAAAGAGAAGATACCATTTAGCTTTGTGCAAAAAATTCCTAATTTGCTTTTAGAGATAAAGTATTATAAACTATAAAGCACATTTGGGCTAAAATGAAAGGTTACCATAAATTAATATAGAACCTAACTAGATGTTTGTAATTAACTTGTTTACTTTTCATACTTCTACCCACCATTGTTGAGTCCTAGTGTTTTACAAATATTTAAATATTTTAAAAACACCAAATATAAACTGACAATTTCTGACACCTTTCTCTTTCACACCCTCTGTAATCAAACATTGTCTCTATCAGATTATGGCTTTTAAAGCTTTCTCATTGCCACTGACATTTCTGCCTCCCCATTGGCCCACTCTTGTCCATGGTACTTTGTCCTCTTACCTGGGCCTTTTCAACTACTTGTCCCACTCCTCTGATCTTTTCTTTACGTTGCAGTCAGAGCTTTTTAAAACATCTACCCATTAACAGAAAGTCAGCCAACAAAGTTAAAACAAAAATTGAGCATTCTGAGACTACAGGCATGGGACAAAGTTAACTAAGTTGCATCTATAGGACTAAGAAAGGTAATATGCTTTGAGGCTGGGTGCCCAGCAGTTTGCAAGGACAAGGCAGGAGGATCGCTTGAACCAGGAGTTCAAGACCAGCATGAGCAACATAGTGAGACCTTGTTTCTATAAAAAGTAAACAAAACTCAGTTGAGTGTCACGGTGCATGCCTGTAGACCCAGCTAATGGGGAGGCTGAGGTGGGTGGATTGCTTGAGCCTGGGAGGTTGAGGCTGCAGTGAGCCAAGATAGTGCGACTGCACTCGAGCCTGGGTGACAGAGACCGTGTCTCAGAAAAAAAAAAAGCTTTGATATAAAGCAAATTGCTGCCACACATAAACACAATAGAAAGACTGTCAAATATGCAAGGATTCAGGAAAAATATAAAAATCTACTCATAATCCAGTTAACTAAAGATGATCTTTTTCAAAACTATACAAATAAAGAGGCTAAACTATTAAAAGGGAGTCAATAAGTACTGAATCCATGGGAAAACAGATCAGAGACTAAAACACTGTGGTAATTACGATGTAAAAAAAGGAATGAAAATGTTCTAGTTCTATGAAAAGACTAAATACTCAAAGTCATGTATCTACTGCTTTGTTTGTGACAAACCCTCATAGAATAAATGAGTGGGAGGAAGAGGTTAGAAAGGAAATGCTAGGTATGCTAGTTTCCTAAATTTTGATTTCTAAAATAGCTGAGAAACAGAAGTTGAGAATGTTACTTATAGGTTTTAGAAGAAATGACTAGGAATTAAAAATGAAATGCATAGCATCCAAATTACTGGGGATGAAACAGTAAAACAGACGACATAGCAAGACTGTGGGAGGAGAGGTACAGGAAATACCAATAGCTTCCTTTATTGAGTGGTTATCATGTGCTGAATACTGGTTTAAGGGCTTTGTATAGCAAATACAATTAAATCCTTACAAATTCCCTGTGAGGTTGGTACTATTACTAGCCCCATTTTATGGACAGAGGAATCTGAGGTATAAAGAGATTTAAGGGCCACGGTCACATAGAAGGCAAATACAGGGGTAGAGGAGAGACCTACTCAAGATGGCGCGGTGAGAACAACCCAGGATTGAAGCTATCGGTGAATGCGCGGAGGGTGAGTCAGGGCCACATTTCCAGACGGATCTTTGTTGCCCACAGAACGGGGAAATCCCCAGGTATAAAAGAGATGCGGGATGCCAGCGCAGTGGTTTTGGCTGGTGCAGCCGGCGGCTGGTGATACAGCGCAGTGGCGCTCCACAGCGCTCTGCACAAAGCGCACTGGTCCGGGTGCCCTGTTTAATCGGCAATCTGAGACTTGAGAGGGCAGATTGGCATATCCATCTGATTGAATGGGACTTGGACAGTGAGCCAGGCCAGGAGATTTCAGGGAAACGGCGTTTGGGCCAGTGCTGTGGGACAAACAAAACGGCGATTCCAAACGCTCCGGGTGGAGAGTTTAACTGTGGGCACAGCTGAACCCAGAACGGTGCAGCTCGGTGGGGGGGGGGGGGGGTGTCCGCCATTACCGAGGCAATCCGCCCCTATTGAGGTTACACTTCCATTGCTGACGCAGCCTGCGGTTGCCAAGGCAACCCGCCACAATAGAGAGACTCCGCCGCAGGGCGTAGCCCATGGCAGCAGGGCGGAGACCGCAGCAGCAGGGCAGAGCCTGCAGCAACAGGGCGGACCTCACACCAGCAGGGCAGAGCCTCAGCAGGGAAATAGTGACTAGACTGCCTCCTAGCTGAGCAGGACAGCGCAATGGACACTCATAAAGAAAGCCCCAACCCCCCAAGACAGAGCATCTGAGAAAAAAAGGGTTTTTTTTTAATGAGTTCTGCTGCAGCAGAATTAAACGTAGCAGCCTAACAGCCCTGAATGAACAACAGAGCTCACAGCTCAGCAACTGAGCTCCTATAAAGTACAGACTGTCTCCTCAAGCAGCTCCCTGACCCCTCTATATCCAGAAGACTGATATTTGGCAGGCATCATTCTGGGACAAAGATAGCAGAAAAAGAAACTGGTAGCATCCCTCACTGTTCGCAGCTGTTATAGGTGCACCCCAGACAAGCAGGGCCTGGAGTGGACTTCAGCAGTCGTACAGTGGAGGGGCTAGACTGGTAGAAGGAAAACCAAGTAACAGAAAGACCTCATCATCACCATCTGGGCATCCACTCAGAGACCCAATCGAAAAGTCAGCAACTACTCAGATGACAGGTGGATAAATCCACAAAGATGGGAAGAAACCAGCGAAAAAAGGAGGAAAACACCCGAAACCAGAACACCTCACCTCCTACAAAGGACCAAAACTCCTCACGAGCAAGGGAACAAAGCTGGACAGAGAATGACTGTGACGAAATGATGAAATTAGACTTCAGAAGGTGGATAATGAGAAACTTTTGTGAGCTAAAAGAACATGTTTTAAATCAATGCAAAGAAACTAAGAACCTTGAAAAAAGATTCGAGGAAATGATAACAAGAATGGGCAACTTAGAGAAGAATATGAATGAATTGAAGGAGCTGAAAAACACGACACGAGAACTTCGCGAAGCATGCACAAGTTTCAACAGCTGAATTGACCAAGCAGAAGAAAGGATATCAGAAGTCGAAGATCAACTCAATGAAAGAAAACGAGAAACCAAGATCAGAGAAAAAAGCGCAAAAAGGAATGAACAAAGCCTCCAAGAAATGTGGGACTATGTGAAGAGACCTAACCTACGTTTGATAGGTGTACCAGAATGTGACAAAGAGAATGAATTCAAGCTGAAAAATACTCTTCAGGACATTATCCAGGAAAATTTCCCCCACCTAGCAAGGCAGGCCAACACTCAAATGCAGGAAATACAGAGAACACCACAAAGATATTCCGCAAGAAGAGCAACCCCAAGGCACATAATCATCAGATTCACCAGGGTTGAAATAAAGGAGAAAATACTAAGGGCAGCCAGAGAGAAAGGTCGGGTCACCCGCAAAGGGAAGCCCATCAGACTCACAGCAGATCTCTCGGCAGAAACTCTACAAGCCAGAAGAGAGTGGGGGCCAATATTCAACATCCTTAAAGAAAAGAATTTTGAACCCAGAATTTCATATCCAGCCAAACTGAGCTTCAGAAGTGAAGGAAAAATAAAATCCTTTGTAAATAAGCAAGTACTCAGAGATTTTGTCACCACCAGGCCTGCTTTACAAGAGCTCCTGAAAGAGGCACTACACATAGAAAGGAACAACCAGTACCAACCATTCCAAAATCACACTAAATGCTAAAGAGCATCAACAAAATGAAGAATCTACATCAACTAACTAGCTGGGCAAAACAGCCAGCTAGCATCAAAATGGCAGTTTCAAATTCTCACATAACAATATTAACCCTAAATGTAAATGGACTAAATGTACCAATCAAAAGACACAGACTGGCAAATTGGATAAAAAACAAAACCCATCAGTGTGCTGTATCCAGGAAACCCATCTCACATGTAAGGATACACAAAGGCTCAAAATAAAGGGATGGAGGAAGATTTACCAAGCAAATGGAGAGCAAACAAAAGGAGTTGCAATTCTCATCTCTGATAAAATAGACTTTAAAGCAACAAAGATCAAGAGAGACAAAGAAGGCCATTACATAATGGTAAAAGGATCGATACAACAAGAAAAGCTAATGATCCTAAACATACATGGACCCAATACAGGAGCACCCAGATACATAAGGCAAGTTCTTAATGACTTACAAAGAGACTTAAGACTCCCACACAATAATAGTGGGAGACTTTAACACTCCACTGTCAATATTAGATCAACCAGACAGAAAATCAACAAGGATATCCAGGGCTTGACCTCAGACCTGGAACAAGCAAACCTGATAGACATTTACAGAACTCTCCACCCCAAATCCACAGAATATACATTCTTCTTAGCACCACATCACACCCACTCTAAAACTGACCACATAATTGGAAGTAAAGCACTCCTCAGCAAATGCAAAACAACTGAAATCATAACAAACAGTCTCTCAAACCATAGTGCAATCAAGTTAGAACTCAGAATTCAGAAACCAACCCAGAACCACACAGCTTCATGGAAACTGAACAACTGGCTCTTGAATGGTGACTGGATAAACAATAAAATGAAGGCAGAAATAAAGAAGTTCTTCAAAACCAATGAGAACGAAGACACAACATGCCAGAATCTCTGGGACACATTTAAAGCAGTCTCTAGAGGAAAATATATAGCAATAAGTGCCCATATGAGGAGAATGGAGAGATCCAAAATTGACACCCTATCGTCAAAATTGAAAGAGCTAGAGGAGCAAGATCAAAAAAACTCAAAACCCAGCAGAAGACAAGAAATAACTAAGATCAGAGCTGAACTGAAGGAGATAGAGACATGAAAAACCCTTCAAAAAATCAATAATTCCAAGAGCTGGTTTTTTGAAAAGATCAACAAAATAGACAAACCACTAGCCAGATTGATAAAAAAGAAAAGAGAGAAAACCAAATAGATGCAATAAAAAACGATAAAGGGGAAATCACCACAGATTCCACAGAAATTCAAACTATCATCAGAGAATATTACAAACAACTCTATGCACATAAACTAGTAAACCTGGAAGAAATGGATAAATTCCTGGACACCTGTGTCCTCCCAAGCGTAAACCAGGAGGAAGCTGAAACTATGACTAGACCAATAACGAGGTCAGAAGCCGAGGCAGCAATTAAGAGCCTACCACACAAAAAAAGCCCAGGTCCAGATGGGTTCACAGCCGAATTCTACCAGACACACAAAGAGGAGCTAATACCATTCCTTCTGAAACTATTCCAAATAATCCAAAAAGAGGGAATCCTTCCCAAATCATTTTATGAGACCAACATCATCCTGATACCAAAACCCGGCAGAGACCCAACGAGAAAAGAAAACTTCAGGCCAATATCCATGATGAACATAGATGCAAAAATCTTCAATAAAATATTGGCAAGCTGATTGCAACAGCAAATCAAAAAACTTATCCATCATGATCAAGTAGGATTCATCCCGGGGATGCAAGGCTGGTTCAACATACGCAAGTCTATCAATGTAATTCACCACATAAACAGAACCAAAAACAAAAACCACATGATTATCTCAATTGATGCAGAGGAGGCATTTGACAAAATTCAACAGCCCTTTATGCTAAAAACCCTCAATAAACTCGGTATCGATGGAATGTATCTCAAAGTAATAAAAGCTATTTACGACAAACCAACAGCCAATATCATACTGAATGGGCAAAAACTGGAAGCATCCCCTTTGAAATCCGGCACTAGACAAGGATGCCCTCTCTCACCACTCCTCTTCAATATAGTACTGGAAGTTCTAGCCAGAGCAATCAGGCAAGAAAAAGAAATAAAGGGTATTCAAATAGGAAAGGAGGAAGCCAAATTGTCTCTATTTGCAGACGACATGATAGGATACCTAGAAGACCCCATCGCCTCAGCCTAAAAACTCCTGAAACTGAAAAGCAACTTCAGCAAAGTCTCAGGATATAAAATCACAAGCATTCCTCTACACCAATAACGGACTTAAAGAGAGCCAAATCAAGAACGAACTGCCATTCACAATTGCTACGAAAAGAATAAAATACCTAGGAATACAACTCACAAAAAACATAAGGGACCTCTTCAAGGAAAACTACAAACCATTTCTCAATGAAATAAGAGAGGACACAAACAGATGGAGAAACATTCCATGTTCATGGTTAGGAAGAATCAGTATCATGAAAATGGCTATACTGCCCAAAGTAATTTACAGAATCAACGCTATTCCCGTCAAGCTACCATTGACTTTCTTCACAGAACTGGAGAAAACCACCATGAACTTCATATGGAACCAAAAGAGAGCCCACATAGCCAAGTCAATTCTAAGCAAAAAGAACACAGCGGGGGGCATCACACTACCGGATTTCAAACTATACTACAAGGCTACAGTAATCCAAACAGCATGGTTCTGGTACCAAAACAGAGATATAGACCAATGGAACAAAGCAGAGGCACCGGAGGCAACACAACATATCTACAACCATACAATCTTTGATAAACCTGACAAAAACAAACAATGGGGAAAGGATTCCCTGTTTAATAAATGGTGTTGGGAAAACTGGCTAGCCATGTGCAGAAAGCAGAAACTGGACCCCTTCCTGACACCTTACACTAAAATTAACTCCAGATGGATTAAAGACTTAAACATAAGACCTGGCACCATAAAAACCCTAGAAGAAAATCTAGGCAAAACCATCCAGGACATAGGAGTAGGCAAGGACTTCATGACCTAAACACCAAAAGCATTGGCAACAAAAGCCAAAATAGACAAATGGGACCTAATGAAACTCCACAGCTTCTGCACGGCAAAAGAAACAGTCACTAGAATGGATCGGCAACCAACAGAATGGGAAAAAATTTTTGCAGTTTCCCCATCTGACAAAGGGCTGATATAGAATTTACAAAGAACTCAAACAGATTTACAGGAAAAAAAAACAAACAAGCCCATTCAAAAATGGGCAAAGGATATGAACAGACACTTTATGAAAGAAGACATATATGAGGCCAACAATCATATGAAAAAATGCTCATCATCACTGGTCATTAGAGAGATGCAAATCAAAACCACATTGAGATACCATCTCACGCCAGTTAGAATGGCGATCATTAAAAAATCTGAAGACAACAGATGCTGGAGAGGATGTGGAGAAATAGAAACACTTTTACACTGTTGGTGGGAGTGTAAATTAGTTCAACCATTGTGGAAGACAGTGTGGCGATTCCTCAATGCCTTAGAAATAGAAATTCCATTTGACCCAGCAATCCCATTACTGGGTATATATCCAAAGGACTATAAATCGTTCTACTACAAGGACACATGCACACGAATGTTCATTGCAGCACTGTTTACAATAGCAAAGACCTGGAACCAACCCAAATGCCCATTGATGATAGACTGGACTGGGAAAATGTGGCACGTATACACCATGGAATATTATGTAGCAATCAGAAATGATGAGTTCGTGTCGTTTGTAGGGACATGGATGAATCTGGAGAACATCATTCTCAGCAAACTGACACAAGAACAGAAAATGAAATACCGCATATTCTCACTCATAGGTGGTTGATGAAAAATGAGAACACATGGACACAGGGAGGGGAGTACTAAACACTGGGGTCTATTGGGGGGAAAAGGGGAGGGCCAGCGGGGGCGGGGAGCTGGGGAGGGATAGCCTGGGGAGAAATGCCAAATGTGGGTGAAGGGGAGAAAGGAAGCAAAACGCACTGCCATGTGTGTACCTATGCAACTGTCTTGCATGTTCTGCACATGTACCCCAAAACCTAAAATGCAATAAAAAATAAAAAAAAAAATACAGGGGTAGAACTCACACCAGTTTCTGTATATATAAAATGACTATGGGAGGCACAAACTTACCTTTTAAAAGGTGAGTCAGGGAAAGAAAAAGAGGAAAGTCCCTTTGTTTTTCTGTATTATATACTTCTGAATTACTTGTAGTTTTTTTTTTCTTTTTGCATTGTGCTTGTATTTCCAATATATTTTGAGACAGGGAAAGGTACTTGGTAGAAAACTGAAAATTTACTAAGGAACAGAAAGCTCTAAAACACAACACTAGCCTGGTCAACACAGTGAGATCCGTCTTTACCAAAAAAAAAGAACAAAAAACGGGCCCACTGTGCTGGCGCGTGCCTGTGGTCCCGGCTACTCAGGAGGCTGAGGCAGCAGGATCTCAAGATGGGAGCTGTAGCAAGCTATGATGGAGCCACTGCACTCTGGCCTGGGTGACAGAGTGAAACTGTCTCAAACAACAAAGCATTTAAACAAAACAAAATCCCAAAATCTTTCAGGGCGGTGATTACTATTTTGATTTTTCAGCTCACAGACCTTTATTTTACAGTCCTGTGTATTTGAACTTACAGTGGTCCCCATTACATTTGGCTAAAATACTTGGGTTGCTGCTTTCCCTAAAGAAACACTGTTAAGTCACATCACTAAACTTAATGGTCATGATGCATGTTAGCATAATGAAAAGTATTCCGGCCCATTAAAATATATAAACAAATTTAAAGGTTGTTTCTATGCCTGTGTCATCTTTTCTTACCTAATTAAGGATCTTTAAAAAAATCTCTGAATGATTTTTGGACTGTCATTGCCATGCAGCTTTGTTTTCTTCAACCCTGTTGGCCCTCCTGAGTCTTTGTGCTTTGGAAAGTTCTTCTCTTGTAAGATCCTCAGTCTTTCAAGGACTGCTCACTCTTTTTACCCTCTTCTTTGAAAGGAGACCTGCTCTCCTCATTCCCCCTCTTCTAGCCTGTTTGCCCACTTCACACTTCTTCCCTCAGGCCCAGGCCACAGACTTCTCCACTCCTGCCACGGGTGTCCTCCTCTTCTCCCGGGTCTGCTGTCAGCTTAGGTGACTTCCACAATGATGTTCATGACCCAGACAGCTACCTTCACAGCTTCTTGATTACCTGGTCTAAAGAACTGTCTTTCCAGCACTATATCCAAGGCCTCATAATTACAAAGCGCTATTTCACCACTAAAATTTTGAATATTAATTTTTTTTTTAAAGACAGAATCTCGGTCTGTCACCCAGGCTGGAATGCAGTGGCATGATCTCGCCTCACCACAACCTCTGCCTCCCAGGTTTTCAAGCGATTCTCCTGACTTTCAAGTAGCTGGGAATATAAATGTGTACCACCATGCCCGGCTAATTTTTGTATTTTTAGTAGAGATGGGGTTTTGCCATGTTGGCCAGGCTGGTCTCAAACTCCTGGCCTCAAGTGATCCACCTGCCTTGGCCTCCCAAAGTGCTGGGATTACAGGCATGAGCCACTGTGCCTCACCTAAATATTAATATTCTAATCTCTGGTCACAACGTCTAAATTTGGCAGCCTTATTCTACTACAGATACTTTTAAAACCCATCATTCAAACTGTTACTCTTACAAACTCCTATTCTTCTTCCCGTCTGTCAAATAAAGTCACAGTTGACTTTTTTACCCAACCTAGACCCATACAGTATCATCATTCAGCTGCTCTCTTGCTGCTATTTCAGTGTTTAAGCTCCCTTTCTTTCTGCCAGAAGTACTAACCATGGATCCAACCAAATGCCCTCTCTGCTCCACACTTCTGTGGAACCCTAGACTTGGCAATTCCTTTATCAATGCTTGTTATCAACCACAGCATCTTTAAAGATCCTTACTTGTTAAACATCCTCCCACCCTCAGATAGCTAATATCCTACTTTGTTAAGAAAATCCTCTCCTATTCCTTTTAGAAGTAATCCCTTCAAATTCTCTTAGCCCTGTAGTGAAGAAAGAGTGAAAAGATCACCAATTTGGTACCTGACTCTTGAAAGTTTTCCATTGTAAAATTTAATCCAAAGAAATAAATCTCTGATGGTGGAATTTCAATATAGCAATAGCTGGCCCCACTCTGAGTCATACCACATGGACAAGTCTCCTAATGAAGGTGATGCCTGACCCCAGAGCAAAACTACTTTTATGAATACTTACCCACATACTCAGGGGTACCCATAATTTCTCGGAGCTCTTCACTGTTCTTCAATATTCTTGAAAGGCCAAAGTCAACGATCTTAATGTCACCCAATGGAGAGTCACTTGTCAACAGAATATTCTGAGGCTAAAAAACAACACACCCCCACAGAAATCAACACAACTCTGATTAAGCACACAAAACATGTAGCCCATAAAACATACATTTCACCTGTGAAACTGAGACTGAGGAATTTAACAGCAAACAGTCATTTATTAAAGAAATATTTTTACAATATACTTCCTATGTATAAGGCTGCAGGCCTAGTATTCTCTTATATTTTCAATATCTTCCCCTGCCCTGGCTTTTCCTCAGCATATAAACACGTTTCTGTCCCTACCTTATGGAATCCATTCCCCATGACCCTGAGTCTCCTATCCAGGCAGCACACTCACTTCCTACTATTCCCTCAAAACTCAGCTTCTTGAAAGCATGGTCTAGTACAATTGGTATCATTTCTCATTCCCACTAAATCTCCTTTACTCCCTGGACTGAATCTGACTTCATTAAGGTCACAATAACTTTAATAATTGAAGACCCACCAAATCCTGTGTCTTTCAGGGACTATTTTGTATGCAATGATTTCTGTATCACTGGGCACTGCCAAGCTCCTTACATTGTTGAAATTCCTCCCCGTTTTCTCCACGTTGGATCTCTCCTTTCTTCTACAGATCCCTCACTACTTCCTCTGTTTTCCTTCTGTTGTCCTTTTAGATATTTGTGGTGTTCAAGATCTCTTGCGGCATGGCCCTCTTCCCTCACCACTCTGCATTCTATTTTTGAGCAATTTCATTTTCTTCCAAAGCTTCAGCTGCCACTTATATACTGATAACTTGTACCCTAAGTCCTCTCCAGACTTATGAGTGGGGATATGTGGGGTGATGACACATACAGTAATGGGAAAGAGCTCCCCAGAGCCACAGAATCAGTGAGGTTCATATCCCTAGAGTCATTTTTACCCAATGGAAAATAACCTAACATACTTTCACTATAAAAAGACAAGCAAATATATTATGGACTAGAATGCAAAATTCATTAAATTTTTAAAACACGAAATGTGAAAGAAAAGTTTGTGTTTGCATTATAAAGCGTCCTCACTTAGTTTCCTGCCATTAAGAATATTCCCAAAGGTAAGCTGAGAAACATCGGTAAATTACAAATATTTCACTACAACACCCTGTGTTTTATGATTGGGCCCCTGCTTCCTTTTCAAGATTAATTTCCTGTCATGGCTCCAAAGGCAATCTGGGCTCCAAATCAAACAGTCTGTAATCGGTAAATAAGACAGCCACTCCCACATCTCATGCCTTTGCATGTGTACCGTCTTTGCTCAGGACATCCTCTCTCTTCCTCTCCCTGACAAATTTATTCTCATCCCTCACTCCGTGCATGATGGGTCTCAATAAAGCACCAATTCTTGTGCAAAGCCTGTCCTGGCCTCCCCTGCTCCTTCCAGGGTGGGCTTGATGGCTGCCCCGTCCCTACTTCACAGCATGGATACACAGCATGCTTAATCCATTGTTTTGTTAGCTGTTTATGTTTCTGTCTCCATCACATTGGTCCCCTAGATGTATAGAATGAATGCTCACATTTCCTTTCCTTCCATTCATATTCTGCACCTCCATCTGATGTTTGTCCTCTCCTTCTACTACAAATCACAAAATCCAGTGATATTTTTCAATGCTTTCTTCTGGACTACTCCCTTAGCAGTGTTTGACACACTTAACGACTCCTTCCTTGTTTACATATTATTTTTCTCTTGGCTCCCATGACAAAACACTCTCCTGGCTTTCTTCCTATCTCTGGCTGCATCTTCCATCTCCTCTGATAGGCAGCCTTCTTTTACCTGGTCCACTGGATGCTGGGTTTGTCAAGGCTTGATCTTGAGACCTTTCCTCTTTTTACTGCACACTCTCACCTTGCATGATCTGTACCCAAGGCTTAAATATCACCTACAGCTTATGACTCACAATTTTTTTCTCTCTTTTGGATCTCTTCAACCAGCTGCTTATCTATTATCTCCCCTTTGATGTCTCAAAGGTACCTCAAATTCAACATGACCAAAGTCAGACTCCTATTTTCCTTCCTAAATCAGATTCTCACTATGCCAATGACAGGTGTCTCAGTGAATGCTATGATCATACCTCTGAATAGGAGAGAACAATCATCTTGGCCATTCCTTTCCTCCCTTCTCTTCCATTTAGCTAACATGTCACCATAGTTGATTTTAAATACTAAATTCTAAGCATTTCTAGACTTTGCCTTTTTCTCTCATCTACAGAAAATTAAACCTACCTTTCTTCCTCTATTGCAATGGCCTCTTCAATGGTTTGCTGGGATCTGTTTCACCTACATTGCAGCTGGAAGGCTCTTTTGTATTATATAAATTGGATCTGTTGTCCCCTTTCCTAAACCCTTCCACAGCTTCCCACTGCTCTTAGATAACCTCCAAACTCCTTCGCATGACGTGCATGTCCTGAGGTCCAGCTTCTGCCTAGCTAGCTCTCCAGACTCATCACATGCCATGATCCCCTTGGCTCCATGAAACTGGGTCCCATAGGACATTTTCCAGTTTCTCATACTTGCCATGCTCTCTCTCTCACAAGAGTGAATCTGTATATGTATTCTCTCAGTCTAGAACACTTTTCTGTTCTTCTTTGCCTAGTCTCAACTCGGTGAGAAAACCTAAGATGGTAGTGAGGCAGATTACAATTCCCATCGATGAGAAGGGCTGCAATATGAAAAAGAAAACTGAGTCATAGATGGTCCCTCTTTTTACAAAGGGTCTTACCATCTACCCAACTGTCTATCCTACCGTTTTCTATTATGAAAATGCCTGTAGGTTTATCAGTCTGAATTCAGAATGGGAAGAATCTACACCTTCATGAGGACAGAAGCCACAGTACTGATTACTCTTTTATCACTGTGATCAGTGCCTGCCACACATTAATATTTGTTGGGTGAATAAATGGAAGAAACATAACTATAAAAAAATTAAGAGCGTGTCTATTTTGTGTCAGGACAAGTGGTAGTATAATTTTAGCAATAAGATTGCCCTATTGTCAGAGTTTATAATCGAGAGAAAATAGATGGACCTGCCAGGCTCAACTCACTCTTCTGTGCCTTGCACCATATACAAAGTGCTCAGGCAATAAATATATCAGAGTGGTTAATTCTGCCTTGGAAAATTACAGAGGAGATATGCGAGCAGACCCTGAAGGGTAGAAAGATTTCCTAATTTACTCAACAAATATTTACTGATGCCTAATGAGCTAGGCCCTGGGGAAATAAGAGAAAACAAGACTTGAGTCCTGTCTTTTGGAGCCTTACATTTTAACGGAGACAAATAAGTACACCTCAAGTCGCTTTAAGCACTAGGGGGAACTCAAAGCAGGGTGATAGGCAAGAGTGGTTACTTGGGGTGTGTGTATGGACATGATATCTTTAGGGGAGTCAGAGAAGGCCTCTCTAAGAAGGCAACCTGAAGGAGGAAAGGACGATGCTAAAAAAGAGCCAGTCATGGCTCAGTGTCCTGGAGGTTTGGGGTATGCAGGAGGCATTCCATGCAGGAGCAGCAGCAAGTAGAGGCCCTACTGCCATGGAGCATTTGCAGGAAGTCCTGTGTGGCTGGAGGACAGCACAAGCCAATAGGGGTAGGCTGGTGGGAGGCATGAAGTCGGAAAGGAAATGGCTGGGAGCTCACAAGGCTCCGTCAGCTATCCTGGAGTAAATGGCAGAAGGCAGGCCACATTTTCTTTGTTAATGAGCTTCTAGTTGATTCTTCAGGAACAAAACACCTATGTAGCATCATGACTATGAGTCCTCAGACTTTTCAAGGCAATTTTAGTTTTAGTATGTTAATAAAATACTATAGTACAACAAAGGGGCTGGGTGCAGTGGCTCATGTCTGTAGTCCCAGCAATTTGGGAGGCCAAGGTGAGTGGATTGTTTGAGCTCAGGAGTTCAAGACCAGCCAGCACAACATGATGAAAACCTGTCTCTACCAAAACCACAAAAAATTAGCCATGCATGGTGGTACGAACCTGTAGTCCCAGCTCCTTGGGAGGCCAAGAGAGGAGGATCACTTGAGCCTGGGAGGCAGAGATTGTAGTGAGCTGAGATAGTGCTACTGCACTCCAATCTGGGTAACAGAGTGAGACCCCTTCTCAAGAAAAAACCAAACCAAACCAAAAACAAACAAACAACTGTAGTACAACAAAATGTCAGTTATTCAGGCAAACTCAATAGGAGGGGTTTGGTTCAGTGATACGTATTTGTAATTGAATGTTTTGCCCTTTCTAGTACACACAAAATGCCAAGTGAAATACTGCTAGGGGAAATCGTCACCAAATCTTGAGATTTTCTTGTGATTAGTAAACATGTACATTCTATGAATGTTCTTAAATACCATTTGTTCCTTTAAAATATTTTAAATGTTTTCCCCTTTTATGTATTTACCCTTTACATTCCCTGAGAAATGCTTTCTTTAGTTACTATGCAAAAACTAATTGGTTTGGTGGTAATGTTGTAAATCCTAAATTAGCGTGATCAAATTATAAGAATTTTATTGTATCAGAAATCTAGGCACAGTTATAAGCATCTATGAAACACTAATGTGAGAGACTTTCTGAAAATGAAGTTAAACAATTGAGAGAGAGGTTGCTAAAAACAACACATTTCTCATAAAATCAGTTATTTCATGAGATTTCACAGTTAATATTTATTATGTGGCTTTTTCCAACTATGCCCTATTTTGACCACAGGCCTATTTTAAAAAATAGATCTTGCTTCTCTAAATAAAACTTAAGTACAATTACAGGACTATAATCTGTCAGTTCTTGGATGGTGAAATAGATCTCCTTCCAATAAGCTGAAATATGGTATCTTGAAAACTAAGCTAAGTACCTCAGCATTTACCTCAGCAATTACAACACTTCCTTTCCAGGGAATCCAGTTCATGATAAAAAAAGTTGTGGCACACAAAATCTAGTTTTATTTAAAATGCATGAATACCAGGCAGTAAGGGAGAGAAAGCAGCAAGGTCAATCAACAGAGAGGTGACGACAGTGGAATAAGCAGAGAAGCTGCAGATGGTCCTTGAAGAGACAGAGGCTGTAGGGAAGTCTTACTTATCTTGGTATCTTCATCTTTGTACATAATCCATTTGACAGTTACTGAATAATCACCACTGGAGAAGACTTAGTGGCTAAGATCATTGTAAAATTGAGGTTAACCTGCTCAATAAGGCTTAAGGTATCATGTACAGGGTTTTAAGAAACATTTTATCAGACAATTAAAGTTCCAGTACATTAACTATTAAAACCCAGGCTAGAGTAGAGAAATAGATTAATATTCCTGTCTAAATTAATTTGGGGGACTGTTTAGAAATGCTGTTGTTACCCCTGCTTTCAAGTAATATACTGATGCTTAAATTTAATACTCATATAGAAAGTCCCAGCTTCTGGCCACTTTTTTTGAAATTAATTTTTAGAAATTAATGTTTTAATAAAAAGTTTTTGTTTCCCCAGGCTGGAATGCAGGGGTGCAATCATAGCTCACTGCACCCTCGAACTCCTGAGCTCAAGCAATCCTCCTGCCTCAGCTTCCTCTGTAGCCGGGACTACAGGCGTATGCCACCATGCCCAGCTAATTTATGTATTTTTAGTAGAGATGGGGTTTCACCATTTTGGCCAGGGTGGTCTCGACCTCTTGACCTTGTGATCTGCCCACTTCGGCCTCCCAAAGTGCTAGGATTACAGTTGTGAACCACTGCACTGGCCGATTTTTAAATTTTTTGCAGAGATGAGGTCTCACTATGTTGCCTAGCCTAAACTCAAACTTCTGGGCTCAAGTGGTCCTTCTCTCACCCTCCAGAAGTGCTGGGATTGCAGCTGTGAGCCACCACACCTGGCCTTTTTCTAGTTTACTTTTAACCATGAGCATAACTGGGTGGAAAAGTCAGTGATAGGATCTTAGTATAGTTGTTCCTTGGTATCTGGAGGGGACTGGTTCAGGGACTCCTTGCAGACACACAATCTGCGATGGTCTAGTCCCTGATATGAAATGTTGTAGTATTTGCATATAACCTGCACACACCCTCTTGTATACTTTAAATCATCTCTAAGTTACTCAGAATAGCTATTATAATGCCATACATCACCTCATTTGTGTGGATTTAATGGAGTACTTGGTGGGGGGCCAATTCAAGTTTAGCATTTTGGAACTTTGTGGAATTCTTTTTCCCCCTGAATATTTGCAACCTGTGGTTGGTTGAATCCATGGATGCAGAGGGCTGACTGTACTGACACTGCTGAAATACTGAATCAGTACAACACCATTTGAAGAAAAAAGAGCATTGGATTTTAAGACCAGTTTTCTTTGTGCTATTTTTGGTCAGTCCTCCCTCCTTCTGACTGGAGTAAAACCAGGCCACTCTGCTGAATGACTAATTCACCGAATTATTGAGACTGTTTTGGTACTTTTAGTTGGTTTTGTTCTGACTTTGCTAGAGTTGTTGTCTCTCAGATTTGCAATTCCTGCAACATTTTATATATTAAATGAATGGGCTTTCTCTTAATCACGGTTTGTCTTTTCTATTTTTGTGGATTTATGGACTCATACTTTTATGGACTGCTACATCTGCATCTGCTATCTCCTCCCCAATCCCAAGAATTTTCCCAGTTCAATTTAAGATATTTGGCTGAGAGTCTTCAATGAATCAATCTTTTGACAAATTGATCATTCAGGCTCTGCACCGAAGCCAAACAGTGTATTTCCCATAGCGTCAATTATATCCTTAATAGAAGTAACTATAATAGTTTTTGTTTTGTTTTGTTTTTGTTTTTAAGACGGAGTTTCGCTCATTACCCAGGCTGGAGTGCAATGGCGCAATCTCGGCTCACCGCAACCTCCACCTCCTGGGTTCAGGCAATTCTCCTGCCTCAGCCTCCTGAGTAGCTGGGATTACAGGCACGCACCACCATGCCCAGCTAATTTTTGTATTTTTTTTTTTTTTTTTTAGTAGAGACAGGGTTTCACCATGTTGACCAGGATGGTCTCGATCTCTTGACTGCATGATCTACCCGCCTCGGCCTCCCAAAGTTCTGGGATTACAGGCGTGAGCCACTGCGCCCGGCCCCCTATAGTAGTTATTTTACCTTCCAACTAACTTCTGTCACTAGGACAGGAATTTCCCATTTTAACCAGCATGGAGACTAAATAGTCTAATAATTCAAATTACCATATATATTGGGATTATAAATTTTCAGAGAATGAAAACATATTTAGCTTTGAATCAATGTGGAAAAATAATTTAAAAAAAATAGTCTAGTTTTTCAAGCTCTTCTAGAGACCAAGAGTCAACATTATAAGCACACACTGTTGAAGGCAGAGGATAGCAGACTCATTTCGTCCAGACTCACAGAAGCAACTGGAAATGACCTTTTGGTAGAAATCACTCCTACCTGCATGGCTGCCACACCAACCCCACCTCTATCCTCTCCCTCCAATAGCTGACTCAGAGACATGTTTAACTACACATGGAGGGGCACGAGGGCAAAGGAAGGCTGAGAACCCTTTGGACCACTTTATCTTCCAGTTCCTCTGGGTTGAGGGAAGGTGGAAAGTTCAGTTTCCAACATCAAAGCTCCATCATCATCATTATCATCAAGACCTCCTCTACTAAATCTGGAAAGAATTCTATACCAAGTGTATTAGAGAGAAAGGAATGTGACTGATACTGAATGTAGTGGGGAGAAAGGGATGTAATTTCCTTGTGCAAATACACAGTTAAACTTGGTATTCAAGAACTTAAGTCACCTCTGATGCTCTCAAGTAACATCAAAGATCCATGACACATAGCGTTGACAACCTGTTTGACTTGCTACTTAATTAGTTCTTGAATAGTCACAGGTTGAACTCTCATAAGCTGAAAGTTCATTTCCTGTAGGTGCAATGCTATTTAAATTGGGGTTCTGTTCCTGGAAGTCCATCATAAGACTAGTAAAACATTATTCAAAAATAAAATAGATATATGGTTTTGCAAAGTTAAGAGTGTAAAACCGAGCATATAAGAAGCTATAGTATAAACATTTCTTTTGGGAATTCTTCTACATGGCTAATACCGAGGCTTCTTAAAGTATCAGCCTAGTGAAAGTCTGGACTGCAGAGATGATCTCTTTCTTGTAAATGTTCCCAAGGGAAGCAGGGAGAAAATTTCTTGCAGCAAGGATCTTTGAACTTCTTATGCATATGACAGACTGAAGGAGAAAAGCAAAGTCCCATCCAAGCTATGAAAGGTTTTAACTAGGTAATCTTCAGCATTAGCATCAGGTCACCTCAAGCATTCATATCCCTGGGCTACATGTGGGTTTGCACATGTCTACACTCACTTTCAAAAAATAGTACTGTGTACCATGTGGCTACTGGGTCTTGAGTGTCCATTTTAGCCATGGTATTAAGGTATTAAAAATTAATACCTTTGAGAAAAGATAAATGTGTATAAAATGAATTTACATTGGCATATTTCAAAAGAGAACAAGAAACCTTCCACATTGTTTTCTTTTCCCTGTATTTTTCTGTAGGAAACTCATAAATTTTTTAGTAGGAAACTAGTATTTAAAAAGAAACTACCCTTCCACCTAAAATCAAATGGGACATTAAAAAATTTGCTTTAGAAGTCAACCTCCAGATTACACACACTGTTCACCATTCTTTTTTTTTTTTTTTTTTTTTTTGAGACAGAGTCTCGTTCTGTCATCCAGGCTGCAGTGCAGTGGCACAATCTCAGCTGACTGCAACTGTCACCTCCCGGGTTCAAGTGATTCTCCTGCCTCAGTCTTCTGAGTAGCTGGGATTACAGGTGCCTGTTAATTTTTGTATTTTTAGTAGAGATGGGGTTTCACCATATTGGCCAGGCTGGTCTCAAACTCCTGAACAAGTGATCTGCCCTCCTTGGCCTCCCAAAGTGCTGAGATTACAGGCATGAGCCACCGTGCCCGGCCTGTACACTCTTTCTGAGAGTGTGCCTTCATGCAATAAAAATTAAGCATTTATACAGTATTAAATATATACATAAATGAATTTATATTTATACGGTATGACTAAATAAACAAAGGCATTATGAAATGTGCCATACAGCAATTTTTTTTTTTTTTTTTTTTTTTTTTTTTGAGACGAAGTCTCATTCTGTTGCCCAGGCTGGAGTGCAATGGTGTTATCTCGGCTCACTGCAACCTCCACCTCCCAGGTTCAAGCAATTCTCCCACCTCAGCCTCTGGAGTAGTTGGGACTATAGGCGTGCACCAACATGCTGGCTAATTTTTTGCATTTTTAGTAAAGATGGGATTTCACCATGTCGGGCAGGCTGGTCTTGAACTCCTGACCTCAAGTGATCTGCCTTCCTTGGCCTCCCAAAGTGCTGGGATTACGGGCATGAGCCACCACACCTGGCCATATAGCAGTTCTTAAAGTGGCCCCTGGCCTGAAGTGTCAGCATCACCCGGCTCTATCCTGAATCAGAAACGTTAGGGTTGTGGCCTAGCAATTTGTTTTAACAAGCCCTTCCAGGTGATTCTGACTCATTCTGAGTCAGAGAACCACTGCCATAAAGCATTTACTTTCTGCTAGAGGGGATATTACAGCAGAGGTCAAGATAGATTAGTTAATGATTGTGGTGTGAGATGACACTGCAGTTCAGAATGGGAAAGTTTTTTCTGGTGGAGGGAGGGGGATCCAGAGGCTTTGGGCTTCTCAGGTTACCTTCCTTCATAACCCTATTTCCTTTTAGGCCATTTTTTAACTGGAATAAATAATAGGAACTAGGGTTACTGTGGCACATTCTCTGAGGACTGTTTCATTTTCCCACAGTTGCATCTGGACTTGATATGAAAGTAACCATTAGAAAATTAACAGAGATCTTAAACTTGCCTACCATAGACACCTGCATCCTTTCTCCACTCAGTCCACATAAAGGTTGGAATAGCAGAAAGGGTTATATCTCTCCCCCCGGAGTCGGAGCCTATGACACTGATGACACTGGCATGGCAAGTCAAAGTCCTACACCCACCAGCACACCTATTAATTCGTTCCAGATTGGTCTACACTGGTGTAATCAGAGTGAATCTCAGAATTTTGGAAAGAGTTGTGAGTTGAGACTGACTTTCCTGCTGAGTCTCTAGGCAGCTGTGAGGCTTGAACAGCAGCATCTACTTTATTACCATCTTATTGTCATTCAAAGAAGGCAGAGCTGAATGCTGGAGAAAAACTATCAACAGTTTTTTTTTTGTTGCTGCTGTTTTGTTTTTTTGAGATGGAGTCTCACTCTATCGCCCAGGCTGGAGTGCAATGGTTCACTATAACCTCTGCCTCCCGGGTTCAAGTGATTCTCCTGCCTTAGCCTCCTAAGTAGCTGGGATTACAGGTGTGTGCCACCACACCCGGCTAATTTTTGTATATTTAATAGAGACTGGGTTTCACCATGTTGGGCAGGCTGGTCTTCAACTCCTTAAGTGCCTCCCAAAGTGCTAGGATTACAGGCGTAAGCCACTGTGCTGGGCCCTAGCAACAGTTTTTAAGCCACTGTGCTGGGCCCTAGCAACAGTTTTTGAGCTCTGAATATTGTCATAACTGAAGCTAGAATTATCCCTGGACTTGTTTGCCACTAAAATTTCCTTGTTTTGCTTATTCTGGTTTCAGCTGGCATCTTGATCACTTGAAAGGAACATAACTGATATACTGTTCTTTTTCTTTCCTTCCTCTTCTCTGCCTTTGACAATTTTAAATTAGAAATCTACCTGCCTCTAATCTCTTTCTCTCATTTATTTACTGCTGCCTATTTCCCAAAACACTGCTTCTCGAATATTCCTGGCTCAAAAATCATCTATGTCTTCATGACATATGAAACCCCTAGAATCCAGCCTTTCCACAGCTTTTAATATCTCCTAATTGATCTCTCAATTCCAGTGAAATGATTCCATTTATTTTTATCCCAAATGCATCACAAATATTCCTAAGTCTTGAGGTAATTTTCTCTGACTATTCTCAACTTCTCTAAATCCTAACTTTTAAAAATTTCTACCTCAAGTTGTGTCTTGTCATATTCTGAGTTCCTTTTTTTGGCATTGTATTATTATATATCCTTCCATGTACACACGTGTGCATTATCTCCGTGATAAAACTAACTGGCTAGAGGATAGGAATAAAGACTCAATTCTAATATCCTTGTTCCCTAATAATACACAAACGTGATACATGTTTGAATAAATCACTGTTAAATATTTTATGTCTTGAGTTTCATTCTTTAGCAATCTCAAAGTTGTAATTTGAATCTTACCTTCAAATCAAGATGAACTACATCATGAGTGTGTAAAAAGTGAACACCTTCTAGAATCTGTCGCATAAGTCTTTGAACATCTTTTTCTTTAAAGGCTTCTTCTCTGTCTGCAACACACTGGTCAAAGATTTCACCCCCAGCAGCACTAGAGAACGGTAAAATTAAAGTAATATATAACTCAGAAGAAATGGCAAACACACTAAAATTACAGAGCAAGTTAATTACAGTCTGGCAGTAACTGTATACTTTTTAAAAAATTTATTTTTATTTTAAAAAATAGAGATGAGACCTCACTATGTTGCCCAGGCTGTTTTCAAACTCCTGTAATCAAGCAGTTCTCCCACCTTGGTCTCCCAAGGTGTTGGGATTACAGGTTTAAGTCACTGTACTCAGCCTGTATGATTGTTAACATGGATTTGACAATCTGAATCAAAACACAGTATAAGCTGAGCCAGCTCAGTCCCAAGCAGCTCGAGATGCACCACAGCATAATGTATGGTTTACTAAACCCTCTGTGCATATAGGCCACAATTGGCTGGCAATAGAACTGTGTTCCTCAACTGAAATAAAGAACTGCATTTTGGCTGAAACAGTTTCTTAATCTCAGTTTTTTGTCATATGAGTCCTTCAGCCCAGGACTATCAATTTACATAAATACAAGGATCTCTTTACCTAATTTTAAGAGCAATTAGTTCCTTTACACTATAAAGTTATCCATTCTTGCTTTTTTTTTTTTTTTTTTTTTTTTTTTTTTTTTTTTTTTTTTGAGATGGAGTATGCTCTGTTGCCAGGCTGGAGTGCAATGGCCCAATCTCAGCTCACTGCAACCTCCACCTCCTGGGTTCAAGCAATTCCCCTGCCTCAGCCTCCCGAGTAGCCAGGATTACAGGCATGTGCCACCACACCTGGCTAATTTTTCTTGTATTTTAGTAGAGATGGGGTTTCACCATGTTGGCCAGGATAATCTTGATCTCCTGACTTCAAACACCCTACCTTGGCCTCCCAAAGTGCTGGGATTACAGGTGTGAGCCACTGTGCCCGGCCCCATTCTTGCTTTAACAAA
Organism: Callithrix jacchus; assembly: GCF_049354715.1. NCBI lineage: Eukaryota > Metazoa > Chordata > Mammalia > Primates > Cebidae > Callithrix > Callithrix jacchus. Next base: position 11,793,997 of record NC_133512.1, on the reverse strand, counting down.
TGGTTCCCTCTTGGTTTTCTCAACAATTTAAGTAGTTTACATAAGTACAAAATATACTGCTAACTACAGTTTTAAGAAAATGTTCAAGGATGTATTTCAAATACAGACTATTGTAAGAAAATAAAGGCCAGGGCATGGTGGCTCATGCCTGCAATGAGCATTTGGGAGGCCAAGGCAGGTGGATCACCTGAAGTTGGGAGTTGGAGACCAGCCTGACCAACATGGAGAAACTCCATCTCTATTAAAAGTATAAAATTATAGGCCTTAATGGAGAAGAAAGTAAAAAAAATTAAGGAAAAAAACCCACAAAAAACCAAAAATATAAAATTAGCTGGGCGTGGTGGTGCTTGCCTATAATCCCAGCTACTCGGGAGGCTGAGGCAGGAGAATCACTTGAACTCGGGAGACAGAGGTTGCGGTGAGCCAAGATCATGCCATTGCACTGCAGCCTGGGCAACAAGAGGAAAACTCCGTCTCAAAAAATAAAAAAAATAAAAAAAAAAAAACAAGAAAATTGAAAAGCTAGATTGAGTAACCATTAAGACGACATTCCTCTCAAAAAAAAACTACATTCCTCTCAGTACAACATAATCATATAACCCTGTTTAACTGGATTTTACCCATTAACTAGTTACCATATTAACTAATATCACTAAATGTGATCTCACTAAAGAACAATCCGAGATGTTAAAAGCATCTCAAGTATAGTAACAGAAAATATAATATTAATTATTTTACACAAAATACTTTCCTTCACGTAGAAATTAGAAAAGCCCTATAATAGCTTTGCTTTATCTTTAACTACAGCAAGATTACTCTTTAACCAAAAATTTTTACTGGGAAATTAATTTAAAAACTGTTAACAAAGTTTTATCAAAAACTACTTTTACAAAAAACATTTAGAATTTAAAAATTTCAACTTTCTAGTGGTCCTTGGAAAGTTACGAGACGATTATCTTTTGACCAACATTATTCAGAGCCATATAACTGATGTTTAGAAGCTAAGAGTAACTGAGTTTCCCTATCTGTCTGCACCTTAGCTATATCATAGCTCCCAGCCTCAGGCACCAAACACTTTTTTCTATCTAAACTAGCATTTCCATTTCTGTCCGGCTTTGAGGTCCAGTTTGGATCTTTACTTTCTCACTACTGAAATCCAACAAAGCATCAAATATGTTAGGCCCTATGCTCTGTCCTAGAGATAGAAAGATAATTACAAGTAAGTATGTCTGGTCCTTCAAGCACTAGTGGGGAAGAGAAAAATGAAATATATTTAAATAACAAATACATATGCATTAATATATGTGTGAATTTATATATTAAACAACTTAGCAACTGAGCAATTAATTGGAAAGGAAGTAGAAAAAAATCTAAGAAAGATGACGTTTATTCTGAACCTTGAAGGATTACTAGGAGTCCACTAGATGAAATGGTAACAGCACATCCCAGGCAGAGGGAGCACACGTGTGGGGGCACATTGTGTGAAAAATACATGGCACACTCATTAAAGGGCAAGTGTCTACTTCCCCATCCAACCAAATGGTATGGCACTTGCCTTCTGGCTATAAACAACTAGAAAATTAAAGCATATGAACCAACTGCTTCAGGCATTAGCACAACAGGTGTAAGACCATGAGCTGTGAGAATAAGTAAGCCCTCCAATCTTCCCACTTGGTAACAATTTGTGGACAGTTGTACAGAGTAAGGGAGGAACCCAAGCAGAAGCAGAATGTAGCAGCCTTGCTAAGCTGAGAAGACAGACTGGGAGTTTGGCAAGGCGAAGGCAGCTGGAATTGGCAAGTGAATACCAGAGAGGAGGGAGTTGCACAGAGAGATCTACTCAATAGTATTTTGAAGTCTTAGACAAAATAACTCTGGGAAATTATAAGGCTAAGAAATTCCCAGTGTTCAAAGAGAACAAGGTAAGACATTTGCATTTTGTCAAGCTGGAGTAGAAAAACCACTCTAAACACTGGGGCAATGAACAGATCCCTTTGGGAGGGCCATCCTTCATATCAAGGCTAACCCACTTCTAGGTCTGTCCTAACCAAGATGATCTACAAGTAATTTAAATGACTGCCAAAACAAACGCCATCATTCTTTAATGGAATAAAATCTACTCAATCCTGCAACATTCCAAATATATGTCATTTTACCAAAAATTTCTAGATAACTGAAAATACCACAAATTACAATTCATAACCAATAAGAAAAATAATAGAAGCAGACCCAGAAATGACAGAGATGATGGAATTGGCAGATAAGTACCTTAAAACAGGCATTATAAGGGATGCTCAAGGATTTAAACTAAAACATGAACATAATCATATAAGAGATGGAGGTTATGAAAAGAACCAAAAGGAAACTTCACAGGTGAAAAATACAGTATCTGAAATGAAAAACCCTTTGGGTAGTCTTTATAGCAGATCAGACACTGCAGATGAATCAGTGAATTTTAAGACACAGCAAAATAAGCTGCCTATATGAAGCACAGAGAGGGAGGGAGGGAAAAAAGACTGAACAAAACAAACAGGACCCCAGGGACCTATAGGATAGCATCAAGCCATTTAATACACTGTATTAGAAACACAATGGCTGAAAATTTCCAAATCTGATAAAAACTATAAAGAAAAAGATTAAGGAGCTCAATGAACTCCAAGCAGGATAAATACAAATAAAACCAAGGCACCACACTCAGACTGCTAAAAACCAGTGAGAAAGAGAAAAATCTTTTAAAAAGCACATTTATAGGTGAACCAAGGTAAGAATGATCACAGACTTCTTGTTGTAAATAATGTAGGGAAGACGACAATGGAATGACAAAAAGGAAGTGTGCTGAGAATGTGGGGTGAAGTAGAAAAGGACTAGCAGCAGGAGACGAGGTAGAATAGAAGACAGAGAGAAGAGCACAGGATGAGGGCAAAACAACCCAAAAAATTCAGAGTAAGGCAATGATGGGCTAATATATACCACTAAATGCCTCCTCCTCCAGGAAGCACTCCCTAACCTGCCAGGAAAAGTAAAGGAGCACAGCATATGGATAAAAGCAGAAGTTCTGGAATCACACACTCCTGGACTAAATCCTGGCTCTGCTATTTGTAATATAGCACAACCTGAGGTGTTTTTTTCTGAGTTTTTTTCTTATATATGAAATTGTGTTCTAAAATTTATAAACAGTGTATATAAAGCATATAAATAATATATATAAAGCTGGAAGACTTAGCATAGTGCCTGGCACATAGTAAATGTTTAATACATTTTGACTATTATGCTCTAGGTCACAAAACTAATAAGAATTCCTAGTAAATCATCAACATTGCTGCAGTCATTTATAGGCTGAATATCCCTTCTCTTTAAATGTTTGTGACCAGAAGTGTTTGGGATTCCATATTTTTAAATATTAGCATATACATAATGAGCTATATTAGGGGAGGGGACCCAAGTCTAAACACACAATTTATTTATTTTTCATATGCAACTTACATATGTAGCCTGAAGGTAATTTTATACAGTATTTTAAATAATTTTGTGCATGAAATAAGTTTGTGTACACTGAACCATCAGAAAGCAAAGGTGTCACTATCTCAGCTACCATGTGGGATCACAGCAAGTTTACACTAACACACACCTGCTGCATTAGCACAGCCCCAGCATGGTTATTCTGTCCTTAGCATCCTTAATATCTACAGAGGTGATCTCATCAGCTCTGGCCAACATCTTTCTGGGACAATATATGAGGTCAGATGTGGAATTTTCTACTGTGGCATCACTTAGTGCTCAAAGTTTCATACTTTGGGACATTTCAGATATCCAGGTTAAGAATGCTCAACCTCCGTATCTATTGCCTTTGCTAGACTTTTAGCACCTGGAGATAAGGGGCTATGATTTTTTTACTTTTTATGTTGTTGGTACCTATTAGTATCTCGTGCGCATGGCAGGTGCTTCAAGAATGACTGACTGATGCAGTGATCATAACCTGCCTGTTTCCGTAACAACAATCTATTGATGTGGCTAAGAATTTTGATGTCTTAGTAACCAGAGTATATCTCTAAGACTTCCTCTTCAAACTAAAAGTAGAACATAAAAATTTTTGGCCAAATCATACTGATCTTTGTTCTAAAAAATCTGATCATCAAAGAAACAGGAGCCACCAAAAGTTTCTAGGCAAGGGAATAATATCACCAAACCTAAGTTTTTGTTACCTATGTAATGGTAGCAGGAGGGATTTCCCAGAACTGAAGCCAGGGTGATCTGATGAGAAGCTACTGGAGAGGTTTGGGTGGAAGACTTGGTAATTCATTATGCTGTACATGAGGGTTAAAGAGGATAAAGGAATTAAGGATAACTTCAAGGTTTCAATCTTGAGCAAAGAAACAGATGGGGATGCTAAACAAAAGAAAAACAGGCCTTTAAAGGGCAATGCAGGAATACTGATACTGATCTGCAGTTGGACACAGGTATACGCAACAAGCAGCTGGAGCTTAAGAAAGGAGCTGAGGTTGGAAATAAAGATTTGGAAATAATCAGCATGTAAATGATAGCTGAAGCCACAAAAATAGATTGTTATCATCCAGGGTAAATACATCTAACATAAATGTATGATACCAGCAACACTGACAGAACTGTGGGGAACACTTAAATTTATATAGTAGAAAAGTTTAAAAGGCTCTGAGAGGAGAAGGAGATTTTTAAAAATAGGGCTGTGAAAGCCAAGAAGAACATAATTTCAAGAAAGAAGGGATAATGTCAAGTGTTTAAAAAGAGTAAGAACTAGAATGAATACTAAAATAAAGAGGCTGATTTTGGCACACAGGACTGGTGACCTCATGAAAGTATTAGAAGAGCAGATGGCATTAAATTAAAAGTGAATGGAGTATTGGCTCATGAACAGATGAATGGATCAATGAAATAGAACAAAACTGACTGGAAGGTGAGGAATGCTATAAATTCAGGCTATTCTTTTAAAAAGTATGGCAGTAAAGAGAAAAATAAGACATCAGAGTCAAAGCCGAGGAAGGAATTTTAGCACAGAAGAGACTGAAATATTAGAAGACAAAGGGAAAAGAACTACCACAGGAGGAAGGACTAAAACTCTAGAAGAGGTTACATAACTTCCTCCTACAAGAGGAAGAATGAAAAATTAAAGAACTTAGATAAGGGTTTTAGCCTTGGAAATGATTAGCTGAAACTCTTCCATCAAACAGCAGGGAAGAGCATGAGAACAAAGACAGTTATTAGAGGAAGAGGGGAGGGATGCTTGAGGAGTGTGTGTCTGATGGCTTTGATTTCTCCATATGGCGGAGAAAAGACTAGTTATCTCATGAAAGGTGGGAAGTAGGTGACACAGAAGTGTGGTAAAGATTATTGATTAGCTCAGGGGGTGGGGGTGTTAAAAGGACATGATAAGAGATTAGGTACAAGTTTGCCAAGCTATACCATGAGCCCACCTGAGGATGAAACGCTTACATTTGTACTAAGTAGATGAAAAATGATCCAAGTCCTTCCAAGAATGTGTGACAGCACAGGAGGGACACACAGCATGCATTCTGGGTTTCAAATGGGCAAATGAGTTGCAGAGGATGACCAAAAGGAAGATGGAAATAACATGAGGTGCTGGTAAGAGAGGAGCTGAATTAACTACCAAAGAGGAGAAGGAAAGAAAAAGGACGAAAAAAGTCAGGAGCTGGCCAAAAGACTGGAAGAACCGAGAAGGGTCTGAGGGTGAAAGGCTGAAGAGCAGATTTTGCAAGAATGAGGAGGAGATTTTGGAAAGAGAATAATATTTCAGATTTTTTTCTGGATCAATTTCCAATTCTACCTTGATCCTTTCTGAAATAAACAGAAAAAACAAACAACAACAAAAACCTTGATAAGCAGCAGGCTTCTATATGAGATTCCTAAATTAATTTTTAAAAAAACTTTTAACCATTCTGCCATTTTTAGATATTTCTACTATCATAAATTTAAAATAAATTGTGACGGACACTTTTGTGCTTCTCATGTTCTTATTATTTCTTTAGAAGGGATTCCTACAAGCAAAATTATTGAATTAAAATATATGAACACAATATTTTTGAATTACACTATCAAGAGTAACATGCTTAATATTTTAGCCATCTAGACTTCACCCTCTATAAACTTTTAAAGTTTATAGACATATACATTATTTTGTGACATGCCTTTTTAAACTTAATATTTTAAATCTTTGACATATTTAGAGTTACCTTAGCTTTTAAATGACTGCCCAGTAATCTACTTTGTGATATTATCACTTATTAAGGAAACCATTTTCTAACAAACATTTTGATTATTTCTACCTTTTTGCTACATAGAGAATGCCATAAGGAACATTTTGGTAACATAGCTTTGCAAAACTGCCTAATATTTCCTTGTGAAAAAATTAATAAAAATAAAATTAAGCCATGTGTGGTGGTTCATGTTTATAATCCCAGCATTTTGGGAGGCCAAGGCAGGAGGATTGCTTGAGGCCAGGAGTTTGAGACAAGCCTTGTAAACATAGTGAAACTCCATTATGTACCATAAAAAAATTTTTTAAGTAAAATTTCTGAGTTAAACAGTATTTTTTAAGGCTTTTGATAATAATTCAGATTGTCCTCCAGAAAAGTTATACTAAAATGGCTCAATCAATGAATATCACTTTTGTTTCAAAGCATTGCCAATATGATGGGGGAAATTCAGAACTTATTTTAAAATTTACATTATAAAAAATATTTTTCATGTGTATATAGGCAATTTACATTCATGTGTCTGTAAAAATTTCTCTTCATATCATTTGTTCATTTTTTTAAACCAGAGCTGATCATAATCCTGAAAGACACAATCTCAGATGCCATGATCCAGAATGTCAAAATCCCAAAACATCAAAATCCTGAAAGATGAAAAAAATCCCTAAAGTCTAAAATCCCCAGATCACAATCTTAAACAATTAAAATCTTCAATGTTGAAATCCTGAAAGCTGAATTCTGGGGCAGGGATTTCCAGTGTGTTTTCAGTTGATGCAGACTAGGTGCATCATGGTAGGTGCATCACAATAGGTGGAACTATTACTGTCTTTATTTGGAAATTAAGTACAGTTTAAAGGAGATGCATTATGGGTGCCAAACTGACAAGGGGTAAATTTATGATCTTAATTTCAGTTGTTGAATTGACTGGATTAAGGAATACCTAAAAATTTAGTAAATTATTATTTAGGGAGTGTCTGTGAGGGTGCTTCCAGAGAAGATTAGTGTGAGTCTGAACGGACTAGGTAGGAAAGATCTGCCTTCCATGTTGGCAGGCACCATCTGATCAGAGAGAAGAAATACAGAAGGCAAGCCGGTCTCCCTCTGAGAGTGGGGAACAATTTTTCTCTTGCTGCCATGGACATCAGCACTCCAGCCTTTAAATGCCAGGACTTACACCAGACCACCCCTACTCCATACACTCCCATTCCCTGGGGTTCTGAGGCTTTTGGCCTTGGATTGAAAGTTAAACATTGGTTTCCCTGGTCCTGAGGCCTTTGCACTTGGACTGAGCCATGCTACCAGCATCCCAGGGTGTCCAACTCGAAGGCCTGTTGTGGAACTTCTCAGTCACCATTAGCACATGGGCCAGTTTTCCTAATAAATCCCTTCTCATATTTATACACATGTCCTATTGGTTCTGTCTCTCTGGAGAAGCCTGACTAATAATAAATATTTGGTACTGGGGAAGAGCCATATCATTCCTTCTCACTGTATTCCTTAGAATACAATGGGAGAGATCTGTGAAATTGTTCCTTCCAAAAAGGCTGAGGTTAAGCGTACAAGGCTACATAGTAGTTTAAAAGCTATTATTGGTGCTTTGAAAGCAGAAAATAATTGCAATGGCTTAGCAATAACCAGGCTTTCAGGTGAACAACATACACTTACAAAATTTGTAGATCACAACCACTCTCCAAATACAAGTGCAGCAGGTGTTTCAAAGGTTATACAAGTGAAAACACAGGTGAAAAATGTAAAAAATCTCCCCTGACATTCAATCCTGTACAACTTCTGCCCCTTCATATATAGCACCAATTCGCTATACTATGCATTTTATCTTCACATTATTTTCATTACTGGAGGTATGAATTGGACAAAAACTTGGAGAGTTGTAATTCATTTTATGAATATTTTGCAAATTTGACTCCAAGAAAATACATTATCACAATGTTGATTGTGTGTACGTGAAAACATTGAGGCCAGGCTTTGTGGCTGATGCCTGTAATCCCAGCACTTTGGGAGGTGGGTGGATCACCTGAGGTCAGGAGCTCAAGACCAGCCTGGCCAACATGGTGAAACCCCGTCTCTACTAAAAATACAAAAAAAATAGCTGGAAGTGGTGGTGCATGCCTGTAATCCCAGCTACTCAGGAGGCTGAGGCAGGAGAATTGTTTGAACTGGGAGGTGAAGGTTGCAGTGAGCCGAGATCATACCACTGCTCTCCAGCCTGGGTAATAGAGGGAGACTCCCTCTCAAAAACAAAACAACAACAAAAACATTGAAACTTTCTTAATAAATGAAGAGATGTCCTTTTTGTACATCTGCATTTGTGAAACAAAATTTCTTGAGATCTTGGCTCTTTGGGCAACTGCATATGTGGTGATGACTCATTGAGGTTTTTGATCAATATTGTCAAGACTTACACTGTTTGTCATGGTATTTCAAATAACCATATTTATCAATCTAGGTGTACAGAATTACCAACTATGGGGGTACAGGTTTATATATTTCACTTTTTGACCTTTTTTTTATGAATATGGCTTGTCTGCTCATAACTGTTACTGTTATTTGTGTGACTGTTAGTATATCTGAGTGTTATGCTTATAAAAACATGTTATTACTGCCTATTTTAGCATGTAAATAAAGTGGGCTATGAAATGTCATGTATTACAGTTTTATTTTTAATTGACATATAATTGGACAATTTATGGTATACATAGTTATTTTTGTGTTTCCTAAATAAATCCCCTTTTAAAATGTAAATAAATGTCTTTTTGGTTTTTGAGACAAAAGTCTCACTCTGTCACCCAGGCTGAAGTGCAGTGGTGCTATCTTGGCTCACTGCAGCCTTGACATCCTGGGGTTAGGTGTCACCTCAGTCTCCCAAGTAGCTGGGATTACAGGCATGCACTACCATGCTCAGCTAATTTTTGTATTTTTTGTAGAGATAGGGTTTTGCTATGTGGCCCAAGGTGGCCTCCAACTCCTGGGCTCAAGCAATCCTCCCACTTCAGCTTCCCAAAGTGCTGGGATTTGGCTAGCCTCGGTGGCTTACACCTGTAATCCCAGCATTTTGGGAGGCTGAGGTGGGTGGATCATCTGAAGTCAGGAGTTTGAAACCAGCCTGACCAACATAGTGAAACCCTGTCTCTAATAAAAAATACAAAAAATTAGCCAGGCATGGAGGTAGATGCCTGTAATCCCAGCTACTCGGGAGGCTGAGGCAGGAGAATCACTTGAACCCAGGAGGTGGAGGCTGCAGTGAGCTGAGATTGTGCCATTGCACTACAGCCTGGGCAACAAGAGCAAAACTCCATCTCAAAATAACAACAACAACAACAAAGTGTTGGGACCACAGGCATGAGCCACTGCACCTAGCCAAATAAATGTCTTTTAGAGAATTTTTTAGATTTTTTCCATAATTATATTTTCAGGATTTTGATCTTTTGAGATTTCAACATTTGGGATTGCACCTTTTCGGATTATCGTTCAAACCCTTTTTAAACTGGGAGGTTCATGTGTTTGTGTATATCTGTAAGATCTGGTTATATATTCAAGAACTTTAATCGCTTTGGCTAGACAAATACTAGAGATATTTTTCCGAGTTTGTCTTTTCATTTTGTTTGGATTTACTGATGTACCAAGCCTTTTTCTTCTTTTTAAATTAATTATTATTTTTTAAAAGATAAAGGGTCTAGGTATGTTGCTCAGGCTGGTCTCAAACTCCTGGGCTCAAGTAATCCTTCCTGCTTTGGCCTCTCAAAGTGCTGGGATTACAGGTGGGAATATTAAGGCTTTTAATGTATTCAGATTTATCAATCTTCTCCTTTGGTAGGAAAAGCAGAGCAGAAACCACGATTGCTTTTTTTTTTTTTTTTTTTTTTTTTTGAGACAGTTTTGCTCTTGTTCCTGGGCTGGAGTGCAATGGCACGACCTTGGATCAGGGCAACCTCTGCCTCCCGGATTCAAGCAATGCTTCTGCCTCTGCCTCCAGAAGAGCTGAGATTACACGTGGGTGCCACCATGCCTGGCTATTTTTTTATATTTTTAGTAGAGACAGGTTTTCACCATGTTGGCCAGGCTGGTCTCGAACTTTTGACCTCAGGTGATCCACCCACCTTGGCCTCCCAAAGTGCTAGGATTACAGGCATGAGCAACCATGTCTGGCCTGAAACCAGGACTTTTTTTTTTTTTTTTTTTTTTGAGACAGAGTTTCGCTGTTGTTACCCAGGCTGGAGTGCAATGGCACAATCTCGGCTCACCGCAACCTCCACCTCCCGGGTTCAATCAATTCTCCTGCCTCAGCCTCCCAAGTAGCTGGGACTACAGGCACGCACCACCATGCCCAGCTAATTTTTGTATTTTTAGTAGAGACGGGGTTTCACCATGTTGACCAGGTTGGTCTTGATCTCTTGACCTCGTGATCCACCTGCCTCAGCCTCCCAAAGTGCTGGGATTATAGGCGTGAGCCACTGCGCCTGGCCAAAACCAGGATTTCTTAAGGAGAAAGAACAGTCCTTCATTTTCAAAGCTGTTTTCTGTGCTGTATCTACCTACTTAAACTGAAAACATAGTAAGAATCAAGACTACTGTTTCTAAAAGAAAGGAGATTAACTCAGACTATAAGAACATGTAAGGATTATAAAATGCCTTTTATTTTAATATTAGTTTGGTATTACTTTGTCAAGAATGTTTCTAATAAAATCGTAAGATAACCTTATGTCCTGTTATGAGAATTTCATTAAAGAATGAAAATATAAAAGCTAATATACATGCATCCTTGCAAATTTGGAACATGTAAAATTAGTAAGAGGAACGCTTGAAGATGATCTAGAAAATTCTGAGATTTCCAGAGAACCAGGCCTGGCAATATAATCACAGATGAGTGGCATCCCATAAAGGAAGTGTAGATGAACAAACAATCTTAATATAAGACAGACAATACTTACTATTCCAGAACTAAGATCATTTCTGACGGAGTCTCATAAACTTCATGTAAATTAATGACCCAAGGATTGTCCTGTGCTAGTTCAAGTACAGCAATCTCATGAATTATTTCCATCCGACAATCTTGGCCTTTTCTTCTTTTTCTCATGAACTTTGCAGCAAATTCTTTCCCAGAATCTTTCTTTATACATTTTCTCACCACTGCAAATTTCCCCCTAGAATTAAAAACACTCACTGTTAAAATTGACAACTTTCCAGAGATGGCAGATTTTAATGAAATTTCCAAATACCCATTGGTGGATATTTAAATTTAGCTCATATACAAGTAGAAATATCACTTAGAAATTTATATAGGCTACATCTCTAGATTTGTAGATTTATCAAATAAAATAAAATGTGTAAATCTGCAAAATTCACTTTCTAAATAAAAACAAATATTAAAGTCCATATTTTTTGCAGTTACACATAACTTAATTTTTTGCACATTTATACATAAAATGACTTAAGTCCTTAAAAAAACCATTTGAGGCCAGGCACAGTGGGTCACCTTTGTAATCTTAGCACTTTGGGAGGCTGAGGCGGGTGGATCATGTGAGGTCAGGAGTTCTGGACCAACCTGGCCAACATGGTGAAACCCCGTCTCTACTAAAAAATTAGCCAGGTGCGGTAGTGCATGCCTGTAATCTCAGCCACTCAGGAGGCTGAGGCATGGGAATCACTTAAACCTGGGAGGTGGAGGTTGCAGTGAGCTGAGATCATGCCACTGCACTCCAGCCTGGGGGACAGAGCGAGACTCTGTCTCCAAGAAAAAAAAAAAAAAAAAGAACAAAAGCCATTGATCTTTTAACAGAAACTGGTCACCAGAATCCCCAATAAGATGAATTTCACTGCTGCTAATTGACTCTAAAGAGCACTATCACTTTGTAAATGTAAGGATCTCACTCATCTATCATTTTAACTACAGCATCAGCTAGAAATGTTGCATTTTCCCATAAAGACAGATATAGCAAAGTGTTATCCTGATACATCACTATTTGTCATAAAACTAATAAGCAGGTACACTGGGGACTCAGTATAACATACTGATTAAAGGTATGAGCTCTGGAATTAGACCTATACGGACTTGAACCCTACAAGTGGCACCTGATAATAACCTTAGGTGGTTTATTTAACCTCTTTTAGTTTCATTTTTCTTTTCTTTTTTTTAAAGAAACTGGGTCTCTCTATGTTGCTCAGGCTAGTATTGAACTCCTGGCCTTAAGTGATCCTGCCACCTCAGCCTCCTGAATGGCTATGAGTAAAGGCATGCCCTAAGTCTCATTTTTCTAATCAGTATAATAGAGATATAAATGGCATCTACCTCCCAAGGTTGTGAGAATTAAAGCATATAACAGATTTCAATTGCTTAGCATGGCACTTGCTACATAGTAAGTGCTCAATAAAATATTACTAATCACACAAACATCCTTAAGGTCTGATAGTCATCACCCACAAATATCCACTGAATCCTTAGGTTGAAAGGCAACTTAGAAATCATATAGTATTTTATCTAATACCAAATCCCAATGTCTTATTTGAAACTGTGAGGTAATCTTTTCTACTACAGGGTACACATTATTTTAATAAGGTTATCATTACAAGCCTAAACCTGACTTCAGCTGAAGGGTAAGTCAGGGTCCTCTGCTGAGCCGTACAGACTAGACCTCACTCTCTTTTCCACATGGTAGCCTATTAGATAGTGAACACAGCAAACACTGTGTTCAGTTGCCACTCTCTCTTCCCTTTCCCAGTATGCAGTCAATCCTCATCCCCATAGGTTTTTTTTCTTTTTTCTTTAAGAGATGGGGTCTCACTCTGTTGCCCAGGCTGGAGTGCAGTGGCACCATCATGGCTCACTGCAGCCTTGGACTTCTGGGCTCAAGTAGTCCTCCCACCTCAGGCTCCTGTGTAGCTGGGATCACAGGCGCATGCCACCATGCCCAGCTCCCCGTAAGGTTTTTCTGACCCCTTATTATGGCTCATCAGAAAATGTGCCAACCAAATCTGAAGCAACTATTCCAGGTATAATCGATCAAAGCATTGCATCATTATTACTTTTGTTGCTTTTGGAACAATACAACCTAAGATTGCTTGTTAAAAATATTTGACATGCTTTTCATATTTAACATTGGTTTGATAAACTACCAAGATTTTTTCTCCCTTGAATTTTTCAAACCAGTATCCTACTATATTTTAAAAATATTTCTAAAAAATTGGAATAATCAACAGCATAAACAGACAACCTATAGAATGGGGAAAAATATTTTGCAAACTATGCCTCCAACAAAGGGTTATATCCAGAATTTACAAGGAACTCAAAGTGGGCAAAGGACATGGACAGACATTTTTTCAAAAGATGACATACAAGCAGCAAACATGAAAAAAAAAAAAATTCAACATCACTAATCATCAGAGAAATGCAAATTAAAACCAAAATGAGGTACTGTCTTATACCAGTTGGAATGGCTATTAGTAAAAAGTCAAAACACAACAAATGTTGGTGAACATACAGAGAAAAAGGAACGCTTATACACTGTTGGTAGAAATGTAAATTTGTTCAGCCACCATGGAAAGCAGTTTGGAGATTTCTCACAGGACTACTGTTTAACTCAACTATCCCATTACTGGGTATCTGCGCAAAGGAAAAGAAATTATCATATGAAAAACACACCTGCACGCAAATGTTTATTGCAGCCCTATTCACAATAGCAAAGATATGGAATCAACCTAAGTGTCCATCAATGGATGACTGAACTAGAAATATGGTGTGTATATATATCATGGACTACTACACAGACATAAAAATAGAAGAATGTCTTCTGCAGTAATAAGGATAGAACTAGATGTCAAGTGAGATGACTTAAGCAGGAAGTAAAAAACGGCCTGTTGTTACTTTTAAGTGGGAACTAAATGGATACACAGGCATACAGTGGAAAAACAGACCAAAAGGTGAAAGAGTGGCAAGGGGGTGAGGAATGAAATACTACCTACTGGGTACAATGTACACTATTTAGGTGATGGGTACACTAAAAGCCCAGACTTCACCATGACGCAACATAGCCATGTGACACAAATGCACTGGTATTCCTAAATCTACTTTTTTTAAAAAAGCTTTCTAAAAAATTAAATGCAAGGCTTTAATTACCCTGTTAAATTCTTTTTTGTTGTTGTTTTTGAGAGACAGTCTCACTCTATCACCCAGGCTGGAGTGCAGTGGCATGATCTCAGTTCACTGCAATCTCTGCCTCCTGGATTCAAGCAATTCTCAGGCCTTAGCCACCCAAGTAGCTGGAATTATAAGCACATGCCACCATGCTTGACTAGTTTTTAATTTTTTTTTTTTAAAGTAAAGACAGGGTTTCGTCATGTTGGCCAGGCTGGTCTCGAACACCTGGCCTCAAGTGATCCGTCCACCCTGGCCTCCCAAAGTGCTGGGATTATAGGCGTGAGCTAACACGCCTAGCCTGCCCTGTTAAATTCTAACTTCTAGGCTTTGATCTGGCATTCTAGACTGCTGACCTAATTTTGAGTAATTCTTCCATGCCAGCTATTGTTAACTGCAAATATGATTTTCATGTCCTCCATGTTTTTACTATCATTAGTAATACAAATGTGGGAGGACAAATCCTTAGGCATAGCCCTATGGCTGCTCAATTTGGTAACAACCTACCTAACAGCACCCTTATTTAGATCAAAGTTCTTTTATTCACAGAAATATGAAAGACTTCTACAGATATGGGAGAGAGTAACTATAAATGAATTCCTCAAAGACGAATACCTTTAATTTTATCCCACAAAATCATTAGGCTAACATCCCCATCAAGTTTTAAAAGGTTCCCAATGATCTCTGGAAAGAAAACAGTTATTAATAATTTGATGTTTTCATACCTACATATCTGGAAGTTTCAAGAGAAGAGGAAGTTTAATTTGTGAAAAATTCATCTGAAATGAAGCCTCAACATATAATTGGCAGCAAGCATGTTCTTGGTAAATTAGAAATGACTCACTAGAATGGCCCTCAAACACATACACAAATGTTTATTGCTGCCACACCTGACATTCAAGGCAATAAAGTACCATGCAGTAAGTAAAAGAGTACTTATTACGTAGCCTGAAAGTATATTTTTAAAGACCACATAGGAATACAGCTAATTCAGCAAACAGAATTGGAACTCAAAATTATGTCAGTAGTCTGAAATGCTACATCAAAACCTAGAAGTTAGAATTTAACAGGGCAAATTAAACATGGACTCACACACATTGCTAACCTGTGAACTCTGAGACCCTGTTACAGAACAGCCATTGCTAAATTCTGGGGCCTCTTCCCTATACTTACTCATCTGCTGCTCACACTCCTCACCCATTCCTTTAGGTCCCAGAATGCAGTTCCCACAGCTCTCCTTTCATACCAGTGACTACTGTGACACCACCTTTGTTTTTCTGGAACCATTCCTCACAGTTCTAGATTTCTTCTTTTCTTTCCACCATATCGTGTACTATACTGGGGCGGGGGGGGGGGTCAGCAAACTTTTCTGTAAAGGGAAAGCAAGATAGTAAATATTTTTGGCTTTGCGGACAAGAGGGTCTCTGCAGCAATGACTCAAGTCCACTGATGTAGAATGAAAGCAGCCATACAAGAAAGGTAAATGAATGGGTGTGTTTGGCTTCCAATGAAACTTTATGGATACTGAAATGTGAATTTCATAAGATTTTCATGTTATTAAAGATTACTCTTATTCTCATTTTTTCAACTATTAAAAAATGTAAAACATAAAAACAGCTTGCAAGACTTACAAAAATAGGTGGCTGGCTGTAGTCTGCTGACCCCTGCTATATCCCATGCTGAATAAAACTCTTCCATCATTTTAATACCACATCCCACTGAAACTGACATGATGACAGCAGGTCGCAATGCTTTGAGGAAGCACGCATCCCTTCATCTCTAAACGACTGGTGCGATGGGAGGAGATCTCTTCAAACCACTCAAGGAGGAGTCAGAGGAGATAAAAACAGATTTCTGGGAATTGTTCTATACAGCCACACTGTATAAAGAAACATGAGATTCAGCATTCAAGCTGCGAAGTCCCAGTGTATAGGCTCAGAATTATATTGAGAGTTCCCTAAATTCCATACCCCAAAAGGGCTCCAACATGCCTATTTTACCATGACTTTATGGTAAAATTTGTGACAGTATCTCCCCCTTTAACTTTAGGTTATTGAATCCTCTACAAAACATTTTTAAAATGATGTTTCTCAGCCGGGCACAGTGGCTCATGCCTGTAATCCCAGCACTCTGGGAGGCTGAGACGAGTGGAGCACAAGGTCAGGAGTTCAAGACCAGTCTGACCAACATGGTGAAATCCCATCTCTACTAAAAATACAAAAATTAGCTGGGCGTGGTGGTGCACGCCTGTAATCCCAGCTACTCAGGAGGCTGAAGCAGGAGAATTGCCTGAACCTGGGAGACAGAGGTTGCAGTGAGCCAAGATTGTGCCACTGTACTCCAGCCTGGGAGACAGGGTGAGACTTTGTCTGCAAAAAACAAAACAAAACAATGATGTTTCTCTGACACTAGGGGCCACAGTTATATGCAGCTGACTTGGGGCTGATGAGGTCCAAAGGGCATAAGATGTTTGTGGCATATCTCCTTTTTTTTTTGGTTGACTCAAAAGCCAAACTTCTTCCTGGAATACAGAGTTGCCATAATGTTCAGGGTTTTTTCATTTCAAAAACATCTGTATTTCACTAATAAGTACAAAACTGAGAACTTAGGTTTTCATTAAATATTTTGGGATAAATATCAGAAATGAACACATTTCAGAACTACTGACTGAAAACATATTCCAGACAGGTGGGAAAGGCAAGACACATAAATAATTATAACAAGAGGAGATGACATTTCAGTGAGAGCCACCAGTCCAAGCTAAGAACTCTGCATTAACAGTGCCTAAAAACAGCGCTTAGGAAGACAGGGTGAGTATCTTTAGGTAGGTATGTTTGCTAAGGAGTTTGGGTTTCATCAGGCTTTACATTGGCACCTATTAGAATTCTGAAAGTAATTGTTTAAAAAAGATAATTCTGGCTGGGCACAGTGGCTCATGCCTGTAATACCAGCACTTTGGGAGGCCGAGGTAGGCGGATTGCTTAAGCCCAGGAGTTTGAGACCAGCCTGAGCAACATGGTGAAACCCTGTCTCTACAAAAACTACAAAAATTAGATGGACATGGTTGTGTGCACCAGTAGGCTAGGCACTTGGGAGGCTGGGATGGGAGGATCACTTGAGCCTGGAACATCTAGGCTGCTGAGATCATGTAAGTGCGCTCCAGCCTGGGCAACAGGATGAGACCCTGTCTCGAAGAAAAATGACATAGATAATTCTAATAGTGTTGTGAAGAGTGGATTGCCAAGTGATAACTCAGAACAGAGAGGCCAATAAAATAATTTAAAGCAGTAGGCCTGCACTCCAGTGGCAGCAGTAGAGACTGGGAAAAGAGAATATGTTTAAAAGCCAATCAAAGTCAAGATTTATTAGCACTTGCTGAAAGATTTGAGTTGCTGGCAGAGATGAGAGAAGGGAAAGGTGAAAGTTGAGGATGACTTTTCGATTTTTAATATAGGTACTGTGTAAATGTGGTACCAGTTATATAGTACCTCTGAGATAAAGATGATGAAAAGAGTAAGATTTTTTGGGAAAGATCATATGCTAGGTTTTGGACAGAAGTTTGAGCTGCCTTACTAAGATTCTCTTGGTAAAGAGAATCCCATCTATAGAAGGGATTCCAAACATAAATTCAAGTGTTGGATTATAGGCAAAGGTGAAGAGATAATACAATATATAAGATCTAGGTAAACATCAGAAAATGCAGATGCTAATTTGAGCAGTACATAGGGGAAGTAAAATAATGTCCAAGGTCTTGTTTTATTCTAGGCTAAAGTGCTTTGTTTATCCCTTTATAACATTTATGTCAATCTTACAATTAAAACTTGTTGTATTATGTCTCCCAGCTGAACTGTTTCAGAGACCTCTTATTATTCATCTTTTTATCTCCATAGTGCGCTGCACATGGCAGGTGTGCAAATATAATCAGCACACCTAGTATATATACTGCTCTTATTTTGTTAAATAAAAGTTTTATGGCAACTTAACCTCATAACATTTAATATACTGGACTCCTTGCTATTCTCTCGTCACTGAATTTTTCTACAGCTGTGACTTAATGTTTTATTAACAACGGCAACTACTACTGAAATTCCATCCATTCTTTACAGCCCAACTGAAATGTTATTTCCCACCATAAGACCTTCCAGTGGTATATCATCTTGCCTATAAAGGGGACAGTGGTTGATCTGTTACATTTCGGAATAGCTTCCAGAGCCTAGGGAAGTGCCTTTATGTACTTAACATGTAATTTTTTGTTTTTGAGACTGAGTTTTGCTCTTGTTGCCCAGGCTGGATTGCAATGACGTGATCTTGGCTCACTGCAACCTCTGCCTCCCGGGTTCAAGCGATTCTCCTGCCTCAGCCTCCTAAGCACCTGGGATTACAGATGCCCACCACCACGCCTGGCTAATTTTTCTGTATTTTTAGTAGAAATGGGGTTTCTCCATGTTGGTCAAGCAGGAGACACGGGTTTCTCCATATTGGTCAGGCTGGTCTTGAACTCTTGACCTCAAGTGATCCACCCACCTTGTTCTCTCAAAATGCTGGGATTACAGGTGTAAGCCACCGTGCCCAGCCTGTCTCACTTTTTTTTTTTTTTTTGAGACAGAGTCCCGCTCTGTCACCCTGGCTGGAGTACAGTGGCACTAACTGTGTTCACTGCAACCTCCGCCTCCCAATCAAGCAATTCTCCTGCCTCAGCCTCCCGAGTAGCTGGTACTACAGTTACATGCCCTGCTAATTTTTGTATTTTTGGTAGAAATGAGGTTTCATCACGTTGGCCAGGCTGCTTTCAAGTGATCTGCCCTCCTCGGCATCCCAAAGTGCAGGGATTACAGGCATGAGCCACCACGCCCAGCCAGAGATAATGTCTTAAAGATAAAGAAGTTCCATTCAATAAAAACCTAGAATAGATGTTGTCTTCCTTATCACTGAAATAATCAAGGAAAAGACCCTAGGTGTAAAAATTAATGAGTCCATTCAAATAAGACATTAGCATTCATGATAAGAAAAGGCAAGGCTTTACAAGTCAAACTTGGTTTTAAATTCTGGCTTATAACTGTGTAATCTTGGGCAATTTATTAATCCTGTGGATCCTGGGATTCCTCATCTGCAAAATGAGATCAATGGCACTTTATCTTACAGGGCAGTGAAGACTATACAAAATTACATCTTTAAAGTGTGTAGCATTCAGAAAATGATCAATAATCAGTAGCTATTTTTACCACTAGCATTAGTTTCAGATCTATGATATAACCAATGATAATTGTTACAAAAAAAAACATAGGCATTCTGGAGGTGAGCTATTTAGTCTACATGATGTCTAAATTCTCTCAAGAAATCTAGTTAAGTCCTTATTTACCTGAAGAGGTGAATCAATGACTATAGCTACTTAGCTTTCTAATGCATTTGATTCTATAATCAGATTGTATAAAATTGTGTCATCTATAGTTTTATCGAGACTGAAATTCAAATCCTTGAATTCACGTATCTTAAGATTTTAACATTTTAAGCATGAACTTTTCAAAATTAAACAGCTGACTGACTTAAATAAAGTACCTGCCTGAGAGTGGAAGCCATACTTTCCAAGTAACTTTATCACTGAACCACAAATATGGCCAATTTTCTTTTATCCATCCAAAGTGTCAGGTTACCCAAAACTGTTGGCAAATTAACTTCTTCAAACTAATGACTAGCTGTCTAGAAATTTTAAATAACATCTGTGTTAAAACAAGGCAATTTCTGCATGGATGTTACTTGATAAAGCTCGTTATTTCTTTTGTTTTTTATTTTATTTTTATTTTTTAAAGGTCATTATTTCTTAAAAATAATTTATGACACACGCTTAAGTTGTTGTCCAATACAAAAACTGACACTATTACCTACAGCCATCAATCTAGGTAAGGGCATACAGTTCCCAAAATACCCACCCAGAGTCCCCTTTCAGTTTGATTATTCTTTTATTCTCTGATAAAAACCCTTTCTTGTCCCTGTTATCCCTGACTGCTCTGAGGAGAATGTGATAGGACATTCCTAATTTACTTTAAGGCCCAAGTGGGGACTTAACTATATGACAATGAAGCTTGATCGTGTTTGTTCCAATGTGGAACTCATTAACATATCCTTTCATAAAAATGTCAGGAAATTGCTTTAGTCATAAGATATAGACTACAGATTATTCTATGAAAAACGTGTGGTGTAATGGGAATGATTTCAAAGTCAGGAGTCCAAGCTCTGCTCTCTCTCACAAGACTTAATCTGTCTTTGTTTTCTCATCTGAAAAATGGGGCTTTCCAAACAGGCTGTGGTGAGAATCAATGAGATAATGCATGTGAAGGCACTTGTAAAACTGGAAAGCCTGCACATTTATAAAGTAACCGCTTTAGATGGGAACTTGTATTTGTAACTTTTTTCCTTAGGAAAATCCAACTATTAGCATTTACTAATATTTTTAAAGTGTTCTTTTGGCTTAAAGTACTTTTTTCTTAAGAAAAAATGTATGAGTATATTAAAAACATTAAAGTTGAGAACTAGATAATAAAAACAAATGTAAGGCAAATCATTTGATATGAAATTCGTGTATCTTTAAGTTCCTAGAAGAATCTTTCTGTTCCTGTATTATCAATACTCAAGGAAAATCAACATGAAAAGATTCTCAGAACCCAAAGTCATGTGTGCCTCAGTAATAACACCATTAAAGTTTACACCGGCGTACAGCCCGACTCAAGGGAAGGCAACAAGCCTCAGGAATAACCAGTCAAGCTTCAAGCAATAAAATCATGTTTTACATCATATATTTACCCGTATTTACGTTGCTATGGACTCTGCTGGAAATATGAAAGAATGTGACATTTCGTAAAATGATCAACATCACATCCTGTTATTAATTTGAAATCAATGTTGACCATTTAAAAAATTCTCTCAACAGTCACCTCATTGAAAGTTTTAGCTTGGTAATAACATAGCGGCACCTGAAAGAGATCGATTTGATTGAACAGTTAACTCTTCACACCCCTTCTGCATTTTACTAAATGAAAGGCCATAGAATAAAAATTTTAAAAATCTGTTTTTCTTCCTACATCATTAAAATATAACACGGGTATTTTGCAAGTTCTTTATCAGCATGAGATTCATTAGAGTTATATCAGAAATGCAACCAGAGTTAAGAGTTGGAAAAATAAGTTTTGTATCTTATCAGAGAAAACAAGAAACACACTTAACTATGTTAAAACCATAAAATACAGGCAAAATTTATAAGCCTTAAACAAGGACTGTTTATAGCACAGACAGAACTTTTACTTCCAGAGACGTCCAAACAGTTCCTGTGACTTTGTTATATTGTGCAGTTTTTCTTTTTTGGTTACATTTAAAATAACGTTTATTGAATTACACCATAAATTACATTTATTGAGTGCTTCCCCTAAGCTAAGCACAGCCTTAAGGCTATGTTTTACTTAACTCTCTCACCAACCCTATGAGGCAATAAATAGTTAGGCAATGCACTCAAGTCCACATAACTAGTAAGAGCCAAGATTCAATCTCACACTGTCTGACTCCAAAGCCAATGTTCTTAAGCACTGCATTGAACTCCTTTATAAAAGGGTGCCACAAGGAAAAGAGTAGATTCAATTCTATTTTTCAGTTCCAAGCTCTTATATCAAATATTTATCTAATAACTGCATTGTTATGCTGCCTTAGGACCTATTCCTTTTGTAAAGAAATTTATATAAGAAAAGGTATGTAGAAGATATCACAACCTTAAAACAAACAAGCAAACAAAACAACACCTGATCGGGAAGCTAATTTTATAACGGAGTTTAAAACAAAAGTTGAAAGAAACATTCCTGAAGGAATTGGCACCATAACACCTGGTGGGGTGCAAATCAGTTTCCCAGATTATAAAACCTCCAAGACAGAGATTCCCACCTGAAGTCATTTCGCTTTGTAAAATACTTGCACCGGTTTTCCTTGTGGGATGAAGCCAGAGAGCCAAATAATGGAAAAACGTAGTTTTTTTTTTTTTTTTAGACGAGTCTCGCTTTGTCGTCCAGGCTGGAATGCAATGGCACTATCTCGGCCCACTGCAACCTCCTCCTCCCGGGTTCAAGTGATTCTCTTACCTCATCCTCCCGAGTAGCTGGGATTAGAAGCATCCACCCCCACCCCCACCTAATTTTTGTATTTTCAATAGAGACGGGGGGTTTCACCACGTTGGCCAGGCTGGTCTCGAACCCCTGACCTCAGATGATCTACCGGCTTTGGCCTTCCAAAGTGTTGGGATTACAGGCGCAAGCCGTGGCGCCTGGCCAGTTTTCCTTTTTTCAGGTAGTACAGGTAACTTCAGAATGTTTGGAATGTCTACAAATCTGAATATCCAGCTAAGCCATAGCTCCCTTCACTTTTCACCCTAGCAGTGAAGTAATCTTGTTCCTGAAAGGTGTTTTCTCTTTTGTTAACATTTAGGAATAAGTAAGACTTTGTCAAGGTAGCATTCCACACCCGCACCCGCCAAAAAAACTATTTCCAAAAGCGACCTTAATATGTGTAAGGTTGGGTGTTTTTAACATTATAAGTAATCTTACATTGTCTGCCTTTCCAAGACCCCAGCTGAAGGCTGTTTCGACCGTCAGGCCCTTTCCCATTACAACATGGTGCTATTTTGCAACCACGACAAATGTTGGCAATAATGCCAACATTTACTGAACGCCATGTGGCAGGCCCAGTGGTATGCACTTGACAGGCCTGGCATCTTCAGGACACCTCTGAGGTAGCTACCGTCATCATTATACGGATTTTCCGATGAGGAAAGTAAGGCTGGGGAGTCTAAGCAACCCCTCCAAAGGCAAACACAGCAAGCGGGGCACGAATGTGAACTCAGTCTACTCACAGCCAGAGGTTCTAACAACTTCCCCAAACCCACAGAAATCACCATCACCCCCTTCAGCACACAAAATGTAAAGCATCCGAACAGCCTGCCCCTGCAGCTTTGGAGACCACGTTGTAAGCTGCCCCTTCTCCCACGAAAAAGGGTGGGGTGGGGTGGGTTAGAGTGGGGTAGGTTGGGGTGGGGTGGGGTAGGTTAGAGTGGGGTAGGTTGGGGTGGGGTGGGGTGGGGTAGGTTAGAGTGGGGTAGGTTGGGGTGGGGTGGGGTAGGTTAGGGTAGGTTGGGGTGGGTTGGGGTGGGGTGGGGTAGGTTAGGGTAGGTTGGGGTGGGGTGGGGTAGGTTAGGGTAGGTTGGGGTGGGGTGGGGTAGGTTAGGGTGGGGTAGGTTAGGGTAGGTTGGGGTGGGTTGGGTGGGGTGGGGTAGGTTAGGGTAGGTTAGGGTAGGTTGGGGTGGGTTGGGGTGGGTTGGGGTGGGGTGGGGTAGGTTAGGGTAGGTTGGGGTGGGTTGGGGTGGGGTGGGGTAGGTTAGGGTAGGGTGGGGTGGGGTGGGGTAGGTTAGGGTAGGTTGGGGTGGGGTGGGGTAGGTTAGGGTGGGGTAGGTTAGGGTAGGTTGGGGTGGGTTGGGTGGGGTGGGGTAGGTTAGGGTGGGTTAGGGTAGGTTGGGGTGGGTTGGGGTGGGGTGGGGTAGGTTAGGGTAGGTTGGGGTGGGGTGGGGTAGGTTAGGGTGGGTTGGGGTGGGGTGGGGTAGGTTAGGGTAGGTTAGGGTAGGTTGGGGTGGGTTGGGGTAGGTTAGGGTAGGTTGGGGTGGGGTGGGGTAGGTTAGGGTAGGTTGGGGTGGGGTGGGGTAGGTTAGGGTAGGTTGGGGTGGGGTGGGGTAGGTTAGGGTAGGTTAGGGTAGGTTGGGGTGGGGTGGGGTAGGTTAGGGTAGGTTGGGGTGGGGTGGGGTGGGGTAGGTTAGGGTAGGTTGGGGTGGGGTGGGGTGGGGTAGGTTAGGGTAGGTTGGGGTGGGGTGGGGTGGGGGGAGAAGGCAGGAATCAGCTCCCAGCAGAGTGAAAAGAGCGAGACCAGGACCAAGCGCCTACGGAAGACACCAATCTAAATTCGAGGCTAAAGGACCTAAATATTTAAAAACTAAAATGGCACAAAACCAAACCAGCCATGAAAACGAAAATGAAGTGAGCAGAAGCCCGACACGGGGTCACAGAGCCCCGGTGCACAGGCAGGTGTCACGACGGATGCTGCGTTTGATGAAAACCACACAGGGAGACCAAGAGAGTCTGAGTTGGAGGCCAAAAGCAAAGCCGGCTCCCCAGACCGGGTTCCAGACCCGCTGCTCGGGGTGAACGGTAGGGCGCGGCCAGCACCTTCTCTCGTCAAACTGCCATTCGAAACGCCACAGAGAACGAAAGGGCTGAGGAGAGGAAGGTGTCCGCGCCCCCGGGACGGCCATCGAGTTACCATCACTCGCTCCCGGGGCGCGGCGCGCGGAGGGGGCGCTGGTGCGGCTCGGGCTGCCCTACTCGCCGCCAGCACCCAAGTTTGTGCCAAGTCACCACGCGCGTTATCGGCAGCAGCAACGCCACCGCAGCCTCCCCACCGGGGCCCCGGTATTTATCCGCGCCCGCGTCCTGCCCAGCGCGTCCGGGAAGGTTCCGCGCCGGACTCCGCCCTTCCTCACCTGCCCAGCTCCCGGCCCGGGCACAGGCTGTAGCCGTCCTGGAAGGGCTCGGTGCGCACCGCGGCGCGGATCTCCGTCAGCAGCCCGCGGGCCTGGGGCGGCGGCGGCGGCGGGCGAGGCCCGCTCAGACCCTGGCCGGCCGGGCCCGAGCCTGAGGTGGCGCTCGGGGAGGAGCCGCAGCTGTCCGGCTTCTCTAGAGGAATCATGGTGTTCGGGCACGCTTCCTTCCCGGCCACCAGTTCGCTCCGAGCAGCCGGAGGGCCACGGACCCGCCTCCGGCTTCTAGAGCCTGCCGGCGAGTCCCTCAAACACCCGCTCTCCCCCGGGGCGGTGCTCGGACTGCTGCGGGCAGGCTACCGGCAACCCGGCCCCGCCCCTTGCTCCACGCCCAACCCCGCCTCGTAACCGCCCCACGCCTGCCCTGCGCCTTGCTTCAGCCCCGGCCGGCCCCGCCCCACGCCCGCCCCGCGCCCGGCCACGCCCAGGCCCGGCCTCACTGCGTGCCGCCCCGCCCCCTCGCTGAGCTCCCGTGGGCTCCTCACGTGCGCCCTCTGCAGCTCATGGGAAGAAGGTGCAGCCTGCGGGACGGCCCGGAGGCTGGAGGCGACGCACAGCACCACCCTTTGGCCAGGACGGCCTTCTGCGTTAGCAGAGTTGCGCACCTGTTGAGCATCTGAGAATCCCAAAAGCTGACCTTAGGTTAATAAAAGCTATTTGAGCTGTAAGTGGGACTTCACGTGGTGGGGAGGGGTGATGAGACCCTAATCTCCTTACACTGGGAGAGGGGTCTGGAGGAAGAAGTTGTATAAATATTATTAACCCTGCACACCAGCTCTATAAAATAGGCACTATTATGTTGTCTGTAGTTGTTTCTATATTTACTTTCGAGGTCCTCTCATGCAGTTTTACGACTTTAATTACCATCTATAGGCTCATGACTACAGAATTTGCGTCTCTAGCGTCCAGATACTAAAATTTAAACACAGATTTTAAAATAATTCTATTTACTATCTTCAAGAAATTCAATGACAAGATGAAGAGTTTTCAGCAGAGAACTGGAAACTCCAGAGAAGAATACAATGGAATTTTGAAACTGGAGGAAAAAAAAACACTAAAACTACCACAGAATTACAGCTTTAATAACAGATGAGATACCACTTAGCAAGAATTAGTGAACCTGATGAGTGAAACAAAATATGCAAAATGAAATACAAGAGATAAAAGAACTTTTTATATAAAAGATACAAGGTTTCAGAAAGGAGACTATAACACATATGACATATAGTAAAACATTCAAACACACGTGTGATTGGAATATCAGGAAGGGAAGTAAGAAAAGGGAAAGAAGCAATATTTGAAAAGATAGTGGCTGGGAATTTTTTAAAACTAATAAACAACAACTCTCAGGGTCAAGAAACAACATAGAGCAGGATTTCAAGCAAAGAATATCATATGTAGGCAGGCATTAAACTACTGAGAAACAAAGACAAAGAAAAAGTTTAAAATCAGCAAAGAAAACAGAGATATAATCTGCAAATGAGCAACAATAAAATTGAGAGCTTATTCTCAAAGAACCAGTGGAAGCCTAAACACCTTGAAATATCTTCAAAGCACTAGGAGAAATTACCTGTCAACCTGTATTATATACCCAGTAAAAATACTCTTCAAAATGGAAAATAAAATACAGACAGTTTTATAACCAAGAAATACTCTCAGCTCATCTACAGTAAAGGAAATTCCATAAGGAGTTTTTCAGGCCGATGGATAATAATACGAAAAGGAATGAAGAGCAATCAAAGGGTTAATACATGGATAGATGTAAATAAACACAAATTGTATAAAACAGTGAAAACAATATCATGTGAGGTTTAAATATATGTAGAGTTAAAATATATACAATAATAGCACAAAAAGTGAGATGTGAATGTATTAAAATGATCAGAGAGTTGATGAAAAATATCCAAATGAGTGTAGCTAGAATGTTTTTCGTAAAAGAAAGTTGTAAGGAGAGAATTGTCCTAACATATTAAAATATAGTACGAAATAAGATAACTCAGCATAACAGTTTTGAAATAGAGTTGTAATATTTAAGAAATCACAATAAGCCCCAAAACTTCTAAATCATTAAATGTTAAAAAAAAAGACTACCAAATCTAGAAAGAAATAACATATAATAATTAGCTGACTCTTTTTTTTTTTTTTGAGACAGTGAGCCCAGATGGTGCCATCTTGGCTTACTGCAACCTCTACCTCCTGGATTGAAGGGATTCTCCTGTCTCAATCTCCTGAATAGCTGGGATTACAGGCATGTGCCACCATGCTTGGCTAATTTTGGTATTTTTAGTAGACACAGGGTTTTTGCCGTGTTGGTCAGGCTGGTCTTGAACTCCTGGCCTCAAGTGATCCAGCCTCCTTGGCCTCCCAAAGTGCTGGAATTACAGGTGTTAGCCATTGCTTCCGGCCTTGACAATTAGCTGATTTCTGAAGGAAGAAGTAAATTCTAAGAAATAAAGCAGTGGAAAAAAACTCCAGGAAAAATATTTGACTACCTAATAATTTAAAAAGTGTGGCATATCAAAAAATGTTATATGCAAAATTAGAAGGCAAAAAAACTGGGAATATATTTGCAAAAAGCATTATAGACAAAAATTATACCCTAAATGAAGAACACATAATAAGAGGTGTGTCAACACTGTGTTAGAAAGGGGTAAAAGAAAACAAGATTTTTTTTATAATGAAATGTTCAAATTTAATTTGTATTTCCTTCAGAAATATAAATGGGGTTTCATTTTTCCCAGTAAAATTGGCAAAGATTTTTAGGGTAATTCAATCCCCATTGTTTGTGGTAAGGGAGAGAAAGACTGGAAAGACAGAAACGCAAGTGCTTTCTGTTTCCTTGTGTTGTTCTGATCTGTATTTTTCCGTACCGAGCACTATACCTGATTCTATCAGAGATTCTTACCTGGCTCACCGGTTTTATTTTATTTTATTTTTTGAAACGGAGTCTTACTCTGTCATCCAGGCTGGAGTTCGATGTTAGCTCACTGCAACCTCTGCTTCCAGGTTCAAACGATTCTCCTGGCTCAGCCTTTTGAGTAGCTGGGATTACAGGCACACGCCACCACGTGGGGCCAATTTTCGTATTTTAGTAGAGACTCGGTTTCACCATGTTAGCCAGGATGGTCTTGAACTCCTGACCTCGTGATCCACCCACCTTGGCCTCCCAAAGTGCTGGGATTACAGGTGTGAGCCACCGTGCCTGGCCCACCTGTTTTCATATCAACCTGAGTTTATCTTTATCAGATTGCTTTCTAAGTGTGTACTTACTTCCTAGTTAGATCAGAACAGACCATTTATTCTATATCCTCAGTGTGTATAAGTAACGCTCTGTAAATATTGATGAATAAATGTGGTTGAACTGAATATGCAACGCTCTTACTGTCTGTGTAAGATGATGGTTTAATGAATTTTGATACATTTACCTGACAGGTTATTATCAATAATTTCAAAGGAATTTAAGAACACTGGACAACATTGATATTGCAATAACTACAAAAAAGAATGATTTGAAATCATTTTTACTGCACTTTGTTGAGTAATTTTCTTTTATTTTCTGCACTTTCCAAATTTCCTTAAATGTTTACATATTACTTTTATTGTAGAAGTAAAACATTTTTTTAAATTTTTATTAAATATAAGTACTCCATAGACCAGCCAGCCAGGCATGGACTGTGGTTATTTTAAACACAACTCACACCTACCTAGCTACTCTCAGTCCCTCCATTTATTGGTGGAGGCTTAAGTCACAGCCTCTTTTCCCCACATCAATTCACGTTGAAAGTTTGCCTTATGTCTAAACCTCTATTATTTTTAAATAACATAGTACTGTTCTGGGAAATTACGTGCAAGTTTCAGATCTAAGCCCTTCAAGGATAAATATGCCTTTGAGATCAGCAGTTCAGCTAAAAAACATTATTTCCTTTGACATCTGCTGTCAGAGAAATAAAGTTGATTTGTACTTCTCATTCTCCTGCTAAAATTAGTATTTATGTCCAGTGTAAGACTGGACTAGAATCTTTCAGTAACGATTTTTCAGAATTGAGGTAAGAAAGAGGCTGCTTACTCTGGTCATCTCTCCAATTTTCCTTGCCATTTAGCCTTTAAAAACAGAGAGCATTTGAAAGAATCTACAGTAATCCTGGTGAGGAGATTTGTTGTGAAACTAAATAAAAATCCACAAACATTTGAGGGTCACGATTTGAAGGCACGGGGATCTGGGACATTAAGTAGTGATGCAGCTACACAATGTTACGTGACAGCTGTTCAGAGAATGCGGTAGAATCTAGTGAAACGATAAACCAACATCTATCCACTTTGAAAGACTGATAAATGTGTGACTCAGTTCCCAGGTTAAAATATAATACATTACTTCTGATACATTTATTAATTAAAAAAACGAAATAATACATGTAGAAGAGTTATATACATTTTCGGAGAAATAAGTGAACTGTTATATAAATCAATATTTTTGGTGGAAAAGACTGAGACGAAGTTAATAATACTAGCAGTTATTTAGAAAGTCTAGGTTATCATGCTGGCTAAGACCCGGATTAAAATGTTGACTAGAAGTGGTGGTAGGCATTCTCGTCTCATTCCTAATTTCGACAGGGATTTAAACATTTCATCTCTAAGCATGATGTTTGTAGTTCATATTTTGGTACATAGCTATTATCAGGTTAAGAAAATTCTCTTCTTTTTTGAAAAAAATAGATTTTGAATTTTGCCAAATGATTCTCTTGCCTCGGCCTCCGGAAAAGCTGGGATTACAAGTGTTCACCACCACACCCAGCTAATTTTTTTTTTCTATTTTTAGTAGAGACGGGGTTTCACCATGTTGGCCAGGCTGGTTTCCAACTCCTTTTCCCAAGTGATCCGCCCGCCTCGGCCTCCCAGAGTGCTGGGATTATAGGCGTCAACCACCGCGTCCGGCCTATTTTATTATTTTTTAAGGATGCTTAGATCATTAAATTAGTCCTTCTTCTTTTCTATTTATGCATTTAAGACTATATATTTCTATGAATGGCTTTCACGGCATACCACAAGTTTTTATATATTTTCATTATTATTTAGTTTAAATGATTTCCTAACTTCCATTGTGAAGGTTTTTGAGAGATAGAACTTACTAAGTTTAGGAAATACTTTTCTATTCTTAGGTTAATTTATGTATGTATGTGTGTATATATGTATGTATGTGTATATATATGTATATCATATATATGCATATATACATATGTATATCATATATAAATGTGTTCTACACATATCATTTATATACGTGTAGAACTTAGTGCTACACGTATATAAATGAGTCTATAAATTTATTGTAGACAAATTTTTATTGTATATAATTATATATTTTATTGTATATAATTATATATACAATATATAATATATAAATATATATTTTATTGTATATATAATTATATATTATATATACAATATGTAATATATAAAATATATTTTATTGTATATATGATTATATATTATATATAAGTTATATATATTATATATAACTTTTTTTTGAGATATGGTTTGACTCTGTCACCCAGGATGGAGTGCAGTGGTGGGATTACGGCTCACTGTGGCTTCGTTGACCTCCTAGGCTCAAGTGATCCTCCTGCCTCAGCCTCCCATGTAGCTGGGACCATAGGTGCATGCCACCATGCCTGGCTAATTTTTTATATTTTTTGTAGAAATTTTTTATATTTTTTGAGGTCTCACTTTGTTGCCCAGGCTGGTCTCAAACTCCTGGGCTCAAGTGATACTCTCACCTTGGCCTCCCAAACTGCCCGGCCAGGTTACCACATTTTAAAAATTAACCATGATTGGGTATTGAATACTATAAAATATTCCCCCCGTGTGTACTAAGTAGATACTATTACTTTTTTACCTCTCATCTGAACATGTAGTGAATATCTTTGCATTCGTGGATAAAATCTGCTCTGTCATAATTTCTGTATGGCAGAAATTTTGAAAAATTGAGGTATAATTCACTGATCTCAACCAGTTTTGAAAATGCATACACCCATGGCAGCCACACCTTATGAAGAAAGAACATTCTGTCTTCTCAGAAAATCCTCTAGTGCTCCTTTTCAGTCAATCCCCTCCACCCTCAAATCAACCCATGTTTTGATTCCTGTCACCTGATCTAGACCTTTACATAAATATCATCATAACTGTGCTCTTTCGTATCTGGTTTACTCAGCAGAATGTTTTTAAGATTCGCCCATGTGGTTGTGTAGATCAGAAGTTCCTTCTGTTCTATGTGTGGAACATAACATACACACAACATATTTATCCATTCTTCTGTTGATGGATACCTGGACTGCTTCCAGTTTTGAGCTATTATGAATAAAGCAAAAATTCTTCTACAAAGCTTTGTGTGGACATGTTTTCCTCTCTCTTGGGAAATACCTAGAAGTGGAATTGCTGGGTCATAGGGTAGATATATAATTATATTCTTAAGGCACTGCAAAAGGGTTTCAAAAGTAATTATAACATTTAACACTCTTGCCAGCAATGTATGAGACTTCCAGATCCTTGCCAATATTTAGTATTCTCTGAGTTTTAACATTTTAGCTATTCTGGTGAGTGTATAACAGCCCCATATTATTGTTTTAATTTGTATTTTGCTGATGGCTAATGCTGTTGAGTGCTTCTTAGCTATTTGTATATCTTTTTCATGAAGTATGTGTTCAAGACTTTTGCTCTTTAAAATTGTTTTTTTCTGAATTGTTTATATATTTGATATGTAAATCTTTTGGAAGATTCATGTGTTGTAAATATTCTCATCTAGTCTGTTGCTTGTGTATTCATTTTTTTAAGCAGTATCTTTGGATGAACTTTAAATTTGAATAATGTTTACTGATTTGTACTTCCCTGGTAGTGCTTTCTATGTGCTTTTCAGGGTATATTTGTCTACCCTATGGTTGCAAAGGTATTCTCCGGTTATCCTTTAGGCTTTTTAGTTCTAGCTTTTAGACTTATGCATAGGATCCATCTCAAGTTAATTTTTGCAAATGGTGTGAGATAGTTGCTTCTTCTTCTTCTTTTTTTAAATCACTATTCAGTTTTTCAGCAGCATTTGTTGAAGAAGTCTTCCTTTTCATGAAAAAATGCTTTGGCATCTCGATTATAAACCATTTCACCATGTATTTATAGATCTACTTCAGGACTGTCTATTCCTGTACTGTTCAGTATGGTAGCCACTAGCTACATGTGAGTTTTTTATTTTTTATTTTTATTTTTTGAGACGGAGTTTTGCTCTTTTTGCCCAGGCTGGAATGCAAAGGTACAATCTTGGCTCACTGCAACCTTTGTCTCCTGGATTCAAGCAATTCTCCTGCCTCAACCTCCCCAGTGGCTGAGATTACAGGCATGTGCTACCATGCCTGGCTAATTTTGTATTTTTAGTAGAGATGGGGTTTCTCCATGTTAGTCAGGCTGGTCTCGAACTCCCGACCTCAGGAGATCCACTTGCCTTGACCTCCCAAAGTGCTGGGATTACAGGTGTGAGCCACTGCACCTGGCCGATATATTTATTAAGCACTTAACGTATCAATTTTTTGAAAAAAATTTTTAGGTTAGAAGTTCAGTTTTCTTAGGTCAATCTAAACAAATCAACTGGGCAATATATTTAAACATACAATTATAATAAAACTATACTTTGCAAATACATGTATATGAAAAATATGGATTCACTTATTTTAGAAGCTAGGTCTTTCAAGTGCTGTAAGCTGCTAACATTCTCATTTACATTAAATACTTACAGGTTTCAAGGGGCTTATTCTAGCAAACAAAGAAGTAGGCTAGGTGTGGGGACTCACACCTGTAATCTCAACCCTATGGGAGGCCAAGGCAGGCAGATGGCTTGAGATCAGGAGTCCAAGACTGGCCTGACTAACATGGTGAAACTCTGTCGCACCACCACACCCAGCTAATTTTTTTTTTAATTAGCTGGGTGTGGTGGTGCATGCCTGTAGTCCCAGCTACTTGGGAGGCTGAAGCAGGAAAATTGCTTGAGGCAGAGGTTGCAGTGAGTGGAGATCGAGGCACTGCACTCCAGCCTGGGCTACAGAGTGAGACTCTCTCTCAAAAATAAAAAGAAACACTATGGCAGTGTTTGAGAACAAACCTGCCTTTTCATGGTTTATAATCTTTCATCACTGATTCATATATTTGAATCTTTATTGATCTGGACATTTAAAAGTACTTACATTGGGGCTTTTTAGAGTGCAGTACTATTTTAAGTTCCTTTGGCTCATTCTATCTGTGGATTCTCTTTCCTAGTAGTGGAGTTCCTCATATATTTTATACTTTTTGGTGATGACCTCCTATTTTAACTGTAATTTTGTGTTTTGGAGGATTCTAAATGGGGCCTGAGTTGGGAAAGAATCTCTGAGATGTGGTTCCTAAATGACCTCTGCCCTGACTACAGAGTTTGTTGGTTGGGAGACAAATTTCTGGCTTAATTTCTCAGGGGAGCTTTGGGGTTCTGAAGCATTTGGATGATATGAATTTGTGTTCTGCACTGTCATGAGCTGTGAGTCAGGATTCAGGATCTGTGGTTCATACCACTTCCTCCATCAGGCAACTTACTGCTTGCTAAGACCCTGCGCCAGCAGTGGAGGTTTCTACAACCCACTCATGAAGAGGTCAGCACTTTCCCGATTTCAGGTTCAATGCCAAGAATTCGTTTTCAGTTCCTTGCTCTACAAGGAGACTGAGGGCTCAAGTCCTGAGCCAGAGGAAAACCCATGTCCTTGGAATGTTTAGCCAACTCTCACTGACCACTGTAGCTGTGGCTTTCTTTTCATTTCCAGCTTCTTAGCTTCACTGTGTATTACATTCAAAACAATAATCCTTTATCCATCCTTTCTATACATTTTGAGCATGAGAGTAGCGGTCGTTTTCAAGTCAGCTTAATGTTCCATCTTAATTAGAAGTCTGCTATTGTTCGCTTGTTTTTTGTTTTCGTTTATTGTTCAGTCAATTCAGCTTCCTTTTTATGTGTTTTGCTTCTATTTCTTAGGGATAACATCTTTTTGCTATCTATTCAGAATGCCAATTAGAAAATAATTTTTTTTTTTTGAGCCAGAGTCTTGCTCTGTGGTCTAGGCTGGAGTGCAGTGGCGTGATCATAGCCCATTGCAGCTTTGAACTCCCAGGCTCAAGGGACCCTCCCACCGCAGTCTCCCGAGTCGCTGGGACTATAGGTGTGTACCACCACATCTGGCTAATGCATTTTTTTTTAAATAGAGATGAGGTCTCACTATGTTGCCCAGGCTGATCTTACTCTTGACCAAACCAGAAATTCTTCAGTTTCTAAGGCATTTGCTGTTGCCTTTGACTGAGCCGCTCTTCCTCCAGAGTGTCAAAGCTCGTTCCCTTATCTCTTAAGATTTTGCCCAAACACGATCTTTTGTCAGCACCTTCCTTAAAAATTCTTTTTATATTTGTAATCCCTTTTATTTCAACCCTCTTCGTTTCCTTTCTTTGTTTTATTGTTCCCCATCACACTTACCACCTCCCAACATACTATATTATTTACTCGTTTATTCTTTGTTTTCTGATGCAACCCCAGTGCCTAAAACAATGGCCAGCACAGTGTAGATGTTCAATAAACATTTATCGATAAATTGAATGAATACATGCTCTGCCACTAGGGTTCTTCTTTCTCCTACCCTCCCCTACAGAATTTGTGTTCGGGGACTTCATCTTGAAATGAGTAACACGATGTAATTTTCCTTTAGCTCCTGCTGTCCACATAGAGTTGCAATCCTGGATGAACATAGAGAGTTACTGATGATGGGGTGGGAAGAGCACCTAAGAAAAGTTTAGTGTCTGACCTGAATGAAAGGTGAAACGAAAGATGAAAGATGTCTCCTCCGGATCCACCAGCAAGATGCAATTTTGAACCATAACTTGGGGCATGGATATTTTAAAACTCTTGATACATATCATCAAATTATATTCAGAAAAGTTATGCCAACATGCCAATTCTCTTCTCTCTGCAGTCTCATTATTAAT
The DNA here is from genome assembly GCF_049354715.1 of Callithrix jacchus. Classification (NCBI taxonomy): domain Eukaryota; kingdom Metazoa; phylum Chordata; class Mammalia; order Primates; family Cebidae; genus Callithrix; species Callithrix jacchus. The sequence goes on along the minus strand of NC_133512.1, from coordinate 11,758,959 downwards.
TAATTTTTATTTTTTTAGACAGGGTCTCACTGGGTTGCCTATGCTGGTCTCGAGCTCCAAGCCTCAAGAGGTCCTCCTGCCTTAGCCTCCTGAGTAGTTGAGATTACAGGTGTGAGCTACCAGACCTGGCCATTGTCAGTTTAAACTAAACAGTAGCTACCATGCATAGTGAATGCACTCCTAAGGTTATACTGTCAGTGTTTCTTCTCAAAAGTAATCCAAAAAAGGAAAGAAAGTCAAACAATCTTTGAATCAATTATCTATTGCCACAAAAGAAGTGCAGCGATCACAAAATTTCACTGCTATCTATCTTACCATGCACTTGTAGTGTTGATGTCTCTGGGATCCGCTGGTGGTTGGCTGGGTGGCTCTAATGATCCTGGCTGGGTGTGCTCAAGTACCTGGTGGTCATCTGGCTGTTGGTTGGTCTAGCCTGGCTAGATGGCCCAACATCTCTCATCCTCCTCTTTTTTTTTTTTTTAATTTATATTTATTTTTATTGCATTTTAGGTTTTGGGTACATGTGAAGAACATGCAAGATAGTTGCATAGGTATACACGTGGCAGTGTGATTTGCTGCCTTCCTCCCCTTCACCTATATATAGCTGGCATTTCTCCTCATGTTATCTCTCCCCAACTCCCCACCCCCACTGTCCCTCCCCTCAATAAACGAAAACAACAGACCCCAGTGTGTAGTGCTCCCCTCCCTGTGTCCATGTGTTCTCATTGTTCAACACCCATCTATGAGTGAGAACATGCGGTATTTCATTTTCTGTTCTTGTGTCAGCTTGCTGAGAATGATGTGCCATATTGTCCCCATTCAGTCTATCATCGATGGGCATTTGGGTTGATTCCAGGTCTTTGCTATTGTAAACAGTGCTGCATCTCATCCTCCTCTTACCCCAGGCCTGCTCTCACGGTGATAGCTCAAAAACAAGAGAGAGAGGTCAAGCTGAGTCGTGCAAGTAAGTACTTTACGTGCCTCCGCTTGTGTTACGCTGGTGGGTGTGTCAGGGAGGAGTCAGAATGCCCACCCACAGATGGAGGTGACTGCAAAGTTACAGGGTAAAGTGTGGCTTCAGGAGGGGCTGAAGAATTGAGGCCCTTTAATGTGGGCCTCCACCACAATCTTAGAAAACAGTTACTTCCTGTTGTCATTTAATATTTCCTACTGAAAGAATAAGGTTGGAAAAAGGGAAGAAGCTCTTTTTATGAGTGAATGTAAAACTCTGGATAGGATAAAAGCCAGGACCCAATTTTTATTACATCTAAAAAGTAACAGGGATTCTGTAACAACTGTGTAAGACAAAAAGAAAACTCTAGAGAGGTGCTCTTTGGAATAAAATGGAAAGAAATACAAGTTCTTGGGGATATATAACTTGCCCAATTATTTGAACAAATTAATTCTTTTTTTTTTGAGATGGAGTTTCAGTCTTGTTACCCAGGCTGGAGTGCAATGGCGCGATCTCGGCTCACCGCAACCTCCGCCTCTTGGGTTCAAGCAATTCTCCTGCCTCAGCCTCCCGAGTAGCTGGGACTACAGGTGCGCCACCATGCCCAGCTAATTTTTGTATTTTTAGTAGAGACGGGGTTTCACCATGTTGATCAGGATGGTCTCGATCTCTTGACCTCGTCATCTACCCGCCTCGGCCTCCCAAAGTGCTGGGATTATAGGCGTGAGCCACCGCGCCCGGCCTGAACAAATTAATTCTAATCTGAACAAGTTTTAATGCTAATTCAATCAAAAGTTCCAGACATTTAAAAAAAATCTCTTTGTAGCTACATTCTCCTGGCTTTTAAGATATGAAGTTTCTTAGGCGGATTGAGTCACCTCTGCTCATTTCTCTGTTTACTGTCAGAAAAAAAGTTTCCCTCTTTCTTACATAATACATCTAAATTATTTTTCCAATTTTTATACATGTTCAAATTCTGTCTCTGAGTTAATTCCATCCTTCCTCACCAGCAGAGACAATTGCTCCTGTTCCCTTTTCCTGTAGCACTTTGCTTATTTATTTATTTATTTATTTTATTTTTTTCTATTTAAGGCTGAGACACCGAGCATTTTTCTTTTCTTATTTATTATTTTTTAATGGCATCATATTGTACTCAGGAGCCAGGGTTGGGGAGCTGGGGCGAGGAGACTACTCTCACTGGCATCAGGGGCCCAATCTCAACTGGAGGAGAAGAATGCATCATTATATTTTTAGATCATAAGCTCCCTGAGGGCAAGGACTGCCACTGGTGCTTCTATCTGGCATAAGACCCAACATGTAACAAGTATTCAGTAAATGGCTACTTGAATGAGGTGGTGTGTGGTTGAGTGCTTGGGCCCTCGGGCTGGCTTCTTGTTCTGAAATCTTGGCTATGTCAGTTACTAATTGGGTGTCTTTGGGCAAGTTAGTTCACTGCTTTATATGTTTTTTCTTTTTTTGCTTAAAAAGGGGATATAAAGGTAGCTGTTTCATAAGATGATACATAAAAGGCATGTCAGAATTTACGATTATTACTATTACCGCTGGAGGCTCTTAAGGTGGCAGGTGGGAGGATGTTACAGATTGAATCATGTCCTCCAGAGAAGATATACTGGAGCGCTAATTCCACCCAGTACCTCAAATGTGATTCTATTTCCTTATTTGGAGTAAGGACTTTAGAGAACCAATCAAGTTAAAGTGAGGTCATTAGGGTTACCCCTAATCCAATATGATGGTGTCCTTATAAAAAGGAAAAATACGAACACACACACACACACACACACACACACAATGTCAAACAAAGATGAAGGCTGAGTTGATTTTTTTTTTTTGAGACGGAGTTTCACTCTTGTTGCCCAGGCTGGAGTGCAATGGCACAATCTTGGCTCACTGCAACCTCTGCCTCCCAGATTCAAGTGATTCTCCTGCCTCAGCCTCCCAAGTAGCTGGGATTACAGGCATACGCCACCACACCTGGCTAATTTTGTATTTTTAGTAGAGACGGGGTTTCTCCATGTTGGCCAGGCTGGTCTTGAACTCCTGACCTTCCGATCTGATTGCCTCAGCCTCCCAAAGTGCTGGGATTACAGGCGTGAGCCTCTGCGCCCAGCTGAAGGCAGAGATCTTCAAACCACGGAATGCCAAATACTGCCAGCAAACCACTGCACACTTGGAGAGCATGGTGGAACAGATGCTTTCTCACAGCCCTCAGAAGGAACCAGCCCCCAACACCTTGATCTCAAACTGCTAGGCTTGTTTAAGCCACCTAACTTGCGGTTCTTTGTTCTGGTAGCTCTAGCAAACTCGTACAGAGGGGCCATGGGAACCAGCAGCCCACCTTCTTCTTTGGGGACTGCATGCTGACTGTGGATTCCTGGCATCCAGGTGTACTCTTTCAGCTTCCATCTTTTCTGCATACCTCATGCCCCTGGCACATTTTTGAATGGTTATGCCAGGTCCAGAAGCCCAGGACCCCATAGGATATTTTGTGACAGGCCATTTGCCTTCAAGATAAAACTCAGTGGCCTTGACATCAACTCTTCTGGTCTCAGATCTCCAAGGTAAACTAGCTGGACAAAAGTATCTAAGTCTATTCCCAGCCATAAACGTGGTATGTAATTCCTACAGCACTGATAAAGGTTAGTCTGATCTTCCATAACTTCCTTCACTTATTCTGTTAGAGAGCCTCCTCTATAAACACATCCAAACCATGTCTGGAGTACAAGCTGTGTATGTCACTTTTCCCCTTAAAGTATATAATTGATGCGTTGTCAGCACATGAATTGGAAAAATATGGCCACAGAAATCAGGAGACCTGAAGTCCAAGCTTGACTTCAGAATAATGGTAAGATTAAAGCAGAATACTATAATCTGCACCTCACTATACATGATGATCTAGTCCAGGTTTTCATGCCTTAGAAGAAAAGTGATTTTCAGTTAGAACGAATCTGAAGTCAGCCCAGCACGTGTGGAGAAATGCAGTATTAACACGCCTTTCTGTCTCCAAATCAGTCCTCAGGTTTTTCCTTCTCCCAGTCCTCCACACACTTTTTTCTAGCAATAGAATATTTTCTCTTTAAAGAATAAATCAGCTTCCAACCACCCAGTAAGAGCCACATGGTTTGTCTTTTTTTTTTTTTTTTTTTTGAGACGGAGTTTCCCTCTTGTTACCCAGGCTGGAGTGCAACGGCTAACCTCAGTTCACAGCAATCTCCGCCTCCTGGGTTCAGGCAATTCTCCTGCCTCAGCCTCCTGAGTAGCTGGGATTACGGGCACGCGCCACCATGCCCAGCTAATTTTTGTATTTTTAGTAGAGACGGGGTTTCACCATGTTGACCAGGATGGTCTCGATCTCGACCTCGTGATCCACCCACCTCAGCCTCCCAAAGTGCTGGGATTACAGGCTTGAGCCACCGCGTCCGGCCATGGTTTGTCTTTCAGAGGTTTGGAAGGAGATGATGCTGTTTCCATCTTGGGAGTCTGTGATATGAGTCATAGGACACAACATGTTTGCCTAGTGGGAACCTTTGTCCTGAGGTGATACTGCGTGTTAGGCTGTAGCCTGAAGCTTTCGTAGAGGCATCTCCATAGCTAGGAATTCATATAAGCCAGTGCCCAACTGGTTTACATAAAGGGCACTAAAAAACCGAAACCTGTGTGGTTTGTGTAGGGTTCTTATAGGCATACACAAGGAACTTGTTACAAAAGCTCTCCTCTTTATTCATGGATTTGTGAGCCCATACTATGCTTTTTTTGATAAATATTTTTTTTTCTTGGGACTTTTGAAAAATCATAGCAGCTGGTAGCCTTCTGTGCTGTTTTATTGCTTACATCCAGCGAGAGCATAAGGCAGGATACAAATTGTTATGTGTTGTCCTAGACTTCCGTTTGCAATAAGGAGCATACACAATGCCATACCAAAGTGAGTTTATTGACATTCCTTGAAGATGGTGTGATGGAAGAGAAAGCGCGGCTGAGTGTCACGTGACATTTCTCTTGTTGATGTAAGCAAAAGCAGCCCAGTAACGTGGACCTCTCCTGCTATGCACTGGAACAGACTTTTGAACAAAATTGTTATAGACATTTCCTCAGATAAACCGGAAGCTGCAGGAAGTAGGCTAAAGGAACAATATTTACTCTATATACTACCTCTAGGCACCTTTTTTTCTACTAGAACAAAGAGACTACATGTCACTAACAGGAAAATAACACTTTCTCTTTTGGACCTTATGATGGCTGGAACATCCGTCCCAGATTTTTATGATATAGTATTGCACTAGTTTTAATAATGAACACTGAAGTACGTAATAATAATAATAATAATAATAAAGCACCACATTTGTTATGCAAAGTTCTAACTACTTTCATTTGAAAGTGTTTCACCTTGACTGGGAAAATAATTGTGGCAATTGAGAAATTTTTGAACCCAAATTTTGGACACATGGTTTGACATATGGACTGACAATACGATGGATGTAATATTAAAACTATCCTGGAAAGCTCAGCCATTGGCTTGCCACACAAATACGCTTATCGTTAAAGGACATATGGTCATGTATCAAAAGAAAATTTAGATCTTGCATGTTTCAAGCCTGCTCCCCCAAATCATATGTCTCTTTCTCTTCATTTTTTCACCACTCTCTTGGCATCTTCACAACCCCCACTAATTTATATACATGGGAAATTACAAAGAGTTTAGTAGATTTGGAATACTTCTGTCCCCGTAGAGTCAATTTCTATGTTTAGGATTATCATCTTCACACTATAGAATAGAACATTTGTGATATCCATGAAATTATTATCATGACACTTTATAGCATTTTAAAAGCATTTTTCAAAGTTGTAACATATATATTCTCTTATTTATTGTTCTTGTTTGTCCCCTGATTCAGGCTAATGCCCTCTTAGTAAAACCAAATCTAAAAGATCTTGTTTTAGGGAGATTGTGGCTTATAAATTTATAAGCGATTGATTTTGCAGTTTGCCTCCGTGGAGAAAACTCATGCTTAAAAAAAACGTTACAGGTGGCAACAAATAGATCTTTTCACCGAACTATATAACTTAGGGTGGTTTACACCTCCACCTAAGTGAAATTTAGTTCTGTAGCTATTTCATTTAATGTGCATATCAAATGAAAAATTATATATAATTTAAAAATCAGCCTTATAAATAAGGTAAACATGATCTTTCCATAGCTTGTTTCTGTGTTCCTCTTCTCTTTGTTTTTCTTCCTTAAGGATTCTATGCAAAGTTGCAATGAAATAGTGAAGCCCTGTGAAGCAAGCTTCGTCTTCTTCCAGGTGATGTGACGTCAGCATTTCTTTATGACACTCTGTACTTTTGCGAACTATTGTTCCTGTTATGCTTTATGGGACAGATCTACACAGCTATGACATCAGTAGGGCTGGTGGAAAAGGAAAAGTTAGATGAAAAATCATGGATGTCAACATTACCTAGCTATATAGAATTTCTGAGATACTGCATTCCTTTTGTATATGGGTAGAATAGATATTAATTAATCTAATTAATAGATTAATTATTTATAAATTGTAAAGCTCTCCAGGAGCTGATCCATCTAGTAAACAGCTTTCTCCCTTTCCAATGCCTGACAAATAATGCAAGTACTAGAAAGAGAGTTGAATGTTTGAAGTAATGAGTATTTACATATGTATAACATGAAGTTCTAAAGATAAAAGATGCCCCTATATTAGAGATGCTGTTGCCAGAGTTAGAATAAGGATATGGTTCAATGATTTGCATAGTCCTCATGCTCTGATTTCATAAATAATAGCTCCATTGGAATCCACTATTTTTCAGATGCTGAAATGGGTACTGAATTTTACATCCCCCTCAAATTCTATATCATATAATTTACACATTCCATCCTGTCTCAGTATTCTTTTTAGACAATAAAAGGCTAAATTTCTATAATGTATACTCCTTGATTGACCATGGACACATAGCTGCAAGCGGTGCTGGGCATTGTAGATAATTCCTACTAAAATAATGCTTTATTTTATTTTTGTTTTGAGATGGAGTCCCACTCAGGCTGGAGTGCAGTGGCACAATCTTGGCTCACTGCAACCTTTGCCTCCAGGGTTCAAGCGATTCTCCTGCCTCAGCCTCCTAAGTAGCTAGGATTGCAGGTGGGTGCCACCACACCCAGCTAATTTTTGTATTTTTAGTAGAGATGGGATTTCACCATATTGGCCATGTTGGTCATGGGGTTTCACTATGTTGGCCATGTTGGTTTCGAACTCCTGAACTCAAGTGATCTCCCCACCTTGGCCTCCCAAAGTGCTGAGATTACAGGCATGAGCCACTCACTATGCCCAGCCAGAATGCTTTAGAGTGTAGAAACACAAATAACACACTGTCCAGACACAAACTGGTATAATGAGCCACCAGGCATGACTTCATATGAAATTAACTTAGTCTTACATTTCTCCCCATTTTAATATGGAAAACAATAATGGGACATTTAAATAGTGGAGTCTCTTGAGTGCTTCTTTTTCCCAGTGAAGAAAAACACTTTCATTTATGACATATTTCAGACAACTTGGATAACAACGTTAGAAAAATAGCAAATGACCACGATGGTTGGGTTTATTTCAAATGTAATTGAGAGGTTAGGCTGTCTTTGGAGCCTGCAATTGTTTTTCTGACAACAGGAAGTTTTCTGAGTTATGTTTTTACTGAATGCTAAAAGAAACTGGATATTGATTTTGATACAAGTCGATGTGCCTTTGGGGTGTTCTGTTTCTGCCCCGGGAGGATTGCTATGGGTGAGGGAAAAGTACTATGTTGCCCTTGATCCCTAACAAGCACCATCACTCTCTGCAGCTTCCTAGTGTGGTCCCGATGGACAATTGAATGAAAGGAACTTGAACGCTATGATTAAGAAAGGAAAAGGAAAAAAAAAAGTGAAAAAACCAATAACAAAGTTTTAAAAAAAGGGTTTGTCTGCCAAGCAAAGGAAAGTCATGGCCATCTTCTACACGTTTTTTTTTTTTTTCCTTTGCGAAGCACTGTGGCTAAACAGAACAGAACAGTACAGAATTCAGGGATGGAAACCAAGGGCATATGTCCTTCTTCCCCTTCTACTGCCACATTCTACACAAGACAGTGGGGGTTGAAGCCTCAGCCTTCATGCTACATCAATCAAGAAGGTTTCTTTCTTGGACAGGTGCACACGTTTGTGCTTCTTGTGGTGTGAATATTCGCTAGGGGTGCTCCCCCTCCTAAACTTCTCTGAGTGGAGCCCACGATCCCCACAACCATCGGGACGCACTGCATCGCATCAGCAGCAGGTGTCTTCTTGCTGTTTTAATTGTTAGAAGTGTCATATTTGCACCGTTTATGTCTGGGCTAGGTCTGGCTGATGGGACTGATGCCACATGTGAATCATGAGTTGAATGTATAAAAATTTCAGCTTTGCCACTGTTGTCCTTTGGATGGATATTATGCACAAGGAAAAGTAGAGAGTGAGGAAAACAAAGAGTTGATCAGCTCCTAGTTCTGAAGTTGGTTGTTAGAAATTATAAAAAATGGTGGCTCTGCTCAGAAGACATGGGCATATAAAAGCTTGGAGTGCTTAATGCTCACATTTTCCCTTAAATGATAGAAATGGAAGTAAACATTTATTACCATTTGGTCAAGTGTAGCTTAACTTGCATTCATATTTCATTGTTAGTAATGGAGGTATGTGGAGATATACACAGACCTTGAGACAGCTGCTTTTTAATATTGCATACAGGCTAGCAGTTCATTGAAAACAGAGGAGAGAAGCCTGAAGGTTAGATCTTAGAAGAAGGCAGTTCTTCATGCACAGCTTTTGTCAATCCTGATTTGGTTTGAAAATAAAAATCATGGAATACCAAAATCAAAGGAGAGTTGATTAAGGGAAAGGGAAAAGGGGATCATCCCAGGAAGGGTGATGTCACTGGCCAGGAAAATGTCAGGCGAGGTTCCATGTCCTCACTCAAGTCCAAAGGTGCTGGTTTCCTCTACTGCTGTTAACAGCTTTTCATACAACATGGAGTACGAGGGATACGGTGGAAGATCCAGTCGGTTGAAGCATGTGTGTGCCCTGAATGGGGAGAAGAGATCGGTGAAAGTGTTTGTTTCAATGATACAACTGGTTCTGGATCTGTGACTTAGTCTGAAGTTGTGATTCAAAAGGGAATCAAAAGTGAGCAGGACCATGATTTAGGACCACCATAAAACATTGCAAACTAAGAGCCATATTCCTCTAGAATGAATAGACCGGTGGAAGGAATGGAGTAACTAGAAATGGGTTGTTTGCATTTGTAAGCAAACCATACTACACTAGAATGACACTAGCAAACGGATTATAAACTCTATGGTATCAGCCTGATTTACAATTGAGTTATAAACTCTGATGTGGTCAATGAAGGAGGCAGAAATATAGTTAGCATTGAAGGATCATATTCCTAGGTCTTGTCCAGCTCTCATTTCTGAGCCTCTGTGAACCGCATGCATCTAGAGGAACCTGAGATGGCCTGGAATTCTGAGATCCAGTTCTCCATTCAAGTCAAGTGTGCTCTGGAAACAAGTCTGACTTCCCTACCCCAGAAGAACCCACGGAATCTAAAGCCAAAGTGCCACATTTCCAAGAGAAGCTGCCCCTATGAGCCAGTCCTCCTGGATGCCTGGAGTGTCCTGGCACCCAGGGTTCTGCTTTGCTTCATGTGCTTCCTCCTGCATTGCCAGTGTCTGCCTTGGACAAGGAATGTCTTCCTCGCCGGTGGGTAACACCTGGACCTGGAAGACTCAGGCAGGTCTCCAGCAGTGGGTGCAAGAAGCCCAGCAGGCCTAGATTCTCTGCTGTGGAGCCTTGAATCACCTGACTGGCTACTCCCTGCCAGAAGTTCTTTGTTTTTACAGAATCTTTGGCTGATGCCAAGTCCTGTACCATACATAGTAGGGAGAAAGGTGGATGGGTGCAGGTGAAAGTTCATTTCCTGCCTTTTCCTCCCTAAGAGTGGTGTGTTGAAATGGTGAGACACCAACCAGCACAGAAAAGGGCACTCTAAAATCAAACCAAACCAAATCAAATCAAATCACAAAACAAACATACAAAGAAACAAACAAAACTAAACTCTCTTCATTAGAGTTTTATTTGGGATATTAAACTCTTCTTTTCATTACAAGATCCCTAGGGGACTTGTGTATTATTTACACCTTTGTTTTAAAGTATATAAATCAGAGTATCAGATCACAGCCCAGGCTGATGCAGCACTCAGGTTATGGGAGGAGATTATTTTGGGGATGAGGAGGGTGGGAAGAGGAAAGAGGGAAGGTGGGGTTTCCTGCCCAGCGAGAATCTAAGGAGGATGCTGGTGTTTTCATCTGCCCAGCACCCATCCTTCCTCCTGGCAGTCCTTGGAACTATGGAACTATTCCTAACCCCCACCTCCCTCCTCCCTGTCCCCTTTCCCACTCAAGATCCAATGGCAGGCACAGGATAGTAGAGTGTCTGGTCTTAGTCCTTAAAGACGTAACTGGGAAGAGACATACAAATAGAGATAGAGATTAAACAGGCCTACCTTCACTTTAAAAGAAAATAATTGAAATATTTTACCTAGTTGAAAATATGTGAGTGAAAGGGAACTCAGTAAATTGAGTAGGATGATTACAGTGATTCCTATCTAGGTTAAAAGGATTGTGACAAAACTAGAACATACATTGGGTGATGGCTAAACAGGTGAGGTAGGGCAGAAAAGTCCCAGGCATGCTTTTGAAACTAGCCGAATTAGCCAGGGGCGAGATAGGAGCAGGCATCATCTTCATAGTTTTCTTCTTCTGGTCATTTTAACTGGCACTCATGAGTGGAAATATTACAGGAAAAAATATCATCTTTACAAATTAGTTGGAACCAAATTAATTCTGTAAAAGATCATTTCTGGGAATAAACAGAAAGCATTGACGAACAGCACCTAGTCTGAACACCCATGGTTTCCTTACTAGTTGCTTTTATTGCATTTATTGAGAGCCTTGGTGAACTCCCTTAGTCTGTCATCTAGAATGAATGAACACAATCAAATTAAGATACAACTTGGCACTGCTAAGAGCTCACCACCCTCCAGGCGTGGTTCTGACAGCACCCCGAGTGCCTGCTTGCCTCATTCCCCGTGCACCAAACCAAGCACTGCCCAGTGGCATGGGGCAGTGGATAGCAAGAAACCAGGACTTGGAAGACCTCTATGCTGACCCCAGTCTAGCCACTTACCAGCTTTATGACCCTGGGAAAGTCAATTAATCTTCCTGAGCCTCGGTTTTCTCACTTGTAAAGTGGGGATAATAACATATGCTGCGTGCACTTCGGAAGGTTATGGGGATGATCAATGCTAGAACACATGTAAATGCGTTTTGTAACCTGCAAATCATCATTTAAACATAAGATTCTCCTGACAATGCAACCATAATTGTGATAATGATTTGGGGAACCATGTCATACTTGTGGCAACTGAAACCTCTGGGGTTTTGCACGTGACCTACTGGCAGGTGACACATTTTCTTCTCACACTTGGTGCGATGGATATTTTGGAGCTGCGCGCGGGTCTTTCAGCTGGGTCGAATTCCACGCCGTTGGCGTCAAGCTAGAGTTCCAGCATTTTGAGATAAGTTTGGATTGGGTTGTGCCAATCCCTGTATTGTTTATCCTTTTAACTGTGTCATCTACACAGTTGATCTCCCTGTCTCCTCTATTTTTCCAAGTTACAGATTGAAATGTTAATCAATACAGGGCCAAAGAAAGTCTTGCTCCTCTGTACCAGAGACCACTTTAAGGTTGGCTAGAAACACACAAAAGAGGTGCAGTCACTACTCTTTGCTGCCAGCTGTTCAGCCGGTTGGGTAAGTTGTGTCTTCCCTTCATGCCGATCTTCTTCCTCTGCCTAACTACAGTCTTGTTCTCTTCAGATAGGCCTTTCTCTCTTCCCCGCTAAACCTTGTCTTTTTCAAGTTTGTCAGTAACCTCTTGATCCCTACATCCAGCGCTTCCTCCAGAACATCACCCTCCCTTGGCTTCTCTTTGCTTTCTCAATGGCTTCCATTTTCTCTGCTGAGCTCCCTGATGGCGCCCTCCGGCCTCCTTTGTAGGTCCTCTTCTGGCCTCAGGTACTACAGAGAAGCACTTCTCCTTGGCACTATTCACTTTTTGAACTTGATAACTCTCTGCTGTGGGAAAATGCCCACTGCCTCTTGTTGGGGAAGAGAGGCCAAGTCGCCTTCCCCAGCCCCACCTTGAGAACACTGCTACAGAGTAAGCCAACTACTAACTTGACTGGGCCTCCCATTTCACCACCGGCCGGGATCAGTTTACATCTGCAGTAAGACATGTTCATATTAGAATTTCATTTGCAACTTTTAGGCTGGTTAATTGCTGATGACTCAGAGCTCTGATATCCCTGGTCCCTGCCCCACATGTAAACCCAAGATTCTCTCCGCTTCTTTATTCCGTCTCCAGTGCTATTTAACCCTGACCTAGCTTCTGTGCTTCTCTTTCCTTCCAAGCCTTTCCTCTGTTCTCCTTTGAGCTCTTGTTCAAAGTAAAGAAACTTCGCCACCTCCTTAAGCTCTTTGCAGATGGTGCCTCTGGATCCCAGTGTCCCCTCTCCAGTCCTCATGGGTGGAAACTGCTCATTGCCCCACATGCTGTGACATGGATGGACATTCTTCGTGCTCCCCGCTGTCAATTCCACGAGGTGACTTTGCAATCTTCGATCAGTTTCTATTCCTTTGAATCTCATGTCATTTAGATAACTTATTTTTAAAACCACAGACCTTGGCTGGCATTTCATTTTAATGAAATAGGATAGAGCAGAAAATAGATTTTATTGCAGACAATAAGGGTAAAGAGCTGTTCTGAGGAACTTGTGTTTCAGATATACACACATCTGTGCAAATGAGCACATGTGCGTGTCCTGAGTTGTGACACAAAAGGCATTTCTTTTTGTGGGCTATGGTTTAAGAAGCTTGAAAATCAGTGATCTAGGTAGGCCTTTAGTTTATTCTGACCCTTCGAGCTTCTAGCTTATTACAGTTATTGATACTCTGGCACTTTGCCTAAGTCTTCCTCCTACCAGACTGTGTGGCAACCAAGTCCACATGGCCAACAGGTTGAACACGCCAGCCCCCAGTTCTGTGACCTCAACCCAGTGACAGTCCTGCCTCTCATTTACTTTAGCTACAGTGTTATATGAAGTTTCCTCACAGGCACTATGAAATTATATCCTGTAAACCCCCACCCTCAAAGTCCCTTCTCCTGGCCCTCACACATCTTTTGGCAGGCAGGGATCTGCACTGATACAAAGGTTCTACATAGCCTAGGCTATCATCGGGTTTGGCCGTGGCGGTGTCTGGCGCTGTCATCTGGGAAGCCAGTTGCCTTTCTTTTCTGCAGAGGGCAGACCTGAAGAAAGAGCTGTGGGCCATCTCTCCCAGGGTGCTGGCCAGGGGCACTGTGATTCACAGTATCTGGGAAGCCCATGCCACCTTGGGTCTGCTTTGCTTCTTGCCTGCGCAGGGCTTCCTGCCACCTGCCATGGCCGAGCCAGGTCTTCCCGAACAACAGTTTCTGGAAGTCAGAGGTTTTTTTCCTTCTATCCACATGCAGATGACATTTTTTTTTTTAAGGTTCTTGGGTCTTCAGACACCATCCAAGGGAAACTGGACAGGGGGCACTATTTACAGTATTATTTTCAGTGTCCTCTTAGAGGCATTTGCTTTTTGGGGTCCTCTTGCCCCAGGAAGAGATCCCTGTTTCCCCAGGAAACCATCTCTGGGGCTTGTGGTACAGCAGTGCTCTTAGGGGTGCCTTGGTCCAGATATGAAGGACCTGTTCATAAGTCCAATGTCCGGCTTAGAAGCTGTGTGGGTTAATAATATTATCGTATATTTCAAAGCTTCCAAAGCAAACACAGAAATGATGTTCAATCTGTGACCCCAGATGACAGAAGCAATGACTCTCATTTCCTAAAGAATAAAGTAGAGACTCCTCAGCATGATCTTTTCTTTTTTCCTTTTAATTTGAGACAGGCTCTCACTCTGTTGCCCAGGGTAGAGTGCGGTGGTGCAATCACAGCTCACTGCAGCCTCAGCCTCCTGGGCTCAAGTGATCCTCCTGCCTCAGCCTCCCATGTAGCTGGGACTAAGGTGCATGCCGCCATGCCTGGCTAATTTTTTAATTTTTTTGTAGAGATGAGGTCTCGTCATATTGCCCAGGTTGGTCTTGAACTCCTGGGCTCAAGTGATCCGCCTGCCTTAGCCTCCCACAGTGCTACGATTACAGACGTGAGCCACTGTGCCCAGCCAGCAGGGTCTTTTGTTTGTGGCTCACCAAACTCTTTCTCAGCTGCATCCCCTTGATGTTGCTCGGGGCATCTTACCCTCCGCACTGGCTGGCTGCACCTTCTGGAACATGTGCTGCCATTTCCTGCATTTCCTGCTCCCAGCGCTTGCTCATGCTGTTGCTTCAGCCTGGAAGGCCCCTTCTCCCTAATCCTTGTCTCCCGATGCTCCCCTAAATTGCCAGTTTCTTTGTGGCATCTTCTCTGGGCAACTTGATTGGGAATCTGTTTCAAACTCTCACAACACGGGGCTCTTACCCGCTGTGCTCCTCTGATTCTACCTTGTGCTGTAATTAGTTACTATTGGGCTGTGTTCTCCCTAGATTACAGGCTCCCATGGGCAGGTGTGTTCTTGTAGCTCAGCCCCTCCTCAAGCTGCATGCTGCAGGGGTAGGCTATCATTCATTAGTCAGAACTCAAGCTGCATTTCTCTAAAATAAAAGCAAGATGTTTCCAAATGACTATATTCTTGAAATCTATCGTTCAGCTTAACAAATGGAAATTCTGCCTTTTTAGTCTTCTTTTCTTGACAGACTTGACTATGTTTAGCTACTGGTAGAGCCATGCAAATAAGAAAGACCCTTGGAGCTGAGGATCTGCTGAACTGAGTGGGTGAAGTCAGGGCTGAAGCCTACGCCAAGGTGTTCAGCTGTGGTTAACCAGCTGGGCATGCCCATGAATGCTTATCGACACCAGGTGAATGGTCCTCGGGGAGAATCCAGAAAAGCTAGGTGAAAGCTACAGTCCAGAAAATCCTTCTGCAATAAGGATTTAGCAGAGGTATTTGGGTGGCCATGTAGAAACAGAGGTGAGTTAAATGCAAAGCTTCTTTATAATTAGAATGTATCCTATTAGCAAAAGATAATAGGGGTCAATCTTTTCTTCTGTCTGTTGCAGCAGCATTTCTTACCATAGCACCTATCACAACTGTCTCTTCAGTGCTTCCTGATCAGGAATGCACTACCCAAAGTGCATAGAAAGGACTCAGGAGGTGCTGGGATTAAAACTCACAGCGCCGGGAATTTCTTCTTTAAAACTGCCTGGAGCCCCAGCGTCTCCTTTTCAACATTTATCCCACAAGAAATGTGCTTTTTAAATAGAAGTCACCATACAGACCCAGGGATACATGTGGTCTCATCCCCACATTTTAAAACTTGGTGGGAAAAATCTGACACATCATGAATATATAATGATCCTATGAAGTATCAAGTGATACACTGTTAGAAATACAGATATGATGCTCAAGGGGTTACTTCCAGGTTCCGGCATCTTTATATTAATGTCCTGGCCTCCGCCCTCTCCTGTGTTAGACATTCATCTATAAATTAAGTTGGGCTATGAGAGCATCCCATGACTGACACACAGACCAAGATACTACAGCTCAAATACCATCGGTCATCAAAACCTCCCTAAGAATAATATAGTTTCGATCCAAGTCTCAGAGCCACCTCACCTTCACCTTTCCCTAAGAACTCAATGACAATACTTTGGGTGACAGGAAAGAATTCCATCCCAAAGGATGGTCACTCAAAATCAAATAGCAAAGTATACTTTGCCCTCTTCAGCAGGTTTCCCCGAAGGCTGGCAGGAGCTCTGTACCTGGGGAGAGAGGTAATTTTCCCCCATTTCTCTATGCAGAAGCGCCGGAGCCCATTGCTCCCCCGGAGGGCTGCGAAGCCTTCGTAGGGCACGCTGGAAGTTCCTGTGACGAACTGCAGTAATCTCAGCCTCTGCTCATTATTGAAGCGCTCCACCGCGGCCCAGAACCAGCGGATCACAAGATGCCCATCGTGGTAACCTGCACGAGACAAAGGGAGGGAGGAAGAGAGAATGCAGAGAAAGGAGGAAGGGGTGAGGGGGAGAGAGATCAAACACACATCAGGTATGATAGGAACAGAACCGCTGCTTTTGATCTGATTAATCTCATAATTACCTTTAGAGTGGTCTAAAATAATTTGTGTAACTAGGTCAAGTTTTAGAACAAGAGCAGATTTAGAAAATAGTCATTTTTTAAAAGAACTTTATGTTCTGTGGGACATTCCTAGAGATGTCTGCTTTCTATTTGAACAACTGGGACTCCACTTGAAATGTCTCTGCCTCACGTAGGTATAGATAAGGAGTAGAAGGGCCTGGTAGAGACCAAAGGCCCTATGAACGCAATATTGCATCACGTTTCCTTTGTTCTGCTGTCTTAGCTCTTGGCCACCACATACCAGGGGAGACTTATAAGTCTCGGCTGAAGGTGAACAGCCAGTTTGGTGAACAGGAGATCCCAGGCTCTCCCGCTGGGCAGCTGCTCTCAGGCCAGCCCTGCGTGGAGACATGCTGGGCCCATGGAATAGGTAGTGGGTCCCTCTCACAATAAGCTGGGGAGACCATGATTGGATGAATCAGTTATATGATTTGCCACTGACTGCAAATGTAAGAGGCCTTCAGAGAGGGAAGAAATGCATGTGTGCCAAGGCAGAAGCAAGAAAAGCTTCAGAAAGAAAGTGAAGCTACGTGCAGTGTGGAAGGGTTTGTGCAAGTGGAGGGAAGGAGGAGGACATTCCTGGCAGGAAAAATAAAGGATAGCAAGATTGAGGAGGAAATACGCAGGCAACAATAAGCCACTAGGGTAGAGGGGCTTCTGGTGAAGGCAGGAAGAAATAGCGCTTCTGGGGGTGTTATGGGGCCTTCACAGCCAGGCAGAGATTTTTTTTTTGAGACAGAATCTTGCTCTGTTGGCCAGCCTGGAGTGCAGTGGTGTGATCTCGGCTCACTGCAACCCCTGCCTCCTGGGTTCAAGGGATCCTCCCACATCAGCCTCCTGAGTAGCTGGGAATACAGACATGTGCCATCAGGCCTGGCTAATTTTTTTTTTTTTGAGACGGAGTTTCGCTCTTGTTACCCAGGCTGGAGTGCAATGGCGCGATCTCGGCTCACGGCAACCTCCGCCCCCTGGGTTCAGGCAATTCTCCTGCCTCAGCCTCCCGAGTAGCTGGGATTACAGGCACACGCCACCGTGCCTAGCTAATTTTTTGTAATTTTTAGTAGAGATGGGGTTTCACCATGTTGACCAGGATGGTCTCGATCTGAGGCCTGGCTAATTTTTGTATTTTTTTTTTTTTTAGAGGAAAGGGTTTCACCAGGCTGGTCTCAAACTCGTGAGTTCAAGCAAACTGCCTGCCTTGGCCTTCAGCCACCATGCCCAGCCAGGCAGACAGCAGTTTTCATCCTGTATCAGAAGAGCCTAGGGCTTTATACCAGAGGCTTCGCAGGGCTGAAAGTTCAGCTTGGGATTTAGAGAAGGGCATGTCCGAGCTCCTGCTTTGTACTAAAGTACGGCCAAGCTTTTTCTAGTCTTCAAAAAGTGATGAATTTTATATGCATGCAATGGAATGTTATTCAGCCATAAAAAGGAATGAAATACTGAAACATGCTACGTACAACATGGGTGGACCTCAAAACAGCAGGCTGAGTTAAAGAAGCCAGACACCAAGACCACATTTTATATGATTCCATTTCTATGACATATGCAGAATAGGCAAATCCATCGAAACAAAAGGCAGATTGACGGTTGCCAGGGGTTGGGGGAAAGGGGCGAGGGAGTGAGAGCAACTGCTTGATGGGTACGGGGTTTCCTTTTGGGGCATTGAAATTATTCTGGAAGTAGCTAGAGGCAATGGTTGCACAACACTGTGACTGTACTAAACGCCACGGACTTGTCCGCTTTAGTCACTTCATGTTACGTCAGTTTCACCTCAACAAGACAATCGCTTGGCAAGTGCTGAGTTCTGTCTGCGATCATCGCGTCGTCACAGCTCCTGCCCACTCACCTCCCCGGTACTCCGTGTTATTCCGCCAGTCATTCAGGTCAATTTCTGCGGTTCCAGCAATCACCAGCTCCAGCTCCCTGGCATCAAACACGGACACCAGCCTTGAGTCTACAACCTGAAATGCAGGTTAGGCTTCAGCATCCAGGTCCAAACACACAGAAAAGGATATATGCACGATCATATTTACCTGAGTTAAACTGGGAAACTGACCATCACTGGCAATACTTTTTTTCAGTTTGCAATCATTTTTAACTTGAAAATTATTGCTGTGATCTGAATGTTTATATATCCCTTTCCTTCCCCAAATTCATATGTTGAAATCTTCACTCCTGAGGCCATCGTATTAGGAGGTGGGGACTTTGGGGGGTGATTAAATTATGTGGGCTTCATGCTTTTATTAAAGAGTCCCAAGAGAGACCTCTCGTCCTTTCCGTCACATGAGGACACAGGAAGAAGAACCAGAAGGTGGCCCCTTGCCAGACACCAAATCTGCTGGTGTCTTGATCCTGGACTTCCCAGCCTCCAAAACTGTGAGAAATAAATGTCTGTTGCTGCAAGCCACCCATCCCATAGTCTTCTGTTATGGCAGCTCAAACGATGAGCATTGGCTTAAACATTTCAGAACACAAGCCTTCGTGAGTGGGGGACAGAAAAGAGAATCCCATGCTCCACCCCTAATGCTTCCTCCCAGAATGACTTTGTAAACAAATCTGACTCGACTTTCTGAAGTCACATTGAAGTTTTCAAATAACATTTCATTTTAAAAGCAAAAAGTCCACATCACTCTGAAGGACTTAATAGTTATTAGTATTACATTTCACTTAAAATGTAATCTTTCACACGGAATTATGACTTATATCCTAAATTGGGCATTTGTATTAAAACGACTGTATTTTCCATCCCTTCTCAAACCATGACCCTAAGATTAAGAGCCTCATGCTCGCCAGACTGAGCTAGCTGGGTGTAAATCTGTCTTTTCCTTCCCTTCTTCTCTAACTTCCTTCCTCCCTCCCTCCTTAGGGATCTGGGAAGACGTGCTCTGTTAGGGTTCTGCATTCTGGCTTTGCATCTTGTGCCTAATGTACCAGGTACAGCTGAGCTCCTGTGATGGTACCTCCTTCAATCAAATCAGCAGAGGACAAGATCATGGCCAGTACACTTCTCCATTCTGGCAGGGAAGGAGAGCCTTCCATGATCCTGAGAAAACGTTTATAGCCTCTGGTTTTTAAACTGGAGAAGTTTTAGGATGTCTAGCGGCCCTCCCTGTCTTCTTCGTTTACCCCTCAGCATAGAGTATGTGGCACAACATGCCGCTATAACAAAATTAAAATCTAGCTCCAGTGGGAAATATGTCCCAATGCCTTCATTTCACTTATTTTTGTTTTGTTGAATAAAAGGAAACACCACCCACACAGATCGCGACAAGAGATGCTGGATGTTTTCACGTCTAGTCCATCAGGGTCACATACTAGTTGCCTGAAAGCATTTTTCACCCATAAGAGTTGAGTTTCCCAGAGAACTCTGACCCCTCAGCCCTCCACCCTAAGAAGGTCCTCAGTGCTCCCTGGTGAGAAGCACTCGCTGAGCCCACTGCCTAGCTTGGTTCTTCCTCTCTGTTCTCATCACCTGAGCTGCTGCTTCCCCAGGGAGCCTGGAGGAGTGAGGGCCCGTGAAGCAGCGCCCTGGCCACAGCTTGCCTTCCCCAGGCCACAGGGCCTCACCTCATAGAAGCCGCGCACCAGTGCCTCGGTCTGCTGCACCACGCCGCGCTCCACCCGCCACTTCACCATGCGCTCGATATACTCCTTCTTGTTCTTCTCTGTCACCTGTGTGTTGGCTCCTCCAGACTTCAACTCCCTTTCCGTGACCTTGTAGGAAAACAGAAAGATTGCAATGCTTGTCGGTTCAGCTTATCTCTCTGGGATGCACACTGATTTTAGGGGGATGACTATAGGCAAAAAAGTCCTCCACGGGGCATTATTCAGCATTATCACCCTTGAAGTCTTTTATCCTTGCTAAAGGTCACTAAAAAGGGTTTGACTGTTCTAAGCAGACTGGAGTGCAGTGATGCTATCATAGCTCACTGAATTTCATAGCCCTGAATTCCTGGGGGAAAGTGGTCCTCCTCCCTCAGCCTCCTGGGTAGTTGGGACCACAGATGGGTGCCACTCTGCCTAGTTAATTTTTTTTTTCTTTCTTCTTTTTTTATTTTTATTTTTGTAGAATGTGATGTATGTTGCCCAGGCTAGTCTTCAACTCCTGGCCTCAAGTGATCCTCCCAACTCCAGAATATTGGGATTACAGGCATGAGCCATTGCACCTGGCCTCTAAGCAGATTGTTAAGCACCTTGGGAGGGCTACAGTTTTTGTTTTAGACAGAGAAAACAAGTTTCCTATACTCGAGAGGCATGATGGAAATAAAAGGAAAATGTCCTCCCTTGTCCCTAATATTGAAGCTGAATGTGTCAACACTACAATCACATAGTTGATGCCCCCAAATCTCAATTACAGCAAATTCTTAACAGCCATCAGCTTCCATTCCCACAGTTGACCAGAAGACAGTGGTCTTCTGGTGGAGACTGGGGCATAATATTACACAGCCAGGGCAGCCTGACCCTGGGAAGGGAAGCAGAAGCACGTAGGCACACAGTAAACGGCGCTGCCACTTGTGTGATGATGCATGTTTCTTAGGACATGCTTGAGTCATCGGGGAAGGCTACGATCCATCTTTTAACAGGCAAGAAGGTAGATAATACACTAGACAGTTTTTAAAAAATTAAAATGTATTAGTGTTTGGAGGGGATAATCTTCAGTCATCTTGAATTCACTTAAGGGTTCACTGCAATGCTCAATGCTACAAGACAAATGAGGCATCACTGGACTTAGTTACTGGTTTAAGAAAAAAAATACGTCTGTGTTTGGCACTTGTGGACACAGGTACCTAAACAAAACAGTCCATAAGTAGTCTGACGGTTACTTTTTCTTCTACCACTCAGGTGACCAATGCAAATTACAAAATACTGGCTAATGATACAAGACTTGTTATCACCAAGCACCCATATTCTTTGGAATGTCTGATTTTTAGCTGCCCAGTTAAAGACTTTATTTTTCAACCTCCCTCCCAGCTAGGTGTGGCATGTAACTAAGTTCTGTCCAATGGGATGTAAGCAAAAGTGCTGTGTGGCACCGTCAGGGGGCCTTCTTGAAGGCACGGGCTGTGTGTTCCTTTGTCCTGCTGCTTTGAACACAGTTATGATGGTTGGGATGCTGTACTCATTTGGGCTAACAGGGCAGGGGGCCTATCCTAGCGATAGCAGTGGGGAGACCTGGAAGGAGCCTGATCCCTGAGGATTCTATCAAATAGAACTTATTTGTTTTTGTTCTTGTTGTTTCTGTTTTGAGACAGGGTCTCACTCTGTCACACCGGCTGGAGTGCAGTGGTGCAATCTCAGCTCACTGCAACCTCTCCCTCCCAGGCTCAAGCAATTCTCCCATATCAGCCTCCCAAATAACTGGGACTACAGGTGCATGCCACCACACCTGACTAATTTTTGTATTTTTAGTAGAGACAGGGTTTCTCTAAACCAGGGTTTACATGCTGGCCAGGCTGGTCTCCAATACCTGGCCTCAAGCAAACCACCCGCCTTGGCCTCCCAAATTGCTAGGATTACAGCTGTGGACCACCAGAGCAGCTTAAATGGGACTTTTATGTGAGAAAAAAAAGCTTCTATTCATTTCAGTCAGGTCATTTTTGGCATCTTTACTTACTAGTAGCTGAATCTAAACCAAGAACTTATGGTGTCTTTCACCTGCGTCTCTCTGCTCTCCACCATCTAACAACTTGACAAAAGAAGGTCTGCAAGTCAATCTTCCAAAAATCACTCATTGTTCTTGGTGATTTGGAAGAGAAATAGGATAAACTTTAAACAGATATACAGGTGACCCTTGAGCAACATGGGTTTGAGCTGCATGAATCCACTTGTACGTGGATTTTTTTCAATAAATATATTGGGAAATTTTTTTGAGATTTGCAACGATTTGAAAAAACTGGCAGATGACCTGCATACCTAGAAATATTTATTAAAATTAAGAAAAAGTTTGGAATGTCATGAGTCTATAAAATATATGTAGATATGAGTCTATTTTATCATTTACTAACATAAAATATATACAAATCTATTATTAAAAAACTTAAATTTATGAAAACTTAACACACACAAACACTTAGAAACTGTACATGGTGCCATTAGCAGTTGAGAGAAATGCAAACTAACGTAAAAATGCAGTATTAAATTATAACTGCATAAAATTAACTGTAGAAATACTGTATTATTGTATAATTTTGCAGCCACCTCCTGTTGCTACTGCAATAAGCTCAGTGTTGCTGATGAACAGCCTCTCTCCAGTAAACTGTGTATCACAGTAAAAAGTGATCTCTCTTGTTTATTGCTTATTTTCCACTGTGTTTAAGTGCAATACCATAAACTTTGAATAATATCGTGGACCCACACAAAGGGCCACTATTGATGCTGGAAATGCTCCCAGGAAACAGAGAAAAGTCCTGATATTACAAGGGAAAACCGAATTGCTTGATAGGATCCATCGGTTGAGGTCTGCAGATGTGGTTACCTACTTTTTCAAAATAAATGAATCCAGCATAGGGACCGTTGTAAAAAAAAGAAAAGGAAGTTCATGAAGCCATCACTGCAGCGATGCCAGCAGGTGTGAAAAGCTGGACTTTGTGTGAAATATCTTTTTATCTCATATTGAAAACACAGCTTTTATGTGAGTGCAGGATTGCTAGAACAATGGCATACCTATAGACTCTAACATGATTCTAGAAAAAGCAAAGTCATTATAATGGTAACTTAAAGCAAAGGAAGATGAAGGATCTAAAGTTGGAAAATTTAAAGCCTCCAAAGGATGGTTTGATAATTTTAGAAACAGGTTTGGCTAAAAAATATCAAGATAACAAGAGCAGCAGCTTGTGCTGACCAAGAGGCACCAGATAAGTTCCTAGACACTGTTAAGAAAATCACTGAGAAGAAAGGATACCTCCCTGTACAGGTTTTTAATGCAGATGAAAGGGCCCTGTTCTGGATAAAAAAGCACCACAGAGGTCCTTTATTAGTAAGGAAGAGAAGTGAGCACCAGGATTTAAGGCAGGAAGTGACAGGCTAACTCTACTGTTTTGTGCCAACAGATTTGGGTTTATGATCACGATTGCCCTTATCCATTAAGGCTTTAACCCCCGAGCCTTAAAGAGAAAAGAAAACACCAGCTGCCAACAGGAAGGCCTGGATAATGAGAACCTCTTCTCCGGATTGGTTCCATCAGTGCTTTGTTCCTGAAGTTAGGAAGCACCTTGCCAGTAAGCGACTTCCTTTTCAAGTTTTTTTTTTTTTTATATTGGACATGCCCTTGGCCACCCAGAACCCCCTGAGTTCAACACAGAGGAATCAAAGTGGTCTACTTGGCCCCCAAAACGTCTCTAAATCAGCCTTTAGATCAGGAGTCACAGGACCTTTAAGGCTCATTACACATGGTACTCTATGGAAAGGATGACTTCAATAGAGAGAACACTGTAAAATCCTAGAAAAGTTATGCCACTGAAGATGCCATCATTATTATACAATAGGCCGTGAAAGTCATCAAGCCCCAAACAATAAATTTCTGCTGGAGAAAACTGTGTCTAAATTTTGTGCATAACGTTCTCTTTTCTCTAGCTTTCCTTATTGTAAGAATACAGTTTATAATACCTATAACCTACAAAATATTTGTTAATTGATCATGTTTGTTATTAATAAGACTTCTAGGCCAGGCGTGGTGGCTCACGCCTATAATCCCATCACTTTGGGAGGCCGAGGCGGGTGGATCACTAGGTCAAGAGATCGAGACCATCCTGGTCAACATGGTGAAACCCCGTCTCTACTAAAAATACAAAAAATTAGCTGGGCGTGGTGGCACGTGCCTGTAATCCCAGCTACTCAGGAGGCTGAGGCAGGAGAATTGCCTGAACCCAGGAGGTGGAGGTTGCGGTGAGCCAAGATTGCGCCATTGCACTCCAGCCTGGGTAACAAGAGCGAAACTCCGTCTCGAAAAAAAAAAAAAAAAAAGAGAAAGAAAGAAAAAAAAAGACTTCTGGTCAACAGTAGGCTATTAGTAGTTAAGTTTTTGGAGAAACAAAAGTTATGCATGAATTTTCAACTGTGCAGGAGCCAGCACCCTAACCCTTGCATTTTGAAGGGTCAGCTGTACATTATTCAAGATCTACGACACAACCTTATTTTTATCACTGGGAACATTTAGGCTTTTTTCTAAGTTGTTCAGTGCCTACACTTTACACTAGAGGATTGTTCTTTCGTATATTCAACCTTATTCTTTCCTCTAATTTTATGCATTCAGTTATTTGTAGTTGACTTCATTTTCTTGAATAGATAGTATTATGACCACGGAATAACATCCAAATGGTGTAGAAGGCCATAAAATGAAAAGTCAGTTTTCCTCCCCCCTAATCTCCCGGCCGTGCATTCTTCCTTTCTGGAGACAGCCATCTCTACTTCTATGCATATGCTGGGTAATGTAGATATATTATCTTTAAAAATTTTTAGAGATGGGGTCTTGCTATGTTGCCCAGGCTGGTCCCCAACTCCTGGCCTCAAGTGATCCTCCCAAAGTGCTGGATTTACAGGCATGAACCACTGTGCCTGGCCAATATAAACTCTTTTTTTTTTTCCTGTAAACAGTAGTGTGTTTTACACACTGTTCTTCACTATCTTTTTTTCTCTTAAAAATATATCTTAGAAATTTTTCATGCCAATTTAACCTGTGTTTTTCTTTATTGTTGTTACTGTACCCTGTTTATCGCTTATGATTATATGTGAATTGAGAGGCTGGGGTGTTCTCGTGCTTTTTAATAACTGCACATGATTTCACTACTCCAGACCGTCACAGATATTTTGCAACTATCAACAAGGCTGTGATGAAGATCCTAACATATTAGTAATTTTAACTAGGCGTTAACGTATCGGTAGGACAAACTCCTAGACACGCGTGCTGAGTCAAAGGCATGCGATTTAAAATACGGACCGATATCACCAAGGTGCCTTTCACAGAGAGTGAATCAAACTTCCACCTACAATGGATAGGAGGGTCTGTTTCTCTACACCATTCCAAAATACTGCTAAATTTTCTGATTCTTGACATTCTAATAAGGGAAAATGGTATCTCACTATAGCTTTAATATATTTTTTTAAATTGTGAATGAGATTATCTCCTTGTCTTTCCCTTTCTGGGAGCTAACTATATTCTTCGTGAATTTTCTATAAGCTTGTTGACTCATCATTTCATATTGATCTGTGGGATCTCTTCTGATATTGAAAGAAATAGTCTTTATGTTACGTGTTAAATGTCCTGTCACTTTCAGTTTGTTTATAGTATAGTTTGCCATGTAGAAATTTAAAAATAATATTTGACTATATCAGATGACTTTTATGACTCTGAGAGTTTGTACCGTATCTGTATCAGCATTCTTTTTTTTTATTTTTTGAGACAGAGTCTTGCTCTGTCGCTGAGGCTAGGGTGCAGTGGCACCATCTCGGCTCACCGCAACCTCTGCCTCCTGGCTTCAAGTGGTTCTCCTGCCTCAGCCTCCTGAGTAGATGGGATTACAGGCGCCCACAACCACACCTGGCTAATTTTTGTATTTTTAGTAGAGATGAGGTTTCACCATCTTGGACAGGCTGGTCTCGAACTCCTGAACTCATGATCCACTTGCCTAAGTCTCCCAAAGTTCTGGGATTACAGGCATGAGCCATCGCGTCCAGCCTCTGTATCAGCATTCTTTAGTGTGAGATTAAAAATAAAAATTTTCTTTTCTTTTTTCTTTCTTTTCTTTCTTTCTCTCTTTCTTTCCTCTCTTTCTTTTCTTTCTCTCTGTCTCTCTTTCTCTCTCTTTCCTTTCTCTTTTCTTTCTCTCTCTCTCTCTGTCTCTCTCTCTTTCTTTCCTTTCCCTTCCTTCCTTCCTTCCTTCCTTCCTTCCTTTCTTTCTTTTTCTTTCTTTCTCTCTCTCTTTCCTTTCTCTTTCTTTTCTTTCTTTCTTTCTCTCTCTCTGTCTCTCTCTCTCTTTCTTTCCTTTCCCTTTCTTTCCTTTCCCTTTCTTTCTTTCTTTCTTTCTTCTTTCTCATTCAGGTTTCTGATACAGCTGGAGTTTATTTAGTGTATTGAGTGAGGTTAGGGATCTAACTTAAAACTTTCACAGATGGCTACCCATTTGTCTTAATACAATGTGTTAAATAATGGTGTATATTTTACATACAAATTTGCCCTCTACAATAGGGCATATGTGAAAGATGGGCTAAAAGTAGTCATGCACAGAGAATGGTGTACTTTGCCTGCTCAGTGGGTACATGGCAGGAAAGTTAAATGAGTAGCATATTCCCGAACATACATAAATGTGCTCTTTAGTGCTTTAGGAAGAAATACATTTTTTCTCAGCTATGTAAGAAAACATTCTTCACAGGCATATTTTTACCGAGGAAATACAGCAGAATGTTGATATTTTCTAGGACCTACCCGAGATTCTTGACTGGGGTGCGGGTGCTCGGCGGCCTGCAGCCTTCATTCACGCTCACGCAGCAACCCAGCACACTGTCCACATTCAGGCGAAGTGCCTCTAAAGCGTTCTCACTTGACTATCACAACAACCCTGTTACAAGTTACTGTATGCCACAGGCTTTGGGGGGCTCTCGAAAATGGGTTTCCCAAACCTCGATTGTTAAATGTACTCAGGCTATGGCTATTTCTGTTAAAACTGTAATGCATTTGACTGGAAGATTTGATGTTATATAAAAGCTCGTAGAAAACAGATGGGAACCTTTATCTTATTATTTAGTGTTGAGATATGTGTGTTTTAGAGGAATAGATAACTGGATATGATAAAAAGTCTCATTTCTGCAGTGGCACAGATAATGGAAATACCTGACATATGTACGGCATACTTTATAAAAATGCTCTCTGGTCCATTATCCCATTTGATTTTCTTTTCTTTTCTTTTAACAGCCTGGTCACTGAGTATTTTTTTTTATATCACATTTGATTTTCAAAAAGTTCCATAAAGTAGATCCATGTCGTAACAAGAAAAAGAAGAAACAGCACATGGGCAGATTTACTAAAGGAGGTAGTTCCCCAGGAATTGTTTTGAATGAATGAGATCCTTTATTCACTAATTTAAAAACAAAATCCCATTACCACATGATCCAGCAATCCCACTTCTGTGTATATATTCAAAATTATTGAAAGCAGGGACTTGAACAGATATTTGTACACTCATGGTCACAGCAGCATGATTCACAATTGCCAAAAGGTGGAATAAATCCAGGTGTTCATCAACAGACAAGTGGATAAATGGATAAACAAAATATGGCATATATATATATATATATATATATCATATTTGTTTATACATATAATATACACATAATGAAGTATTCAGCCTTAAAAAGGAATATTATATATATATAAGAATACTATATATATTTGTATATCTATGTGTGTATATATATTTTATAATATATAATACAATATGTTATATAAATATGTAATATTTATATAATATATAATATTTATAAGATATATATTTCATTGTGTGTGTATATATATGTATGTATGTATATATACACATACACACACACACATAATGAAATATTATTTAGCCTTAAAAAGGAAGGAAATTCTGACACATGGTACAACATGGATGAGCCTTGAGGACACTACGCTAAGTGAAATAAGTAAGCCACAAAAAGACAAATATTGTATAATTCCACTTATATGAAGTATCTAGAGTAGTCAAATTCATAGAAACAGAAAACAGAATGGTAGTTGCCCAGAGTTGTGGTGGGAGAAATTGAAAGTTTTTGTTTAACGGGCAGTTTCAGTTTTGCAAGAAGAAAAAGTTCTAGAGATTGGATGCCCAACAACGTGGATATACTTAACAGCAACAAAGTGTACATATAAACATGATTAAGATGACAAATTGTATGTTATGTGCATTTTCCACAGTTAAAAACCAAATCCCTTTTCCAAGCCCCATATCACACAAACCTGTCCGAAAACCTCTTCATTAACAGTGAAAGTGAGGTCTAGGATGTCTGTGATGTTGTTGTCCTTCATCCACTGCAAGCTCTGGTGGAATTCCTCATCCAAATATTCCAGGTCACTCAAATCACAGGGCCTGGGTGGATTCAGTGAGAAAGGCAAACAGAATTACCGAACAAATGGATGCCCAAACCTCACTTCAAAATGTGGTTGTATCATTCCTGGCTAAAACATCACAGACTTAGCCTAACAATTTGATGCTTTTGAATACACTGATGAATCAGCTCATTCAGTCATTTTAGTTCATTCAGTAATTTTCCTTTGAAAAGGAAATGTGAAATTATTTACAATAACAAACATGAAATAATTATTGGCTCACGGACTCTTTGCATGAAAATTGGAGAAAGTGATCATTTTAAAACAACTAAGTTATAAACAGACCAGTTCTACTGAATAGTTTAACACAATGTTTGTAATATTATTATTATTATTTATTATTTATTTTTTTTTTGAGAAGGAGTTTCGCTCTTGTTACCCAGGCTGGAGTGCAATGGCATGATCTTGGCTCACTGCAACCTCCGCCTCCTGGGTTCAGGCAATTCTCCTGCCTCAGCCTCCCGAGTAGCTGGGATTACAGGCATGTGCCACCATGCCCAGCTAATTTTTTGTATTTTTAGTAGAGACGGGGTTTCACCATGTTGACCAGGATGGTCTTGATCTCTTGACCTCGTGATCCACCCACCTCGGCCTCCCAAAGTGCTGGGATAACAGGTGTGAGCCACCGCGCCCGGCTGTGTAATATTATTATAATTTTTATATAAAGTGATTCATCTCCATGATATGACATTTTGATAACAGAATCCTACACCAACAGAAAAATCCCCAAATGCCTTTTTATAAAAGTACTAAAAGCTGTATGGTGATATCTAAGCACTCAGGACAAAAAGGTGCCATAACACTAACAGGAATGGTTAGGGCAAAACAGGGACAAAACGGTCAGTGGCACCAGAGAGGCTGATGTCCTTGCCCTGCAGATGGGGCCGGGATGGAAGTATGGTCTGCAAAGCACTTACAGTCTCAGGAGTGCCTTATAGAAGGGCCTCGTGAAGAAAGCGTCGAGAAGGTACTGATGGATCAGAGCCAGGCCCAGGATGCGACCGCTAAACCTGAACCTGGAACACAGACAAAGCAGAGAAATGGGCAGGTGGAAATTCACATTGTTAAATATTTTAATTTGCATTTTTATCTGATGTGTTTGTTTAGAGTATTCATCTTAAGCTGCATAAGGAATCTCCTCATGGATGACGCCAGGGAGGCGCCCGTTCTCCTCCTCCTTATGCTTTACCATGAGCAATGCCTGCGTGCTTGCTGGGTATGAAAGGAAGCCTCCTCTCCCCGCCATGTAGCAGACTGCAGTCATTTTTCCAGAACCTTTTTCAGACCTGGGAGAATGAGGAGCCAAGAAGAGGAAAGCACTGGGAAGGGGAATTCAGGAATCTTAGAAAAATAGCCCACACTGAACTGCAGGCAGACCTGGATCCAACAACGCAGAGGGCTTTCGGGATGTGTGTCCTTATCCATTCAAGCATTTTATCTGCGTTACTTAACGGTCCATGCTGGCAGGTGGGGATTTGGGTATGGAGCCCATATGGCAGTTGTGCTTGCAGACAGTGGGGAAGACACAGAATCACAACATGGTAGGAGAGAAGCTGAGTGGGCATCGTTCTTTAAAATTGCCAGCCACATAAAAGACAGAATGAGGTCACTGCTAGAAAGAACTGGTCATACAGACCTGGCCACCTCTAGATATAAGTACCTTTACTGATTTAAATCCTTGTCAGAGCATTAACTTCCTGAACATTTTGCTAGTAACCTGCTTAGCAAAACGCTGAGGCTACCTGGGCTTGATCCCATTGTTGCCTGCTCCTAAACCAGCTTCTTGCCTGCCTGTTCTAGCACCCTGTGCTTTCCCACCACGTGGGCTTTAGCTGTCTCTGGCACTTATTTTCTTTTCTCTTTTTTCTTTTCTTTTCTTTTTTTTGAGATGGAGTCTCACTCTGTTGCCCAGGCTGGTCTGCAGTGGCACAATCTCGGCTCACTGCAACCTCCACCTCCTGGGTTCAAGTGATTCTCCTGCCTCAGTCCCCTGAGTAGCTGGGACTACAGGCACCTGCCACCACGCCCAGCTGCTTTTTGTGTTTTTAGTAGAGAGGAGGTTTCACCATACTCCTGATGAGTGAAGTATGGGCGGGTCTCAAACTCCTGACCTTGTGATCTGCCCGCCTTGGCCTCCCAAAGTGCTGGGATTATAGGTGTGAGTCACCACACCCAGCCAGTGGCACCTACTTTCATAACTGGGGTCTCTCTGGTGTCCACGCTAACTAGGTTTTCACCTAATCATTGCTTTAGTTGTGAATGTTCTCAGATTCTCCCTGTCAGAATTTTCAACTAACCTATCTCCAATGCCTTTTTTGTGGCTCTTTCTGGACTCAGAGGGTTTCCTTCTCTATCAATACTATAAAAATGTTAAAATGAATAGATTATCTGATTCCCTAGAACAAGCGTATTTATAAAAACACTTCAAATTGGTATGTTTGAAGTAGCTGATTCTTTTTCTATGAAATAACATGCTAGTGTTATTGACTCTGAGAGACCAGAGGCAAACAGAATCTCAGTGAAGGTGCTGTGGGGCTCTGTGGATAGGGGGCTTCCGGGATAGTGGGTCCTTGAGACTGGGTACCCCACCAGTGCCTCATTCCTCAGTGCCCTTTCCTGACTACCCTAATAACTGGCCGGTCCTCAAGACAGTAACCACATCCTGTGTATAAAAACAGTTATTTTCTACCCCAATAGAAAGTTGGCCCACCTACTCTAAATAGACTCTAGGGCACTGTAACCGATGCTTCTAACATGATAGTAGGGTTGTGGCCATCTAGGTCAAGGTGACCGAGATGATCCAAACCAGGAAAAGAGCAAAGGTCAGCACAAAGGTGCTGGGCCTGGGCTTCCCCACTTAGAGGGGGCCCCTGAGGATCCCATAAAGAGAGTTGGGAATCACAGCAGGTAGTAATATATGTAGATATGGGATAAATGATAACATTAAATGAATTACTATTTTCAGCTTAGTGCTAAAAAACTGAGTATCTCAATGAATTAAAAATTTTCTAGCAAAATAAAAATTATTCAGATTTATTCAGGAAGATGTAGAAAACTTAAATAGACGATAACTATAGTGCCAAGTAGAAAACTTTGAAGAAAAAGGACTATCTCCAAAATTGATACTGGGACTGGATATATAGGTCTTTAAAGATGTGTTCTTTCAAAGACTCAAGGACAGAAAACCTTTCTGCTATTTAAACAGTTCCAGAAATCAGAAAGGGGTGGAAAAATCTCTTCAGTCATCATTATGAGCTACCATAACCACAGAGTGGAGCCTGGAGATAAAACAAGACAGAGAACGAGAGAAAATGTCACTTGTACATAAATCCTAAAAAAACACAAGAGAATTGCACCTACTAGTTCATTCCCAGAACAATGCAAAATGATTAAGGATGTTTAATTATAATAAGGATAGTTCAATATTAAGAATTCTATTACTAAAATCAAGTATGAGGTCAAAAGACAAAAATCATACCACTTTTTTTGGGGATATAAGCTAGAAAGTTACTTGAAAATATCATCACCAATTTCTTTTTTTTTATTGCATTTTAGGTTTTGGGGTACATGTGAAGAATATGCAAGATAGTTGCATAGGCACACACGTGGCAGTGTGATTTGCTGCCTTCCTCCCCTTCACCTATATCTGGTATTTCTCCCCATGCTATCTCTCCCCAACTCCCCACCCCCTGCTGTCCCTTCCCTATACCCCCCAACAGACCCCAGTGTGTAGTGCTCCCCTCCCTGTGTCCACGTATTCTCATTGTTCAACACCCGCCTATGAGTGAGAACATGTGGTATTTCATTTTATGTTCTTGTGTCAGTTTGCTGAGAATGATGGTCTCCAGGTTCATCCGTGTCCCTACAAAGGACACGAACTCATCGTTTTTGATTGCTGCATAATATTCCATGGTGTATATGTGCCACATTTTCCTGTCCAGTCTATCATCTATGGGCATTTGGGTTGGTTTCAGGTCTTTGCTGTTGTAAACAGTGCTGCAATGAACATTCGTGTGCATATGTCCTTATAGTAGAACGATTTATATATAATCCTCTGGATATATACCCAGTAATGGGATTGCTGGGTCAAATGAATTTCTATTTCTAGGTCCTTGAGGAATCGCCACACTGTCTTCCACAATGGTTGAACTAATTTACACTCCCACCAGCAGTGTAAAAGTGTTCCTATTTCTCCACATCCTCTCCAGCATCTGTTGTCTCCAGATTTTTAAATGATCGCCATTCTAACTGGCGTGAGATGGTACCTCAATGTGGTTTTGATTTGCATTTCTCTGATGACCAGAGATCATCACCAATTTCTAGAGAAAAAAAAATCTTTGTAGTAAACCAGCAAGAGAAGAATGCTTCCTTAACAAAATAAAGCACATCTATCTCAGCAATATATTTAACAATAAAAATACTGAAGGATGCTGGTTATTACCACTCTTCACAATATTCCATCAGCTCTAGTCACTGTAGTTAATTATAAATGAAAAATTGGAAACAGATTAGAAGCAACCGTTATCAAATGCCTCTTGGGCCAAGGCATGTTATTCACAATATCTTTAATGACCCAGTTCTATTTTATGGTTTTGGTCATCTCCATTTTGCAGATTAAGAAACCGAGGGTCAATAAGTAGCCCCAGGCAAGTGGTACAGTGAGGAAACTGACTCACATCTGCTTGACACCAGATCAGGCCTTTTCCTTTGTGTCTATTTTGAGATGTGAGCGATGCAGAGAGGTTGCTAGGCTGGGCTCAGGGGCCAGGCTGCCTGCTGTGCGACCTTGTGTGAGGGTTTAACCTCCTCCTTCTCAGTTTCTTCTTTGGAAAACTTCACTCTTTAAATGTTAACTATTTTTGCTATTAATATTTTATGTTGGCTACCAACATCTCTTGTGCTAATTAGATGTATTTTGGTTCAAGTAACCTTCAACCAGCTTAAGCCCTCTAAGGCCAGGTGGCGTCTCTAGGAATCCAGGGTCAGGAATGCAGTTGGGCCTCAGGAACACCAGGGAGGTGAGCGATGTTGCCCCTCCTCGTCCAGTTTCTTGCCACGGCTCCTCTAAGCTCGTTTCTCCTCTCACTGCCAACACCTCCCATGGTTTACATCCCAGAGTTCAACACAAGAGAGACCAACTCGACTCCCTCTGATCCAGGTCTAAATTGTCAGCATGATTCTCTAACTATTCTAACCCGGATCAGTCATGAACAACCAGGGAGGAAATCTCAGTCTCGAGTACTTCACAGTGAGAACCGCCGTTGCTTGCCTCTCAACCAGGGGGTGGGATCAGATGGAGTGCAGGAGACAGGGTTCCCTAGAACAGGGGACTTCAGCGCAGACTGCCAGCAGAGAATTGTGTATTTGCTTTGAACTGGGTAGACAATAAGGTGGAATTTCTAAATGCAGAATTACACTATTTTCACGGACTGACATGGGCAACCAGTAAGCCCTGGATATTTTAAAATAATTGTGCAACAAAGCTATGATAATGTGGTTTGGCTTTCTACACCCACAGATGGGATGGCTCTAAGCCAGTCCCATATATACCATAACATATATTCCAGAGCCATGAACTATGATCTGGGACATCTTAGTATAAAGCAAAATAAAGCAACTGCACAATTCAAACCTAAAACAAAAGCTGATGGAAAAAAACCACCAGCACTTTGGGAGGCCGAGGCGGGTGGTCAAGAGATGGAGACCATCCTGGTCAACATGGTGAAACCCCGTCTCTACTAAAAATACAAAAAATTAGCTGGGCATGGTGGCGCGTGCCTGTAATCCCAGCTACTCGGGAGGCTGAGGCAGGAGAATTGCCTGAACCCAGGAGGCGGAGGTTGCAGTGAGCCGAGATCGCGCCATTGCACTCCAGCCTGGGTAACAAGAGTGAAACTCCGTCTCAAATAAAAAACAAAAACAAAAAAACCCACCACCAAACCAATAGCTGATGAATTGCTGTATGTGCAATTCTATGAATGAGAAAACACCTTCTAGTCATGGTGCATCCCTTTATTCATCACTGTACTGATCTCCCCTGGCATAAGCAATTGCTTGTGGGGAAGTTGATTACATTTGCTGTTAGCACAGGTTACAAACGTGGAGGAAGTATGAGACAGAAAGAAAATACCTTTCCCTAGTCTGAGTCTAAGACAGCGTGTCTAGGTATGAAGAAACTATCCGATAATTTAAGCAAAATAAAGTGCTGAGGTTTCGAGCTAAGTAACTTGGCAAACCAAGTTCTGAGGATAAATTAAAATAAGACCCTACAGAAGCAGCGCAGCCCCTCCCCCTGCCTGTGGGTGAGTCTGTGTTACTTAAATACTGCACTGGCCCAGTGCAGTGGCTCACACCTGTAATCCCAGCACTTTGAGAAGTCGAGGCAGGCAGATCACCTGAGGTCAGGAGTTTGACACCAGACTGACCAACATGGAGAAATCTACTAAAATACAAAATTAGCCAGGTGTGGTGGCACACTGCCTGTAATCCCAGCTACTCAGGAGGCTGAGGCAGGAGAATCACTTGAATCTGGGAGGCGGAGGTTGTGTGAGCCAAGATTGTGCCACTGCACTCCAGCCTGGACAACAAGAGTGAAACTCTGTCTCAAAAAAAACAAAAAAAACAAACCTGCCCCATTTGAGAGCCCGTGTGTGTGTGTGTGCGTGTGTGTGTGTGTGTGTGTGTGTGCGTGCTTTGCTCACTTCTTTCTCTCCACGGATCTCAGGAGTCTTGTTGGTTATTGCAGGCCAGCCCTGCTCCTGGAGTGTAGCACTGCTCCCCGCTTCTTCTGTGCTGACATTCTGGAGGCCACGGGTGAACGCAACTTCTACCGTCTCAGCCTCTGCAACTCAGCGTGTTGCAGACGTGTGGTTCATGCTGTGCCTGTGCTGGTGCTGCCACTGCCCGCCCAGGCTGCAGCCCCACTTCTGTTCCTTTTCCTGGCCTGTGCTCACTTTTACTTTGCCGGTAGGGAGTGGCTCCTCCGTGTCGTCCTGCTTTCTTAGAGGGGCCTCGCAGAGGAGTTTCCTGGGCCCTGAGAGTTTACGGAGACTGCTTTTGAAGTTTGCTCATGGTCCTTTAGCCCTGAGGGCAGCCAGGGTCTGGTGGGTGGAGGGAACAGCTACCACGTTCACCTCTACCCTTCAGGCCATGTTGGGCATCCCAGCTCCCTGGGCCATTCTGCTTCTTGTGAGGGCTATTGCATCTGAAGGGCCCTCAGGTTCCCTGCTCAGAATCTGCTTTCTGCCATTTCCCATGTGTGTCTAAGTTTTAATGATGGGCATCCTTCAACTCCTCTTCACAAGAGAGGCCTCAGACCCTGGTCCCCAGCAGGTGCACATGCACACCACTTGCAGGCGGCTGAGAAGAGGAGGCAAGGCAGGTCAGCCCGTGCAGCCTCCCAGCAGCGGATGGTGGGTCCCAGCCTTTTCCCCCTTCTAGCCACAGTGGGATGGGTCAGGAATGGAGACTCCTGGGCAGTGAAGTGGGAAGAGTCTCTCCTTCTGGCTCTGTTTTCCATGTAATTTGAAATCTCCCAGGAGTTTCTGACATACCATCATCATAAGACATATTTCTGACTTTTAAGAAACACATAAAGCATATTTTCCTATTGATTTACCAATTAGAGATGTG
The DNA here is from genome assembly GCF_049354715.1 of Callithrix jacchus. NCBI lineage: Eukaryota > Metazoa > Chordata > Mammalia > Primates > Cebidae > Callithrix > Callithrix jacchus. The sequence continues at coordinate 11,722,915 of NC_133512.1, read as the reverse complement.
TTTCCAGCCATTTAGACCTGAGACCACAGAAAGATTAGCAACATAGCAAAATACCAAGAACCCACATTTAACAACAACAACCAAATCCTTTCTGCTGAGGCTCAGTGAACTCCAAGTCTCCTTGGTGAGGAAGGCATGGTCTGTTTTCCTTCAGCTGAAGAGCACAGACAGTTCACGGTTAGATTCCTCAATCCAAACCACAACCCCGTGGTTTATGGAGACATTCCTGGACTCTGATAGAAATTATTTTCATACCCTTGGTTTTAGTATGTTGCAAGTTTTTGGTTTCGGTATCATCAACCCCTTCCCTCTTGCCAAAGAAAAATAACAGAATTGGGTATTTTTTAGTGTAAAGTAAAACACAAGTGATACATAAAATACATTTTTTAAATGAGTCAACTCTATCCCCGGAGGCGACATTTGTGACCCTGAGAGGACTCTTTCCTGATTGGCAGTTGGTGAGAGCAGGGGCACGCATATGTAGATGGGACCTCTGTGCCATCGTGTTCCCACCACGGTACAGTACAGACACCCTCAGTACATGCAAATAGCAGTTTGCATTATCCTTTAATACACTGCAAGAGATTTCTTTTTAAGAATTCTCTATGCTTGGTTCAGCCCTTTCCCCTCTGATGGAAACAAACATGCTTTTCATTTTTATCTGTCTGCTCATAGATCCTGAGGGGAAGCCTGGACCCAGTGTGCCCTGGGACTGCGGGGTAACTTTGGGAAAGGGCAGATGTCGCTCTTGGTGGGTACACATCAGCACCTCCCCAGATGTCTGGGAGATGAACTTGACCTATGCTGAAGAGAACAACTACAGCCACTCTGACCTTTCAAAAAGACGCGGAGGGCTCTTACAGCAGGAGATCTGAAGGGAGCCAATGTTATTGGCAAGGATTTCTCAAAGTTCCATCTGGGTTTTACACATTTTAGTGAGAGTTCAAAAGGTAATGGAGTTTCACACATTTCCAGCACATCTTGCCAAGTGGCTTAAAGGCCCCCAAAAGACTCAATCCTCCCTTTGAGTGCATTACTGTTTGTTGACTTGACTTCTCTTCAGGACATTTGCCAATAATCCAAGAAAGGCAATGTGCTGTGGAGGATGACATCACAGGGTCTAATGTTAAGCTGCTTTGGTTTGAATCTTCTGACCTGCATGACCTTGGAAGACCTGCTTAACATCCGTGGGTCTCAGTTAACTCATCTGCAAAATGGGAATCATAACAGTGCCTACTAGACAGCTGCTAAGATGCTAAAAGTCCTTCATACAAGGATGAATGGAGGTCAGTCCACCTGAGCGTCTAATAAATTCCTATCCATAGACTGACACGTCTAGCTTCTTACACCACACTGAGAACCCCAGTCCTAAATACCCATTCTGGATTGCAGAGTGAAAATGTGGATTGGGCTGACAGTGGCTAGCCTGCATTTCCTGCTGCGAACTTCTGCTCTGTTTATAAACAGCATTTATGTATCATGGCGCTTGGCACAGGTAAGGTCTCAATCAAGATTTGTTGGATGGAATTAAATTGAAAATCATCATCTGGTTTTATCCCCATGGAGCACAACAATACAAACCCACAGAAAATGTCTGAAATGTCATATATCATTTGAACCCTGTTTGACGAGGTTACTTGCTCAAATTTCCAACGTCTACAGTAGGTCTCCATCCAGGAAGATGGACAGAAACAGCAGACTGCAGAGGAAAGTTTAGGGGCTGAGTTAATGTATGGGAAGATGCAGAAATGTTTTACATCAAGGGGCTGAAATGGCAGGTCTCTCTCTCCCTTCCTTCTCTCCCTCTTCAGTCTCTCCAGTGTACCACTGCAGGGGAACATATTTTAGCAGGAATTAGTATAGGATGATTTCAGTGTATTTTTCAACAGAGTCTTTAAATGAAAGCAGTTTTTGTAATGACATTACAAAAAAATGTAGATGGGAAGTTTGCAAGAGTTTGTCTCTTATTTACAGGCCACGATTCATGGAAGGGAAGCAGGATAGCTCACCAAGCGAAGAAAATAAAAGACCTAATGATACTCTGGGAATGACACTTTGGACAGTGAAAGAAAAGGCTTTAAAAGGTTTCTAGTTAATCCTTTTAAATGAAAGTGATATAAAACTTAAGTGAAACCCTCAGTGCAGTCCCCAGGCAATATGCCAAGTCTGAAAAGGCTCTGTAGGGCAGTTCTGGCACTTTGATTCCCTGGCATTAAGCTTAGGCTGCTAAGGATTGATTCAGGGGGTCTCCTGGCTTTGGGGACCTTGAGTCTCTTCTTCTTGACCTGTTACCTCGGCAGGTCTGGCTACTCATCCCGTCTGCTTAATTCTTGGCTGCTGCATCTTTCGATGCATCACGACTCAGCATGGAAAATACTCCCTGATAAGCTTCAGACTCGGGGGACCCAAAGCAGGCCCTTCCTGCCTGGAGAGGAGATCACATGGCGTACTAGGCACTGTAAAGAGGCTGGGCATTTGGTGATAATGGACTTGGCTCTTGGGCCTTTGGCGAGGAGATGGGGGCTGAGGCAGATGCAGGAACACTCGGCAGGACACGGGTCTGCTGAAAACCCTGCACAGTTGTTAGTCTACCAAGGCCTCTTCTAACCACTATGGCATCTTCTGGAGCACAAATGTCTGTTGAAACGAATACTGTACTGGCAATTTTAGGGGTTCACACATTTTGTTGCATGAGTGAATGAGGCCAGAGGGTTGCCATAACTGCACGCATGCCTGGATGCCCCCAGGACACCATCGCAATGGCCTGTTTCCCGAGCTGTGACTCTGGGGACTGCATGCACCTACGCGTTGCGCTGCCTACTTCTTGCAGGTTGACAACCAGGTGGTTTATGTCAGCTGAGCTCTAGAAGATTCTCTCTGTAGCAGTCATGTGTTCTATCTCTGATACTTCCTGGATCTTTCTCAGACACTGCTTCCCTGGTAATGGACCAGGACCTGCGTTAAGTTCCTTTAAGGAGTCTTTTGCTGTTTTCAAAAGAATAGAGCTGGTTCCTCAGCCTCGGCACTATTGATGTTTGCTGTCCTGAGTATTATAGGATGTTTAACAGCATCTCTGACCTCTACCTACTAGATGCCAGTAATACTGGCCTCTCAAGTTGTAACAACCCAAACTATCTCCTGACATTGCCAATGTCCACTGGTGGAGAGAGTGATGGCGTAAAATGAACCTCTCTTGAGAACCACTGGAATGGAGCACAGGGTGCGGGAAAATATATCTAAATAGGTGATGATAGACTTCTTTCTAATTGACACATAGACATCACTTGCCTTTCCTGAAATCTCCAGGAAGGCTGCTTGGGCCCTCTGAGGCAATGCGGGTTATACCCCCACGGCTTTGTGCCTCACTCTGCACATCTGAGCAGCTTTTCATCGCCCTCTGAATCTGTAAGTATACTTCCTACCCATCAAATATCATCTTAAACTCCCACCAAGAATTTGGGCTGCAGGTTTCTTTTGGGGAAGAGATGAGTGGGGAGAATAATTCCTTCTGAATGCACCCGGGAGCATCAACATTTCCGAGGGGATGATGCAGGATCTGAGAAGGGAAAAAGAGTGAGCTCCTGGAGAATGAGCATCGCAAGCTGGGGTGTCCCAGCTTAGGGATCTAAGGTGGGAAGGTATGTGGTTTATTTGAGCAATGAAAAGAGGCCGGTGGCCCTGGACCCCAGAGAGAGAATGGGGAAATGGCAGAACATGAGTCCAGAGAGGCACCCAGGGGATAGATCATGCCAAACTTGGCAGGCCATGGGAAAGACTTTAGATTTCATTCTAAGTATATGGAAATCCACTGGAAGTTTCATGTAGGGTCTTTGGAATGAACTGATGTGTTAAAATGATCACTCTGGATGCTGCATGGAGAGAGGTGAGTCTGGCGAGAGTGGAGGCAGAGACTCTCTGGAGGCTTCTGCATCCAGATGGGAGGTGATGATGGCTTCTACTGCGGTGGTAGTGGAGGTGATGAGGTCAAAGTCTGCACGTCTTTTCACGATAGAAACAAGGGGATTTACTGATGTGTTTACAGGAGGAGATGAGAAAAAGAGAGTCACTGAGAACGGTCCATGGCCTTGGGCCAGAGCAATTGGGTGCCATTTCCTGAGATGGGAAACACCAGAACAAAGGGTTTGGAGGAGGAGACTGAGGGTTGTCTTTCAGACATATTTTGTCTGTGCTGCCTATTAATATCTGAGTGGAGCTGTGGAGTAGGCAGTTGTACGGAGTCAGTATCTCTGGGCATAGGGCCGTGCTACAGATGTCACTGTGGGGCCGTCAGGATGCAGATGGCATTTGAAGCCAGGCATACGGACAAGATCACAGAGGAAGTTTGTGCAGACGGAGAGGCGGACCCAGGGCTGAATGTTAACTGATGCAGCGTTTAGGGATCTGGAAGACGAGAGGCAATGGTAAAGTACATGGGAAGGAACAGGCAGCAAGGCTGGAGGAACAGAGGGCTGTGGAGCTCCTGGTACCAGAAGGAGGCAGAGGCCGACTGTGTCAAGTGCCTCTGAGATCAGGCAGTAGGTGGTCTGAGAGTCACCAGATGGCACTGGCAACCTTCGTGACAGGTGCAGGGGAAGAAGCTGGCTGGAGAGAATGGGAGGAGAGGCAGTGGAGAAAGCCAGCACAGATAACCCTTTCTAGGAGTGCACTTCTAAAGGGGAGTAGTGGAGTGGTCATTGGAGGAGGGTGTGACATCAATGGAGGTTTGGGTTTTTGTTGTTTCAGTGTGAGGGAAATTGCAGTGTGTTCATACATTTCCAATATCAACAAACTCATCAAGTGCCTACCATGTCCTAGGCACATAGAAAGATCCTAAGGTACCCATTCATTTTGAGTTTCCAAGATAGGAAGGGAGATAGACACAGCAATGCAGCATCTCATCACCATGAGCAAGTGTGTAGGAGAGGAGTGCCTGGGGTTCTGTGAGAACTCAGAGGAGGAAGCATAGCTTGGCTCTGGGGAGAATAAATCCAGGCAGGCCTCCTGAAGGAGGTGAAAACTGAGGTAAACCTGAGAATTAGCCTGGAAGAATGAATAGAAATTAACCTGCTTAAGAAGACAGGGAAAGGCCTTCCAAGAAAATAAAATCATATTGGGTAAGAGTCAGGAGATACAATGGGATGTGTTTAGAACAGCGTGCAATTCATGATTACTAGAGCATACAGGATGAGGAAGGACAAGATTTGAGATAAAGTTGTGGAGAGAAGAAGCAGGAGATCCTGAAAGGTCTTTTTTTTCCATGCCAACAAGTTTACCCTTTAAATTGTAGATGATGAGGACCCATCGACAGCTTTACACTTGGGAGTGAAATGCTTGTTTTGGCATTTTAGGGTAATCACTTTGCAGCCAAAGGAAGGATATAGATTTTAGGAGGGGGCAGATTTAGAGGATATTATGTGAAGGGGATCCTGCTGAATATTTTAGGGGTAAATCGGCAGGACAGTGAGCTCTCTGTGAGCAGCAGTGGAAGAGAAGGATGACAGGAAGAAGTGGCTAGGTGGGAGAGATTCATTGTTAACCTGGAGGAGGATCAAAGTAGAGATGTCTGGTTGGTATTTTGATAATACAGTTTGAAGCTCCACAGACAGGTCAGAGCTGAAAATATAAATTTAGAATTCATATGTTAGTATGGAGAGAAGTTTATAAAGCAGTAACTTTGATTACACTGCTATATTTTATATAAAACTATATCTGTCTTTTCATCCATCCATCCATCCATCCATCCATTCATCCATCCATCTATCCATCCATCCATCCAACTATAAAAAATATGGAAAAGCTTAGGTCAGAATAATTATGGCATTTATTTCTGTACAAAGATATTTTCTTATGTATGTTAATTTTTTCATAATGAGTGTACCTTACTGATGTGACAAAACTGTTTATTTACAAAGTAAAAACTAGGTGACATGGCATGTCAGAATCTAATGAGGTAGAATTTCATATAGGAGTCTGTATCCACTGCAGTGAAGTGTCCATTAAAGTCAATAGTGGGCTGGGTATGGTGGCTCACGCCTGTAATCCCAGCACTTTGGGAGGCCAAGGTGGATGGATCACCTGAGGTCAGGACTTCGAGACCAGCCTGGCCAACAGGGTGAAACCCCATCTCTACTAAAAGTACAAAAAAAAAAAAAAATTAGCTGGGTGTGGTGGCACAGGCCTGTAATGCCAGCTACGTGGGAGACTGAGGCAGGAGAATCACTTGAACCCGGGAGGCGGAGGTTGCAGTGAGCTGAGATTGCACCACTGCACTCCAGCATGGGTGATAGAGCGAGACTCTGTCTCAAAATAAATAAACAAACAAATAAAAGTGGTAAGAGTTCACTGGCCCTGTTGATTAGATGGTCTCTGCTGCTCCTGGAAAGGACAGTGCTGGTGATGACGACTGAAATCAGACTTCAGTAAGTGAGGAAGTGAGTGAGGGAGAGGAGCAGAAGCAGGGGGAGAGCATGAAGTGTAAAGATCCGTGAGAAAGAGATGACTGGGGAGTGGCGTGGAGATGGGGACTGGTGACCCCACAGCCCGAGTGGATGGGTCCACCTTGAGTGCAGGAAGGGACTCCAGACTCCGAGAAGGGTGGTAAGGTTGGGTAGCATTTGTATTTGGGGTGAGAAATTGAAGTGTTTCCATGTCAGTAGGGTCTGAAGAACTCTCACATGGAAGCGATTTTGGTTGGTGGAGGCTTTTGGGACAGTGAAAAGGAAGATGCCCCCGTAACAGACCTGGTGAGCTTTGCTGTGGAACTTTCTGAGGTCAGAGAGTATGATTCAGAATCGTATCCTTTCTTGGAATTATTTCATTTTCTCCAGGGCTAGAGGTGTAGAAAACTACCCTGGCATGGAATGCAGAAGAGTGAGTTGCAATATTGATGCACAGAGGTGTTTTGTCCGTCAGCTGGGGTGCAAGCATGGAGCAGGTATGGAACTGGGTATGCAGGGAACAAAGGCACTCAGGAGGCCTGGGATAAAGGAAACCATGCCAGACTACGAGAAGACAGAGAATCCAAGGTGAGAACGAGCCTGGCAAGGAGCAGTGGCAGGGGGAGGAGCTGGGAACGCTGGCTGCAGAATGATTGACAGTGAGATTTCAGAGTTTTCGGTTTCTGACATGGCACAGTTCTGGGTGATAATGAGGTTGGGAGGGCCACTGTGGGAGCCAGGTGGCTGGAGTGGAATGTAGGTCACCACCACAGGGGTTAGGGAGGTTTGGTCTATTCTCTACAACCACCTTTGTTCAGATAATGTTTTGGGAAATGTATAAGGAATCCCCTCCCCAATGCCCACAAACATTGTTTAAATAGTGCAAGGCATGATTTATATTCCCTGTGTGTGGAAACGGTTTTACAAATTAGCCCAGAAAACTTGAAATGTTCTTCATCTGCTGTGAAAGAGACTCCGCCCACACAAGATAATGACAGGATATTATCTTCCAGTTGCTAATTAGCAACCAAAATGAATGTCTAGCCTTGGTGCCGCCAAGTCCCCTCCATTAATGTGTGCCCTGCAGGGGACAGAGGAGTGAGACCAGAGCTGCTTCCCCTCAGTGTGGCTGGCCAAGCATGCGGTGCGCCTCCCTTTTAGAGAAAGCACTTCTAAGAGTACCTTGTGCAGACTCTAACATACCCTCTGACTGTGTAGAATCGGCAAATAACATATTTGGTATTGCTCCTCAATTCAATGAAAAAATCGTTGCAGTAAAATTGAACATTTGCAAGTGTGGGTATTTTTGACCCATCATTCTGGTTACCTTGTATTAATACTGAATGAATCTATCACATTTTCACAGATTATAAGGATTAAGCTAGGTTAATGCGGAAAGGAGGTGAGGAACAAAGATCTAGGAAAAGAAACCTTCCCATAAATACAGAGAACATGACCCCACCTTTGATTTCCTGCTGTGTCTAGATGTGTCTAGGTATGTTACCACTCTGGTCCTGGCCAGAAAATAATAATGAAAAACACTCGAAGATGTTCATTGACCTCTAAGGCATGTTTCCTCCTTAACCTCCAAGTATTCTTTATCGAGAGAGTTCAAATATTTTGTTCTGCAATATCATGGATGCTCATGACTGAGATTATGTCTGCAAGTCACAGAAGTGATGTACACATAGTTATCGAGGCCAGCAGCCTTTCATGGTCAAATGACTGAACAATTCATTGGATAAAATTAATCAAAGTAGTTAATCGATGGACCAAAATAGCTCAGCTCTCAGTTTAGCTACTAACATTAGCTAATAGTTCAGCTTTTGGTGATTTAATTTTCTAGCTATTTTACCATTGTCTGAGCCTCAGCCGTTAGTTCTCCAGGTTGACGTTTTTTGTGAATTTGCTTTATGAGCTCAGGCAAACAGTTGAAATCTTTTTCTCCTGTTTCCCTGTTTGGGAGAATACTACCGATTTCTTCTCAGAGGCTTTTGGGGGCTGCTGGGAAGATTGGTGGATTTTCTATCAAAATCTGGTATATTCTTCAGACAGACACTCCAAAGGTTCACAGTGAAATATAACACTGCATTATTAAATTTGGAGGTTTCCATGATGGGAGGTATCTGAATGGGTTGAATGTTGGCCCCCACAAAACATGCCCATGTCTTAAACCCCGGAACCTGTGAATGTGATATTATTTAGAAAAAGTCTTTGAAGATATCATTAAGTAAAGGATCTCAAGATAAGATGATCTTGGATTACCCGGTGGGCCCTAATCCATCGACAAGCGTCCTTCGATAGAGAGGAGAGGACACAGAAATGGATGAGAGGGCCACGTGAGACGCAGTGACGCAGCCACAAGCCAAGGAACCCCTGAAACCCCAGAAGCTGAAAAAGGCAAAAAACGTTCTCCCCTGGAGCCTTCGGAGGGAGTGTGGCCTTGCTGACACTTGATTTTGGCCTTTTGGCTTCCAGAACTGAGAACGGCCAGTTTGTGGTAATTTGCTACGGTCGCCTTAGGAACGTGAGGGAGTGCCCACCCGAAGCGTATCCCTCCTCGCTGCTTGAACACTTTTCACTGAGCATAGGGTCTTGTAATTTGTAAGTTGTTCCACTAAAGTAATATATTTAATTTCATGCAAGGGGAGAATTTATCAAGTTTTAGAATGAGATACAGTATCTAGTTCCAAGCCCAGAATTATATAGAAAATTTAACCATAAAAGCCTGCTTGCCTGGATAACTAAAGTGCTCTGAAACCTGCTGTATATTCATCTCATTTTTTTCTTTTTGAGACGGAGTCTCACTCTGTTGCCCAGGATGAACGCAGTGATGCGATCTCGGCTCGCTGCAACCTTGACCTCCTGGGCTCCAGCAATACTCTTGCCTTAGTCTCCCAAGTAGCTGGGACCACAGGTGCACACCACCACATCTGGCTAGTTTATTTTTTGTAGAGACAGGTCTTGCTATATTGCCCAGGCTGGTCTCAAACTCCTGGACACAAGTAATCTTCCTGCCTCGGCCTCCCAAACTGTTGAGATTACGGGCATGAGCCGCTGCACCTGGCCTCGCTATATCTTCACCTCAATGGATAATCCAGAGAATACAGGAACAGCAATGCCATCGTGTTCCAGACAGAACCCAGACTGCCTTATTGACCCTTTAAATGCCATTATCTCTCTTTAACCTGTGATACATTAATCAATGTACAATATTTCAATAAATCTGAGTCAGGTTAAAAAAAAAGTCTACTTTGGGTATGTCAAACAATGTTTAGAATTTCCATTCATTCAATCTTTCTACAAATCATAAGTTACCTTTCATATGCAAGGTACTGTGCTAACTGCTGGAACGCTTAGTGAGCATAATAGACAAGGCCCTCCCGCTCCCATGGAGTGTACCATCTAGTGACATTATGCTTCAGGAAGATGTTATAATTATTTAAATATGACCTAAGTCTAAACTGATGTAGCATAATTTCCACATGACTGGCAAAATAGCAATGGCTCTGACAACATCCAGTTGCCATGCCACGCAAGATCTATGCACTGATACAATCGGTACCAGAAGCACTTGAAGCTATCTAAGTAATTGGTTCTGAATTAATTGCATAGAGGGAGAATATGGAATTCGTAAGCCAAACCATCTACTAAATCAGCATAGTATTGAGGTTTGTGACCGTGTTCTGTGATGCTTTATTGTTTTGAAGATTTAGCTACTGATGATATTTTTCTTTAGATAACAGAATTAATTGATATTCTTTAAAATTCGATGATAAAGAGAAAGTACCTAGAAGTCTGGACAGTAGCGACAGCCAGTGAAGCCTCTGTTTGCTATCCATCATCTGAAAGTGGGAAGCCTCCCCTCTCCTCTGTACCCCCACAGGTCCCAAGGCTGATCTGTTCTTGCCTAGGATGGAGGATCCATCTCCTGGATTACATCACACACTTTCCTAGAGGTCTACAGTGATTCCCAATATGATTTCACAGTGATCCTCCTGATCATTGGTTATACACTTCTCCACCAACCATTCCCCTTCTCAGATCCTGAGATCGCTGGGCTACCTTAGTTTTGATTTGATTACGACTGCACTTCTGTCCCTGGTCCACCTCTGCCAATGCTATTTCAGTACTTTCTTCAGCTGTGTTATTCTTAATTGAGAGAAACCCACGCGAGGTGGTTTACACTGGGCCCCACCCCTCCTGTCACTCCAGTTTCCGTTGCTGTCAAACTCTCTACCCTCCACCCCGCTGAATGCATCCCTTCTCTCATGAAATCGGGCTGAACAGAAAGACGTCGCTATAGTTTCATATAATTTGCTTTTTAAACCTCTCCCAACAGACAAAAAGACTTCTGAATGCAATATGTTGATTCTGTTCATTCTATTTGGCATTTAAATAATCGGGAAATGAACTGATTTCGTGGAAAGTACATTTTCAGTAATTTAAATAATAGTTCCAATTTTGTTAATTTTTATACTTAGAGTCAAGCTTAAAAATTTCTCAGCCACGATGCTGACCACATATTCTGACTGATTCTTGGGCTCGGTATTGTTACTAGAGAGCTATACTTTCCTTTGTCCTCAAAGCAAATTTCCTGAACTCCCGACCTCAGGTGATCCGCCCGCCTTGGCCTCCAAAGTGCTTGGATTACAGGCGTGAGCCACCATGCCCGGCCGAAAGCAAATTTCTAAGGCAGGCAGCATCGATGGTCATTCGTGCAATCAAGCCATAATATATTCATAAAAAAGAGTTTTGAATCAACAAATAAAGCCTAATTTTTAAGTCCCATTTTATATTAAGATGATGAAATAAGATTGTAAAGAGTCTGCTGAAGTTAATTAACTCTGATTCTTGTGAAAACTTCCTCAGTTTCAATCCTAATATACCAGGGAAATTCGGAGACTTGTAAATAGCATTTCCTCTCCTTGTATAGGACACAGGTGCTCCTTCCACATCCCACTAATAGTTTCTTTACATAATTTTGTGGTAATTTCTTTTCCAAATATTACAAGCACACAGGAGAGCTAGAGGTGAAACAATAGCCCCAAACCTGGATCTCCACAGTCTCCAGTAGGAACTTGTGAAAAAAAAGTTCTTTCAATTTTAGCTCTGCATGGGCATGTCAAAGCCTCTCCACTCCTCTCTTCCCATCTACAAATAAGGGATAATAATGTTAATATTTGCTTACTTACCTCACAGGAGAATGAAAAGAAAGAATAACTTAATGTTAATAAGTTCTCTGAAGATGAAAAGTACTTCATAATTGCTAAGTTCTATTACATTTTTTGAAACTCATCTCAAAGATACCCCTCCTACCTTATCCTCCTTTGATTAATTAAAAATAATTATCCTTTCTCAACTTCATGATTTAAGTACATCAGGACCTTCATGACGTTCCCACACAATGTATGTTTCTAGGCTTTACACAGTGTTACTGCCTTCAGATTTGGGCCTTTCATATTTTCTGACTTCTTAAATGTATGAGAAAATCTAGTGAACACCTGTTGTGTCTGCCTGGGGTAGATTTCATTTCGGAGTGTGAAAACTGCATCAACAGCCAGCTTTCCTCTCGCACACTTTGAAAGGCTCTTGACTCTGCTAGCATCTAAGGCAGAATTTCTCAAAGGCGGGGGTGACCCTTCCATTGGTATCTGAGTCCCTGGGGTGCTTGCTAAGATCTAGGTGCCTGAAGATCAGACTCTATGGGGTGGGTTATGGAAATCTGCATTTAAAATAAATTCTGCCGTTGTCAACTAAAATTTGAGAACCACCACTCCAAGTCCCTCATCCTTTTTTTTTAAGATGAAAAACGTAGTCTGGAGGTCAAAAGTGAAGTTTTTTGCCTTGGGCGTCACGCGTTGCATTTTCTGCTCGGATACTGGAAGAAGGGATAGAGGACAAAGGCTTTGTCTCTTCTAGAAGCGGAGCGTATGAAGGGCTCTACTTAGCCTCCTTTCACACCAACACCTGCAGGCACATGCATCCTTGCCTCCTCACACCCCACTAATTAGGGGGGTCTTCCTTTTATCTAATCCCCCTCAGGTCACCAGCCTCTCCCCCTCTCTGCTGTTGCTTTGGGCGCCTTTCTCATTAGTAAATACATCTGCAATCCACACTTGCCATTTATTTCCCTCGGTCCCAATGAAAAAGAGGCTGACTTTTTTCTTTTTGTTTTGAGATGAAGTTTCCCTCTTGTTCCTCAGGCTGGAGTTCAATGGTGAGATCTCTGCTCAATGCAACCTCCGCCACTCGGGTTCAAGCGATTCTTCTCCTGCCGAGGCTGACTCTTTTTCAAAGTTTCTCTCTCCACTTGGGCTATCCATCCCCTTTCCCTGCCTACTCTGGGCTCTCGTTCCATCCACTGTTTGCTCTCTCTTATAATTCAAGACTTTCTCTCTCTTCCGACATTGTCTCCTCAAAAGCCATGCATTCTTCTAGTGGCCCCCCACAGCCGAGCTCCTAGAAAGAGCAGTTTTCAGGGCTGTTTGTTGCTGGTATTAAAAAATATGAGGAAGGCTAGGTGTGCTGGCTCATGTCTGTAATCCCAGCACTTTGGGAGGCCGAGCAGGTGAATGACCTGAGGTCAGGAGTTCGAGACCATCCTGGCCAACATGGTGAAACCCCCTCTCTACTAAAAATACAAAAATTAGCCAGGCTTGGTGGCTCACACCTGTAATCCCAGCTACTTGGGAGGCTGAGGCGGGAGAATTGCTTGAACCCAGGAGGAGGAGGTTGCAGTGAGCCGAGACCACGCCACTGCACATGATCTTGTCGCATGGGCGACAAGAGTGAAACTCTGTCTCCAAACAAACAAACCGAGCAGAATTACCTTTGGAAAGTGAACACGCAGTACAAAGAGTAAGAGGAAGCACCGACAACATCATCCCCACCGTGGGGCTGTTTTGGGAATAACTACTGGGGAAGCGGCGTTTTGATTCTTTGCAGCTTGCTGTCTTCCTGGCAGAATCCTATTTCCCTGCTCCAGGCTTTTACACCAAGGCCAGCATTGCTTTCATTCCCTGTGCTCCATGCACATTCTTGTGGGCTGAGTTCAGGGTTTGGCCGTAGGCGAGTCTCCTGTCTCCACAGCTAATAGTGGGTTTGGTGTGGGCCCTGGCATGCCCACCAGTGGTTTGCTTTGTAATTTTTCCCTCTTGGCCTGTGGGAGGACTGAGGCATGGCATCTGGAACTCCTGCATTACAGCTGCAGGCCTGCTTGGAGGGGGAGGTGGCTGTTGCAGGGCAGGTGACAGCACCCTGGGCCCACAGCTAACCTCCCACCTTCATGAAGAGCCACAGCAATTGTGTGGGCATCCTTCCAGCAGCCCACTTACGGCTGGAGGCAGAGGCATGGCTTCTGTCTGAAAGTTTCCCTCCGATTAGGTCCAGGAGGCAGCTGTCTTGGGAAGCAAATGATGACAGCATGTGGGGGACTCTCTTCTGGATGGACTAACAGGGACTCAGAACATGAACTCAGTGGACTGACTGCAGCGAGGCTCTCACCTGACCATTACTTGAAGTTCATTACTTAAAGTAAGTTCTTCACTTGCCAAGTAGATTTGAGAACTAAAGTCTGTGGCTCAGTGACGCTGGTTCAATAACCAGAGAGGTCTAATATATGAGTGTCTTAGTCCATTCCTGTGGCTATAACAAAATACCATGGCCTGAGTAATTGACAAATAATAGAAATTTATTTCTCACAGCTCGGAAGCCTGAGAAATCCAGGATAAAGCTGCCAAAAGATTTAGTGTCTGGTAAGGGCTTTTCTCTGCTTCTAAGATGGACACTTTGCTGTATCCTCAAATGGCAGAATGAGAAGAGCAAAAGGGACTAGGGCACACCCTTCAACCTCTTTCATAAGGGCACTGATCTCATTCACAAGGGTGAAGCCCTCCTGACTTAATCACTTTCCCAAAGGCCTCACTTCTTCTTCCTATTTTTTTTTTTGAGATAGAGTTTCACTCTTGTTGCCCAGGCTGGAGTGCAATGGTGCAATCTCGGCTCACTGCAACCTCCACCTCTCAGGTTTAAGCAATTCTCCCTCAGCCTTCTAAGTAGCTGGGATTACAGGCACGTACCACCATGTCTAGCTAAGTTTTGTATTTTTAGTAGAGACAGGGTTTCACCATGTTGGTCAGGCTGGTCTTGAACTCCTGACCTCAGGTGATGCACCCACCTTGGCCTCCCAAAGTGCTGAGATTACAGGCATGAGCCATGGCGCCCAGCCAAGGCCTCACTTTTTAATACCATCACCTTAGGGGCTAGGTTCCAACCTATGAATTTTGGAAAAGCACATACATTCAAGCCACAGCAAAAACATATTCCAAGATTGAAAACGTTTTCCTAAAACTCTAGGTTTGCAGAAATACTTTCAGTCCTGCAAAATTTTGCCGTAACCTTTTCTTTTTCCAGTCTTCCATCATGAAACCAGTAGTTCTAAACAGAGTGATTTCGCCTCCTAGGAGAATTACGGCAATGGAAACATTTTTAGTTGTGACAACTGGGGGTGGTCGCGGTGGTGGTACTGTATCTAGTGGGTAAACTCACTCTCTGAAGGCCTGTCATAAGGACCCTACTCCCATTCATGAGGACTCTGTCCTCATTGTTTAATCACTTCTTAAAGGCCCCACCTCTTAATATCATCACGTTGGTGATTCAGTTTCAAAATCTGAATTCTGGGGGACACATCGTTCAAACACAGCGGGCACTCTTCTGTCCTTTCAATGAACTAGGTTAAGAAAGCTGCCAGGGGTCTACTGAGAGCTGGAGCAGGCATGAAACCTGGCTTTGCCTTTTGCTGTGTGGCACGTGCCTCAAGACCCAAAGGGTGCTGCCTCCAGGCCAGAAACCACGCTGGCTGCAGAGGGCAAACCCGAACATGCCCTGATCCAGTTTCAAAGCTAACACAAATCCTTATAACACAAAGTGGCCAGGGAGGGATGGAAGGAGAGATGCAGACAGTAGATTAGAGCAGTGCTTTCTCAAGTTATTTTGCACAGAAGCCTAGAGACAGGGAGAAGAAAAAGCCCAAGGGATCAGTGGACCAGCTGCCTCTCCTCCTTGCCGGGGACTGGCTCCACTTTCATCTGTTCTAGATGGGAGAACAAGGTTCCAGCTAAAAGGGTTTGAAAACCTTTGTTTCTTAAAAGAACTCAAGAGAAGGTGAACATATTTGTCTCGGGAAAGTTCAGGAAATCATGAAGAAATCATGAAGGAACCACGCAGTATTTTAGGTGGATTTTCAGGGTCGGAAATTTGGGCCCATGTAAATGAGAGAAGAGGAATGGAAGAAACAATCCCGCAAATATGGGTGCAGAGTGAAGCCCGAGCAGGTGTGGGGAGGGCAGAGGAGGAGCTGCCTGGGAGAGGCAGATGGCGTCTCAAGGCAGGTGGTCTTTGTGTTTGGCTGTCTTGAGAATCCGAGGAATCAAGACCCCATTTTGTAGACAGTGGGGCATTAGTAAAGATTTCTGTGCCGAGTAGAGGGGGGATAAATGGCAAAATGAGATAAAGAAGGGAAAAGCCCAGGGACAGGGTGAGCAGTCATGTCATGTACATGAGGCAGTGACAATATGCCAGGAGCTCAAGTGTGGAACAGTTTGTAGAACCCAGCATCAAGTCCTCAGGCGATAAGAATAGTGCATTCATGAATGCCTATCTAAGACATTTGTTTCCCACTAATAATCAAGCTAAGACATTTGTACCAAATGGCGTCTTAGCTGTAAGAGATTTATTTTTTAGACACAGATGGAATTTTTATTCAGATTTTGGCTTCTTCTGGCTTGGCTGGCTCCCCGTCACCTTGGCTTATCTCCTGTGACCCATACTGATAACCTAAAATGTGCCCTTCCATATTTCTCATCCGAATCATATAATCACACACTAATATATTTACATTGACTTATCTCTAGCTATATAAACGCAGGTTTGGGGTTACTACTTTTCAGTTTTTGAATTGCGTTCTTCATGCCTTTCTGCTCTTCTTCTCTCAACAGCATCTTGAAGAAATCTCTCTCCATCACCTGGTAGGGTTCTAATTCAGTCCTTTTCAGGTCCCATGTGACTGCGCAGCATGGATCTGCTCTAATGAATTTAACCATTCCCTGCTGGACATCTGCATGGCTTCTAGGTTTGTGTCTTTACAAACAATGCTGAAATAAACACACCTGTGTGTTTTGTGAGGCAGTCCAGCATAGCTTTTAAAGGTCTGCACTCCAGAGTCAGACTGTGTGTGTTTGTTACCTACCTCTGCCACTTACTGGCTGTTATCTTGGGCAGGTTTAAACCTCTATGGGTATCAGTTTCCTCATTTGTAAAATAGAGGATTATGACAGGATATGTAATTCATGTAGAGCCTTTGCAAAAATACCTGGTCCAAAGTAAGGACTCAATAAATATTACCTGTTATTATAAAATCCTGAATACCAGAGCTTTAGTTTCTACGAGCTAACTTTTTTTTTTTTTTTTTTTTTTGAGATGGAGTCTTGCTCTGCCGCCAGGCTGGAGAACTGCGGCGCAATCTTGGCTCACTGCAATTTCCACCTCCAAGGTTCAAGTGATTCCCCTGCCTTAGTCTCCCAAGTAGCTGGGACTATAGGCATGTACCACCAGGCCCAGCTAATTTTCTGTATTTTCATAGAAACAGGGTTTCACCATGTTGGCCAGGATGGTCTCAAACTCTTGCCCCATGTGATCCACCCTCCTCGGCCTCCCAAAGTGCTGGGATTACAGGTGTGAGCCACTGTGCCCAGCCTATCTTTTCTTTTGTAGATTCTAGTTGTTGATTAAAAAGATTGATTGCTGATTATAAAGGTCTCTACTATTCAAGGTTTCTTGAGTTCGTTTTACGTTCTCAATATGTTTATGTTCTAGCATATGCATAAATTCACCTAGATTTTCCTGAAGAAATTTTATTCCTTTTTTTCACGTTTTCAAAGTAGAAAGGAATCTAACATCATTTTCCCTTGGTCACATATCCAGTTACAGTACTGGCATCATTAACTAAATACTTAATTCTTTTCCTACGGGAAGTTTCTCACAAGTTCTGAAGAAAGCTGGGTTCAGAAATAGGACAGGCAGAGTCCCAACCAAAACTGCACATTCCATGGTGACTTCTCATCTAATTTTTGCCCCATGGCTTCTTTGAGCATTGAAAGGGAGGCTGCTGAGATCCAGCCAGAGATGGGGTCTGCAAAACTCTTGCAGGTTTTCATGAGAGAACCCAGGAACTGTTGTTAGGGGCAAGGCTGGAGCTGGAGCTTACCTGATCTTAAACTCAGATCAGAAGTCCACACTGAGCTCTCTGTCAGGAGGGCCCTGGGAGAGAGCTTGAAGGGCCATGAGACACCCAGTGGGATCTCATAATATTGTGGTTTCTACCTACTAATTCAAGACTCTGCAGATGTAGCAAGGGATATTTAAAGTGTGTTATCCAGGACTACTTAAGTTCCATAAAACTCTACAATTACACTTAATACCCACTTGGCCAAACTCTAAACATGCACAAAAGAGCTTCCCTCCTCCCCCCACTTCCCCTTGCTAAAGGCCTGAAAACAGATTTTTACCACCCAGGTAGTATCTGCTTGGGAAGGGAGAGAGGTTAGGTCTGGGGCAGGAGGGGGTGGGGGAATCTATTTATTTTGCAATTAGCAAAGGACCTTGAGACCATCTTGGAAATTTTGCTTTGAGAGGTGGTAAAATGTCTGATTGTGACACCCATAAGATTAGATTTGTCATCACCACAGAGTTAAATGAGCACATAGACCTTCTGGTGGCTGCAGAGAAACTGATGAACAGCATCGGGTCTGAAATCTGGCTATGAAAATGCTTCTCACACTGACAATTACGTAAAGAGTGACTCAGAACGTAGGCACTTCTTAAAAACGATACATGTTAGCACAGGCATGTGCCACATAACCACATTTCAGTTAACGATGGACCACATATACGACGGTGGTCTCAAAAGATTATAACAGAGCTGCCCTATACAGCTGTACCATTCCTTATCTTTCACACAATAATTTTACCTTTTCTTTGTTTAGCTATGTGGAGACACACAAATACTTGCCATTGTGTTACAGTTGCCTACAGTATTCAGTATAGTAGCATGTCGTGCAGGCTGTTCCCCAAGAGCAATAGGCTGTATCAGAGCATAGGTGTGCGGTAGGCTCTCCCATTTAGGCTTGTGTAATTCCACTCTGTATGTTCACAAAATTATAAAATTGCTTAGTGATGCATTTCTCAGAAGAAACCCTGGTGTTAACTGAAACATGACTGTATGTAAGACAAACAAAATGTGTCTGAGGCTCTGGTCATTCTTCCTAGAAATAGAGAAGAAATTCACCTCTTTCAACTGTTTCTAGTTTAGGGCAGCTTAGATTTGCTCTGGGAAAAGTGACATTCAGAAAGATTGGGACATAAAAAGAATTTTCAATGGTGATTTCAGAGAGAATACTTGGTAGAAGCATAAATGACACTCAGCAACGAGTGAAAAGCTTCAAATTTACTTTTTTTTTTTTTTTACTGTTTTTACTTATTTTTAGTTCATATATTCTGAATTAAAAATTGAAATGAGATTTAAAAAAACTCTCGTTAACCAAGAAGTTTTACCTGAGAAGTATCCCTTTCATTCATCCATCCTTCCATTCAACCATCCACCTATCTGTCCATCCTCTCTTCTTCCCTCACTCCTTTCTTTTTTTCCTTCCTTTCTTCCACACACATTTACTGAGTGCCAAGTTTGTGACTAGGAAAGCTACGGGCAAGACTCTGGTCTCACTCAGCTTACATTTTCAGGAAGAAATGACAACAAATTGTAAACACACACACACACACACACACACACACACGTATTTATATATTTATATTTATTTATTTATTTTTGAGATGGAGTCTTGCTCTCTCGCTCAGGCTGGAGTGCAGTGGCATAATCTCGGCTCACCGCAGCCTCTGCCTCCTAGGTTCAAGCGATTCTCCTGGCTCAGACTCCTGAGTAGCTGGGACTACAGGTACATGCCACCACGCCCAGCTAATTTTTTTGTGTTTTTAGTAGAGATGGGGTTTCACTGTGTTAGCCAGGATGGTCTCGATCTCCTGACCTCGTGATCCTCCTGCCTCAGCCTCCCAAAGTGCTGGGATAAAAGGTGTGAGCCACAGCGCCCGGCCTAAGCATATTATTACTTTATTTATATGGTGATAAATTCAGTGAATATATTAAAGTAAGATGATAAGTTGGAAAGTTATAAATTGATGCACTATTTTAAATTGAGTGCTCAGCAAAGACCCTTAGAGAAGGGAATGTTTGAATTTAAATGTGAATCTTTCCTATCTAAGCATAATAGTTTGAAACTATAAGCATTTGCAACATTTATGTATTGTATTAGACATAAAAATAAATTTGGACCTTTCACAATTCATTTACAGTTTTGCTTTTTATGCCTCCATTCAAAATATGCAAGCATTTTTACTTGATACTTTCTTATGTATAATTTTGTAGCAAGTAAATGAAGAGTTTCCAATGACACGAAGTTTGGATAAATATTAAAAATGTTGAAATAACAAATCTCACAGCATCTGGGAGTATACTAATATAATCTGGCTGATTCAGATTATAAAGAAGTATCATTTAAAATAGAAGGTACTACATAAAGAAGGAATGGTAGATTGATTTTTAAAAAGGTGTCTTTGTACTGATAAGTATATGGTAGAATTTCAGGTGATCACTAGTGTCATTTTAAGCTACTTAGCTTGTCATATACTTAACCTCCCATCATTTATAACCTATCACCAAGTTTTCTTCATTCAGTTGTTCATGCTCCTTCAGAAAAATCTTTCTGTTTCTACTGCTTCTGCCCTATTTTGATTCTTTAATCTTTCCTCCAACAACTATTTCAATAGCCTCTTAAATGACACCCCTGTTACCCACTGCAGTTCATCTTCCACTTATCACCAGAGTTGACTTTCTGATTTTAAATGCAGATCTGATCAGGTACTTCTATTATGCTTAATGACATGCCTGGCTCCCTGTCATTGTCATCTTCATGACCAAACCCAAAATCCCTGGAATGTTGTCAAATGCTTTTCCCTATCCAACACCAGGATGCCTTTCCAGCTTCTTTCTCTCTTCTGAGGCCACACCAAACCAACATTGTGTGAATGCTGGGCCTTCCATCTAAAATTCCCTGCTCCTCTTTTCTGCCAGCCAATTTTTCCAAAGTTCCTTGTACCTAATTATTATAATACAAAGTGATAAGGACTATACTAGAGGTATGCACAGTGTGGTCACACTGTATTTTAATTTGCCCCATTTTATATAAGCCTTAGCCTTTGTATGGGGGCTGGATTCTGATGCTAGAGTCAGGATACCTGGGTTCCAATTCCTGCCTGGTCCTCTGCTATCTCTGTGGCTTTGCTGACATCTGCACCTCATTTTCCTTATCTGTTAAAGTTAGATCGCTCAGCAGCTGGGTTATAATGTTGTTAGACAAATGTGTCTAGAATAGCATCTGGTATATTAGTAAGTTCTCAATGGATCCTTCATTATTTAGCTTAATTATTAAATTCTGTATCCCTAAAGATAGAAAATCAGGATACAATAACTATGGAAAGGATAAAAAGAGTAGCCTCATCAATATGCAAGTGACATCATCAGAAACAAAGAATTAATATACAAAATTTGGAATAGGCCAGGCGCATTGGCTCACGCCTATAATCCCAGCACTTTGGGAAGCCAAGGTGGGTGGATCACCTGAAGTCAGGAGTTCGAGACCAGCCTGCCAACATGGCGAAACCCCATCTCTACTAAAAATACAACAATTAGCTGGGCGTGAAATCCAGCTACTCCGCAGTCTGAGTCAGAAGAATCGCTTGAACCAGGAAGGTGGAGGTTGCAGAGAGCAGGCCTTGTACCACTGCACTCTCTCCTGGGGAGCAAGAGCAAAACTCCGTCTCAAAGAAAAAAAAAGAAAAAAGAAATTTTGAATAGTATTTCAAGACTTCTGTTATCAAAGACACATAGAACAGACACATACTGTTTTGTTAATTGTAAGATTTCTGGTGGATGTTTTGAATATACTGAGTTGTGCAGACTCTTGTGGTTATTGTCCATTCTCGGCTCTCTCACCTTCCACCAATTTCCCATCTTTTTTCTGCCCTGCTCTGTGACCTGGGGACTGGCCACTGTGGGTTGCAGTCAGTGTCTGGAGAGCCTGTGTCCTCTGATTTATGGTTGGGTTTGGCTGATGGGACTGGAGGGTGGAAGAGGAGTGTTGACTCAGAGTGTTATTTCCAGCTTTGTCCTGCTGTGGCCAGGTCTGGCAGGGTCTGTGTCCACAAGTGACCACAGTGTCCGTGAGTGGTCCCTTATAGGCTCCAGCTTTGAAAGAGCTCTTCTGACTCCACCTCCTCTCTCTCCTTGGCCTGAATATTATCACTGCTGACTTTGACAGGGGCCTTTCGGTTTGGAAGTCAGTCGTACAGATAAGTAATGAAACAGCAATTGCAGAAAGTCTCTTTAGGCCAAAGGCAGCAAAACAAAATGAAAAAGAAACAAACAAAAAAAGAAAAACACACAAACTTGTTTTTCCTGTTCATCCAACATGTGTAACACAGAATTTTCTATTTATTCATAGTGGTATCTCTCAACGCTGGACTAGAAAGAAAGGAAGTGGGGGAATCATGATGTCCTGCTAGGGCTTCTGATTAAGCTGGCTCTATTCCAATGGATACAAAGCCCACACGCAACGAGCAGGAAGCCCAGAATGTCAAATACCTATTCTCAAAGGGGAGCTTTCAGGGGCAAGACACAGTGTCAGGGCCTTCTCCATCAATGTCTTCGGGCAGTGGCTAGCCTGGAAGTGGCTGCTGCAGGAGCAGGTGCAGTGTGAGAAGGAGGAGGAGGCCTTCCTTCAGTAACAAGCAGCATTCAGGCATCGTGCAGAGCAGGTTCCCAGAGTGTAAAGCTCTTAAGGGACGTGCATTTATCACTGACTTCGCAAGGGCTTTGAAACCACAGACAATCCAGGAAAGTGTGAACTTTGAGCAATTAATTGCATATGGCAGGAAGGAGCACTCTGTTAACCTTAACCCTGGTACAAGGAAGAGACTGGTGTGACTTGTGGACTAATACTCGTTTGTGCACCCAGGGGTCAGGGAGATGCTCTGAACTCCTGAAAGTGCCAGGCATTGTGCTAGAGTAAAACAAGACGGAAGTATCTCTGCTCCGATAGAGCTCATTTTTTAGAGGGAACTCAGACAAAATGTGTAAGCGTATAGGACACAGAAGGCGGTCAGCGAAGGATAAAGAAGCAGAATAATGAAAAAAGATAAAATTGACCATTGCAAAGATGCTGCCTCCTGCCACAGCTGAGTACCGTGTCAATCCTGAGTGATGTCTAATCCTTTGAAGCCTTATAATGGATTTTTGCCAGGCATTAAAAAATATAATCATGTAAGAGCAGCTGTGTTAAAACATTCATATAAACTCTAGTTAGTGCATTTGGTTTCTCAGGTATTCCTTTATAGCAAACCAATTGGTATTAAATGTATGTATGTTAAGTGGTAATAATTCTTCCAGTTAAGGGAAAATTCCAGTCATTTCACTATTTCACTAGCCTACAAGCAACTGACTTGTAAATTCATCTAATTTTTATTAATGATTATGATAACATATAAAATTATGCTCCATGGTACAAAATAGATTCATTTAGCTCATCAGCATTTTATACATTTATGCATTTTATAAAATATAAGTACCAATTTCACACCATTTTCTGATATGTCTTACTAGAGAATAAAATTTCTATTTTTGGAAAGACGACGACAACTTTTGAAGCTGACCTGTGTTTGCCATGTTTATTTCGGGTCTGTGGTCATGCTTATCTCCGATTCCAGAGTGAAGGGAGGTGGGCAGGGTGTCGGTGTCCATGAAGACACCTCTGTACCCCACACAGGCCGAATCCTGCCCTGGCTTGTCCTGTGTCAAGGGACAATGTTCTGCTTTACAGGGTCAAGCCTATGCCCATAAAAAGCCTTGTAATCTGTTGGTCCCTCCATTTCCTCATGAGTGATACACAAGCTATGATGATTATCATCCCCTTCACGGCCCCCAAGAATCTCCTGATGAACTCCCTGGGAGGGAGGAAGGAGCACCTGACACCCATCCCAGATCAGCGGCAGCCACGCCCACCCTGTGGGTGGTTAAGAGGCAGCCAGTGGCACTGGTCATGGGAGATCAGACTTGAGGACTCAGGAGTCTGGTTTCCTGAATGTCATGGACCTGCAGCCTGCAGGAATGACAGTGACAGGTCTTCAAGCGGGTGTCACAGCACCCGCACACTGCCAGCATTTTGTGTAAAATACCCACAGCCACATCACCAGATCTGGGCTCTCCTAGCCTCCCTTTGCTAAAATGCTGGGCAGAGAGCTTAACGAGACACTCAGGGGCACAAGATAGAAACCTGCATGTTTGGTTTGTTAATCTATTTGCCACATGGCACAAGGATGGCTTATGATATAAAGTAAACAAAAGGAATGACTGCGCCGTCATGGTTTTGTTAAGATGTCCCAAAGCTGATCAGAGCTTCCTGTTCAAAACTAAATGAGATTCTACCCAGGTGGCGTACGTTCAGTCAGCTGTGGCTCTGTGCAGAGAAAATCAGTTTCCCTTGCTCAGGAATTTGGAGTCACTGATAAGAGAAGAAAAGTATGACTCCACATGGCGGGTCATGATTCAATCTGATCTCTGACCCCGTGGAGGTGTGGGGGTTGTTTTGCATGCCAGGCTGAGGACTCTCGGGACTGAGGCATTCAGAGTTGGAGCTTTAAATCAGAGGGGAGTTCCCTGCCCATTTCATCACAAGTCAGCCGCATCCAGAGTGGCGATGAAGGAAATCTCATCACCACAGGCTCAGGTTAGATTGCTAGTTGGCTCAGAAAGCGACCTGCAATTGTGTTTCCAGGATATGTCACAAATACTCTCCACATGAGGGGGAACATCAGCGGATGAAAGTCAGCACACTTAGTGTGGGGCCAAGTCCGCTAGCAAAGGACACAGCGGTTAACCTGCATCTCGAGGGCAGGCACTGCCAAGCCCTCATCAGAGATCCATCCAGACAACTTTGGTAATTCTTGCGAAATCCCTGTATCACACAATTTCCTTCCTCAATGCAATAAAGAGTAACAGACACATCCACAGAGCCTCTTCAGCCCTGCAATGCGTGAATGAGCAGAAGGCCACAAAGCCAGTTTGATTGCAGGGACTGGGCAGCAAGCGAGGCACAGTCATTGCGGAAAACAATGGTGGCCACTCTCAGCAGGCAGTCCAGCCAAGTGTGGGCCATAAGTATCATCTGTGCTTCCCATCAGGCCTTCGCCTATGGCCTTATTTTGTGGCTGCACTGAAACGTGCTTGACACCAAGGTTTTCTTCAAACGTCGGGTCCCGTTCATCCCACTGTAGTGCTTGTCCCTGTTGTCCTATGCCACTGTCCCCTCTTTTTGTAAGATTCACAGATTCCACTCCCCACTCCCTGACCCCCTACCTTGGATAGAGAGAGATATTTTTCCCTTGTGATTGAATACAATTCTTAGGCTTATCTATGTATCTCAGGCAAACACATGCCCACATGTGCATATGTGTGTATAACTGAGCATTTAAGCTATTGTATTGTAATTGTTGGCTGACTCCTGTGTTCCTCACACTAGTCTCTTTGAGGGATGAGACCTTGCTCATTTCATATTTGTATCCTCCCAGCACACAGTGTGTGCTTAATTTATAACTGTTAAATTAGTGAAGGTATTCCTCACACTACCTAACATAGTCTTATATGGTAAGATATTTGATGAAAATATTTCTCTGTTGATTGCCAATTCCAATTCATGACCTCTAAGACATCACAAACTAAGGGAGAGCTGAGGGACTGTATTAGGTATAATCTGTGTACATGTATATTCCTGTGTTACAGGTCACAGCACTCTCTACCATCAGAATGGAGCCTGCCTGAACGTGAGCTCAGTGAGAGGCAGATTCCATTCTCGAGCCCTTCCGCAGTGACTTGCCTGCTCTGCTCCACCACCCATTTATTCACACATTCTGGGGCTGCAGAGGACACATTTCATTTCATCTTGTGCCAAACCCTCAATGTGCACTCACTCTACCTCAGCTCAAGAAGTTCAGGGCTGGGAGTGCATCTGGAGAGAAAGCATGTTCCGTGTCCGGAAGCCTTAGCACAGGTGGGTTATACTGATGCTCTACAGCCAAACTATAGGAGCTTGGGCTCTAAGACCGGCTGCCCCAGGCGTAACCCCAACGACTCCCTTCAACAGCAACATAAATAAGCCATGTCAGAGAAGAACCCACATCAGCCGTCTCCTGGACTCATTTCCCTCTCGACAGCAGGAGCTCCTGCAGTCAGAGCAGGGGTAATTTTCAAATCAGGTATGTGGTGAGGCAGCAGGAAAGCTGCCTGCATCCAGATATCCCAGCGGCTTTCTGGAGATCTCTAATACCCACATCTGCACCCGCAAAACTGCACAGCGTTGACTGATACCAGTCTTCTTACACATATCAGTAAGTGGTAATAGAAACCTAAACAGCAGACAACCCAGGAACTAAAGACATACTGGATTTTCAAGTCAGAAGACTGCACAGAGATCACCTGACCTAACAGCCGTATTTTACAGTAAGATGCGAAAGCCAGTGTCCACAGTGCTAAAGTCACTGATCCAAGGTCAAGGAATTTCAAACCCATAAATACCTTCAAGAAGCCTCTGCTGGGGACCTTATAATTTTAGTAAACTTATCAACATTCATGACCTATGTCTACTGATCTTAGAGTCTTCTCAGTAGACAATTATTCTTTCTCACATCATTTGGCAGTTGACATATTATCAGTATCCTTGGTGAATTCATCGTGTGTTCTGGGCTCTGTCATTCACCCTCATCATCCTTCATAACATCTGGCTACTGCTCTACACACAGTGGCCTTTGAGAAATGCTGTTGAATTCTGACTAAGAAAGAGGAGAACTTTCAAACACAAGAAAGTGAACATTATAGAGCTTACCACTCAAGATGGTTTTCTACAAATGCGGACATGGGGCTGATCTGCACTGTGTAAGTATCATTTGCTGAGTACTCAAAGAGTCCATAGTAAGGATTGAAGAGCTCCTGAGACAGAAGGAAGAAGAACTCCCGCGAGGGACCACTGTAGTCCAGGCTGCAAAGAAAGCAGAGGTCCAGGAAGCTCATTCTGTGCTCGGAGGTGGGGGGACCTGTTCTCACCCAGATTCTAGTGGGCCCTTTCAGAGTCGGGTGCTGGGGAAAGCAGAGAGCAGCCTCTACTCTTTGGAGTGAATCCAATGGAAGTATCAATTTGCTGTAGAAAATGAGGATGCAGCGATTGGCTTGGAGATGTTTCTTAACCAGATGTGCATGAATAAACTCTTAAGGCTGCTTTCCTTAATGTTTTCTTTTGATCATCTAACACCTCTGAGCTGAAACACACAGCTGGCCCATGGTAAACAAGGCGTTTGTGTGGGACACATAAAAGAATTTCCTGTAACAGTGAGTGTGTGTGTGTGCATGTATGTGTGTGTGTGTGTGTGTGTGTGTGCGTGTGATGTGGGTGGACTGAAAAGGTTTCCAAATTTATTTTGATACACCCCCTACATGGGCTTGCCCTTCATGATTGAGGTAGTTTCCCACGAAATCTCTGAAATGATATGAAAAGTTTGGCATGAAGTCGTATTGCACACATGTACTTTAAGAGAAGGAGTTTTTTTAAAGTAGATACTCAGAAGGATACACCACCTAAAAAGAAAAGATCCAGTGCCCTGGGACTGTATTTTTGGCTTATTCTTTGACCATGTGATCTCAGACTCTTGTGCGCGTGAATAATTTTAGGTTTTTGAAGAATACGACAGTTAAAGCTGGGCAATATCTGAAAAGAATGACCTGGGAGGATGAGATCAGAATCACCTCGGGTGAAGGCTGACAGCTACTCTACTCCCTCCTGAGAAAAATCAGCCCTGATTCTGAGGCTCTGGCCCACCCACACTTAGGTGTCTGCATAAAACTCCTGGTGCCTCACCCCTCCTCTCCAACAAAGGTGACGTAGAGCTTGTTTCGCTGGAGCTCTTTCCGTGAATAGGCCATCACCTGATTGAAGGTTCCTTCCAACAAGTGATCCCGGCGAATAATGAGCCTGAGAAGGAGAAGAGGTGTGAGCGATGGCCCTAAAGTCAGGACGCCGGACAGGGTTCTAAGTGAGTTGTGAGTACCCAGGTTTGGGCTCTCACTCCCCAGTCTCTCCAATGATAAAGGAAAAGCATGACTCAGGTTCCATCAGTTCACCGAGGGATTATCCAAACACGCTTTTCAAAACATAAGGAGCAAAAGAAAAATGTGTGCACTGCTCATGCATTCCATCATACTGAACTACTTCCAAGTTAGTCCATTCTGATCAACTCATAGGATATTGCTTAAGATTCCTGGGTTTAGGTTCAGCTTTTGGAGATGAAAATAATAAACCCGGAAGGGAAAATATAAACAACATTTTACTCAGATTTCAATTACAAAGTTACCAAGAGTCTTTAAATTTGATTAACGAGTTAAAATTTTTTCCCCAAGAATAAGTGAAGGGAAATGTGAGATTTTTAAATTTAGTTCAAGATTCCTTGTTTTCTGAAAAGCTCTACCCTGTGATTTCCTACATGCATTTGTCTAAAATTTTCTGTTCTTTCTCATTCTCTTTCCCTCTCTTTCCTTCTCTTCCTGCCTCTCCTCCAATTTCTTAATGTCTTCTTTTTCCCTTCCAGCTTCCCAACTTCCTGCTTTCTGCCCCCCCATAACCTCTACCACACCAGAGTATTCAATCTCAAAAACAATATTATTATAAGGGTGTAGGGGAGAAAGGGACAGAAAAATCTACTGTCTGAATTCAGTACCAAGCATGGAGCACTCACTTAATTTTCCCTGGACCCTGACCAAATCCTTTGGCTTCCAGTTTTCTGTAGAAATTGCGGAGCTTGGCCTCAAAGTCTCTCCGGTAGGGGGAAGGGGCTCTTGCGCTGGCTCTCTGTAAACCTGCAGAGAAAAGCACACAGAGGTCATCATTTTCTTTCCTTCTTTTTTTTTTTTTCAAGATGGAGTCTCGCTCTGTTGCCCACGCTGGAGTGCAGTGGTAAGATCTTGGCTCACTGCAACCTCCACCTCCTGGGCTCAAGAGATTCTCCTGCCTCAGCCTCCCGAGTAGCTGGGATTACAGGTGCATGCCACCACACCTGGCTGATTTTTTTTTTTTTTGTATTCTTAGTAGAGATGGGGTTTCACCATGTTGACCAGGTTGGTCTCAAACTCCTGACCGCAGGTGATTAAAACCCGCTTTGGTCTCCCAAAGTGCTGATATTACAGGCACGTGCCACCATGCCCAGCTAATTTTTGTATTCTTAGTAGAGACAGAGTTTCACCATGTTGGCTAGGCTTGTCTGGAACTCCTGGCCTCAAGTATTCCACCCACCTAGGCCTCCCAAAGTGCTGGGATTACAGGTGTGAAGTCATCACTTTCTGTGGAAGAACAAACACGCAAAGTGACAGTAGAGCAAGAGCTCGACAGAGGCACATTCTGGCATCTCAAATTGCACTTGCATAATCTAAAATAATTAACATAAACTGAACTAGACTAAACTTTTCATGTAAGTTGCTACAAGAAGTGATTGAATCTATAATGAGGTAAGTAGGACTTTAATATAGTCTGTCATGCCCCTGTGTTGATATTGATGCTGAAATAAACATCCTGTACACAAAAGCTCAGAGCATTTAGGAGTTTATATTAGATTAGAGTTTATGTTAGAGGACCTTGCATCATAAGAGTAAAGTTTACAATAATAATCATTCATTAACTCTTTTTTTTTTTTTTTTGAGACGGAGTTTCGCGCTTGTTACCCAGGCTGGAGTGCAATGGCGCGATCTCGGCTCCCCGCAACCTCCGCCTCCTGGGTTCAGTCAGTTCTCCTGCCTCAGCCTCCTGAGTAGCTGGGATTACAGGCACGCGCCACCGTGCCCAGCTAATTTTTTTGTATTTTTAGTAGATACGGGGTTTCACCATGTTGACCAGGATGGTCTCAATATCTTGACCTTCTGATCCACCCGCCTCGGCCTCCCAAAGTGCTGGGATTACAGGCTTGAGCCACCGCGCCCGGCCCCCTCATTAACTCTTTACAGAGAACTTTTGTCTCATTTAGAGTGCTTTGTAAATACTTTACTATGTACACTTTTAATATAAAAAAGAATGGAAAATTAACATTCTTATCCAAGTTTTACAGGTAGCCAGAATCAAGGTTTGCCCATTCAATAACCACGTATTAGTTATTATTATATTCCAGGTACTAAGCTTACAATTTAGAGAAGACTGACGCTGGTAAACTGTCAGAAATGAGTATATAATACAAAAAAATGATGACTAGATTGCTATCCATGATGGAAAGAAAGCCAGTTCTTTGAGGTCACAGAATCTGCTGGCTAAGTCTGAGAAGGCTTCTCTGGGGATGAGCTGAAGAATAAATATGTGCAAATTCGATTGCAGGGGCCAAGAAAGGCTCTGCCGTAAGAGAGGAGATGAGCTGGGAGAAGAAGAGCATTCCAGGTGAAAGATCAGGATGTGCTAAGGTCCTGTGGCAGAATGGAGAGTGGTATTCTAGGTTGTCTGGAGCGCAAGGTACAAGGACCAAAGTGATACAAAAACAAGGCTGGAGAGGTGGGCAGGAGCTGTACCAAACGGGACAAAGTACATCGTGAACAATTTTGTTTTGTGCTGAGTGTACTAGGAAGCCATTGCATAGTGGCTGGCATGGTATCATTGAATCATAAAAACATCGGTCTTCCTGCAGAAAAGAACAAAACCCAGAGGACCAAGGAGGATTGAAAGAGCTCAAATGGGACTAGGCTGGTGTCAGTGGAGATGAAGAGAAGTGGGCAGAAGATGCATTTAAGAGGCAATGAATTGAATATAAATAGTGAGGGAGAGGTGGGTGTTAGGTTTTGAACTGAATGTGCTGCGGAGGCATTCACTGAGATGGGGTGCAGCAGAAAAAGAACACATTTGTTGGGGAAGAGCATGAACTTGGCCTTTGATGATGGTCCCTTTGTCTGGAGAGAGACACAGTTTGAGCGGAGAAAAAAGCCTGGGTTAGAGCTGCAAGGATAATAGAAAGAGGAGGATGAGGCTGCAGGAATGGCCAGAGTTCTCGTAGATGAGATGTTTGCAGTGTTGTCCCAGAAGCAAACTGGAGAGGGGATGTCGGGGGACAGCTGCTGGTCATGTTCCAAGCTGCCGAAGATTAGGAAGGCGGAGAACTGCCCGCTGGATTGGACTGGGTGGCCAGAGTTCATGGCGACCTTAGCAAAGACACCTTCTTTCATGTGCAGGTGTGACAGAGAAGACATGTACAGGTTTGCTAGTCTTGTGGGTCTGATGGCAGGCCTTGGAGAAAGTTTCTGCTGTATGGCTTTAACTTCTCAGTGAGGTAAAACAGGACATCATCTGCTAGGAGACAGAAGGGGTGCTGAGGGTTGGAGGCTTTAGGGGAAATGTTTGAAATAATGGTAGAGAAGATCGGTGTTCAACGTTCATGTGAGGTAAGAGATGACTAATTTAGAATTGTTAATCTGCCTTGTGAGGTGAATTTTCCCTACAAAATTCACCATTCCAACCTTGACCCTAGAGCTTGTGAGATGGGATGTTTCTAGATGTTTCAAATGAATCCCTTTTACTTTAGATAGTACAACCACAGAAACCTACAATGTGATAATGCCAGTAAAACACAAATGGAAAAGTTCTTCAATATCAGGATCCAGTCTGGAGGCATGGATTTGACCTAAGCTCTTTATCTTGACCAATCCAGAAAATATAATATCTTCTTTTGTTGTTGTTTGTTTGTTTTTTGAGACAGGGTCTCGCTCTGTCACCTAGGGCGTGGAGTGCAGTGGCACAGTCTCAGTTCACTGCAATCTCTACCTCCTGGGTTCAGGAGATCCTGCCTTAGCCTCCTGAATAGCTAATACTAAAGACGTGCACCAACACACCTGACTAATTAAAAACAATTTTTTTTGGTAGAGATGAGGTCTTTTTTTTTGAGACGGAGTTTTGCTCTTGTTACCCAGGCTGGAGCAATGGCGCGATCTCGGCTCACCGCAACCTCTGCCTCCTGGGTTCAGGCAATTCTACTGCCTCAGCCTCCTGAGTAGCTGGGATTACAGGCACGCGCCACCATGCCCAGCTAATTTTTTGTATCTTTAGTAGAAATGGGGTTTCACCATGTTGACCAGGATGGTCTCGATCTCTGGACCTCGTGATCCACCCGCCTCGGCCTCCCAAAGTGCTGGGAGATGAGTTCTTATACATTGCTCAGGCTGTTCTCGAACTCCTGGGCTCAAGTGAAACGCCCACTTCAGGGTCCCAAAGTGTTGGGAATACAGGCATGAGCCACCGTGCCTGGTGAAATATCTTTTATTCACTAAACAGTTTAACATATATATTCCCTCACTTGGAATGGAAAATACATACAAAGAAGTTTTGTATCGTAAGTTCATTCTCATACATAAAGAAAACAGGGGAAATAATTTTGAAATGTTTTAGAAAATTCTTTGGAATCTTTGTGGAGATATAACAATAGTTCCTAGTAGCTGTATCACCAAAAGTGGTGTGCAATCGGATTCTGAGTCACGAGGCAGAATGTTTCAGAAAGGGCACTTCCCTTTGAAATGCTTGGAGAGTGACTTTGGAGTGCAACAGGAATTAAAGCAGTGATAGTAACCTTTTCCCGCAAAGGACCAGAGAATAAATATTTTAGGCTTTGCAGACCGTGTGGCTTCTGTTGCTGTTTCTCATGTCTGGCGTGAAAGCTAACACACAACAGGCATGACTGCGTTCCAATTACACTGTATTTACGGACACTGCAGTTTAAATGTCATGTAGTGTTCATGTGTCATAAAATACTATCTTAAAATTTTTTTCTTTTCGATCTTTCTTTCTTTTTTTTTTTTTGAAACAGGGTCTCTCTCTGTTGTCCAGGCAGGAGTGCAGTGGTGAAATCCTAGCTCACTGCAGCCTCAATCTCCTGGGTGCAAGGAATCCTCTTGCTTCAGCATCCCTAGTAGCTGGGACTACAGGCACATGCTACCTCACTTGGCTTATTTTTGACGTTTTTGTAGAGAAGGGGACCTTGCTACATTGCCCAGACTGGTCTTGAATTCCTGGGCTCAAGCGATCCTCCTGGCTTGGCTTCCCAAAGCACTGGGATTACAGGCATGAGCCACCTGTCCAGCAAAACAGTTTTTTCCCAAACATTTCAAACTGTAAACCCCATTCTAGCTTGGGGGGACATTATAAAAAACAGGCAGCAGTTTGTCAAAACCTGATAGAGTACATTTTCAGTTAGGGAACTGGAAATGTCAAGAGAAAGAACACACACACACACATACACACACACAGTTGCTTTCATTCGCCTTCACCTGGGGAAACACACATGGCCACTTAACGGGAGCTATTAGGCCAGATTCCCGTTACCTGGGGAGTTCTGAGGTGAGGAACAGGGTGAACAGCGGGGAGAGAAGCTATACCCAGGGTGGAAGGCAGCCTGCAGGGGGACGTAGGACATAATCTCTTCTTCAAAGAGACTGCAAATGAAAACAAAAAAAAGAGTCAGTTTTACAACCCCGTGAACTGGGGTAACAGCAGTTACAGTTCTCACAGAGCAACGAAAGCAATCAGAGTTAAATGCAGTATAGAAAGACAGGTACGGAGTGAAACGCCGTCTCAAAAAAAAAAAAAAGAAAGACAGGTACGTCCTGGCTGCAAATTCTCAGTGCTGGTTTAAACCCTGATTCCTCCTACAACAACGTTTCCATCAAGTACTTTACGCAGCTCTTGGTACCTCAGTGGTAAATCTAAGGACTGTGATCTAAGGACACAGGTGTACAAGAGTGGGGCCTCACTTCCGTTGTAGCTACTAGAATCCTCTAGAACAAGCCGTGAGTGTTTCAGTCTAGGCCATTTTCCCGGTGGCCATGATGGAGGAGAACTGCCCAGGGAAGATTTTCCAGAACGGTTTTAGGCCTAGCCCCTTACCTAAGCAAAATGACCAGGTCTGCATCACAGGACAACTTCTCAAGCCCATGATTACCCTCAGTCCGAATGTAATGGATTTTCTCCCTGAATCATGTGAGAAAGAAGAGGAAGATTAGACACAAACACATTAGCCCAGGAATACATCTTCTGATATCTTTTCCTCTTCCAATACTGCTGCATACAGAAGTCCTAACATCCTGTGTATTTTGCAGTATTCTAAGCTCACACTGCAGGCTTGCAGGATGCTCTCTAAGGGATGGCCTTTCCACAGACTTACACAGATACAGAAGCAGCTGAAGAACACTGCAAAGTTAGGCCCTCAGGTAGCTAAGACAGCCAGGAGTGGTGCTGGGTAAGAGAAGACTCCAGAAAGACTGTTCTGGACTCATGCCGTGTTGGAAGCCATGGGAGGAAAGAGTTAGCGGGGTGGGTGTCTCGTGAGAAATCTTGTACCTGATGGAGAGTTTATAATGCCAATGCCACGCTGGGCAGAGAGGGGGCCTGACCCCCAGAACCAAGAACAGTCTCCCAGGTCAGGCAAAGCACAGACATCAATTTTGTCTCTGTAAGCCACAACTTGTCTACTGGCCCTTTTAGACAACCTCCAACTCCACCCGGGAAAATTATTTCAAGTAAGTCTATGGATAAGTAGAATTTTTTTGGATCAAATTAACTTTGTAATTTGCTTCCCTGATGTCATTCAAATCATACAAACAGCATATCCATGCGTCAAAGGAGTTAATATTTTTTGCCTTTTTTGAAGAGATACAGAAAAATCGGGGAAAATTAAGGATCTTTTAAAAAAGTCTTTAACTTTTTTTAGTTTAATTTTTATTTTGATGTAATTTAGAGTCATGTATAATTGTAAGAAATAAACAGATCCTGCATACTCTCAGTTTCTCCCAGTTGTAAAAGATGGATGATTTTCTTTTCTTTTTTCTTTTCTTTTTTCTCGTGACAGAGTCTTGCTCTGTTGTCCAGGTTGGAAGGTAATGGTGCCATCTCAACTCACTGCAACCTCCGCCTCCTGGGTCCAAGTGATTCTCATGCCTCAGCCTCCTGAGTAGCTGGGATTATAGGTGTGTGCCACCACACCTAGCTAGTTTTTGTATTTTCTTCAAAAAAAATTTTATTTTGAGATAGGATCTCACTCTGTCGCTCAGGCTGCAGTGCAGTGGCCTGATCACGGCTCACTGCAGCCTCAACCTCCCAAGGCTCCAGTGATCCTCTGGCCCCAGTCCCCCAATGTAGCTGGGACTACAGACGTGCACCACCGCACTCAGCTAATTTTTGCATTTTTAGTAGAGATGAGGTTTCACCATGTTGCCCAGGCTGGTCTTGAACTCCTGGGCTCAAGAGATCCGCCCACATCAACCTCAGCCTTCCAAAGTGCTGGGATTATAGGCTTTAGCCACCATGCCTGGCCCAAAAGATGAATGATTTTTTAAAAAATCTATTTTCCAAAATACTGCAGATACAACTTTTTCCCCTCTTTGATTATATTAATATAAATCTAAATCTTTATCATAACTTGTGTACTTTCTGGAAAAATATAATCAATTTTACCTTTTTGTATGAAGATCTTTTTTTAAAGGCAAGGGAAGATTTTGAGCCTCTACAAAGATAGACAGAATGGGATTAAACAGGGAAATGCACTGTGATCCAACTTCAGTGTGGGTGGAGCACCACTGAAGGAAATGGCATCACCAGAACCTGGGGTGGCGGTGTTTACAGTGGCTTCACTGGGGTTTGAAAAAGGGAGCAGCACTGCCCACATGTCATTCTGCAGGGAACATGTGGAAGCCCAGCCAAGAGAACAGAATATCCCCACCCACCTCATCACCTGCTTCTCCCACTGCCTATGTTCTTGACCCCATCCTTGGGCTTTTTAATCCAAATCCTGACAGTAACTCACAGCCCTGTTGTTTGAAAGATGCTCTTGAATCTTCTCCTCTAGTTTAATGATGTTGGCCTTGTGAGTGACCTCAAATTTATGTGCTCTCTCAGTGATAATGTCCTCTCCGTCAGGTTATTCTGCTGCCCAAAGGGATCCACATCTGGTGAAGCCCCTGGCCTCCCTGCCTGGAGAAAAAGAAGCCCAGAGAAGGCCATTTCCACTAGGGCAGCGAAGTGCTGTCCCCAGTTTAGAAAGTGCCACCCAGTGCAGCGGTTCTATCGTGGCACCACCATATGGACCACATCCAGGTGTTGGAATGCTAAGCACAATTTTCTGAGAGTTTTGGTGGCTCTCCATCAGATATTATACCCTCTGTCATGTCTAGCCATATTTCATGCAGAGCCAGTGGTGCAAGGGACCTCCAGATGCCCCCGGGGCTCCATCCCAAAGTGCATTGAGAACTGGGGAAGACATCGGGGGTGAGAACGTCAGTGGTCTCTCCTGCGACCATCTCTTGGCCATTGGGAAAGCTCCAGAGCACGCTTTCTTTAGAGCTCAGGACAGGGCAGTTGCCTGCCTCCTTGACATCTTGACATCTCCACTTGTGGCTTCAAAGACCTTCAAACTCAATATACAAAATGAAATCCTTGACATTCTTTCTCTCCTCAGGCCAGTCCTCCATTCTTTCCCATCTCAGTCAATGACACCATTATCCACTCACCTGTGCAAGCCCCATACTTGGCTGTCACTCTTCATTGGTCTCTTCTCCTCACCCACTACGTTCAAGCTGTCATCAGCTCCTATTGTTTCTGTATCGACAGTATCACCAGAAACTGCTCCCTCCTCTTCATCCATATTTTACCATTATCCACGCGGCCCACATCTCTCACGTGGGTTAATATAATAGTTGCCTGCACAGCCCCTCTCTCATCTCATGCCCCTCTCCAGCCTATCTTTTTCCCGCAGAGCTGCCCAAACATTGCATCTGTGTTTTTAATGACCACAGATGCAATCATATTTCTTTCCAGCTGAAAACATCTCAATTACTTCTCAAATAGAATTGCACTTCAAATACAATTTTTCCCTATTGGTGATAGGGCCTCCCTCTCCACCTTGACCACAGTAGGTCTCGCCCACCTTCCCAATCTACCCCTGGGCCACACTAGCTTTCTGTCATTCTTCACTTAGGTCTGAGCTTTTCCTGCCTCAGGGCTTTTGCATACTCTCCCCCTGACCTCTGCTTTGCATCTCAAGGCACAACTCCGCATCCTTCAGGTTTCAGCTTAAGTACCACCTACTTGGAAAAGCCTTCCCTGCCTTCGGCTTAGGTTGTAAGTCCTCTTCCTCTGCACCAGCATATTACCCACTACTGCTGAATTCTAATCATGTTCTTCATGGCACTTAACATAGTATGTAGCTATATATTTGGCTTAAAAAAACAACCCCCAAGCTTGTCTATTATCTGTCTCCCTTACTATATTGTAAATTCATTTTGAATTGACATGTCTGTTTTACTTGCTACTGCATAGAGTCCTGGGACAATCCTGACTCAGATGAACTACATAATCAAAGCGCTAGTTGAAGGACCGCCTCCATACCCCCCCCTTTTTTTTTTGAGACGGAGTTTAGCTCTTGTTACCCAGGCTGGAGTGCAATGGCGCGATCTTGGCTCACCGCAACCTCCGCCTCCTGGGTTCAGGCAATTCTCCTGCCTCAGCCTCCCGAGTAGCTGGGATTAGAGACATACGCCACCATGCCCAGCTAATTTTTTGTATTTTTAGTAGAGACGGGGTTTCGCCATGTTGACCAGGATGGTCTCGATCTCTTGACCTTGTGATCCACCCGCCTCGGCCTCCCAAAGTGCTGGGATTACAGGCTTGAGCCACCGCGCCCAGCCCCTCCATACCCCTTAAAGATAACAGATGCCATTAACCTCTGGGTTTTCTGGCTCCATCCCCTTCTCTACATGTGGCTTCCTGCTTTTCACTGCAAGTCACTGCTGTTGCCTGGACAGTTTTCTACATACTCAAACCCAGCAACTTCCCAGACCCAAGATGTAGACTCCATGACTCCTGGAGAACAGCAATGGCTGAACAGAGGTCACTGTCTGCTCTTGAGGACCACAGAGGAAGCCATGAGTTTTTCTGGCTGGGGTCCTGAGGAGAGTGGTATTCTTTTCAATTTCTGAATCTTCAAAGTGGATCTGACTCACCCTGACATGGCACTCAGGGGCAGGTGGAGGCCTCATCATGGAGAGCAGGGCCCGGCTTCCTGCATCTCTTAGGCTTGACCTCCTGAAGAAGATGTTCTTGCTCTTTTCTTCCTGCTTTTTCAGTTCTATTGTCTCATAGTCTAGTTTCTGATAGTCATTGTGAGCCTTCTGTTTTTGATGAAATATTTGGGTTCTCAACCTGGGTCCACAGTTTCTTTAGGGTCCATTAACTATTTGAAATTATATTCAGAGGTTTATATTTATATGGAGAGGAGAGTCCATAGGAGCCTCCGTCAGTATCTCAGAGGAGTTCATAACCTCCAAATAGGTTATTAGTTTCTACACTAGATAATTTCCAAGTTTTTTTTCAATTCCAATGTGTCCCGATCTCAAGTTCCCTCAGCTCTGCAAAATCATAATTGTACAATCCCATACTGCAACAAAACATTTAAAGTTGCTTGGATTTTGTTATAATGTGATACATAATGAGGCTGAAAACAGTTTCATGCCCTTTGGAAATATATTCCACTCATTTACATAGGGAATTATTTAAAAAAGAAAACTTTTCTAATGATTAAAATGAGGCTTCAGTGTCTTTGGTGAGTTGAAATTCTTCCAAAAAGTGAACAGTGAATTCATTACTTAGCCGTAGAATCAGTAACGTAAAGAATGTTCGAGAGCGATCATGAGTCAAAAACCCTTAAGATAATACAAGTCCCCCAGAAATCCCTTGAAAATTCCCTTAGGTTGTTAGGTGAGTTGAAGAGCAGTCCAGGAATGAGTGACCCATGTGGCTGAGTGTGACCTGCCTTCTGCGGCAGGTGCAGTAATAAAACTTGGGCAGAGAATTCTTAAGAGCTGAACATCAATGAAAGTAACCATTCGTCATGCTAAGGTTCATTTGTTCATGCTAAAGTTCTTTCATTCACTCTAAAAGTAATTGGTGTTTCCTGCTTTTAAAATCCCATACTGCATGGTGTTTCCTATTTTCAATCCCATACATACCCAGCTATCAGCCTGATTCACAGGACTGCACCAAATGGGCAGGGGATAATGAAAGGCAGCCATTGATGGGATTCCGGCTCACCCTGCCTTAACCTTTACACATCCTCATGTAAGTATAACAACCATGCCCACATTGTGACCCCCATTTCAGGTTCTAAGGGGCAGAGTGGGCACAAAGACAAGGAAGAGAAAGACCTTGCTCTAAAGAGCTCAGAGTACTGCAGGGAGACACAAGTAAACGACAGAATATGAGAGATCTAAAAATATCTTCGAGGCACGAAAGCATGCTATCAAAGCAAGACAAAAGAAATACTAAAGCCTTCCTAGATCACAGAACGTTTGCATCTGATCTGAGCCTTTAAAAAGGGATGAGATGTCCTTAACAGGGAAGTCATCCCAGGAAAGACAAAGGCAGGAGACACAGCCTGTGTGGTGGAGGTGGAACACCCTGGAAGGATGAGCTTAGCCCAGGATGGAGAGCTAGGTTAGGGCTGACTTTGGAGGACATGGACATCGTGCTTGGAAATACTGACATTAGCCCGAATAAGGCAGCTCACACCTGTAATTCCAGCACTTTGGCAGGCTAAGGTGAGTGGATATCCTAAGGTCAGGAGTTCGAGACCAGCCTGACCAACATGGAGAAACCCCATCTCTACAAAAAATACAAAATTAGCTGGGCGTGGTGGTTCATGCCTGTAATCCCAGCTGCTCAGGAGGCTAAGGCAGGAGAATTGCTTGAACCCGGGAGGTGGAGTTTGCGGTGAGTCGAGACCACACATTGTACTCCAGCCTGGGCAACAAGAGTGAAACTCCATCTCAAAAAAAAAAAAAAAAAAAAAAATCTTGGCTTTGACTCTAACCCTGGTGAGGTGGCTAATACCTGTAAGCCCAGTATTTTGGGAGGCTGAGATGGGTAGATCACTTGAGGTCAGGATGAGTCCAGCCTGGCCAACACGGCGAAACCCCATCTCTACCGAAAATACAAAATTTAGCAAAAATTTGCTGGGTGTGGTGGTGTATGCCTGTAGTACTACTTACTTGGGAGGCTGAGGCTCAGGCATTGTTTGAACACAGTGAGCTGAGATTGCACCACTGCACTTCAGCCCAGGCAACAGAGCAAGATTCTGTCTCAAAAAAAAAAATAAATAAATAAAGAAATCATGAAAGCTTTTTTGAAGGGTAGGGAGGATGTGATTTAGTCTATGCTTTAAGTAGGCAACTCTGGTTATGGTAGAGTGACAGGGAATATTTTAGGAGAGACCCCTGTACGGTCCAGAAGAGAAATGATGAGCACCTAAACTTGAACCATGGCAGGGAGCAGAGAAAAGGAGGCTGGACGAAGAGGGAGGAGATGAGATGAAGAACAACTGGGAGGGTGGTGGCTCCAATTTACAGAGTGAAAATACAGAGAACAGAGGTGTCAATGAGGGAGTGTTGGAGGGAAAGAATAGTGAATGATCCATTCTGGTGGGAGTGGCAAGGACTGCAAGGCAAAGAGGCTACTTGAAGTTGCTGGTGATTCACTGAGGAAGTCAGAGTATTGCAGGTATCAGCCTGATTCACAAGACTGCACCAAATGGGCAGGGAAGACTGAATGGTGGCCATTGATGAGATTCTCGCTCACCCTGCCCTATCCTCTAACACATCCTCATGTAAGTGTCGCAATCCCACTCACATTGAAACCCCCATTTCAGTGACAAGGAGACTAAGGGCAGAGGATTGAATAACATACCTCCATCAATAGTCCCTATATGTTAGAGTAAGAATTCAAGCCTCAAAGGGATGTGCTCTTAACCCCCATGCCTCTTCAGCTTTTGGAAGGCTGGAGAGTAAACCAAAAGAAAGAGATGTTTGAATATCTTGGTGAGAAAGCAGGATTTACATTCAGGGAGTATTTCCTCTTTTAATAATTTTAGATTGCTATCCCTTCCACATGAAGGGATTCAGAGTTTCAGCAGCACTTGTTCAAAAATGACCCCAGTGAAGAGTAAGATGTAAGTAGTTAGAACACACAGTAAACCTTCTGTTTGCTTGTTTATTTTCGAACATCGTCACTCAGTATTTGGTTTACCATTCGACAATTATATTTGAAAACTAAAAGTAATTTATACGGTGCTTTACATAAATAATTTTTTAATGGAAGCTATTTTGTTTCCTCCAAATCAATGTGCTTCCTTCCAACTCAATGGAAATCATTTCAGGACCATATAAACGATACGTAATCTGATAGTATGACTGTCTCTCATTATGCCATTTGCCAGAAATAGGAACTCCCAAACCCTTCACCTTGAGGATTCAAGTTCTTATTTAAATGCACAAATAAAATGCAAGAGAAACTTCTGCTTTTTCTCCACAGAGGTGTTTCCCACCAGGAAAAATGGCTGGAAAGACCTAGAGTTCCAGGGAGTGAGGGGTGAGCCTTACCTGAGTGCGTGGTTTCTTGCTAAGCTTGGCTGACGCTCTTGCAGCATTTCAAAAATGTTTGGCTGGCGAAGAAATGCCACAATCTTGTCATTATATGCTGAAACAGACAAAAGCACAGAGCTGCGGTTGGGTCTGCAGCCCAGAGATAATCACGCTGATGATTGGAAAATGGCTGCTTGATACCAGGATTAATGAAGGAGTTTGAAGGGCAGGCAGCAGACTCATCAGAAAAATGCAAGCTCTCCAGAGTTTTTAAAATGTGACATAATAGCATTATAATTTTTTTAAGGGATCAAACTA
This sequence comes from Callithrix jacchus, assembly GCF_049354715.1. Taxonomy (NCBI): domain Eukaryota; kingdom Metazoa; phylum Chordata; class Mammalia; order Primates; family Cebidae; genus Callithrix; species Callithrix jacchus. Next base: position 11,681,515 of record NC_133512.1, on the reverse strand, counting down.
AAAGTGAGCCAGATCTATGATAATCGTCCTTAACATTTCAGGATCTTTATGGGGTATGAATGCATCTCTGCATGAACAGGTAAAGGGGAACAAAATAGCTCTCCCATGAGAGTTCTCCTCTCTTCCTTCTAATTTTTCTTGGTCATTTTGCCATAGTTATGGGAAAAGATTCTTTATGAGTGCAAAGAAATCCATGTGTTGATTTCCCAGTAGTGATAATGGAAATGCCATTGAGCTGCTCTCACTTTGTTTTCCGTGATACAAGCGGCATATGTTTTGGAAAAAGGTGGCGGAAGGTAGGAATGGAGCCTGTTAACTTTATGCCATACATACATGGAAAGAGAGGGATACAAACACTGGCAACAGTAACATTTACCTCCTCAGTTAAACCATACTCTTGTGCACTGGATTAACAAATCACTGAAGAGAATAAGAAAGAAGAGACCCAGGAGTTTGGGAAAGAATAGAAAAGAGAGGGAGGGGAACAGAGAGGCGAGGAGAAAGGAAGAGGGGAAAAAGCAGAGGGGAGGATGGGAGCAGGGGTGGGGAGTGCACTGTATCCTAAAAGAGGAGAAAGAAAACACAGAATGTTGAGTATTAAAGGGTTCATGACAAAAACCAGAAAAACAAACAGAAAACCAAGGCTAGGTATTGGTATTATTTGAGCCGGGGGCTCAAAGAAGCATGACACATACCCAGTGGCAATGACTCATGTTGATGTTGGCTTCGAATAGCAGCTACTAGGCTGTGTCCTGGCCTGGTCAGTAAAGAGGCTCCTCTGTTTCTAGAGACTTCTGAGGCCTAATTTTAGAATAAAAGTGTAAGCATTAGAAATTTGTATTAATTTCACATGTTTTGATACCAGTTTTTCAACCTAAGGGGTAAAAGATTCTGAAGTCACCTAAGTTGAAAAAGTAATAAAGTACAACCCTTAAAGTGATAGACAAGAAAGCTTACAAAAATGTCTAAGTAGAATTGACGACGTGCTATATTACGGTTAAGAAAGCAGTCTGGCTCGCTCCTGTAATCCTAGCACTTGGGGAAGCTGAGGGGGGTAGATCACAAGGTCAGGAGTTCAAGACCAGCCTGGCCAACATAGTGAAACCCCATCTCTACTAAAAATACAAAACTTAGCCAGGCATGGTGGTGGGCACCTGTCATCCCAGCTATTCAGGAGGCTGAGGCAGGAGAATGGTTTGAACCCAGGAGGTGAAGATTACTGTGAGTTGGGATCATGCCAGGGCATTTCGACCTGGGCAACAGAGCAAGACTCCGTCTCAAAAAAAAAAAAAAAAATGTAATCATGCCAAAATCATGAATATTAATCAAATTATCGAATAGCCCAAGAAACATTTTTCATCATACATTTGTTAGAGATAAATCCTAGATAAATATTATCGGTAAGGTAGGCCCGTAACTTTCCAACAGGTAGCCTTGAACTTCAGTACTGAATGTATAATGGACTTCTTGTTTAAACAGTATTAATTACACCTGAGGTCATTCTTTGTTGAATGCCCATTATTCCATTCACGGTGTTGGCTTCTGTTCACATAGCATCTTATATCCTAATGAATTCCGCAAGATAAGCATTATTACCCAAAATTTACAAATAGGGAATCTGAGGATCCAAGAAAAGTAAGGTTTCCCCAAATTTTCAACTGTAAGAGAGAGAACCAGGATTCTAACACTTGACTGCATATCAACTGTTTACTCCTTCTACGTTGCCAGCCTGCTTCCAATATCTTGGTTTTGCTTGGGCATTTTGACAAAACTTTATGAGATAAATAACTTGCTTAGCCTAAAGTTGATACTTGTGATGATTAACTTTAAACTAACTTAGCTCAATTTTGCCGGTACAGCTGGGTGTGGTAGCTCACACCTATAATCCCAGCACTTTGGGAGGCCGAGGTGGGAGGACCACCTGAGGTCAGGAGTTTGAGACCAGCCTGACTAACATGGATAAACCCTGCCTCTACTAAAAATACAAAAAAATTAGGCGGGCTTGGTAGTACATGCTTGTAATCCCAGCTACTTGGGAGGCTGAGGCAGAAGAATCTCTTGAACCAAAGAGGCAGAGGTTGCGGTGAGCTGAGATCGCGCCATTGCACTCCAGCCTGGGCAACAAGAGTGAAACTCTGTCTCAAAAGAAAAAAAATTTTTGCCTGTTTGGTGGTTCACATCTGTAATCCCAGCACTTTGGGAGGTTGAGGCAGGTGGATCACTTGAGGACAGGAGTTTGAGACAAGCCTGGACAACATGCTGAAACCCTGTTTCCACTAAAAATAAAAAAATTAGCTGGACATGGTGGCATATGCCTGTATTCCCAGCTACTCTGGAGGCTGAGGCAGGAGAACTCCTTGAACCTGGGAGGCAGAGGTTGAAGTGAACTGAGATCGCGCTACTACACTTCAGTTTGGGTGACACAGTGAGACTCTGTCTCAAAAGCAAAACAAAACAAAAAAACTAACTTAGCTCAGTTTTAAATTTTGTAAATCCTGTAAGTTCTAGAGCATGATAACGAACATTCACTGTGATTCTACATGCATTTTGTTTTTTAAGACCTTTGCAGGGTAAGATGTTAAAAACTGAGGCACTATAGATTTTCTACACTGCAGTATGTTTACCAGATACATGGGATTTAATGTAGAGTGTAGCTCATCCTATGATATTTGGCAAAGTATGCTAAAATAGGTTTTAAAATATTTAAGAATTTTGAAGTGTTAAAGACTTTAGACAAAGTAAATGTACAGTTTAATTGAGCAAAGTTCAATTCTCACTCTGCTCAGTGAGAATGGGGTGGTCCTTACTCAGAAGCAGAACCAGAAAGGGCGGAGAGAGCTCTGTTCTGCAGCCATGGGCAGGCAGCATTTATGGATGGGGAATGGGAGCGTGGCACAGAAGCAGCTGGACTGGTTACAGCTCAGCGTGTGCTTTCTTTCATGGTCTGATCAGTTGGCCACCTGCGATTGACCGAAGCTTGGCTGTTGTGATTGGCTGAGACTCAACTCTTTGTTGCAAAAGTATACTCCCAAATTAGGCTTTCAGTTAATTCATGTCCCAAGTGAGGTGGCAATTCATTACATAATGACTCAAAAGTACGAAGGCATCTTCAAGCCAAGTTTAATTTAATGTAACAGATGATAATTTTGTAAGACATTTAGAAAGAGTTCAAACACCCGGATAAAAAAAAAAAGGCAAGACAATTCTCCCTCCGAGACCAGCATTAAACTCACTCACATGGAATTCAGGAGAGGTGATGAGGACCTGTGCTACAGAGTCTAAACAAGTCAGTTCCAAAATGGCCACTTAAGAAAAGGCCATGTGCGATATTGTAGATCATAACGAAAAACCAGGTCGTTGCTGATTTTCCTTTGGGTCCCACTTCCATACTCCACACCGAAGGACAACATCCTTTGTATGCAGACAGGGGCCACCAGTTCACTCTCTGTATGTGGTAGTCTTTGCTGCTCTTCCGGCAGTTGTAGGGATACAGATGCATCTGTCTTCTCTCCTGGTCCTTCTAATTGCCCATGGCCTATCTTGAAGGACAGGGAAATAGATCCTGCGCCACTTTGGTGGGCTTCTCACTTTGATGTCATTAGCCCTCAGCTCTGCTCAGCTGGCAAAGCCAGACACCAGGGTTTAGAAGAAGCTGGTACTTCTGCAGCAGCACGTTCCAGTCTCAAATGTTTACAAAGCAAAAGATGAAAAGTTTGCTGATCAATAAACTAGGCAGTACTGAATCCTCATGCTTCTCTTTTTTCTCCACGAATAAATAAATACGTGAAGGCTTTCTGGGACTGAAACTATAAGCCTCTTTTTCTTGGAGGGAATCATGTCAGTTTTCCTTAACATGTATTTAAAATATTATTGATCTTGTAAAGACAAGAGTCTCAGAGACCCACCAGCGGAAGGTTATCTAAGTGATAAATTACAGCGAGAAACTGGGGAAGCAGCAGGTTTGCTGGCTGAACTCAGGAAGGCTTGGCGGTGCACTGAACTCAGGAGACATTTGCTGGACACCCTGAGTGAAAGGGTCTAACTGTCAGGGCATCACCCAGAAGTGAATAAGGCTTTGCAACAGAAAGAGGCTCACTTCTATTCCTGGCACTCGCAGGAAATTTGTTAATGGTGCCTTCTTCTGAGGTCACCCACTCATGGGCAAAACTAAGCAGACTGAATAACTTCAGAAACCAGCTGAAGTCCAGCTAGCCCACATGCAGGTGACTGACGGACGAACATTCTTCAGGCCTACTATGAGTGTGATAGAGGAAATAACACAGGGGGAGATAGGGCTTGCTGGGCCCCTGAGCCATAGGAACGTCTGCAAAGGGTTGTTGGTACTGGATGGCCCATAGACCAGAGCCTAGAGGACCGGAGGGTTGGATAGAAACGCCGTTCTCCAACAAGGGGCCCTGGAATGGACAGAGATGAAGACAGTTTCAGGCAGGGATGGAGGAAATTCTGAGGGTCTAGGTTTGAACTAGGATTTAGTATGTGCTAAGATTCTTGAAGCCCTGCAGTGATACTAAACAATCCATCCTGGGGGACGTCTGACAGCAATTGAGTGACTGATTTGAATCTCACTGCAAACATGATGCCAACTTTGCTTTCTTTTCTTTATTTCTTCTTCTCCTCCTCCTCCTCCTTCCTTCTTCCTTCTTCTTCTCATTCTCCTTCTTCTTTGATGGAGTCTTGCTCTGTTACCTAGGCTGAAGTATAGTGGTGCAGTGCCATATTGGCTCAATGCAACCTCTATCTCCCAGGTTCAAGTGATTCTCATGTCTCAGTCTCCTGAGTAGCTGGGATTATAGGTGCCCACCACCATGCCTGGCTAATTTTTGTATTTTTAGTAGAGATGGGGCTGTGCCATGTTGGCCAGGTTGGTTTTGAACTCCTGCCCTCAGGTGATTTGCCTGGCTTGGCCTCCCAAAGTACTGGGATTATAGGCATTAGCCACCATGCCTGGTTTTTTTGGACTCAGATTCTCTGTTATCTGGGCTGGAATGTAGTGGTACAATCATAACCCACTACAAGCTAAAACTCCTGAGTCCAAGCCATCTTCCTGCCTCAGCCCCCTGAGTAGGAGGGACTACAGGTGCACACCACTGTACCTAGCTAATTAAAAAAAATTTTTTTTTTAGAGACGGGTTCTTGCTATGTTGCCCAGGCTGGTCTTGAATTCCTGGCTTTAAGAGATCTTCCTGCCTTGGCCTCCCAAAGTGCTGGGATTATAGGGGTGAGCTACTATGCCCGGCCTGCTTTGTTTTTCTAAGATCAGAAAATGACTACTGATTTTCCATTTAAAACCAAAATTACATGACTATAATTTCCTGGCATTTGACCCCTTCAGTCTTACTAAGTTTCTCAGGGGTGTGTGAGCTCGTGCACATGGGGTAAGGGAAGAGGGAGCGGAGAAGAGCCCCTGGTGGCCTGCCTCTCCCCAGACATGCTGAGACGATTCTGTAATTGGGTAAAACCCACTTTGTAGTAGGGATTACTTTTAGGATTTCTTTTTCTTTTCATACAGATAGCCTTCATCATAATTGTAAATGTGAAAACTTCAAACATTTAGCTCTCCAGACAAAACAAAATAGTTTTCAGCAACTGGTAAACAAGCTGCTCTTCAGTGTTGCAATTCGGGAATGCACACTGGTGGGTTTCCTTAAAGCAGTGATTGAAAATTGCATGTTTTAGACTGAATTTGGGTTAATAATCAGCTAACGCTCTCTCTGCAAACACTGGAGACCTGATGATAAAAAAAATGTAGCAAGTTCACAGGAAGGGCTCAAAGGATGAATTTACATTCCTCTCTAGACTCCCTGTGTGTTCTGAAAATACATCATTAACAAGGTTGCCAGAATTATCTTAAGGAAACAAAAGAGAGATATTTGAGTTAGTCAATATTTTTATAGTAATTAAAAGCGGGCAATAAACATGATGTGCAAGAAAGGCTTGAGTTAAATGATGGTAGACCCATGTGATAAAATATAGAAACATTTTAATGGTGTGGAAACTGTCTAGGAGGCACTGTAGTGGTCAAGTGGGATACAGAACCATCAGTCTAATGTCTCTATTTTCATGTGTACCAGTGTCTCCAGATGGGAATTACGCTTTTCCATCTGGGTCTGTGTTCTGCATGCAGTACATATTGTTTACACAGCGATGTGCTGCAGGACGATGTTTCAGTGGACAATGGATGCGTATGCAACCGTCTTCCCCTAAACTTAGATTAGAGCTGAAAACGTCCTGTCACCTGGTCACATCATGGCTGCCATCACGTCACGGTGTAATTGCTTTAAAAAATAAACGCGCAGTGTCTATAGTCTACAGTAGTGTACAGGAATGTCCTTGGCCTCACACTCACTCACTGACTCACTCACTCACCCAGAGCAACTTCCAGTCCTTCAAGCTCCATTCACTGTATAAGTGTCCTATACAGGTGTACTATTTTTTAAATCTTTTATACTGATATTTTTACTGTACCTGTTCTATGTTTAGCTATGTTTAGAGGCACAAATACCATTGTGTCCTAACTGCCTACAGGGTTCTTTACAGTTAACATGCTGTGCAGGTTTGCAGCCCAGGAGCCACAGGCTATATGATACAGCCTGGGTGAGTAGCAGGCTGCACCACCTAGGTTTGTGTAAGTATTCTCTAGGATGTCCGCAATGACAAGACTGCCTAACGACAGCATTTTGAGAGCGTGTCCCTGCTGTTAAGTGATGTGTGACTGTAATTAAAAAGTTTATTTTCCAAAGTTGTCTGAATTTTACAAACTTCCAACCAAACCTGTGATCAAGTACAGGTTACGCTGAATCAAGAGAACACACGGACACAGGGAGGGGAGCACTACACACTGGGGTCTGCTGGGGGGAATAGGGGAGGGACAGCGGGGGGTGGGGAGTTGGGGAGAGAGACCATGGGGAGAAATGCCAGATATAGGTGAAGGGGAGGAAGGCAGCAAATCACAGTGCCACGTGTGTACCTATGCAACTATCTTGAATGTTCTTCACATGTACCCCAAAACCTAAAATGCAATAAAAAAAAAAGGATTTTATTAAAAAAATAAATAAATAAAAAAGAGGAAAACAACCAGTTTTAAGAAGCAATGCAGCAATTACTCTCCCCAAAGGCAAACTTCCTGAATGAAGACTCCTTCATGTCACTAGAGCCAATGAAATGACTTTTGCCATCAAAGAAGCTCACTGCAAAGAATGACTAAGAGTGACTTTAAAAGCTTCTGCTTTTATTTATTTATTTATTTTTTTGAGACGGAGTTTCGCTCTTGTTACCCAGGCTGGAGTGCAATGGCGCGATCTCGGCTCACCGCAACCTCCGCCTCCTAGGTTCAGGCAATTCTCCTGCCTCAGCCTCCTGAGTAGCTGGGATTACAGGCACGCGCCACCATGCCCAGCTAATTTTTTGTATTTTAGTAGAGACGGGGTTTCACCATGTTGACCAGGTTGGTCTCGATCTCTCGACCTCGTGATCCACCCGCCTCGGCCTCCCAAAGTGCTGGGATTATAGGCTTGAGCCACCGCGCCCGGCGCTTCTGCTTTTAAAGTGAGAGCAAGTTTCTCTTCCCCATCAGACTGGCCCTTGCCTAAGGCAGTCACCATCAAACTTTTTCTGGGTACACACTTTCCAGAAATTCTCTATACCTAAGGATTTTTTAACCTGACCAAGACGGCAAAAGAAATGAAAATTATGTGCTCTGCTTATCCTTCTTATTGATGTCGACATGTATTGGGAACTGTGGTGTAAACAAGGCAAGTGTGCTAGCCTTTAGCAGTGTCCTTGCAGGATGGGATGCACATCAGTCTCGCTAAGATTCCAGGATTCACAGCACTCCACTTCTCTGTGACCTATTGCGGTTGCACATTCTGAGGGGAGATAAGGCCTACTTGGCTGTTGCTTGAACACATTGCAGACAGATGTGCCTCTGCATTAAAATGCAAGTCAAGGTGTCACATAATGATCTTTTTATGTATAAATCCTATATTCGTAATAACTGCTTTTAGGAATCTGTCTGAAAATTTTCCAGGCGAGGAAGGACAATCCAAAAGATGTTTAACAATGTTTCTATTAATAATCTACCGTTGGGATTTTGAGAAAAAAAGTTACCATTTAGGATTCTTAATATAGAAACTCATTTTAATTCTGTCCTTACAGGCAATTTATAAAAAACTGCTCCATTCACTGTATAAGTACTATTTTTTAAATCTTTTATACTGAAGAACACTCAAGGCTTATGTAGGTGAACAGAAAATACCCACACTTGTAAGCTGTAGTCTAAGAAATATCTATGGCTTAATTTCTCATTGCCTGTGATACAGGACACGGAAAAATAATGGATTATGGAAATAATCCATTGATGATTCCTGAGTCTCACATTTCCATCTGTTTAACTGTCATATCTAATCAGAGATCGTGCTGTTTTCACACACATTATTAACTTGCCTAAAGACAAATGCCATCCTCCCCACCTGCCTTTCCTGCTCCTCTTAGCTCTGTGCTGTTCATGGCTCTCTTAGTTATGCAGTGTTGGAGACTTGGCATCAAGCCCCACAGATTCTGAGAATCACAGAGCTGGAACCCACCTTAGTGATCACCACTCATTTGCAGATGAAGTCCCTGACAGGGGAGGAATGAGCAATGATTGATACCCTGCTCTCTGTGGACACGCTGGAGCTGGAACGCCCATCTGCACACAAGTCCCAGTGACTTTTTCTAACACACTCCTTGACCTCCCTGAGGCTTCTCCCCATAAGCTGCCCTTTGTTTTCTCTCTTTGTCACCTTAACTCGGCCTCATCCCTTTCCATCTGACTGTGGCAGTGGTCTCCGACAGGCCTCTCTCAAATCCCTCTTCTTGGCCTTCATGGTCTTCTATTAAAAATACAAGTTTGTGACCAGGTGTGGTGGCTCACGTCTGTAATCCCAACACTTTGGGAAGTTGAGGCAGGCGGATCACTCAAGAGTTCGAGACCAGCCTGGACAACATGATGAAACCCCGTCTCAACTGAAAATACTAAAGTTAGTGGGTGTGGGGGTACACGCCTGTAGTCCCAGCTACTCTGGAGGCTGAGGCAGGAGACTTGCTTGAACCCAGGAGGTGGAGGTTACAGTGAGCCGAGATCTCGCCACTGCACTCCAACCTGGGTGACAGAGTGAGAGTCTGTCTCAAAAAAAACAAACAAAAAACAGTTTGCACAGATGCTGTTAGGAAACTAGAGCTGTGGTCCTGAACTCCCTGTGTGAAGTGAGCAAGATCTTGATATTTCAGTTTACTGGACTGTAAAATAATGGTTCTTTACAGGGCTAATACTACCATCTAGGGGTGGTGGAAATGCTGGGGGCTGTTCTCTTTTGTTTTGACATAATTACTAGGGAAATGGGGGCAATCCTGACATTTAATGAATGGGGTCAGGAAAAAAAGGGCTTGCAATAAAATGGGATAATTCCACCCATCAGAGAATTGTCCTTCCCAAATGCCAAGAGTCTTTCCCCATCTCTCACAATGTGTTTTGGAGACGATTTCGCCCTGAAACAATGGGTGACACCATTACTTTCTTCAGATTCATTCAGTGGTCCATTAAAAAGTTCCAACTCCTTCATGCAGCACCAAAGTTTTCTGAAAACCAAGAAACAGCAAGTGGGAACCTGCTGCTTGGCTCAGACTGAACTAGTCACGGTCTCTCTGTGAGCCTTTCTTAATCTGACCTCTGCACTTTTGCTTAGTGCTCTGTAAGGCTGCCCTTCCCTATCCGTTGTACCTAGCTAGATTCTACCAGTTTTCAAGTTCTAATCAGGTACCTGATTTTATTATTTGTTTTGTTGAGATAGAGTCTTGCACAGCTGGCTATGCCGGAGTGCAGTGGTGTGAACACATTTCACTTCACCCCTACCTTTCAGGCTCAAGCCATCCTCCCCCTTCCGCCTCCTGAGTAGCTGGGACAACAGGTACACACCACCACGCCCGACTAATTTCAAATTTTTTGTAGAGAAAGGGGCTCACCATGATGCCAAAGCTGGTCGCAAACTCCTAGGCTCAAGCGATTCTCCCATCTCAGCTTCCCAAAGTGTTTACATTACAGGCATGAGTCACTGTGCCAGGCCAGGTACCTTATTTTAAAAGACATTTTTCCTTGGTTTCTTTTGAACTTCTGTGGCACTTATCCTAACATCTCTCTTGCCACTCAACCATATTCTGATTTCTCTTGTCACTTAACTGTGTATGTATTTTTGGCTTGGCTTCAAAAATGGAATACGAACTTCTCCAATTTGCATTCAAGTAGGGATTGGCAGGGATCGTCTCATACTTTGCATTCCATGGTGTTCATAGCAAGCCATGCTTGCTATGAATCAATGTTTGGTGAGCAAAATCACATCACAGCAAACGCAGCCAACATTTCCCCCCACCCACTCCCCTCTATTTTGATACCAGAATCCCTCTATCTCCTGTCCCTAGGCTGAGGGCCCTTGCAGTGGGAGGAACCATATATTTATTTTCTTAGAGGCTGAGTCTTTGTTTTCTCTGGTGCGCTGCCTGTGGATCAGATACCCTCTGCCTCTCAGCTTCTCTCTATTGTTTTTCTTGGTATCCCCTTGTGTCAGTCCAAAGTTACGAGAAGAGAGAGGATGGGCAGAGGGATGGGTGGGGTTTGGAAATGTGATGAACAGTCAGGGTAGACACATTAGGAAGCAGACAGATGGCTGGTGCACAGCAACACCCTTTCATCATATGTGTTAGAGTCTTCCAGCTAGTTCTTAACTGATGCAGATGGCACTTTGCCATACATGGTATGGCAAATGGTATCAATGATTTAAATAATATTAAATTAATGCTGTTTGGGCTATTCAATCACATCAAACACGTGTCTTCAAAGAGGTAATGCAAGCAGTGTCCATGTTTTCAGTCTTTTTTCAGTTGGGAAGATTTTAAATATTTACACTTCAGATTAATTTATTGTAATTGTAAGAGATGTGTATCTTTGGGGAATTCATCTTGTGCAACTCAAGTGTTTATTGACAGTGAATCTGTCTGTAGTATTCAGCTACATTACCACATATGTAGTTAGTTACCCTATGTTGATACTGAAATGGTCTCAATGAGATTAAAGAGCTTGGATGTTTTAAGTAAATTTAAATGGCATACTCAAGTTCATGAAGAATTTTGAATTTATTCCCTATAATCTGAAGACAATACACCTTATACTTTGTGAAGTGTCATAGGAATAGGAATGCCACCAGGGAAGGAGAGACTATGTATGTTGAACTGGGGAGCAGGGGCATTGCTTTCTGCAGTCTGTGAACACGTCTGCATCTAGCAAATCCTGACACCCATGTAATGCTCAGGGATGTACAGTACTCCCTCTCTGCCTGGTCACATGCACTTTATGTATACAAAGAAGGAAAGATTTAGCATGCGTGTAACAGTCGCGTGAAACAATGATATTTCAGATGACTCCACACACAAAAAAATTCTTTTTATCACGCCTGCATTAAGCCATGAGTGCTGTTGGCTGGAAATAGTAATGTCTCTGAATATATAGAGGACTCCTGAAAAAGTGGTAAATGACTGGTGCCCATACATCAACAATAGGCTTTTCCCTTGAGACTTACGTTTGCTATCTGGAGGAGGTGGCTGAAGGGTGAATGCTACCTTCCCAGTTTCTCCGGAGAGAAACTCCCAGGCTCTCCCTGGAATGACTCACTGTGGAATACACACACACACGCACACACACATCCACATCCACACACCCCTACATATATATATATTCCTTTCCTTCCTGCACCACATTTTTCATTTTTAACCTTATTATAATCAAATTCTAAAAGCTGTTTTATGGGAAATAGTTCTCAGAGGCCACATCTCTTGAGATCCTGGTGGTTTCTACAAAAACAAGGCACAGATACTTGGGAAATGTCAGTCAGGACACAAAAAGTTTGCTCATGATATCATCAGGAACTGATCAGGAGGAAAAAAAGAGCTACGTTTTCAGTTTTGGCTTGAGAAAGAAGGACAGGAAGAGTGTAGGTTATGGAAACCAGTTCAGAAAAGCAATGAAGTGATGCTTAGCCCTTCATGGTAGCCCGGAAGGACTACCATCTTCCCGATGAAAGAGAATATAAAACCAAGGAAGAGCACATGGTAGAGAGGGAATAGAGCATTCCTGTGGCCTGGTTAATTTCCCCTAGTTTCTAGTCCATGGATACGTTATTGAAGTATTTTCTAGGATGTTATGGAGAGGTAGAAGTTTAGTTAGTCATACACAACACAGCAGTTCCATGTGGTCACACATGACAGGCCTCAGGAGGCACAGCTCCAGACATAAGTGTCGGGATCTCCTGACACTGCATTTCCAGTTTCCTTTCAACTAGACAGGTTTTTAGCAGTGGTGTGTGGGACTTCTTTGGCAAGGCAGAAGAGATGACTGAAGACAGATCTGGGGTGTTAAGTGGGTATCCCGGTCATCATTCTTCCACAGAGCAGGGTGCATATGGCTTAGTTCCTTCCAGCACAGGCAACCCTAGATCCTGGCCACTAAGGAACTGTTCTGTCCCCATGGAAGAGGCAGAGACTGTGACCAGTGAACAGTAGGGGAGTGGGGTGTAGGGGGAGTTACCTCTCCAGCGCTGTAACTTCGGAGCCTCTGGAGGTGCTGTCGATGAGTCAGATGATTGGGAAGACGACCGTTCTGAAGAGGGATTCGGGGGTCAATGAAAGTGGTAGCTCGACTGTTGTGGTCCACAAAAAAAGACTGCAGACAGACCAGTGAAAAAAACACCGTGTGTGAGAATAGGCCAAAATGGAGTCAGTAATATATAGGAGTGCTACAGGGCCCAGGCCTCAGGCTCATTTCTGCCCAGCCTCCCCTATTCCCCTACTTCCTTTTTAAATCTACTCAAAACTCATCTACCTAGTTCAGGCATGCGAGGAAGCAGGCCGGACAGCAGGAGGTGAGCTGCGACCCAGCGAGCACCACCACCTGAGCTCCACCTCCCTTCAGATCAGCGGCAGCATTAGATTCTCATAGGAGCGCAAACCCCATTGCGAACTGCGCATGTGTGGGATTATGTCATGCACTCCTTATGAGAATCTAATGTCTGATGATCTGTCATGGTTTCTCATTACCCCCAGATGGCAGCATCTAGTCAAAGAAAAACCAGCCCAGGGTTCCCACTGACTGTACATGACAGTGAGCTGTAGGATTATTTCACTATATATTACAATGTAATAATACAAATAAAGTGCACAATCAATGTAACGTGCTTGAGTCATGCTAAAACTATCCCCTACCCTCCCATCTGTGGAAGAATTGTCTCCCACAAAACTAGTCCCTGGTGTCAAAAAGGATGGGGACCATTGATCTGGATGGAGGACAGGACACTGCCTGTTTGCTCAGTAGCTGAATGAAGCAGGATCAGTCATAGAGAAACACTCTAAACTATTCGTGGAGTTCATAGGTAGTGACTACAATAGTTTATTCAACATGGAAAGTAAGAGCAATAGAGCCTTCACTGGATTAAGCCAATACTAGTAATTTATAATTTGTAGAGCATTTTAATTACATTTAAGATAAATGCTTTTTAAAAATTATAGGACGTATATACTTTCACTGAGAAAAAACTTTAAAAAGACAAAGAGGTAGAAAGAGGATAAAAATCAACCCAAATAACAGAGTCTAAAGATAATCGCCAAAATATTTTGATTTTTTTCCTACTCAGTTGTTTTTCTTTTCCATACATACAAATATATACATATTTTTCTCCATATTAAGATCTGTAATTTTGTTATAAGGTTTTTCACTTATTATTTTGTCAGTATTTCCCTAAGTCATTAAATATTTTTAATAGATAATTTTAATGACTATATAATATTGTTTGATGAAAGTATAACAATTAATTTTAGTACCCTTAATTGCTGGACATTTGACTTTTTTACCGTTTCAAAACAATGCTTCAATGAACACTCTTGAATATAAATCCTTGTGCCGTGTCTGATTACTGTATATATTCCAATATATGGTAACATTGTTCTTTAAATTTAAAATTATCTCTCATAAAAGAGAAAGTTATTACCTTTTTTTTCAACAAAACCCTTTGTACTATAAGACAATTTTTAAATTTAAAATTCTCTCTTCTCAGTGAACAGTAACATTTGGTGAAGTCCTATGAGCTTCAAACGACCTCAATCAATGCTAGTTTTAGGTATTTTTAGATTTAGCTGACAAAAGTAGTTAAAACATTTTATGCAGATTTAGAAATTATTCTTGGCAGGTTTGAGCTTATAATTTCGAGTATTGGATGTCATTGTAAACAAGCAGTTTAAAGAGCTTTATAAAAGTTCATACAGGAAGTGGTTTCATTATTGAGATGAAAATATACCTCCCAGGAAAAAGGCAAATAACAATACTCCTAATTTCATGCGAATCAATATTTGTGACTTGCTGTAAAATTTTCCAAAGTAGCATCCCACATACATTCAAAAAAAGAGCTGTATGTTCAATTAGAACTGAAGATGACATATCCTTGAAAAATTGGTAGATGACCTCAAAAAACGACACGAGGATGTCAAAATACATGTAAAGAAATGAAATAAGACTGAAATGGGAATGGAAAAAAACAAAACACATCAACATGCGTTTTAAACACACAAGTGTAAGCGAAACTAATAAATATTAAAAATAGACTTTTCATTATTCAAATACATGCTGAGATGTTTATAAATTAAATTAAATAGGTCCCTTATATTTGTGTATCTGTGGCAATTGTTTAGTTTACATTTCTAAACGTTGAATTAATTATTTGGTTAAAAGAAAAATATTTATGATTATTGATCCATACCAATAAACTATCTTCACAACTGTTGTCCAGATTTATCATGTTACCATTAGTTCATGAATCTTCCTCTTTATAATGCTCTCACAAATACTAATTTTGAAAGAACTCTTAGAAGTGTTAAATGGTAAATAATGGTGAATTACAATTTCCCAGGGAATTTATAAAAGAAAAACATGTTCTCATAGGCTGATGAGTCAGTTCTTTCCTTAGCGTATTGCCTGCAGTGTCTGTTCCCTTTTTTGTTGTTGTTGAGATGTTAAAGTTTTCTTATTTATGATACATGTGCTTTCAAATTTGCTTTTGATTTTTGTTTGCTTTATATTCTAATACACTGAATTTTTAATATTTCGATGTATTCAAATCTCTAATCATTTCTCTCTAGAGGTCAGTTAAGTGTTTACTATATTTTTCTAGCTTTAGTTTTGGTGGGTTAATCGTCATCACTGAATTCTTTTACCTTTCTGAGACATATTTTGGTATGATATGAAGTTGTAGTTAGACATTTTTCTCAGAGAGCCCACTTTTCCAAGTCACCCATTTCCTATTTTATTATAAACAAATGTCTTATAAATACTACTGTCTGTTTCATGATTTTTTTTTGTTCCAATGGTCTGAGGCTTTTCACTGGGACTGCACTATTCCAATTATTAACATCTGTAGGGCAAGTTTCCTCTTTCTTTTCCAAGATTTTCTTATGTATTCTTGTCTGTTTGTGTTCATCCTTTCGGAGGAACTAATATTAATTTTATTAAGTTCCAAAAATAGTTCTACTGGGATTTTGTTTAGAATCACTTTGAGACTGCAAATTATTTTGGAGATGGTGCATTCCTATGATAGTTGGTGTAACCATTTCCCATTTCTGAACATGTATACTAAAGAACTTTTTTCTTAATACAGTTTTATAGTTGTTTTACTGAAAAATGCATATTTCTGGGTAAGATCATTTGTGGGTATTTAATACTGTCCGTTGCTATTCTGAGTGCATCTTTTCCTATAATGTTTTATAACCCTTCATTACTGGTACTCAGCAAAGTTATTATTTATGTATTTACTTTTTGTCAGCTCATCATATTAAACGGTTCCATGTAATAAACTACTCTTTTACGTATATCCTCTTTGATTTTTAATTGCAAATACTGTTAATTTTGTTTCCTTCTTTAGGAGGGCTCTTTTGTTTTCACCCCTTTCTTGTAATATTGGTGAGTACTTCTAGAACAACATTAAATAAGAAGTAGTAGTTGCAACCTGTTCTTATTATTGATTTTTAAGGGAAAACTACTCGGCCCAATTGTACAGTAAGATGTTCATTGTTTCAAGGGAGGTTTTATTAGGTCATGAAAACATATTTACATTCTTAGTTTACCAAGAGTACTTTTTGTTTTTAAAATATAAATGTATATTCATTACACCTGTAATCTCAGCACTTTGCCGGTGCCAAGGCAGATGGATCACTTGAGCCTGGGAGTTTGAGACCAGCCTGGGCAACATGGTGAAAACCTGTCTCTATCAAAAAGAAATACACGGTGGCTCAAGCCTGTAATCCCGGCACTTTGGGAGGCCAAGGCGGGTGGATCACGAGGTTGAGAGATCGAGACCATCCTGGTCAACATGGTGAAACCCCGTCTCTACTAAAAATACAAAAAATTAGCTGGGTATGGTGGCGCGTGCCTGTAATCCCAGCTACTCAGGAGGCTGAGGCAGGAGAATTGCCTGAACCCAGGAGGCAGAGGTAGCGTGAACCGAGATTGCGCCATTGCACTCCAGCCTGGGTAACAAGAGGGAAACTCCGTCTAAAAAAAAAAAAAAAAAAAAAGAAATACAAAAATACACCAACAAAGCCAGTCTTAGTGGTGTGCACCTGTGGTCCCAGCTACTTGGGAGACTGAGGTGGAAAGATTGCTGGAGCACAGGAAATCGAGGTTGCAGTGAGCTGTGATCATGCCACTGCACTACAGCCTGGGTGACACAGTGATACCCAGTCTCAATAAATAAATAAATATTTAATTTTTATCAAGTAATTTAAAAAATATTTCTTAACTGAAATTCCTTAATGCTACTAAGTCTTTGAGTATATCCTTCCTGTGTTTTATTAAGTATTGTTCACATCTATTTTCAACAATTTCTCAATGGTTTCTAAGTCTTTATTTCATTTTAAACCCGTGTCATCTAGAAGCTTTTACTTTCCAGCTGGCAAAGATTCTGTTTTACGACTGTGCGTCAATTTACTTACAATTTGGTTTGATTACTTTACGGCATAGGGTGGGACCTGATCAGTTTCTGCTTGTTTGTTTTCTTTGCAGTATAACAACATCACCACTTACAAAAATAATCATGAAAAGAAGTTGTCAACTCTATTTTTTAGGCCTTTTTCTAGTTTGTTGTTGTGGCAAAACATACATTAAACAATAACCTTTTTTTTTTTTTTTTTTTTTTTGAGACGGAGTTTCGCTCTTCTTACCCAGGCTGGAGGGCAATGGCGCGATCTCTGCTCACCACAACCTCCGCCTCCTGGGTTCAGGCAATTCTCCTGCCTCAGCCTCCCGAGTAGCTGGGATTACAGGCACACGCCACCATGCCCAGCTAATTTTTTGTATTTTTAGTAGAGACGGGGTTTCACCATGTTGGCCAGGATGGTCTCGATCTCTTGACCTCGTGATCCACCCGCCTCGGCCTCCCAAAGTGCTGGGATTACAGGCGTGAGCCACCGCGCCCGGCCAACAATAACCATTTTTAAGTGTACAGTTCAGTGGCATTAAATATAAGAAATTCTCACGGTTGTGCAACCATCGCCACTCTCCTTCCCAGCACTTTTTCACCTTCCCAAATTGAAACACTGTATCCACGAAACAGTAACTCCTCATTTTCTCTCCTACAAGCCCCTGATAACCTCTGATCTACTTTCCGTCTCTATAAATTTGACTATTCTAGGTCCTCATATGAGTGAAATCATATAATTCTTGTTCTTTTGTGTCTTGCTTATTTCGCTTAGAATAATGTCTTCAAGGTTCATTCATGTAGCATGTTTTGGAATTTCACTTCTTTGTAAGGACAAACATTTCATTGCAGGTATATACCACATTTTGTTTATCCATTCATGTAAACTCTATTTCTAATAAAAGAATTAATTTGTTTCATTCACATAAAGTTATATTGTTTAAATCCTAAATTATTTTGTCTATTTAATCTGTCAAACTGATAGATATAAAACACATTTTCCTACTATGACTGTATTTTTTCATCTCCCTCCATTTCTCCTTGATTTTTAAAATTTAATCTATGTTATTATTGGCTCATAAGGTACATGATGATTATAGCTTTATCTTAATTTTGCCATTAATATAAAATATTTCTTTGACCCCATTTAAGAATTATGACTGGAATTCTCCTTTGTATCATATTAATACACCACCACTGGTTTTTCTGTGATTGTCTTCACACTATATTAATATTTATTCTTTTATTTCTGAACTTTCTAAACCACCTCTTAGGTATGTCTTTTTTAAACTGGATCTGTTTGTTACCAAAGCTGAAAGTGTTTTCCTTTTGGTACATAAGTTTATCATGTTTCCACCTTTTGCCATAACTGTTATGCTTGGCCTTGCTGTTGTTCCCTAACTTTTATTATTTCCATCTCATTTGCAATTTTTTGTGTGTTTTGTCATACAAACTCTATTTTGTTTGATTTTATCTTTTGAAGGACTCTGGAAAAGAAAAATTCTGTTTTAAATGGTACAAACAGTTGCCTTTTAAGCTTGTCAAATTACTATATTTAGTCTTTGTTTGTAAAATTATCCAGTTTTACTCCCCTTGAGCCCAACTAGTAACTCAGCATAACTTTCCTTCCCCTGCTTATCTTCCCTCTTCTCACTTTTAAAAATTCCAGTCTGGTGATATTGATCCAGATTGTTATTATACAACTATTCCATTTGTATTATACGACTTCTCCATATTTGATTTAGGCTTTTCCAGTATGTTTTAAAGCATTCTAAGAACAATGACTTTTATTTATATTTATGTATTTGATTGCTCTGTGGATTTCTCTAGTCCTTTTTATACTATCGTTTTCTCACTGTTAATGTTGTGCTTTGATTTGTTACCGAGCCATCTGGAGAATGGCTTTTGGTGTTTCATCAGTGTCTTAGTCTGTTCGTGTTTCTCTATAGGAATACCTGAGACCAGGACATTTATAAAGCTGAAAAGTTTATTGGGTTCATGATCCTACTGGTTGGAAGACTGGGTGTCTGGTGAAAGCCTCAGGCTGCTTCCTTCCACTCATGGTGGAGGGTGAAGGGGAGCATGTGCAGAGATTCCACGGTGAAAGAGGAAGCCAGAGAGAGCGGGGATAGGGGGTGGGTGCCAGGTTCGTTTTAACAACTAGCTCTTGAGAGAACTAATAAGGTGAGAACTCACTGATTACTGCAAGGATGGCACTAGTCCTTCATGAGGGATCTAGACCCAAGCACCTTCCACTAGGCCCACTCCAACACTGCCACAGTAGAGACTAAATTCCAGTGGGAGATTTGAAGGGGTCAAATAAACCATATTAACCAGCAAACTATAATAATCAGGATGGGTAAAAGAGTAGGGTAAGCTCTGATTTTGCACATGAGGTTGTTTTTCTGTTTTCACCCATGAATAGCAATCATTGCCTGTATTTAGGACTATTGGGCTACAATCTTTTCTCATCAATATCTTGGAGTCATTGCTCTGTGCATTTCTCTACTTTCATTTTTTGGATGGGAATTTTGAAGCTTGTCTGATTTTTATTCTTTTTTTTTTTTTGAGACGGGGTCTCTCTCTGTCACCCAGTCTGGATTGCAGTGGTGTGATCCTGGCTCACTGCAACCTCCGACTCCCAGGTTCCAGCGATTCTCCTGCCTCAGCCTCCTGAGCAGCTGGGACTACAGGCGCCCACCACCATGCCCAGCTAATTTTTGTATTTTAAGTAGAGACGGGGTTTCACCATATTGGCCAGGATGGTCTCGATCTCCTGACTTTGTGATCTACCTGCCTCTGCCTCCCAAAGTGCTGGGATTACAGGCGTGAGCCACCATGCCTGGCCTGATTTTTATTCTTTTGTAGGTAGCTTTTATATTCTCATGGCTGCATACTGGTAGGATTTTTAAAGAATTTCTATTTAAAGATATCCCAGTACATGTGTAGACATATAATGTATTTCAATTACCTTCACTGTAATCTAGTGAGCCCAATTAATCTGCACACCTCAATAATTTATTTTAGATCAGCAAAGTTTTAATTTTAATATTTAATATTTAATTTTTCCTACTGTACCTAGTATTCTGGTTTCTTTCCTCAAGTTACCGTACAAGCCATTGGTGTAACAGAGATTTATTGAGTGCCAACTATCTATCAGACACTATTCTAGGCCCTTGATGTTATATTAATGAGCAAACCAAAGATTTCTGTTCTCAGAAAGCTTAAAATTCTGCCATAAGAAACAGACAATAAGCAATAAACCTAATAAATGTGTAAGTGACATGGGGGAGCACATGACCTAGGGGTCGGGGAAGGCTGTGGTATTAACTTGGATGGTTAGGGTAGGCATAGAGAAGATAAATTTTTTCTTTTTTCAGTTTTTGCATTTTTTTTTTCTTTTTCTTTTTACTTTCTCTGCCACTGATTGAAATCTGGTCCCTTCCTTCTGTTTTAGGGGCTGTTTCCATGTTCATATGCCATATCAGTGATGAGATTTCACATAGCATCAGTGCTGCTCTGTTTTATCCCTATGCTATTATTACCTTTTGCTTTTCCCTGCAATCTTAAAACAGCTATTTTCAGACTACTTTCTTATGTCTGTTTCCTCTCAGCTTGTTTTCTGTTTGTGGCTTCTTCCTCTTGGTTAATAACAGAAGTCATGTGCCTCTGTACCATTTCATGGATGATGAATAGATGTCTTTTAAACAGTTCTATTTTCCAAAGAAAATTATACTTTCTGAGAATAAATATTCTTTCTGAAAAAAAGACATGCTTTTTGTCAGACCAAGTTTCTGTTTCCTTTCTGCAGTAGGGTCTCTTCCTAGGCCCCTTCTCATTTTATTTATTCATTCCTCAGCAGAGGCCACCTTGGTCTCATGTCTGCCACAAGATAGGACCCATGGGGCCCACTGCCTTACCTCTCTGATGGTGACTGTCCCTCAGCTCAGACTGGGAATGAGGTGTGAGGGACATGTGCAATCTCTATTAAACTGGGCAGAAGGCTCTGTCCTCTTTTTTCAGACTCTGAAGATGGCAGATGAGTCAGAGGCCAGTGTGTTTACTGCCCGGGTCCTTCTGAAGCAGCAGAGCTCTGAGCCTCTTACCTCTGTCCCCTTTGTAGAGCTGACCATGCATTCAGAGACACCAACCAGTGCTGCCCAGACCTTCTACTTCCTACCATGGTGCATAATAAAAGCAATGATTGCCCTCTTTGAATGTGTTGATAAAGCAAGAAGCAGATTGGCCAGGGTGAGGGGCACGGACCTGCTCTGGCAGGTGACGAAGGTGGCTTTTGCATAGTGAGCTATGGCCACCTCATTTTATAGTGAGTTGTATTCCTAATTTTCGGTCTCCTGTGCAGCAATATCCTATCCAAGTTAGAGGGTGAAGCCTGTAACACACAGTCCAAACATATCTTTCTCAATCTATTCCCATCAATGGGCTTTGGCAATGAGATACTCTTTTATTTCCCCCACTTACCAGTCTTGATCTTAGATTATTAATGGTAGATACTACTAATCTGTCATGATATTATCAAGCACTCCTTCATTAACTTGGTAACTTATTTATCTGATTGTAAAATCATGAAAGCAACATAGGCATTACTGTTGCTATTTTAAGGCTCAGAAAGGTAAAGTGACTTGCACAGGGTCAGGTATTTAGACTGAGATGGACTGGTCCATGTATTGTTCCCACTATCCTCCTTTGTTCCTCGCTGACCACCCTACAGACTGTGACAATACATTTCAAGTCTAAGGCTACTTTCCCCAGCAATTCGCCACATGGTATGCTTCGTAGACATTCTGCCACGAAGAGTGTGTATATGTGTGTTCAATTAATAAGAAATTGGTAAGACCATTTGTGTGTGTGCGTGCATGAGTGTGTAGGCACACAGCTAGTTTGTGTCATAACTGAAAGTAGAATACACATCTTCTCATTTCAAATTCAGATTTTTTCTTTCTCATGCATGATATCTTCTTGCTAAAGAGAATTAGGGGGAAGAGCTCTTGCCAGAAATTTCCTCATATGCATTCCCAAATGGAACGAAACTCTCAGAATGCATCTCAGCCTCTGTGCTTCACTGCTGGTGTGATCACCAGGAGATGTCACATCATCTGTGTGTGTACCATGGAGAACCAGGGCTTATGGCATTGGGAAGCCTCCCTGTCATCCCTAACCTGGTACAAAAGCTGCAGTCATGGAAATCTAAGGTTCAGCAAGCTGTTCACATTGGTGTGTGCTGTTTGCATGATGAACACAGTGGTGTCCTACTGCCATCCCCGTTATGCAATAAATGTAAACGTGGCTACCCATACCCAGCTCTGATAAGCCGCTCCTTTACTTTCTGTTCTGGCTCAGGCTTCATTTCCCACCCTAATACACATCACCAAGTCCCCACATACAAATCATTGTCACTCTTCCAACAGGTCCAGTCAATGAGAAAGTCCCAGGGAACAGATCCTGGTTACGGTGGCTTTCTACTACACAGGGCATACTCTTTCCCCTCCCCTAATTCATTCCTGGTTACAGAGGAGCTGGTCCTAGAGATTCATTTTATGAATAGACTTGTAAGGAGTCCCCCATTCTTTCCCCACACACTCGAGAGAGTCCATGTTCTGAGGTATACTAGCGGTTTGCAGGACAGAAACTCATGGCTTTCAGGGCACACTGGTGTCCCATCAGTTCTCTTTGGAAAATGTGGCTTTGCAGGTTCACATTCACAGAGGAAAGGACATGTCGCAGACATAATTGCAGGCAAAGCTCCTGGTTCTTTGGACCGTAAAAGAGGGAATGATTCTCTCTAGTAAATTTCATAGTAGGTTACACAAGTTAAGTTCTAGGAAATTACTTGGCCAGTCCTTTGAATACATCGAGATAGCTGATGAAGATTAGGAAAAAACCTACTTGCTTTCAGACTCAGCTGGTCTTCTAAAGCATGGCAGGGAAGGCCCAGTTTGAGCTAAGTTTACACAGAAGCAAAATGTAATCCAAGAAGATCACATAGGCCCAGCACACCCCACCCTGCTTGTTAGGCTGTTTTAACTTAAGGTGTATTAGGGAAATCACAACAAATAATCTAACAATGTACTGCATTTAACCAATGAGTTTATCCTGAGAGTTAGCTGTCTAAGGAGGCAAACAACAGAAAGGTCATTGGACGGAATCTGGTTCCATGTTCCAAACCTAAATTTAAAAAGACGTAGACAGTGGTTCTTAACCAGGTGTGACTTTGCTCCCGTGGCGACACAGCAATGTCACCGTGGTTGGCATCTAGTGGTATGAGGGATAGGAATGCTGCTAATGTCCCGTAAAGCACAGGGTATTCCCCTGGCCTGGCCCCCTTCTCCCCAACCCACATGTGGATGGTTCTCACCCCCTTTCCTGCTGGCGGTCGATAGCGCATCTCCTGGACACAACTCCTCCCCACACCCTCCTCCTCACGTCCTCACTAGTCTTCTCTTTGGGGAAGGAGCCTGTTTGATGAAAGCTCTGCACGTGGGTCACACTCACCTTTCCCTGCTGGTCCGTTTTGATCTCCCAGCCCCGGGGCAGTTCCAGCCGAGTGTCTGCAAACATGTTGATGAAATTCACCAAGTCCCGGTTGTGCTGGTAGCGTTCAAAATTGCGAGCATCCCGCCGGACTTTCAGAATCATGTGCTTTAAGCAGGTGCTACTGGTGAAGACTCGGTAGGCACTCTGAGATGGGTCAGGGTGGACGGAGTAGGTAGTGGGGAAGTAGGGAAAACACAGAGCAAGCACACTGTGAGCACCCTAACACTGCTAAGTGTGAATATGACACAGTGGTTTATTGTGAACGTGAGGTGGAAGCCTCAGAAAATGAGCTCTTGCTCAAGAAGTAAACACCCAGGAATTTGAGACCAGCTTGTGCAAGACAGTAAGATCCCATCTCTACAAAACATTTAAAAAATTAGCTGGGCATGGTGGTGTATGCTGGTAGTCCCAGCTACTTGGGAGGCTGAGGTGGGAGGATCACCTGAGTCTGAGAATAGAGGCTGCAGTGAGCTGTGATTGTGCTGTTGTATTCTAGCCTGGGCAACAGAGCAAGGCCCTGTCTCAAAAAAAAAAAAAAAAAGAAAAGAAAAAAAAAAGAAAAAGAAAAAGAAGTAAATGTGGATTGATTTACTGTTGTATTCTAGCTCTGGGCAACAGAGCAAGGCCCTGTCTCCAAAAAAAAAAAAAAAAAAAAAGAAAAGAAAAAGAAGTAAATGTGCATTGAAACACGCCCCCTTGGCTCACATGGACCTATCTGTGACACCTGTTCCACCTGAGTGCTGGGCAGCTTGGGACATGGCCCACCTCTCTGTGCGACTCCACACGGTCTTCCTGCTGTCTCAGCCATGCCTGGTTCTCCTTGGCCTCCCTCTACCTGTCTGAATCCTCAGTCCTCCCTCTCTTCCACGGTCCCTTCTCTGACTGCTGAGGTCTGTCTTTGGTCCTCCTACCTGTCTAAAAGGGGGAGCATTAATTTAGAGCCCCTAGATTGAAGGCTGGACATGAGAGGTCTGTCATTTTTTTGAACACTATGTAAAAACGTGTGTGTGTGTGTGTCTGTGTGTGTGTGTGTGTGTGTGTGTGTAGGTATTGGGGGAAGGGATGAGATGAAGAAAGAAATGACAGTGTGAGGGTACACAGAACTGGTGTGTGTGTGTGGGAGGGCGGGGCCGTTGAAAGGACAGACCGTGTATAGGCAGGAGGTTGGGCCAGTGGCTCCTGCTGACCCAAGGCCACCTGCACCAGGGCTGGGGCATGGCCATGTGCCATGTGCATTTTCCCTGTGGCTCCCACTGCACCTCTGGGGAGTTGCTTAGAATCTAGCCACTGGGAATCCCACAGGCTTCTCCGAAATAACTTGTTAAAAACTGATCCCCATCTCTGCAGCACGCCCTCCATCACCCAGTCAAACTCCAGCTCCAGCTTAGTGGGGTCACTGCCTCACCCAGGCGCCCAAAGCAGAAACTACGCTGTCTTTCTAGAGTCCTCATCTTGCACCCATCCATGATCACAATGGACCCAGGTGCTGATGAATCCATGAGAAATGTCCCTGAATGGAGCCATTCCTTGCCATGCTCCTACCCCTTCCTTAGGTCAGAGCCAGATCCTCTCTCACTCAGCGGTTGAATCAGCCTGTATCTTAACGGCTTCAGCTCAGTCTCTCCCTGATACTCTGCCAGAGAAAATGCATCATCAACCCCCTGGTCAGGTAGCCTCAGTGTTACTGTTGGTTCCTGTGACCTGCTGTCGTAGATCCAGGCTCCTGTGCATGACTTACCAGGTGTTCTACTGCCCAATCTCCAGCCTCTCCTCCCCTCTCCCTCCTACCAGCCACCCACACTCACCACCCTGGAGTTATTTCCCAGGCCTCCTCACGGGTGTATCCTTTTTTTTCTTTTTCTTTTTTGAGACAGTCTTGCTCTGTCGCCCAGGCTGGAGTGCAATGGCGTGATCTGGGCTTACTTCAATCTCCATCTCGCGGGTTCAAGCGATTCTCCTGCCTCAGCTTCCCAAATAGCTGTGATTACAGGCATGTGCCACCATGCCTAGCTTATTTTTTGTATTTTTAGTAGAGACAGGGTTTCATCGTGTTAGCCAGGATAGTCTCAATCTCCTGACCTTGTGATCTGTCTGCCTCGGCCTCTGAAAATGCTGGGGTGGATTATGAGAGTGAGCCACCACACCCGGCACGGGTACATCCTTTCTACAGATGTCCCTCTGCCTGGACCTCTTCTTGTCCATTTTCAACCTCCAGGACTCAATTCAGCTGCCTCCCCAGGAATGCTCCCTGGCACCCCCAGAGCATTCTGTCCTCCCTTAGTTCGCTTGGTCCTGTCACATTGAGCTGATTTGTTTCATGTCATTTCTCCACAAAATGGAAGCTCCTATTGTTTAGATGTCACCCTAATCTGTCTTTGTGACTCCAGCACCTAGATCTGAGCCTGAACCGCAGAAGATGTTTGTTGAATGAAAAATTAGTGAATATAGTGATAACATGACATTGCTTTCTTGAAAATACAAAAGAAATGCAATGAAAAAACTACATAGGTAAAATCACATCGAATTTAACTTCAGCATGACATTTGAAAAACCGTATCAAAAAGAAACCTCGTTGTTTACCTAGAAGAACTCTGCTTTAAAATTTCATCAGTGAAAATGATTTTATAAAATGATTAGGCTGCAGGGAATCTGGCCACTTCATAATCTTGCTCCGTTAAAGTTTTAATAATAATGAAAACAGGTTTGTTTCCAAAGCACTTTCACTGACATCAACACATTTGAGCCTAACAGAGGCAATGGCAATTCCAAATCCAGCCTTTTTTTTTTTTTTTGGGAGACTCACAGACAGTCAAAAGAGTGGACTGAGCTGTCTTTGTTTTTTGTTGCTTATGTTATAAGTGTAGCCTTTTAGATCTATCAGATGACTTTACCAAGCTGTGCTTTGGGTCTTGCTGAGCCAGGCTGCCCCCTCCGCCTTTCAGGGCACTCACATAATTGGCGTGCAGCACAGTGAAGAACTCCGGGTTGGTGATGAACTTGACCGCTGGGGACTGCAGCAGCAAGGTGATTTTTTGCGAATTCACCGGAGAAAGTGACCCTTCTCTCCTTAGATCTACAAAAAGTGAAGGAAAGCAACAGAACACATTGGGAAAAGGGCATTTCAACCTCTGTGCTTCCCTCCTGACGGCAGCAACACACATGCCTTCACCCACACAGCAGACTGTTAGATTTACACCGAGTGCCATTACTTTATGTATGTCAGTTAAGAATCATCACTTCCTAGTAGTGTTTCTATATAACTTCAATAAGACTCAAGTCTTCTAACATCTCTCCCCTTTTATCACAATGATTTTTCTCCCTCCCTTCCTCCTTCCTTACCTCCTTTTTTTCTTTCGCTCATTCATTCATTTGTTCATACTTTCTTTCCTTCCTTCCTCTCTCTCTCTTTCTTAAGACAGGGTCTTGCTCTGTCGCCCAGGCTAGAGTGCAGCCAGGTGATCACAGCTCGCTGCAGCCTTGACCTCCTGGGCTCAAGCCATCCTCCCATATACTCAGCCTCCTGCGTAGTTGGGACGATAGGCATGCACCACCATGCCTGCCTATTTTTTCTTATTTCCTTTACAAGTTGCAAACCAGAGCTGTGATAGATTGTTTGCAGAAAGGACCACAGTTCCTCTCTTCCTTATACCCACACCCAGTTGCATTGGGACTTCTCTGCTCTTCCCCTTGGTGAATTGGGGGCCGGCCTTGTGCCTTGTTTCAACCAACAGAACATGTCAGAAGTGACAATTGGTCAGTTCTGCATCAGGGTTTCAAGAGACCTGTGTCTCCACTCTCTGGTATTCCTGCCACCGCCATGAGAACAAGCTTGGGTGAGCCTGATGCAAGATGAGAAGCCACAGGGCCACAGGATCAGTGACAAGCCACCTTACTGGCAACCATCTCAGGTCAGCCCATGGCCGACTCCACAGCTGACCCAAGACGGACAGGTGAGCCCAGCAGCATCCCAAGGAGCCATCCAGCTAAGCTCCGCTCAAATAGCCAGGCTGCAGAACTGTGGGGTAGATGCATGGTTGTCAGTTTCAGTCACTAATTGTGGGATCTTTTTAATACAGTAAATGCCAACTGATTTAATATCAAACTCAGAAATGAACTTTCTGTTGCTTTTTCCTCATATTTCTAATTTCTTAGCTATTGTACCTTATCTCTCTCAGCGGGTTGAACAAAGAAATTAATAACAGGTCAGGTGCAGCTTCTCACGCCTGTAATCCTAGCACTTTGTGAGGCTGAGGCCGGAGGATCGCATGAAGCCAGGAATTTGAGACCAGCCTGGGGAACATAGCAAGACTCTGTCTCTACAAAAAAATGAAAAATTTTTTTTTTTTTTTGAGACGGAGTTTCGCTCTTGTTACCCAGGCTGGAGTGCAATGGCGCGATCTCGGCTCACCGCATCCTCCGCCTCCTGGATTCAGGCAATTCTCCTGCCTCAGCCTCCTGAGTAGCTGGGATTACAGGCACGCGCCACCATACCCAGCTAATTTTTTTTTTTTTTGTATTTTTAGTAGAGACAGGGTTTCACCGTGTTGACCAGGATGGTCTCGATCTCTAGCCAGGCATGGTGGTAGATGCCTGAGGTCCCGGGTACTCAGGAGGCTGAGTTGGGAGGACTGCCTGAGCCCAGGAGTTTGAGGCTGCAGTGAGCTATGATAGCACCATAATAAGGCATTCCAGCCTGGGTGACAAAGAGAGACTCTGTTTTCAAAAATATAATAAAATAAATAATAATAGAAAAACTTAAACTAGTTGGTTAGTTAGCATATCTGGTAAAATGAATAACAGAAAGGGGGGAGTTAAAATTGGTGGTGGAATTGTGGATGTGCATTTTAAAAATCACATGAAAATGTCCAAGATTCTGCATTGTCATAGACGGCTGAGACCTGGCAGGATTGGAATCCCAGTGCTGCTGGCCCAGACGGTTCTCTAAAGCCTTCGTTTGGCAAATAAATCTGGCATCATTTACCCAGTTTAAAAAGAAAGTGGATTAATAGAATGTCACTGTGATAATCTTATCCCATTACAGGTTAAAGAAAAGAAGTGGAGGCCATTATTATGCCTTTTGATTATCCTTGTCTGAGTTCCACCCGGGTAAATTCAAAGAAATGAAAACCAGACAAACCAGGCCCCGGGTGAACGCCTAGTGCAGTCGGTAAAAATTCCCTCCTGTGGCATGCTGGGAAACCTTTTCCCAGGTTCCTCTCTTGGGAGAACGGAATTTTACTTTACGTGCAAACAAGTGATTATTCCTAGTGTTGTCACATGGCTCCTTCAAAATAGATTGTGAAGTATGTTTTATTTATAAGTGAAAAAATCCTTAGGACACCAACAAATACATTTACTGAACAATACATGATTGAGCCACTGACAAAGTTGCCTTGCTTCACAAGTGCAATAGCAAACTCAGCTCCATCCCCAGAATCATTTGTTTTCCTGTCTCCAGATCCCCGTGCCAGGATGACAGTGTTTCCTTCACCATGATTACTTCTCCTGTTTCCTGGTGGGAAGTTCATTCTGCTTTCCCCTGTGGGCACCAGGCATGCTTCTCTCCTCCACCCTGGCCCTCCACTCTCTTCACTCTGGGCACATTGTTCCCCACGAGGCAGGGTGAGTGGCTTGCAGTCCTCTGTCACACAGCCCCTGGAAGCCATCACAGGCTCTGGGGACCCCTCCTCCAATACCTAAGCTGGACTGGGAAGATTCGGCTTCCGAGTCACTCCCTCCACCTCCGCCGCCTCCTGCTGGGGCTTGCTCACAGCTTTGGCTGCCAGAATCTTCTTCGGGCCTCTCTGTTGCAATGGTTCGCTGAATATTTTGATACCTTTGCATTAGAAAACGGAAAGACAAGAGTTAACTTTGGTTTGTTCACTGGGGTCCAATACTCTGAATCAGATAATTGGAGAAATGTGTAAAGAACTGTCTTGAATGTCAGGAAAGAAATGCTTAAAATTCCCACAAGGTAGCCAGAGCAATCGGCAAGACAAGTATCTCTAAGATGATATGAGTTCTTTTTGTTTTATAAGCTATGATGATTTTCAATATGGTGACTTTAAAAAAATCAATACAAATAACTAATCATGCAAAACGGCCTGTGCTCTGCATTAAACAAAATCAGCCTAAGTCTAAAATAAGGGTATGGGAATAAATTAAAATGCTACCACTAAGATATCAAACGACCTCAACATTATTGTAATGAGTCTACAAACTGGACTAGCAGTTCTACTCACTCACTTTTTTTTTTTGAGACGGAGTTTCGCTCTTGTTACCCAGGCTGGAGTGCAATGGCGCGATCTCGGCTCACCGCAACCTCCGCCTCCTGGGTTCAGGCAATTCTCCTGCCTCAGCCTCCTGAGTAGCTGGGATTACAGGCACGCGCCACCGTGCCCAGCTAATTTTTTTTCTTGCATTTTTAGTAGAGACGGGGTTTCACCATGTTGACCAGGATGGTCTCAATCTCTTGACCTCGTGATCCACCCGCCTCGGCCTCCCAAAGTGCTGGGATTACAGGCGTGAGCCACTGCGCCCGGCCCTCACTTACTTTTATTTGATAGGTAATTGATACGATGGGGCAAAGGTTGTGGAAATATTATACCTAATAGCATTCTGGAAAATACATAAATGTTTTCTGCTTATTCAAAGGCTTATTTTATTTTTCTTCCCAAGTTGGGGATTTAGTCATCTGGCCAGCCAGCTAGCCACCTTGCCAAGTACTAAATATTTCCTAACCCTCCCGGTAGTGTAGGCTCTGTGTTGGACTTTCAGATCGAAGAGAGGATTAGAATACGACATTGCCCTCTAAACACACACAGTCTACATGTAACAAAAGGGGAATGGGGCGGAAGCCATAACTCCAGCCAGGTGAAAGGCTGTCGTAGACAGGCAAGAGGCGTGTGGGGCACAGACGAGGAGACTCCCAAGGTTTGTAAATTGTGAAGCTGGAGTATAAGTTTCTCGGGGAGCTTGTTGGGAAAAAATATTTCAGAACAGAAACAACATGTGCAAAAGCAGGCTACTCTTGGGGAGCTCTGAGAAGCCTGGCAGTGGCATCAGGTCATGTGGGCACCGGGCAGGGCCAGGAGACCAGTGGAGAGAGAGGAGGGAGCCCCAGAGGCTGCCCTGCAGTAGGCTGGGTGTTATTTTGTAGGCCACAGGTTCCCCAACCTGAGCTGTGCAGAATCACCCACAGGACTTAAAACACAGACTCCTGGACCCACCTCCAGAGTCTCTGATTCAGCAGGTTTGGAGTAGGGACCAAGAATGTACATTTCTTTTTTCTTTTTTTTTTTTTAAGAATGTACGTTTCTGATAAGTTCCTAGGTGATCCTGATGCTGCTGGCCCAGGGATCAACTTTGAGAATGAACCATTGCTCTTGGTGATAGGCGGCTGCTAAAAAAACCAGGAAGGGCCAGATGTACATGGAGATTGATCACCCAGCGTCAGAGTGGAGAATGCATTGGAGGAGAGGAGCCTGGAGCTGTGGACTCCTGCAACAGCCTAGGACTCCTGCAACAGCCTGTGGACTATTGCAACAGCCTGTGGACTCCTACAACAGCCTGTGGACTCCTGCAACAGCCTAGGAGAATGCATTGGAGGAGAGGAGCCAGGAGCTGGGGGCTCCTGCAACAGCCTAGGCTGGAGACTTCCCTGGAAACTTTTTGTCTCCAGAAAAGCAATGAGGGGGTGGAGGAAGAGGATGAAGAGGAGGAGGAGGATGAGAGATCAGGTAGCAGGGAATAGCCAATCTCTAAGCGCAAATCCAGGTGGGAACGCGCGGGGATGCTTGCTGCAGAGATGAGGCTCCACTGTGGCATGATTTCTGCAGACCAGTGCCCCGCTCTTCCCTTTACCTTACAGAGAAAAGCTTTCTCACTGTAGTTTTCAGGCCATTTGCAAGAGCATCATCCGAGTGATTGTTAAAATTACAGAAACTGAAGCAAATAAAAACCTGCATTTCTAATGAGTTCTTTAGGAACTATTATTTATATCTAGGTTTGAGAACTACTGGCCTAAGGGCTTCCTTTCACTTTTGTTTTATCTGGAGAGACCCCCCCACTCACTTCTGACACCTTTCAGAAGCCACCTTTGCCTGTAGTGGTTACTGCAAGGCATTTCCTGAGCAGGCCTCTTAGAGAAAAATCTGGAAGGGGGTGATGAGCTGAGCGGCGGAATTTTAGAGAGAAATATTTGTATCTCTCTCTAAATATTGTATTGTTAATTCACCACCCCGCATATCTGTGGTGAGAGATTGTGAAGAGGTGATGGATAGTCAAGGATGGCCCTCTGTGATCTTCTACCTGCTGGGGACTCAGGAAATGCAGCCGTGGCAGGAGAGCACGGGGTGCCAGTGAGAAGCTGCCCAAGCCTGTGACCTTGACCAAGGCGGGGAATGGGGCCTGCCAAAGCTAAGGCAGCTGCTACTGGGAGGATTCCCTGAATGCCTTATGGCAGACTGCGTTTCTCAAAAGGCTCTATGATATTTTTAGACCCACATCCTCTTCCAGAACTGTATCCCTCTCCTTTAAAAGATAGAATCCATGTCCCCTTCAACTACCTTGATAATAGAGTTAATAACACTTCGTGACGGAACTTGGCAGCCATGCTCTTCCCAGGCGACATGGAAAGTCTCTGTGCAGGTGTCCTAGCTGAGAGGCCCAGCCAACAGCCAGCATCAAGCTCCTAATATGCAAGTCTCCAGGCCTGGCCACCCTCTGACTGCACCCAGGGGATATCCCTGGAGAGAACTGCCTAGTTGGGCCCAGTCAAACCAGAACCATGAGGAATAATGGGAAGAAGAAACGCTTGGGGTTGTTTTATGCCACTACATTTGGTGTGGTTTTACTTAGCAATAGATGCCTGGAATAGGGCTTACACAAATGTCAAGTTGTAGCCTCTCCTTTCAGTCCCAATGTGCAATGACCACAGAAGAGTATTATGAGTAAATCTGATCTTATGTGATGAGGATAATGTCAGCAATGTCATGACCTACTTCACATGTCCTCAGCTGGACCTTGGTTATCTCAGGCCTTCCTAAGTCCTCAAATCCTGCATTCAACCCCATGTCTGACCTCTGCTGAAGCACAGAGACAGTATGGGGAAGCAGGACACACAATGGCTTGAGGAGGGTCTCAGTCTCACAGGGCAGGAGTGCAGCCTCAGAGGCTCCCCAGCTTTAAACGGGAGAGAGAAGCAGCTCTCTTCTATTTCATTAGGAATTATCCATCAAAGTCTCCCTCCATTTTTTTGTAGCAAAATATTAAATATTTATAGTATATAAAAGGCTCATGAAAATTAGCTCGAAAGTCAGCTGAAATACATAATTTATAAATGGACACGGACACACACACACACACACACACACACACACACACACCCCAAAGAAGGAAAGAAAGAAAAGGCCCTCCAAAATCAGGCAAAACCAATGAGCCAACTAAATAACCTCACCCCTCTTCAAAAGCCCAAGAACAGACATTTCACATGGGAGAAACTATCGTTATTATAGAAAAGCTATTGGAAAACAAGTGGACCCTTGCTCCAGCAAGTGAAACGTAAGTGGCATCAGAATACCAGATTTAAGAATAAGAATACTCTTAAATCAACAAAAACAGACCAAAAGATGAGATGGAAGTGAAGCTGTAGCTGTTGGTGGAGTAAAGCCCTAGAATCAAAATGTCTAATGTAGAAAGTTAGGCATTGATACCAAACACCCAATTCACATTTGTCTCCCTTGGCCTGCTCTTTGGGAATAGAATCCTAAGGAAACCCTCCACTACAAGGCAATCTTAATATTTAGCAGGCCCTTGTGACAAAAACATTGACAAAAGCAAGACGCAAAACATTCAACAATATGAAATTAGGTTAACTAAACTTCAGCCATTCAGTGGAATACTACACAAGCAATTACATGTTAATCTGAAGACTATGCAGCAATATTAAATGCTTAGAGTTTTGTAAGTGAAAAAAGCATATGAAACTGACTACATATCACCATTGTAACCATGTAAGGATTGTGCATGCATATGGAAATTGAAGATGGCTACATGTTTTAAAAAAAGCTAATTTGGCTGTGTGCAGTGGCTCACGTCTGTAATCCCAGCACTGCAGGAGGTTAGGGCAGGTAGATCACCTGAGGCCAGTAGTTTGAGACCTGCGTGGCCAACATGGTGAGACCCTGTCTCTACTAAAAATGCAAAAATTAGTCAGATGCGGTGGCACGTGCCTGTAGTCCCAACTCCTCGGGAGGCTGAGGCAAGAGAATTGCTTGGAGGCGGAGGTTGCAGTGAGCTGAGATTGTGCCACTGCACCCCAGCCCAGGTGATTGAGCCAGAATTCAACTCAAAAAAAAAAGAAAGCTAAATAATCCTTGGGGTAGTTAGATTGCAGATCACTTTTTTTCTATTTAAAACTTCTATTTCCCTTAAATTATCATAATTCTACACAAATAATTTAAAAATCAAACAGTTGAGTATTTAAAATAAAAATACATATTTTTCTGCTTTTCAGTAAATAGTTGTGAAAGTAGAATTAATTAACTCTGGACATTCTCAAAGTATAGGAATTAACTCAGGAAACAATCTTGTACTGAGTCCTATTAACCTTCTGGCACCACACCAGGCGCTGGGGACAGAAAGGGGTAGAAAGAAGAGTAAGGCTTTGGCACAGAAGCAGGCACATTCTGGAGGCTACAGGGGAGGAAGTCCCTGGCTCTGTGTAGGGGATTCTGGGATGGTGTTCTGGGGCACATGACATTGAGTCAGGCCTGTAGAACGAGATGTGTTTCAGGTGGGAAGCAGGCAGTGAGGCACTTTCCCGCAGTGGGAGCATGTGGCTAAGCCATAAAGGCCTGGAAGAGTGTGCCGTGTCCGGGGATTGGCTGAGTTGGCTCATGGTCACTGAGACCTACCACACAAGCTTACACATGGCTGTTGTGTCCTTTGCACTTCCCAATGTCTGTCTCCTTGCACAAACATATTTGATTTTCAATCATTTGGTTAGGCTCAAGGAAAACTCCTTGAAACACTGAATAATACTTCCATTTGACTGTGAGCCAGTAAGCATTGTAAATTTCTCCAGATAACTGTGGGTTATCAAAAAAATGACCTTGCGTGTGGCCGAATGTGAGATGGATAGAAGACTGGAAGTGTAGTTTCTGGGGCTGCCTGTTATCATGTCAAATCACAAAAAAATTTTAAATACTTGAAAGCAATAGATCGAGATAAGTATGGAAAAGCTCAGATACTTATCTGAAAGGTATCTGATCTTCCCTTGGTATACTTTTTCACTAGAAATAAGTACCTTCTCAAAGTGTTAAATTCCTTTTCTTTTATCTGTCCAGATGGATGTAGCAAATGCAACTTCCTATTCGGCAAAGTCCAGCTGCCTCTCCCAGCATGTTCACCTCCACTGGAGGGCACAGGAATTTACATATCCAAGGCTACAAAACTTATTTGGAGACCTGGTTCAAGACAGATTTGGCCTAATTTTTGTATTATGCAAGCTGATCACCCCGATAAACTTCATGGATGGTTATGCCATAGGTCAAGGTGCTTCCTTCTGCTTCAGATTCATTGTCTTGCTTTGGTTGGTGTTCAAAACAGCACCTTGTATAAATACAGCCTGATGATGCCTTCCCCTGTTTCTCGGCCTGCTAAACAATTGCAGCTTATCAGTTTTGGCAAGACAGACCTAGGGGCTAACTTCTGCCTATGGAATCACAA
This sequence comes from Callithrix jacchus, assembly GCF_049354715.1. Classification (NCBI taxonomy): domain Eukaryota; kingdom Metazoa; phylum Chordata; class Mammalia; order Primates; family Cebidae; genus Callithrix; species Callithrix jacchus. Next base: position 11,646,167 of record NC_133512.1, on the reverse strand, counting down.
CAGGATCTCTGTGTCTTTTACATTTTCAGTTACACGGGCCTTGCTGCAATCACTATGAAAGGACTCCCCCACGGATTTGCGGTCCATTCGGGTTATGAGGAGTTCTTCCCTGTAACATGCTTTGTTGGCTTGGGAATGATTGTAAAGTGTGCTGCTGCTGACGGGGAAAACTGGAAAGCAAATGTCTTCCAAATGCTCAGGCAATGAAAGAATGTTCTAGTGATTTTCACCTGAAACATGCTCCTCTGTGTACAATAGTAGCCAGAAGTTCATTTTTTTTGTTTCCATGTTTTGTTTTGAGATGAAGTCTTACTCTGTCACCCAGGCTGAAGTGCAGCAGTGCAATCTCGGTTCACTGCAACCTCCGCCTCCCAGGTTCAAGTGATTCTCCTGCCTCAGCCTCCCGAATAGCTGAGATTACGGGCAACTGCCACCACCCCCAGCTATTTTTTTGGTATTTTTAGTAGAGACGGGGTTTCACCATGTTGGCTAGGCTGGTCTCGCACTCCTGATTTCAAATGATCCTCCTGCCTTGGCCTCTCAAAGTGCTGGGATTACAGAGTTGAGCCACTGTGCCCGGTCCCATGTGTTTTAAATAGGACTAAATTGTTTCTCCCCCTTTTTTTTCTGGCAGATAACAATTAAGTTTCAAAGCCATTTGCTATCAGTAGGTGTGTTCCACAAACCCAGTTCTTCATTCTTTTTAGTCTTTCTCAGCTTTTCCTCTCACCTTCATACCCGACATGAAAGCAAGACAGCATGTGAGTGCAATTTCAACTGAGAAAGCCTCGGCTTGCATTCCTGGTAATTAAAAGCATCCTGAAGCTACCACCCCAGTCTTAATGAGCACGTTGTCAGGGAGGATGCTCTATACTAGCTTATTGCAACACCTCTGACATGAATGGACCACTGTTTAAGCCTCATACGGTTTAAGACTTTGTTTGCAGCTTAAAAATAAAATAACATCTTTACAAGTTTAATAGAGAGGGCCTAATTTTTCAACAAAATAATTCTCAAAAATATTTTTAAACATTTCTTTTTCTAAGATGAAGGCTTTTCAATGATGATTGATGGACATACATCAATTATGGGACCTGCGTAGGAATGCACATGGTGATTTATGAGACAGCTTCTTCTCCAGTCAGCTTTTAGTCTTATGAAACCTGTCCTTGGAATGTTCTTAATTGAGGTCTGAATCCTTTTGAGAACTATGTGATGGCTACGAACCAGTCTGCTAGAAAAATGTGTATCGTGCCTGGAAAGTTCAAGGAACACTGATATCCTCGGTGAACACCCCAGCAGAGAGGGATACACCCACCCTGGTTAAGAACTCCTGTTTTTGAGCCTAGGCCATGAAGAAGTTCAGAGGATTTCCCATCTGAACTTAAATGACAATCAAGCGTAACTTGTCTCTTGCCACCAAATTCTAAATCTAGCTTTCCAAATATTTACTAGGAACAGGTTTCTTAAGGTACTTAATTACTTTTGAGTCTCCCCACACAGTCTGAGCGGAAAAGTGTAAGGGGAGAGTCTCTAGCTGCCATTCTCCTTTCACTGTGGTTTAGGGGAGCTCATTGCATACTGATCACCAACCGCCTGTTGAGTTGCTCCATCTGCTGGATGGACCCCGATCGCCGCATGCCGTCCGGGGTGGCTGCTGCTGTGGGACGCTGCCAGGTGGTTGTGCGGTTCACGTGGTCCACATAAAAGACCCGCCCGTGGCTGTCAATTCGAGCTTCCCAGTCTAGTTTTAATAAAAAGGCAAAAAGAAAAATCAAGGACAAACCACTGACCCATGTGAAACACATACCACTTCCAGGTCTTCTGCAGGTAGAACTCACCGTTGGTTCATGGCGGCAGGCCAGACCCTGTCCACAGCACCTGCCACAACTTCTGGGCACTGGCATGAACTCGGGATCTCAGAAAACAATTTAATGAACTCAGACTCTCTGCTGGGCCATATTAAACAGTAGCTGTGGTTCCTTGATCAAGACCTATGTTAAAATTTAAAATTCTAATAATTTTCTGTTTTTTTCTTTTTCTTTTTTTTGAGATGGAGTCTTGTTCTGTCACCCAGGCTGGAGTGCACAGGCTGGAGTGCAGTGGCGTGATCTCGGCTCACTACAACCTCTGCATCCTGGATTCGAGCAATTCTCCTGATTCAGCCTCCTGCGTAGCTGGTATTACAGGTGCCCACCACTATGTCCTGCTAATTTTTGTATTTTTAGTAGAGATGGGGTTTTACCATGTTGTCCATGGTTGGCAAGCTGGTCTTGAACTCCTGACTTCTGGTGATCTGTCTGCCTTGGCCTCCCAAAGTGCTGGGATTACAGACATGAGCCACCATACCCGGCCAAAATTCTAATAATTTCTAAAGAGAAAATCTAATGTTTAATTAATTTATTTCTTTAGATTATGTCCATTCTCACTGTCACACTTGTTGGCTACTCAAATGACAGCAGTGGAAGATTGGAGCATCCTCTGGTGAGAGTTTACACTGCGATGCTGGAGAACACTTTCTTTGTAAATTTAATAGAGGGCAATTAGGTTCAGTGGAAAGAATGGCCCTCAGATGAAAACCAGTTTTAACTACTGTTCTAAAATCCTGGATCTGCAAATTTGGATGACCTCTGTCTTATATTTAGCAAACTTCATCCACTGCCTTTCCTTTTGAGTGGGTGAATGGAAGGAAATTATTCTTAGGGCTTCAAAACAGCCTTTTGATAAGTTGTTAATTAACAGTGCATATTCAACCTGCAGCTGTCAAACATCTCTGACCGCCAAACCAAACCAGTAACTAGGAAGTACCCTTTCGTTGATAAATAACCATCCCAAACAGTAGAGGGAGCCTGAGATTAAAAAAAAAGTTCCCTTCCCAAATTAAAAACAAAATAAAACAAAACAAGAAAACGAAAAGGTGGAAGCATGGATGATTCTCTACATCGTACATGCAGGGGATGGGGTGGGGTGAGGTAGGTGGAAAAGAGCTGGAAGCAATGGGTTCACATCGGAGCGAAACATAGAAGAGCAATGTCTGCTGTACAGAGATGGGCCAAGCTTAAGAGCCACACATCACATTGTGGAAATAGAAGCAGTGTGATAAAGTTATGCTGAAAATGCTCGAAACTAAAGAAGAAGAAAAAGCAAAAATAACTGCAAAGGGAAGAAAACCATCCAGCCTTTTAAGTGGGAAAAGCCATAGCTTTTGGGAGTAGATCAGATATCGACAGTTCCGTTGAAAACTTATCATTCAGGTAATGACATAGCAACTCTCAATTTTTAAGGGAAAAATATATTTGGCATATTTATGGTTTTATATGTATATAGTGTAACTGTTTGTGGCATTATGACTTATGTCTGACCTGACATTGTCAAATCATGCCCAGTGAAAACCAAAGTACCCCTAAACACCAAAGTCAATTTATAAGACAAATGGAAGGAAAGATGTAGGCAGATTGTATAAATATGTCCTAGGAGGTTTTGATTAAAATTGATCTAATGATTATCTAATGATAATCCAGCTGTCAAGTATCAGGTGTAAATGCTAATTAGCTCGTGGATGAAATTGTGTGTACATATGATTACTAGGTAATTATTCTAGATCCAGAAAGTTAAAAATTTTGACGGACCAAACTAATATTACTAAAAGCAATAGGACAATTATTTTTCTTGAATCCAACATGACTGTTGTCCACCAAAAAATGAGCATTAGCCTTTGAAGAGCACTGTGTAATTTAAAATTGAACAAACTGTGCAGCACTGAGTCTGAACCAGGAGACGGTACCACATCCTGCAGACACAGAGCTGAGTGACACATGACCTGCCCTCCAGGAACCTACAGTAACGAAAGGATTCCTTCACGGACGAAGGTTGGGTTTTATAAGTTAAGGGGAAAAGGTAGAAAAGGAAGCTGCCATAATGATAATTTATCACCACACATTTCAATTCCTCATGGAAAAGTGTGGTAAGCCCAACAGCTGGGCTCTTCCGTCAATACATTAAATATCTGGAATGTATTGTGCTAATTATATACTTATATATATTCAGAAAATAATAGCTAAGTGTAATCAGAAATTATGAACATGTTTTCTGGGTTGCTTTGTAAGGAATTTACTTTCACATATTTTGTGACTAAAGAAAAAGCATTCAAAAAGGAACGTCAGGTGTCAACAAGACTTAAAGGGCTTGGCATTGTGAGGCCATGAATTTCCCTAAACGGCCACCTGGAAACAGTAACTTCATGATGCTGGGGCGAGTTATGGAAGTGCAGGTCAGGTGAACTCATTCATGACAGAAGGCTCTGCTGTACACTAAATTACACGTTCTCCACAAAGTCCAAGAACCTGATAATGTATCATATTTAGTTATCATATTAATAAAGGCCCATACAACTGTACATTTTGAACAGCTTTAACAAATGCAATACTATCTCTGAAAGTCTAGACCTTTCTCTTGAACTTCAGAATCACATATCCAATTTTCTTCTTCACATCACTACCTAGATGACATCTCAAATATAAGGTTATCGAAACCGAGGGTTGGATCCACCAAAACCTGCTCTGCCTGCAGCCTTCCCTGCCCACCTCAATTTAATCTCGATCCAGAAAGTTGAAATTTTTGATGGACCCCAAACTCATATTAGTTAGGCAACTCCATCTTTGTAGGTCGAAACTCTTAGGTCATTTTTGTTACCTAGCTTTCCCTCACATCCACATTCAATCTGTCATCAAATGTTCCTTTAAAATACATGTCGAGAATTAGAGCACTCCTCACCACCTCCACTGCTCCCACCCTGGCCCAAACTACCATTGTGTGTCACCTGGGTCGCTTCATAAAGACAGAATCTTATGCTGAATCTCATGCTTCTATTCTTCCTCTTCCCAATTTATTCCCTACACAGCAACCAAGGCAAACTTTTCAAAACCTAAGGCAGACAATGTCACTTCTCTGCTCAAAACTCTACAATGTCCTCCTTTCGTCCGGAGTAGAAGTCAAAGCCCTTAAGTGGTTTACATGGCCCCACGTGGTCTGGGCCTTGCCAGCTCCCTGACCATGTCACCTGTGCCTTCTCCCTTCCTCAGTCTGCTCCAGACACACTGGTCTCTTGTTCCTCAAACTCACTAGGGTGTTTCCACCTCCTGGCTGGCAGTGGCCATTCCCTGTGCCTGCAAAGCCCTTTCTGCCCAACACTGGCAGGGATGACTCCCTTAACCCTCAGGTGTTGTCTTCTCAATGAAGCGTACTCTCACTACTTGGTTTAAAATTGCAAACCAGCCACCACCACACATTCTCAGAGATCCCTCACCCTGATCTATTTTTGCTTTTCCATAGCATCTCATATGCTAGGCCAGTCCCTTTTTAACTATTTTATTGTTTGGTAATCTGTCTTCCACACTCGACTGTAAGCTCCATGAGGGCAGGAATCTATTTTGCTTACCGATAATAGTACCTAGCACAGGGTAAACATACGATTAGTATTTGTTGAATGAGTATCAGCAATAAAGCAATTCTTGACTATTTGAGATTATTTAACAATATTGAGTTGGTAGGATTCATTAACGATTTTTCTAAGATCTCCAATGTTATGTGGATTGAAAATAGAAAACTATCTGGAGAAATTTGTTTTCATTTTTGAAAGTGGTTTATATAAAGTAATTCTTTTACAATGAATTTATATACAATTATTTATAATATTTGCATGTATAACTAGTTATCTGTACTGCATAGATTGGAAGTAGATTCATGCACTGAAAGGTTATTTGTTGTGTGGAAAATGTCCCTTTCCTGGAGAGAACATGCTATACATATTTTTCAAATAAATGTTACCTAGGAAGTATTTATAGTGATGCTAAAATTTTACTCTTCATTTATGGAATGTCCACAAATCAGTGTATAAATAAAGAAATCAGGCATCAAAAGTTCAAGGACATGATGTTTGGCTTGGCCCCTGAAAAACAAATACTGTGTTTCTTTAAATTAGTCCACATATTCAAGATGTTTGCTGATTTCTCACCAGTCAATTATAATTGAATAGAGGAGTGGTATTCCTGTAACATATAACGCATTACCAAGAATAGATGAATTAAGAAATAATCACTTCTCCTTTTGAAAACTGTAACTGCTTCACATTAGCACAGGGAAAAGAATGTAAAGAAACATGGGTTCCTTGCATTCTGAAAAGATTTTGTAGTTGTAAAAATCTATCAAATCTTAAATATTATCTTTGCTTGAAAAATAAGTCTAAACCAAAACAGAGATGTTCTAGAATTCATGAACATAGGTGATGCTAAGTGAATAATGTCTGGGGTGTCAATTTCTTCTATAAATTTATTAAATGGTGTATTATGAGGTTAAAGCTAGAATGGCATCTAGAGACTATCTAGGTCAAACCTTTCATTTAGCAGATGAAGACATTCAAACTTCATTTTAAAAATTTTACAAATGAGAAAACTAAGTCTCTGAGAGATTAAATGAATTTCCCAAGTTCAGATGGCTAGTTAGATAATTATTAATTACATACTACAGTTACCAGGAGAAATGACACTGAATTCTATCTTAAAGATGATATTTTGCCTAGCAACGCCTAGGAACTGCAGAAGAAATTTGAAGCTATTACCTATGGATGCAAGTTATAGTAAGAAAAGTAAGTTCATGTGCCCAGATGGGTTGAAGTTGTTTTAACATATGGCGATGCCTGTGATGTAACAGACCGAATGGAGAACAATAGGATTATTCTATCTTGAACGGCAAATTTTAAATATAAAATATAAAATTTGGGACTTAAAAGTCATGAACAGTTTGCAAAGACTAGTCAAGTCTAATAAAGAAATGCTTTCTATTTCCGAAGTTGAGAGGTGCTGTAAACACTGTATCATCTCCTCAAGATCACAGGGTGAACCCACTAATCAAAAAAGCAAATAGAAAGATCCCAAAAATCCCATCGGTTTTTAAAGTAGGTGTCATGTTGGTTTTTTGTTAACACTGTAAGGCACAGAGTTGGGAAGGACTTTAGATGTTCACACACAAATTCATACTGACCTGCTTAGACTTGATAGGAAGAGTTAAGAACAGATTTTAAAAACTAAAGCTTACTTGGTGGAAGAGGCTCATCGATTGTTGGGTAGTGGTGATGTTCAGGCCTCAGGGAAGGAAGCTGGCTTACTGGCTGGGAATTATGGAGTGTAGGACATTCACCTACGGACAAGACAGTCAATACATTCAGATTCATTCACTGCCGTGGCAACATCATCAAAAAAGCACGACTGTAAAACCACTACAAAAAACAACCCCCGAAGAGTGGGCAATCCATCTGTGTGTGCGTGTCAGTTTGCTACGTTCACAGTCATTTATGAGAGGGGGAAATGTTTTTTTTTAAAAAGAAGAAAATCCAAACATTTCATAACTAGTGATCTGTGCCACACAGTCTAATATGTAGGATTTGAGTCTGATTCTGTAACGACCTGAATTTCCTGAATCAGAAGGTGGCACCAGAAAGGGACACAAGAGAAAATCAGCAGAGCCTGATTTTAGCCCCGTGGAGGAAATAGGCCTGTTTGAGGGAAATACAGCATTTTATAAGGTTCCATAAAAGCTCCTTGGGCTCGTGTAAAACGACACCTCTGCACTTGGATAGGTCTCATCACAGGGCTGCCGAAAGGCCATTTTTCAGGTTTTTGAGGGGAATGAACTCTCGATGGTGCCTTTCCGAGACAGGTCAAGGAGCTGGTGAGCCAAGAATGTAAATTCCTGTAGTAGGAAAGCTAGAGGCTGGGGGGTGAGGGAGGGGAGCCAAGGTGCTGAGGGATCTCAGGACTGTCTGGATTATTTTGAGGAGAAAGACAAGCCAGGGTGCTCTGGAAAGAGGAAAGGACAAGAGACAAAGGAAATAGATAAAAAGCAGAAAGACCGTGACAGGAAAGCTCAAAACACAGAAGTGGGAAAGGAGGAGGAAGAAAGACAGACATGGAGAAATTTTAGAAATAAACATTATATCCACGGGATGCATGCCTCAGATTATTAAAAGGAAACCTACAACCGCCATAGCTCATACTGTTCTCAGTTCAGACTTATAATGAACTGAACAATGTTCTGAAGTGGTGTCCTCAGGCATGTAGGGCAGCCATGCAGAAGGCAGGCCTGCAGCACCAGCTGCTTGGGTCACAAAAGCAGAGGTCAGTGCTCTTGATCTTTGCAGGGCCAGAAGGGCCCAGGAAAAGGGACAGCCAGCTATCAGAACGTTCCTCCTGCCTCACACTCTGCTGGTTTTCTTGCAAAACCCTCTTAGGGCCAGAGGGCAAAGGTCAGGCCTTTTCCTTCTGTCCTCTGCTGACGGAAATATCAAGTGTTCCATTATCCACTGGGTCAAAAAGGAGAGAGACTGAAAAATGGTGGTCAAATGGTTGTCAGATCTCCAATGCTGAATATTTCCTAGAATAACCTCACATGGAAAGGATGATTATTTCTTCTCATTCTAGTTCTATAGACCTGATCAAAAAATAAAAATAAGTTAATTTAGGAAGAAAGGTGGGTTTAATTTTCTGATTTAATTCCTAGAGCTAACTGGCAAACAGAAGCAGAGGTATATTCAGTAACAAAGGGTCCTTTTACATGTTCACTACATAACATTATTTGTTGAGCAAATCCTGGTATGTTACACAAATCTTCTGGGTTCTTAGAGATGCTAACAGAAAACAAGGAAGGTTCCCCTCGTGCTGGCACCCAGTTCCTTGTGGACAGACTGCTGTTTCAAAGATGGGTGCTGTGTTTAAGTGGATACCACACTCATGTTTGTGTGTATATGTGTTTAGTGTCAGAAATTCAACAAAACCATGGTACAGTTGTTATGTCATCAGCTGCTGCATCTTTAATTTAGTTTCTTTAAAAACAACAATTGACTTACCTCTTGAAATTAATGCAACCAATCAGGTTAATTACTCCTCCAAGCTAGTGGAAATACAATATTGTCGACTGCCTGGGGTTAATGGAGCTGATCCCACCTGCTTGTGAACCCCAAGCAAATGCAATGATGTGACCGACATATCGCAGCCGACTGAATGGATGGAGGCACTGAGGAAGCAAGCAGTTGTATTCTGCACAGGGACGGGGCTCCACATCATCACCCTTGCCTCAAACACAAAGCAAGTGTTGAAACCCTTCAGAACCTTCCAGAAGAGCTATTTCTCAGCTAAAAGCAACATCCTTTTAAATTCCCTTCTGTTTTTAAATAACATTACCTAATTGTAGAGAAAAACAGGTTGCCTCGCATATTATTTGAAGCAAAGTGATTTACACCTAATAATGTGAAAAATTTTCCTTGAATTACAAAGTGCGGGAAATGCAAATTCAAAGGATTGTTTCAGATGCTTTATACAACACCATTTAATCAGTTAACCTCACTGCCTGTTTGCCTGGAAGAACCCTCACTCGGTGGGAGGCAGAGTACTTTTGTAGTATCATCTCATTTAATTTTCTCAACAACCCTTTGAGGGAGATTCTATAATTATAACCATTTTGTACATGAGGAAACTGAGGCACACAGCAGCTAGGTGACTTGGCGTGGAAGTGGGAGGACTGAATATAGAGCAAGGAGGCCTGACTCCAGGGTCTGAGCTCATATCCATGAGATTATATTACTCTTTTCATTCATCTGCAGAAGGTCTTTTAAGAACTATTTTAAAGTGGACTTTAAAAAGGGAGGTATTTATAGAAGGAAGTGAAGAAAAAAGCATGAAAAGCACACTAGCCTGTATGGTTGTCAGTTCAGGCTTAGAACAGTGTTCTTCCACAAATTGCTGCAGCCTCATTTATGTGGGCATGTAGACAACAAATCCACCTGGGTTAATCTAATGCAGTTTCTTTTTTTGAGACAGAGTTCCACTCTTGTTGCCCAGGCTGGAGTGTAATGGTGTGGTCTCGGCTCACTGCAACCTCTGCCTCCCAGGTTCAAGTGATTATCCTGCCTCAGCCTCCTGAGTAGCTGAGATTACAGGTGCTGACCACCGTGCCCAGCAATTTTTAAAATATATTTTAGTAGAGACAGGGTTTCGCCTCATTGACCAGGCTGGTCTTGAACTCCTGACTTCAGGTGATTCACCCACCTCAGCCTCCCGAAGTGCTGGGATTACAGGTGTGAGCCACCACACCTGGCCATCTAGTGCAGTTTCTACAGTGAAGGAATTTGCAATCTTAGAAGTCAAAGCGAAGGGGCGATAGGATTTCTTATGGAAGCAGTGGGCATCCACACAATCACATATCAGGCAGGTCACGTCAAAGCCTTGCTTTCTTGAAGCACCTGCTGTTGTGAAATCTGGTGGCAAGTGAGGGACAGTCCCACAACGTAGATGCTGTTAGCTCAGGGACTCACTGCTGAATGGGGAAGGCTGGCTGGGAAGAGGTCACATACCAGCGCATGCACAGCCTTCAGGAGATCAAGAGACCCTTTGGGAATCTTCCTATTTCCCCTTGCAATCACTATAGTGAAGGATGTAGGTGCTTCTTGACCTTTTCTGAGTTTATATTCTGCAGAGTTCAGGAATTTAGACATTTCTTTAGAAACTGCCAATGCCAATGCAGAGATGTCCACTGTGTCCCTGAACACTTCCTGCTCTTCCACCTGCTAGACTGTTAGCCTCTCAAGGGCATGGACATGCCTTTTTTGTTTGCAAAACATGCTCTTAAATAAATTCACACTGAGCCAGTTTTCAATTTACGATGTATAGATTACCTCCCAACATGGGGTCCAAAAGACACTAAAACAGGGTTATATGGTTCTAAGCTAAGAAAAGTGTCAGTACATTTTTCAATACTAAAAAAAAGTCTTTTAGTGAGAACAGTTATTTGATTGTTTACCTCTTGACCTACAAAGCCTAAAATATTTACTACCTGGTTATTTATAGAAAAAGTTTGCAGACCTTCGTAATCCAACATCGCTGCCAGCTCCTACCTGTGCCTTTAGGGAATCCCCCAGCTCCTTTTGTTGTATTATTTTTAATTAGGCTGTAATTATTGAGTAATGTCCATTCCTCACCTGATGCCAATCCATCTTCCTGTGCCCAGCACATTTCATCTGGCCTAGAATAAAGGAGGGCCTCAAAACATCCTTGTCAAAGAAAGGCATTTCCCATTCCATTCTCCTCACAGGAGGGATTTTCCATCCCACTCCTCAGGGGTTCCTTTCCATGCTGTTTTACCTTTCTGCCTGCGTTTCTTTTTCTCTACCAATTTCCTTGCGTTTCTCATTATCGCACATGCCACTCTCTCATTCTTTTTCTGAAATGTGGAAGCGGGCATTATTGATACTTAAAATTATTTTTTTAATGCTCACTTTAGCTCCTGTTCAAAAAAACTTGTAGGCACCAGGGGTTTGTTTACGTGCTAAGTATTCAAACATAAAGAAACACAACTCTGGCCCTTGATGAGCTTACAATCTGCAGAAAATATCCCCGCCTTTTGTGGGCGGCTAATTTCAACAGCAGAAGAGCAAAATAGCAGAGGCTATGTTTTTCTCTTTTAAAACAACTGAATTATTTCATATTATTATGTGACTTTTCAATTTTTTTTCCCCATTATGCCACTGTCACTTGACTGGAAGATAGTTCCCCCTCATGGATAAGGAAATGCAAATTAATTTCACATATTGTTCTGCAGGCATGACTAAAGAAAACTTTGGTTAAAACACAGAATACATTTAAACTAACGGTGGCAGGTTTTGGATTCGATTCTTATTGGAAACAAAGTGATTTATACACAACCATGTTATTTTTCCCTTCTATCAGCCAGAATAGCAAACAAATACAAGAACAACAACAACACAAAACTCACAGTAATAAGAATTGAGTGGACAGAAACAATGACAAATACATGTAGGCTAGACATATCTACATGTATGTACATGAGCTAGTTGAGTTCTAAAACAGAGGTAAAGTCTGTTCTTCAACTAATATGAACATCTATTGCTAATCTTCCACGTGCTTTGGAAGTCAGCAGATATTTACACATTATCCATTTAATGTAGATAATTTCCCACATGTATCATTTGACACTAGTCTTGGGGCTCTGGCTGCTGCCGAGACTAGGATAACATGTACACTAACCAGTTCTGGTGATTAGTTGAAACAAACAGCAGCACACATACAAGTGCACGCTCACATCCAACCAGTCGTAATTCCTGGTGTGTATCTGAGACCTGGTGGGGTGTCAGCTACTCAGTCATCTATACTCATACACAGATACACATGCACACATATATGTACAAGACAGGCATACATTGCTCCAGCAACCCCGTTTGACACCGATCCCCCGCCCTCTTGTTTTTAAGCTGTGCTGCTGACACCTGTGTCCCCCTGACGGTCCTATTCTCACTCTGATCAGGTTTGAGGTCTAACCTTCTCTCCGATTGCTTGGACCTGCCACGGGGGATTCCAGACCTTCCGGGGTTCTTCCCATGTGCCCGCTAGGGGCGGCCAGCTCGTCTTGCCACGGCCCAGCGCCGTTCGTGGACTCCGGGTCCAGCTCAGGACTCTGCATGGAGTCGGGCACCGACTCGAACGCGCTGTTCTCTTCGTCGTCGTCGTCTTGCGAGGAGAAGACCGTGCTCTCGGAGATCTTGGCGCTGTCTACGGAGGAGAAGCGCGTGTGGCTGGCGAACCTGTTGCCATTGTAGCAGGAGGGGCTGTAGCAGGAGGCGCTGTAGCACGAGCTGCTGTAGCAGGACGTGCTGTAGCACGAGGAGCTGTAGCACGAGGGGCTGCAGCAGGACGCGTCACAGCCCTCGCAGCTGTGGTCCCCGCCTTGCCTGGGGCTGGAGTCGCTCTCGCTCCCGGTGCTGGGGTGCGTGTCGCCATCCGGGGCCGCGCCGTTGGCCAGGCTGGGGAAGTGGCCCCCGGAGTGGCCAGGGGGCACTGTGCCTGGGGTAGCCCCCTCGGGCTCTTCTCCGTCCTCTTCCAGGGCAGACGGGTCAGCGGCCACCGTGTCCACCTCACTGAGTCCATCCTTCTCTGAGGAGTCCTTTAGGGTGGACTCCTCCGTGCCGTCCTCGTCCTCTGCCGCGCTGCTGCCCTGGGCCGAGGGCATGCTGTGCAGCAGGGTGTGGATGCGGATGTAGTGTGTCCTCGGGGTCTCGGGGTCCCCACAGGCCGACGCGATCACTGTCTCCAGCTCGGACACAGGCAAGGAGCAGGGCCTGCTTTTTCTCTTCACCGAGGCCCGCAGCTGTAGCCTGCCCTCTCCCTGCTCCAGGGCAGACACATCTCCCTCCTCCTCCTCCCGCTCCTTCTCTTCCTCCCTTCCAGCCCGGCTCTGTGCCATGGTTTCCTCCTCCACGTGCTCCTCCTCGGTGCTGGCTGGGACTTCACCATCTTCCAGCAGCAGTGCTGACGCCTCCTCACCCAGGTCCAGCTGCTCGGCCAGCTCTTCTGCACTCAGGGCAGGCTGGATGTCCTTTTGCACCTGGGCCAGGAGCTCCCCAGCCCCTTCAGGTCCCACAGAGACCACACCCTGGTCTCCTGTCTCTGTGATGATTGCTGCTTCCTCAGTTGGTCTGGAAAGCTCCATGCTCTGGTTCCCTGGACCATCTGGGACACTGCCCTCACCCAGCTGCTCTGGTTTCCAGCTCTCAGAGGGCTCTGGGGCCTCAGCACAAGGATCCCCACTGCCGTTTTCCACCACATTGTTCATGGGGCTGTCCTGAATTTGGGCTGACTCAGGCTCGGTACTCAGGGAAATCTCCTCATCATCTGCTGGCAAGAAGAAAAACATGTCATTTCTCCCGGAAGAGAGCATTGTGGTGTTAGAATACCCTGTGGGACATGTAAGCCATCACTAAGGGATTTCTACATTAGGATATTGAATATAGGTTGATAAGAGTTTCTCACTGGCCAGAGCTCTAGTGAGAGATTCTATAAGAATGAGTTCTTGCTATGTTAACAACAACTTGCAGTCATGGATATATTTCCGAAATCTGTTTCAAGGGAATTCATCTTTTGGTTAAAATGCCCAAAGCCTAGCACTAATGCAGTTCTGGGCACATAGTAGGTACTCAACAGCGTTTGACACACAGAATAACTTCCAGAGATGAGGGCAGTAGTGGAGTTATTTATAGATCCTTAATGCTTATATTTAGTTAATTGTATTTGCTCAGAATGTTTCCCTATGCTTAGGTCCTGCAGGGTGGCATAAATGGTAAGCAGGGTTCTCAGGCAACCAGAGAGAAGCAAAAGGCTGGATGAAGAATGGGAGCAACCACAGCCATTCAATAGCTCAGGCTGGGCTGTTCCCAACATTTGGAGTTTATTCCGATAAAAAAATGAACAAGGTCTTCATCCCAAGCGGTCATTGAAGGGGAAGCAGCCAGTGTCTTACTCTACCTTCTGCAGCTGCTCTACTGGATTCCTGCCAGATGTGAACTTCCCATTTCAAATGCACTAGCGCAATTCACTAGTCAAAGAAAAACAGTTCCTCTGGTGAGCTGTAAAGCTGTCCTTAGGGCTACACCAAAGGAAGAGACACTTTTACTCTCAGAATGTAGGAAAAGGCTGAATGTGAAAAGACCAGACAAGGTGTTTTCTTACAGTCTAAGTTGTATATTGCCATAGGAAAGTACACCTGGAGTTTAATGAGTGGGCAGTGATAACCTCCAGCTCTAAGTTCTCAAGAGCTTCATTAGATTTAACAGCAACTTGTAAATGGTCCAGGAGGTCCTAACAGCTCTCAGTGTGATCTATGGGGGCTGCAGAAGCAGAGCAAAAGTAGAATTATTCGAAAATCTGTTTTAGCATTAAATGGAACATGGATGATTCTGGAGTTTTCTGTCCTATTTATATTTTCATTTTTTTCTGTGATATTATAAAAATTCATTGTACAATTATAGTTCTTCAACATGACATTTTTCAGCAACTGGCTGGTCTATATCTAGTTACTAGGTAGAAAGATGTTTCACGTTCATTCATTCATTCATTCATGTATGTGATGATTAAACACCTATATGGGTGCCAGGAATAGGATGATAAATAACACAGAGCTACCTATTCATGTTGGCCTCATTGTTAATCTTCAGTCCACTCACTGTCTACCCTCTACCTTTGGGTCACTGGAATGAAAAGGAACCTCTCCATCAAGGGGACAGCAACCTGGCTTCTGGAATAGATCACTGGCTTCTGGGCCTCAAATGGAGAAGATAGAGAGCTGTAAAACCTAAAGCCTAGGCATGTCTGGAGAGAACCATGGTTATTGCATTTTAGAGAAAGGAACCACACTTATGACACTAGCCTAGGACAAGACATGAAGTTCATGCTGAGAGTACCTGGGTGGATGGAGGAAGTGATCTCAAATCGGAATTGCAGCTGTCCACTCACATGATCTGTTGGAAGCCTGCGGCCAAGTGTGTAGCTGACCACCCTATCCCTAGAAGGAAATAAGCGCCATCACAGATCTGGTCAATACCTCTCCTCCTAATGATCATGCAGTGTGCTTTCCACACAGTGAGTGAGGCACGCAAGCCCAGGGAAGTCCCGATGGGCTCAAAACTGTAAGGAAGTCCTTATTGAATACAGATGCCCCTCGACCTCCCATGGATTATGACCTGATAAACCCATCAAAGGCTGACAATACTGGCACATTAAAAATGCATTTGATACATTTATTAAATATGCATTTAATACATTTAATCTACCAAACATCATAGCTTAGCCTAGCCGACCTTAAAAGTGCTCGGAACACTTACGTTAGCCTAAAGGTAAGCAAAATCATGTAACACAAAAACTATTTTATAATAAAGCATTGGATATCTCATGTAATTTGTTGAATACAGTATACTGTAGAGTCCAGTATCACTTGTTGATCCTGTGATCATGTGGCTGACTGGGAGCTGTGGCTTGCTGTTGCCGCCAGCATCACAAAAGTGTCATGCTGTGTATCGCTAGCCTGGGAAAAGATCAAAATTCAAAATTCATGGTTTCTGCTTTTTCTGCTAAATGCATATAGCTTTCGCACCTTTGTAAAGTAAAAAAATGGTTGAGTTCAACTGAGTGTCCGTATTCTAAAGCAGGGGTGGGCAAACTACAGCCCGTGGGCTAAATCTGGCCCACCACCTGTCTTTGTGTGCTTGTGAGCTTTTACATTTTAAATGGTTGGAAAAAGAAACAAAAGAAGAGTAACATTTTGTAGCATGTAAAAATTATATGAAATTCAAATTTCAGTGCCCATAAATAAAGTTTTATTGGAGCACGGCCATGCTTGTTAGCTTACGGATTGTCTGTGGCAACTTTCATGCTATACTGGCAGAGCTGAGTAGTTTAGACATGGACTGTGGGCCTTGCAAAGCCTAAAATATTTACTACCTGGCCCTGTACAAATATAGTTGGCCAACCTGTGCTCTAAAACAGAGAGAAAGAGAGAATAAAAAAAGACAAGGATGTCCTTGGCCTGCTTTTCCTGTGCAGACTGCCATTTTCCAAATATGTCCTCAATGATGGACAGTGCCAGCAGATGCATATCCTGTGGTATATATGTAATATCTAAGAAAGGGTGCTGTCATGGTTACTGAAGAGCCTGTGGGAGCCACAAAACGGCAGCTGCTCCAGGACGGAGCAGAGCGAGACTTGTGGGCTGGGTTCTCTGGCTCGTGACTTCCACTTAACACCAATGGTGGGCTCCCACATGTAGACACCCAAGTCTCCATCCTGGACTTCTGTGCCATCCCCTCTACCCACTCACAGCAATTTATAAAAAGAAAACTTTAATTATAAAAAGAAATTTAAATACTTTCTTATAAATTATAAGAAATTTATCATTTCTTAATTATAAAAAGAAATTACACAAAGTATAAAAGGAAAACTTTCTAGATGCAGTCAACCTGAAACACTGTTATACTATCATTAACAATACAGCTTCAGCCTAGCAAATTGCCCCTCACCTTGGCCTAAATAGGAAGAGTGACTGCCTTAGGATATATAGGAGTTACCAAACCCAGGGACCCAGTAATAACAAACAGCCCCAAACCAGTCATTATTCAGATGACCCTGCATTTATTCCATTTGGTCATTTGTGACATGAAAATAAAAGGATAAATCACTGGCTGATAGTGTTGTAATGTTTCTTTCTAGAAAACACTGACATTATGAGACAAACAACATATATCCCAACAAGCCCCTGACTTAAAATTGTTCTTTGATAAGCCATGCTTTGGTGTTTGGAGCTCCTCAGAAGTCAATGAAGTAAAGCATTATATGCAGAAAAAAATAGGAGGAGTCTCAGTATTCTGTCTATTTAGAAAGAGCCTGGTCAATATTATGAAGTAGGTCGATGACGACCAAAGTCATCCTGAACCCAAAACTTCATTGAAGTCAGGGGAGGCCTAAAGACAATCAGACAGTGGCACGCAAATCACATTTATTACGCTTTGCATTTACTTTCTGGGCTTTTATTTCCTTTGCTTTTCACCCACGAAACAAATATTTTTTGATCCCTGCCATGTGAAAGTTGCTGCGGTTGATAAAAAGCATGTCATACGCCGCCTCTGCCTTTAAATAGCTTATGTCCAGCTAGGGGCATAAGGTAGGACCCCTAAATAATGGTTCAAGGTAGCCGGTGACACTTCAATGTGAAGGCGAGATGGTTAGAGTTAGAGACAGAGAGCTGAAGCCTGGGATGTTACAGCCAAGGAATGAAGGGAACATTGGAAATGAGGGTGTGTGTGTGCCCAGGGGGGAAAGGCGCAAATGTCTGAGGACAGGGAGGGAGCCGATACAGATGGAGCCAAACGTTTCAGAAAGGATGCAGGGGGCTTTATGGGGAGTGCACGTGCAGAGGGCAGAGGGCATTCGCTTTTGTTATGGTGCACTCTGGGGTTCTGCCATTGCTCAGGCTGCATAGCTACGGCTTCCATGGCCACACCCCAACACTCTGCTCCTACCCATGTTGGGACACCTCTGGAAGGGGCAACACTGCAAAAATGGCCACCAGGGGCTGTGGAAGCAGAAGGCTTTGGAGGAGGAACTGCTCTGCCATGCCGCAACTGGACAGTCTGTCATCCCATTGAAGAGGGTGGGAGGAAAACGCCTCCATGGCTTGCTGTTCCTTCCTTTTTGGAGAGGTCCAAGCTCAATCACACTCCATCTGTGCTCTCCATTTCCCCAGGTGGCAAGAACACTGGGAAAATCATAGCTAACCTTCTTCTGGTCTGGGACACCCTTTTCTACCTCAGGTACTTGCTTTCAGCTGGGGATGTGCCTTTCCACAGTGGGAGGCTGGGAGAGCAGGACAGTGCCAAGAAGGTAAGATCTGGCAGCTTGGGCTTAGGAGAGAACTCAGTATGGGAGGGCAGAGGGGTTCTGTGGCTGCAGCAAGCTGGGGAGAGAAGTTCTGTTCCACAGGTACGAATCGCTATGTAATGCATGCTGGGTGGTGGTGCACTGGGTGCTGGGGTAGAAAGAATCCTACACAACCCCTGGTTTGTTCTCCAGCCCATCGCCTGGCAGAGGTGTTAGCAGCCAGGAGGGCAGAGAAGGAGAGAAATGAAAAGTGTGGCCCACGATAAACTAGAGAGTCAATCCCAGGAACCCTGAAAGAAGCCTGTTGTGCAGGGGCAGACCTCGGGCTTTGGAGAGACACAGGTGTGAGTCTGACACTGCCTGCATCTCTGCCACCCACAAGCCTTGGGCTTGCATAATTATTGATTGTTTTGAAGCCGTGTTTCCTCGTGGAGGAATGGTGATAATGCTGTCACAGAAGCATTATGAGGACTAAATGAAACAGAAAAGATCACAAGGAGGCCGGGCGCGGTGGCTCCAGCCTGTAATCCCAGCACTTTGGGAGGCCGAGGCGAGTGGATCACGAGGTCAACAGATCGAGACCATCCTGGTCAACATGGTGAAACCCCGTCTCTACTAAAAATACAAAAAATTAGCTGGGCATGGCGGCGCGTGCCTGTAATCCCAGCTACTCAGGAGGCTGAGGCAGGAGAATTGCCTGAACCCAGGAGGCGGAGGTTGCGGTGAGCCGAGATCGCGCCATTGCACTCCAGCCTGGGTAACAAGAGTGAAACTCCGTCTCAAAAAAAAAGAAAAGATCACAAGGAATGCCATTTCCTTCTGAGTTCCTACTACGTGCCAGTGACTGTGCTAGGCTCTTTATGGACACTTTTTGTCTGTGTAATCCTCACAACCATGAATGACAAGCGCAAATTCTGTGTATGACACGTGACTGTAGCTCCATAAACTCAGCTCCCTTTGGCTGGAGAGTTAACGGCAGGCCTCTGTGTACCCCGCTGCATATCCGCCATAAGCTTCCAATTATTACTAAGTGTCCTTACGATAATCATCCGTGATTCCGAAGTCCTAATAATCCAAACAACTTTAAGACATTTGGAAATTCTGCATAGTTTTTCTCATTCTGCTATCTTTGTAAGGGTTACATTGTAAGTGTATGTTTATCGATAGAAAGCTTTATTTAGTGTTTTGAAATGTAGTCCCTGTCACCTAAAGATATATGTCTTATACGTAGGGCTGTTATGGGTCATAGTCCACTTCAATGAGAACCATGAGTGGACATGAATGTAAAAGAGAAAAAGCACAGAAACACATTCTCATATACAGCTGAACTCTGTGAGCATCTTCACTGCTGTCATTCCATGAGAGTCACGCTTTCAAGTTCTCATCCATGCAGATCCTACCGTCTTCTAAGTGAGACACTCCTCTAGTAGTTACCCAGTATTTCATCTTGTTATGGAAATGTCACATACGATTAAATCTTACATGCCAGACTGTACATAAGATTTCATATGAATGAAATAATATTCCTCAGAGTAAAGCAAACTTCAGTTTCTATCTGTCCAGAGAAATGCCCCATTGAGGGCTTCTTTTAGTACCGTTTAATACCTCTAAGAGGGTTTTTTGCTCTCTTGGGTAAGTGACCAGGGTTACACAATCAAGTGGAAAGGGAAGCATCTGTTTAATCGAACAAACACGTTTTGTTCAATTACTGTTTTTGTTCGATTAGGTTTTGTTTGATTAGGCAGGCAACATAATTAGTAGGAAAAGCTAAGGAAATATAATGACACCGTTTTGACTCTCTGTGAGAGTATACTATTGCAGCCTACAGGCCACCGTTGGGCACAGGCTGTTGGCGGGAACCTAGTGATAGTAAGAGCTCAGTCACAGGTTTACCCTATGGCGTGTCTCTCCAGGAGTCTTTGAACGGGCATCGACAGCTTTCCCAAGAAGCGTTTGATGATGGGGCGGCTCTTGGCAAACTTGTCCTTCACCTCAATTTCCAGCACGTCAGTGGGCAAGGACACAAAACTGAATTGCTGCAATGAAAGAATATGTCACATTAATTAACTGAGAGGTTGGAGGGCTGGCCAGTTCCCCGTCCATCTGCCTTGATGCTGCCCCTGTGAAACACCCCAGCATATTATATAAATATACATTTATACAAAGGTCTTAGAAACGTGGTGAGCCCTATTTACTCAGTAAATGAGGGGCAGTGATAAGATGCTTCCTCAGGGCTTAAAATTAGGCTTATTCTTTGAGATTCAAACAGGAAAATCAGCACACTTTAAAGAGAAAGAATGCTACCAAAGCCTCACCATACTTGATTGAAGGTACTATCATATTTAAAGAAGGAACAAGCACAAACTCACCTGTAATTAAGAAAATGTACTTTAAATCAACAATACAATATATTTTTCGTGATCATGATGGAAGGGATTTCTAAAAGTTTGGTAATACCCTGCATCCTTGGGAGGGGGAAGAGACAAGAATTCTCACACTATTTTGGTGGGAATGCAAATCGATTTGACTTTTGGCAAGGAAACTGGCAATATTTACTGGCATTTAAACTGCAACTCCCTTCAACCTAGAATTGTATTTGTATGGGTTTTCCTTCTGAATTAACTCGCACAAGTGTGCAAAAGATACATTTCAAAGGCTGTTTATTGGAACATTATTAGCAATAGCAAAAGACTGGGGAAAACCCAGAACTGTTTACAAATAGGAAACTGGTTAAGTGAAGGCTGATAAATCTTTGAAACTGAGAACTCTGCCATCCTTAAAAAGAAAGGGGCAAATCGACATATACTGACATGAAAAGACAGCTGACGAATGAAGTGAAAAAGCAAAGCGCAGAAGAATATGAAGAGTAGGATCCCATCTGTACTTTGAACTGCAGAGAAAACGTCTGGAGGGGCACATTCCAAACTGAACTCCAGGAAGTGGGCCGGTAGGGGAGGGAGAAAGCAGGTCTTTTACACTTTACTTCATTTGATTCTAAAGTCCTCATTTGTTAGCCGGCTGTGGGCACCTGTAATCCCATCTACTTGTGAGGCTGAGACAGGAGAATCCCGTGAACCTGGGAGGCAGAGGCTGAGACTGCACTGCTGTACTCTAGCCGGGGCAACAGAGAGAGACTCTGTCTCAAAACAATATACACAAAAGTTAAAAAAAAGTAGTCGTTTGTTAAATAGTGTATGGTGTGACTTTTTAAATAAAACAACAACAATTAAAGAAAGACTGTGACCCTTAGAAGTTGGCTTGGCCAACATTAAAAGTGCAAAAAGGAGACTCGGGAAGGAAAATGTTGGCATTGCTCAGCGCAAACTATCTGGGGGGAGGAAGTCTTTTTTTTTTTTGAGACGGAGTTTCGCTCTTGTTACCCAGGCTGGAGTGCAATGGTGCGATCTCGGCTCACCGCAACCTCCACCTCCTGGGTTCAGGCAATTCTCCTGCCTCAGCCTCCTGAGTAGCTGGAATTACAGGCACGCGCCACCATGCTCAGCTAATTTTTTTGTATTTTTAGTAGAGACGGGGTTTCACCATGTTGACCAGGATGGTCTCGATCTCTTGACCTCGTGATCCACCCGCCTCGGCCTCCCAAAGTGCTGGGATTACAGGCTGGAGCCACCGCGCCGGGAGGAAGTCTTAATAAGGTTACAGTACCTTAATCAAGGGCTGTGAAACACCTGAAATAGACACATAGTTTCTTTTACTCTGATGAATCCTAACAGCAATCTTTTAACTTTGATTGATTTCTATTTATAGAGATTAACTATGTTGGGCATAACAATGTGAATATCTTCTCCGCGGCAGTCAGGAGGAGCTAGCATCCTGACGCTGCACTAACAGCCAACTTCCAAGTCTCAGGGGCTTTCACTTGTATTTCTTGCCCACATTCTCTCTGTGAGCTGATGGAGCAGACACCCTCTTGAGCATCACCAGTTACAGTGACAGAGGCAAGGAGAGTTTCCCCTGCAAATAAGTGTTCAGTTCCAAACAGCTCCTCAGAGCTAGACACAGGCTCCAGTCACCCTCAGGGAGCAAGCAGTATAATCCTATAGGGTGCCTAGGAGGCAGAGAGCAGAAATATTTGACAACTAGTACTAATGAGTTCCACAGTGACCATGTGGTACATCTGATTTCTATTGTAAATTAGTTTTAGTTAACTCCTATACAACTCCTAAGAACGAATTATTCCCAGTACTGAGAAAACTTGATTATGGGTAAGTCAAGTTTGAGGATCAAACCCAGGAATAGGTACTACTCTAAAAAGACCCAAGTGAGAATCCAGCCCTGCTGGAGTCCTGTCTCAAGTCCTTAAAACTGTGTATTTGGTCCAGTGATTCCATTCTGGAGTACATCACATCTTCTAACAGAAATGCCCGACAATAGGTTAGGTACACTGTGATATATACATATAATAGAATAGTTTATACTTCTCTAAATTATAATAATGTACATATAAATATGTATAATTACATGTAACGCTAAATGCTAATAAGATGGAAAATGCTTGTTTGCAGTGTTAAGTGACAAAAGCAGGAAAACCACAATTCGTGATCACAATTACAGGAATTACATGAATTAAAAAAACTGGAAAAATGACAGCAGATTTTAATAGCAGTTGTTTTACCAATTAAGAATATATTTTCCCCATTTCCTTTTGCTGTATTTTCCATGCTTTCTATAATGACCTATTATTTTCACAAGGAAAAACAATCATCTTTATTAAAATGAGACTATTTCTACCTACAGTAGCTTACCTGGGACACTGAAGTGAGCTTATCAAAATGTATTATGAAATGTACTGGCAGCTTCTGGGTTCTTTCCTCCCTCCACAAGAACTTTCTTCTTAACTTCTCTTCGCACACCCATCCTGTCATCTCGGACATAAAACTCTCTCCCAGCTGGGCCCTTGTCCCCATGCCACGGTTATTGGAGTCCATATAAGCCCCCGGCTAGGTCAGGCTCTGTTAAGCTAACTAGTGAGTAGTCCTGAAAATGTACAAGTCTGTCTGTTTGTGGACCAGCTACTTGCACCCATGAGCCTCAAGCCAGTATCACGGATTTCACCTGGCTGCCCTGACCTGGCCTTTACTTCAAGCCTCTGAAGTACCTCTGGAGTGAGTTAAAATTGGCTTTATTCCGAGCTCTGCACATCCAAGTTCTGGACGCTGTCATTCACAACCTCTCCAAACCTCAGCATCTTCACCTGCAGCATGGGAAAAGGAGGCCCATGGCATGTTAGATGACGTTTCCTCTCTCCATTCCAGACCCTCCCTGATGCGTGCTTTACTATTGCCTTTTCCATTTGGCTCTCTGGTTATTGAACTTGAAGTTTACTAACTCATTTCAGCTGGCCTTTAACAGCCAATTATCCTGTACAGCTGTTTGTAATAACCTACAGGCCTATTCCAAATGCTCAGTACACAGACAAAAGCTATGACTGTCCTACTGCTAATGCCCACTCTGTCTTTGTTTTCAGAGAAATGGCCACTTCCTGGTCAAAAGAGAAATTTGTGAACCCTATCTGCAAAAGGTTTTTTTCTTCTTTGAGAAGCCAAAACCCATCGGTATGTTGTATCCAGACCCATCTCACATGCAAGGATACACAAAGACTCAAAACAAAGGGATGGAGAAAGATCTACCAACCAAATGGAGAGGAAAAAAAAAAAGTAGGAGTTGCAATTCTTGTCTCTGATAAAATAGACTTTAAAGCAACAAAGACCAAAAGAGACAAAGAAGGACATTATATAATGGTAAAAGGATCAATTCAATAAGAAGAGTTAACGATCCTAAATATATATGTACCCAATACAGGAGCACCCAGATACATAAGGCAAGTTCTTAATGACTTACAAAGAGACTTAGACTCCCACACAATAATAGTGGGAGACTTCAACACTACACTGTCAATATTAGATAGATCAATGAGACAGAAAATTAAAAAGGATATCCAGGACTTGAACTGAGACCTGGAACAAGTAAACTTAATAAACATTTACAGAACTCTCCACCCCAAATCCACAAAACATACATTTTTCTCAGTATCACATCACACCTATTTTAAAAGTGGCCACATAATTGGAAGTAAATCACTCCTCAGTAATTGCATAGCATTTCACAGGTTTAAATGACATTGGTTGGCTGTTTGTTTGTTATTTTCCTCCCTTATTCCTTCCTGTCTCCATTGTTAAGCACATTTATTGGCATAAAAGAGGTTTTTAATACCCATTTTTAGACTGCATTCTAGACTGGGCAATAGAGCAAGATTCCTGTTCTCTCTCCCTCTTTCTCTTCCTCTTTCTTTCTCTTTTATTCTTTTTTCTTTCTTTTTCTTCCTTACTTTCTTCTTTCAAAAAAAAAACATAAATAAAAAGAACTTCCATAAATTGAACGTAATAAAATTAAAACAGGGTAACTAACTAAAGGAAAAATTTAATTGGCAATTATGTAAACTGGTAGCAGTTGCATAATGAGCAATTTAGGCAGCGATCAGGAGAGTGTTGGTAAATAAAGGAGGGTAAAGGTGATCCATTCATTCATAAACACTTGTTGAGCACTGGCTCTGAGCTGGGTGCTGGGACACAGCTACCACCCTTATGTGCTGGAGTGCCGGGGCCACGGCCTCTCACTTTGGACCTCAGAGTCTTACATTGCAGGCAGTCAATGACAAAGCAGAAGATGCTATAGTAAGCTTCCCAAAGGCTCAGCCTGATGGACAGGTAGAGACGATTTGCCAGAGGACACAATGCTTTAACTGAGCCTTAAAAAATGATCAACTGGCTGGGCACGGTGACTCACGTCTGTAATAATCCCAGCACTTTGGGAGGCTGAGGTAGGTGAATCATGAGATCAGGAGTTCAAGACCAGCCTAGTAAAGATGGTGAAACCCTATCTCTACTAAAAACTACAAAAATAGCTGGGCACAGTGGCAGACACCTGTAATCGCAGCTATTTGGGAGGCTGAGGCAGGAGAATTGCTTGAACCCAGGTAGTAGAGGTTGTAGTGAACTGAGATTGTGCCACTGCACTCAGCTGGGTGACAGAGTGAGATTCCATCTCAAAAAAAAAAAAGAAAAGAAAAGAAAAGAAAAAAATGAGCAAGAATCGGTGGGATGAAGAAGAGGCAGGTGGAAGGAATATTCTAGGTAGAGGGGTGCCATGGGCAAGGGCTGAAGTTCACAGAGCGCATGAATCCCTCGGGGAACTGCAGGTGGCTTACTATATCCGGATCATACTGGAGGATGTCGTTGTGGATGCAACTGAATACATATGTAGAATCCAGACCATGAACAGCCTGCTGGCCAGAGCTTGGACTTATCTTGAAGGTGTCTGGGAACAACTATCTGTACCATGGAAATGACACAGTCAGATCTGCATTGCAGAGAAGTCACTGTGGCAGTGCTGGGGGTGGCCCATAGATGGGTCAGGCCTGGGGTGGAAGATCAGGTAAGGTGAGTGCAGAGTGTGGGGGAGACTAGCAGGCAAGGAGAAAAGGGTGGCAGAGTGTAGACTGGTTAAATGTCAGTGAGAGCTATGGCATGTGGGAGAGGAAGAGGTCACAAATTCCCGAGCCTGGATTCCCAAAGTTGAGGACATGTGGGAGGAGGGACATAGGAATGCAGAGAGGGGCTGAATGACTGAGTGTCCCAAAGCAATGAAGGAACAGAATGATGGAAATAGGGGCCTGGGTATGGAAGGATAGAAGACTGTACAGGGCTGGAGAGCTTGTGATACTTTAACAAGATCTAGGGTGTAAGGGTGGGAATGGATGGCTAATGGTGAATGGAATCGAAGGTCAAAGAGATTGGGGCAGTTAAGGAAACTATGAGTCATTCATGTGGACCTTAATCAACTGGAGAATTGTAGGTCTTGGGTGTTGTTAAGGAAACATAAAAATGGCCCTGGGTGTGGTGGCTCATGCCTGTAATCCCAGCACTTTGGGAGGCTGAGGCAGGAGGAAGACATGAAGTCAGGAGTTTGGGACCGGCCTGGTCAAGATGGTAAAACCCTGTGTCTACTAAAAATACAAAAATTAACTAGGCATGGTGGCGTGTGCCTGTAATCCCAGCTACTTGGAGGCTGAGGCAGGAGAATCACTTGGACCCAGGAGGTTGGGGTTGTAGTGAGCTGAGATCACCCCATTGCACTCTAGCCTGGCGGACAGAGTGAGACTCTATCTCAAAATAATAATAATAATAGTAATAATAATAATAAAGATAAAATAAAAATGGAGGCCACAGTCTAGATATACCCCAAGGCCAACTGCCCATAACCATGTAACCAAAACTTGTCATCCTATTTCCCTGAAAGGCTCTAATTATAAACACAAAATGTAAGCTTTAGCATCCTTGTCCACATGATTCCCCGAAATTAAACCAGTCAGCTATAGACAAATAGGCTTAGACAGCTCTGTTTTGCTTGAAAAGAAAAATGATAATATATAACAACCAATCAGGGAAAAAGTCAAAATACCTCCTCCTTTATCCTTTATAAACTGTGTTGTAACTAACTGCTTAGTGGAGCTTCTGACCACTCGGTGTGAAGTCTCCCAGATTGTAATCTGTACTTTTTGTGTGATAATAAATTCTGCAGTTTTTCCTAACTTGATCTGCTTTTATTTTTGATATTCTAAAGGGAAGATTGTGCCATGGTTAGAAAGGGTTTTACTGGCTGTGGCAGAGTAAATAATGGGACCCCTTATTGCCTCAATGTGGCTAAGATGATAAGGATATGGATATGAGGGTGATGCTATAATCCGAAAGGAGAAAACTTTGTGGGAAGTTTCAGAGACACGTTCAACATGAGTTAAAAAGTATTTTCACTTAGTATTTTCATTTAGGGAGAGGTATGAGAAAAGATGACTCCAATCGAGAGAACAGAGGTAGAGTG
The DNA here is from genome assembly GCF_049354715.1 of Callithrix jacchus. Classification (NCBI taxonomy): domain Eukaryota; kingdom Metazoa; phylum Chordata; class Mammalia; order Primates; family Cebidae; genus Callithrix; species Callithrix jacchus. The sequence continues at coordinate 11,619,006 of NC_133512.1, read as the reverse complement.
ATTCGTACACGCACACTCACAAATTTGTGAAATTCACAATAGGTTAAGGATTGAAAACTGGTAAGGATAGGTAATTTGCTTTGGGTTGTGTTAAGTTTGAAGCAGTAGAGGATATTCAAGAGTAAGGCAGGAATACCAATTAGAAGTGGAGATTAGATACCTCATGATGTAGAGGAAGGGGGGTCTTAATTGTGTGACATAGGTCAGACATCGGTTAGACTGATCTCTAGCTTTGCCTCTCCTCTCTTGCAGCCAGACATAAAGGGAGGGAAATAAGACACCAGTTTCATTCACAAGAGGTGGCCTGGTGTCATTCAGCCAACGCCATTATTTATTACCAATGAAAGTTAAACGGACTGGGCTTGGTGCTTTCTGTGTAAAACTTCTCCCTGGAGGAGAAAGAGCAGGAAAGAAGCAAATGAAGCTTGTGAACTACGATTACTTTTCCTCAGAACCTTGCAATGTATGTGACTTTCCATTTGGGTGGCACCAGTCATAAGTTTTAAAAATGACATTCAAAAATAGTGCTGTCTAAAGTCAAGGACAATGAGACAACTCCATTAGTAAAAGTGAATCAGGAGAACTTTTCCCTGCTCTTGCTAGCAACATAACAGTGTTTGACATTAACAGGTGGTGCCCTTGGAGTCTGGTCACCGGAGAAGATCTATCCCTCCCTGTAGTGTGTGGTTTGAATCTAACCTAGGAAGGAAGTGCCAGAGACTATGCTGCTAAGACGTAACCCTTGTAACTGCTGGGAATCTGCATAAATATCTGGATAACATATGGAAAGTTTATATTTCTTCTTGAAATATTTGCATAAGAGCAAATAAGCTGGATTTTGATCAAGGTTTTACCATCTCCTTATAAGTCTCTGAGAATCCTCAGCCACAAAATAGAATAGAATTGATTTTATTTATAGGTATTGCTATGGCAAATTAGTCCAATATTTACTTGTGGTTTTGTACAACAGGAAGCAAGGTCTCTGTGTGTTTAAGTATGTAATATGTATATAATAGTATGTTATGTATAAAATTTGTATATTATATATTTGTATATTATATATCTGTACATATTTGTACATATGCATACATATATTGCACATATACGTATTCTGTCTATATCTGTATCCATATCTACATTTATATCCATACATCTATCTCCAATCTTTTACTTCTGGAGATGATTCACTTAATCACCTACAAAGAAAGCATGGGATTAGATGAACAGACTGAAAACCAAGAAGAAAATTTGCTATGTGAGCATAAGCAGTGTAACTGACCTTCTTGTGCCTACTTTAGAGTACCCAGAAAACAGAAGGAACAAAAGAGCTATTATTCTAACTTTGCCTTCTGCACGTGCTTTGTTGGTAAACTGTCATCTTCAGTGATGTTCCTCATCTGCATAGCTTGGTCAACCCTGATCAACCCTTGGTCAACCTTCAGGACCTCATATCTAATCAGTCAGGGAGTCTGAATTTTCTTTCTTGCTCTAGAGTCCATTCTTTCCTCTTACTTCCACTGCCACTGGTCTAGGTATGGTTCCTGTCATTCTTTGTCCTTGTTCCTAACTGGTCTCCCTGTCTTCAGCTTCTCTGTTATGATTGCCAGTAAAGTTATGTCTCTGAAACACAGAAAAGCTTTGTACACGGAAACCACACGTGATGTGTAATGAACACATTGATAAATGAGGAAATGAATGAATGGCAACTTCCTCTGGTAACTGGATAATGGTACTACAAAAATGGAATACAATCCAATGTTGTGCATTAGCTTAAATATACTCCTTTTTTGCATGATAGACTGCACACTCCAAGCCCAACTCACACAGTTATTGTTCTGGCAGAAAATCTAAAGATTATATCATAGTGATGGACTTCTCTAAAAAGGAGACAGTGAAACTCCTCATCTGGTGTGGGGTGTGGCCACCTACACAGGTTGGCACTGAAGGATAATAAACGTGGTAGAGAGAATTCTGAGATGATCCTCAAGATTCCTGCCCCCTGTGTATACACACTGTATAATCCCCTTGGACTGGATGCGGGTGGGGCCTATGAAGGTATTGGACACCAAGCCATGATTATGTTACTAGGTAACAGACCTTGAATTAATCAATTGAAGGGGAGATTATTTGGGTGGGCCTGACCTAATTAGATCAGCCCTTAAAAACAAAAAGATGGGTCCTGTCTGAAGTCAGAGGGATAAAGTGTGAGAAGGATTCAACATAAGAAACATTTTCCATCATTGCCTTTGATAATGAAGAGGGTCAGGTGTCAAGGACTGCTCCAGGCAACAACTAGCAAGGATCTGAATTCTGCCAACAACCGGAATGATATGGAAACAATGTTTTCACCAGACAAGCACCTAGATGAGAACATAAGTGGGCCAACACCTTGATTTCAGCCTCTGAGATCCTGAGCACAGAACTCAGGTTGTGGCCAGACTTCTGACCTACAGAATTTTGAGATATAAATGGCTGCTCTTGTAAGTTACTAAGTTTGTGGCAATTTGCTATGTACTTATAGAAACCTAATTCCATAGTCTTAATTAGGTCAAATAACAGCAGAATAGAGATATACTTAGAACCATTATGCAGTTATTTGCTGACAGTTAATCTTTAAATTAGTGTGCTGTAGGATCTTTGAAACTGGTTTCTATGTGATGTTGACAATTCTAAGAAAAAGAGAGCTCTGAAGAGGTGTACTAGGTTAAAAGGGCGAAGAGATTTCTTTGCTGTTAGGTGTCTCAAAGATTTAACTATATAAATGTGCATTTGCAAGATAGCATGCAGTGCTTCCATATTTGACTGTGGCACCTCTTTGTGTGTGTGTGTGTGTGTGTGTGTGTGTAGTATGTGGTTGACTGATGTTATGTAGATCACTGTTGTGGAAATTGTTATTTTGTGTCTAGTATTGAGGGAGAAATTACCGTCAGCCTAGAGTTCTATATCCACAAAACTCCCATTTGAGAGTGAAATAAAAATAAAAACATTTTCAAATATACAAAGACTTAGAGATCCGAGCTTACCTGCCACAAACTTTCAGGACCCTTTTTTTTCAAAATTATAATTTATAGATTATAATAATAAACCAAGGCATCAGATTAACAAAAAGACATAGTAGAGATATAAAAACATGGTTGTTCTCTCTATATATTTTTGGAGATACAGCTTCCACATTTTGCATATATTTTGGGTATATTACTATGAAAACATTCTGAAAATAAATAGAAAACACAGATAAATATTTTCTAGAAAATAAAAATTTTAGAATTAATTAAAAGGGAAATAGAAAAACCTGAATAAATAATAAATAATTGAATTGATAATTAAACATCATGTTAGCAGAACACCTTATAAGTACATTTTACCAAAACTTCTTGGATCAGATAATCCCTATCTTACATAAGCCAATCAAGACAATTTTTAAAAAGGGAAAGCTACCCAAATAATTTTCTAAGGATAAGACATTTTTGATACAAACTGAACAAGCATATTATAAGAAAGGAAATGAAATACGTTTTATTAACATAGATAATTATGAAAATCCTAAATAAAATTAGCTGCAATTCAAACACAGTATTTGTATGAAAAATACCAAAATATGTCTTCTAAACCAAGTGCTATCCACATGATCCCCCCTCTGATATCAACAGACCCTTTCTCCTTGGTCTGTCTCTAATGTTATTCAGGAGGTGTGCAAGACCTTTGACATTTACCTTATACGCTAACTTTATTTCATCCTACTTTTGACTAAAAAATTTCCCTGGTTTCCTGTTTCTTACCTATATTTAAATATATTTTATCTTGCTGTATTGTATGTATGTTGTTTGTTTTCACTACCAAAAGGGAAGCAAATATTTGAAAGGGTATCTATATATCAACATGGATGTAAAAGGATGTTCTGTGACCTCAGATTTGGCACTTTTGTGCTCATAGGAAAACTCAGGTCATTAAGTGCCCCACGGTTGGTCAACAACTGGGGCCAGATACCCTCCTCATCCCATCACACAGCTTGTTAGTAAGAAAATCTTTAACGTTTTGTCTTTCCTCATCCCAGTCCCAACAATGCAGCCATAATCCTTGCAGAGAAAAGTTGAGGGGAGATCTCCAAGTCCCTTACTATGACTGTTTTCTCTCAAAGGTGCTGGAGTAGAAAAAAGGGACAAAAGAATGATTATCTCAATAGATGGAGAGAAGGCCTTTGACAAGATTCAACAGCCCTTTATTCTAAAAACTCTCAATAAACTAGGTATCGATGGAAAGTATCTCAAAATAATAAAAGCTATTTATGACAAACCCATAGCCAATATCATACTGAATGGGCAAAACTGAAAGCATGCCCTTTGAAAACTGGCACAAGGCAAGGATGCCCTCTCTTACCACTCCCATTCAACATAGTATTGGAAGTTCTGGCTAGAGCAATCAGGCAAGAGAAAGAAATAGAGGGTATTCAGTTAGGAAAAGAGGAAGTAAAATTGTCCCTGTTTGCAGAGGACATGATTGTATATTTAGAAGACCCCATTGTCTCAGCCCATAATCTCCTTAAGCTGATAAGCAACTTCAGCAAAGTCTGAGGATACAAAATCAATGTGCAAAAATCACAAGCATTCCTATACACCAAAAACAGACAGAGAGCCAGATCATGAGTGAACTCCCATTCATAATTGCTACAAAGAGAATAAAATACCTAGGAATACAACTAACAAGGGATGTGAAGGACCTCTGCAAGGAGAACTACAAACCACTGCTCAAGGAAATAAGAGAGGACACAAACAGATGGAAAAACATTCCATGCTCACGGTTAGGAAGAATCAATATTGTGAAAATGGCCATACTGCCCAAAGTAATTTATAGATTCAATGCTATCCCCATCAAGCTACCATTGACCTTCTTCACAGAACTGGAAAAAACTACCTTAATCTTCATATGGAAACAAAAAAGAGCCCACATAGCCAAGATAATCCTAAGTAAACAAACAAACAAACAAACAAAAAACCCCCCCCCAAAAACCCCACAAAGCTGGAGACCTCATGCTACCTGACTTCAAATTATAGTACCAAGCTACAGTAATCAAAACAGCATGGTACTGAAATCAAAACAGAGATATAGACCAATGGAACAGAACAGAGGCATCGGAGGCAACACAACATATCTACAACCATCTGATCTTTGACAAACCTGACAAAAACAAGCAATGGGGAAAGGATTCCCTATTTAATAAATGGTGTTAGGAAAACTGGCTAGCCATATGCAGAAGGCTGGAAACTGGACCCCTTCCTTACACCTTATACAAAAATTAACTCCAGATGGATTAAAGATTTAAACATAAGACCTAACACCATAGAAGAAATCCCTAGAAGAAAAACCTAGGCAATGCTATTCAGGACATAGGCATAGGCAAGGACTTCATGACTAAAACACCAAAATAAATGGCAATAAAAGCCAAAATAGACAAATGGGATCTAATTAAACTTAAGAGCTTCTGCACAGCAAAAGAAACTATCATTAGAGTGAACCAGCAACCAACAGAATGGGAAAAAATTTTTGCAACTTACCCATCTGACAAAGGGCTAATATCCAGAATCTACTAAGAACTTAAACGAATTTACAAAAAAAAAAAAAAAAACCAACAAAACACAAACAGACAAAAAACCAACCAAACAACCCTATCAAAAAGTGGGTGAAGGATATGAGCAGACACTTTTCAAAAGAAGACATTTATGCAGCCAACAAACATGAAAAAAAGCTCAGATCATTGGCCATTAGAGTAATGCAAATCAAAACCACATTGAGATACCATCTCACGCCAGTCAGAATGGTGATCATTAAAAAATCTGGAGACAACAGATGCTGGAGAGGATGTGGAGAGATAAGAACGCTTTTACACTGCTGGTGGGAGTGTAAATTAGTTCGACCATTGTGGAAGACAGTGTGGCAATTCCTCAAGGATCTAGAAATAGAAATACCATTTGACTCAGTAATCCCATTACTGGGTATATACCCGAAGGATTATAAATCATCCTACTATAAAGACACATGAACATGGATGTTCACTGCGGCACTGTTTACAGTAGCAAAGATTTGGAACCAACCCAAATGCCCATCAGTGATAGACTGGATAAAGAAATGTGACACATGTACACCATGGAATATACTATGCAGCCATAAAAAGGATGAGTTCATGTCCTTTGCAGGGACGTGGGTGAAGCTGGAAACCATCATTCTCAGCAAACTGACACAGGAACAGAAAACCAAATACCTCATGGTCTCACTCATAAGTGGGTGTTGAACAATGAGAACACATGGACACACGGATGAGAACATCACACACGGGGGCCTGTTGGGGGTTGGGGAGGCTAGGGGAGGGATAACGTTAGGAGAAATACCTAATGTAGATGATGGGGGGATGGATGCAGCAAACTACCATGACAAGTGTATACCCATGTAACAATCCTGCAGGATCTGCACATGTACCCCAGAACTTAAAATATTATAATAAAGAAACATACATAATATGTCCTCTTTCTCTGCTATGGTTTGAATATCCCCATCAAAACTCACACTGTAACAGTATTAGAGGTGGGGCCTTTGAGAGGTGTTTAGGTCATGAGGGCTCTGACCTCATAAATGGATTAATGTCATTATTGAAGGCATTAATTATTCCTGGTCAAAAGGATGACTTTGGCCTCGTTCTCCTTTCTCTGCCTCTTGCTTCTGCTTCTGTCTTTCCGCTGTGTTCTCTCCAGATGCCAGTGCCATGCTACTGGATTTCCCAGTCTCCAGAACTGTGAGCTGAATAAATTTCTTTTATTCATAAGGTACCCAGTCTGTAGTATCCATTATAGCAACAGAGAATGGACTAAGATGATTTCCAAGACCCTCAAACCACAATTCTGATCTGTAGTGGATGGTGCAGGGGGCTGGGGCAAGAAACAAGAGATGTAAGCTGAATATAAAATTAGACTTGATTGGATTACTTATAAATAAAAGTGACCAGAAGGTTATGGAATGTGCCCAAGACATTAAGATACCCTACTGAACTGAGATTGCTCAATAAAGCATCTATCTATCATCTATCTATCTATCTATCTACCTACCTACCTACCTACCTACCTACCTACCTATCATCTATCTACCTACCTACCTAGCTATCCACATGTGTTCATATGCGTGTGTGTGTCTTGGTAAATATATAAAATATCCCATTCTGTTCAAATTTCCTTGATTGTATTATCTGGACTTGAAAGCTTATTGCTACTCCATTGCTGTGACTTTGCCACTCCACTGTTCCACAGTACCTGTGGGCTGCATAATATCCCACTTTGACTACTCTATCAGTCACTGGTCTTGTGCTGTATTACCTCTGTTTGTGTGTCTCTCTCAAAAATATGCTAAGTTATAACCATACCCATTAATTCCTCCCAAATATATAATGATCTCTTAGTCAAGGATGGATGTGTTAATAATTTAAATGTTTGCCATAGCTTTTACAAGATACACAATATCTTCTCTGCTCCCATTCTGGGCTTAAAAAAAAACAAAATCATCAAAACTGTGGGATTAGCTAATTAATGATGGTATTAGTATAGTGATACTTATGTAATATATGAAATCAATAGCATAACCACAATAATTCAGTTGTTACAAAATTGCAATTTAAAGCAATTTATAATATGATGAGAACTCTATTGATTTTTCCTGATATTTTTAACTTTGAAAAGACAGGGTCTTGCCCTGCCGCCCAGGCTGGAGTGCACTGGTGTGATCATGGCTCTCTGCAAACTTCACCTTTCAGGCTCAAGTCATTTTTCCACCTCATCTTCCTGAGCAGCTGGAACTACAGGCACATACCACCATGCTTAGCTAATTTGGAGACAGGGTTCTGCTATGTTGCCTAAGGCTGGTCTTGAACTCCTGGACTCAAGTGATCCTACAACCGTGGCTTCCCAAAGTGTTGGGATTAGAGGCGTGAGCCACTGCACCCAGCCTGTTTGTGTTTTTTTTAGTAACTTTTATTCCAGGCTAATAACCCATTGCCCTGAAAAATGCCGAGAAAGCTACATGGAATAAAGCCTGTCATGACTTGAGATTTATCAGTGGAGCATAGTTATTTTCTTCCAGCAAGACAAGCCTGATGGAGTCAAAGATGGGGACCTGCTATGAGGGCCCCCAAAAGGATGGAATCACAGTCAGAGATAAGCCTGGCTGAAATGGAATTTCTGCAGTGACCATTTTATGTAGATATGCCAAAGACAACTGCCTACCATCTTTGAAATTTCTTTGGTTCTATCCCACCTACCTGCTCCATCATTCCTGAGTCTTGCCTTTCCTTGTTTCTAGATCTTCCTTTGGCTCTGTTTGTACCTGGCTTCTGCCTTCATGCTTGGAAACCTACTTAGATCTGCTCTCTTCAGACTCTTTGATTTTTGGTATCAGTCTTAGAGGATGTCACTTTGAGTGTTAGTCTTCAGCTTAGCAAATTTCAATCAATGAATGAGGCACCCAGTTCCAGCTCCAATTTGTAGTGTTTGCCAATTTTCTTGGTGTAAATACTTCCACGATGGTTGATTTCACTAAATGTAGACTTGGGAAGAGGGGCACACGGTTGGCTCCTGTAAACTCACATGAGCTGGCTCCAGCTTACCATCCACCACTATGGATGGATGTGCCAAGCTAACCCCTCACCCAACTCACTCTATTCCTCCATAAGACATTGGCAATGGTTTTTAAGGAGTTTTACTGCTGCTCTCAAAAACTCTTATTTCCTCAGAAGTTGAAAAATGATGCTAACAGACAAGTACGAGGAACACTCTGGCAAGTGAATATCAAACAGTGTGTCTATGGGTCCCAGGTTCAGTGAGTGAGCCTCAGGCAGCACCTCCGGTCTCCCACCCTACATCAACAGGAGTACTGTCCCCTGTTTTTATGTCGGTGTTCCATTCATGAGTTCCTTTCATAAAATGGTTCAGCAGTGGATTTTACTAACAAAAGAACTGATTTTGTACTTAGATGATGGATATTGATGATGGTTATCTGTCAGGGAACTTAAAAAATCATTTGTGAAGCTGCTGTCCTGGGGAAATAATGCTTCCTTAGGGCTGCGCACACACTCACCACCAGGACCAGCTCTGCACTTCAGAGAATGCTTTGCTTCCAGAAATGTGATTTTTGTGCTAATGACGCCATGTTTACTTTGTCCAGGTCAAAGGCACACTTCAGTGTCTGATTAAATTATCTCTTAATCTCTAATCAATCAGGACTGAAGTGAATGGTCTATCTTAAATCAATCAGAGATTGTTGACAACTCCTTGGGGCTGGCCGAGGACAGAAATCATTTAGCAATTGTGCTTAACTCCCAGAGACCTGAGTCTTAGCCAGACACTGATTTATCTCCACGGGATGGGGCTTTTAGCTTAACCTGGCTGCGTGTTCTGCTCCATCAATAAGGTTTTGGCAATTTCCCTTCCTAATAAGTCTCATTCTCATTAACTCATGATGTTGTTGAAGTGATTAAATGTAATAACTTTGGTAAACAATCTACTGGTATGTATGATTCTGGTAAAGCCCTTGGCATCAGGAAGTATTCCTAAAGGTCAGGCGTGGTGGCTCACGCTTGTAATCCCAGGACTTTGGGAGGCCGAGGCGGGAGTATCACCTGAGGTCAGGAATTCAAGACCAGCCTGGCCAACCCACATGATGAAACCCCATCTCTACTAAAAATACAAAAAAGGTAGCCAGGAGTGGTGGGTTCGCCTGTAATCTCAGCTATTTGGGAGGCTGAGGCAGGAGAGCTGCTGGAACCCAGGAGGTTGCTGTGGGCCGAGATTGTAGCACACTGCACTCCAGCCTGGGTGACAGAGGGAGACTGCTTTTCAAAAAGCCCCCACAAAACAAAAGACAATACAAAACAGGAAGTATACTCTAAAGGTTCAGGTCCAACCTTGACCCTGGTGTTTTGACTCTTCCAGTTGTCTGGCAGTGGTTTGGGTAATTGTAGGGTAATGTTTTGGTTATGCTTAAATTAATTGTTTGGTAATGTTTTCATTAGATTGGTGCAAGTGTAATTGCGCTTTCTGGCCATTGCTTTTAATGGCAAAACCACAATTACGCTTGCTGCGACCTAATAATTCACACTGTCTCACAGCCGGCACTGTTTGGTTAAGGTTCTTTCCCCATGCCGAAGCCCTCGTTTAAACATACCGTAGGGAGACAGGAAAAGGGATACTGAAGAGACCAGGAGACAAAAGTGAGGGACCGTGGCTACGTATGTTTACATCCACACTTCTCCGTGTTTGTGCCCAGCCTGGTCCAGCCTTCCTCGCTTCCTGCCTGGCTTCTGCAATTGTCTCCTAACTGACACCCTTGCTCCCTGCTTCCTTTCGACAGAGTTGGAGAGTCTTATGTCCCACACCTCGCTGTCAGTCATCACCGTTGATCTTCAGTTTGGCCATTCCGGTGAGAGTGCAGTGGTATCACACTGTAATTTTAATTTTCATTCCTGGATGTCAAAAGAAGTTAAGCACCGTTTCATAGGTTTAGTGGCATTTGGACATCCCCGCTTTGCGTGTTGCCTGTTGAAGTCTTTAGCCCATTTTTCTGTTGGTTTCTGTCCTTTTCTTTTTGATTTCTAGGGGTAGTGTTTGTAGTCTAGATGTTGGTTCTTTGTCACCCAGGCATAGCTCAACATCTCTGCCCCCTCTGCGGCTTTCTCTCAATGTAAAGTTTTGACAAACAGTGATTCTTAATTTTATCGTCATTCAATTAATTAATCTTTTATGATTAATGGTTTCTATGTCCTATTTAAGATATTTTTTGGCTTCCACAAGGTCATGAAAGTACTCTTACTTGTTTTTTTATGAATTAGAAGCTTTATTGTTGTAATTTCATATCTAGGTGTACAATTGATTTAGATTAGACTGTTGCATTGTGAGACTGCATTCAAGGTTTCTTTCTTTTCTGTATGGACAGCAAAATGACCCAACATCAAATTTTGAACAGGCTACCCTAAATGACGATGATATGTGCTGCATCGATTTCTGGATTCTAATCGATTTAATTAGCTCTTTGTCTGCTCTGTGCTAATGCCACACGACTTAATTCCTAGAGCATCATATTTTGTCTGGACCTCTGGCAGTATAAAAGTCCTACAGCAAACCACCATGGCCCGTGGACACCTATCTAACAAACGTTCTGCACATGTACCTCAGAACTTAAAGTACAATAAAAAAAATTCCTCCTTTTTTTTTCTTTTTCAAGACTCTCTTACCTCTACTTGGCATTTTATATTTCCATATAAGTGATAGAATTAGCTTGTCAAGTCACATTAACATACCTCTCAGGATTTTGATTACGGTATCACCGAAATCACAGATCAATTTGGGGAAGAACTGACACTTAAAGAATATTGACTTTTCTAAGCCTCAAACAAGATCTCCTTTCTTCAATACTGTTTTTAATTTCTCTCAGCAACGTGGTAGTGCATGGTGGAACCATCTTCCTCATCTGTGGTTATATTTATTCCTTGTTTTTTGATGCTATTGTAAATAATATCTTTTAACAATTTTTATTTTCTATTTGCATATAGAAATATGATTTATTTTAGGTATCTACCTTTTATTTATTCAATGACTTTGCTAAATTCACTAGCTAATTTGAGTAGTTCGGGGAGTGTTTTATGCTGTTCACTGACACAATGGTGTTATCTGAGAATACGGTTTTATGTCCTCCTTTCCAATGCTGACATACTTTACTTGTTAATTCTTTTTTTACCTTGTTGCACTGGCTAGGATCTCTAGCACAATATTGAGCAGAAGTGGCAAAAGTGTGCACCCTTATCTTGTTCTTGGTTCTAAGGACATATATTTTACTACTTTCCCAGTAAGTATAGTGTCTGCTGTGGGTTTATTGTTGCTACTATTATTATTAATAACATAGTAAGTCCTCTGCCGGGTTGAAGAAGTTCTCTTCTAGTCTTAGTTTTCTAGGAATTGTTGAAAATCATATACAAATATTAAATTTTATCAAAGACTTTTTATGGATCTACAGAGATAAACATGATTTTTCTCCTGTAAGTTGTCAATATGGTGGCTTACATTAATTTATTTTTAAGTTAAATTATTTTAATACTATACTTACAAAGAATAGCACAGAAGACAACATTGAAAACCTGTGTTAGCTAATAGTAAAACTTACAAAGTACAACAAAGAGATGGAGTTTACAGAATAATAAAAATGCTATAAAACACATTTGTTGCTTGTTTAAAAATTGCAAATGTTGGTAATGTCCAGAAAAGGGTAAAAGAATTGTTTCTAGTTGCCACACAGTTAATTACTGAAACGTGCTCACTGCAACAAGAGACCCTCATGGAATGAGTTCTTCCCATTGGGGTCTGCAACAGTGGTGCAGGTCAGCTCAAACTCCGATACAAACCTGACCGTCTCTTTGGCTGATGAACCAGGCAAAGAAGCCCGGGGCAACCAGCAACACCAGAGAGTAAAGGAGGAACTCTGGAAAGAAGAGAGCCAAAGGAGAGCCCCAAACAATGTACAAGAAACTCAGCCCTAGTTTGTGGCTGATCCCAGAATCATACATGCACAGGGCAAATGAAATCAGCCTGTACTCAGGGCTTAAAGAACTAAACTGAGATCTGAGGTGCCTCCCACCACATGCATGATAGCAGGAGCCACATTACATCCAATGCCTGCCGTAGCAAAAACATCAATACCCCTTGAAGCAAAGGCCAGAGTCTCTTCAGTATAACATTAACAATGCTCGAGGTATCATCCAGAATGACTTAATTTATTACAAAATCACAAAAAGTGACCCATTTTCAAAATTCCCCAGATGTTGAAATTTTCGGGAAGATACTGAAAATTATATCCAGTGTGGTAAAGGAAAACATTAACTTACGGTGAATACATATATTGGTAAGAAATATCCTGAGCAAAATAAAACACACAAAGGAAACCAAATAGCAATTTTAAAATAAAAAGTTCTGATATCTGAAAATACTCATTGCATAGAAGCAATAGTAGAATGGACTTTATAGAGAAAACATAGAGTAAAATTGAAGATAGATCAATAGAAATGGTCTAATTACAAGAAGAGAGAAAACAGCCTCAGGGACTGGTGGGACTCTGAAGGTCTAGCTTATGGGTCAGGTGGAGCCCAAGAAAAAGGGGAGAGAATTAAACAGAAAAATATTTGAAGAAATATATGATGGCCAAACTCCCTCAATTTGGTGAGAACAAACTTACAGATACAAGAAGTTCAGTGAAGCAATAATAGAATAAATTCGAGGAAAATTGTTATGGATTGAATTGTGTCCCTCAACAGGTGTGCTGAAGTCTACGACCCGGGTGCTTTTGAATGCAAACTTATTTGGAAATAGGGTATTTACAGATGTAATCAAGTTAAGATGCTGATGCCATTAGGGTGGGCCCTAATCCTGTATGACTGATGTCTCTTTAAGAAGAAGAAAATTTGGACAAAGAGACACACAGGGAGAGCACCAGCTGAAGACAGAGGCAGAGATGGAGTCTGCAAGCCAAGAATACTAAGAATTGGCAACATCACTGGAGCTAGGAGAGAGGCATGGAACAGCTTTAGAGCCTTCAGAAGGAACCAACGCTGCACACACCTTTATTTTGGACTTCTGGCCACCAAAACTATGAAACAACACATTTTTGTTGTTTTAAGCCATCCAATTTGTGGGACTTTGTTACGACAACTCTAGGAAACTAATACAAAACCCATGCCTGGGAATGCTGAAATCTAACTGGAAACCCAAAGACAGTGAGAAAATCCTGAATCTGCCAGAGGAAACTGACACCTGACAGATAGGAAAGCAACAATGATTTAAATTATTATACATTTCGTATTGGAAACTATGGAGACCATAGACAGTGGAACTGCATTTTAAACTTTTTTTTTTTTGAGATGGGGTCTTGCTATGTTGCCCAGGCTAGCCTTGAACTCCTGGGCTCAAGTGATCCTCCCACCACAGTCTCCTGAGTAGCTGGGTTATAGGTGTGTGCCACCTCACTGGGTGGAACCATATTTTTTCAAGTATTGACGGTAAACATACCAGTTAACCCAGAATTCTATATCCAGTGAAAATATCTACAGAAAAGGGACATTAAATAAATACATTCAAAGAAACAATAAGAGGATTCGTCTCACCAGGCCCACTCTAGAAAGGCCAGGAGAAGGAGCGCATGATGAAGAGAAATGATATCAGAGGAAAACCCAGGTTTTCAGAAAGAAATGAAGAGGCTGGGTACGGTGGCTCATGCCTGTAATCTCAGTACTTTGGGAGGCCAAGGCGGGTGGATCACCTGAGGTCAGGAGTTTGAGACCAGCCTGGCCAACATGGTGAAACCCCATCTCTACTAAAAATACAAAAATTAGCCAGGTGTGGTGGTGGATGCCTGTAATCCCAGCTAATTGAGAGGCTGAGGCAGGAGAATCACTTGAACCTGGGAGGTGGAGGTTGCAGTGAGCCAAGATCACGCTATTGCACCCCAGCCTGGGTGACAAGAGCGAAACTCTGTCTCAAAAATGAAATAAAGAGCATTAGAAATAGAAAAGGTATGGGGAGGCATTAAGGACTATATTTTTTTCCTAATTTCTTTAAAATACAAGTCCAGTTAAAGCAAAAATTAACATTGTCATGTAGGGTTTCTAATGTATATACAATGTGATACATATGATAACGATAACAAAAACGATCAGGAGTGTGGATAAATGCAGGTAATACTGTTGACGAGTTCCTGCATTTTATGTAAAGTGGTACAATATTAACTCAATGTAGATTATGAAAATATAAGAAGGAGTTTTATAGTCTCTAAAAAGCAACTAAAAAGGAAGTAATACAAAGCTGTGTAGTTAGAAATCCAGTAGATAAATTGAAATGAAATTCTAAAATAGATTCAAATAATCCAAAAACAAGTCAAGAAGGGGAAATAGGAAAAAAAAAGTTCAGAGGACAACAAACAGAAAACAAATAATACAATAGCAGACCTAAAAACAACCACATGAACAATTATGTTAAATGGGCCACGCATTCCTATTAAAAGGCAGAGATTATTGTAATAAATGAAATTAAGTCCCAAGAACATGCTGTCTATAGGCAATGCCCTTTATAAGTAAAAACGCAAACACTTTGAAAGTAAATGGAAGGAAATAGGTATACCATTCAAACACTAAATAGAAAGGAGGTTGGAGTGACTATTTTGGTGTGATAAAACAGACTTCAAGACAAAGAGCACTACCAAAAATAAAGAAAAATATTTTTATAATTATAAAAGGGCTAGTTCATAAGGAAGACAGAACTGTGCAAGTTCCTAATACCAGAGCTTCAAAATACATGAAAGAAAAATGACAGAATTAGAGAAATAGACAATTCCATGAACACAGTAAGGATTTAAACATGCTTCTTGCAGCAACTGATGGAACAGCTAAACACAAAAAGCCATAAAGACACAGAGAGTCTCTACTACTCAGTCAACCACTTTGACTCAACTGATATTTGTAGGACTCGACATGCCACAATGGGAGAATATATATTCTTTTCAAGTTGATATGGTAAGTCCATCGAAACGCATCATATACTGGATTGCAAAACCTGGCTTGATAAATTTAAATAGATTGCAATTATAGAGAGCATGTTCTCTAACCACAATAAAATAAAATTAAAAGTCAGTAACAATAAGATATTTAGGAACATTTTCCAGTTTTGGAAATTAAACAACTTATTTCAAAATAATCCATGGGTCAAAGAAGAAATATAAAGAAATATTTTTAACTGAATGATAATGAAAGTATAAAATATATAAAAATTTAGACAATGCAGTTAAAACAGAGATTAGAAGAAAATTTATTGCTTGAATGATTATAATAGAGAAGAAATGTAAGTGTAAAATCAAGACCTAGAATTTTACCCTAAGGAGCTAAGAAAAAGAGAAAATAAGCCAAAAGTAAGTCAAAAGAAGGCAATAAAGGAGAGAAATAAATAAAAATAAGGGCATATATACAAATAAATAGAAAACAGTTAAACAGAGAGAAAATCATCAATGTCAAGAGTTAGTGGCTTGACAAAATTAAAAAACTTGATACACCCATATTTAGATTGGTTAACAAAGAGAGAAAAAGCAATTCATCAATATAAAAATGAAAGCGGTATTGTCCTTAATAAGCCTACAAACATTCAAGGACAATAAAACAATATTTTGAACAACTTTATGCCAAACAGCATGAAAAAATGGTGGTATTTCTTGAAAGACAAAAGATTTCTCTTAGAAGAAACAGGTAACCCGAATGACTCTTTTTTTAATTTAAAAAACTAAATTCGTAATTTAAAATCTTCCCTCAAAGAAACTCCAGCCTAAGATGTTTTCGCTGGTGAATCTATCAAACACTTAGGAAGAAATAACAATTACACACAGACATTTCCAGAAAATGTAGAAGGAAAACTTCCTGTTGTGGGCTGAAACCTGTTATGGACTGAACGTGGGTGTGTGTGTCTCCTTCCACCACCAATCCCCAAGTCCATATGTGAAACTCCACACCCAAAGTGATGGTGTTAAGAGGTAGGGCCTTTGGTCGTCATTATGTTTGGATGAGGTCATGAGGATAGAGTTCTCATGATAGGATTAGTGCCCTTATTAAGAAGAATCAAGAGACTGGGCGCAGTGGCTCACGCCTGTAATCCCAGCACTTTGGGAGGCTGAGGTGGGCGGATCACGAGGTCAAGAGATTGAGACCATCCTGGCCAACATGGTGAAACTCCATCTCTACTACAAAATACAAAAATTAGATGGGCGTGGTGGCGTGTGCCTGTGGTCCCAGCTACTAGGGAGGCTGAGGGAGAAGAATTGATTGAACCCAGGAGGCGGAGATTGCAGTGAGCCGAGATTGCACCAGTGTGTTCCAGCCTGGCGTCTGGTGACAGAGCAAGACTCTGTCTCAAAACAAAAACAAAAACAAAAACAAAAACAAACAAACAAACAAACAAGAGAATCAAGAGCTCACTCACTTGCACCTGCGTGCTCTCTCTCCTTTTCTCTCTTTCTAATGTGTGCACACAGTGAGAAGGCAGCCAACTGCTTCCTCGAAGAGGCCCTCACCAGAACCCAACCATGCCGGCACCCTGGGCTTGGACTTCTCAGCTTCAGAACTTTGAGAAATAAATATCTGTTGTTCAAGCCACTCAGTCTATGGTGTTTTGTTACAGCAGCCTGGGTTGACAAAGACATTTCCCAAATTATTTTAAAAGGCCAGCTGACACCAAAACAATACCAATACCACCGACACCAAAACCAGACTAATAGAAAAAAACTGAAGACCAATATTCTTCATGAATGTGCAGGTAAAAATCCTTGGCAAAATATTGGTAAACCAAATCCAACGATGTATGAAAAGAATGATATGTCCTGACCAAATAGGAAGTCAGCTTCTATTCCTGATTCTTTATATCTATCCTATGCATGGCACTTGGGAGATTTTCATACAATTTTAATCAGACCATGATGCTTCCCTATTAAAAACACCACTATGGCTTATTATCACTCTTAGAGCAAGATCCCAACTCTCCTCCGTGGCTAATAACGTGCTGGCCCTGCCTCTCTCCAGCTTCCTCTTATGCGCCCCCCACCCTCCTACACACTCCGTGTATTCCCACCACGATGACCTTCCTGCCATGCTCGTTACACTCAGGCCCTCACACTAGCTACATCCTGTATCTGCAACACAGATCTAACCAGGTTTTTGGATGTCTGGCTTCTCAGGTCATGTGACAGTGAGTCAGAAAGGCTGCCCTGGGCCACTGCTAACTAAAGGAGCCCCTCAGTAACGTATATCCTGTAACCGTGTGGGATTTCCTTCACACGACTTACTGCCCACTGAAATTATATTGTTAACTTATTTGTGTGTTTTGTCTTGTCTTCTCACATTGAAATATAAGCGTCATGAGCAAACGCTTGGCCTTCTCTGTCTAATCATCTAATCTTGTGACCAGATTGACGCTGCTGGCTGACTGTCTGCATGGGGATTAATACACCCAGCTTTGGAAAGCAGAGGCAGAGAGAAGGCGTTGGAGGCTAACAAACAAACATGGCTCCGGGCTAAAGTTTAACATGTGCTCCATCCACTTGATACTGCTGAGAATCTGCTTTTAGGAGTTCTTTGTTTTATTCAGAGGTCTAAAAATACTCTCTACATGAGCACCCAAGACTGCAGGAACTGCTGTTTGTGGTTAACTTCTCCGTGTAACTATCATCTTAAAAGTGTTCCTTATATCCATCCAGGAAGAAAACCGACCTGAAAATCAAGAAGAGCGTTCCCTGGGTGCAGAACTTCTAGCTCCAGTCATCATAAAGAAGAGGGGATTGGTCAGCCAACACGGAACTCTCTTGTTTGTTAATATTCACTTTCATTGCATTTCATATGTATTTATTTCTCTTAATTTTCCCCCCCTTGTCTTAAAATTCTAATAGAAACTTTCATTGTTCTAAGATTTAACTTTTTTTTTTTTTTTTTGAGCCAGAGTTTCATTATGTTGCTCAGGCTGGCCTCAAACTCCTGGCCTTAAGCAATCCTCCCACCTCAACCTCCCAAGTAGCTGTGATTAATATGTCTTAATTAGCAAAAAAAAATATGTTTCAAGTTTGAATTTACATAAATTTGAAAAGAATTGCATAAGACTTAAATGCAACATTAACCACAGAAATAAATGTAGCATTTAAACTACATATTAAAGGATGCTCTTGCACTCGTGTGCAGGAAACTTCAATGGTTTCTCACTGAATATCCTTTATATATTAGTCAGGAAACACAGAAAGCAGGGCAGTTTCATTCTTATGCTTTTGCATAGAAATCTCAAGACTTGAATGAATCCTGTAGGAACGTGGTATCATCATTTCACTCACCAAGGTGCAATGTGAGACCCCAAAGCCAACATCAGCTTTTATTTGCAAGGAATAAGGGAACCATGCTAAATGCGTGTGACTAGAGTAAGCCTAGCCCAGTTACCATCACGTGTCTACGCACTCCACCAGCTCTATCCACAGGATATTTGGAAATAGTATGCTAAGTGTCTGTGGATGCTTTGGTACCTTTGCAAATGCTGTTCCTTCTGCCTGAAAGGACCCTTCACCCTGAAAAGCATTTTGTCTCCTGGGAAGACCAAGTCCGGTTGCACATCCCTGTGAAGTCTTCTCTCAGGCCGTGGTGCTCTTCTCTTTGTGTTCTGTAGTGTTCTGTTCACACTTTGAGTAGCACACGTATTGTGTTGTGTTGTCTCCTCCCACTAATCTGAGAGGTTTTATCTGTCAATCAGCTATGCGTCCTCTCAGTGACTTTTTACTACAGAGTAGACATTGAATAGCCATTTCTTAAATGAAAGGGAGGGGTTGCGGTCAGTTTGAATCTGGTGTAAATTGTTGATACTCTTCCAGACTTTACTCACAACTGCCTAAGAACAAAACTGTCCAGGGCCGGGCGCGGTGGCTCACGCCTGTAATCCCAGCACTTTGGGAGGCCGAGGTGGGTGGATCACGAGGTCGAGAGATCGAGACCATCCTGGTCAACATGGTGAAACCCCGTCTCTACTAAAAATACAAAAAAAATTAGCTGGGCATGGTGGCGCGTGCCTGTAATCCCAGCTACTCAGGAGGCCTGAGGCAGGAGAATTGCCTGAACCCAGGAGGTGGAGGTTGCAGTGAGCCGAGATCACACCATTGCACTCCAGCCTGGGTAACAAGAGTGAAACTCCGTCTCAAAATAAAAACAAAAACAACAAAAACAACAACAACAACAAAAACTGTTCAGTATCAGGCTCTGAAGGCAGACTACCTGGTTCAAACACTGGTTTTGCCATTCACCAGCTGTGTGGCTTTGGGAAATTTACTTAAGTTCTTTGTGCCTTAGTTTCCTCCCCTTTAAACACAGATTATAACAGTGCATACCTCATAGAGGTATTGTGAGGATTAAGTGATAGTTACATAAATCTTTAGAACACTGCTTGGCATAGTAAGCCCTTTATAAATCCCGGATAACCTACTATTAACAGGTTCCAGGAACTGGAAATACCCAGATGAATTAGAGGTGATTTCCTTTTCTTCAATGTCTTGTGGGAAAGACAGGTGGAAATAAAAGAAACCTGACAACACCATGGTAGAGACTGTAGAGGAAGTGCTTTGTTCCAGAGGCCTGGGGTAGGGGAGTCCAGAAGTGCCCCATGTGGGAAGTGGCATTTTAGCTGAGACTTGATGGATGGGTGGGATTGCTGGGTGGATTAGGTAGCATGTGCATTTTAGACACATATAAGTAAAGACAAAATATCTGAAAGACATGGCAATGTGAAAGCATGTGGGGCATTGGGGAGTGGCCGTAGTATAGGTCTGAGGTGAAAGGCAGTGGGGAGTGAGGCTGGAGGATGTCACACGTGCTATTAGCTGGTTTATTCAATATCTGTGTTCAACCACTTCTCCCCTGCCTTCCCCTACCAGAATCAGGAAAGTGAAACGCTCAGTGCTTCCACGCAGGTGAGGCCATGTGGGAGGTAACGGTATTCGCTGGGAAGGGCTTTTCTCCCAGGAAGAAAATGCAAAGTTTTGCAAGGAAAAGGCTTTTGTGGCCTGTTGCTTTCTTCCTGCCTGGAATTTGGGCTTGAGGCTTTAACAGAGGATGAGGCCATCTGCTAAGTAAGGATGGTGCAGTGGGTAGACCCGGAGAGTTGGGAGCCATGGGAGCTCACTCAGCAGAGCCTGGATCACCTCCCTCCGGACATCTTTTTGTGAGAAATATCAGAGCTGGCCAGACCTCCCCTTGCTTAAAGCCAAATACATCCTTACCTGACATAATGGTAAGCAATGCCCGATCAAAGAAGGCCGATGTTCTGCAGTGGAGCTATGACACTGACATTTGGACCGTGGGAAATGGAGTGCAGTTTAGGGGCTGAAAGGTCATTTTTGTGGCAACAGAGACCTTGGTTCAAATCTCCATTCAGCCAGTTACACAGTTTCACTTGAGACATCAGTTATCCTCAGCCTGAGCCTTATCAGGGGGACGTGTGATGAGGCTGATTTTAGGTGAGTAACTCCAACTGCAGCACGTGGGGCGGAAGGGATGTGGCCCGGAGCAGAGGGCTGGGGAGAGTTTGCCAGAATGCTGCCAGAACACAATTAGTCATAACCAAAGCTTCCAAAATCATTTCAGAACTTAAAGTGGATTCTCGCTGACGTTTTTAGCCAAAGACATTCTGATGGTGCCGGATTTTACAAACGTTCTTTGGCATTTATAACGGCTTTATTACTAAATGTCTTAGATTCTTCTAAAGTCCTTCAGAAGACAGAAGCCTTTCCCCTTCATACAAAGCAGATTCCTGTGGCATCTTTTATTATCCCTAGGAATGCAGGGAAGAGTTCAGAAATAATTGATGAGCATAGCTAGGACTGAAGAAACAAATTAAGATTCATTATTCCATTCTGGCAGTGCTCTCAGTGTTTTAGAATCTGTTGATAACAAACGCTAGGAGGAAGTTTAAGTACAAGTCTGTTTCCCTCATGTCCACTTGAAAGCTCTAACGAAGCTCTTCTGGGAAGCCTGGGAGAGGCTTAATGAAGCCCAGGAAGGGAGTGTGATGATTCAATAGATAATAAAAAACCTTTGCTCTCCTGTATCTAATTATCTTTTCTTTTCAAGGGTGCTTGAAAGCTCTAAGTCACAGATGATCTACTCTGAAAAATAAAGGAAGAAATCCTTTCCAAAGCGAGTTCCTTCAGTGGGAGGACGTTTCCACTGATAATAGGTTAAGGAGCCTAATCTAAGCACAGGTGGAGGATAACTGATCTCTCAAATGTATTGAACTTTTAACTGGCCAAGCTGGGATTAGAACCCAGGTTTCTGTGACTGTAAAACTGTGCATTTAACCTACATTATACTCCATCCACCCTCGTGACCCAGGCCTCCCTGCCCCTCAGCCACATGGTTCACAGGTTATAGCTTCAAGCTGAGGCTGGCAGGGAGGCAGCAAAGGGGTGGTGGACGTCAGTATTTTTTTCTTTTTTAGAGACACGGTCTCGCTCTGTTACCTGGGTTGGAGTGCAGTGGCGTGATCCCAGCTCACTACAATCTCTGCCTCCCAGGCTCAGCAATCCTCCCACATCAGGCTCTCGAGTAGCTGGGACCACAGGCACGCACCGCCATGCTCAGCGAAGTTTGTATTTTTATTTATTTATTTATTTTGGTAGTGACGGGGTTTCACCATATTGCCCAGGCTGGTCTTGAACTTCTGGAGTCAAGTGATCCACCTGCCCTAGCCTCCCAAAGTGCTGGTATTACAGATGTGAGCTATCTTGCCTGGCCAAATGAGTGATGTTCTTGAGGAGAGAACTTTGAGGACCCTCCTAACTCATGACTGGCCAAGGCAACACGTTTAGGAGTGGAGAACTGCCTTTATAGACAACACAGACTACTCAGTACACTAGCAAGCTGCTAACCCCGTGCAAACCATGAAGATGGGATAAACCATTAGCCTTCATTATCAATTTCAATCAAACAATATTTAACCCAACCAGGGATATTATACGGCTTAATGATTCACCTATCCCAGGAACATGATCGTTTTAGAATCTCTGCAACTAGCTAGAAGGCTACATTTAAGATTTGACACCCTTCTCAAGGATCACATGCATAAGGAGAGCTGCGGGGAAACTGGAAGGCTCCAATGACAGCTCTTCTCTTCCTTCTCCCACATGAAGGGCAGAGGGAAAGGCCGTCCTGCTCGCAGCAGGGGTTCCGAATCAGAAGAGGCTACTGTGTGCAGTGCAGTGAGAAGTTTGTTAGTACTGTCTGCAGGGACTTGATCAAGATACCTGCGTTGCAACCCCTAGAGAACATGGCTCCCTCTAAGACCATGACAGCCACAGATTGAACGGCTGTCCAGGGCTCCACGAATGGAGGGGAGGAGGAGGGCTGGTCCGCAGTCAGCCCTTTCACTTTGTCATTTGGGCTTCTTTCCAGGCCCGCAGCACTCACCTCGGCCTGCCAGATGGGGTTCACGGTGTTGCCTATGATCTTGGATCTCCTCTCCTGTCCATGGTGAGGCAGGGCGGGGAAGATGCTGTGCTTCCCAGGCTGGATGGAAATCTTCAGATAAGGGTCTGGATTGAAAAACATCCCTTTCTTCAACCCCATGGCTTGGAAATCTATAAAATAAAGGATACTTTAATTGAAATGTTTTAGGGAGTTTAACAACTGGCATTTGGTAACTACACCTTTCATGAAAGGACCATTGGCCCTTATGAACTGAATCTCTAGTGTTACTCACTTAGGTAAACGGGCTGGGGTGAAGGAGTGAGGATCACCCCAGGAAATGTGGGTAGCACAGGGAGAGAAAGTCCAACTTTGGAAATTTGATGGGTCTCTGGGTGTAAAATTCCTCTGCAAGGTGGAGACATTACAAAAATAAGGGTTGTAGTCCCACAATATATGTGGGCCTCACTGAGTAAGGTGAGAGAATTGGCAGAAATAGGGAGAGGAGAGGATGAAAAGAGCACAGAGCGTGGACAATGGAAGAAAGAACAAATAAGACCTGGCCTCCATGGGGCTGAGTGCGGTCAACGAGGAGAGTTCTAAGAAACCCTGCTACCAGGGAGGACAGGGCTTCGAAAAACGAACTGTTCTGTTGAATTGGAGATATCTGATCATGTACCATTTCAGGCTGCACAAGGAGACAGAGACAGAAAGTGTGTGCACAAGATTACTTATGACAATGGGTTTATAGTTGTTCAAGGATGATTTGAAATCACATTATATTTATTAGAAATATATTTATGATGGCCAGGCGCGGTGGCTCAAGCGTGTAATCCCAGCACTTTGGGAGGCCGAGGCGGGTGGATCACGAGGTCAAGAGACCAAGGAGGTGGAGGTTGTGGTGAACCAAGATTGTGCCATTACACTCCAGCCTGCGTAACAAGAGCGAAACTCCGTCTCAAAAAAAAAAAAAAAAAAAAAAAGAAAAGAAATATATTTATGGTGTCAAGGAATATACTTTTTTTTTTTTGAGATAGAGTCATCCAGGCTGGAGTGCAGTGCCAGGATCTTGGCTCACTGCTAACTCTGCCTCCTGGCTTAAAGCAATTCTCCCTGCTTCAGCCTCCAGAGTAGCTGGGATTACAAGGGCCCACCACTAAGCCTGGATAATTTTTGTATTTTTTAGTAGAGATGGGGTTTTGCCATGTTGGCCAGTCTGGTCTTGAACTCCTGACCTCAGGTGATCCACCCGCTCTTGGCCTCCCAGAGTGCTGGGATTACAGGAGTGAGTCACCACACCCAGCCAAAGAACATAATTTTTGAAGCTTTTCTATTGTTGAAGAATTTTTCAAACAAAATTTTTTTACATTTATACACAAGTGAAACAAAAGGAGATAAAGATACACAGGTCAGTGACTCCCAGTCATGGTATAAGTTGTGAAGTGTATCAAAGATTTGTTACTGAAGAAAAAGCACAGATGTTTTCATAGGCATTTATTTAAAAGTTATTTTGAGTTAATCCAAGGTTATCCCCATAATAAAATTATTCCTACTCTCTGGCTTGATAATATAGCATTGCTCTGTGAAAGGGCCATATATTCAAAATGCCCCCCAAATGCCAAAGGAGCTGAGAAACCAAAGAAGGAGGCAGACAAATCTAGTTTGTCAGTGAAAGGAGATGGATTAGGGAACTTACAGCCAAGCATGGTCCTGGGCTGCAGGAGTCTGGTAGATCTCCGCACTGTTACTCTCCAGACACAGGGCTTATATACCGTAGGGAAGGGCTACATAAGCCCTTGCTCTGTGCAAGCCAATGAGAGGCAGCCCTCCAGAACAGGCAGGAATGCTGCATGCCTCACAGCCTATTGTTGCTGCCATCACATCAAGGTTGACATGTTCTTACACTAGAGATGGTGGATAAAGTAGGAAACGGAGGCATTTGTGGGACTGGAGCTGATCAGAAGTCAGCACAGAGGTTTGCATCCACAATGGAGTCACTTTTGCCCCCACAATTGCCAATGAAAGGAAAAAAGGCAGGAAGTAGAAACATCATAGAAATTTGCAAAACCCAGGCCGCATCTACAGCAGAGTGTACGGACAGGGGGTCCTCAGCTAAGGAAACCATGAAAACTAGAGGAAAAATTATTTCTCCCTCTATGAAAACTAGAGGAAAATTATTTCTCACTCTTTTAGAACATTTGGTATACACAGTTCTTAAGGGTACATAGTATTTAATCATTTAGCTCTATGGTAATTTATTTAACCAAGCCTTAATTTTGAATGTTTGTGTTGTCTCCAATATATCTGTAAAGAAGTTTGCAGTTCTGATTTTGTTATTTAGAATGCTAAAAGTGCACTTCATTGAAAATTAGAGTGATAATATTTACCTAGAAAATTTATTACCTCTAGGAAGTGGTAAAAATATAAATAGATTTGACAGGTAAAGCATTTATGTGAACAATCTTGCTTTGATATGTTCATTGTATTCTTGGGGCTTTCTAAGAAGGCAATTCCATTATCTACTTTCTGGTTATTTCTCCTTTTAAATCTTAAAAAGAAAATCAGTGTTTTTATATTGCAATGTCTCCAATTCTTGAGTTTTCTTGGATTTTATCTTTGTATGCTGGAATACACGCTCACATATTATTTTAAAGTGAGGTGTAAGGGTAGTAGTCTTTGATCCCTTATAGACCTGAGGGTGTTTCTCTTGCCTTCCCACATAAATGACAATCTGGTGGACATGGACATCTTTGGTTAAAAAATGTTCCTCTTAGAACTTGTGAAATGGGAGAGTTCCCTGACCCCCCCTCACAAGACTAGCAACAAGGGTGTGGCTCATGGACTCAAACCCCTTATGGAAGAGGGAGCATGCAGATAGTGCAGGAGCCGGGGTGAGTGCTTTTGAGCTCCTGCCCCAGGGTAGCATCTGGGGTGGGTGTCTATGACTCCTGAAGCCCGAGTGGGTATGTTACAGTGCTCCTTTAGCTCTGCTGTGTGTGATGGCTTAAGTATTAATCAACTCAGTGTCGTCTTGGTACCTGGATCCTTGTCCGGCACCCGGAAGAATCAGATCACACACGGACTTGAAGGATGGTGAATGCAGGGGTTTTACTGATTGGTGGAGGTGGCTCTCAGCAGGATGAATGGGGAGTTGGAAAGGGATGGAGTGGAAAGATGATCTCCCCTGGAGTTTGGCTGTCCCTTGGCCAATCTCCTCTGTGACCTTCCCTAACTGAACTCCTCTCAACATTTGGATGTGCCTTCTCTTCTCTCCTTCTGTGCTGTGCCACTCTTTTGTTGTTTTGCTCTTCTGCTCATCTGCTTGTGAAGCCTGGGGGATGGGGTTTATATGTGTACAAGATAGAGGGGCACGGCAGGCCAAAAGGCAACATTTAGGTGTGAAAACAGGAATGCCTCTTCCCATTTAGGGCCATGGGCTTCCAGGATTGGGGGTGGGGCCTTTGCTGGGGAACTGCCCTTTTCTACCCTGTCTCCTGTCCATATCACTTGTTAGGCTTTACTTCATTATTTTGGCATCTCAAAAGACAAGTCTGAGATTAGCATGACGATTGTTCTTTTGTACATGTCATGCATTTTCAGCCCAGATGTCTACTGTGGCTATATTTGAAAAAAAATATATCTTTTTAAATGAGATTTGTCTAGGTGTTGGTCTCCATATACATTTCTTTTTCTCAGCTCCTGATGGCCTTCCTTAATTTAAATACTAAAAATTATCTTCAGCTCAATAAAGTTTTCTCTTACATTACTGTTTCTGTTCAGTTTGTTCAGATTTCTTCATCAAAAACACTGATTATGTGTTGGCTCTATATGTGCCATTCATCTATTTTTTCCTCATCCTTTTTGGGTTTTGCCCTTCATTGATGCCTTCTGGAGAGACTCTCAAGTCAATCTCTCATATCATTGATTCCCTTTCTGTAGTGGTGATTGTGCTCTATACGGCTTTTGAAGGCTTTTAATTATGTGATTGTAATTTTTAGAGTTTATTTTAAATCTCTTCTTGACTGTGGTAGGCAGAATAATGACCCCTCAAAGATGTTCACATCCTAATCCTTGGAGCCTGTGAATATGTTACCTTACATGGTAAAAGGGACTCTACAGAGTGACTATTATATGTAAATTTTTGGTGCCACAAAAGAAGTAGCACTTGAATATAAATTTAATTTTTCTCAGCAAGGCAACTTTACTTTCTGCAGAAAGGGTATTCCCGTTAGCCATCTTGGCATGAGAGGACACTGAGCAAAGGAAGCAGGGCCATTTATATCTCACACATTCACCTTACTTCTGTGTCCTGATTCCATTGGCTGGAACTGGACTTCACAGTCTAGGTTGCACCTGGTTGGCTAACAACTTAAAACTTCTAAAGAGGTGAAGGCAGAGGAGACCAAAGGAAAAGAGGAAGTAACTTGAATGCTTAGAGAAGCAATAACATTTCCAAATAAGGGAGGGGAATAAGCTGTTATCCAAGACGTGCCTGGGCTTGCCCAGGCACGTCAGGGCAAATATCTAACTCAGAACACGGGATACACTTTTTTCTTTATTATGACTAATGGTTACTTTCTTAGCAAAAGCTTTAAAGTAAATTAACCTTTGAAGAAACTATTATTTATTCATAATGAACTAAGAGGAAAGCTTTGAGGAGGAATCTTTTATTTATTCTTATTTCCTACAGTGATTACATCGCACCCACCTGGATAGTTTAGGAAAGATTTATCCTAAACTATCCAGGTGGGTGCGATGTAATCACAGAGTCCTTGTAAGATGGAGGCAGGAAGAGCAAAGTGAGAAGGCAATGTGATGAGAGAAGCAGAGATTGGAGCAACGTAGCCATTAGCCAAAGAATGCTAGAAGCCCCTAGAAGCTGAAAGAGGCAAGGGATGGATTTACACTGGAGCCCCCAGAAGGAACCAGCCTGGGTGTCAGCTTGATTTTAGTCCCTTAAGATTCATTCTGGACTTCTGACCTCCAGGACAATAAAAGTACATTTGTGTTGTTTTAAGCCACTAAGTTGGTGGCAATTTGTTGTAGCAGCAAGAGAAAGTCAAAAACACTTGACTTGACTTTCTTTTTTTTTTTGAGACAGAGTTTTGCTCTTGTTACCCAGGCTGGAGTGCAATGGCGCAATCTTGGCTCACCGCAACCTCCGCTTCCTGGGTTCAAGCAATTCTCCTGCCTCAGCCTCCCAAGTAGCTGGGATTACAAGCGTGTGCCACCATGCCCAGCTGATTTTTCGTATTTTTTTTTTGAGATGGAGTTTCGCTCTTGTTACCCAGGCTGGAGTGCAATGGCGCGATCTCGGCTCACCGCAACCTCCGCCTCCTGGGTTCAGGCAATTCTCCTGCCTCAGCCTCCCGAGTAGCTGGGATTACAGGCATGCGCCACCATGCCCAGCTAATTTTTTGTATTTTTAGTAGAGACGGGGTTTCACCATGTTGACCAGGTTGGTCTCGATCTCTTGACCTCGTGATCCACCCGCCTCGGCCTCCCAAAGTGCTGGGATTACAGGCTTGAGCCACCGCGCCCGGCCAATTTTTCGTATTTTTAGTAGAGATGGGGTTTCACCATGTTGACCAGGATGACCTCAATCTCTTGACCTCGTGATCCACCTGCCTTGGCCTCCCAAAGTGCTGGGATTATAGGCGTGAGCCACCGCACCCAGCCCCACTTGACTTGACTTTCTAAGTTTCAATTTTTGCAAGCCTCAGAAAACTCCCTTATCCTCTTTTCTCATCTTTGATCTCTTACTTAATATGCTCTGTACTTTCCTCTGTTTTGTTGAGGGCACAAGTGGAAGAATGATAAATACTTTACTTTTCTTTAGTAGGTGTTTGTCAGTAAAACAGTTGCTTTTTCTCTTGAGTATGGTAGTCTTCAACTTTTTAATAGGGTAGATTATTTTCTCCACACATTCTTCAAGTCAAAATTTCTGTTGTTTACCTATGAGCATGCCTTGTAGTCCTGGCATTTGTCCATCTTTAGTGAGTCTGGTTGTCCAAGGGTTGCTGCTGGAGTCCTTAGCTCTGTTCTTATACTCAGAGCTGACCAGCATGGAGAAAATTTTTGATGTTTTATGGGCTTTGCTGATCTTTCTGTCTTGTTTTTCTTTGAGGCATGGAATTTATTTTTATTCTTATTTTATTTTAGTCTTTTGAAGCATAGTCTTGCTCTGTTGCCCAGCCTGGAGCACAGTGGCACAGTTAGAGCTCACTGCAGCCTCTGATCTCTTGGCTCAAGTGATCCTCCTGCCCCAGCCTCCTGAGTAGCTAGGACTATAGGTACACGCTACTATGTCTGGCTAACTTTTTTTACTTTTTGTAGAGATGGGATCTTGTTATGTTACCCAGGTAGTCTCAAACTCCTGGGCTCAAGCAATCCTTCTGCATTGGCCTCCCAAAGTGCTGGGATTATAGGTATGAGCCACCATGCTTGGCTGCATAGACTTTATTTTGATAGTTTCAGCAGTATTTGCCTTTTGTCCTAGGCAGATATAGTGAACACAACACACATATACATATCCAACTACTGAGCATTATATGTCTATAACCGTTCCAGGCTTGCTCCAATAGCCACTCACTTTATATCCCTAGTCATTTCCCTTTGCTGGTAATTGTTGTCTTGGAATAAATGTAAGAAAAATGAAGTGTTTGGGGACTACAGGAGATGAACCAGCCCTTCACCTTATACAATAGCTTTGTGAACCAAGTTGGGGTGGTGGGGGCCTTCCTCCTCTGGTAGCCCTGTGAGCCCATGTCTTCACAGCAGAAGCAAACTAGAGATGAAGGAATAGAGACTGTCCCTTCCCCAGCCTTGCCCTGCTCACCCTGCCTGGCATTCCTCTTGGGCTTCGGGACTTGGGCTTAACTGCTGCTTTGGTTAGTGACAATTCCTCTGCGTTTCTGGCCTATAGTTGTACAGTATTCCTGGTTTCTTCTGTGTTTGAAGGCTGGTACTAATACTTGTTATTTCTTAAGCATTTTAATGGGAGTTGCTAGCTTTTGTCCAAGTAGCACAAAATTAGTGAGTTTGAAACGACCATGGCAAAATTATAACTGAGACAGTAAAATAAATCTGACCTAACCAACTCCATCTTGCGCCTAACCTACAAGCCGTCTTTGTTCATTCCTGGGCATAGGTCCAACTAACTTTGGGAGGAACTTAGTTTATGATTTACCTTTGAAACAAAGACAACAGCAGCCCTTTCCTGAAACAAACCTCCTTCTTGCCTGGAGATTAGACGCAAGAAGGAGTTGTAGGATTAACAAATTAGTCAAAAGATTATAAATTATGAGTTAGGAGTCATGCAGCTGGAGGCTACAAGATTCTGACTACCCCCAAATTGCTCCCCGGGATAATGTTACTATTGTGAAACCTAAGATCAGCGCTTGGGATATTTTGTAGACCCTGTACTTGATGGATCAGCTGGCACCACCCAGGTGGATAAACTGGCTCATCTGAGCTTGTGGCCCAGACACAGTAACTGACTCAGCACAAGAGGACAACTCCTTATGATTTCACAAGAGCTTCAACTCTGTATGATTTCACCTCCAACACAACCAATCAGCACTCCCGACTCACTGGCCCCTACCCACCAAGCTATCCTTAAAAATTCTGATCCCTGAATTCTGGAGACTGATTTGAGTGATACTAAAACTCTGGTCTCCTGCACAGCCAGCTCTGTGTGAATTACTCTTTCTCTATTGCAATTCCCTTGTCTTGATAAATTGGCTCTGTCTAGGCACTGGGCAAGGTGAACCCATTGGGTGGTTACAAGTTTTTCTTCTTCAGCTTAGACATACACATGCTAATATTGTTAATGGATCAAAACATATTTGCTTTACTGAGCTCATTTAGACTTGAAAAGCCCCAGTTTACTATGTAGCTCCCAAGAAAGCACAGGCACTTCATGTCTGTGACCTCTGATTACTGGCATTCATGGCCTGCAACATCTGCTGATTTGACAAGCTGAGGTAGTAGTTTTCCAACTGTGCTCAATGGAGTCCTCAAGTTTTATGCTGCTGTGTCCCCTTAAAGACTGTTTAGGGTGGGAGTGAATATGTGAAGCCCTGTGCTTTGTATATCATGTTAGCCAGAGCAGCTCAGGTTTTTTTAAACTTTAAATTATTTTTTTGTTTTTGAGATGGAGTCTCACTCTGTAGCCCAGGCTAGAGTGCAGTGGTACAATCTCGGCTCACTGCGACCTCTGCCTTCCAGGTTCAAGTGATTCTCCTGCCTCAGCCTCCCAAGTAGCTGGGATTACAGGCACGCACCACCATGCCCAGCTAATATTTGTATTTTTAGTAGAGACAGGGTTTCACTATGTTGGCCAGGTTGGTCTCGAACTTCCGACCTTGGGTGATCCGCCCACCTTGGCCTCCTAAAGTGCTGGAATTACAGGTGTGAGCCACCATGCCTGGCCTTAAATTTTTAAAATAATTCTGGATTTACAGAAGGGTTCTAAAGATAATCCAAAGATTTCCCACATACCCTTTGTGCAGTCTGCCCCTTTATTAATATATGATGGTACATTCATGAAAACTAAAATGTTAACTTACTCTTAAATATTAAACTAAAACACTATTAGTTAACAGACTTCAATTGGATTCCACTGATTCTTTTTTCCACGAATGTGCATTTTTGAGTGGCTCAGTTATCTGTTTTGCCAATTGTGCCCCACGTGAAGTTTTTTTTTAGACAAAGGGTTGAATAGCTGCTTCTCTTCCCAGGTTTTCCTTACTTTCCTCGTGTCCCTTTGTATACGCTCAATTACTGCTATGAGGCCCTAGGGGAGAGGCAGAACTGCAGCCTCTGTTCCCATCATCTCAGTGTGCTTTCACATCTCTTACTTCCTAAACTATTATCCTTATGTGGTCAAGGGGAAGTGAACAGATTTAAAACATATTTTTGCTTTCAGGACTGAGAAACTGAGGCACAGAGAGGTTGAGTGACTTGTAGGGAAGAGTGAAATGGAAGCAGGTGTTCTGACTCTTGCTTGACGTTCTTATTCTCCCCACAAGACCTCTAGGTGAGCAAAACATACCTGAGAGAGAGAAGCTGATCAGCCTCCGACTTCCTTGTCCTTGGACAGTCTCATCAGAGCCAATGCTTTTAAAAATCTGTAAAAAGAAAGAAAGTGAGAGACAAGCAAAACAAGCACTGAAATGGATATTCATGCTTCAGCACAGGCATGCTTATTCACAGTTATTTTACCAGCTACCGGCAATGAAGACAGTGATTTCACTGGGCAACTATTGATTAAAAGAAGCTTCTAGCAACCTAATGTCTTTCCCAGTAGTAGAGGATCTGCTAGTGGGGGTGATGGGTACTTTTCAGGGAAACAGAAATCAACACACACAATTACTATAATAGAAAAGCCCCTTTGTAACTACTTATGCAAACAATGTCTTTTCACATTCAAATTTGCAAAAAGTATTTATTAAAGCAGGGCCTAAGACATTAGAATGATAGGTCAATAGATGTTTACTGTTGTAATTATAATGTGTTTCCATTTAGCAAAGTAGAGTGTTGATCTGCTGCATCTCCACTTATTATTATTATTTAGGGATTTCCAGGAAACTGCTGGGGAGGAGCCCGAACATGGCATTAAGCAGCTCTTCTGAGATCTCTCTTAATTAAGCAGATGGCTTCCTGGGAAATTTCAGAACACAATTGTTATATGAATTATCTGCTGTCTAGCAGGTATTTGAAAATAACATTGCTAAAATGTTTTCTTTTTCATCATTGCTCAATATTTAGTAATAGGTCAATCAAAATAGCTAAAGTTTTTGCTTCTATTCTCATCTAGGAAGGTTTTATTCAGAAATGATTTTGAGAATTTATTTGAAGTCAGAATAACTCTTCCTATTTACCTTTGCATGTGTTGTATGTTTGCAAAAAATAATGTTAAAACTCTGGGTATTAAGCAAATCCAGTGACCATTTTTTAGAAGGTCACTTTTCTGTACTAGGAAAAGAAAAATGAAAATGTCCATAATCTCTTGTTCAGAATCTGTTTGTAGACTGTGTGGGTTCAGTCTCTTTCTTTCTTCTCTTACTATTCTTGATGCTGTAAGAGTTGTGATTGGATGTGCATATCAACCTGCCTGATATGAGACCAAGAGTAATGATGGGGCATCACAGGGCTCACAGCCTCAGCCAAGAGGAGTACAAAGGGATTATTATTCATCTTTCCACACTGAAGCAGTTACCCCTGGCGAGCCTGTGAGCTTGGCTGCAGCTTGTGGACAGATCTTGGTATGGCTGCCCTGAGGCCCAACTGTGATGTACATCTCATGGAAACTGGGCTGTTCACAAAGGGAGCCAACCAATGTAGTGACGTATGGAATGGGATAAGACCAGATAAGAGATTGTCAAACTCTTTGACTCATGTCTGTCCCTTAGAGTCTTATTTGATAAGAATCAGAGTAAAACATGGCCAAGTGAGTCAAAACTCTCATGGGTTCTGAGGTGTTATAAAAACTTGAACCTTACATTTGTCTTAAAAATGCCTTTGCCAAATTATGACTGAGACAGTGAAAGAGATCTAACTTAACTGACTCCATCTTTCTTCTAGCCTCCAAGCTGTCCTTGTTCGTTCATGGGCCTTGGCTGAACTAACTTTGGGAGAAACTTAGTTTATAGTTTAAACAAAGATGGTAACAGTCCTTTCCCAAAGCAGACTTCCTTCTTGCCTGGGGACTAGACTACCTTTGTAGGATTAACATTAGCCACAAGATTAGAAATTATGGTTTAGGAGTCATGCAGCTGGAGGTTGCAAGATTCTGGTCCTCCCTAAACTGCTCCTAAAATCAGTGTTTGAGATATTTTGCAGACCCTGCATTTGATGGATCAGCTGGCACCACCAAGATCAATAAACTGGCTCATCTGATCTTGTGGCCCCCACTCAGGAACTGACTTAACTGTAGGAAGACAGCTTTGACTCCCTACTCCCTATGATTTCATCTCTGAGCAATCAGCACTCCTGGCTCACTGGCTACCCATCCCCCACCCAAAGTTATCCTTAAAAACTCTGTTCCCTGAATGTTCTGGGAGACAGATTTGAGTAATATCAAAATTCCAGTCTCTCTCACAGCTGGCTCTGCATGAATTACCCTTTCTCTATTGCAATTCCCCTGTCTTGATGAATTGGCTGTCTAGGCAGTGGGCAAGGTGAACCCCTCGGGCAGTTACAGTCTCATTGGAAATCCTTCCTCAGACAACTGACTCTCAAGTAAGGGACTGAAACTCACCAGATGCCCACATCTAGCCCATGAGATACCAGACCCCTCATTCGTCTTCCTTAGTTCCTTAGACCCCTCCTTCATTCCTGTTTTACATTCCTTCCCTGATATATAAACCCCAATTTTAGTTGGTCAAGGAGATGGATTTGAAACTTATCTCCATTTTCCCAGTTAACATCGCCCAAATAAAAAGCCTTCTTTCCTGGCAATACTCGTTGTCGCAGTGATTGGCTTTCTATGCATAGAGCAATAGGACCTAGAACAAACCTCTGGCATTTTGGTAACAATTAACTTTCTTTATATTGGAGGGCCCTCTCCTTCCTACTTTCTGTTTGTTATTCCCATCTAACGGCTGACACTAAGAAATGGAGATCAGCCATCAGCTCAGAGACCACATCCTCAGAGATCACACTCTTAACTCTGAAGATGGCCAGTTCTCATGGCATAATCAGGGCTTCCAAATTCCTTCATGTTGTGAACTTTTCTTCTCCTGCAAGCCTGTGCCTGGAAACAGCTGTGGGAGTTCTCCACATGTTGACCGCTCCTCCTCACAGTGCTGTACTGCACCACCAGGACAATTACAATCAATGGCTAAAGCCGCTGGCTCCTAATTCTAACTTAAAAATGTCCACTCCAAGCTTGTCTCTTTCAGAGAATATAAGTTCTTTGGGGGAACAACAAAAACTATAATTTTAATAATTATAGTTTATAGAATTATAAGTCTAGAGTATGTGTATTCCACTGTATATTTCTAAAGGTGTAGGATTAAACTGAGTATTTCACGCTAAGCTGAAATGAGCTCAAACATGCAATGATAACAAAGGATGGTACGTTTACTTCTGCCTTTTTAAAGCATACATATTTTGATTCTTCATATTTAAATATTCCTCTGCTGGCATTCAGAGTATTTACAAAGAAGCCTCTTCATCTTTAAGGCGTCAAAAACAGGTCTGTAGACCAAAGGAAAAAAAAAAAGAAGAAGCAAAAAGAGTATATTTTCCAAAAGCTATTACGTTCAGTGGGGAAACACATCCTTTAAGTCTCCATGAGATTCTGCGTAAATTCTTGGCTTTCCCTAACGTCATTTACAAAGTCATCTAAGCACCACACTGATGACACAAAAATAGAGGGACCAGGAGCCATAATAAATATTTTCCAGGAAGTAAAAATGTTTGCCCAGTCTTAGGGAGGTTTGACATCCTGACTTCTTGCTCAAAATGCATTGCAGAATCATGTTTGACGTTGAGAAATGTGCTGTTCTCACAGACAGACTCTTCACAGTTTATTGACTGTGAAAATGACGTGAAGACTCAGCCCAAACAGTTTTACCCTGGAGCAATCTGAGGCTGTAGGCCTGTTGTCAGGGAGACGGCTTGTCTTCTCAGGGCTGACAAGCTCACTTTACTCTGTGGCTTGTCTGATGCCCGACTGCCATCCTAACTGCTTGGTGCTGGGTCCTATTGCCCCTCTCTCTATGACGAAGCTCTGGCAGTTTCACTGTGTATGTCTTGTACCCAAATGTTTCCACAATAAAGCCTACTTGGCAAATGGTTTAACAGATTCCAAACTGAATCTACCGTGGGGCATAGAAGATTCTGCAGGGTATTGAGAAGCTCTTAAATTATGGGCTTCGAGGTTAATTCAGATGTCTCTCCAAGTCCCATTCTCATTTTCTCTTTACAATTGCCTTTTGCAAAGTTGTAAGCATGAATTCACACCACTGTTGCACACCCCTAAAACTGCAATTCAGCAAGAGAGTGTGCAGATCAGCTCTTTTCACCCTGGCAGGGGATCTTCTGTTTCAGCAGTCTGGAGACCATAGTTCAGTTAATGAGGCTCCCTCAGCCTTTACTCTCCAGTATGTTATTCAAATTCTACCCTTTCTTTGCACAGTATCACTGCATGAAAGATGAAGTGGTTTGCTAAAAATACACAGCAGCATCTAATCACACAGTCATATATGCATGTTGACCTATATCCCCGGTTTTCCAGCCTCCCAGGGCATCAGGGCTTCTCAGACAGGTGCCTTCTGTTCCCAGAGGTAAGCATCTATGCCCAGGGGCAAGGGTGCCTGCCCAGGAGCATCATTCTACTAAAAATTTTGTGTAAAGTTATTTTTATTTTAAAAACAAATATGAAGAAACCTAAAGTTGAGTGCCAAATGAGCATGCCTTTGGAAGGTAAAGAAGGAGATTTCAAAGAACTTTCTAAGCTGCTTCCTGGAATGGCCCAGACCCGGGTTTACTTCCCTTGGGTAAAAGCTGGAGCCGCTCCCTTTAGTGTACATGGCATTTCCAATAGGAGTGTGGCCATGTTATACTCAATGCTGATGTGATATCTCCATTTACATAGCCACAATTACTCTCAAGTGATTACAGAGTGATTTCCCCTAACCATGCTGACAAGGTTTGTTTTAGTTATAGAACAATTAAGTCGACAATGATGCCAGAGATTGAAATTCATTATGTCACTAAGTCTCTATTTATGTGGTGCAGAAAACGTTGATTTGCCTATAAATGAAAAGTACAGGGCTCCATAATGATAATGGAATCTAAAAATGAGGTGAAAATATCATCACATTATCAATAATATCTAAGCTGTGGTGTATTGGCAGCCAAAAGTAGGGAATTATGTGTTTCACTTTGCATCAGAGATTCAGGGATTTCTCTAAAGTTCAGTATCTTTTACCTCCAAGACAAAGTCTATTAAATATTTGGATAGGCCACAAAGCCACCTTAAAAGAACAAGAAACAAAAACTAAAAAGCAAATCAATCAAAGCCCCAAGTTCCATTTCCAACTCCAAATCTCTGAGATGTTCAAACAAGCATATGGTAGATCAGCAAACACATCTTACCCTCTTTACAGAGCACTGCTGAGTGCACTTCCTTACCAGACCCTCATTATGTGACTGTCATTCTAACTACTTGCTGTTGGAGGCAGCACATTCAAGTTCTCCAACAGAAAGACCTGTAAACTGAAAGGGCAAAGCCATCTTCAGGCCTAAATAAAAGAAACATAAGGCAACTGAATCCTAAAGAATCTCCCCAACCTCAGGGACACTTGAGATGAAAGACTTAGAAGAAGACCCATTAAAGGGGAGGGGAAAACAACACAGTGAGTGGCAATTATGTGCCAAGCAGAGAGCCATTTCTTTCATGCACACTATTCTAACTGTTTAAGAATTAGGTATCATTCGCTGGGCGCGGTGGCTCAAGCCTGTAATCCCAGCACTTTGGGAGGCCGAGGCCGGTGGATCACGAGGTCAAGAGATTGAGACCATCCTGGTCAACATGGTGAAACCCCGTCTCTACTAAAAATACAAAAAATTAGCTGGGCATGGTGGCGTGTGCCTGTAGTCCCAGCTACTCAGGAGGCTGAGGCAGGAGAATTGCCTGAACCCAGGAGGCGGAGGTTGCGGTGAGCCGAGATCATGCCATTGCACTCCAGCCTGGGTAACAAGAGCAAAACTTCGTCTCAAAAAAAAAAAAAAAAAAGTATTAGATATCATTCACTTCCACTCCTGCTTACAAATGTGAAAGCAGAAGTGAGCTAAGAACAATTCAATGACTTTGTTCTCAGACCAAACCGAGGGTCAGGCTGCTAATACGTGTCCCAATAACTAGACACGGATGAACTGTGGAGGAAGAGAGTTTTTATTTCTGTAACTGGTTACAGGGAGAAGGTCTGGAAATTATCCCAGACCAACTCAAAATTGCAAAGTTTTCCAGAACTTATGTACCTTCTAAGCTATATGTCTACGTGTAAGTGTGAATTCATCTAAGACATAAGAGATTAACTTCTTTTCATCTATAACTAAGTTTTGAGTCCTGAAGACCTTCTTTTGGAGCCTCTGTAAGTTTACTTAATCTAAATGGGTCTAGGTGCTGGGATGATTACCCTTGTCTCCTGCTAAATTTTAAAGGTTTGGGGAGTTCCTTTAGACTCCAATAAACTTGTTTGTGGAGGCCTGGGGAGTTTTTTCAGACCCACAATAAAACTTGTTTAACTCTAAAAGGGTCCTGCTGAGAATTCCTCTGTTATCCTGTCATGCTTCAAGGCCCAGGAGAAGCCCAGGCAAAACTCGTGGTGGGCTCTTTGTTACATTCAGCCTTTGTATAAGGACATGGGTTCCATCAGCTTTTAATATTTAACCTAGCTCCTCACTCAGTGCTGGGACAGCTGTAATGGAGGCCTGTGTTAGTGAGACCTGGCCTGCCTCAACTTCACCAAATGCACTTGAGATGAACCAATGTTCTGTCTGAAACACTTAAAACAAGAGCTTCAGAACTCACTACCCTACCCCATAGAGTCTATTAACCCCCCTGGGGCCATTTTCTCAGCTGTAGCCTGGCTGCTTGCATCTCTTTTGCTCACATTTTGTTCGTATACTGCCCAGGCTGGAGTGCATCAGCATCATCATAGCTCACTGCAGCTGTGACCAGCTAGGCTCAAGTGGTCCTCCCGCCTCAGCCTCCCGAGTAGCTGGGACTGCAGGTGTGCACCACCATGACTGGCAAATTAAAAAAAAATTTTTGTAGGGATAGGCTCTCACTATATAGCCCAGGCTGGTCTGGAACTCCTGGGCTCCAGTGATTCTCTTGCTTTGGCCTCCCACGTGTTAGGAGTCCAGTCATGAGCCACCATGCATGGCCTCCCTTTGCTTTCTGATGCCACCATCACCAAGGTATCTGCCACCCACCCAGCCCCCTCATTATTTTTAGTATATTTTATTTTGGAATTTCGTGGTACTCAAAGAGTATTTTGGCTTCCAGAGACTGCACAGCTCCTGCCTTGAAGAAGAGGCACAGGTTCCCCAATTTCAGGGATCTTATGCTAATCACTATGGGGAAAAAGAGAGGGGTTGGAAAAATGAGGCATTTCTCTTATAGCTTTCATGGTGTGAATTGGAAATAATGAGTTAGTTAGGAACGATTTTCTTTACTCTGATTGCTTTCCACCACACAGGCCTGCAAGATTTTAGCACAAAGAGTAAATCTGCTTCAGGCAAAGGACTGCTACTTTTAGTTACTAAAAGGGGGCCGGGTGGGTGGCAGACACCTGTAATCCCACTACTTTGGGAGGCCAAAGTGGGAGGGTCTCTTGAGGCCAGAAGTTCAAAATCAGCCTGTGCAACACTGAGACTCCTTCTCTACAAAATTCAGCCGGGTGTCGTGGTACACACCTGTAGTCCCAGCTACTTGGGCAGCTAAGGTAGGAGGATCCCTTGAGCCCAGGAGTTCAAGGCTGCAGTGAGCCATGATCACACCACTGCACTCCAGCCTGGGTGACAATGAGATCTTGTCTCTTTAAAACAACAACAACAACAACAAGGTGAGAAGCAGCGTGCAAATGAAAATGCTAGCTGGGATTCATCAAATAGATTTTCCCTGATGGCTCTTTGGCTATACACCTGTTCTTCTTGGGTAGTGCAGACTGTTCTAAAAGTGAGGACACAGATTGTACCAAGTCCTAAAAAACAACTGAGTGGCATCTGCTCACTTCAGCATGCATCAGAATCACCTACAGGGCTTGACAAAACACATTGCTAGACCCACCCCCGGAAGGACTGATACTGTAAGTCCGGAGAGGGCTCCAACAGTTTGAATTGCTAACAAGTTCCCAGGTGATGCTGATGCTGGCGGTGGAGGGACCACACTTTGAGAAACACCACTCTCAAGGGTCTACTTTCTTAAATGGTAATGGAAAGATGGATATCTTAAAGTTGTCTCTAACTAAACCTCATCAACTCTCAAAACTGTCTTTCCCTGATTTTGAGCATGAGAACTAGGTTCTGGTGACCCCTCAGCCCACACAGGCTTTGGTTTTTAGGGTGTAGGCCTGCATCTTCCTCCAGAAACGATGCATCCCCATTACCAGCACTTTGGTCCAGGCCCCACTCCTTTCTTGTCTGGATGACCATTATCCAGCCAGATGTCCCTTCTGCCTGTGAAGGGGTCATCACTCCACTCCCTGTAGGCCGATCATTCTTATCTGGTTCAGACCAATCAAGAGGCACCCACCTGGCACAGGAAAGGCTGGGCTGTGGGCTGAATGGCACACTGATGGGTTTTCTTTGGCTCATAGAGTGTTTCAGCTTTTAGAAAATTAATTTTTAACATATATATATATATATACATATATATATATTTTTTTTGAGACAGAGTTTCGCTGTTGTTACCCAGACAGGAGTGCAATGGCACAATCTCGGCCCACCACAACCTCCGCCTTCTGGGTTCAAGCAATTCTCCTGCCTCAGCCTCCTGAGTAGCTGGGACTACAGGTGTGCACCACCATGCCCAGATAATTTTTGTATTTTTAGTAGAGACGGGGTTTCACCTTGTTGACCAGGATGGTCTCGATCTCTTGACCTCATGATCCACCCGCCTCGGCCTCCCACTGTGCCTGGCAACATATATATATTTAAATCACGAGATTCACTTAAAATGTGGATTTTAGACTTCTGTTAAAAAATCAGAATGCTGGCTGGACGCAGTGTCTTGTGTCTGTAATTCCAGCACTTTAGGAGGCTGAGGCAGGTGGAACACTTGAGATCAGGAGTTCTAGGCCAGTCTGGCCCACATGGTAAAACCCTGTCTCTACTAAAAATTTAAAAATTAGCCGGGCACGGTGGTATGCACCTGTAATCCCAGCTACTCGGGAGGCTGAGGTACAAGACTTGCTTGAACCCAGAAGGCAGAGGCTTCAGTGAGCTGAGATTACACCAGATTGCACTCCAGCCTGGGTGAGTCTCAAACAAAACAAAAACCAAAAACCAGAATTTCCAGCAGCAAGTCCCTGGGGCTGAGAAACAGCACCCTCTTCTGAAGCATCACACGTCCCCAGGTGTCCTGTGACTGCTTCTTTAATTCCAAGCACCCACTGCTTCGCGTTTGACAATCGTTATGTGGTACACCACCGATGTGTCTTGTAGTTAAAATTAGCAAGTTTTTCTAGCCTGGCAATATGAAAATCAATGGTGGGTCTGAAAGTCCATGGCATTTTAGATCTGATGACGTGTAATACTAACCTGGCTCCCTAGAAGCTTTTGAATGTGCAGTTCTTGCCCCAAACATTTGACCTAAAAATATGACTCTGGCCATTATTGTATTGCACAATAATCAAACCATGTTTTATTCCTTCTTTACAAAGAGATAAACAATTCAGGAATGGATTTAAATTCCCTGGATGTGGAGTGGATGGATGGCTGGGAGCATTTACAGAGGTGGTCATAGGCAGGTGTACGATATAGTGTTGACAGGCAGCTGGAACCAGCACGTCCTGTTCTCTGCCAGCTCCTCCTGTCTGTGTTCGGGTGAGGCAATCAATTGCTCTAATGCTCAGTTTTCTCCATCAAATGCAGATTATAATAAAATGTATCTCACTGAGTTCTCCTGAGAACTGAATGACACAATGTGTGTACAAGTGTCACGCATGCTCTAAATCAGGCTAATATTGTTATTTATATTGTGTTTGTTTTTTAACCTCAGACTTATATCGTTAAGAATTATGTTATGTGATTGTCTAATACCTGATTCCTTATTTTACAGTTGGAAAACGTGAAGCATAAACGGGTCAATCAAGGGCCCACAAGGTCACATAACTGGTCACACCAGACAAAGCGGGGCTAGAGCCCAGAATCCTGAACCCTCCATTCACAGTGGAGGAGAAATCTGTTGCCATTTGTTAGATCACTTGGTCCAGCTTAGAAGAGTTATAAATATACCGTAAGCTCAAAACCAATAAAAAGCGTTGGTCTGTGTCTAACACCTATGAGTTATCAGTATAGTACATTTATACCATTTGGAAAGGCTTCCTACGTAAATGTCTTGCTGCTGTTAGCATTTTCTGCATGACTACAAGTCTGTAAAAGACCTGAAGATGGATGGTCCAGGTTCCCTGGTTGGTTGTGGAATGAGATAAACATGCAGGCAAAAGCAAGAAGAAAAGTTTCCTTTGTAAAAAGTATTTAAAACTTACTTTCTCCTTCAAATCTAGGAAGCTCAGAGTTCTTTAATCAGAAAGACACCAATACTATAGTAGTTTTGATGAATAAAGACCACAGAGAAAGACCTGGATCCTCTAACACTTAGAAGAAGGTAGAACAGGAAGAGTGATGATGAATCTGTTTCCACAGCTTGACTCATTCAAAGCCAGCTCAAGGGAAGCGGCTGGCTGGGGGCTGCGACGGGAGGGGAGGGAGAGCAATGGGATTGGTGGTGGGGAGAGATCCAGAGGGAGTGGAAGAATGACGGCTGTTGGTTTCATGACAAGAAAAAGTGGCTGTGAGGAAAAGATGTGACGAAAATGCAGTTCTGAAAGCTGCCTCAGCGCCTTCTAAACGGCTGGGTCATGTTTCTGCTCATCCAGACTATTTGAAATACACACCCCGGAAAAACAAATGCATTGCCTCGCATGCCACACTCATCTGGATTGATTTAATGTGTGGGTAGTCTTCCCCTTATGTTTCTATCCTGTTTTCTAAGGAATTCATGTCAAGCTGCTATTTTAATTATTTTGTAAACAAAACCTGTCCTTATGTGAAATAAAAACATAAAAGCAGAGTGCAGTGAGCTTCTGTTAGCTTCTATACCCTTCAGCTGGCCCAGATGAGAGAGCTGATGGACACATTCTTCCCTCATCTGAGCTCATTTGAGAGCCCATGGACCTGAGATGAGGGCTTACAGGTTGAAATGAAGGGTGACATGGCTGACGCTGGTGGGGAAGTGTGTGGGGCAGAATTTCTGGAAGAGTTTCATCAGAAGACAGGAGAAACAGGCACTGGGGTAGGATCATCTCCCTGATTACTTTGGGATCAGGCTGGATCTAGGGGCAAGGGTTGGCAGCTCATATAGGGTCAGCTGTTTGAGCCGGGATAGCACTGCTTCTTCAGGGCTTAAGCACATCCCTGGGAGTGGGTTTCTGTATTGTGTAGGTAGGTAGAAACTCTGGGCTGAGTTGGGATGGCTTGGCTCTTCTCTCTCCTCCTCCACCTTCAACCTCTAAATACCAGGAGGACTGGGGGACCCTTCTGAGCCTTTGCAACAGGCAGGATTCTAAGATTGGCTCCAAGATTCACTGCAGGAAAATCTGTGTTATATGTGCTCAGGGACTGTGAATTACTCGGGGATTAGGATGGCTGACTTTAAGAAAAAGAGATTATAAGAGTCTGACTTAATCACACAAACTCAATCTGGGCATAGAGGTCAAAGAGAGAGAGGAAGTCAAAGATTCAAGGTGAGAAGGGTTTGACATAGCATTGCTGGCTGGAAGATGGAGGGGACCATGTGGCAAGGAATGAGGGCAGCGTGAAGAACCCAGGGTGGCCCCTGGCTGAGTCAGCAAGGAAACAGGCACTTCAGTCCTAACCACGAGGAACTGAATTCTGCCAACAAGAATGAGCTTGAAAGCAGGCTTTCCCATAGAACTTCCAGATGAGAACTCAGCTTGGCTGACATTGACTTCAGGTATTTCACCTTGCAATAGACTGAGCAGAGAATCCAGCCATACTATCCAGGACTTCTGACCTATATACCTGTGAGCTAACTTTGTGATAATTTGTAACACGACAAAATAGGAAACGAATATGACCTTCTTCAAGCAATTTCCTTTATGACTCAAAGCTCATTTTCAACATATTCTTTTGCTTGCCTTGGGAGAAATATCTGCCTGATTGTAGAACCAACAGCGTTTACCTTTATCCTGGGGGAACTGTGGCCAGTCTTCATTTTCTGAAAAACCACAAATTGTGCAAGTGGCCTTGCTCTTCTGTTAGAATGGAGATCAGCCCTCCACCCCAGTTCTCTGAGGGATGGCTCTGCCATGGTATGGAAGCTGCCCCAGGCTTTACTGAGACCATGTGAGTCAGACTAGGGGTGG
This sequence comes from Callithrix jacchus, assembly GCF_049354715.1. Lineage (NCBI taxonomy): Eukaryota > Metazoa > Chordata > Mammalia > Primates > Cebidae > Callithrix > Callithrix jacchus. The sequence goes on along the minus strand of NC_133512.1, from coordinate 11,574,843 downwards.
GGAATGGGTGGGACCTGGACATCTGTCCTCTTTAAAGCACCCAGGTGAGTCCAGCGTATACTCAAGGATGTGAATCACAAAATTGGAGGGGACAAGACAGAGGCAGAGAGACTAATTTGGAGGCAGCTGCAACAATCTCTGAATGATAACAATGACTTGTGCCCTGTCTGTGTGCAGGAGGGGAGGGAAGGGGAGAGGGGAGACTGCCAAGTGATGAAATGGATGGAACTTGGTGACCAATTGGAAGAGGGTGTTGAGGGAAAGAGACGCCCCTTTGGCTGAAGCCATTTCTTTGAATTCAGGACCTTTTTCTTACGAATTCTGAAACGTCTTATAGTTACTTCTTTCCAGACCTGGGTTTTGTCCTTCATCACCAAGTCCAGTTAAAGATACAGGAGTGACAAGGGTTAGCCCTTTGCATCTAAGCATATGAGGTTCGAGAGGAAAACTGCTTTGATTCTACTTTTTAAAATAGTGATTAAACCAATGGACTGCAAAGCCTTTGGGTGAATGAAATTATCGGAAATGTGTCGGTTGCTGTTCCATCTGGGTCTAGCCACCTACTCCCTCTCACTGAATAGATGAGCAATTTTGAGGGATAATCCAAAGAAGAATGGATGTGGCTCATCCATGTGAGTGTACTGGCGAAAATGTGATAATATTTACTCTTCACTGGATGAAAAGTTGCCTAGAAGATGGTTTTTTTAAAAAAATGCAAACCTTTTCCCCCCTCATTGACTTGCTTTAAAATTTCTGAGTTGTATTCCCATCTAAAAATATATTTAAGTTTCAGCAAAGATGTATTTTTTTCTTGCTAATGTAACACCCTTTTTCCTGGGACATGCCACAGGGATACTTGGGAAAAGCTCTCTAAGCTTTGAAGGCACACCAGCATCTTGGGGCCCTGTCTTCCTGCAGTGGCTGCCACATTCCCTCCAGAGGTGTCCCTGGAGCTTCCTGCTATCCACGGGTTTCTGGAGCATCAGATGAGCGAGTTAATCTTTCATTAAATACTGGTCAGAATCTAAGAACCTCACACCTATGTCCTTCCATGTTTCTAGAGGGTATGTGGAGAACCCAGAAAACAACACTCACTTGTGCGTTAGAAGTAACCAATAGTAAGTCTGATTAAATTACATTTGACTCTCGAACAGTGTGTTTGAACTGTGTGAGTCTACCTATACATTTTTTTTTTTTTGAAACAGAGTCTCACTCTGTCGCCCAGGCTGGAGTGCTGTGGTGCAATCTCGGCTCACTGCAACCTCTGCCTCCCTGGTTCAAGCAGTTCTCCTGCCTCAGACTCCCAAGCAGCTGGGAATACACCTGGAGAGGATGTGGAGATATAGAAACGCTTTTACACTGTAGGTGGGAGTGTAAATTAGTTCGACCATTGTGGAAGATAGTGTGGCAACTCCTCAATGATCTAGAAATAGAAATACCATTTGACCCAGCAATCCTGTTACTGGGCATATACCCGAAGGATTATAAATCATTCAACTATAAAGACACATGAACACGGATGTTCACTGTGGCACTGTTAATGATAGCAAAGACTTAGAACCAACCCAAATGCCCATTAGTGACAAACTGGACAAAGGAAATGTGGCACATATACACCATGGAATACTATGCAGTCACAAAAAAGAATGAGATCATGTCCTTTGCAGGTACATGGATGAAGCTGGAAACCATCATTTTCAGCAAACTGACACAAGAACAGAAAACCAAATACCACATGTTCTCACTCATAAGTGAAAGTTGCACAATGAGAACACATGAACACAGGGAGGGAAAGTTGAGGGGTGGGGGACAAGGGGAGGGAGAACATTGGGACAAATATCTAATGCATGCAGGGCTTAAAATCTAGATGATGGGTTGGTGGGTGCAGCAAACCACCATGGCACATGTATACCTATGTAACAAACCTGCATGTTCAGCACATGTATCCCCAAACTTAAAGTAAAATAATAAAAAAAGAAATCCACATTTCAGTCATCATTTTGAACCACTCACAATCCATCTACTCAATGCACTCATTTATCCAACTGCTCCCTCTGCATCCATCCATCCATCTGGTGGGGTCAATTCATCTCACAGACACTATTCTAGGGTCAGTAAATTTCTTTAAAAGAAACATCTTGAATGAGGGATTAAGCTCTTGCTTATAGATAGTAACTCATGATTTTTATACTTTCTAGTTTTCTATATGTTGTCCAAATATACATTTAGCTTTTCTATGATATTGAAATCCATGTATTTTGTAACCAGAGAGCTGGAGTAGTCCCAGAGAGAAACATTATAGAAAAGCTCACAAAACAGTACTAATTAACTTTTACTGGGTAGTTACGCCATGTGGGGCAAGTGCTGAGCGCATCACAGGCATTGTTTCACCGCATCCTCAGACACACTTTCCACAGTCCTCCGAAGGGACTCCTAGTTTTATCACCTATCCACATCACTAAAAATCTAGAATTTGAGGCTCGGCTGGGTGTGGTGGCTCATACCTGTAATCATAGCACTTTGGGAAGCCAAGGCAGGAAGATTGCTTGAGGCCAGGAGTTTGAGACCAGCCTAGGCAACATAGTGAAACCTCATTTCTACAAAATATATACAAAAAAAAAAAAAAAAAAAATAGCAGCCAGGCACAGCGGCCACGCCTATAATCCCAGCAGTTTAAGAGGCCAAGGCAGGTGGATCACCTGAGGCCAGGAGTTTGCAACCAGCCTGGTCAACATAATGAAACTCCGTTTCTACTAAAAACACAAAAATTAGCTGGGCATGGTGGCACATGCTTGTAATCCCAGCTACTCAGGAGGTTGAGAGAGAGAATCGCTTGAACCTGGGAGGTGTAGGTTGCAGTGAGCCAAGATCGCACCACTGCACTCCAGCCTGGGTGACAGGGCAAGACTCTGCCTCAAAAAAAAAAATTAGCCATGCGTGATGCTAGGTGCCTGTAGTCCTAGCTACCTACTCAGGAGGCAGAGGTGGGAGGATTGCTCGAGCCCAGGTGTTCAAGGCTGCAGTGAGCTGTGATCAAGCCACCGCCCTCCAGCTTTGGTAACAGAGCAAGACTCTTGTCTCGAAGTAAATAAACAAATAAATAAATAAAAGTAAGAACTTTAATTCATCACAGCACCAAGACTCTAAAATGCCATCCACAGATAGAAGATATATAACAAACTATATCCAGAATATACAAAAAACTACAAATTAACATGAAAAAAGTAAATAGCCCAATGGAAAAAACGGTCAAAAGATTTTGCAGACACTTCACAAAAGCAGGAATCCAATGGCCAATAAAACTGGGGTCCTTAACATGAAAAAATATTCAACTTCATGAATCATCAGGAAGATACAAATTAAAATTATACTGCAATACTATATACTCCCTTTCACAACTAAAAGTAAAAAGACACACCAAATGTTGGCAAGGATGTGGAACAATTGGACTCTCATACACTGCTGGTGGAAGTGTAAAAGTTTCTAAAGCCACTTTGTAGAACTAGCAGAATCTACTAAAAATTATCATATGCATAAACCATGACCTAATAATTTCACCTAATTATATACTCATCAAAAATCATATATATTGGCTGAGCCCGGTGGCTCATGCCTGTAATTCCAGCACTTTGGGAGGCCAAGGCAGGTGGGTCACCTGAGGTCAGGAGTTTGAGATCAGCCTGACCAACATGGTGAAACCATGTTTCTACTAGAGATACAAAAAATTAGTCGGGCATGGTGGTGGGCACCTGTAATCCCAGCTACTTGGGAGGCTGAGGCAGGAGAATTGCTTGAACCTGGGAGGCGGAGGTTGCAGTGAGCTGAGATCGCATCATTGCACTCCAGCCTGGGCAACAAGAGCAAAACTTTTTTAGGGAAAATAAATCACATATATTCACCAAAAAATGCATAAAAATATTCATAGCAGCAACACTAAACCCAAATGTTCATCAACAGTAGAATAAATAAACTGGTATAGTCACACAAAAGAATGAGAAACTACAACACGGCATGGATTAATCCTACAAAGGTAATGTTGAGCTGAAGAAACTCAGAGAGGCTGGCACAGTGGCTCAGTCCTGTAATCCCAGCCCTTTGGGAGGACGAGACAGGAGGATCACTTGAGTCCAGGAGTTTGAGACCCATGTGGGCAACAAAGCAAGACTCCATCTCTACAAAAATTAAAAACATTTTTTAAATTATCTGGGTTGTGGTGGCACATGCCTGCAGTCCTAGCTACTCAGGGGGCTGGGGGCAGGTGGATTGCTTGAGCACAGGAGATCAAGGTTGCAGAGAACCTGATAACAGCACTGTATTCCAGCCTGGGCTACAGAGTGAGACCTTGTCTTAACAAAAGAGAAATTGAGGCCCAAGGCCACCAAGTTATTAAGTGGTTGAGCCAGGGCATAACCCATGTTCATTGGATACAAATGTTCTATGGGCCATCTGCTATGTGCCAGGTACTGCTCTGGTGGGTGATGGGGAACAGCCCTGAAGAGGACAGGCGGGTACACCCCTGCCCCTGGAGGCTGCCCTTTAGGAGGGAGGCAAACACAATTACAACATGAGCAGGTGGTCTGATTGGAGAGGACTGGATAAAATAAAGAGCTGTGTGGAGAGTATATGAGATAGAGTGGTTATGGAAGGTCTCTCCCAGGAGGTGACATTTGGGAAAAAGACCTAAATGGGGGGAGTGAGTGAATTATGTATTTGGGGGAACTGTCCCAAGCAGAGAAACCTGAAGTGCAAGGGCCCTGAGGGAGGAGTCCTCTTGCTATATTCAAGGGTCAAAGAGAAGACGCTTGAGACTGGAATTAAGTTGAAAGGAAGGAGGCAGTGTCAGGCAAGGGCAGACCACCAGGAATGATGTGTGGAAAAGTCACTGGCTAGTTCTGAGCGGAACTGCTATGGAATGGGATGGAAGTGATTGAGCGCAGAGGAAAGAGGATTATGCAGGAGAAGGAGGGGCTACTTTCAGGATCAAGGCTGCTTAAAGACAAGATGGGACGGGACCCTCGGTGCAAATGGAGAGGCTGGCCTGAGACAGTTGTCACTGGGAGGAGGCACAGCATGGGAGTCTGGTGCAGGCAGGCTGGATGTGTTCGGATTGCCTTCATTTTCTCAGTGAGAGAGGGAAGGGTACTGTAGGTGTGAGGAAAATGAAAGTAAAGCAGCCTTCTCTCCACATCAGAGAGGTGCAGTGCTTCTGGGAGTGAACTTTAAAGGGGACTTGAGATCACAGGAACGCTCTTCCACTGCCTGGAAGCAACTGAAGAGTGGACAGAAAATTAAGTTTGATGAGGGTGGGATTTTGCCGGGTGAGAGTGATGAGGGGTTGCAGGAGTGAGCAATGGATCATGGTGTTATATGACGAGGGGGGGACAATGGAGTGGGCGCGTGCAGTTAGGATCCCTGGGCTGGGGGTGGGAAGGGAGCTGCAAAGGTGCAGGTGGGAGTCTGAGAGTGGTGTACTTGGACCTGCGTTTGCAAGTGATGCAGGTATTGGCGTGGCGAAGTCCTAGAGTAGAGCTGCAGGAGCCTATGGCTGAGGTGGGATGACGCTAGGGACTGAAAAGCCTGGGTGTGGGATGGGGTGTCTGTTGTATAGGAATATGGAAACCATCAAGAATCACAACTGAATTATCTTTAAGCCCTGTGATAGAGTGCGACTGTATAACAACAACAGTGGTGGACAATTTTTGTCTGCGTTCACATGGGATTAGACTCATAGGGGACAGAGCTCAGGACCCATAACTCCCATTTCTGGATGCTACTATGTGAACAATTCTGACAGCCAGGGGCTGTAACGCCCCAATTCAGTGTTTAGGAAAAACGGGGTCATGGGGTATTCTCTTTAGAATTTGGCAATAAGGGCTTACTAAATGAATGAGGAAAGCGTTAGTGCAACTGTAATTTGCACAACCTAAGTAGAAATACAAACTGAGACAAACGATATTATCCATTTATTTATTCCATTTGTTCCCTTGATTATTCCAGGATATATTTTATGAGTGGGGACTAAGTGCACAGAAGATTGAGGCAAAAATTGCCTGTACAACTGTTGGGGTTGGGTATCCTATTAACCTGAAGAGGTGCCTTTCCCCTTCTCAAATGCACACAGCCAGCAAAAAGGAGAGCAGGCATTTGAGTCCAGTTTTCTTTGACTACAGTTGTGCTCTTAACTTCCTATGCCTGTTAGTCTAACACGGTGCTTGTGTGAGCAAGGACACACACCCCTCCCCACCGTAAGCAGTAACTACCTCATGGTCTATGTCTGGAAGGTAGGTTGTCCCTATTTTCTTTCCTGTTCAAAGTGCAAAGGGTGTTTTACTTTGTTTGTTTGTTTGTTTAAGACAGTCTCACTCTGTGACCCTGGCTGGAGTGCGGTGGCACAATCTCGGTTCACTGCAACCTCTGCCTCCTGGGTTCAAGCTATTCTCATGCCTCAGCCTCCCGAGTAGCTGGGATTACATGCGCACACCAACACGCTCAGCTAATTTTTTGTATTTTTAGTAGTGATAGGGTTTCACTATGTTGGCCAGGCTGATCTCAAACTCCTGACCTCAAGTGATCCACCGGAACTGGCCTCTCAAAGTACTGGAATTATAGACGTGAGCCACTATGCCTGGCCCAGAGTGCAAAGGCTTTTAACCATGTGTATTTGGGACATCTGAGAGGACGATGCAGAATCTTTCTAAGGCAAGTTATCTGAGAGAGCTCCGTTCATAAACCACAAGATTGTTCCAGATAGCTCTTTGTTACAGGCTGCTCACTGAAAAGTTAGATTATCCTGCTCTTAAATAATCCTATTCCTGACAAATCATCTCCTCTCTCCTCATCCACTAGTCACTGTGGGCACAGGAGAGCAAAATCACCTCATACTGGCTCTCTAAGTCCTTAATAAAAGGCAAACTAGAGAGACTTAGACATTTCTAGAAATGAAGGGTCTAGAAAGAAAATCATTAGATTACCATAACTAGATTACAAAAATGCAATGTTGACAATTTTAAGCAAGCGAGTTTTTTTTTTTAAAATCTGAAAGTGTAACACACATATATACATATGATATACTTGGCCAATAAAATTAAATAGTTTCCAATTAAACTCAACTCTTAAAAACAGCAACTATTTATTAGTGACTCTATGTAAATGTATCAATTTGGATATGTAACTACATTGTACCCATAAACTGGGCATTAATGCTAAGGGTCTACTAACCTCCTTAGAAATGCAGTCATCTTTGGGTTCTGCTAGAGCAGCCATTTCTCCTAAAAGATAGTTTCAGTGAAGAATGCAGGCAGGGAAATCATCCATAGCCCTGGGGGAGGCAAGGAGAGTCCCCAGGATCAGACTTCCCTTTGATCCTCGGTCTGCTTGATAATTCCGACTTCCCTTTGGCAGAGAGCTCAGATAAGGGCCTTTACACCCTGGCAACATGCCTGGGGACTTCATTAACTTAAGGGCTCTGCCATCTTTGCTGTAAGTAACAGGAAAAACTCACAAGGAGAAAAAAATGTTATCTCTGTGAATTCACATGCAAGGATTTGATTCTAATTTTTTGGACTCTTCAGGAAACAGCAATGGAGAACACCCCAGATCTAAAAGCACCAGTCCTGTCTGAAGCTATAGCACCTTAAATCCAGGGACACCTTCACCTAGTTTAGATGGTTGAAAGAAGTGGGATCTAATGATCTACCAGAACCTGAGATTAATTATTGTGAGGGGGCAGAACCAGGTCGCAGAGTGAATGGCAAACTCGTGAGTAAGCGCATTTTGAGGGCTTTGCTCCTTGGTTTAGTGTTACTGTGTGTTTTCAAGCAAAATAAATGAGTTGATCATGGTTAATCCACTTGCTCATCAACCTGAACTTCCCTTTGCTAATAGAGCAAGAAGGGTAAAAGGCACCGGTAGTAGAACATTCTGTCTTCAGAACAGGTTTGAAAATGTAGTTGGTGTGGGGAGGAGACAGGCTTGGGCTGCCTGCCTCCCTAGCCTGGGTATCACAGTGTTGGGTGAGGCCAGGGATGGGAAAAGCCCAGTCCTAGGTATCGCTGACCTGCTCAAATGGCTCTGTGCTACCGCAGTCATTCACCTGCTTACAGGTGAGACTAACTTTACTCATGTTGGCTCAGTGAGATCCTTGGGAAGTAAGAATTTACTTTTTCTCAAGACTTTTACCTGAAGAAAAGTCTCCCCCCGCCCAGATTGTGACCACTAAATTGAATGCTGAAGCTGAAACTTACAAATCTGAACTCAAGATGTTTATATTTGAAATTTCTTTTTCTTTTTCTTTTTGAGACAGAGTCTTGCTCTGTCACCCCGGCTGGAGTGCAGTGGCATGATCTTGGCTCACTGCAACCTCTGCCTTCTGGGTTCAAGTGATTCCCCAGCCTGAGCCTCCTGAGTAGCTGGGATTGCAGCTGCCCATCACCATGCCCAGCTAATTTTTTATATTTTTGGTAGAGGCGGGGTTTTACCATGTTGGCCAGGCTGGTCTTGAACTCCTGACTTCAAGTGATTCACTCACCTTGACCTCCCAAAGTACTGGGATTACTGGTATGAGCCACTGTGCTGGGCTTGGAGTATTTTTAAAAATAAGTGTTAAAGAATACTTCTTTATTTTTTAGTTAGCTAATTGGTGCAATAAGTCATTCAATATATATTTAAGTAATAAAATAATACACCCTTGCAATCATTTCAGCATATTTCTTTGCAGGTAACTAGTTTCCTTATTCAGTACCGGTTTCTGCCATCCGCAGTTTTCTCAGTTCTGAAATCCTATCTTTGACATGGCTGACTTCTCTATTTTTACATGCTTGAGAATGTCTGTATTCGACATACTCATACATCACTGACAACTAGTATGGTAGAGAACAAGTTTTTTTCCCTTTAAATATATACATCTTACCAAGCACATCTCAGTGCTGTGAAGAGAACATTCAAATGTTCTTGGCCTTTGCTGTCTCCCAGGCGTCCAACAGTTCCTCTTACTTGTTTATAGCATTCTTCTGTTCAAAAATTCTTCCTCCAGAAACTCCTCAGCTTCTTTTGGAGTCAATTCAATGCAATAAACTGAAGGAAATTTGGGGAAATTTCACATGTGCTCTCAACATGATTCAAGAGAACATTTTATCTTTAAAACTTTATAAGAGAGCAATGAATGGTAAGAAGGACTGTGTAGTTCTGGAAGCTGGCTGTGTATTGGATTATTATTCTTTTTTCTTATTTGTGTGTCTTCTAAATTTTTTTTACTATGAACTTACATATATATTTCATTATATCGATTCCAGCTCTCTGAAATATGAGGAATTTCAATTTTAATTAGGTATGTATTTTTTAGATCAGAAAATATTTTCATTTTTTTCATTGGTTATTACGTTTCTCTATTTTGTTTTTAGAAACATCTATTATTCATAAATTAGATTTCTGGGTTTTAAAAAGTTATATTTTCATCTCCAGTTTCCACTGTGTGGGGGATAATTTTTTTTTTTTTTTTTTTTAGTTTGTCTTCTAATTCAGTAATTCCTTTTCCCATGGTCTCTAAGTCACATACCCGTGACTGTTGGTCAAAAGGTGGGACCCATTAACTCCTTACTGTCCTTACCATTCATTGCTCTCTTAGGAAGTTTCAAAGATCAATGTTCTTTGAATCATGTAGAGAACATGTGGAATTTACTAGAATTTCTTTACATTGAATTTATTTCAAAAGAAGCCAATCTCTATGAATTTTCTTAGTGTTTCTTTTTATTTGAATCACAGAATACTTTTTATATGAAATGAGTGATAACTTCTTTCAATGCAAAGAATGTAACAACAAATAATTTTCCTGACTAAATAACCAGTGGAGTTTCCTCCAAAAAATATGTATATCAAGCAACCCGTGAATCCACCAACAGAGGAATGAACAATCAAAACAGAGAATATACATACTAGGGAATACTATTCAGCCTTAAGAAGGGAGGAAACACTGGCACACGCTGCGACATGGTTGAACCTTGAAGACATTATATTCGCTGAAATAAGCCAGGCACAAAAGGGCAAACACTGTATGATTCTGCTTACATGAGGTGCCTAGTGTGGTCAAATTCCTTAGAGGTGGGAAGTAGGATGGTGGCTGCCAAGGGCTCAGAGGAAGCAGGGAATGAGGAGTTGATGTTTAATGGGGACAGAATTTCAGTTTGGAAAGATAAAAGAGTTCTGGAGATGGATGGTGATGATGGTCACACAACAATGTGAATGCACGCAGTGCCACTGAGCTCTACACGCTGAACAATGGTTAAGATGGTCAATTTTGCTATGTATATTTTACCACAATTGGAAATAAAAAGCCTTTAATCTAAAATAAGCTTTAAAAAAACCCTGAGATTATTTTTTTCAGAGCAAGACAGAGAAAAGAAAGAAAGAAAAGCAGAAAGAAGCCGGGCATGGTAGCACACACCTGTAATCCCAGCACTTCGGGAGGCCAAGGCAGGGGGATCACTTGAGGTCAGGAGTTCTAGACCAGTCTGGCTAATGGAGAAACCTCGTCTTGACTAAAATACACAATTTAGGTAAAAGAATCACTTTAACCTGGGAGGCAGAAGTTGCAGTGAGCCCAGATCAAGCCACTGAACTCCAGCCTGGGTGACAGATGGAGACTGTGTCAAAAAAAAAGGATGAAGGTGGAATGACACCAAAGTGCACGGAAGACAGCACCACGGAGCTCACTGTGACACCTGCAGCGACTCCCCACACCCTCAGTCTGCTTTGCCTCCATCTCTTCCTGATCCAGGTTTGGGGCATCTCAATGATATTATAATCATCAGAAATTCCTCTCCATTTCTAGCCTGAGCACTTTCTTCATTTCTGGTTTTAATTAAATCCCAGTTTTCAGTTTTGATCAGTTTTGTCTTTTCTGTTTATCATTCCTATTGGAATGGTGGTGGGGTTGATAGGTAGCTTAAACAGGCATCTATATCACTTGATGATGTCTGACCCCTGCTCTGGAAAAGGAGGGCTTTGGCTACTGTTTTAGCACTCTTGTGTTAGCACATGCCAACGTTCTTTCCCTTTGCACTAAGGACTGAATTGTGACACTACAAGTCTGAGCCTCTAGATAAAGCCAGATCAGTCATGAAAAGAAGGAAAAGAGAAGATGGCTGATTAGGAGCAGCTCAGGATTGCAGCTCCCAGAGAAAGTGTGGAGGGTGAGTGGATGCCACATTTCCAGATGGATTTTTATTACCCACAGACCAGGAGATTCCCAGGTGGAGGAGCCCCACATGTCGCCAGCTTGGCTGTTTTGGCCAGAGTGGCTGTTTTACCCAGTGCCCCAGTGCAGTGGTTCTCCATACAAAATACTGTCTCCTCAAGCAGATACCTGGCCCTCATATATCCAAAGAGTCACCTCATAAAGGACAGGCACCGTTTTAGCTGGCGATTGGAGCTTGGGGAAGACAGAGTTGCCCATTCAACTGATAGAAAAGGGGACTGAAACAGGGAGCCAGGCCAGGAGATTCCTTGGCAAAAAAGTGCCACGAATCTCAGGGTGGCTGTTTCAGCCAGCACAGTGGGTTGTCACAGTGGGTTGCCGCACGGGAAATCACACAGATCCCAGTGCCTTTTCAACAGGCGACTGGAACACCTGGAAGACAAAAAAAAAAAAAAAAAAAAAAAAGGCTCTGAGGCAGGGAGCCAGGTGATCAGGCTCGGCTGGTTCCACCCCCACAAAAAAACAACAATCGGAAATGCTCTGGATTGAGAGTTTCACAGCAAGCACAGCTGAACCCAGGAAGGTTCAGCTCTGTGGGGGAGGGGCGTCTGCCATTACCGAGGCACTCCACCACTAAGGAGGTAGTCAGCCATTGCTGAGGCAGCCCGCCATTGCTGAGGCAGCCCACCATTACAGAGAGAGTCTGCCATTACAGAGGTGGGCCGCCATTGCCAAGGCAGTTCTGACTACACCCGTATAAACAGGACTGCAGGGAAGTTCACATGGCAGCTGGGCAGAGCCCACAGCAGCTCAGTAAAGCCTCTGTAGGCAGACAGTGACTAGGCTGCCTCCCCACTGGGCAGGGCAGCCCTGAAAAAAGCCAGCATCACAACAGAAACTCATAAATAAAGCCCTAACTCCCTGAGACAGAATACCTGGAGAAAAAAGAGGGGGTTTATGACTTCAGCTGCAGCAGACTCAAATGTACCTGCTCAGTGCTCTGAATAAACAATGGAGCTCACAGCTCAGCACTTGAGCACCTATAAAGGACAGACTGTCTCCTGAAGCAGATACCTGGCCCTCCTATATCCAAAGAGTCACCTCAAAAAGGACAGCTCAGACTGACATCAGGTGGGTATCCTTCAGAGACAAAGATAACAGAAGAAACTGGCAGCAACCCTTACTGTTCCACAGCTGCAGGAGGTGATCCCCAGGCAAGCAGGGCCTGGAATGGACCTCAGCAGTCCTACATCAGAAGGGCCTGACTGGTAGAAGGGAAATGAATAAACAGAAAGAAATAACTCCATCATCAACACACTGGACATTCATCAGAGACCCAATACGAAAGTCAACAACTACAAAGACAACAGGTGGATAAAAATACACAAAGATGGAAAGAAACCAGTGCAAAAAAAATGAAAATACCCGAAATCAGAACATCTCTCCTCCTACAAGGGATCACAACTCCTCACCAGCAAGGGAACAAGGTTGGATGGAGAATGAGTGTGATGAATTGAGAGAATCAGGAAGGTGGGTGTGGCGATTCCTCAAGGCCTTAGAAATAGAAATTCCATTTGACCCAGCAATCCCGTTACTGGGTATATATCCAAAAGACTATAAGTCGTTCTACTATAAGGACACATGTACACGAATGTTCATTGCAGCACTGTTTACAATAGCAAAGACTTGGAATCAACCCGAATGCCCATTGATGATAGACTGGATTGGAAAAATGTGGCACATATACACCATGGAATATTATGCAGCAATCAGAAATGATGAGTTTGTGTCATTTGTAGGGACATGGATGAATCTGGAGAACATCATCCTCAGCAAACTGACACAAGAACAGAAAACGAAACACCGCATATTCTCACTCATAGGTGGGTGATGAAAAATGAGAACGCATGGACACAGAGAGAAGAGTACTAAACACTGGGGTCTATTGGAAGGAAATGGGGAGGGCCAGTGGGAAGGGGAGGTGGGGAGGGATAGCCTGGGGAGAAATGCCAAATGTGGGTGAAGGAGAGAAAGGAAGCAAAACACACTGCCATGTGTGTACCTATGCAACTGTCTTGCACGTTCTGCACATGTACCCCCAAACCTAAAATGCAATAAAAAATTAAAAATAAATAAATAAATAAATAAAAAAGAAAGTTCTGTGAGCTAAAAGAACATGTTCTAACCCAATGCAAAGAAACTAAGAACCTTGAAAAAAGATCTGACAAAATGCTAATGAGAATAAAAAACTTAGGAATATAGGTGAATTGATGGAGCTGAAAAACACAACATGAGAACTGCACGAAGCATGCACAAGTTTCAACAGCCGAACTGATCAAGCAAAAGAAAGGATATCAGAGGTCAAAGATCAACTCAATGAAATAAAATGAGAAGGAAAGATAATAGAAAAAAGGGTAAAAAGGAATGAACAAAGTCTCCAAGAAATATGGGACTATGTGAAAAGACCTAATCTACATTTGATAGGTGTACCTGAATGTGCTGGAGAGAATCATTCCAACCTGGAAAATACTCTTCAGGATACTATCCAGGAAAACTTCCCCAACCTAGCAAGGCAGGCCAATATTCAAGTCCAGGAAATACAGGGAATACCACAAAGATATTTCTCAAGAGCAACCCCAAGGCACATAATCGTCAGATTCACCAGGGTTGAAATGAAGGAAAAAATGCTAAGGACAGCCAGAGAGAAAGGTCAGATTACCCACAAAGGGAAGCCCATCAGACTCACAGCAGATCCCTCGGCAGAAACACTACAAGCCAGAAGAGAGTGGGGGCCAATATTCAACATCCTTAAAGAAAAGAACTTTCAACCCAGAATTTCATATCTAGCCAAAGTAAGCTTCATAAATGAAGGAAAAATAAAATCCTTTACGAACAAGCAGGTACTCAGAGATTTCATCACCACAAGACCTGCTTTACAAGAGCTCCTGAAAGAGGCACTACACATAGAAAGGAACAACCAGTACCAGCCATTCCAAAAACATACCAAATGGTAAAGAGCATCAACACAATGAAGAAACTCCATCAAGTAACAGGCAAAACAGCCAGCTAGCATCAAAATGGCAGTATCAAATTCACACAGAACAATATTAACCCTAAGTGTAAATGGGCTAAATAATCCAGTCAAAAGACACAGACTGGCAAATTGGAAAAAGCTAAAATCCATTGGTGTGCTGTATCCAGGAAACCCATCTCACATGCAAGGATACACGAAGGCTCAAAATAAAGGGATGGAGGAAGATTTACCAAGCAAATGGAGAGCAAAAAAAAAAAAAAAAAAAAGCAGGAGTTGCAATTCTCATCTCAGATAAAATAGACTTTAAACCAACAAATATCAAAAAAGACAAAGAAGGACATTACATAATAATAAAAGGATCAATACAACAAGAAGAGCTAACGATCCTAAATACATAAGCACCCAATACAGGAGCACCCAAATACATAAAGCAAGTTCTTAATGACTTACAAACAGACTTAAACTCCCACACAATAATAGTGGGAGACTTTAACACCCCATTGTCAACATTAGAGAGATCAACGAGGCAGAAAATTAACAAGGATATCCAGGACTTGAACTCAGACCTGGAACAAGCGAACCTAATAGACATTTAGAGAACTCTCCACCCCAAATTCACAGAGTATACATTCTTCTCAGCACCACATCACACCTACTCTAAAATTTACCACATAATTAGAAGTAAATCACTCCTCAGCAAATGCAAAAGAATGGAAATCATAACAAACAGTCTCTCAGACCACGGTGCAATCAAGTTAGAACTCAGAATTCAGAAACTAACTCAGAACCTCACAGCTTCATGGAAACTGAACTGGCTCTTGAATGTTGACTGGATAAAATGAAGGCAGAAATAAAGATGTTCTTTGAAATCAATGAGAATGAAGACACAACATACCAGACTCTCTGGGACACATTTAAAGCAGTGTCTAGAGGAAAATATATAGCAATATATGCCCACATAGGAAGCAAAGAAATATCTAAAATTGACAACCTATCATCAAAACTGAAAGAGCTAGAGGAGCAAGACCAAAAAAAAACCTCAAAACCTAGCAGAAGACAAATAACTAAGATCAGAGCAGAACTGAAGGAGATAGAGACACAAAAAAACCTTCAGAAAATCAATAAATCCAGGAGTTAGTTTTTCAAAAAGATCAACAAAATAGACCACTAGTCAGATTAATAAAAAAGATAAGAGAGAATAACCAAATAGATGCAATAAAAAAAAAAACGATAAAGGGGCTATCACCACGGATTCCACAGAAATACAAACCATCATCAGAGATTATTACAAACCTCTCTATGCACATAAACTAGTAAACCTGGAAGAAATGGATAAATTCCTGGACAACTGCATCCTCCCAAGCCTAAACCAGGAAGAAGCCAAAACCCTGAATAGACCAATAACAAGGTCTGAAGTTGAAGCAGCAATTAAGAACCTACCACCCAAAAAAAGCCCAGGTCCAGATGGGTTCACAGCCGAATTCTACCAGACACACGAAGAGGAGCTGGTACCATTCCTTCTAAAACCATTCCAAATAATCCAAAAAGAGGGAATCCTTCCCAAATCATTTTATGAGACCAACATCATCCTGATACCAAAACCCGGCAGAGACTTAACAAGAAAAGAAAACTTCAGGCCAATATCCATGATGAACATAGATGCAAAAGTCTTCAATAAAATACTGGCAAACAAATTGCAACAGCACATCAAAAAACTTATCCACCATGATCAAGTGGGATTCATCCCAGGGATGCAAGGCTGGTTCAACATACGCAAGTCTATAAATGTAATTCACCACGTAAACAGAACCAAAGATAAAAACCACATGATTATCTCAATTAATGCAGAGAAGGCCTTTGACAAAATTCAACAGCGCTTTATGCTAAAAACCCTCAATGAGCTAGGTATTGATGGAACGTTTCTCAAAATAATAAAAGCTATTTATGACAAACCAACAGCCAATATCATACTGAATGGGCCAAAAATGGAAGCATTCCCTTTGAAATCTGGCACTAGACAAGGATGCCCTCTCTCACCACTCCTATTCAATATAGTACTGGAAGTTCTAGCCAGAGCAATCAGGCAAGAAAAAGAAATAAGGGTATTCAAATAGGAAAGAAGGAAGTCAAACCGTCTCTATTTGCAGATGACATGATTGTATAATCTAGAAGACCCCACTGTCTCAGCCCAAAATCTCCTGAAACTGAGAAGCAACTTCAGCAAAGTCTCAGGATATAAAATAAATGTGCAAAATCACAAGCATTTCTATACACCAATAACAGACTTAAAGAGAGCCACACCAAGAATGAACTGCCATTCACAATTGGTACAAAGAAAATAAAATAACTGGGAATACAACTAACAAAGGATGTAAAGGACCTCTTCAAGGAGAACTACAAACCACTGCTCAATGAAATAAGAGAGGACACAAAACAGATGGAGAAACATTCCATGTTCATGGTTAGAAATAATCAATATCATGAAAATGGCCATACTGCCCAAAGTAATTTACAGATTCAACACTATCCCCATCAAGCTACCAATGACCTTCTTCACAGAACTGGAAAAAACCACCTTAAACTTCATATGGAACCAAAAGAGAGTCCACATAGCCAAGTCAATTCTAAGCAAAAAGAACAAAGTGGGAGGCATCACCCTACCGGACTTCAAACTATACTACAAGGTCACAGTAGTCAAAACAGGATGGTCCTGGTACCAAAACAGAGATATAGACCAATGGAACAGAACAGAGGCCTCGGAGGCAACACAACATATCTAAACCATCTGATCTTTGACAAACCTGACAAAAACAAGCAATGGGTAAAGGAGTCCCTGTTTAATAAATGGTGTTGGGAAAACTGGTTAGCCATGTGCAGAAAGCAGAAACTGGACCCCTTCCTGACACCTTACACTAAAATTAACTCCAGATGGATTAAAGACTTAAACATAAGACCTAACACCATAAAAACCCTAGAAGAAAATCTAGGCAAAACCATTCAGGACATGGGCGTATGCAAAGACTTCATGACCAAAACACCAAAAGCATTGGCAACAAAAACCAAAATAGACAAATGGGACCTAATCAAACTCCACAGCTTCTGCAGGGCAAAAG
This sequence comes from Callithrix jacchus, assembly GCF_049354715.1. Classification (NCBI taxonomy): domain Eukaryota; kingdom Metazoa; phylum Chordata; class Mammalia; order Primates; family Cebidae; genus Callithrix; species Callithrix jacchus. The sequence continues at coordinate 11,557,505 of NC_133512.1, read as the reverse complement.
AAACAGTCATAAGAGTGAATTGGCAACAACAGAATGGGAAAAAATTTTTGCAGTTTACCCATCTGACAAAGGGCTGATATCCAGAATCTACAAAGAACTAAAATAGATTTTCAAGAAAAAAACAAGCGCATTCAAAAGTGGGCAAAACACATGAACAGACACTTTACAAAAGAAGACATACATGAGGCCAACAAACATATGAAAAAATGCTCATCATCACTGGTCATTAGAGAAATGCAAATCAAAACTGCATTGAGATACCACCTCATGCCAGTTAGAATGGTGATCATTAAAAAATCTGGAGACAACAGATGCTGGAGAGGATGTGGAGAAATAGGAACACTTTTACGCTGTTGGTGGGAGTGTAAATTAGTTCAACCATTGTGGAAGACAGTGTGGTGATTCCTCAAGGACCTAGAAATAGAAATTGCATTTGACCCAGCAATCCCATTACTGGGTATATATCCAAAGGATTATAAATAATTCTACTATAAGGACACATGGACACAAATGTTCATTGCAGCACTGTTTACAATAGCAAGGACCTCGAACCAACCCAAATGCCCATTGATGGTAGACTGGACAGGGAAAATGTGGCATATACACCATGGAATACTATGCAACCATCAAAAATGGTAAATGCGTGTCCTTTGTAGGGACATGGATGAACCAGGAAACCATCATTCTCAGCAAACTGACACAAGAACAGAAAATCAAACACTGCATGTTCCCACTCATAGGTGGGTATTGAACAAAAAGAACACATGGACACAGGGAGGGGAGCATCACACACTGGTTTCTGTAGCAGGGAAACAGGGGAGGGACAGCAGCATGGTGGGGAGTTGGGGAAAGAGAGCATGGGGAGAAATGCCAGATATAGTGGGGGAGGAAGGCAGCATAATTATACTGCCATGTGTGTACCTATGCAACAATCTTGCATGTTCTTCACATGTACCCCAAAACCTAAAATGCAGTAAAAAAAAGAGAAAATATAAATATTTTTGAGTGCCATTATAAAAAAAAAAAGGAAAAGAATTTTTTTTTTAAAAATGGGCTTTTCCCTTGTAAAAAATTATTTTTAAAAATTATTGATGTTAAAATAGTTAACAGAGAAAACACAAAAGGCTTCAATCCCACTATTTTGATAAGTCCTGTGATTTTTTTTAAAAGAAATCTATTGTTAGAAAACATAAACAAGTTTTTTAAAAGGAAAATAACACTTTGTTAGAAAATATAAATGGGTAAAAAAGAAAAGGCATAGAATAAGTGAAAACCTGTACACCCCACCCCACATAATCCTCAAAGGTAGTCACTGTTACTTATTTCTTGTTATTCTTTCCTACAATAAATTTTTCTAACTATTAATAAAAAAAGACATCAACAGGGTAATACTAAAAGCACTGCTCTGAGCCTTGCTTTTGCACTTCAGAAAACATATTGAGGCCAGGTGCGGTGGCTCCTGCCTGTAATCCTATCACTTTGGGAGGCCAAGGCAGGCAGATCAACTGAGGTCAGGAGTTCGAGACCAGAGTGGCCAACATGGTGAAACCCTGTCTGTACTAAAAATATAAAAAAAAATTAGCTGGGCATGTTGATGGGCACCTGTAATCCCAGCTACTTGGGAGGTTGAGGCAGGAGAATCCCTTGAATCTGGCAGGTGGAGGTTGCAGTAAGCTGAGACCATGCCATTGCACTCCAGCCTGGGCAACAAGAATGAAACTCAGTCTCAAAACAAAACAAGAAAACCCCACGACCAACAAAAAACTTATTGGGAACTTTTCCCCATCATTACAATCTGCTCCCCTGCTGCTTCTGCCCTTAGAGTGTATCATCCAGCATCCCTACTGCAGACACTGGTTTTCCTGTCGTTGCTGTTCTCATAATGCAGAGATGAATAATTTTGTCTATATATCCCAAATAGTTTTTGCTAATATGCCCAAGATAAATTTTGGTACATTCGATAAATATTGCTAAAGTGCCTTGAAAAAAATGGGCCCAATAATGTACGCATGCTTCTTTCACTCTCTCATCATTCCTGGGTACCATCAAACTTTTGAATTTTTGCTTTCTGATTGGAGCATGTAAAAAAATAGGCTTTAATTTCTTTTAAAGCAGTTTTAGGTCCACAGCAAAACTGAGCAGAAAGCAAACCATTCTCATATATCCCATCTCCACACATGCACAGCCTCCCCCACTACCAGTATTCCACACAAGAGTGGTATATTTGTCACACCTGATGAGCCTATCCTGGCACATCATTATCATCCAAGGTGTATACTTTCCATCAGAGGTTACTCTTGGTGTTGTATATTCTGCGGGTTTTGACAAATGTATAATAACCTGTAGCCATCATCATAGTATCCTACAGAAGAGTTTCATTGCTGTAAAAATCCTTTGTGCTCCTCCTATCCACCCCTCCCTCCTTGCTAAATCTTCACAACCAATGATCTTTTTTTTTTTTTTTTGAGACGGAGTTTTGCTCTTGTTACCCAGGCTGGAGTGCAATGGCGCGATCTCGGCTCACTGCAACCTCCGCCCCCTGGGTTCAGGCAATTCTCCTGCCTCAGCCTCCCGAGTAGCTGGGATTACAGGCACGCGCCACCATGCCCAGCTAAATTTTTGTAATTTTTAGTAGAGACGGGGTTTCACCATGTTGACCAGGATGGTCTCGATCTGTTGACCTCGTGATCCACCCGCCTCGGCCTCCCAAAGTGCTGGGACTACAGGCTTGAGCCACCGCGCCCGGCCACAACCACTGATCTCTTTTACTGTCTCCATATGTTTTGAAGGTCATATAGATGAAATGTAATAGTATGGAGCCTTTTCAGACTGGCTTCTTTCACTTAGTAATATGCATCTAAGATTTCTTCATGTCTTTTTAGAGCTTGGCGGCTCATTTCTTTTTAGTACTGAAAAATATTCCATTGTTTGGATGTAGCACAGTTTATCCGCTTGCCTGCTGAAAGACCTTTTGCTTCCAAGATGCCTCCGAGTTTTGGCAATTATGGCTAGAGCTTCTGTAAACATGTGCAGACGTTTGTATGGATATCAGTTTTCAACTCCTTTGGGTAAATACCAAGGAGCGAGATTGCTGAATCATATGGTAAGGGTATGAAACTGTCTTTGAAAGTAGCTGTACCATTTTGTTTCCACCAGAAACAAATGAGAGGTCCTGTTGTTCCATATCCTTGCCAATGTTGTGTTGTCAGTGTTTGGATTTTGGCTATTTTAATAGGTGTGTTCGGTACCTCCTTGTTTTAATTTGCAATTCTCTAATGACATACATGGTTGGGCATCTTTTCATAGGCGACATTTCCATTTGTATATCTTTGGTGAGGTCTTTTGCCCGTTTTTTTAACTGGCTTGTTTCCATCCTCACTGTTGACTTTTATGAGTTTTTGGTACACTGTGAGTACGAGCTGTTCATCAGATATGTCTTCTGCCAATATTTCCTTCCAGTCTGTAATCTGTCTTCTCATTCGCTTGATGGAACATCTGCTGTGTGTTTATTGGTCATTGTGGTTTTTTTCCCCCCTAAAAACTGACTTTAGGTTCCAGTCCATTTTTCAGATGGGTTATCTTTTCTTTAACAATGTAAATTAGTTCCTTTTGCCTTTGAAAGCTTAAGGTGTAACAGATTTATCTATCCCTTGATGATTTGAAAGACTTCACCTGTGAACTCATCCATTTTGTTTTGTTTCAGGGAAAGTTAACATTTTCTTTTGTCCATTCTGTGCTAAGCTCCTTGCCTCTAATCCCTAAGAAGTCAACATTTGGACCCCACTGCAGAGAAAGAAGAGAAAAGCCTCTTGTTTAAGGAGTCTTCATTAAATTTCATGTCCTTTTTTTTAAGTCACTGAATATATTCATGTCAAGATTCATATAAATATATTTCTCTTGATGTGTTCGTTCACAATTTCTAGGTCAGGTAGTAAATACCTAGGTAGTAAATAAGAACATTGCAGCTTTCATAGTGCTGGCAAAGATGAAGGTATTCTCTCCCATAAAGGCAAAGGTAGACTTTTATTTATTTATTTTTTTTGAGACAGAGTTTCGCTCTTGTTACCCAGGCTGGAGTGCAATGGCGCGATCTCGGCTCACTGCAACCTCCGCCTCCTGGGTTCAGGCAATTCTCCTGCCTCAGCCTCCTGAGTAGCTGGGATTACAGGCACGTGCCATCATGCCCAGATAATTTTTTTGTATTTTTAGCAGAGATGGGGTTTCACCATGTTGACCAAGATGGTCTCGATCTCTTGACCTCGTGATCCACCCGCCTCGGCCTCCCAAAATGCTGGGATTACAGGCTTGAGCCACCGCGCCCGGCCAAAGGTAGACTTAACAGCACCAAGACTGTCAGATTGACTCTTAATGTCAGCAAAGAGTGACACTGATATTTCCTATGACAGAAGTCCATTATCTTTCTGGACCATGAACCCTGTTTATCTGATGAATACCTTGGATCCATTCCCTAGGAACATGTGCAGACATATCCCTGACACACCAGGGCTTTACAGACGTCCTGACACTAATTTCAGAATGTGGATCTTACAAACATAGAAGGGATTTCCACTTTCCATTAGTGATTTGTTTCTAATTTTTTTTTCTAATGTCATTTCTACAGAAAATGCAACTTGTTGAGAAGGTTTAGAACCAACCATTGGGAATCACAGAATGCGATTCGGCATTTTGCTTCCTAGAGTCCGGAGAGGAAGAATATAAACCACCCCTACACTATGGCAGCTGAACCATGGCTGGTGGGAAGCTTGAGAACCATGGCTTGAGACCCCAAAATGCCTCTTTAGTGTGAGCTCTGGATCTCTTTCCCTCAAATGGAACAGATTCCTTAATGTTGGGCTAGGATAGAATCAAAACTTCCAGGATGCCTCTCTGAGAAGGTTAGAGATTGTGGACAGGGCCTGGGTAAATTCTCTAGAGAGAGGATGGCCAATCCCTTCCCTTTCTTTCTCTTCTAGAAGGGCAAGATCACCTGATGCCTTGCCCCAAAAGCAAATGTACAAATGTCCCTGCTGCTTTAGTGTGATCAAAACCTGAAGGGACTTATGCAGAAGACGTGTATGAATAACATGCCACTATATTCTGGATAACTTTGCTTACAAAGAATAAAAGGGCTTGATCAGAAATCATGGCTGCGTTGTGTGCACATTTCAGCATACCCCTTCTGAAAAACCCTGCATCATGTTCTGGGCCTGCCCATACTTGGTCCTTACAAAGTACCCTATACTGTCCGCTGCCAGAGGCATGGAATAGTGCTGTGTCGTTGCCTGTTTTCTTGTCTGTCTCCCGGCTACACACTTGTCCCTGTGTTAGACGGGTGGCTTGATGAGCATGGGGATTTGTCTTGTTCAGTTTTACATGCCTAGTGGTTAGCCCCAGGGAGCTAACTGACAAATATTTACTAAGTACATAAATGAAACTGAAGCCACAGGCTACATAAAGATGCCCAGAATAACTGTTCAGAGCAGGCCTCCACAGTCCAGAGACAGAGACAGAGACTGGACTCTGTCCAGTCCAGGCATGGACTGGAGAGGTGGGAGCAGAAGGGCTGAGACGGTTGAAGCAGGTTCTGGGAAAAGAAGATTAGAGGCAAGAGGCTTTGAGCATCAGAAAACAATTTGCCAGATTAGCATTGAGAAAAAATGTGATGTGGATTCTCAGCTAGAAGGAATTATACATTATGTTGGTATCGAGCCATCAACTTCTATCACCCTTGGAAACTCCTTTTCTATTCCACCCTTCACTTTCTGGAATGAAGACAGAGTTTAAAAGTTAACAATAGCCAGAAAATCTTGTAAAATTATCCCTTAAAAAGTTGTTAAACCCGCTAGTGGCCAGACACAGTGGCTCATGCCTGTAATCCCAACACTTTGGGAGGCCGAGGTGAACAGATCATCTGAGGTCAGGAGTTTGAGACCAGCCTGGCCAACATGGTAAAACCCCATCTCTACTAAAAATAAAAAAAACTGGACAGGTGTGGGGGCACTCGTCTGTCTTCTCAGCTAGGGCTGAGGCAGGAGAATCACTTGAACCCAGGAGGCAGAGGTTGCAGTGAGCTGAGATTGCACTACTGCACTCCAGCCTGGGCGACAGAATGAGACTCCATCTCAAAACAACAACCAAACCAAACCAAACCAAACCAAACCCTCTAGCAAATGTCTGGGCAGCATTAATCCTTTGCATGTAAATAAATCACATATGTAATTCTCGCTCAAGCACTCAAGATTACATTTATTGTGTTTTATCTGTATCATTTGATCTATATCGCCTACAAATAAAAATGCTTTCCTAAATTCTGTTCTAAGAAAAGGTTAAAAGACATTTATGAAGGGAATAAATAAAAATAGAATAGTGTAGTTAATAACTTCTTCAGACTTCTCGCTTCCCTAGCATAACTAGAATTATTTCATTTAGAAACTGATTTTCAGAAAATTAGGGACAAAGTCTTGAAATCTTCTCATCATAATATTGTTAATGAAGTTTCTTCTCAGTGCTGGTAAGGTAAGTACTGGTGATATGCTACAACAGCAAATTCTGGATGTGATAACAAGGCAAGAGGGAAACAATTCACAAAAGGCTGGGTATATATCCAAAGGACTATAAATCGTTCTACTACAAGGACACATGCACACGAATGTTCACTGCAGCACTGTTTACAATAGCAAAGACCTGGAACCAACCCAAATGCCCATCGATGATAGACTAGATTGGGAAAATGTGGCACATATACACCATGGAATATTATGCAGCCATCAAAAACGATGAGTTCGTGTCCTTTGTAGGGACACGGATGAACCTGGAGACCATCATTCTCAGCAAACTGACGCAAGAACAGAAAATGAAATACCGCATGTTCTCACTCATAGGCGGGTGATGAACAATGAGAACACAAGGACACAGGGAAGGGAGCACTACACACTGGGGTCTACTGGGGGGAATAGGGGAGGGACAGTGGTGGGGGGAGCTGGGGAGGGATAGCAGGGGGAGAAATGCCAGATGTGGGTGAAGGGGAGGAAGAGAGCAAATCACACTGCCATGTGTGTACCTATGCAACTATCTTGCATGTCCTGCACATGTACCCCAAAACTTAAAATGCAATAAAAAGGAAAAAAAAAAAAGAAAAAGAAAAAGGCTGCTATGGCTATTATAAAATCCAAGTAAAAAATTTCATGTCATATCACTTTCCCAAAATACCATGGGGCCAAGTTTCCAAAATCAGAGATGGAAATAGCGCCATGAATCTGGTGAAATCATGAAAGCCAGAATCCCAACTAAACCCTTAGAAAGCCCCATTTTCTTCCAATTTGAGGAAAGTGACTCTGAAATTTCCCCAAGTCCCTCTTAGTGCAGAGACAATTCTTTACATAGCATAATGAATAGGAAACTACAATTAAGAGCAAACAGCATCTTGGGCATCTTGTGGTTCTGAGGTCTGCGTGAGACTGCCTGCTCTCCCGGGTCTCAGGGGTCGCTGGCCCACCTCACGGGCAGTGCAGTCCGTCCCGATGAAGAGAACAAACTCTTTTCTCCTCCATTAGTTTTTGGATACCTCTTTCCGACACATTTCAAAGGTAAAATTGAGACTCCATCTGAACACACTGAATGAAGGGGATCCTTTGGCAACGTCAGGGATCTTCACCCCAATATTGATGATACATTGTGATTGACACTTATTGGGACCCAGCCCAGCCATTTAATATCTGCTAAGCACAAGGGCTCAAGACCATTTATTAATAAAAGCTGACCATTTATTATAAATCTTCCCAATTAATTGGCTTTTGTCTAATAATTCTAGAAAGCTGGTTCCACCAGTCAGCAACCTGTGAATTCCTTTTGCTAATAACTTGGCTGAAGCATTTTCCAGGATGCTTTATAACCTATAGCAGCTGGTCCACAGTTACTTTATCATGAGTTAAAATAGTTTTTGAAATATCTTTTAAAATTCCCAAGAAAAATATTACTATAGTCAAAGGTAATGACCTAGAATTTGGGGAAGTGGGGATGTTTATCAATTATTCGTCCACTGCAGGAGACTCAGACTGGTGTGGCGGGAAATCTTTACCCTATTTTAGAGTGCTAATGTAGCCTATATTGGTGGGGAAATGTCCTGTTGAGTTGCCCTTTTTTTTCTTTTTTTTTTGAGGATAGTGTCAACTTTACCTCTGCTCAGGGTGCCTGACAAAGTAAATGAATCTGTAAACATGAAGTAGTGAAAAGATAATTTAAGTTTGGTCTTTCTTCTTATTTTATTTATTTATTTATTTTTGAGATGGAGTCTCACTCTGTCGCCCAGGCTGGAATGCAGTGGTGTGATCTCGGCTCACTGCAACTTCTGCCTCCGAGGTTCAAGTGATTCTTGGGCCTCATCCTCCCAAGTAGGTAGGATTGCAGACATGCACTACCATGCCTGGCTAATTGTATCTATCTATCATTCTATCTATCTATCATCTATCTATCTATCTATCTATCTATCTATCTATCTATCTATCTATCATTCTATCTATCTATCATTCTATCTATTTATCATTCTATCATTCTATCAATCATTCTATCTATCATTCTATCTATCTATCATTCTATCAATCATTCTATCTATCATTCTATCTATCTATCATTCTATCAATCATTCTATCTATTTATCATTCTATCTATCTATCTATCTATCTATCTATCTATCTATCTATCATTCTATCTATCTATCTAACTACCTACCTACCTACCTACCTACCTACCTACCTACCTACCTACCTACCTATCGAGATGGGGTTTTGCCATGTTGACCAGACTGGTCTTGTATTCCTGGCCTCATGCGATCCACCCACCTTGGCTTTCCAAAGTGTTAGGATTATAGGCATGAGCCACCACGCCCAGCTGTTCTTTGTTCTTTGGCAAAGAACTTCACTTTGAATGTGATGCTGTTCAGTTATCAAAAACTTGGTTGCAGAGGCACTGGATTCACATGGAGGAAGAAGGAGAGGATCTTCCTATGTTTACTTCCAACTTCTCATTGAAAGAGCCAGAAGATACAGAATATGAAGCAAATAAATAAACAATAGCAATCTGAGGTGAGAATAAAAGTAATCCAGTGTAACATAATCCTGATGGGATTTCCACACATTTTAATGCTGATAAAAACAACGTTAAGAAATCCGTTCTTTGACCACATGGCCTAGCCTCTAAATCTGGAGGGGCCTTTACTCCAGAGTAGATGGCCCCACATGGGGTGGAGATGTCACGTGCGCAGCCTGCCCTGCACGCTGGTGGCCTTTCCCAACTGCTTGGACCCTGCCAGAGTCATTCCCCAGCTACCTATTTATTTGTATCCAGAGGCTGCGGTCCCAGGCCCCAGTGTGGGTGGGGAGGAGGCCCCTTGCACTGCCAGGTGAACGCTCCCCACGGAGGGTCTCATAAACCAGGTGTGGGAGCAGTGTGCTTGGGACCTGAAAGACTCTCATTTACGTGGATCACACCAACAGCTTCAGGCTACATTGGAGTCTCCAATACTATAGGAGAACCAGCAGGTGAAGGGAGGGCCCCGCTCCCTCCAGCAGCCCCTGCTGGGTGGGATGCCAGCTGGGTGCCTGAGAGTGGGAAGAGGACGATGTGAAAATCCACTGCAGGGTCAGACTCGGCAGAGCAGCCTGGTTATTTTCAGTGGACTGTGTGTTGGGCAGAGGACAGTTTACCCACTCTGTCTTTGGCAAACTGTAGGGATAGGCTGATTTCTGTTTCTTTGATGTATAATCAGAGAGAGAAAAATATATCATGGGGCTTATTTAAGAAGACTGTAATGCATGGGGGAGTTAGCAAGGGCCAGACTATGGAGAGAAAGAGCTTGCCTTTGACAATGATTTTTCTACAGAAAATAAAAGAAAGATATAAAACATGATAAGTGCTCCCAATAAGACACAAAAAGTATGAAAAACAGGGTGCAGGAGGAGATACAGGGACAAGGAATCCCATATTCTTTAAACCTAAGACAACCAGGTCTCCTTCCCTGTCAGGGCTGAGCCATTTCGCACCCCATGCCTTTGTACAGGGCATCCCTTCTGCCAGTCTTGCCTGTCTTCAAGGCATGGCCAGGGCCTGCTCATGACGCCCACCTCAGCCCATGCCCCCCCTCCCACAGCCAGCACAGCTGCTGCAGGTGCCTAGTCACGGCTTTCTCTGTACACCAGCAAAGCAGGCTTCATGCTCCGATGCTGGAGACTTTACATAGTATTATAATTTATAACGGAGTAACTGTGAGTTCTCAGCAACAGGGCTTATATTTCATCCACCTCTATAAGTACACCCATCACAGTTTCTGATACACAATAAATAGAGCCCCAGAAAGCAAGAGGAAAAGACAATCTCTTCTTAAACAAGGACCTCAACAGTTGCCCATCAGACAAAGATGAGAGGAAACAAGACAATGAGAAAAAGAACTGAGGCATCGTGAGACCCTACAAGGCTCAGAAAAGTAAAGCACCAATTACACCAAAGGAGCATGTGACAGCTTGTTCCTCCTTTTCAAAGAATGGCAGATTTAGTGCATTGTCACAAACCAACTCAGCGACTTTTGGGACGTGATATAATGACACAGACAGCAACTCTTCACAAGAGACGAACGCAGCGGCAGCAATCCTCAACCTAAAAGTTTATTAACAAGTTGCTTTAGGGAAACTTCACAGCATTTCCTGTTAGAAACTGTGTGTTCAAGTCCCCAGACCAGACTGCAAAGGCTTATGTAACCTGGAAGGTTGCTAGATTATACCCAAACTGAGCTGGGTTGCAAAAAGTATAAGTGAAATGTGGTTCTGCTCCATCACCATATAGCCAAATGATCACTTAACCAGGATAGTTTCTTCCTCTCTCCACACATGTGCCGGGCATCAGCTCGAATAATGCATGAGAAGCAGCTTTGAGAAGTGTGCTCTGCTGTTAAACAATGAGGGCCCCTCCTAGTGTGGCTCCTATGAAACCTAATTACCTGTGAAAATACAGTCTTGGGGAACAGTGTGTACTGCTTTCTGCCCTGAGACTCCAGGGACTCATTTCCTCCATGACAGCAGAAGTCCAGGATTCCTCTTTGTCCCTGGAGCCATAGGGGTTTGCGATGGAGCTCTCACATACTTGGGGAATAAAAGTTGTCTGCAGGATGTGCATTCAAGTGTTAACCCAAGTGTCTACTGATTTGTGTGAGAAAATCATTAAGGAGATAAAAACCAGGTTGACAGCAATATGTCAAAATATTTCAAGATGCCAGAGTTTGCGGCGGCAGCTCACATGGAGATGAGGTCAGGGTGGGAGCGATCAGCCACCTGCTGAACCTCATGTCAACAGTGTGATGGAAGCATCTCATTTCCTCTTCTGAGATACAAGCCCTTGTTTCTGGTGATGGCAGCCCTTGGGGAGCATATGATTGTTGACAATTTATCCTGCCCCAAGGGGCTGTTCTTCGTACTTTAGAGGCTGATTTCTGGGCAGTCGGCCTCTTGCTTAATTTTAAGGATACCTTGCACAACACCGTGATGCTGTTTGTCACACTTTGCACTTGTCTGAGCAGCAGGTGAACATCTGGAGTCTCCAGCAGGTTGAGTCCAGAGAAGCCAAATGCTCTAGGAAGCTTTCTTTAAATAAAAAAATGTGCTTCAGGTAGGAGTTTGTCTGAATTCCAGGGCTGGCCAACACACCCACGGTATCATTCCAGAGCGGAAGAAGAGGAACTCCTCTTCCCTCTGAGCCTTGAGCCAACAGGCCGGTCCCATCACTGGGCACAGCCCAGCCCTGCTGAGGCGTCCATGTGTCTGCCTCATTCAGTGACCTGCCCTGCGGTGGCAGAGGCCAGACCTGCAGTGGAAGGCTCTTCCCTAATTGGCTTTATTCCACTTCCCACCTCCTTCCTTCTCTGTGTGTCGTGTGCTCAATGCCTTCCTGTGCTGTCTCCCCAGCTTCTGGCTCACTTTTTCTTTTCTGTCTTGATTTAGCTAAGCTAAATGATTCAGTTGTCCCTAAGCTAAATGATTCCGTTGTCCCTAAGCTAGCATCAGTGATTGGCTAACAGGTACCAGGACCTGTCTGGCTTTAGGGGGTGCCCTCTTCTGAGGACTGCCCAAACAAATAGGCCTAGAAGAGAGGTTCTGGCACTCTGAGGATACCTCCCTAGATTCTCACACTTAACTTGCTGTCCCAGACAGAAATCATGTTCCAATCTGCATGGACACTGAGGAAAAAACGGCAAAGCTGTCAAAAGTGCGTGTGGCTCTCCCACTCTTCCCACTGTGCCTCCTGCTACAAGTTTCCTGATGGTAAACCCAGCCCTGTGTCCAGTCGTGCTGAGGATGAAGGCAGCCAGGCTTTGGGCCTCAGACATGCTCATCTTACTGCTTACTACCAAGGCCTCAATCAGCTCATCTTTAGGATGCTGCAGAACAGATTTGCAAAGCAGCAAAGTGGAATATTTTTTGGAGTCAAAGTCCTTTCTGAATCATTCATATTTCATATCAAATACTTTCTCTATTTTTCTTTTTGAGACACAGTTTTGCTCTTGTTGCCCAGGCTGGAGTGGAGTGGTGCTATCTTGGCTCACCATAACCTCCGCCTCCCGGGTTCAAGCGATTCTTCTGCCTTAACTTCTTGAGTAGCTGGGACTACAGGCGCTTGCTACCATGCCCTGCTAATTTTGTATTTTTAGTAGAGATAGGGTTTCACCATGTTGGTCAGGCTGGTCTTGAACTCCTGACCTCAAGTGAGCCACCTGCCTGGGCCTCCCAAAGTGCTGGGATTACCAGGCATGAGCCACCGCACCTGGCCTATTTTTTTTTTAATGTAAAAAGAAAAAATAAAAGAGTCTTTTTTATTTCCACTAGCATGACAAAGTCCCCCACTGGTTTCTGTCCAGCCTTCCCAGTTGGTCGTTTTAAATTCATGTGAAAAGGAAAAGGAATGTCATTTCTCAGTGCATTTCAGCCTAATCGGATGTACTAAGAACTCAGTGAGAAGCACTCCGAAGATGAAAACTGGATTGTAACTTAGGAAAGATGGTATCTATTACCATAGGCCTGAGCAGAACCACACAGCAGGGAACAAAAGATGTGACTGAAATCCTGGATCTGCAATGAGCTGTGTGACCTGAGATAGATTACTTAGGCTCTTTTGTCACTGTCCTCATTTATAGACAGAGAAGGGTGAGAGATTCTAGTCTTTCCAGGCCTACCATGTTATAAGTCTATGACTAAAATCAACCTGAGGCAATAAATCCTACTCCATTAATTTATTTATGAGCCTGAAAGAAATAAAAACCTAAGAAAATATAAATATTTAAAACCAAACAATTAAAAAATGTGATCCAAAGAAGGCCTTCTTAGTTGTTATTGCACGTCTCTACTGGAAACATTTGGCCATCTAAGGAAAACGCTGAAGCTTGGCTTTTCCCTAACAAACAAGTGAAGCATCAGCTTTAATAAGGCTGACTTTGGATCTCATTCCTCTTGACTATTTTGAGGTGCCTCTCCGTTTATTCATAATCAGCCTATCAGTATATCTCCATATATGTGTATACACACACACACAAGCAAAATAAGAAAGTGAAGATCAGTTTATCTCCCTATATGTGTATACACACACACACAAGCAAAATGAGAAAGTCCAGAGTTAGGTCTAACCAAAGAGAGGGGGAAATGAAACTTACAGGAGCTGCCGAGTTTTTGACCGTGACACTGGGGGTGGTTGCTCGCAGGGCCCCGCTCACTCCATGGTAGTATTTGAAGCAGATCTTAGTTTCAGCTGAAAGACAAACACAAAACGAGACTGAGAAGCAGGGTATAACCCAGGGAGAGGCAGCTATGGCAACAGAGGACATCTCTAGGAAGTGCAACCTAATTCCCATATGAGCAAGCCAGGCCACCCTCGACAACGATGCTCCTGGTGTGGCCTCAAGGACAGGTCTGACTTCTTCCTAAAACTGTGACACGAAAAATTGTTTTGGCCTTAAGATTTTTGTATCCAAGTTAAATCCATTATTTAGACTTCTTGGTATCCATCCTATCCCATTAGAGGTCATTGCTTTTAAACCCTTAGTTCTAAGATGTGATGTGGGTGGATGCCTACCCCATCTGTTTCTTCTGTAATGTACTGCTATTTAATTCATTGTGATTAATATCTTGGTCATCTGCAGGCAGTCTTTGAAAAGTTATTAAAGTACATGGGAAGGAGGCATATTTTCTAAACTCCTATACTCATCAATGGTAATCTCTTTGCATCACAATTTGTTTTCCTTCAAAGTTCCATAGACGTAGTTGGTAGTGGTGGCACACATCTGTAGTTCCCAGCTACTTGGGTGGCTGAGGTAGGAGGACCACTTGAGCCCAGGAGTTTAAGGCTACAGAGAGCTATAATCATACCAATGTACTCCAGACTAGGCAATAGGGAGAGACTCCATTAAAAAAAAAAATTCTATAGATGTTAAGCAGAATACAAAGGGTGTAGGGGGATCAGACTGGGTGTGAATTTCAGCTCCGTTACTTACAATCTGTGAGACAATGAATACGTCCCTGTACCCCATGATAAAATAGGACTTCGTAAGATGTTGGTTAAGCAAATAAAAGTTCTTATGTTCGATTAAGTGCTCAGCAAATGTTAGTGACTATGATGGTGTGATGACTGACTGACGATAACGTGAACCCATTTCCTTCCGGTATTTACTTCTGCAGAAGGAAGAGGGCAAGATCTGCAGCCAACATGAGTTCAGTTCATTTGAAGGTGACTTGCCTTCCACAGTTCACTGTTTATAGGATTTATTTCCTTAAAATTTAAAAAATTTACCAGGCTATGTCTTGGTCCCTTATATTTTGTTTGAAGCAATATGAGAAATCTCCAATTTGAGATTTTTTTCTCTCAAATATGAAAATTTGCCTTCAATTATCATATTAAAATAATGTCTACAATTTTCTTAGCATACATTGAAAATTTGCTTAGAATGGAAAATATGAAAAATGAAGATACATATAAATAAAATAACAATCTTCTGAGGTTTTCTGCATACTTGAGAGTATAAACTATAGAAAATGTATTTTTGTTTTTTTTTAATTGACATTATGAATTAAGCATGGCCAACTATTATTTAAAGCTTTGCAAATAACATTACTTATATAGAACAACTGAATAGATTTACACATTGCAAATATTTCCTGAATTTGGAAATTCAGACTTTTCTCTGAAAATTAATGACTTTTTACAAATTATTTTTTAAGTTCAAATTTTCTCCCTAGGACAATGGAGCAAAAATCGCTAGACACCGACCTGACATCCATTCTGTCTTTCCTTCTTAATAACAGAATCTCAATTTCATTTGAGTGATAATGTCTGCCTAAAGTACCACATCTTGAGGCCTCCCTGGCAGATAACACCTATGCAGTTTACCATTGTTATTTTAGGGTCATTGCCATATGTAGCTAAACCTAAACCTAACTGATATGGAAAGGTTTCCTCAACCCAGAAGATATGAACATTGCAGTAGTCTTCCTTAGGTTAAAAGATAGGGGTGCGGTGGCTCACGCTTGTAATCCCAACACTTTGGGAGGCCGAGGTCAGCAGTTCAAGACCAGCCTGGCCAACATGTTGAAACCTCATCTCTACTAAAAATAAAAAAAGTAGCTGGGCATGGTGGTACACTCCTGTAATCCCAGCTGCTCAGGAGGTTGAAGCAGGAGAATCGCTGGAACCTGGGAGGTGGAGGTTACAGTGAGTTGATATCACGCCATTGCACACCAGCCTGGGCAGCAGAGCGACACACAGTCTCAAAAACAAACAAACAAAAAGACATGAATATTTTAGGGATTCCCCGCTTCTTGTGGCCAAATTGCTTTCCAAATAACACTTTACACCTCTACCAGGAAATGTGACTCTGACCATCTCATAGAACCCTTGTTAGTATTGAGCATTGTCACTTAAAAATAGGCTTAAAATAGAACCCCATTATTATGTTTATTTCATTTATTAGTAGAATTAAACTTTTTCATCAAATTTTAGTTAGCTATTTAAATCTTTTTTTGAAGCCACTGAATTGCAGTTGTTCAGATTTTCCGCTGCCTGGGTGATGCCTGGGTGCTTACCAGTCCCTCTATTAGCGGACGTATTCTTAGATATGCCTGTACTTTCAGTTTCCTTCCTGAGTCACTTTCTCTACAGTTCTTTCACATGTCTGTTGATTGTCTTTTCAAGCTCTTGGTGGACAGTCTTACAACCCAGTTCTGTATTTATTCTCCAAGACACCTCAAAGTTGTCCCCATGTTAGGTGTATACACCCAGATCCAATACTATGTTGGCTTGAAAGGCAAGTTTCCTATAAGTCAGGGATCAGGGAAGGACCTTGAATAAAGCAGTGAGCCCATCTATCTAGTTAATCACAATGAGTTAGTGTTGCCTAGTGCGAGTTACTCTGCCTGTAGGTGCCAGTGGGATCAGTATGGAGGGACCAAATGGCCTCACCTTCAGCTTAGTTGGTTGGAAGGGACTTTTAGGTGCCAGGAACCCCGAATGGTCACTACTAGATTTTCATTTAAAGAAAAAATTATTTCAATGCCTTTGAGCAAAAAGCTCAGGGAAATGACATATAATCTTGCATTGAACCCTATTGCTAGATGAGCAGACCAGTGCATATTTTGAACCAAGAATTCATGGAAACTTTCAAACTCTGTACTCTTCTTTGTTTCTTCCATTTTTAATTTGTTATTGATACATAATAGATGTACATATTTTTAGGATACATGTGATGATTGAATACATTCATATAATTTGTAAAGATGAACTCAGTATAATTGCAACATACATCATCTTAACTATTTGTCTTTTTTTGTGCTAGAGACATTTGAATTATTCTCTTCTAGCCATTTTGAAACATATGATAGAGTGTTACAAATTATACTAACTCTATGGATCTATCAAACACTGGGTCTTATTTCTTCTATCAAACTGAAGGTTTGTACCCATTAATCAATCTCTACTCATCCATTTCTTCCTTCTACCTTTCTTGGTCTCTTGTAACCATCAACCTACTCTGTATTTCCATGAGATCTGCTTTTTAAGCTCTCTCATACAAGTGAGAACATGCAATATTTATCTTTCTGTGCTTGGCTTATTTCACTTAACATAATGACCTCTAGCTCCATCTATATTACTGCAAATGACAGAATTTCATTCCTTTTTATGGCTGAATAATATTACATACCACATTTTCTTTATCCACTCATCTATTAATGGGCACTTAGGTTGATTCCCTGTTTTGGCTGTTGTGAACAGTACTGCAATGAACATGTGAGTGCAGACATCTCTTTGATATATTCATTTCCTTTCTTTGGGCTATATATCCTGTAATAGAATTGCTGGGTCATATGGTAGTTCTGTTTTTAGTTTTTTGACAAATCTGTTAGTTTTTCATAGTGGCTGTACTAATTTACATTCCCATCAGCAGTGTGTGAGGGCTCCCCTTTCTCTGTGTTCTTGCCAGCATTTGTTACTCCCTCTCTTGTTTTAATTGGGGTGAGATGATAACTCACTGTACTTTTGATTTGCATTTCCATGATGATTACTGATGTTGAGCATTTTTTCCATACACATGTTGGCCATTTGTCTTTCTTTTTTAAGAAATGTCTACTCACATCTTTTGCCCACGTAAAAATCAGATTTTTTTCGCTCTTGAGTTGTTTAAGCTTCTTGCATATTTTGGTTATTAATTCCTTATCAGACGGATAGTTTGCAGATACTTTCTCCCATTCATCGGCTTGTCTCTTCACTTTGTTGATTGTTTCCTTTCAGCTTAATATAATCCTAGCTGTCAACTGTTGCTTTAGTTGCCACACAAAGAAATCAGGTCTTACATGAAGAAACCTTTGCCCAGACCAATGTTCTGGAGCGTTTCCCGAATGTTTTCTTTTAGTAGTTTCAGTTTTAGGTCTTAAATTTCAGCCTTTAATCCATTTTGATTTCATTTCTGTGTATGATGAGCAAAAGGGGTCTAGTTTCACTGCTCTGCATCTGGACTTTCAGTTTTCTCAGCATCATTTATTGAAGAGACGGTTCTTTCCCCATTGTACGCTCTTGGCACCTTTGTTGAAAATGGGTTGGCTATAAATACCTGGATTTATATCTGGGTCCTCTATTATTGTATGTTCCATTGGTCTGTGAGTCTGTTTTTTGCCATTACCATGCTGATTTGGTTACTTCACCTTTGTAGCATATTTTGAAGTCAGGTAAGATGATACCTCCAGCTTTGCTCCTCTTTGTTCAGGACTGCTTTGGCTGTTCAGGATCATTTGCGTCTTTTGTGGTTCCATATATATTTTAGGATTAGTTTTTCTATTTCTGTGAAGAATGTCATTGATATTTTGGCAGGGAGTGCGCTGAACCTGTAAATTGCTTTTGGTAGAACTGTCATTTCAGTCATAATAGTTCTTCCAACAAATCAGCTTAGAAAACCTTTCTATTTTTAAATGTTTCCTTCAATGTCTTTCATCAGTATTTTCCAGGTTTCCTTGTTTCCTTTGCTGGTTAAATTGAGGTCCAAGCATCTCACATTCTTTGTAGCTATTGTAAATGGGATGGCCTTCTTAATTTCTTTTTCAGATTGTTTGCTTTTGGCATATATGCATGACATTCATATGTTGATTTTTGTATCCTGCACCTTTGCTAAATGTATCAGTTCTAACAATTTTTTGGTGGAATCTTTATTTATTTTCTTAAATATAAGATGATGTCATCTTTGAACAAGTCTACCTTACCTTCTTCCTTTCCAGTGTGGGTGCCCTTTATTTCTTTCTCTTGCCTAATTCCTCTGGCCAGAACTTCTAGTACTATATTGAATAAAAGTGGCGAAAGTGCGTATCCTTGTCTTCTTGCAGATCTTCGAACAAAGGCTTTCAATCCCCCCCCACCCCCAATTCAGTGCTATGTCAGCTGTGGCTTTGTCTTACATGGTCTTTATTATTTTGAGGTATGTTCCTTCTATATGCAGTTCGTTGAGGGGTTTTATCATAAAAGGATGTGAATTTTGTCAAATGCTTTTTCTGCACTTATTGAAATGATTTTCTGGTTTTTGTTCTTTATTCTGTTAACGGGATGTATCACATTGATTGATTTGTATATGATGAATCATCCTGTATCCCTGTGGTGAATCCCACTTGATCTTGGTAAATACTCTTTTTAATGTGTTGTTGAATTAGGTGTGCTAGTGTTTTGTTGAGGACTTTTGTATCTATGTTCATCAGTGATATTGGCCTGTAGTTTTCTTTTATTGTTGTTGTTCTGCCCTTGTCTGGCTTTGGTATTAGGGTAATGCTGGCCCTGTAGAATGAATTTGGAAATATTCCCTCCTCTTCGATTTTTTGGAAAAGTTTAAGCATAATTGGTGTTCATTCTTCTTTAAATATTTGGTAGAATGCCGCAGTGAGGTCATCTGGTCCTGAAATTTCTCTGCTGGGAGATGTTTTATTATGGCTTCAGTCTTATTATTCGTTATTGGTTTGTCTCAGTTTTCCATTTATTCATGGTTCACTCTTAGTAGAATGTATGTATTTGGGAATTTGTCCATTTTTTTTCTAGGTTTTCCAATTTGCTGGTGTATGGTTGTCCATAATAGTTGCTAATAACTATTTGTATTTCTGAGGTCTCAGCTGTTATGTCTTGTTTTTTGTTTCTTACATGATTTATTTGAGTATCCTCTCTTTTTTCCTTAGCTATTCTAGTTTTGTTTATACTTTCAAAAAAGCTGACTCTTCATTTTGTTGATCTTTTGCTATTTTAAAGGTATCAGTTTAATTGGTTTCTGCTCTGCTCTTTATTATTCCTTTTTTTCTGTTTGTTTTGGGTTTGGGTTGCTCTTGCTTTTCTAGTTCCTTGACGTACTTCATTAGGTTGTTTACTTGAAGTCTTTCTACTTTTTTGATATAGGTGTTTATTGCTATAAACTTCCCTCTTAGTAATGCTTTTACTGTACCCCCTACATTTCTGTATGCTGTATTTCCATTTGATTTCTTTCTTGATTTCTGCACTGACCCATTATTGTTCAGGAGCATGTGATTTAATTTCCATGTGTTTGTGCAGTTTCTGAGGTTCCTCTTGTTATTGATTTTGTTTTATTTTACTGTGGTCAGAAAAGATACTTGATATGATCTCTACTTTTTTGAATTTGTTGACACTGTTTTGTGGCTTAACATATGGTCTATTCTGAAGAATGTTCCATGTGCTGGTGAAAAGAATGCGTCTTCTGCAGCAGTTGAACAAAGTGTCCTATACATGTCACTTAGGCCATGTGGTCAGTGTGTAGTTTATTTACAACATTTCCTTGTTGGAATGATATGTCCATTATGGAGAGTTGGATATTGAAGTCTCCTATTATGATCATATTGCAGTCTATCTCTCATTTTAAATCTATTAATGTTTGCTTTATGTATTTGGGAGTTCCGGTGTTAGGTGCATAGATATTTATAATTTTCACAGCCTCTTGCTAAATTGACCCCTTTGTCATTATATAGTGACCTTCTTTATCTCTTTTTACAGTCTTTGATTTGTAGTCTGTTTCACCTGATGAAAGCATAGCTACTCCTGCCCTTTATGATTTCTGGTTGCATGACATATCTTTTCCCACCTCCACACTTTCAGTCTACAGGTGTCTTTATAGCTGAAGTGGGTTTCTTATAGGCAGCCTATAGTTGGGTTTTGGTTCTTTATTAATTCAGCCACTGTTTCCCTTTTCATTACAGAATTGAGTATATTTACATTTGCTGTTATTGATAAGTAAGGACTGACTACTGCCATTTTCTTGTTTGCTTTCTGGTTGGGTTTTAACTGCTCTCTTCCTTTCTCCCTGTCTTCCTTTGTGGTAAAGTGTTTTTCTCTGGTAGTATGTTTCAATTTTTTGCTTTTTATTTTTAGTGAATCTATTATAGGTTTTTGCATTTTGGTTGCCATGAGGCTTACAAAAAAAATCTTATAGATGTAACAAATTATTTTAAGGAGATGACAACTTAGAGCGCAAAGAATAGAAACAAAGAACAAATAATAAAAAAACCTCTAATTTAACTCCATCCTCCCAACATTTGGATCTTATGTTGTCTCAATTTACATATTTTTATGTTACTCATCTCTTAATGGGTTGCTATAGGTATTATTGTTTTTGATTGTCTTTTGGGCTTCCTACTAGAGTTATGTGTAGATTGCACACCACAATTACAGTATTAGAGTATTCTGGGTTTGTCTATGTACTTAATCTTACCAGTGGGTTTTATATCTTCAAATGTTTCCTTTTTGCATATTAGCTTTTGTTTTTGCCTTTCAGATTGAAGAACTCTCTTTAGCATT
This sequence comes from Callithrix jacchus, assembly GCF_049354715.1. Lineage (NCBI taxonomy): Eukaryota > Metazoa > Chordata > Mammalia > Primates > Cebidae > Callithrix > Callithrix jacchus. Next base: position 11,536,154 of record NC_133512.1, on the reverse strand, counting down.
TCTTGTATGATAGATCTGGTGGTAGTGAATTCTTTTAGTCTTTGTTTCTCTAGTAAAGGCTTTATCTCTTCTTCATACCTGAAGGATAACGTTGCTGGATACAGAATTCCTGGAAGATAAGTTTTTTTTGCTTTTTTCCTTTTAGCGCTTTGAAAATGTCATGCCACTCCTTCTTGGTCTGCATGGTTTCCATTAAGAAGTCTGTTGCCTGCAGAGGGGCCAGACTGATAGAAGGAAAACTAAGAAACAGAAATAACTTCATCATCAACAAACTGGACGTCCACTCAGAGACCCAATCTGAAAGTCAGCAACTACAAAGATGACAGGTGGATAAATACACAAAGATGGGAAGAAACCAGTGCAAAAAGGATGAAAACACCTGAAACCAGAATGCCTCTCCTCCTACAAGGGATCACAACTCCTCACCAGAAAGGGAACAAGGCTGGATGGAGAATGAGTGTGATGAATTGACAGACTCGAACTTCAGAAGGTGGGTAATAAGAAGCTTCTGTGAGCTAAAAGAACATGTTCTAATCCAATGCAAAGAAACTAAGAACCTTGAAAAAAGATCTGACGAAACGCTAACAAGAATAAAAAAACTTAGAGAGGAATATAGGTGAATTGATGGAGCTGAAAAACACAACACGAGAACTTTGTGGAGCATGCACAAGTTTCAACAGCTGAATTGACCAAGCAGAAGAAAGGATATCAGAGGTTGAAGATCAACTCAATGAAATAAAATGAGAAGGAAAGATTAGAGAAAAAAGGGTAAAAAGGAATAAACAAAGTATCCAAGAAATATGGGACTATGTGAAGAGACCTAACCTATGTTTGATAGGTGTACCTGAATGTGACAAAGAGGATGAATCCAAGCTGGAAAATACTCTTCAGGATATTATCCAGGAAAACTTCCCCAACCTAGCAAGGCAGGCCACTATTCAAATCCAGGAAATACAGGGAACACCACAAAGATATTCCTCAAGAAGAGCAACCCCAAGGCACATAATTGTCAGATTCACTAGGGTTGAAATGAAGGAGAAAATGCTAAGGGCAGCCAGAGAGAAAGGTAGGGTCACCCACAAAGGGAAGCCCATCAGACTCACAGCAGATCTCTCAGCAGAAACCCTATGAGCCAGAAGAGAGTGGGAGCCAATATTCAACATCCTTAAAGAAACGAACTTTCAACCCAGAATTTCATATCCAGCCAAACTAAGCATCATAAGTGAAGGAAAAATAAAATCCTTTGCAAACAAGCAAGTACTCAGAGATTTTATCACCACCAGGCCTGCTTTACAAGAGCTCCTGAATGAGGCACTACACATAGAAAGGAATAACCAGTACCAGCCACTCCAAAAACATACCAAATGGTAAAGAGCATCAACACAATGAAGAATGTGCATCAACTAATGGGCAAAACAGCCAGCTAGCATCAAAAATGGCAAAATCAAATTCACACATAACAATATTAACCCTAAATGTAAATGGACTAAATGCTCCAATGAAAAGACACAGACTGGCAAATTGGATAAAAAGCCAAAACCCATCGGTGTGCTGTATCCAGGAAACCCATCTCACATGCAAGGATAGACAAAGGCTCAAAATAAAGGGATGGAGAAGATTTATCAAGCAAATGGAGAGCAAAAGAAAAGCAGGAGTTGCAATTCTTATCTCTGATAAAACAGACTTTAAAGCAACAAAGATCAAAAGAGACAGAAAAGGACATTACATAATGGTAAAAGGATCAATGCAACAAGAAGAGCTAACAATCCTAAATATATACGCACCCAATACAGGAGCACCCAGATATATAAGGCAAGTTCTTAATGACTTACAAAGAGACTTAGACTTCCACACAATAAGAGTGGGAGACTTTAACACTTCACTGTCAATATTAGACAGATCAACCAGACAGAAAATTAACAAGGATATCCAGGACTTGAACTCAGACCTGGAACAAGCAAACCTAATAGATATTTAGAGAACTCTCCACCCCAAATTCACAGAGTATACATTCTTCTCAGCACCACATCACACCTACTCTACAACTGACTACATATTTGGAAGTAAATCACTCAGCAAATGCAAAAGAACAGAAATCATAACAAACAGTCTCTCAGACCACGGTGCAATCAAGTTAGAACTCAGAATTCAGAAACTAACTCAGAACCTCACAGCTTCATGGAAACTGAACAACTGGCTCTTGAATGTTGACTGGATAAAATGAAGGCAGAAATAAAGATGTTCTTTGAAAACAATGAGAATGAAGACACAACATACCAGACTCTCTGGGACACATTTAAAGCAGTGCCTAGAGGAAAATATATAGCAATAGATGCCCACATGAGAAGCAAGGAGAGATCTAAAATTGACACCCTATTCTCAAAATTGAAAGAGCTAGAGGAGCAAGATCAAAAAAACTCAAAACCTAGCAGAAGACAAGAAATAACTAAGATCAGAGCAGAACTGAAGGAGATAGAGACACAAACAACCCTTCAAAAAATCAATAAATCCAGGTGCTGGTTTTTCGAAAAGATCAACAAAATGGACAGATCACTAGCCAGATTAATAAAAAAGATAAGAGAGAATAACCAAATAGATGCAAAAAAAAAAAAAAGATAAAGGGGATATCACCACAGATTCTACAGAAATTCAAACCATCATCAGAGATTATTACAAACCTCTCTATGCACATAAACTAGTAAAGCTGGAAGAAATGGATAAATTCCTGGACACCTGCATCCGCCCAAGCATAAACCAGGAAGAAGCCAAAACCCTGAGTAGAGCAATAACAAGGTCTGAAGTTGAGGCAGCAATTAAGAACCTACCACCCCAAAAAAAGCCCAGGTCCGGATGGGTTCACAGCCAATTCTACCAGACATACAAAGAGGAGCTGGTACCATTGCTTCTGAAACTATTTCAAATAATCCAGAAAGAGGGAATCCTTCCCAAATCATTTTATGAGACCAACATCATCCTGACACCAAAACTGGGCAGACACTCAACAAGAAAAGAAAACTTCAGGCCAATATCCAAGATGAACATAGAGGCAAAAATCTTCAATAAAATACTGGCAAGCTGACTGCAACAGCACATCAAAAAGTGTATCCACCATGATCAAGTAGGCTTCATCCCATGGATGCAAGCCTGGTTCAACATACGCAAGTCTATAAACATAATTCACCACATAAACAGAACCAAAGATAAAAACCACATGATTATCTCAATTGATGCAGAGAAGGCCTTTGACAAAATTTAACAGTGCTTTATGCTAAAAATCCTCAATAAACTAGGTATTGATGGAATGTTTCTCAAAATGATAAAAGCTATTTATGACAAACCAACAGCCAATATCATACTGAATGGGCAAAAACTGGAAGCATTCCCTTTGAAATCTGGCACTAGACAAGGATGCCCTCTCTCACCACTCCTATTCAATATAGTACTGGAAGTTCTAGCCAGAGCAATCAGGCAAGAAGAAGAAATAAAGGGCATTCAAATAGGAAAGGTGGAAGCCAAACAGTCTCTATTTGCAGACGACATGATAGTATACCTAGAAGACCCCATCATCTCAGCCCAAAATCTCCTGAAACTGATAAGCAACTTCAGCAAAGTCTCAGGATACAAAACCAATGTGCAAAAATCACAAGCATTACTATACACCAATAACAGACTTAAAGAGAGCCACACCAAGAATGAACTGCCATTCACAATTGCTACAAAAAGAATAAAATACCTAGGAATACAACTAACAAGGAATGCAAAGGACCTCTTCAAGGAGAACTACAAACCATTGCTCAACGAAATAAGAGAGGACACAAAACAGATGGAGAAACATTCCATGTTCATGGTTAGAAATAATCAATATCATGAAAACGGCCATATTGCCCCAATGCTACCCCCATCAAGCTACCAATGACCTTCTTCACAGAACTGGAAAAAACCACCTTGAACTTCACATGGAATGAAAAGGGAGCCCACATAGCCAAGTCAATTCTAAGCAAAAAGAATAAAATGGGAGGCATCACACTACCAGACTTCAAACTATACTACAAGGCTACAGCAATCAAAACAGCATGGTACTGGTACCAAAACAGAGATATAGACCAATGGAACAGAACAGAGGCACCGGAGGCAACACAACATATCTAAACCATCTGATCTTTGACAAACCTGACAAAAACAAGCAATGGGGAAAGGAGTCCCTGTTTAATAAATGGTGTTGGGAAAACTGGCTAGCCATGTGCAGAAAGCAGAAACTGGACCCCTTCCTGACACCTTACACTAAAATTAACTCCAGATGGATTAAAGACTTAAACATAAGACCTAACACCATAAAAACCCTAGAAGAAAATCTAGGCAAAACCATTCAGGACATAGGAGTAGGCAAGGACTTCATGACCAAAACACCAAAAGCATTGGCAACAAAAGCCAAAACAGACAAATGGGACCTAATCAAACTCCACAGCTTCTGCACGGCAAAAGAAACAGTCATTAGAGTGAATCGGCAACCAACAGAATGGGAAAAATTTTTTGCAGTTTACCCATCTGACAAAGGGCTGATATCCAGAATTCACAAAGAACTACAACAGATTTACAAGAAAAAAACAAACAAGCCCATTCAAAAGTGGGCGAAAGATACAGACAGACACTTAACAAAAGACATACATGAGGCCAACACACATATGAAAAAATGCTCATCATCACTGGTCATTAGAGAAATGCAAATCAAAACTGCATTGAGATACCATCTCACGCCAGTTAGAATGATGATCATTAAAAAATCTGGAGACAACAGATGCTGGAGAGGATATGGAGAGATAGGAACACTTTTACGCTGTTGGTGGGAGTGTTAATTAGTTCAACCATTGTGGAAGACAGTGTGGTGATTCCTCAAGGACCTAGAAATAGAAATTCCATTTGACCCAGCAATCCCATTACTGGGTATATATCCAAAGGATTATAAATAGTTCTACTATAAGGACACATGGACACGAATGTTCATTGCAGTGCAGTTAACAATAGCAAAGACCTGGAACCAACCCAAATGCCCATTGATGATAGACTGGACAGGGAAAATGTGGCACGTATACACCATGGAATATTATGCAGCCATCAAAAACGATGAGTTCATGTCCTTTGTAAGGACATGGATGAACCTGGAAACCATCATTCTCAGCAAACTGACAGAAGAACAGAAAATCAAACTCCGCATGTTCTCACTCATAGGCAGGTGTTGAACAATGAGAACATATGGACACAGGGTGGGGAGCACTACACACTGGGGTCTGTTGAGGGGAAATGGGGGAAGGATAGTGGGGGGTGGGGAGTTGGGGAAAGATAGCATGGGGAGAAATGCCAGCTATAGGTGAAGGGGAGGAAGGCAGCAAATCACACTGCCATGTGTGTACCTATGCAACAATCTTGCATGTTCTTCACATGTACCCCAAAACCTAAAATGCAATTAAAAAAAAGAAGTCTGTTGCCTGATGAATTAGAGCGCCTTGATATGTTCTTTACTTCTAGTCTCTTGCTGCTTTTAGAATGCTATCTTTGTCCTTGACCTTTGAGAGTTTGATTACTACATGTTTTGGGATAGCCTTATTTGGGTTGAATTTGTTTGATGTTCTCTGATCTTTCTGTGTTTGGATGGATGTGTACCTCTTTCTCAAGTTTTGGAAAGTTTTCTGTTATTTCTTTAAATAAGTTTTCTACTCCTTGCTGTTGCTCAATTCCTTTTGAACCCCAATAATTCTTAGATTTGGTCTTCTGAGGTAATTTTCTATGTCTTGTAGGTGATCTTTGTTCCTTTTTGTTCTTTTTTCTGTTTTATCCTCTGTGTATTTTCAAATAGCCTCTCTTTGAGCTCATAGATTCTTTCCTATGCTTGATTCAGTCTGCTGTTGAGAACTTGTAATACATTTTTCATTTCTGCAAGTGTATTTCTCAGTTCCAAGATTTGTTTTATTTTTTAAATTATTTCAATTTCTTTGTTACATTTCCTTCATAAATTTCTGAATTGCTTTTTCTGTGTTATCCTGAAGATCATTGGAGATCGCCGAGTTTCTTTAAAATTATTATCTTCAGTTCTTAGTCAGGGAGTGCACATATTGCTGTCTTATTAGGGTCAAACATTAGTTCTTTGCTTTGCCCACTGAGGTGGTCATGGTTTCCTGTTTGCTGTTTTTCTTATTGATATACAGGTATGTCTTTGCATTGAAGGATTAGTTATTTATTGCAGTCTTCTCTGTGTGGCTTTTTTTTGTTTTGCTTTTATTGGATATGTTTGTGAAGGGATTCTTTGTAATTTACCTATTGATATTTTTCTTTTTCCCCCCTACTATTTATAGTTGCCTCCTTTTTGACACTAGATGGCCTGTTAAGCCCAGGTTTGCCTCAGTTCTAGTAAACAATCAGATTGCCGCCCATCCTGAATGGAGGAGGTCCCAAAGGGGTTATTCCAGGAATATGGAAAGGCTGAATAAGGGCTCATGCCAAGGAGATCTGTGGAACAGGCTTTCCACGGCACGGTGCTGCTGAACACTCACCCTGACTTGGTGCCTCCTTTGGCTGAGCTGTATGGCAGTTTCCAGGGTGGTGGTCTTTCCTCCTTGCTTTGTCTATGGTTGCTTTCAGGGACAGTTCTCCCTTCAGGCACCCCCAGTGCTTCTTGTGGGGTAAGGCAGAGACAAGTCTCCTTCTGGGGAACCCAAAATGATGGGGAAGCTGGTTGTCTACCTCCATTTCACTTTTTCCAGTGTATAAATCATGAGTTGGGGGAAAATTTTCCATGCACTTTGTGCCTGGTAGATTGAGGGGAGAAGCATTGTGGATATGAAAGTCTGATTGTTTTACCATCTGCTCAGAGTTTTTTCACTGCTTTGTGACCCTGGGAGCTGTCTTATCCTTATATTTGAGTTCTAGGATATTGCTGGTAATCATCTTGGTGCGGTACACATGCTTTAAATTTTCTGTGGGAGGAAGTGAAGCCAGCTTGCTTCTATACTAGTATTTTGGAAATGGACATCATAATACTCTTCTGAGAAGATGTTGACAAAGGTTGTTTTCCCTTTTTCTTAAACAGGTATTTTAATAGTATGTTCCAGTATTTAGCAACTTGATGATGAATTGATCTTCCCCTTTTTTAACCTAAATACCGCTGTAATTTAAAATTATTTCCCATTCTAACTCAAAAGAGATATTAAATCATTAAAGTTTCTTCTTATGTAGGGATGGGCTATGAATAAAAGCCACCACAAATATTAAAACACACGCACCAATAATACATATATTTATATTTTTAAGATTGGGCAGGGGTGACCATATCACTCATGAAGTAGAGCAAAACTGAAGTTTCTACCACTCTAAATATGTATATTCATACATATATTGCAAGTATAATCTTTATTTGAGGGCATGTATTCAGAGAGTACAGATTGTTTCACTTCAGTTTAGTATCACTTAAAGAAATGAGAAAATCACTTTTCCCCCAACCTTCCTACACTATTAAGGGATTAGTAGGCCAGCTGTAGCACTTGAGGCATCAGGATGCAATGATGATAGCCAACCTCAGTAAGCAAAATGTTCAATTAAGTTTAAAAGCAATGACTTAAATTGGTCTTCACAGTTAATTAGCACTTACTATGTACCAGGCCATTAATAAATTTTCTAATTTGATCTTCACAAGAATCCTATGAAGTATAGCCAATTATTGTTAGCCTTTAAAAAAATGTGTTTAGCACAATGCTTGGCATATAATCAAACCTCAGTAAATCAGGCCTCACCTGTCATTCTTATTTTACATCTAAGGAAAATGAGGTCAACATTTAAGGCCACTTACATTTAGGTCACACATATAGTTCATGGCAGACCTAGGATTTAAGCAAACAATAACTTCTTTCTTGGTGATTTGTCTCTCAAAACTTTTTAATAACTCATGTTTGCTGACCAGCTAGCAGAAGTAAACTTCCACTTTCAATAATAATGTACTAGGTAATTCAGAGAACATCCAGAAAAGTTATTAAAATGTGGAAATAATTCTGCCAAAAGTAGGATTACCAGATCAAATACAGGACACCCAGTTAAAATTGAGTTTCAGATAAACAAGGAATAAATTTTTAGTATAAGCAGGTTTCAATCATTGCATGGAATACACATATACTAAATATATTATTCATTTTTTATTATCAATTCAAATTTAATTAGGTGTCCTGAAAGTTTTTCCCCCTAGATCTAGAAACCCTAGCCTGAAGGCATCAGAGACCTAGCAAGGCAGTGGAAAATAAAATAATGAGGTCAAGATACAGAAGATGAAAACTCAGAGATAAGCCCAGGATTTGGGGTTCTCTAGGGGTAAATGTGTTAATTCTGAAAGAAGCATCTGAGAGGCTGAGAAGCTGAAAGACTATTTGACAGATTTGTAGGACTAAGGGGATAAAACTTAAAAATCTAATGCCTGTCAAAAAGGAAAGCTCTGGTAAATCCCTCATGATTCAAGGTGGAACTCTGAATAAGTGAACAGATATACTGTTGAGAAATATACCAGCCTGAGACCTCTGAATGATCCCAAGCCTTGAAATTCAATGGAGATTATTCTGGATTGCTGGACATTGGTCAGAAGAAAATGTAAAACCTCTCAGACAGAAAGTAGCATCATTCTAAGCCTCAACTGATTTCTACAAGTTTTCATTTACATTGTACAGTTCTTAATTAAAATTGACCAAGCACATGCTAAGACAAGGCAATGTTAAAAAAAAAAAAAAGAGAAGAAAACAGCTGACAAAGTAAAAGCAGATACATAGAATTTTCAGATATCAGAGTCATCAGATACAGGCATATATGTTCAGTAACAAGTAGAAGTCACTCCTGGGAATCTCACCCCTATACCCCACAGCAGCCATAGCAAGACCTGCCCTAAAAGAATCTGAGCTCAGACATGTCTAGCCCTAACCCCACCTGGTGGTCGTTCTCTACCCACCCTGGTAGTGGACGACAAAGGGCATATAATCTTGAGAGTTCTAAGGCCCACGCACCAGCAGTCCCTCTCAATACTACTATAGCTTTCTGGAAAGCGCCACCTCCCGGTAGGAGGTCAACCAGCTCAAAAAAAGAGCATCCTACAGAATCTATTGCATTCTCCGCCACTTCCACCTGAACAGGCACTGGTATTTACAGCTGCAGATCCACAGATGGCTCACATCGCAGAACTCTGTGCAGATAACCCCCAGTACCAGCCCAGAGGCAAGCAGACTTGCTGGGTGGCTAGACCCAGAAGAGACAACAATCGCTATAGTTTGGCTCACAGGGAGCAACATGCACAGGAAAAGGAGGAGAGCACTAAATCAGGGGAACACCCCAGGGGCAAATGAATCTGAACAACAGCCTTCGGCCCTAGACCTTCCCTCTGATAGAACCTACCCAAATGAGAAGGAACCAGAAAACCAAACCTGGTAATATGACAAAACAGGATTCATCAGCACCCCCCAAAAAGCACACTAGCTCACCAGCAATGGATCCAAACCAAGAAGAAATCCCTGATTTGCCTGAAAGAGAATTCAGGAGGTTAGTTATAAAGCTAATCAAGAAGGCATGAGAGCAAGGTGAAGCCCAATGCAAGGAAATCCAAAAAATAATACAAAAGGTAAAGAGAGAAATATTCATGGATATAGATAGCTTTAAAAAATTAAAAAAAAATACAAAATTCAGGAAACTTTGGACACATTTTTAGAAATGTGAAATGCTTTGGAAAGTCACAGCAATAGAATTGAACAAGTAGAAGAAAGAAATTCAGAGCTCAAAGACAAGGTTTTCAAATTAACTCAATCGAAAAAAAGACAAAGAAGAAAGAATAAGAAAATATAAACAAAGCCTCCAAGAATCTGGGATTATATTAAATGACAAAATCTAAGAATAATTGCTGTTTCTGAGGAAGAAGATAATTCTAAAAGCCTGGAAAACATATTTGGGGGAATAATTGAGGAAAACTTCCCCAGCCTTGTGAGAGACCTAGATAGCCAAATACAAGAAGCACAAAGAACACCTGAGAAATTCACTACAAAAAGATCTTTGCCTAGGCACATTGCCATCAGGTTATCTAAAGTTAAGATAAAGGAAAGAATATTAAGAGCAGTGAGACAGAAGCACCAGGTAACCTATATATATATAAAAAAAAAGCCTATCAGATTAACAGAAAATTTCTCAGTAGAAACCATACAAGCTAGAAGGGAATGGAGCCCTATTTTAAGCTTCCTAAAACAAAACAATTATCAGCCAAGAATTCTGTATTCAGCAAAACTAAGCACCATATATGAAGGAAAGATATAGTCTTTTTCAGACAAACAAATGCTGAGAGAAGTTTTCATTACTTCAAGAACGGCTAAAAGGAGCTCTAAATCTTGAAACAAATCCTGGGAACACATCAAAACAGAACCTCTTTAAAGTATAAATCCCACAGGACCTAGAAAACAAAAATACATGTTAAAAAGCAAAACTAAAAACAAAAACAAAGTACACAGGCAACAAAGAGCATGATAAAAGCAACAGCACCTCACATTTCAATACTAACATTGAATGTAAATGGCCTAAATGCTCCACATAAAAGATAGAGAACTTCAGAATGGATAAGAACTCACCAACAAACTACCTGCTGCCTTTAGGAGACTCACCTAACACATAAGGACTCACATAAACTTAAAGTAAAGGGGTGGAAAAAGTCATTTCATGCAAATGGACACTAAAAGTGAGCAGGGGTAGCTATTCTTATATCAGACAAAACAAACTTTAAAGCAACAGTGGTTAAAAGAGACAAAGCAGGACAGTATGTAATGGTAAAAGGTCTTGTTCAACAGGAAAATATCACAATCCTAAACATATATGCACCCAACACTGGAGCTCCCAAATTTATAGAACGATTACTGATAGACCTAAGAAGTGAGCTCCAACACTGGAGCTCCCAAATTTATAGAACAATTACTGATAGACCTAAGAAGTGAGCTCCAACACTGGAGCTCCCAAATTTATAGAACAATTACTGATGATAGACCTAAGAAGTGAGCTCCAACACTGGAGCTCCCAAATTTATAGAACAATTACTGATAGACCTAAGAAGTGAGCTCCAACACTGGAGCTCCCAAATTTATAGAACAATTACTGATAGACCTAAGAAGTGAGATACACAGCAACACAATAATAGTGGGGGACTTCAGTACTCCACTGACAGCACCAGACAGGTCATCAAGACAGGAAGTCAACACAGAAACAATGAACTTAAACCGTAACTTGGAACAAATGGACTTAACAGATATATACAGAACATTTCATCCAACAACCACAGAATACGCATTCTACTCAACAGCACATGGAACTTTCTCCAAGATAGACCATATGACAGGCCACAAAACGAGCCTCAATAAATTTATGAAAATTGAAATTATATCATGCACTCTCTCATACCTCAGTGGAATAAAACTGGAAATGAACTCCAAAAGAAACCTTTACAACCATGCAAATACATGGAAATTAAATAAGCTGCTCCAGAAAGAGCATTGGGTCAAAACCAAAATCAAGATGGAAATTTAAAAATTCTTTGAACTGAAGGACAATAATGACACAACCTATCAAAACCTCTGGGATACAGCAAAGGCGATGCTGAGAGGGTAGTTCATAGCCCTAAATGCCTGCATCAAAAAGTCTGAAAGATCACAAAGAGACAGTCTAAGTCACCCCTGAAGGAACTGGAGAAATAAGAACAAACCGAACCCAAACCCAGAAGAAGAAAGGAAATAACCAAGATCGGAACAGAACTAAATGAAATTGAAACAAACAAACAAACAAAAATACAAAAGATAAATGAAACAAAAGCTGGTTCTTTAAAAATATAAAATTGATAGACCATTAGCAAGAGAAGAGAGGAAATTAAAATAACCTTACCAAGAAATGAAACAGGAGATATTGCAACTGATACCACTGAAATACAAAAGATTATTTAAGGCTAGTATAAACAACTTTATGCACATAGACTGGAAACCCTAGAAGAAATGGATAAATTCCTGGAAAAATACATCCCTCTCCGCTTAAATGAGGAAGAACTAGATACCCTGATCAGACCAATAACAAGCAGTGAGATTGAAATGGTAATTAAAATATACCAACAACAAAAAACGTCCAGGACCAGACAAATTCACAGCAGAATTACACCAGCTATTCAAAGAAGACTTGGTACCAATTCTTTTTACACTATTCCACAAGATAGAGAAAGAAGGAACCCTCCCTAATTCATTCTGTGAAGCCAGCATTACCCTAACACCAAAACCAGGAAAGGACATAACCAAAAGAGAAAACTACATACAGATATCCTGGATGAACAGAGATGTTAAAATCTTTAACAAAATACTAATTAAATGAATCCAACAATATATCAAAAAGATAATCCACCATGATCAAGTGGGTTTTATATGAGGGATGTAGGGATGGTTTAACACACGCAAGTCAGTAAATGTGATATACCACATAAACAGAAGTTTTAAAAAATCACAAGATCATCTCAATAGATGCAGAGAAAGCATTTGACAAAATCCAACATCTCTTTATGATTAAAACTCTCAGCAAAATTGGCATACAAGGGACATACCTTAGTGTAATAAAAGCCAGCTATGACAAACCCACAGCCAACAAAATACTGAATGGGGAAAAGTTGAAAGCATTCCCTCTGAGAACTGGAACAAGACAAGGATGCCCACTATCACCACTCCTGTTCAACATGATGATACTACAAGTCTTTCTCTTGTCTCTTAGCCAGAGCAATCAGACAAGAGAAAGAAATAAAGGGCATCCAAAGTGGTAAAGAGGAAGTTAAACTGTCACTGTTTGCTGATGATATGATAGTTTACCTTGAAAGCCCTAAGGACTCCTCTTTTATCCTAGAATGGATAAAAGAATTCAGCAGTTTCTGGATACAAGATTATTGTATACAAATCAGTAGCTGGTCTATACACCAACAGTCACTAAGCAGAGAATCAAATCAAGAACTCAACCCCTTTTACAATAGCTACAAAAAAAAAAAAAAACCAAAAACAAGGCCAGGCGTGGTGGCTCATGCCTGTAATCCCAGCACTTTGGGAGGCCAAGGTGGGTGGTTCACAAGCTCAGGAGATCAAGACCATCCTGGCTAACATGGTGAATACCTGTCTCTACTAATAATACAAAAAAAATTAGCTGGTGTGGTGGCATGTTCCTGTAATCCCAGCTACTCAGGAGGCTGAGGCAGGAGAATCACTTGAACCAGGGAGGTGGAGGTTGCAGTGAGCAAAGATTGTATCACTGCACTCCAGCCTGGATGACAGAGTGAGACTCCATCTCAAAAACAAAACAAAGCAAAAGAAAACAAACCTTAGGAATATACCTAAGCAAGGAATTTAATCTACAATTTAATGCAATCCCCTTCAGAATACCACCATCATTCTTCACAGAATTAGAAAAAACAATTCTCAATTTCATATGGAAGCAAAACAGAGCCCACCTAGCAAAAGCAAGATTAAGCAAAAAGAACAAATCTATAGACATCACACTACCTGATTTCAAACTATGCTATAAAGTCATAGTTACGAAAACAGTGTGGTACTGGTATAAAAATAATCACATAGACCAATGGAACAGAATAGAGAACCCAGAAATAAATCTAAATATAGCCAGCTGATCTTCAACAAAGCAAACAAAAACATAAAGTGGGTAAAGGACACTCTTTTCAACAAATAGTGCTGGGATAATTGGCCAGTACCACACTGTTTTGGTGACTATGACCTTATAGAATTGATAAAAAAAATTTTAAAAGTAGATGTTGATGTGGATGTGGTGAACAGGGAACACTTCTACACTGCTGGTGGGAATGTAAACTAGTACAACCACTATGGAAAACAGTGTGGAGATTCCTTAAAGAACTAAAAGTAGAACTACCATTTGATCCAGCAATCCCACTGCTGGGTTTCTATCCATAGGGAAAGAAGTCATTATTGGAAAAAGATACTTCCACAGGCATGTTTATAGCAGCAAAATTCACAACGGCAAAATCATGCAACTAACGCAAACACCCATCAATCAACAAGTGGATAAAGAAACTATAGTGTATATACATATACATATATATATATATATATATATATATACACACACACACATATATATATATACATATATACATGCATATATATATATATACATATATATACACACATATATATACATACATACATGTATATATATAATGGAATACTATGCAGCCATAAAAAGGAATGAATTAACATTGGCAGTGACCTGGATAAGACTGGAGACTATTATTCTAAGTGATGTAATTCAGGAATGGAAAACCAAACATTGTCTGTTCTCACTAACATGTAGGTGCTGAGCTATGAGGATGCAAAGGCATAAGAATGATACAATGGACTTTGAGACTTGGGGGGAAGAGCGGGAGGGAGACGAGGAATGTAAGACTACAAATATAGTGCAGTGTGTACGTGGGTAATGGGTGCACCAAAATCTCACAAATCACCACTACAACTTACTCATGTAACCAAATACCACTTGTACCCCAATAACTTATGGAAAAATAAAATAAAATAAAAATACAAAAACAAAAACCATAAAAGAGAATGATTTCAGTAACTTCCGATAAGAGACCACCAACCATTGACTGGTTCCGGCTTGTTTACAGAGGGTGCACACCTGAATGCCTCCATGTCCCTGCTTTAGCTTTTGATGTATAGGGCCTAAGAGTAATTCATTTAAATGTTACATCTCTACCCTAATGTGAACTTGGGTTGTATGTTACATACATGTTTGTTCAATACGCATGTGTTAGGGCCACCTCTGTGAATATTTATAGCTCCTGCTATAAAAAAAAAAAACCTGTTAAATATGTGTACTTGGCCAAACTTTTCAACATAAGTTCCTCTTCTGCTCTCGCTTCCCTCAAAGTGCCTGTTTCCGGTCTCTGCTGGAGTCTCTACTTCTCAGCCTGTGGAACTGCCACTCTGCCGACTATAAAACTTTACACAAAATAAAGTCCCATTTCTAAATCAAAAACAAAAAGCAAGTAGATGTCACTGAACATATACTTAAAACACTCAAGGAAAAAGAAGACAAGAGTGAAACCACTAGCAAAGAATGAAGTCTATAAAATGAACCAAACAGAAATCTTGAATGTGAGAAATTCTGAGAAACTGTGATTTTGAAATAGTGAACTCAATGGATAGGTTTAACAGTAGATTAAACAACATAGAGGAGATAATCAAATATAGATTAAAAAAATCCAGAATGAAGCATGCAGAGGAAAAGGATGGAAAAATATAGATAAAGAGAGTAAGAAACACACAGGATACTAACAGGTAGTCCAAAATATAGGTAACTGAAATCTAAAAGGAGAGCGGAGAGATGATGATGCTACATTGAAAGACATCAGGGTATAGATTCTAAAAGCCCTGTGAATCCAAGAGGAGCAAGGCAATCAGACATCAGAGGGAAAAAAAAAGAAAAAGAAAAAGAAAGAAAACAACATCATCATTCAATGAAGAAAAAAGCTAGCTTACCTTCAAAGGAGCAACAAACGTATTGACACATGACTTCATAACAAAAACAGAAACAATGGAAGACAAGGGAATGAGAACTTGAAAGTGCGGAAAGGAGATACCTGTCAACATAAAAATATGCCTAAAGAATATTGTTGCCCACGGTGGCTCACGCCTGTAATCCCAGCACTTTGGGAGGCCGAGGCGGGTGGATCACGAGGTCAACAGATCAAGACCATCCTGGTCAACATGGTGAAACCCCATCTCTACTAAAAATACAAAAAATTAGCTGGGCACGGTGGTGCATGCCTGTAATCCCAGCTACTCAGGAGGCTGAGCCAGGAGAATTGCCTGAACCCAGGAGGCGGAGGTTGTGGTGAGCCGAGATCGCGCCATTGCACTCCAGCCTGGGTAACAAAAGCGAAACTCCATCTCAAAAAAAAAAAAAAAGAAAAAAGAAAAAAAAAAGAATATTGTTGCCCAGACATTGCAGTTTGCCAGCACCATGAATAGCTGAACTTCATGACATTTTTTTAGCTACCCCTGTGTTAAAATATCTGCAAGTGCAGAAACACTCGAATCATATGAACCAGGGTACAATCAGAGTGGACGAATTAGGCATAGATCAGCACAGCCTTCCATTGTGAAGTCACTTATTTTGCAGAAATAACCAAATTATCTATGTAGAAACATTCTTAAGAATAATGAATTTAAATCTCCTAATATGTCATTTACAAAATAGATGTGAGACTATATCCTCAAACCCCAAGAAAAGCAATTTTAACCAAAAAAGCTACAATTACTCTGAATTAGCCTCAAGAGTTATCTAGAAGGAGGAATAGAAAGTATCATGTCTTTAAATGCTCAAAAAGATTGATAACAGTAGAATAATGTGATATAAATGGCGTCTGAAGAGTATTCAGTTCCAGCAAGAGTAAATAGTAAGAGCAGCACTTTTAGAGAAATGATCAACATTAATTATATAAAACCTTGAATCCTGCCAGTCTATCCTACATGGCAATATATCCATTTGCATTTATTTTTATGAATTAAATGGATTTTAAGAGATTAGCAGCGTAGAGAAAGGCTGTGACTTTTGATCAAAACAAAAGGAAGGGTGAAGGGCTTCCAAATAAATGAGGATAAATGGAAGTAATGTTCGCTGACAAGCCATCTAACATTGATGATTCTCCTTAAGTGTAAGTATTAATAGTAAACATCGGAAGATTTATGTTAGCTTAAAAACTGCTATTACCTGTTGGATTTCCTTAAGGTAAAATGCTAAAGCTTCTCAGGCAGGGGTCTCTGGTATTTAACCAACACAAGAATGAAACAGAGTCATCTTTTATACATACTTGTCCTGCTGCATTTAATTTTAGCAGAACTTGTGTCTAAGAACTCATTCAAAGGCATAAAATGATATACTTTTTAAAGCCATGTCAAATTGTACCAAAATAACAGCAAACCCTTGCTCTGCTATAAACAGCCCTGAAGGTCATGATGTTTCTGCTACTCAAATGGTATTTTTGTAGTAAATTATCATTAAATATATGATGCTAACAGGAAAAATCTTGTATTACAGAATGTCATATTTACTTTTCAAAATTTTATAATTTGGTACAGGTATCATTTTCATTGGATTTATACTTCCAAAGTCTTCATGATTAGAATGCTGCATTACTGACTGGTTATATTAATTAAAATGAAACTAAAATTAATTTGAAAATAACTAGAAAAGTCATACATTTTTAATAAACAGAAGATGTTTGTATTTTTAAGAATTTCACATTTGCCTGACTATATAAATTGCCACGTGATAAAGTCATGCTTCTCTAATAGCTGAATTATGAGCTGTCTGGTTATTTGAATAAAAAATGGTGGATGAAACTTCTTTTTGAAGTCATTGTGATAACTGATGTATATATATTTACATGAAGAACTGTGTATTACCTGACTAATTTCTTATTTAGAAGAATAAATCCCATGTTAATGTCTTCAAATATGGAACCATAAAAGTGACTAAAATGAACTACTATGCAGAACAATACTGTAACTTTTATTCATGGAAAACACTTCATGTGTCAGTGAGCCAGTTCTAAACTCAAAAACAATGGAAAAACGCATTTTGTTTTCATTTCAGTGCTGATTACTGTCACTACCCCCAGACAGAGTTTCTGATCTCTGGACTATTGCTTGCAGATTTAAAAGGTAATTAGAAGCTGGGCGCAGTAGCTCACACCTCTAATCCCAGCACGTTGGGAGGCTGAGGCAGGCAGGTCACCTGAGATCAGGAATTTCAGACCAGCCTGGCCAACATGGTGAAACCCTGTCTCTACTTAAAAAAAAGAAAAACATTAGCCAGGCATGGTGGTGCGCACCTGTAATCCCAGCTACTCGGGAGGCTGAGGCAGGAGAATTGCTTGAATCCAGGGGGTGGAGTTTACAGTGAGCCGAGATTGTGCCACTGCACTCCAGCCTGGGCAACAGAACATGATTCCATGTCAAAAAAATATAAAAGAAAGAAAATAGATATGTAAGTACAGGCTTTGCTAGAATATTAAAACCAATAGAAAAGAATCAAGTGAGGATTTCATTACTGAAAAATAGAATAGCTGAAATTAAGAAGTTGATACATGTGTTTAGCAGCAGATCAGAGATAACAGAAAGAGGGTTTATAAACTGGGAGCTAGGACAACTGAAAATATCTGAGTTGAAAGAAGATAGAGGAAAAAAAGGGTAGAAAGTACATAGAGAAAAAGGAACAGAGGAGCACAACAGAATGATCCACCGTGTATAACTGGGGTTCCAGAGAATGGGGTAAAGGCACTTTTAAGGAGATAATAGCTTATCATTAAGCTTCAGGATAAGCCTTAGGATAAAAATAAGAACCTCTGCTAAGCACATCATAATTAAACTAATGAAATCCCAAAACAAAGATAAAAGTCTTAAAAGCATAAGAGGAAGGAAAATAGTTACCTTCAAAGGCATGACCAAAAGACTAACTTTGACTGTTTGGAAGGTAGAGAAATGACATTCCTAAGTGCTAAAGAAAAATACACCTAACCTTAAGTTCTCTCTCTCTATATAAAGAAATTATTCTTCAAAGGTATAGGTGAAATAGTGATGTTTTCAGAGAAACAAAATGTGAGATGATTTATCTCCAGTGGGCTTGCACTAAAAGAAATACTAAAGGGAGCTTTTTTTTTTTTTTTAAGGAAAATGATCCCAGACTTCCAGACAGAAACACAGATGTGTGAGAAGGATGAAGAGAAACAGAATGGATTAAAATGTGAGCAAAACTCTGCTTCTTGATTTGGGTGCTGTTTACGTGAACGAGTTCCCTTTCTGAAAAATTCATAAGCTCTGCACTTAAATTTGTGCACTTTTCTGTGTGTGTGTTGTGCTTCAGCAAGAATTTTACCAAAATAAAGCAAAATAAAAACTGCTTAGAGGAAAATTGACAGTCTCATTGCATACATTAGACAAGAATGGCTACAAACCAACGAGCTAAGCAGCAATCTTAAGAAATTAGCAAAAGAACAACAAATTAAACCCAAGGAAAGTAGAAAGAAGGAAATGATAAAGAATAAGGAGCAGCAAGTAATTAAACAGAAAACAAACATATATAGAGGATCAAGAAAACAAAAAGTTGGGTCTTTGAAAAGACTAATAAAAAATCCCTAGTGAGGGATATAGAAGGCAAAAGTGAGGAGTATGAGGATTGAAAACAGGACATCACACGGCACTGATGCTGCAGTACCCTGTGCTGGATGGGACCAGCTGAGTACTTTCTAGGCCTACCCCAAACATTCAGGATGAAGGCAGGGGATCCCAGCAGAATTTCCCAGGCCAAGGACAAGAGCAGCAGTAATATCGTCACTGAGTCTAGCGCCTTCTGTGCCACAAAAGTCCCTAATCCTGGATCACTGGAGTAGGTCTCTGTGTTTCAATCCAAGTGGAGAGAATAATCTTGGCTGGTCAGATGGTGGAGGACTGAGTTGCCTGAAACCATTTTTGGCTCTCTGGCACATAGGACATGGCAACTCAAAGCACATACATATGCCAGGCCATCTGTCATGGTGCATATTCAGTTGGTAGTTGCTTTTCCCTGTTGCAGTTGATTCAGATTCAGGGTGCAGGAACTGGATGTCGGGTCCTTCTAAGGAGCCCCTGACACTGAAAATGCAGCCTTCACAGCAAGTGTTTCTTTTATAGAAAAGGGACATTGTACTCCATTGGGGTAAAATTGCACGAAAAGATAATGTGGTAGGTTTAGAATTTGCTGGAATTGTTGCCTTTTGGGAGACATTGATCTTGGCTATTTGGCTGAGTTAGAGAGGCCATACAGGAAGGGCATCTGTGGATACTGAGATGTGTGATGAAGCAGGTTAGTGTCCGACTGTTAGAAGAAAAGGTGAAAAATGAAGTTACATGCACATCCCATCCTGTAACACCTAGGAAATGGTGTGTGCCTTTCCACAACATGCTGTCCAGCATGCACTGGCCACTTGGCTGACCTAGAGATGTCACCTTAGGGCTCTCAAATACATCTTTGTTGGTAGGCTCAGAGATCAGTCTATATCAGATGGCTCAAACAACTCAACGAGAAAAAAACAACCCCATTACAAACTGGGTAAAGGGTATAACAGACATTTTGCAAAAGAAGAAATACAAGGGGTCAGCAAACACATGCTCAACGTCACTAATCATCAGAGAAATGCCAATTAAAATCACAGTGAGATGTTATCTCATACTAGTCAGAATGGCTATTACTTAAAAAGTCAAAAAACAACAGATGTTGGCATGGTTGCAGAGAAAGGGGACCATTCATACACTTTGGTGAAAGTGTAAATTAGTTCAACCTCTATGGAAAACAGTATGGAGATATTCCAAATAACTAAAAATAGAACTGCCATTAGAACCAGTAAACTCACTGCTAGGTACTTACCTAAAGGAAAATAAATCATTAATTCAAAAGACATTTGCACTGTTATGTTTATTGCAGCACTATTCACAATAGCAAAGTCATGGAACCAACCTAAGTGTCACCAATAGTTGATAGAATAAAGAAAATGTGGTACATATACACCATGGAATACTACACAGCCATAAAAGATAAATTTATGTCTTTTGCAGCCACATAAATGGAGCTGGAGGCCATTATCTTAATTGAACTAACTCAGAAACAAAAAAAAAAAAAATCAAGCATCACATGTTTTCATTTAAAAGTGGGAGCTAAACAGTGGGGACACATGAGCATAAAAATGGAGATAATAGACTCTGGGGACTTCAAAAAGGGGGGTTTAGGAAAGGGATAAAGTCTGAAAAATTACTTATTGAGTTCACTGTTCAATATTTGGATAATGGGTAGATTAGAAGGCAAATCCTCATTATTATGCACGTAATATCCTTGTAACTAACAAACCATGTACCCCCAAATTTAAAATGAAATAAAATAAACAAAAAAAGAAAAAGTCATGGTCTGCATAGAGCCCTGGGAAGGCGGCTGGATTTTCTTTCGAGAGTCCAAATCTTGGCTGGGAGTGGTGGCTCACACCTGTAATCCCAGCACTTTAAGAGGCTGAGGTGGGAGGCTACTCGAGGCCAGGAGTTGGAGACCAGTCTGGATAACACAGTGAGACCCCATCTCTACAAAACTTTTTAAAAGTAGCTGGGCATGGTGTTATGTGCCTGTGGTCCTAGCTACTCAGGAGGCTGAGGCAGGGGAATCACTCGCGCCCTTGAGGCTGAAGTAAGCTATGATCATACCACTGTACTCCAGCCACTCTCTCACACCACAGAGTGAGAGAAAGAGGGAGGGAGGGAGGGAGGGAGGGAGGGAGGGAAAGAAGGAAGGAAGGAAGGAAGGAAGGAAGGAAGGAAGGAAGGAAGGAAGGAAGGAAGGAAGGAAGGAAGGGGAGAGAAAGAAAGAGAAAGGCAGAAAGGGAGGGAGAGATAAAGGAACAAAGGGATGAAAGGGAGAAAGGAAAAAAGGAAGGGAGGAGGAAGGAAAGAAAGAAGAAAGAAAGGAAGGGAAGAAAGAGGAGAAAAAAGAAAGGAAAAGAGAGGAAAGAAAGGAAAAAAGGAAGGAAGAAAAGAAGGAAAGGAGGAGGGAAAAAAGAAAGAAAAGAAAGAGTCGAAATCTTGCAAGAATTTGTTTTGTGGGTATCTAAGTCATTTTGGACTGCTATAAAAAATACCAGAGACTGAGTTGCTTAAACTACATGCATTCCTTTCTTACAATTCTGAAAGCTGGAAAGTTCAAGACCAAGGTGTTGGTGGATTAGGTTTCTGCTGAGGGCTCTCTTCCTGGGTTGCAGATGGCTGCCTTCTTGCTGTGTTCTCACACGGCAGAGAGAGAGAAATCATGTCTCTTCCTCCTTTTATAAAGGCATTAATTCCATTATGAGGGCCTACACACAAACATTAGCCTATAGCAGTGAGGTTCAAAGATCACCATAGTCACTTCATATGTGTCAAGCAGCTAGACTTCCATTTCACTGCTTCTGAGGCTTGAATATTCATTGCTTACATTGAGTTTGCCTGAAACGAATTTTTCTCTCCTTTGGGAACTGCTGATGATTAGGCTAGAAGGGAAAGGCCTAATTGTAGATTATTTTGACTGCTTTTTTCCACATGTTCCCATACTCTTTCTGCTTTTTCCCTTCTATTATTGACTGTTTAAAAAGAATTTACATAATTTACTCTCCCCCTTCCAAAAAGTATTTCATCATGTTCTTTTAATACTTATCCTTTTCATTGTTGAGGGTTTAGGCAGGTTTTAAGGGTTTAATTTTCACTAGAAATTTATGTTCTGTGTCAGAGAAAATTCATACTGTAAAATAAGCCTCTTTTTTAGGGGTAAATACTAAGAGAGAGGGAGGAACAGAAGTCCCAAAAAAAAGGCTGGATCTATAGGTCCAAATTTCTAGACTTTGTATAAAGATAGAGTATTTCATATGCCATTCTCTAGTAGAGGGCGGATTATTTGTAACTATATTTTCCCCAAAGGATATGAGAAGCACAATGACTCAATTTCTCCCTTATAAGGTGGGTTCTCTGATTTGGGATTTAAATTCATAGACCTTGAAAAACCTGAAAAAGAGACTGGTGATGACAATAAACAAGGATGATCTCCTCCTTTTTCTTTTCTGCTTTTTGTCTGCCCTCTTTCCTCGGGTAACACAGCTGGCACCAACAATGTAGGGCTAAATATGGCCCAGGTTCTGCAACTCTGGTTTTGCTTAGAGAGAAGGAACAGGGCTAAGATCACCAGCTGCAGTAATAGATAAGGGTTGCTTGTGTCTAAACGTTGTGGGTGTTCGTAGGTTTTTCAATATTCTTGGCTACCATATTGACTTTAGAATTTTGGGAAAGTGTGATACATGAGACAGAGTAGGCTGCATTAACAACAGCTTGGAAGAGGTTTTGTGCATTTTTGTATGACTTGGACTCTGAGCTCTTTCCTGGTTGGTCAAAGCTGGTGCGGACAATGTAGTTAGTATCATTTGACCATGGCCTTGTAGTTGGCTAGAGAACTATCTTGGCTGACGTCAAAAAGTCCCGGGAGTGACCTCTGAATTGGTCCTAGGTAGATAAGGTGCACAGAAGCTATGAAAGTACTCGGGAACGGCCGG
Organism: Callithrix jacchus; assembly: GCF_049354715.1. Classification (NCBI taxonomy): domain Eukaryota; kingdom Metazoa; phylum Chordata; class Mammalia; order Primates; family Cebidae; genus Callithrix; species Callithrix jacchus. Next base: position 11,512,963 of record NC_133512.1, on the reverse strand, counting down.
GCGCAGTGGCTCACGCCTGTAATCCCAGCACTCTGGGAGGCCAAGGTGGGTGGATCACAAGGTCAGGAGTTTGGGACCAGCCTGACCAGCATGGTGAAACCCCATCTCTACTAAAATACAAAAAAAGTTAGTCAGGTGTGGTGGCACACACCTGTAATCCCAGCTACTTGGGAGGCTGAGGCAGGAGAATCACCTAAATCTGGGAGGCGGAGGTTTCAGTGAGCGGAGATCACATCACTGCACTCCAGCCTGGGTGACAGAGTGAGACTCCATCTCAAAAAAAAGAAAAGAAAAAGAAAAAAGAAAGTACATGGGAAGGCATACAAAATGTTCAGACAGGACTTTCTGAAGCTCCATAGATCTCTATCCTCACCAAAACTAGCTGTGGCTATGCACAACCATTGACTCGGCTGAAATACTCAACAGGTCAGAAGAGGTGGGAATGAAGTGAAAAAAGGGAAAACTCTCCCTTCCACTGCATTTCTAACATTCGTTTCCTGGCCCCAATGGAGAGAGGAGGAGTCACTAAACTGGTGGGTCAGATGCTGAGTGTGGATTGGGCCATGTTTGACAGAGCACAAAGTCCTCTGTTTTCAAAGGTGGTACCTTTGTACCACCTCCTGATTACAAGGGGAAGGTAGATAGGTCAGTTGACTCTGTTCTCTCCCTGTGGCTGACCCAGAGACCATCTGGCCCTCTCCCTCTGCCCATATTTCCCTGCCCCTTCCTCTAGCAGGGAAACCCAACTTTTTTAGGCTCAGGAAAATCTATGGGAAAGACAGGATGTAACTGCTGCTGTCCTTGAGCATGAGTCTCATGCTTCCTGCACTGGAATACTGAGCACTAGCTTCATTCATTCATTAAATAATTGAATACATACTTATTAAGCCCTCTAAGGGGAGACAGTACTAGCAATAAAATGCTCTTTTAAAATGTTATCTTGGTGTTGAAATCATAGATGAATTTTGCTTTGATCTTTTCCTCAAATTTTCTGTGGGAATAAGCAATACTTTTATAAATGCATATATGAATGGTATCCATCCATACATAACAAATGCACCAAAATGGGGGCAATTCTGGATTTATATGTGAGGAAATGATTGAAATCCTGTGTAGTTATCTTTTAATGTGACTTTCTCTACAACTTTTTATGGTGGATACACTGAGCTTCCTCCCCACTTGGGATCATCTGGATATGAGGAAGGCTGTATATTAACCACCATGACCTTCCTTCCAGATCTCCATTTTGGTAGATTGTGATCGTCTAGTGATGTCTGTGTTCTCAGGTTTCCCCCCCTCTGCCCCACATTTCCTTGCCTATCATACCAGGGAGGTAAAGTGCCCAGGAATTACTCCTACTTCAAAGTTCCCTCCACTGGAGGCCAGGCGCGGTGGCTCACGCCTGTAATCCCAGCACTTTGGGAGGCCGAGGCGGGTGGATCATGAGGTCAAGAGATCGAGACCATCCTGGTCAACATGGTGAAACCCTGACTCTACTAAAAACACAAAAAATTAGCTGGGCACGGTGGCGCATGCCTGTAATCCCAGCTACTCAGGAGGCTGAGGCAGGAGAATTGCCTGAACCCAGGAGGCGGAGGTTGTGGTGAGCCGAGATCGCACCATTGCACTCCAGCCTGGATAACAAGAGCGAAACTCCGTCTCAAAAAAAAAAAAAATAAATAAATAAAAATTAAAAAATAAAACAAAGTTCTCTCCACTGGATAAGCCAGTACTGTAGCCCTCCATGGGACCAGAATGCTGCCCCAGTCCTGTACCTTAGTCATGGGACCCCTATTGGCCTACTGTGGTCTTATCAGGACATCACAGTGGCTAAAGCACAGGTCGAAGGCAGGCTGCCTTGGTTCCCAGCCCAGTCCTATCAAATGTTTGTTATCTGTGAATACTGAACAGGTTGCATTATCTTCCTTTGCCTCCTGCTCCTCATTAACAAAAAGGAAAAATAAAAATATCTGCCATCTAGGGATCCATAAGGGTTAAATGAGGCAATATAGCTCAGCATGATGCCAGGCACATCAGGAGGCTCAGAGTTTAGCTGCTGGTATTATTAGTGTTATTCCGCTACTCAGGACAGTAGCCTTACCCCAAATGACAGCCCAGGGGTTGGACCTTGCAGCCCATGTACAGTTCCCCAGGATGAGCACAGGCCGCACTCCTGAAATGACTGCAGCCACCTTTGCTCCATCTGCTGCGTCTGTGTAATTGGACACCGTGGCGATCAGCTTGCCATGCCCTTCAGACACTGCCTCACCTACCTGGCTGCAGATTCAGACATAGCATCTTAGTTAGGTCAGTGTCCCTTGTCTGCCCCACATTCCTGCCTGCCAAATTTGGCCTCTCGCCACACCTACCTGCCACAGGCCCTTAGAGCAAGGCCCCATTTCAGGAATGTGGCCTACGTGCATCCCTGGGGATCGCTACCCAACTCATAGAGATCAAAACGGGCTGACAGTCCCTTCCTTGGGTTGTGGAAGCCTTTAGAGGGTCTCAGCAGCCTGGTTGAGGTTCTAGCTTTATGTGTCTGTGATTTTGAACAAAAGAGATTCATTTTGTGTGTAGAGTGGCTTTGAGGGGGAAGAGGAGAAGCTATTTATTTATTTTTCCATAGAGTTCCAATTTCATTCTACCTCATCTGTGTAGATGAAAATCATTTCTGAGTTCTTCCAATTTCTTATTATTCCCCTCTCGTTAGGAAAGGGGGCACTGTAGAGTGGTCAGCAGAAACACATTTCTTCCTGTCTCTTTGATCCCATCCTGCACCTGCCACCTGCCACCTGCCTTACCCATATGTCTGGTCATCCCACCCCTAGCCGGTCAAGGGCTTCTGGGAAAGGCCTGTCCCATAACTGTTCTTTGGGTCCTGTTGCTTTCCGACTCCTCACGGCCCTCAATTTGTCAAACTGCCCTTCAGTGTCCCATGTCTCTGACATTGCCATGGGCTCTGACATGGTGCTGAAGTACGACAGATAATCCTGAGCTCAGATCTCAGCTCCATCACTCTGAACCTTAGGCAAGCCACCACGATGCTCGGAGAATAAGATTTCTCATTGGATACAACAATGATGGCTTCCACCTCATGATAAGATTCTTGCCAAGAACGTTGATACCTGTAAGCACTGAGTTAACGAGAGTCCTTATTTTTATGGCCTATTCCGCTCAGTCTATAAACATGCACAAGCCTCCCCTGATCTTTAAAAGACCTCCCTTTGATTTTATTCCTTATTTGGCTACTTTCTCAGAGCCACTCTCATTCCCAGCCATTCCACAGGACTGCTGTGTTCCCCTGGCCTCTTCTTTATAAATGCAGATTCACCAGAGGGTCACCAACCACTCCAGCATGCCCAGGCCTGAGCTGTTTCTGGGACACAGGACTATCAGGGACCAAATCAGGAGAGTTCCAGCAAACCAGGATGAACCATTCACTCTACCCTTCAGCCTACACTTTCTCACCAACTCCCTGAATTAGACAAAGCCCACAGCTCCCACAGGGCCACCCTCTGCAGTGACTTCTGTATCTTGTGACTCGTGGTGCTCAGCAGGTCATAATGATGACACCCTTGATGCTTTCTCCTCCCTTGAATTCCAGGGTCTTGGATGATACTCTCGATGGTTTCCCTGGCATTCTGGTTACTATGGCTGCATAACCATCAAACTGAAAACATGACAGCTTCAGCAGCACGCTCTTATTACCTCTCAAAGTTCTGTGTGGTGTGGGCTCAGCAGGGCGGCTCTCCTGCAGTTCTCACATGGTGTTGCCATTGACAGCAGCTGGGGCTAGATGTCTGATATGGCCTATTTCCTGACTGGGGATGGCTGGAAGTGCTGGGCCTCCCAGCATGCTCTTGTCATGCATCCCCAAATACAGCTAGCATGGGCTTCTCCCAGCCCAGATGTCTCAGGGCTTTAAGAATGAGTGTCCCAAGAGGGAGGAAGGGGAAACTTTGAGTATCTTGAGGCCTAGGCTGGAAGTTGGCACTTTAGTTTGGAAACCAGCCCAGGTCACAACACCCACCCGGGGGAGGTGACATGAACAAAACCTCTCAATGGGAGAAGCATCAAGGAATTTATGGCCACTATTAACATGCTGCATTTGAGGATCTCTCTGTTCTTCCTGCTCTGCCTCCTCCATGGAATTCGATCCTCAACCCTCCTCTTCTCACAGTCTACATCAATTATCTTCACATCCAGGCACACATCCAGTTCCTCACCAAACCATGTCGATCTTGCCTCCTAAGTCTCTTTCTAAATCAGCGTCTTCCATTTTTCTCATTCCAGGAGTTCTTTGTTTCTCACCTGTTTTTATGCCTGTTTTCTTGGTGGTCTCCGTCCTCCAGCATCAGCACCTCACAGTCTTCTCTCCACACTTCTGCCAGAATCCAATTTCTAGAATGCAAATCTAATTGGAATGCTTTTTTCTACTTAAAGCATTTGCATAGCTCTGTGTGCTCTGCAGGCCTATGTCTAAACTGCCTATAACCTCTAACCTTGGGCTCCTTCCTGGAATGTTTCTTTTTCAATTCTATCCCGCCCAGCCCAGCCTCACCCCTTCCCACCTCTGTGTGCCACCTGCCCTGAGTCCAGATCTTCCTTGTAACTTGGAGGTGATTAGGTCCTTGTCCCAAGGTCAGGCTAGGGCTCCTATTCATACTACTTCACACAAGGCAGAAAAAGAAATACATGGTTGTCTCGCCAGTGTAATGCCAGAGCCTCGACATGCAAGGAGGGAGCCAGCATGTCTAGATCTGAGCACAGTCCCTAGCAGGCCTCCAGAACAATAGGGCTAAGAGAGGCAGCTATATCTTATGTTTTCACACTGACTTGACAACTCAGGGTTAATCTGGAAAGTCTGGCTTTGGGTTAATAAGGCCTTGACCCTTTATTTATGTTGACTGAGGGTTTTCTTCTCACTGGGAAGATCGGACATGTACCTGCCTGGAAGCCTGCCCCATCATTTTGTATTGCTGTGAATCTGAACTGAATGTTTTGGTTATATCTTTCCAGCTGTTTTCTGTAATAATGCTCAGTCACACTTTGTTATTTAATCTGAGGGACTGAGACCTCCATGGACTGCAGGTCAATTTTGATGTCCCCCAGATGCAATGGAATCCTTGATGTGCTGAGAAGTGACTGGACAGCTGCATCTTGTCTTCCCACATGGGCCAGGCCGTCCACTGCCACACCCCGTTGTCTCATTGACTGTGTTCTATCAGAGTGGCCTCTGGCAGCCCCATGCAGTTCAGACAGGGACCAGCAGCAACTGTGGCCCCTCTAGTTCTCTGCTTCTTCTGTGTCCCATGTTGCAGGCCTTGGCTGGGATTGCTGAAGGTGGATATGTTTCCCTGAAGTCGCCTTGCATGAATAGTCACAAACCCTTTTTGTTTTTTTAATTTGAGACAAGGTCTTGCTTAATTGCTCCGGCTAGACTGCAGACCTCCCCAGCTCAAGCGATTCTCCCACCTCAGCTTCCCAAGTAGCTGGGTCTACTGGTGTGTACCATCAAACAGAGCTAATATTTAAAAAAATCTTATTTTTTCATAGAGATGGTGTCTGATTCTGTTGCCTAGGCTGGACTTGAGCTCCTGGGCTCAAGTGATCCTCCTGCCTCTTCCTCCCAAAACGCTGGGATTATAGGTATGAGCCACTATGCCTGGCCCCAAATCCGTTTTATCATGTCATCCTAAAACTAAAAAAAGTAATATTAATGGTTCATAGACTACATAAAGTCTAAGCACTTTGATCTTTCCGGTACTTCTCAGCTTGTCTTGAATTCCAGCTACAGCTCTGTTTCCTTCCACGCAGCTGTGAGGCGCCCTACCTGCACGCGGCTCTGATGCTGCCACAGTGCCCACCCTGCTGTGCCTTCAGTCTTGCTCTTCCATCACTGTTATGTTATATCTACATCTCATTAGCATACAGGATGTATAATATCTAATATATGATATCACATGCTGCATGGTAACCTCAAAGGGACAAAATGATCACATTGTGAGTATTTCCCACACTTTCACTCTGGGCTGCTAGAGAGCCTGATTATGGATTCGACAGCCTGGGCTCCTTCCTCTACCAGCGGAACGGATGCCTCTCTAGCAAGATTAATTCTTTTTGGCTTTCTAAGCAAAACTGGAAGAGAAGAAGGAAGGGCAGACCAATATGAGTATAAGCTGTAACCCAAGGTAGGTTTATGGAGAAGTTTAGGTGGCAGGGACACCAGGGAGGGGAATCAATTGTGTGGTGAAAGGACACAGATGAAAGAAGAAAAAGAATTTCAGGAGTATCACTGTGAACTGTATATTTTTTCCCTAAAATTTAAGAAACACAAGTAAGAATCTAAGCAACTCAAATTATGACTGTTAGCCAGTGCAATTTTAACCATGATTTCACTTCAGCCTAGTCCTAAAGTGGGTGGGCAGTGGCAGGGGGAGTCTTGGTTTCCAGGGAGTTCTATAAAAAAATCAGATGGCACAACAGTATAAATGGCACAACAGTATAAATATGATGGCACAAAAAATGATGGCACAAAATATCAGATGGCACAAATAATATGATGGCACAAAAAATCAGATGGCACAACAGTATAAATCTGCCTATGATTATGCAGATATGTATATGGGGCCATGCGTCTCCCTAATAGAAAACCTGTGAAGCAGTGCAGTGATCACACATTTACGTTACAGGTTGGGTTCAGTCTCCCCACACAGACTTAACTTTCTTAAGACCTTAGCGCCTATGGCCCAAATATTCATTGTAGAGTAAATTGAGACATCTCCTTGGAAATAACACAACAGTGATTGAAAATGGCAGCCTGCGGTGCAGTCCTTAGCAATGCTGGCTCTAAAGGCAGAGCAGTCCTGGTGAAAACATGCCCAAGTTCAAATAAAAGGCTCTAACAACATGTCACCTTGACCATCTGGACTGCGGCCTGATGAAGCCCCTGTGTTTAATCTCAGTGCTGGTGGCTCTGGCCCCAGCGAGCTTGTCCTGGGAAACATTGCTCCAGAATACCAAGGAAGAGATGGCAGCCGGATTCCCTGGAGCCCTGCTTTTCCGCCAGCACCCTCCACTCTCCAGCTTTGGCTGCAAAGGATTTCCCCACAGAAAACTCTCAGCATAAAGCCATTCATGTCACAACTGTCACCAAGGCACCAATATGTCTGTTCCCAGAGCAGAAATAAAAGCCAGATGTCTATTCCCACCCTGACTCCTCTCAGAGGAAACCCACAATCCCTAATTCACAGGCCTCTAATTATGGCAGAGGGTCTGCTGTTGACTGAGCTCTTGCTGTCCCAGACACACGGCCAACCACTTCTGGGCTTCTTCACTTCATCTTCACGGGGCCACCTTGAAGGGGATGCACATCACTTTCATTTTATAGGTGAAGAAACAGAATCTCAGAGTCCAGAGAGGCTCCCTGGGCATGCGGTTGAGCCCCAAGTTGCTGTGGCCATCATGCTGCCTCTGGCTTGGAAGCCACTGCCTGAAGCCCAGAGTGAGCAGGCGGATCCCGACAGCCCCCACCTGTGTGAGGCTCACTTTGCCATGGTCAAGCGGGAGTCAGTACAAACTGACAGTAGGGTTGGCCGCTTAGATTTTCTGTTATGTATAATCAGGAGCCTCTGTATATTTTTAAAACATGAGAGGATGATTGAAATGGGATTCATGCCCTTGTAAGACAGGTTAAAGGGGCGTCCCAGCCCCTTAGGCCCCTTTGGCCTTATTGCGGACACAGCCAGAGGCACTGTCTTTGAATCTGAGAGGGCCCTCACCAGAAGCAGATCTGTTGGCACCGTGATCAAGGACTTCCCAGTCTCTAGAACTGTGAGAAATAAGTTTCTATTATTTATGAATTACCCAGTGTGAGGTATTTTGTTACAGCGGCCTGAAGGGACTGAGACAGACAACATGATGGGAAAGGATTAAAAATGGTGTGCAAAAAAGGTTGAGGGGTGTTCTTCCGACGGGTGCAGGGAATGATGAGACCAGAGCAGGCAGCAATCTGGGGGTGCATCCAGCCAGGTGTCCACACGAGGAAGCGAGGGGAGAGATGGGCTGAGCCTGAGACTGACCGGGGAGGTGAGATGGGATTGGGGTGGGTGGTGCTGGCTGGTGGGGGTAGGACACTAAGGCAAGGCAAAGAGGTTGAAAATGACTCCAGATTTCCTGTTTATGCCTGGACAGCTGTGAGGAGGCGGTGCCCACGAAAATGATGAGAACACAAGGGTTGGGGAGAAGGCAGCCCCTTTGGCAGTGGGCTCCTTTTGCTGTAATCAGAGGTCACTCCAGACAAACTGCCCAGTTCTTCATACTAAAATTGGATGGACAGGGAGGTACACAAAGCAGATCTGGGCCAGAGATCAAGAAGACAAGGATGCCCTCTTTTCAGAACAACCTCATCTGCGCAGCGTTCTGGGCAATCCAAGCTTTGATTTGGAAGGACTCTGACAAAGTACACAGTGAACTAGGGCTGTGCTAGCTCCCTCTGAAGCTTTGAGATGGGCCAGCAACGCCCGACTGCATGTATTAAAAAATGATAATTGAGGTACTACAACAATACAGGATTGTATAATTTTATAGGATGGGTCAACTTAAAATTTCACCAGCCTGTCTTCTGTCAGTGTTAAAGTTTGTATCTTTACAGTTCATACATTACAGCCATCGATACTATGGTCAGATAGCCAGGTGCCCCCTAGAGAAAAATGATGCCAGAGAACAGGAAGTGATTCAGGCTGTACTTTTAGTATTTTTATCAAGTATGTTACTCCTTGGAGAGTGCAGAAAATATTTGTTTAAAATATTCCTAATTTGATGGTACTTTCAAAGTCTGATTTAGTCAGACCATTAAAAGTAGTATAAATCAATAGCAATTATCTACTTCAAAACTGAATCATCATCCCCAAAGAAAAGTGCTATTAGAACACGGTAGATGCCAGGTCATCTGCAATATATCGTCACTCTCATAAAAATAAATAACGAAAGGAAAAGAAAGAGAAAAATCAAAATAAAAGGAACACCTCGTTTTATTTTATTATGCTGATTTAATTTAATCTCCATGGAGGAAGAATGACCTTCTCTTGTACTTCAGTGTTTAAAATCTGGCCAATGTTTCATGTTTTCAAAATTATTTTTAATTTTAAGAGAGTATAATTTACCAATTAGATTAATTGTGTTTATTCCTGCTGGGAGACTACAAAGACTCTTATTTTTAGTTCATAACAGAAGTTTCTGTAGCCCTTTGGATCATGGCTGGGATTCTGCATTTTTATTATAGCAAGAGGAGCTTTGATGCTTGGATATGTTATGGAAGGACAGAACGTTTCGTACAGCCAATCTCTCCCTACACGTTAACTTGGCCCTTTTTAGTCATACCTTTTTGAAAATGCAAATTATTTCACATAACATATAAATGTATGTAGCATCTTACATACAATTTTAATGCATCCAGATCCCTAAAGCTATAATTCATTATAGCATTTTAATTGACTTGATCTACATTAGTATATGTGCCCTAATATGCCAATCATTTGCAAATTCAAGCTTAGTTTTGATAAATTTTTACTTTTTGACAAATTATATTACATTAGTATAAAATAATGTATTCTTAATATATTGATCACTCATTTGATAGATTTGCAAAATGTAAATACCTGCCTTTCCCATTTCACTTTAATTGATATTCCTCAAACACTGGGACATTGCTAGTCAAACAGGTAGGTTGAGGAGCAGCACCTTCCTAAGCCTGCACAAAAACATTTTTACAATGTCATTATTTAAAGTGTTCAACTTTCAGTTATTTGAAATATGCCTTTTGCAAGCCACTTTTTTTTTTTTTGAGATAGAGTTTCACTTTTGTTGTCCAGGCTGGAGTGCAATGGCGTAATCTTGGCTCACTGCAACCTCCGCCTCCTGAATTCAAGAGATTCTCCTGCCTCAACCTCCCAAGTGGCTGGAACTACAGGTGCATGCCATCACACCCGGCTAATTTTTGTATTTTTAATATACACAACGTTCCACCATGTTGGCCAGGGTGGTCTTGAACTCCTAACCTTGGGTGATCCTCCTGCCTTGGCTTCCCAAAATCCTGGGATTACAGGTGTGAGCCACCATGGATGATCAAGCCATTTGTTTTTTATAGGACGCTGCTGCTTGACCAAGTTTGAACATACTTTCATTCAATTATGATGATCTTTATGTATTATAAAGAGCTGATTTTATATTATAATGTCTTTTTGTTTTTGTTTTTTGAGAAAGGGTCTCACTCTGTTGCCCAGGCTGGAGTTCAGTGGTGCTATCATGACTCACTGCAGCCTCGACTTCCTGGGTACAAGTGATGCTCCCACCTCAGCCTCCCAAGTAGCTGGGACTATAGGCACACATCATCATACTTGGCTAATTTTTTTGTAGAGATGGGGTTTTGCCATGTTTCCAGGGCTGGTGTAGAACTCCTGGACTCAAGCAATCTGCCTGTCCTGGGCTCCCAAAGCTGGGATTACAGGTGTGAACTACCATGCCTGGCCTATAATGTCTTTCTAATATTTAAAGTGTGTTTTCATACTGCCCATGAAGACAATTATATGAAATGGTTATTTGGGATAAATATACAATAAATGTTCTATATATGTTACAGAAATCAAACTGCCTTGAAGGGAATGGCACTAGGGCTGGATTAATTTACAACACAAATTCCCCCTTTTCTGGTGTGTTGGCCCATGCAACTGAGGAGACAGTCAGGAGATCACATAGCATCAAAGTGTAGAAGGGATGTGGCTGTATGGGATGGTCATTGCCTCTTGAGTCTGAGTCAGGTATATTGAAATTCCCACCCAGAGATTGCCTCCTCCTTAATATTTATCTCCCTGACTTTAAAAAGATAAAAACTTGCAAGTTGTGTTTGCGCTAGCTCCATTGAGGACTGCTACTTCACTTTGACCCTAAAAATGGGTTCTTATGTCTGTTTCTCAATTAATTAGAGCATAAAGGGAAAAATTGGGTGCACCGTAAGAAAGAAAAACCTCTCTTACCAAACTTCCATTGAAGGTTTGTGCACACATACTATTATTATGTCTAACAATCATTACTCATGCAAGTTTTTATCCTTTCTGTTCTTATTGAAATTTAGGAGGTTTGTATCAGGTGCCACTTGCTGGAGCCATCTCTACACCCCAAACAAACCCACATTTCCTAGGCTGAATGATGCTGTTTGTGGGGTAATGAGAGAGGTCAGCATGACTAGGGTGAAGGGTGTCTGCTGGGGAGGATGGAGAAGTAGGGCTGTGGGCTGATGGTGAGTTTATGCTGGGGCTTGGCAGCTAAGCAGACAGACTGCAGCTGATGCAGTAGGACAGAGGAGCCATAGAGCTTTGGGGCAGATGGTAGCAGAATTGGGCTTAAGGGATTTTGCCTGGTATGGATTAGAGAGGAGAAAAGCCAGAGCCAGGGAGATAAGTATTAAAGAAAAGAAATTCTCTTGCTGGGAGTTGTATTATGCCTATCTCAAAGACAAGGGCAAGAAACCATATCTTATAAAATCATGTTCCCTCTAGACCCTGATAGTATAAAAATTTCCTCCTTGCCTATTCACCCTGCATTAGCTAACACAAGAAAGCGATATTGGGTCATTGCTAGGAGCAGAGATACCATAAGCTTCTTCAAAGACAGACACCAGGACCTTCATCTGCACATCTGTAGTCCTTGGAATATAGTAGGTCTTACAAAAACGTTTGTCAAGTGAATGAATGAAAATAAGAGCAAATGAAAATGGAAGCAAAATATGCTTGAGGATATAATCTTTCTTGGACCACAAGTCAAATGACAATGGATAACTTCAGATTCCTAGCTGTGCATCTTTTCCTCTGAGAACTGGATAGCTGGAATAACAGACCATTCCATTTCCTTTCCAACAGGCCACACTGAACGAACATCTGCTGAGAACCATAAAGTGCATGAAGAAGTTTGTCCATGACATCACTCCATACCCAACAGGAGGGGAAGGGGCTGCGGACTGAAGGTAAGCTGTGCATTCCTTCAGCTGGCAAATGTGAAGCCCATCTAGGTATTTCCTCATGCAATGAGAACTACAGCAGTATGGGGACCCATGAAAAAAGCCTGCCATAACTCTGAAAATGATTTATTTTCAAAAGCAGAAGAAAATTTTAGAAAATATATAAATAAGATACGTGATAGCAAGTTTAATCATTCAGAAATGTCAGTAGATTAAAAATCAAAGACACAGGCTGGCAGTGCCAATGTCTCACAGCCCTCCAGAGGAGTTGTGGCCAGAGCCAAAGGTCAGAGCAAAATGTGGAAAATCACTGACAGACCGGGACCATGGGCAGGAAGCCTTGAAAGACTGAGTCAAGCAAAGGCAAAGCTGGAAGGCAGGATGCCAGTTGAGAACACCTGATCTAACTATAGCCACGTTGGAGACGTGCCCCTGCAGGAGCCATGGAGTGAAAGTTAAGGGACCTGAGCCAAAGGGGCTTATGAATAGGAACCAACTCTTCCTTGGCATTAAAGGGGCAGCCCTCTGGGCTGGTTGGGTGGCTTTTATCCAATTGCCCTAGACCTCACCACTTACTACTGAACATTTTTTTTTTTCTTGAGACAGAGTCTCGTTCTGTCACCAGGCGCCAGGCTGGAGTGCAGTGACGCGTCTCCACTCACTGCAACCTCCGCCTCCCGGGTTCAAGCAATTCTCCTGCCTCTGCCTCCCAAGCAGCTGGGACTACAGATGCGTGCCACCATGCCCAGCATATTTTTTATATTTTAGTAGAAACGGGGTTTCACTATGTTGGCCAGGATGGTCTTGATCTCTTGACCTCGTGATCCACCCGCCTTGGCCTCCCAAAGTGCTGGGATTACAGGCATGAGCCACCGCACCCGGCCCACTGAACATGTTTTTAAGGATCTCTTTAAATCTGCACCTCTCTTTTAGAGGACCCATTTCCTAATGGAGGCAGTGCAGCAGAACAAACAATGAAACGATTGAATTCTGCCTCATCCATGTCTGCCAAGGCATAAGAATGGTCAAAGCACTCACGTTCCACAAAGTACGAGCTGGCGTCAATCTTCCAGATGATCTGGCCCCGATGAGAACCATTGACTCCACGGTTCTTGTAGTCCAGAAAGTTTTCAGACAAGACCTCATCTATACTCCCAGAGGAAGAAAACACAGTAAAGAAACAGCGTATCAGTCAACAGCATATTTAGGGGAATAAAAGAAAGCGAGCAAACGATACAAATGCTGCTTCCACCTCAAAAGAAGAAAATGCACCTGGAGTCAGAGCATCAGATAGCAGAAAGCATCCCAAAGACGCCATGGGACCAAAGGCTTTTTGTGCAGGAATCTCCTCCCCACCCCACAGCTCTCCTGGCAGGAGATCATCTAGCTGGTTGGGGAATACCTCCAGAAACAGAGCAATGATTACTGCTATTGCATTCACTTCACTTTTAATTGGCTCAGTGTGAAAAGCTCAGTGTGAAAATCTTCCTCCTAAAGCTTCTATGAACTGATCCCTATTTAAGACTGAGGTCAAGACATAAAGAAAGAGTCTCCATTTGGGGAGTAGTTCTCACAGACTCCACCTCGTATCATCTCTCCTCCCACCTGGGCATCACCACCATCCTACACATAGTTGCACCCCTGAAGTTATCTATCCATCCATCATGCACTCACTCATGCATTGTTCATTCAACAGCTGAAATCCAACCATCTGCCAGATGCTGGGGAAGGTGCAGGGGTTGTGGTGTTGGGCATACCAGTGTGATCTCTTCTGAACCAAAGCTTACAAACAATTGAGAAGATAGACTGTAAACACGAAGCAAAGAAATAACTGTTTGATCATAACTTGTGATAAGAGATGGAAAGGAGGCCAGGCATGGTGGCTCACACCTGTAATCCCAAAACTTTGGGAGGCCGAGATGCAGATCACGTGAGTTCAGGAGTTCGAGACCAGCCTGGCCAACACGGTGATGAGAGAATGTGTTCTCTTTCTGCATCCACAAGGGGGAGTAGTTTTAAGGGCAAGAACTTCCCAGCGCCATGCCCCCCTCCCAACTCTCTCCATCCTGGAGATTTAATGGTTTATGTTTGAATTTCACAGGCAAGGGAAGTAACTAAGAGTCAATCAGTCCAGTGGAAGTTCTAAGGAACTCCTTTCATTGGCCCTGGGGTCTTAGAGAAGGTGGTGGTTCCTCCTAGGTTAAAAGTCCTCTTCTTCCACACCCCTTTGGACTCCATGTTTGGGTCCCCTTCCATGAACACTCCCTTTGTGGGAGCCATCTTTCTCTCTCCTGGATTTCCCCTCTGGAGTCCCCTTCCACACTCTCTTGTGGAAGCCTGTCTTCCCCTCCTAAATTCCATCTCTCTCTGTTGCCTTCCACTCAGTGTGGAAGCTGCTTTCCTCTCCTGGATTCCATCTTTCTGGATTCTCTCACTCAGTGTGAGACTTAGCTGTTTCTCTCTCTTTAAATAAATCACTTTCTACACTTTTGGGTCCAGCATTTGCTGCACACTGCACCGTGGTCCCCTCTGTCATTCTTGAGAGGGCAGGAGGCCAAGAACCTGGAGAAACATTCTCTCAGGGAGCTGAAGGCACCCTGAACCCCTGAACCCCAATATTACATTTTGGCGAGCCAGCCAGGAGAGGAGTACACTAGAAAAGGGGTACAGCCAGGAGAGGGGTACAGCTGGAGAGAAGACTTCAAAATCGTGAGTAAAACCAGCCCCATTCTGTTCTGTCTCTTTAAGAACACCTGAAGCAGCACAGCCAGGTGGGGCTGCAGCGAACCTGAGCAGCAGTGCCTGGAGGCATGACCTAGCCCCTCTTAAGTGGTGTGGCCCAGCCAGAATTAAAAGTGCAGTTTTTGTTTTGTTTTTTTTTTTTTTACCTCCAAGCTCTCTCTTTGCTTTCCGTCTCCTTCTCTAGTCCTCAGATATTATCTCTGGGACCAAAACCGGCGGGAGCCTGTGGGGTGGAAAGGGTAAGCAGCCTCCACTTTCTGCTCCTTGCAGCCGGCAACAGCCCAGCCCAGGCGGGGAACTGAGCCACAGGGCCCTCAGCCGGAGAAAACAGCAGGGAGGGGCGAGGTACAGCATGAGCCTGCAGGGGACCGGGGGCACTGCGGCCTGTGCATGGTTCCGGCAGCCTCTCCTGTGTTCCCCAGTCCCAGGCAGCAGGGTAAAAAAAGCTTCCCCAGGGCGTTTGCCTGCCGGCCAGCTGTGAACCCTGTGTGGGCAATGGCTTGGGGAGTGGCCCAGGCGTGCACGTGGTTCTCGCAGGGTCAACATGGCGACCGAAAGCCCCGAGGATGGGGGAACTCACCTGCCCAGCGGCAGCTGCAAGCAGCTTTTAAACCCATAACGGCAAGTGGTTTTTTTCTCTAGGTGGGCCAGCTGAAAGAAAAGAAGCAGCTGCTGGCCATCAGCCCCACCCGGCTTTGGGCAGGCCACGCCGCCTTAGGGTGCAGCATTCTCATTCAAAATACGGCTTTAGAAAGCTTTCTGCCTTACTTCAACGCAAGTGATCTATCAGCACAGCTGGTTAAGGTGTAAGGCCTATAACTGCAAGGTGGGTGGCTCAAATCCCCTGTGGAGTCAGACTTCAATTGGCAAAACCTTTTGAGAAATTTAGAAGCTGAAGGCTATGGGACTTTGTTTGGTGTATGATTTGTCTTGCTTAGGATTGGCTCTCTCTATGGCAGAACTTTTCCATCTAGAAAATCATAGTTAAACTGGTTCAAGGCCCCAGATAGTCAATGGCAGGTCTCACAACCTTAAGGGCAATTTCCTACAATGGAAAATGGGTTAGGGGAGAGGAGGCCCGGGTCCTGAGGGTATTGTTTCAGCTGCTGCGGCCCAGCCTGCCTTCTTTGAACTGTGTGTTCTAATGGCCTCTCCCTAGAGTTTTACCCTTCTGGGGCAGTTTTATAAATTGGCCTGTGTAAACTGGACTTTTGCAGGGAAATATTGGTACCATATACTTTTCTCCCATGCCTTCCTCATTATGCCAGAAAGTCCCATTCCCTTACTAGGGCAGGACTTGCTGGCCAGAGCAGGAACCACTATCTATACCAACCTCATTAGGGAGGAAATCCCTCTCTGCTGCCCACTATTTTAAGAGGGGATTAGTCCTGAAGTTTGGGCAATGGACGGACAATTTGGATGGGCAAAGAATGCATGCCCAATTTGAATAAGGCTAAAGGATCCCACCTCTTTTCCTTACCAAAGACAGTACCCCCTAAGACCAGAAGCCAAAAAGGGACTACAGGATATTGTAAGGGACTTAAAAGCTCAGGGTCTAGTGAAGTCCTGTAACAGCGCTTGTAATACTCCAATTTCAGGAGTACAGAAACCTAATGGTCAATGGAGGCTGGTGCAGGATCTTCACTTAGCAATGAAGCTGTGATCCCTTTATACTCAGCAGCCAGGAGGGGCACAATGGTTTACAGTTCTGGACCTTAAAGATGCCTTTTTCTGTGTCACACTACATCCTGACTCGCAGTTTGTTTGCCTTTGAAGACCCTTTAGACCAGAGTTCTCAGCTCACCTGGACAGTGTCACCTCAGGGCTTTAGAAACAGCCCCAACCTGTTTAGCCAGGCCCCAGCTCTTGTCGACTAAGAAACCTTAGTCGTTTCTCACATCCAGGTACCCTGGTTCTTTGTATCTGGATGACTTTTTAACTGCAAGCTCAGAAACCCAGTGTCAGCAGGCCACTCAGGACCTCCTAAACTTCCTTGCCGCCGGTAGTTACAAAGTTTCCAAACCAAAGGCCCAACTTTGTAGGCAGGAGTCTAGGGCCAGTCTTGTCTAAGGGCACTTGGGCCCTAGGTAAGGGACATCTCCAACCCATACTGGGCTTCCCCCATCCCAAGACTTTAAAATAGTTACCAGGATTCTTGAGAATAACTGGTTTTGCCGATTGTGGATTCCCAAATAGGGTGAAATAGCAAAACCTCGGTACACTCTGATTAAGGAAACCCAAAAAGCTAAGACCCACTTAGTACTCTGGGGCCCAATAGCTGAAGCAGCCTTACCACTGCAGGCTCCGGCTCTAACCCTTCCTACAGGGAACGACCTCTCCCTATATGTTACAGAGAAGTCAGGAGTGGCACTGGGGGGGTCTCAGATTCAGGGAGCCACACCACAACCAGTGGCATATCTAAGGAACAAAATTGACGCAGTAGCAAAAGGCTGGCCACACTGCTTGTGAGTTGTAGCTGTGGTGGCTGCACTAGTCTCAGAGGCAGTTAAAATAGTGCAAGGGAAAGATCTAACTGCATGGACTTCACATGATGTCGCTGGAATTCTGGCCTCTAAAGGAGGCTTATGGCTGTCCGACAATCACCTCCTCAAATATCAGGCCTTAGTGCTCTAAGGGCCTGTACTCCAGCTGTGCACATGTGCAGCCCTCAACCCAGCTACTTTCCTCCCTGAGACAGGAGCAGACACAGAGCATGATTGTCAGCTCGGAACTATGTGGCTGGAAAGGATCTCTTAGATACTCCTCTAGCCAACCCTGACCTTAACCTTTACGCTGAAGGAAGTTCCTTTGTGGAAAATGGAGTTTGAAAGGCAGGATATGCAGTAGTCAGTGATCAAACAGAGCTTGAAAGCAGTTCCCTTCCTCCTGGTGTTAGTGCCCAGCTGGCAGAACCGATAGCCCCCACCCAAGCTCTAAAGTTAGGAAAAGGAAAGCAAGTCAACATACACACAGATTCCAAATATGCTCACCTGGTTCTGCGTGCTCATGCTGCCATACGGAAGGAAAGAGAGTTCCTAACCTCGGCAGGAACTCCCGTTAAATATCGCAAGGAAATGTTAGACTTATTGCAACTGTCCAAGAACCCAAAGAGGGAGCAGTCTTACAGTGTTGGGGTCACCAGAAAGGAGAGGAGAAGGTAGCTGAGGGCAATCCCCGAGCTGACCTGGAGGCTAAAAGGGCAGCTAGACAAGCATTTATGGGAGAACCCCCTCCAGGGAACTAGACCTCAATACTCATCAGAAGAGGTAGAGTGGGCAATCTCCCAGGGACACGATCTTCTTCCTTCAGGATGGTGAGCCACTGAGGAGGGAAAAGGGCTTCTACCTGCCGCCAGCCGGTGGAAAGTACTTAAAACCCTACAACAAACCTTCCATGGAGGCGTAGAGAATACACATTTGATGGCCAAATCTATATTTACAGACAAAGGTCTCTTCAAGGCTGTCCAACAAATAGTCAAACCATGTCAGAAAAACAATCCTTTGGCACATCGTAAAGCTCCCCCGGGGGAACAGCGAACCGGTCATCACCCAGGTGAGGACTGGCCAATGGACTTTACCCAGATGCCTAAGTCTTAGGGATATCAATATCTGCTAGTATGCGTGGATACTTATACAAACTGGGTTGAGGCTTTCCCCTGTAGAACAGCGAAAGCCCAACAAGTAATAAAACTCCTCATTAATGAAATAATCCCTAGACTTGGACTCCCTCGCTGTCTTCAAAGTGATAATGACCCTGCCTTCAAAGCTGCAGTGACCCAAGGAATTCCCAGGGTGTGAGGAACACAGGATCATCTCCACTGTGCTTGGAGGCCTCAGTCCTCAGGGAAAGTGGAGAAGATGAATGAAATTCTCAAGAGGCACCTAAAGAAACAGACACAGGAAACCCAACCCCCGTGGCCTTCTCTATTACCAATAGCACGCTTAAGGGCTCAAAACTCTCCTCAGAAAACAGGACTCGGCCCCTGTGAGATGCTCTATGGGCGGCCCTTTCTTACTAATGATCTTTATTAGACAAGGAAAGAGCAGATCTGATAAAAGATATAACCTCCTTGGCTAAGTACCAACAGACTCTTAGGACCTTACCTGAAGGACACCCTAGGGAAAAGGGAAAGATTTGTTCTGCCCTGGAGACTTAGGGCTTGTTAAATCCTTCCCCTCAGACTCTCCCTCTCTAGGCCCATCTTGGGAAGGACCATTTTCGGTTATTCTGTCTACCCCAATGGCAGTTAAGGTGGTGGGAACTGACTCCTGGATTCATCACACTCAGCTGAAGCCTTGCACACCCCCTGAGGAAAGTTGGAGACCCTCCACTCGGCAGCCTGCAGTTCCAGGAGACGACCTTCCATATCCCTGCAAGCCATTAGAAGAGCTACATCTGCTTTCCCAACAAGATCTTCAGGGAAGTAATTTATATCCTGGCACCAATAGGACTATAACCCTCAACTGTGCTATCCCTCAGCCTCCAGTTCTTCCTTTCACGGGGGTGGGGAGAGTGGTCAAATAACAGAAAAACTTGGTGCTGGTATTAGGGAAGTCACTACCTCTGTTCAGTTACTATAAGCTATCGCAGGAGTTAATTACTAACATAAAAACCTTGCTGATTCTCTCTGCAAAAGGCAGCTCTCTCTGCAAACCAGCTTTACTCTTTAGTTGCCATGGCTCTTCAAAATAAAAGGGCCCTAAATCTGCTAACAATAGAGAGGAGGGGAACCTGTTTCTTTCTAGAAAAAATGCTGCTGTTTTGTAAACCAGTTAAGTGTTGTGAGGCTTGTTTAACAACTGACTGTCCTGGCGTTATTCTCTCCTAGGCTCCGTTTATAACCATTCCATATTTGTTGGCCTCTGGGCTTCTCATCTTTAACCACCTTGTCACATTGGTTTCCTATAGAACCATAAGGTCACAAATAATCCTGCCGCTGGAACCTCAGATGTTCTTGGCCTGTGAGCTGTATCGTGGACCTCTAGACCAACCTGCACCCTGAAAGGCTCCCCTCTGGAGGAAAGCTCAGCTGCAGGGCCCCTTCTATGCCCCATTTCAGCAGGAAGTAGTTAAAGAGGATCCACGCCCGTGTTCCAACAGGAGTTGGGCTTTTCTGTTCAGAGGTGGGGAATGAGGGAATGTGTTCTCTTTCTGTGTCCACAAGGGGGCATAGTTTTAAGGGCAAGAACTTCCCAGCACCATGCCCCCCTCCTATCTCTCTCCATCTGGAGATTTATTGGTTTATGTTTGAATTTCACGGGCATGGGAAGAAACTAAGAGTCAATCAGTCCAGTGGAAGTTCTAAGGAACTTCTTTCATTGACCTGGGGTCTTAGAGAAGGTGGGGGCTCCTCCCAGGTTAAAAGTCCCCTTCTTCCACACCCCTTTGGACTCCATGTTTGGGTCCCCTTCCACGAGCACTCCCTTTTTGGAAGCCATCTTTCTCTCTCCTGGATTTCCCCTCTGGAGTCCCCTTCCACACTCTCTCGTGGAAGCCTGTCTTCGCCTCCTAAACTCCATCTCTGTCTATTCCCTTCCACCCAGTGTGGAAGCTGCTTTCCTCTCCTGGATTCCATCTTTCTGGATTCTCTCACTCAGTGTGAGAGTTAGCTGTTTCTTTCACCTCCTGTTTCTCGCTCTCTCTAAATAAATCACTTTCTACAAACACTTTTGAGTCCGACATTTGCTGCACACTGTGCTGTGGTCCCCTCTCTCATTCTTGAGAGGGCAGGAGACCACAAACCTGGAGAAACATCCTCTCAGGGAAGCTGAGGGCACCCTGAACCCCTGAACCCCAATATTACAGTGAAACCTCCATCTCTACTAAAAAAATTAGCTGGGTGTGATGGCAGACACTTGTAATCCCAGCTATTCAGGAGGCTAAGGCAGGAGAATCGCTTGAACCCAAGACGTGAAGGTTGCAGTGAGCCAAGATCATGCCACTGCACTCCAGCCTGGGCAACAGAGCGAGACCCCATCTCACAAACTGAAAAAAAAAAAATGGAGACCCATCTCACAAACTGAAAAAAAAAAATGGAAAGGAAAAGAACAGGGTGCTGTGACAGAGAGTGACAAGGAAGGCAGCCAGGGGGTGGTCAGGAGAGCACTGAGGGAGGAGACAAGGACTGGGAGGAGCTCTTGATGACTGCATGTTTTCACCTCTTGCTGTTTATCTGCTCATCACTTTGCAACCCATCCATGTCCTCTTTAAAACCAGAGTCTGGAGAGAAATGCAGCATTCTTGGGGAGGATAGATCTGAGAATACTAAGCTGCCTGCCACCTTCTTGGTTCCAGACCCCACACTTCAGTGCAGACTAAGACAGGAATGTGAATTTGTTGGTCTTCTATGGAGCCCTTGTAGTTTCCACTTCACCAGAAATAATCTGAGTGAGGTGGATCTGAGGGTGTGGGGAAAACCAGGTTTTGAGAGTCCAAATCCACTGCAGGGGCTGGAGGGACAATCTGGGCAAAGGGCTCCTGAGGGCAGGCCCAGAGTCCCGGCTCTGCAGAGAGCTCTTTTCATGATTGCTCTTTTCTCTCCTGATTCTCTCTGGTTCACATGCTGCATCTGTCTGGACTGAGAAAACAGAGATGAAGTGCAAAAAGCACTGAACTTGAAGCCAAAGGGCCCAGCTCTCGAGGTCTTTCATGCCATTTGCCAATAGTGTCAGTTCTACAGTCTTTCCTCATCTGCAAAGTGGGGAGTAGTAATAAAACTTCAGTCTTACAGGGGAGCACTAAATGAGATAACTGCTAAGCCTACTTGTAATCTGCTATGTGGATTGCACATTTTAGGCTGCCCCTTCTCTGGCAAAAAATGACTGGGCAAATGAACACTCATTACCGATAAGAACTGTTTGTATCCTTTGGAAAATCGCTTGTTTGCAAAATTTGCCTGTCTTTTTATTCACAGTTGTGCTCACAGCCCTGTTTGGGTTGCTAAGAAGATTGCATAATACATCTTTTACAGTAATTGCCTCATTTCTGCAAAAAGGCATAATATTTTCCTAGCTCCCTGGGTCTTCAGCACAGATATAACGAGTCTCACACCCAGGTAGAAATTTGCCTCATTATAGCAGTTCTCCAAGGGACAGTATTTCCCTGAATTTATCCACTCCGATCCCTGGGATATTCCCTTTCATATTCATAGGGATTTACGGACAGTAACACCTGGAAGGAGGATGTCCATTCATGCGTGAGCTAATGGATGTTGGGTACTGTGCTCTGTTCCAGGCATTGTGCTAAACCTTGGGGATACACTGGTGAACAAGACATGGTCTATGTTCTCAGGGAATTTCTAATATATTTGGTGATTTATTCAAGAAAACAGGTAATTTCATTAGAATATAGAAAGTATGAGAGTGGGTAAATTATCAAGGAAACACAGGAGCACAAATGAGAAAAGGATAAAGGGGAGGTGGGAAGAATCAGAAAAGGATGAAGAGGATGGCAAAAAAAAAAAACAAAAAAAAAACACCAAAACCGGCTGGGCGCGGTGGCTCAAGCCTGTAATCCCAGCACTTTGGGAGGCCGAGGGGGGGGGGGGGGGGATCACGAGGTCAAGAGATTGTGACCATCCTGGTCAAAATGGTGAAACCCCGTCTCTACTAAAGATACAAAAAATTAGCTGGGCACAGTGGCGCATGCCTGTAATACCAGCTACTCGGGAGGCTGAGGCAGGAGAATTGCCTGAACCCAGGAGGCAGAGGTTGCAGTGAGCCGAGATCGCACCATTGCACTCCAGCCTGGGTAACAAATGTGAAACTCCGTCTCAAAAAAAAAAAAAAGCAAAAAACAAAACCAACCCATATTAATGCTAAAAAGTATATTTTGCTGTAGACATTTAAACACAATACATTTTAAAGGACTGGCTATCTGTCCTGATAAACAGCCCCTTCCCTCACACTAACAATAACATTTAATCACAAATATCACCCAGGAGAAATAGAATAGTCTGTATTTTTGCCTGGGCCATTGGGGCTGAGAGGTCAAACCCTTCCCCAAAGGCATTTGTTACCAGTTGTTAGAAAAGTTACTTAGTCTTTGCTCAGGAATCCAAATGCATTGGCAGGGTCAGCTGCAGAAATCCAGACTCAGTCTATGTGTTTTATGCAGAAAGGGATTTAATACAGGGAGTTCGGTGCTGGAGAACTGGACTCTAGGTGGGGCTTCTGGAATCAGGATAACTCTGCTTAACTGGCGCTACAAGGAGGCTGCTGCCTTTGCGTCACTCACATGGGCTGCCTTGGGACCTGCTAAATACGAAAACTCAGTATAGTCACTGCAATCTGGAGAGCAGGAGGCCATTGTCCAGGCCATGGTGGCTGCCTCTCCACCCACAAAGACAGTGACCAGCCTGTGGCAAGCAGAGCCTGTCCCCACCCCCACTGCCTTTTGGCTCCCAGGAAGCTAGAGAGTAGATTTGGGACACTGCTGCAGGAAAGCTCCATTTCTCAAGGCCATGTTTGTAGTAGCCACAGGCCAAAGAGCAGATCCCCACATTTCACATATTCACTTCCCGATCTTTCACAGGTACAGCTACATGAATTGAATTTGCATCCAGAACGTGGTTGCACAGGAATCTGGGAAACGAAAATTTAGAGGACCAGATTCTGCACTAGGGGAAGGCATGAGGGGGGAGGGGGGAGGGGAAGGGAGGAGAACTGGAATGGATGCTGTGGGCCAAGTCCTGCTCTCCACCTCAGTGAGCAATGGGTGCTCTGGTCTCTCTACCAGGAGGCTGTTATTTTCTGCATTCTTTGTCATGATAAAAGCCTCTTTATGGGAGCAATAGTACATCCCCTTTGAGGAAGGAAACTTAAATCTACCATTACTATGTGATCTTAGGCAGTTGATTTAATCCTTCACTACAAAATGGGGACATACTATAAGTACCTACCTCAAAATCTTATTGTAAGGATTCCTTGAGCTAATACAGCTAGTGGTCTTAGAACAGTGTCCAACATCTAATAAGCAGCTATTTCTGCTTAGAATCTGGGCTAAAAATAGGGCCCTCTATTGCAAATCTCTATGATATTTAATATGTAAAACCATTAATAATAACTTGAAACACTAGCTCACATCAGTACTGGTTAAGCTTCTGTCAGCGTACGTTTTGTACAGAACATGTAGAGATAAGTTTCTCATGTATTTTCTGAGTGGTATGTATTTCTTCTGGTGCGTGGAGTCCTACCACCTGCTCCACAGTTTATAAGAGAAAGGATCTTTGTAGGTTATGAAAATTTTAATCAGAAAGTTCTAATGAAGCTTATAGAAACAGAATACCTAAGAAACAAGTAATGTATTTTCTCTTGATTTGTTGAAAATAAAAATTATAGCTATGGTTTCCATACCATAATCTATAACAGAAGAGTGGACGACAAACGTAGTATTGCTGTTAGGAGTGGAATGAGCAAGTGAACCCATGACTGATTAAAAGAGAGAATCAGTATACTACCCAGGTCTCCTACACCCATCAGAAAAAAGATATGGCTTCCATTTTTCAGAGTAATTCATGCTTTCTGACCACCAAATCTTAGAAAAGATCTCCCAGGATTCTCCCACTGTGGCTGGACCATGTATGGCTTTACAAAATAATAGCACGAGGCTGGGCATGGTGGCTCATGCCTGTAATCCCAGCACTTTGGGAGGCCAAGGTGAGTGGATCACCTGAAGTCAGGAGTTCAGGACCAGCCTGGCCAATGTGGTGAACCCTCATCACTACTGTAAATACAAAAATTAGCCAGGCGTGGTGTCACATACTTGTAGTCCCAGCTGCTCGGAAGCCTAAGGCAGGAGAATCACTTGAATCCAGGAGGCAGAGGTTGGAGTGAGCCAAGATCACACCACTGCACTCCAGCCTGGGCAACAGAGTAAGACTGTCTGAAAATAACAACAATAATAATAATGGGACAGGAGATATTGGGAGAATCTATTTGTCTTTCTTATTACTAAGCCAATGATGCAGAAGCTCAATTTCTTATAGAAGAAGGGACTCTAAGCATACAGCGATAGAAGAGCTCCTAAAAATCAGTGCCACTTTCTCCTCATCTGTGGCTTCTCCTTCATATTGTTTCTTTGGACTCAAGAGTTCTTTTTGTGTCTTAACTGAGAAATACAGTTTCTGCTCTTTTAGATTCGAATAGGGTGCCTGATGTCAAGGAAAAACTTTAATTCTTCAGAGTCGGTATCCATAAATCAGCAGCGACACGCTCCCCACCCCCCTCCACATCCAGGCATTTTCACCCTCTTACCGCAGAACAGTCCTGTTTGCTTTGAGAGCTCCAGGAGTCTACCAGGCTGAAAGCGTCACAACCCTGGCCTGTGCTGGACGTCTCAGGGCTCATGGATGTGGCATGGCCCATACCCATCACTGCACCACAACGCTGTGCTACACTTGTGGCAGCCTAAGTCTTGTGCCAGGGGAGGCAGCTGTGTGACTGTGGGAGCCACGGAGTCACCTCATTCATGAAGTGACAGATGAGATGAAATCACCATGTCTACGTTTCTCAGCCTAGATCTCTGATTTAATCTCTGGCGTAGCACGGTAAATGCGGAAGATAAGATACGAAGGACTTACACATTATTAACTTTTAAGATTCACAGACACTTTCGGATTGGGAAGTTATTTTTGAAATGCTATGCTGTGAAAGTGTTGGCATTTTGCATTACATAACTTCACAGTTATATATGTGTAGCCACAATGAGAATAACAAACTGTCAAATTAAGGTTCTAGGATGATGAGTTGTGGTTACTTTTGTCTCAGTCAAAATGTCATGATAACACCAGATCTTATTCATTCATGGAGTTTTGTAATATCTGGCTACCCACCCCCTCCTCTACCACCCTCTTCTTTTGTCCTTTCCAGTGTCCTCATTGTCCTGCCTCTTCACCACCTCCTTCTCTTCTGTTTGAGTTCCTTGTCTGCCTCTCCCCTGCCCCTCTCTCATTGTGACTATCCGGTGCTCTCCTTCTGAACACAACACTAGAGCTTATCCACCCCCGAGGTGTCTGTTACCCCAAATCTACAACCCTAGTGAGGATCCCTGGCTGAGCTTCAGACCTATTCATTCATTCACTGTGGTCGCACATCCCTCAGGTGTCCCACACTCAGTAATTCCACCTTGAGCTCATTACCTTCTCCCCAAACAGGCTTCTCTTCCAGTGGGTCCCTGACTCAAGGAATAGCGTCAGCACTCACCAGCTGCGAGAAGATGCCCTTGTAAGGAGTTTACCCAAAACTAGACCTGGGCCAGGCATGGTGGCTCACATCTGTAATCTCAGCATTTTGGGAGGCTGAGACTGGAGGATCCCTTGAGCCAGGAGTTTGATTTGAGCCTGGGCAACACAGTGAGACTCCATCTTGATAAAAACCCAAACCAAACAAACAACAAAAAAACCCAAAAACCAAACCAAACCAAACCAAAATCCTAGATTCAGAGCCCTAAACCTAATTGCCTCAGATGCTAAACACAAAATATTCAAGATGAAGGTTGGAATGGGTGGGAGGGGACTGTGGCAACACTGAAGGTCACAGGCCAGTCTTGGAGGGGGTGGGGAGGCGGAGTGGGGTGCAGATGCTTAACTCCAGCAGATTAGAACCATGTGGTATCACAGGCTCAGGCTGCCAAATTGGCGGCTTTTGCAAAAGAAGCTAGAAAGTTTGGTTTCAACTTGAAACCTCTACATTTTAAGTGTGGCTGATCAATCAAAATTTAAAACAAAACAATGTAAATGAAACAAAAATATGCTCATTGGGCTGTTATTTTGCAATCTCTGTTCTTGATCAATAGTATCTACTTTCAGTCAATAACTGTTTTTTTTCAGAAACAAATTAAATTTTAACTTTCAGAAATCCGGTTCAGCTAGTCACAGCTATTTGTGTAAAAATTTCCACAATGTACGCATCTCCATCTTTACATGAATGTGTGTATTATAAACATGCTAACTAAGTTGATGGAAAAACCTTTAAGAGACCCAAGAATATTTCCCTGAGAACTAGTTAGTCAGATAAGATCCTCTTTATTTTATCAGAAAAACTGTCAAGGCTTTAAACTACTCATAACAATCCATAACTTTCTGTGATGTTAAATCCGGTGTTGTGTGTCTGAATGTGCAAATATTGCACAACACGAAGTTAGAGCAGAAGGCCTGGCCTCGGATGGACCTGTGGTCTTCAGTGTGTTAGAATCTGTTGACTGTGGTGGCCTTCCAGCAATTACAACTCGACTTTTGGGTAACACATCAATTTCCAGGACAGTTGATTCTATTACATAAAATAGATGAAATATATTTTTCATTTAAATTGGCTTCCATAATTACAAGATTTAGTTTCAAAACCAATCTGCGGGAATGGTGAAACTTTCATAAAAATAATTGCCTCAGCATCCAACTTATTTGCATAATTTATTTTGTTTCCAAAGGCTTTAGAAAATTCACATAGAACCATTTCTTCTAGTAAACTTTCAACTTTGGCACTTCCAAAATTTTGAATAAATCTCCACCTAAAGAGTGAGGCAAGTCAACTTTCCCCAGCACCATGCCTGTATGTATAATCCCCAGCTTGTCTGTCGAATACAAAGCAGTAAGAATGTTGGAAGAGCTGGTGAAGATTATGCTGGAAACTAAAGTGAAATTACCTCCACATAGATGTGCACACATTGGTTGGGCATATGGTGTTACTTTGTCTTATAAGCACATAGATTTAAAAACAGGCTTTTGATATTAACTTATTCACAAGTAGAAGAGCTTCGATAGCTGCAAATGATGATGTCTGCATTTAACCACACCTCACTGTACTCTATCTCATGATTTTCTTCCATGGAATAGAGATGGCAGGAGAGGCCTTACTGTCCACTTTGCAGAAAAGCAAGGTCAGGCAACAGTGGTCTTCAGTGTGTTCGGACCTGGCATATAACACAGTTCCCTGTCTATTTTAATTATATGGTAGAGGTTATTAAAATGAGACAGCCTATGTAAAAGTGAATGATGAATAATACACTTGGCACATTCTACTCACCAATGAGGTACATGCCAATCCAGTCCCCAGCGTCCACTTCCTCCTTTATGTCCCAGTGGATGACCAGGTCCTGCGAGTGCCCGATGGAGTAGTAGGAGCTGCTGACCATGAGCGTGGAGCGGCTGTCCGAGGTGACCAGGTCTGTGTCGCTGGTGGAGCGGGGAATGGTGACGCCATCATGGGGGCCGCCCCTGAGGTCCATGTTGTGGAACTGGTCAGGGTTGTAACTGTATCGGAGGGGCTCCTTGCACCGGCGTCGGCTCTGCGAGTTTCTAGAAGGAGACGCCATGGCGGCCAGGCCTAAAAACCTGTTCTGGTACAGATTCTGTGGGAGCAAAGAGACAGCGAGCAGGGTCAGGGCACACTGGCAACTCAGCTGCTGTCATCACACGAAAATGAAAGAAAGATGTGCTGGGAGACACGCGCTGTGAGTGAGCTGCCCTGCTGGGCAGATCTGAAACATGGCTTAGAGCATCTTCCTCGTGACAAAGGCTGCAGCTCTGGGTTCACCCGGGGACAGCAGGAACAAAAACACGAGTGCACCAGGGTGCCCTTCGTTTCCATACTCTGCTGGAGTCTCTGCCTCTCCTGGTCTAACCCACTTGATCCCAGAAGGACTGGGATGTATAGAACGACCCTAAAGGTGTGACCATTCCCCAACCAGATGCCGTCCCTCGAGTTCTCCAACATCATTTAGATTGGATCTGATTTTATCCTTCTTTAAGGCAAACAAATGATGATCATTATTCACCTCTCAGTGATCCCTGCAGCATTCACGGCCCAGAATTCGGGGTGGCCCCTGCTGGGTGAGGCAGCCACTTCTCCGTTTACAACCTTTCACTCTACAGAATGCCTTCGGCCATATGAAATGTCTACAAAGGACTTCAAACATCCTAGTACCCTTTGAACACCATGATTTTCAATCAAATCCAATCTCAAAGGACTGTATCTCCCTTGGATACAGCCAATGTGATTGTAGAAAACATTGTATCTGATGAGAAAAAGATGCATATTTGTATTGTTTACAACTTTGAGCACTTAAAATGAGCCAAGCTGATGCAGACCAATAACTCGTTTTGGAAACAGATAACTCTGATAACACACAAGGACAGGCAGCAAACAGAACTCCCCCACGGGGTTTGTTTTAGGAACAAGCAAGGGCGACTCTGAGTCCATCAAAGTGTGCTAAAATTGGGTTTAAATGAACATTTCTGGGGGTCCTGGTTGTTGAAGTTCATGTTGTTCTATACCTAGTTTTCAAGATGGGAAGATTGAGGCCTAAAAAAGTGTTGACGCATGAGGTTTAGATCCCAGGAACTGTAACTTCTAATGCACCTCAACCAAAGGCAAGCTATTGACTTTTGTTTACCAGCCATGATCTGCAGATTACAGCAACAGTCTATGTTTTGGGTTACATCAATCTAGTTAGCAGTGATTTAACTAACACGCTTTTTCCATTCTCCAAGACCGGGACATTGTAAAAAGTCTATTAGCCTGAGAAAGCACAGTGTTGGCGTTCTGTGAGTCTTGGTCCTCTATGGCCATGGGGCAGGCAGGCCTTTTCATTCATCTGTGTCTCCTGTTTGGAATTCCTACTGGTGGATGCTGTACAATTATAACAGGCAGGTAAGCCAGACTCCAAAAAAGCATCTCATCACCCTATTGGAACCATGTTTATTTTTTCAAAATGCCTGTCACTACAGCAGTATGAAAATAGATGGACCATGGTGTTGCCTGGAGACCATCCCTCCTCTCAGGAAGACAGGCAAAGTGCTGGAGGTCAGGGAAGCAGGAACCACCCACCCATCTAAAGGCACCATGGCTATTCTGGGCAGTTCAGGGAGGATCTCAGTAAGCTGACACCTCTCCGGGAGGCTCTGTCCAGAGACCTTTGTAAAAATCCCCAAAACAGACAGGCTTCTGCAAGAGCTCAAGGTTTGTTTAGTTCCCATGTACTGTAAGTGGACTCATATCATGTTATAGCATTACAGAGATTCAAACCTACTTGGAGTTAGGTGCAATAGTCAAGTATATAATTATGAATTACACCATGATCAAAGCTGAGGAGGCAGCACCTACCTGCTTCCCAGCTACGGGTCTATCCCTGGACGATTTAATCTTTCTGGATCTCAGTTTCCTCCTCTGTAAATGGGCTGTTGTCGGAATTTAGTGAGACAGTGCAAGTCAAGCTCTTAGTATATTAAGTGCTCAATAAATAAAAATCTCCTGCTAAGATCCTACTGGTAATGCTTTAGGAAGGAGAACTCACTGAGACATAGAGTATGGGCACTCGGCCAGGCTTCATCACTGAACAAGCTTCCTTCATGTCACCGCAGAGTCCTCACACTTAAGTTCATGCACTGAATTCAAGAAACGCTCAGGTTTTCTCACGAAATCAAAGTGGCAAGTGTATTTGTAAAGGTGCTCTATATACCAGTGTTCAGGGGAGAGGCTCCTTTATTTGTAAGGTTTATGACTGAGTAAGATATTTTTGCCTTAATGTTGAAGAGCCTAAGATAAAGATTTTTTATCTACGTGGTTTCCATCGGGACCTCAAAAGGATTATAGGGTGTTTTTTGTTTGCTGAAGGCAACAATTCTGCTGTTGTATTTTTACCAGGATTCCCTGGAAACTAGAGAACTCTCCTGAAACTGTCAAATTATGCCAGTGATCACGGTCCACATGGTGAGAGGAAAGGTAGAGAAGGAAACATTAGTCAAAGAGGACCGGATAGGAACGATGACATTTGTCTGGGATAAGCAGGGCAGCCTCAAAGCCGTCCTTGCACCCCACCCTTTCCCACCGCCCTGTCTTTGCACACATCCTCCCCATTCCTACTCGGAGGCAGCATCTGTGCTCCGGTGCCAACTCTGCTGTCACCGCTCCTGGCCTCCTTCTCATTCCCAAGAGTGGAACTTTCTGCTCCGTGATGCACAGGAATCCCATTCCCCTGCAGAGATTCTCAGATACTGTTGCTGGTTGATCTGTCCATGTTCACTCCTACGCTGTGAAGTTTTCTCCTCTGTATATCCCCTGCACCTGGCATAATTCCTGGCATGAAAAGCCCCCTAGCCTTTAATTTATAGAAATCATTTTACTCAGTGATATTCCTTCTTGTTCCAGAGTTTAAGATGGCTTATAAAACTAGATGCAATGATGAGGAGCGGTAGTTCAGGCTTGTCATCCCAGCACTTTTGGAGGCTAAGGTGAGTGGATCACCTGAGGTCAGGAGTTCAAGACCAGCCTGGCCAACATGGCGGAACCTGGTCTTCAGTAAAAATACAACAATTAGCCGGGTGTGGTGGCGTGGTGCCTGTAATCCCAGCTACTTGGGAGGCTGAGGCAGAAGAATTGCTTGAACCCGGGAGGTGGAGGTTGCAGTGAGCCAAGATTGCGCTACTGTACTCCAGTCTGGGCAACAAGAGCAAGACTCCATCTCAAAAAAAAAGGAGAAGAAGAAGAAACACAGAAAGACGTGATAATTTAGTAGTAGCTGGTACAGAGAAAGATGAAAAGGAAGATATGAACACAAAGTTATGTAGGAAGGGGCAAACATAAAATTATATTCCATTATGTCCTAAACAGGTGTTTTTATTAAAGACCCACAATAGTTGCTCCTTTTTAATTTCCCAGTTTTATTGAGGAAAATTGAAAAATAAAATTGTATGATTTTAAGGTATACACTGTGATGATTATATGTGTATGTGTGTGAGCACATGCGTGTGTGTGTGTATATATAGTGTGTGTGTATATATATAGTGTGTGTGTATATATATATAGTGCGTGTGTATATAGTGTGTGTGTGTATATATATAGTGCGTGTGTATATAGTGTGTGTGTGTGTGTGTATATATATATAGGTATATAGTAAAATGACCACAATCAAGTTAGTTAGCACATCCACCCTCACCTAGTTACCCTGTTTGGATTATATTTGGTGTGGTTTGTGGTGAGCACATCTGAGCAGATGTCAGCAGTTGCTTGTTGAACACAGCAGGTGGACAGAGCTGATTGCTCAACATGCAATTCGTTTGTGGACAGGTTTCTCCCAGGCATTCACAAACATTTCTAACATATACTATAGACTCATCAGGCTAGAAGAAGAATTTAATCATTCTCTCTTCATATCTGAACTGTGGGAGATAGACGAAGCTCTGTCTTGTTTTTAAGTAGCCCTGGATAAAAGGCCACTCTCTTCCTAGACAGTGATTCCAATGTCTTACAGCTCTGCTATTCTTCCTCATCTCTAAAACCAATCCCCCCAACATGAGACCTCCTTTCTCTTTCTTCTCTGCAGAAGGTGGCTCTCCCGGGCTCTGTATGTGTGGGAAATCAATGGGTATCACTAAATTTCTCCCAGCCTTTTCTCCAACCCACTAATAACTTGAGTATCTTTCACCTTCTTTTCCCTTTGGTGATGGACAATATGAGCTAATAGGAGGACCACAAGAACATCAGCAATAGTTTCAGTAACACTGTAATTTTCCAATTATTGGTTGTGATCACATGTCCTTAGTTATGGGCTATGCCAAGCATAGATTTTAGTTGATGCTTGGAAAAGTGGGTCTGATGAGTGAGCCCCTGAGAGCAATTTAAATACACTGTACAAAGTGCCCTGCTTTATAGGGAGTAAAATGCCTTCTGGCTTTTTTTCCCTGTTTGTCGCAGAGGACCCACCGATGTTTTGTTTATTTGTTTTGCTTTCCAACTTAAATAACATCGTAATTGTTGAAATGTTTTGAATTAAGCGATATGCTTAAACAAAGGTCGTTTTCTTTTTTCCCAAATCTTGGAACAGGCCTTGCGGGTATATGTTTTAAGATATTCTCATGGAGTATAGCACATTAACAAAAACAAAACCTGTAAACAAAACAGAATCTTAAAAGCAGAAAATCATCACTTCTAGGGAGGGAACAAGTTATTATGCATGGATTTTTTTTAAAGAACCTGGAGACAAAAGATTCTGCTCTGTCAGTTTCTATCTAACAAAGCCGTTAACAGCGTTTCTATCTTGGAATATAAAACCGTGAGTGAGAGAGCACCATCTCAGAAATGAAAAGGAAGAGACAACGGGACGTCTATTATAGAGAAAATAACTCTTAAAAATTGCCTCGACACCAAGGAATCAAAAATTGTAAGCGAAACACACAGCGCTTGAAGGAAACTTCATTAAAGTATACAAGATGAGGTTATGGGACCTGGCATTATTTAGTTGGCAGAAAGAACGTAATACATCTTTTACTTCATGAGCAGATTTTACTTTCATCCAGTAGACGCCTGCAGCTTTTGCTATCAAGGACTTGGCTTTCTTATGCCACCAGGGGATAATGGAACTTTAAAAGGAAAAAATCCAAACTTGTCATTTTTCTACAAAGGATTTGAGAAAATTTACAACCTAAGACATGTATAATAAAATCGGAAAATACAAAACAGACAGAAATTAGGAAGCAGCGATATGAAGGAAGACAAAAATAATTCTGAGCATTTGCTCTCTGCAGGAAAGCACCATCAAAGCTGGGCACGGTGGCTCACGCCTATAATCCCAGCACTGCTGAGGCAGGCAGATCACCTGAAGTCAGGAAACCAGCCTGGGAAACATGGTGAAACCCTGTCTCGACTACAAATACAAAAAAAATTAGCCAGGTGTGGTGGCAAGCACCTGTAATCCCATATGCTTGGGAGGCTGAGGGGGGGAGAATCGCTTTAACTCAGGAGGCAGAGGATGCAGAGAACCAAAATCATGCACTGCACTCCAGCCTGCGAGACACAACGAGACTCTGTGTCCTGCACCAAAAACGAACAAGAACAACACGACAACAAAAAACGCTATCAAGTATCACTATCCTCAGGTGGCTGGAAAACCCAGTTGAGAATGGTTTACAGAAATTCTGAGGTCATCTATCGTGTGGTGGGAAACGGAGATTTGAGCCTGTGTATGGGCGATTGTAAGAGGACACTTTTATCATTCTCAAGCATTCTTCCCAAATTATAAAACTGACAGACAGAATTGCAGTAATTGAGATTCAGATAGTTCTCTGGGCTTCTTGGCAGCCAAGAAGATAAAAGGAAAGCTTAGTTCTTATGATCACAATACAGGGACTGTTTTCTTCCTCCAAGTTCTTAACAAAATGTTTCATCTTAGACTTTCTGTAGGGAACAGAATGAAATGTGGTGAGTAAGATCTTATGAGATTTTTAATCATGAATATAATGGCAGATCCCTTGTACAAGGCTTTGACAAAAGCCAAGGTCATCGCAGGAAGTGAGTTCATTAGGGACTGAGCGACCGTGCTGTGTTGCCTTCCGAACACATTCCCAAGTCTATCTGGCTTCATCACTTCCAGGGGAAGCTTCTACCCTGAAGCTTCCGCTCTGAATTCAGTGGCTCTTCTCAATCACACAGCTTCCTCTCTGGCCTCAATGGAGATTTTGATCAGAGCCTGAATGACATGTTCTGTCTAAAACTGCCTTACCTGTCAACTTATTTTTTATCGGTCCCCTCTACTTAGAAGGCAGGCACCAAGAGCGCAACCCAGCCTAGCTCCTTCATGTCTGCATTTCCAGCAAAAGTAGTGCTTGGCAAGAACGTAGATGATGCTCAGTAAATACTTTGTTGAGGCTGGGTGTGGTGGCTCACGTCTATAATCCTAGCACTTTATAGGAGGCCAAGGCAGGCAGATCACATGAGGTCAGGAGTTCGAGACCAGCCTGGCCAATGTGGTGAAACCCCGTCTCTACTACAACAAAAATTAGCTGGGAGTGATGATGCTTGCCTATAATCCCAGCTTCCTGGGAGGCTGAGGCAGGAGAATCGCTTGAAGGAGGAGGGAGGAGGAGACTGCAGTGAGCCAAGATTGTGTCACTGCACTCCAGCCTGCGGACAGAGCAAGACTCCATCTCAAAAAACAAATAAATAAAAAACTCTGTTGGATGAATGAATGCACATGTGGGTTACGTGTGGGCTGGGGTGCACCTGGATATGGGGCTCTGCTCCTTGAGCTCAGGAACTCTTTAAGCACTTATTTTGCCTTAAGCACAAGGCTTGGTGGCCAGAATCTCTCGAGTTGAGTTCCTGGCTCCTGAACTGCATTGGGATAGGTCAGGTGTCCGGATACAGGATTAGCAGAAGCACAGGGGAAGCCCTGAGGCGGCATAGGAGAAGTGGGTATAGCTTGGGCTGGAGGGTTCAGAGACGAGGCCAGGGCAGCTTTACCCAGAGCTCTACTTGTTGTTGGTCCCCCGCCCCCACTGGTCCTCACAGTCTAAAAGCAGAAACCTCCTACCCAACCCAATGGCAGGCACAAGAGATCACAGAAATCACTGCAGCCCACTCATTTCCTCTGAGTCACCACTGCTAAGGAAAACAATTCGTTAGGCTAAAAAGAAGGGCTCCACCTCTCTGGGAATCACCTTCATCACCTGCCAGATAAGAAGAAGGTGTTGGGATGAGATTAAATACTGCCCCTGGGTCCTCCTCTCCCTCTCGAATCCTGAGACTTGAGTCCTGCTTACACATTTGTACCACTGCTTGAGAAGAAACTGCTGTGCATGAGGGATGTTGTGGGACGGGTGGGTGTAGGGGCTGTGAGGTGGCCTTGACCCCTGTGGGTGTAAGGGAGGAGAGTGGGAGGTGGCTGCCTCAGCTCCCAGACACCTCTTCCTGAAACCTGCACTTCGATTTGTGTTTTCAGCCTCAAAGCTGTGTGTTAAAAAAAGCTTTCTTTTGTGCTGGCCATTGTGTGGAAGAATGTCACAGAATTACATAAATTGTGTGGGCTCCCTTTCTTTGAAAAAGAAATAAAATCCCACTCATTGCTGGCTGAAAGGGAACATTAGGGAGAGAAAATTTTAATAAGCAAATCAAGCCAAACCAGATAATGTCCACATAGGAAGTCATGATTTAAAACGCAAGGAATTTGTTAAAATGACAGTCAGACATATTATTTTAGGAACACATAACAAATACCTTATCACTCTTTAAAAAAATCCACCAATAAGTGTAAGACCTTGAACCTCCCCACCCTCCCGCTTTTGACTCTGCAGCCCTTTGATGATGGGGAGGGGGTGGTCTTTGCTCCTTGTCACTCACATGCCATTTTCACTTACACATAAGAGAAACTAGCTGGAGGCCAGGCTCCAGGAAGGGGGTGCATGGACCTTTCACTGCTTTGCTCAAGTCTGGAATTTCTTGGTGCAGCTCTGGGTTATTTGGGAGGTTTATGTTTGGAGGTGCTCAGCAGCTAAGTTGCCGGAATCTGGGCCGTTTGTATGGGCAGAAGAGAGGGAAGCGGGGTTGTGGGTGTGGGAGAGAGAGGAAGGTGGCAGGCAGGAGGGTCTCATCCGGTTAGCGGGGGCAAATTCCTGTTCATAATAATACCTCCTCTGGGCTCCACAGAAAGGAAAGGGGAGAAGTGGTATTCCTCTGTGTGTGTGTGTGTGTGTGTGTGTGTGTGTGTGTGTGTGTGTGTAAAGACAGAGACAGAATGAATGGGAGCTCACAGATGTGAGAAAGAGACCCATGTTTTCCCTCTCAACATTGGGAAATACCGTTTCTTCCTCGGGAAGGCACTAACCTGATTGAAAGTGGAAAAGTTTCCTCTTTACCTACTGATACCTGCAGAGGAAAAGGATATGTGTTCACCTCCCAGAACCACAGTGCGGCTCCAGGGGCCCTGCAGACCATACAGGAGAGATAGGGAGGCCACGCCATCCTCCCAGGGCAGTCCGGTGCTGAGCCCTTGTGAGGAGGCCCCATGATGACTTCAGCCTCACTCTTCCCCGAGCCCGGTAGGGAGTGTGCTGTGCTGAGTGGGGTGACTGTATCTCTTCCCATAACAAGGGCACCACCACCTACTTGGCTACAGTCTAGTCTCCAAAACCAACCCACCATACTGTGACTCACACAGGATCCCATAGTGACAGTCATGGGAGGGTTCTGGGCCAGCCCTGCTCTTATCCACTGGGAAGCTGAATCCTGAGAAGGACAGCTGCCTCCCTGACCACACAGCACGGGAGTAGCAGGGCCCCAGGTGGACCTGAGACTCCCTGCGGCCAGTTAGCTGCCTCATCCATTGCCTGAGCTGCCTGGCTTCGGAGGGAGCCTCAGGCTTGTTGAGAGCCTAAGCCACAGTGTGTGTCCCTCCTCCATTCATGGCTGTGTCCACATTTGCCTGCTATTAGGTGATGGGGCCAGGCAGGGCTTACAGTTCTAAGAACCACACTTAGGAGGGTTTAAGATGCAGCACTGAGTTTGCATCCACATTTAAATTAACACTCAAAGAGCACACTGTCATTTGTCGTAGAGGCTCAAGGTGCTGTAAAGGTGCTCTCTTAAATTCTTACACCCGCTGGGTGGTTGGATCTAGCATAGTTGGGTTTATTTTTAAGTGAATCCTGTCATTGCTCTTCTTCCTTCCTTTTTTTTTCTGGAGTTTCTGCTCTTGTGGTCCAAGGCGGAATGCAATGGTACGATCTCAGCTCACTGTAACCTCTGCCTCCTGGGTTCAAGTGATTCTCCTGACTTAGCTCCCAAGTAGCTTGGATTGTAGGTATGCACCACCACACCTGGCTAATATTTTTATATTTTTAGTAGAGATGGGGTTTCCCCATGCTGGCCAGGTTGGTCTCGAACTCCTGACCTCAAGTGATCCACCTGCCTTGGCTTCCCAAAGTGCTGGGGTTACAGATGTGAGCCACCGCACTCAGCCTCTTCTTCCTTCCTTTAACTCAGTCAATCAGGAAATGTGGATTAAGTCATTAGTGTGTGCCTGGCCTTGTGCTAAGTGCTGAGTATGGATACAGAGAGGAGTTAAGCAGTGCTTCTAGCCTCGGAGTTTGGTGCAGGAGGCAGATATTTAAGCAGTCAACTATGACACAATGGTGAAGGCAATGACAGGGGTGGTGGGCACAGTCCCCCTAGGAGGGAGAGAGATGCTAGGAGCACCTTCCCAGATTGGAAGACATGGAAGCTGGAACTAGGAGGAAGGGACAAGGGCAGAAGGAAATTCATCTAAGCAGAAGGAACTTCTCAGGTAGAAGCACATCTTTACTGAAAGCATGTTGTCCTTCCATATTCAGCAAAGCTCCTCTTAGCTGCCTGCCAGACAGTGTTGGGGGCAGCTGGAAATATGTAAAAGGGGTCTTCCATGGCACACCAAGAAATAAGACCTCCTCCATTGGAGAGTGGGGGGCCACAGAGGTTTCGTTCACCTTGGAAACTTCTTACTGCAGTGGTGAGGGGGAGAGCAAGGCAGACAGAGCTGCTGTGTCTTGGGGAACCCAAGTGCAGCTCTCCTGAATGCCAAAGTCTATATGCAGGGAGAAGCTTTACCGATCAAGTCTAAGCCCACAGCCATCTCCAGCCAGGTTGCTAAGTTTCATTACGGCAAGGAAGAGTGCGGTAACAGGAATGACTTGGGTCTTTGTTTCTGTTTTTTTTTTTTTTGAGATGGAGTTTCACTTTTGTCACCCAGGCTGGAGTGCAGTGGTGCAATCTTGGCTCACTGCAACCTCTACTGTCCGGGTTCAAGCAATTCTCCTGCCTCAGCTTCCTGAGTAGCTGGGATTACAGGCGTGTGCCACCATGCGCGGCTAATTTTTGTATTTTTAGTAGAGACGGGGTTTCTCCACGTTGGTCAGGCTGGTCTTGAACTCCTGACCTCAGGTGATCAGCCCTCCTTGGCCTCCCAAAGTGCTGGTGTTACAGGTGTGAACCACTGTGCCCTTCTGGCCGGGGTCTTTGATGGATGTGTAAACAAAGGGACAACTGAAAGGCAACTCAGGTAGCACCTTGGACAGCACCATATGCAGCCTGTTTTTACCAGCTTTCAAGGTGTGGCTGTTGCATTCATCCAGCAATAGGCAGAGTCGGGTACCACACAGCATCTGCCAAGCCAACAT
Organism: Callithrix jacchus; assembly: GCF_049354715.1. NCBI lineage: Eukaryota > Metazoa > Chordata > Mammalia > Primates > Cebidae > Callithrix > Callithrix jacchus. The sequence continues at coordinate 11,474,291 of NC_133512.1, read as the reverse complement.
CACTTGTGCTTAATTTTATTGTCAGGGGGCTTCGCATCACCTAAGAACATGGGCCCCAGAATACTTTGCTCCTCAGAACTAATCAGGAGAAGTAAATTTCAGGATCTTTGCATCCTTCATTTATAAAGCTTGACCCACTTATGTCAATACAGACTGAGGTGGACCTACTTACTGGAACACATTTATTATAATTATAGTCTTCTTTTGCCATAGAATGTGGCACACATACATAACTTTATGGAATGTGGCACACATATCTAACTTCATGGCTTTATAGCAAAGAAATGTTGCCAGTGGTGTACTAGTCAATATATGCATTAAACACACATAAGCACATACCACATGATCTGTGCATGCAAGGTGACGATATGATGGGCTGGATACTGTCCACTTGGCGAGAAAGATACATAAGAAAATAATTTCAATACAGCAGGTCCTTGAGTAATATCATTTCATTATAATGTTGATGAGAAAAAAAATAGATTCATGGGTGGGGCACTGTCTGCGTGGGGTTTGCAGGTTCTCCTCATGTCTGTGTGGGTTTTCTCTGGGTACTCCAGGTTTCTCCCACATTGCAAAGACGTGCACGTTAGGTTTACTATGTGCATTGGCATGTGAAAGTTGTCCCAGTGTGAGTGAGTGACTGGTGTGTGTGTGTGTGTCTTAGTGTACCTTGCTTTGGAATGGTGTCCTGTCCATGATTTGTCTCCATTCTGTGTCTGGAGCTGCAAGGACAGGCTCCAGCTACCCATGACCCTAAACTGGAATAAGCAGGTTTAAAAAGGAATAAATGAATGAATGAAAATTATTGTAACATAAAATTTGTAAGGTCTATGATAATTTTACAGTTGCACAGCAGTGATCCATGTAGCCTGAAAGTGCTCAGCGAGCCTGCTGTTTTTGTGCCTGATTCTGATCTGCATGGTGGTAGGAGGTACTCTGACAATTTCCACTTTATTACAAACATTTATTCTTTGATTTGACCCACCACCACTACAACCGCTGGCACTCACTGATTCATTTATCTTACTTGTCTTTATTAATCTTTCTTAAATGTATGTTTAGCTCACGTTTACTTCAATGTTTAATATTAGAGGTGTTTCAGGTCTTTATTTAGAGGTTTGGTGATGGATTTGTGACCAGAAATATGCTGGAGGGATGTAACTCTTGTTCATATCAATTAACTTATGGCAAAATTTGTTCTGTTACAGGTGGTTTTTCTTAAAGTCACAGTTTTCAAGAACCTACGGATGACATCAGTGGGGATTGACTGTACAGGATGACAAACATGTTTAGAGGGATTTAGATGATGGCGAGATAACCACTGGCTTTGACGGAGAAGGAAAGAAGATTTCAGGGAGAAGTGGAGAAGGTATATTTTAGGTAGAAAAAAAAAAACATGTACAAAAGGCCCAGAGTTGTAAAGACTGCCTTGGTGTGTTCAGGGAACAGGAAGACCAGAGCATCTGCAGGAGAGGGTGTACAGGGCAGGGTGATGGAGCAGCAAGGGTCTGGGCAGATGTAAGACCAAATCTAAAGGCCAAAGCCAATTGTGCCAAGGTAAGGAGAGAAATGCTTCTGATGAAGACAGGAAAAGAACTAGTGGTGCCCTCCCCACCCCCTGCATATTGTGCTTTCTTTCACAAATGCTGTGCCACTGCACATCTTCATTCAAGGGCACCTTGGCAGAATTTACTGCTGAAGTGGCAGGGGCAGCTCCCGGTCAGGTGCAGGGAGAGTGTGCAGCTCTCACCTCGGTGTGGGAGGTCATCGTATCTGCTTTTCCAGGTCACCCATCAGGCCAGAGGAAGGTTCTATCTTGGACTGCAGCTCTGACAAGTGTGCCAGTCGCTGGGATCATGAACCATAATGCCCATCGTCAGTACACAGTGGGTCAAGCTGGTAGCAGCGGCACTTTCCTGCTGTGATCAAAGTGCCCCAGATGAACACGGCCATGTCTGATATAAATTCAGTGTTGATGTCTCAGACCATTTTGTGAGAGCAACTTAGAACAGTGATGGAAAGTAAAGCAGATACTGCTGTTAGCAATATAAAGGCATCTCTGTCTCCTTCTACATTTCATACCTATATTGGCAATATAAAGCCATCTCTTTCTGCCTCCACATTTCATACCTTTCCCTCTTGCTCCTTTGAAAGGGGACAAAGCCAATTCATATCCCAGATGGGGCCACAGGTAGCACGTTCCTTCTTAGGTTCCTTCCCTGTCATGACTGTGCCCATTCCCGTGCTCTTTCTAGCTCCTGTTACTCAGTTCCAATTCTGGCTGCCACTAGCCTTAGCCACACCAGGCTGCAGCATCTCAGTACCAGGCCACGAGAGAAAGATCGGCAGAGATGGTTTACATCAAGAGATTTCTATTGGAAGAGGAAGGAAATAAGGAAGAACCGGCTATATATATATACACACACACACACACATATACACACACACACATAATACATATATATATACACATATACATATGTGTGTGTGTGTGTGTGTGTATAGAATAGGCCTTTCTAATGATTTAGGATAAAGTGGGGTAATTGAAAGAATAAGGCGGAGAATTAACCCACCAGCATCTCCATCAAGTTCTCAACATTGATGGAAGAAAGAAATCACAAAGGGGCAAAGACAAAGCACTGCTTTTTAAGTGAGCCACAGCAGAATGGACACATGTCCAACAGAGTAAGAGCTCCATGGGGAAAAGTCCAACAGCCCCACTGCCCTCCCACCAGTTCCAGCCTCGCAGAATCTTTGCTCAACAGTGTGGTGTAGGTTCACATTAAATTCCGTGAGAATACAGTTGAATCGGTGCTCCCTCCTTGACTTTCTATAGCAATTAACAGAAGGCAGACCGATGATTATCATCTCACTAAGACGTTTTTCACTTGTAAGCTGATGCTTAGACATCTCGGGCCTCAAGGATACAGTAACATATTCAAGGGCACTCACTGTCATTTCCACTGGTTACAAGCCAAGCCTCCTACGTCCAGACTAATAGAAGCTCAGAAGTCTCAATGATCTGGATATTTTAGAATTTCCTTTTCATTTGAGGTTTGGATTAATTATTCAGATAACATCTCTCATTTTCCATTTTACCTTGTATGCAGAAAACAGCAGAGATTAAAGTACGGTCTCGCTCCAGAGAATAAGAGCTGTGATAGGAGCCAAGAGATGCGGGGGCATCTGTGGAAAGCGGTGGTACAGAGACCGGCTCATCGCAGTGAGACCCCTGGCTTGCCATTCAAATGGCTCCTCAGACTTTCCACAAAGCTTCAAGAGATGAAGCATTGAAAGGGAAGTGAGAAAATGAAAGTAGTTTGGGGTTTTTCAACACGAAACATCAAATCTGAGGAAGCCAGAGCCACAGGTGCATGCTAATGTGTCTTAATGGCCACATACTCCAAGACTTGGGTTTTGCTCTTTGCAAAGGACAGGTCTCATTGTCATCAGTCATCAGAGACAACATCTTCATGTCAGTGACTCAATTATGACCCATGGACGGAGGTTGGCATATGACTACTGCTCTATTAATACTACTTGGAGGCAGTTAGGACCACATGCCAGGGGGATTGTAAACTGCAAAGGGCGCATTTCCCAGCACGGCTTCATTTATTTACCAATTCAGTCAACAAATGCACATGCCAAGCCCTGCCTGGAAAATGAACTGAAGTATAAACGATGCGCCCTGGAGAGTTGGGACTTATTTATGTGAAAAATTAACAACTCCAAATATTCTATGAACTTTTCCATACCCAATGCCAAAGTGAGGTTATTAGAAGGAAGTACCCCACTGCAGGGGGAGAGTGGGGTGAATACTATGCACAGAGAGAACGGTGCACATCCAACTAGAATACAAAGGTGCCAGAGGATATACTCTAAGTCCTATCCAATCTAATTTTTTTTCTTCTGTTTTTCCCCAGAGACAGGGTCTCACTCTGCCACCCTGGTCAGTGGTGCCACTAAAGCTCACTGCAACCTCAAATTCCTGGTCAAGCTATCCTTCTGCCTCAGCCTCTTAAGTAGTTGGGACCACAGTCAGTACCACCATGCCTGGCTAATTGAGAAAAATGCTTTCGTAGAGACAGGTCTCCCTATGTTGACCCAGCTGGTCTCCAACTCCTGGCCTCCAGTGATCCTCCTGCTTTGTCCCTGCGAAGTGCTGAGTACAAGTGTGAGCCACCATGACTGACCCAATTTAGAATTTTTAGAAAATCACTATGTTGTTTTCTAGTGAATCCACTGTATACATATTGAAATTGCCATCTTATAAACACACTGGAAAAGAGAGCCAAACACAATGCAGCTGTGTTTCTCAGTCTTAGGATGTTCATCAAAATCTGGGCAATAATTTTCATCTCAGTTAGAGGCATGATGGACCCTTGCTGTGACTGGTTCCTGGACATCCTGCAAACCACCTTGGAGAACGGCTCCTTCTGAGCGTGCTTGAACCACTCCTCTCCGTGGCTACCCCTCTGAGCACTATCCCTAGAGCATACTGGACACACACATCCACGGAAGACATATTCCACACAGTATCTGCTTTGCAGGATGCAAAAATGATCTGAAAGATGATAAAAACCAATTTCCATAATTAATACATTTCCACCTGCTAATTAGGAAGCATTAGAAATAAATAAACAAACAAAAGTGATTGGCGCATTTTGGCAAGGACTCCAATTTAAAGACTGAAACGTGTCCTTGCTCTGACTGTATCTAATTCAGTTCAATTGAACAAACATCCATTGACAATCTACTGTGTGTAAAGCTCTGGGCTAGCTGTTGTTCAGCATACGATCCCTGTTTGCAGGTCAAAACAACAGAAGCAGAAAAAGCTGAGTGCATGAGATGAAAACAAAATTAACAATAAAACAGCCTTCTGCCTGGAGATTCTAATTCTATAGGCTGGGTGGGGCCCAGGGAGCTATATTTTACCAAGCATCAGCTCAGCCTGGTTCTGACCAGCAGGCAAGCACTCGGAGGGAGGCCATCACTGCCTCTAATTGGTGGTTGTCACAAAAAGCTGCAAAGAGGAGGTAGAGTCACCTTGAGATATTTCAGCAACAACTGCATGTTAAGTGCCTTGAAGGCACAGGTCAGACTTGGGCAAGCACAGGACAGAGAAGGGTGAGTTTCTAGCAAGGAGCAGAGCTGCGGAGGCCGCGAAGTGCACCCTGAATGGCTGGCCCTCTTGAGAGGCGTCAAGAAGCACATAGGAACTGTTCACTTCTAAATGAACTCATCAGCCTTATTTTTTCCATTAGTTCCTATTTGGCCTAATTTCTCATTCCAGAATGGTGCAGAGGAGCCCTAAACCTGAACTGAGACAAACACTTCAGGGTAAATTTTTGCTGGGTGTCAGAGCACCAGGGATGAGAGAGGAGAGAGGAGGACTCATGTTTCAATCTGCGGCTCCGTTGGCTGTGTCCGCAGCTGTGCCACCTAGCTCAGAGTTGAGCATTCGTGAATGCGTGTCTTGTCATGAACCAGGGGCCTCGCTGTCACCACGAGGAGGACACACCATAGCCCTTCCGGGGCATCAAGAAAAGCTGAACCACACTGCAAATTCCGAAGACCTAAGAGAAGTCCAGAGTTGGGACTTTTGAGGAAAACCAGTCCATGCAAAAAATGTGAAAAATACCAAAAACGAAAAAAAAAACAGCAAGCCCTCATAACTATGTATCACAGAGAATAATTAGGCAGAAATATTTCCTTCATTTTCCTTCACGGATTTTGCAAGATAGTTGGGACCACACATTTTTGTGTTCTGCTTTTTTAAATGCTTAACTAATATAGTAGAAAAAGTCCTCTTATGTGACTAAAAACACATCACACGATTATTTCAATAAACATAACATTTTAACACATGGATATTTATAATGATAATTAGCAAGGTAATTCTGTTTTTGAAAATAAAGGTTGCTCTAATTTTTCTTTATTATAAGTAATGCTAATTAAGCAAGCATGACCATGGGCCAATGAAAATAAGTCAAAAGCAGCAATTTGTCTATAGATTTGAGTTTTTAAAAAGATAATTAAAAACAATATGTCAATGTCATAGATGCCATTACTTTTGGAAAACAATTTATTGCCTCTTTCTCTGTTTATCCGGTGTGAGTATGAACAGGCTTACAATGAACTGGCTCCCTTACCAAAGTGATGTAGGATTTTGCTCAGAGCTATGAGACTGGGAGATAGTGGGACATACACAAAGGTCTCTTTGAAGGTCTTTAAAAGAGCTGGGAAATAGTAAGTCATGCAGACGTCCCACTGCCGCCACCAGCCCTACCCCCACCACTCCTCTCTCTCTTGGGCTTCATGCCTGCCTGCCCTCTGGTCTTTTCTTCATTCCAGGGAAAGGCTCCCTCCAAGAGCAGGCTGATCCGGGTCCCAGGGAGTGGAAACTTCTCCATCTTCAGTGTTGGTGCCCCTGTCAAAGACGGCATGACAGTGGAACACCCCTGAACATAAAGGCAGGGATTGGGAATGTGTAAGGAAAATAATCCCAGGACCTTACAATCACTCAACCAAAGGGAAAAGTCACGCTGGGAACTGTCTTGGGCCAACCTGCCTCCCATTCTATTCCTACATAAGATAGCTGCAAAGATAAAAAAGCCATATACCTCCCTCACAATTATAAAAAAGCCATATACCTCCCTCACAATTATAAAAAAGCCATATACCTCCCTCACAATTATAAAAAGGCTAGATACCTCCCTCCCTCCCTCACAAAAGGAAATTCCTTGTGGACAAATAACAGGCAGAAGTCAGCCGTCCCTCTGCCCACAGGAGACAACGCCTATCTGATTTGTCTCTTTTTTCCCCCTTATTGTTTCACTAAGCCAGACTAAGGCACAAGTGACTATTTCTGTAGATTGTGAATTCAGTGAAAAGCTAATGAGAAACTGGAAAGAATGTAACTGTTTTTCTCTTATCTGCCTGTGACCTGGAAGCCCCCTCCCTGCTTGGATTTGTCCTGCTTTCCAGACTGAATCAATGTACATCTTACATATATTGATTGAAGTCTCACGTCTCCCTAAAATGTATAAAACCGGGCTATTCCTCAACCACCTTGGCTCATGTTGTCAGGACCTCCTGAGGCTGCATCATGGGCACATCCTTAACCTTGGCAAAATAAACTTTCTACACTGATGGAGACCTGTCTCAGATACTTTTTAGTTTACAGGGACAAAAGCCTTTGAAATCAGGCTGACCTGGGCGCAAACTCTCTTCCACCTGCTGTGCGATCCTGACCAGTGATGAGGCTCTCTCCACGTCAGCAGGTTGTATCAAATAAGGCCTGACCCCTTCAGGAAATGTTGCTACAGTCACAAAACTGGAAGCTGGGACTGGGATGGGGACCGAGGAGCCAAGTATTAGCCAGGCGGATAATCTGCTTTTTTCTGACTGCATCTGGTGAGACTGGGATGGGGACCGAGGAGCCAAGTATTAGCCAGGCGGATAATCTGCTTTTTTCTGACTGCATCTGGTGAGACTGGGAGGAGCTAGTTGTACAGCAGCAGTGGCCGCTGATTACCTAGGACTTCTGGAAGGCTCCTGGGAGGCCGAGTCACCTCACCTCTCTGTGCCAAGAAAGTGCTATCTTAGAAACGCCCTCTCTCTCATCTCCCCCTCCCACCATGGGAACAGCTAGCTGCAGGACTCTTGCCATTGCCTTGGAGATCTTCCCTGCTGTGGTCACCTGTGTGGAAAAGCCAGTTAATGCTGTTAAAGCCAGTTAATGGACATGCCGAAGGTACCAGAACATCTGTGGTCCTAGGAGAGGCAGCACCATTTTTCCTTTTGGAAGTGAGCAGCTCCAAGTGGGAAAACAGTGAATTTCACTGAGAAGTTTCCATTGCAATGCACATGAAACTTTGCCCCTACAGCAGCGGTACCCAACCTTTTTGGTACCAGGGATGGATTTCATGGAAGACAATTTTTCCAAGGACAGCGTGGTGCGGGGTGTTTTCGGGATGAAACTGTTCTGCCCCAGATCATCAGACATTATTTATATTCTCATAAGGAGCATGCCTCCTGGATCCTTCAGATGCGCAGTTTACAGTAGGGTTCTCACTCCTATGGAAATCTAATGTTGCCGCTGATCTGATGGGAGGCAGAGCTCAGGTGATAATGCTGGCTCGCTGCCACTCACCTCCTACTGTGTGGCCCAGTTTTTAACAGGCCATGGACTGGTACCAATCTGTGCCCTGAGGCTTGAGGACCCCTGCCCTAAGGGTTTGAAGGTTATATAATGCACTAAAATAAAGTTTCTAATTTAAAAAATTAAATTATATTTTAGTTTAAAAACAAAATCCCACCACCACACCAGAGGCTGTCTTTAGATCCAGAGCGCTCCTTTAGGCAGGTAATACCAAGGGTTGAGGACGGAAGAAGTTAGAAGCAATGGCGCGTTGTCTGCTATGTATCTGAGGCAGCAAGATAGGGTCTGGAGCCAGGGAACCTAAGGCTGTTTCCTGCCAACTTCTTAGAACTAAATCAAAAGGAAAACCCTAACTCTCCCTGCCTAAGTAACAAAAGGACCAGAGGCTACTCCCTTTGACCTTTCCCATTGCAGATGGGAAACTGGCCTTCGGTAACCAGCAGACTGATTGTGAACTACCACTTCAGTTACAGGAGGTGAGCGTGAAGTGGCCGATGGAAAGCTTCTAGGGGGTATTTGAACCCAAGAAGATTCTATATCCGGGCCCTTGAGCGGCTGCTCGGGTTGCTCCCACACTGTGGAGTGTACTTTCATTTTCAATAAATCCTGGCTTTCAATCTTTTGTTGCTTCATTTAACCTGCAGTCACAACTGTCTCTACTGGTTACATCTACTGGTGACATCTCCAGAGTTTGCCTTGTACTACTATAGGAGCTGAGCTGAAGACAAAGCCCTCACACCCTGCTGGGAAAGTCTGCCTCACCTGCGTCACTTCAGAGAAGAGCCCCGGGTGCTGGGTGACGTGTGTTGGCTAGAAAAGATATGTCACCAAGGGCCACCTTCCTAGCTCTGCTCCCAGCCCTCCTCTCCTCACACCTTGCCACTTACTGCTCAGCTGTCCCCTGAGCTCCCTTGCAGGCTTTGGATTGTGTTACACTTGTGCTTAGTCCTTGGTGGGGAATTTCAGGTGACCCGGCAAGAAATACAACTGGCTTCTATTCTACTCTGACTTTGTGACCCTGGGTATGAATTGGGCTTCTGTTGTTCTTATAACTTCACCTCTACCCCGGTGCCTTGTTATCGAGGCTGGTTCCCAGGGACCTCAAGAATCAGAGGAGGGAACAGGTGCTTTGGGTCTGGCCATAAAACTTACCAGCAGTGTGCCCTTATGAAAGCTACTTGGCCTCTCTGAGCCTCTGTTTCATCAGGTGAATAACCATCTTGGCAGGTGGTGAAGGGGTTTAGGACACATTATCCTAAGATATGGTTGTAGAGACCAGAATATGCTGCCCCAAAATATGCCTCTTTGGCATAAGGATTATTTTGAGCTGTTTATTTTGAGAAACTGCAGATGCAGAGAAGCTCTGAAACTGTTACCCTTTTGTAGGAGAAATTTACATCTATAAAGGAAATCTCCATTTTTAAGGGTTTCTCTCTCTCAGCTCCCGGAAGAGAAGGGTGACCCTGAGTCACTGCCTGAATTAATGGAGAAGGCAGGGACTTAAAACGGCGCAAAAAGCCTTACCTTTGTTTAAAGTGCTTTTCCTGGCACCTCATCTTAACTGGGCCTTTCCCTAGACTCTTCTCTCTTTGTATTGCCGAACGGTGGTTTTTAAGCCTGACTTCTAAGATAATACTTTGAAATCTACTTGAGATTTACCCATTTCTCTGAGTTTTCCCCCGTGTACAGATGAGATCTACATTATTAAACTTCTGTTTGTTTTTCTCTTATTCATATTAATCTGTCTTTTGTTAGAGGGAGTCCCAGCTAAGAATTCATAAAGGGTGAAGGAGAAAACTATTTTGCCTCCCTACAGGTCTAAACAGTGAAGAGAATGGAGGTGGGGTGCCTGGCCCCAGCAGGCTCTTGGCAATGGTTCGTGTTACTACCGTGAATGTTCTCCAGCTGTGGTCTTTGCTTGATGGAAACTTCATCCTGGCACCTCTGGGACGGGGTCCCTGCCTTGATTTGCCATTCTCCCTGGACCGAAAACTGCTCCTGGAATTCGGTCCCACCATGGCTGTTAGGTCTCCACCATGACCACGGCTGGCTTGGATCCCCAGAACTGCCTCCCTGGTCCCCACCATGGGCCCTCACATGGGGGAATCCTTGTTGGCATCAGATGCCCTCTGACTATCACCTGCTACTTGTCACTGGGGCTCTGGACATTATGACCTCCCTGTCAAGCTCCCAGGGACTGTAAACCACAAATAAAATCCAGGAATCTCCCAACTAACTGAATGGACCCCCTCTTGGCCAGGGGGGACCCCAGAGAAACTTGAAAAACGGAATTCCCATCCATGACAGGAAGGGAGGCTGGACAGGTCTCATTACACCCCCTCCTCTTTGGAGTTTAGACACAGCTAACCAGCATTAAGCTTAAAATCATAAGATCTCTATTTTATAGACAAACAGACTCTTTGTGGGAATAAGATACCAAATTATAAACAAAACCTAAAGTCGTGCAAGGCAAGCCATACCCTACAAACCATAAAATCTCATTAAACAGGCTTTTTAAAATTATTATCTGGGTGTCATTTGGCTTACTTTCCAAACAGATGGTGGTATAACATCACATGACAGATAGCAGACCCCAAAGAAAATAAAAATATTTTACCCCCAAATATATTTCTTTGACACCTTTTGAAATGGTCCTACAAAGCCATCTTTTGAGGGGACAATTTGCATCTGTAGAGAATCTCCCTGAATGCAGACAAGGCTTCCCTTTCTACACCTTTCTTAGATCTAGGAGAGATTAACGAAGAGTCTGACACCTTAAGGTCTGAAAAGAGACATTTACAATCTGTCTTTCTGAAGGCTTCAACCTGTAAGGCTTCATCTACATAACAAAAGCTTTGTCCTCCACAACTCCCTTTTTCCTAACTCAAGCTTTGCTTTCTACTGACTTCAAGTCTTTAGACAAAGCTCACTCTCTCAACCAATTGTCAACTAAAGAATCCCTAAAACCCAGCTATGACTTGTAAGCCCCCACTTCAAGATGTCCCACCTTTTCCTGCCTAACCAGTGTACACTTTCCATGAACTGATGAATGTCCTTTCCAGTAACTTCTGTCTCCGTAAAATGTGGAAAACCAAACTGTAACCTGACCGCCTTGGCCACATGTTTTCAGGACCTCTTGAGACTGTTTTCAAGGCAGTGGTCACTTACATTGGCTCAGAAAAAAACCTCTCTAAATATTTTACAAAGTTTTGTTCTTCCGTTGACAGGACCACCTATGGGCCAGGTTGATGGGCACACGCCTGACCCACCAGTGATGGCTAGATTACTGTCCTCGGGGTCCTGGTTCCTCCTCTTCTACTCTAGCCCATAACCTCCTGAAGTTGTCATTCTGACAAGGGAGGTCTCATAAAGAGGCCGGAACCCAGCCCCTGTAAGGGTAGAGCTACCACTGCATGTAGGAGCAGCACTAGAAAGTGCTGGAGATGGCAATACATTCCTTCCCTGGATGGGAGTTTGATGAATGCCTGGTACCAGCCAGGCACTGTTGTAGGCAGTGGGAGAATAGATTGGTGAGTTAAAGCGACAAAGCCCCCCCGCTCCCCGCCGTCACCGTGTGGAGCTTGTGTTTGACTGTTCATAGCGCACCTGGATATGCCTGTAACTAAAATATAAGAACAAGGCAAGAGAGGTGGACTGGGGCCAAGTCTGGGGAGCCCAGAATGTCGGCAGAGGAATTTGTCTTTGGGCTGAATTACCAACAGTGGGTGAGATGAACCATTGCACATCCATCAGGAAGAGTGGAGAGTAACAGGGGGAAAAATGGACTTTTAGAAAAACGTCTCCGACAAGAGAGGGTGGGTGAATAATGACAACAAAACCTTTGCACAGCATTTTCCAATTTATAAGAGGGTTTATCAGCATGTCTCACAATCCTCCCGGGCTCTGGGAGTCAAATAAAGGCCCATTCAGAGACAAGCCTGGGCACCGAGGGGGCAACTCGCTGGGGGCCACAGGGTGAGTGAGTGGTGAAGCAGGGCCACTGCTCTGCTTTGTGGCATTTCATCTTCCAGTCTGCCTATTTCCCGTTCCCAGCAAAGACTGTATTTACTAAACACAGTGCACGTTTTCGCTCCAAGGAGGATGTTCAACTTAAAAAACATGGAAAGCTTTATTACAACGTTTGCAGAAAAATGTCAAGAGAGAGGAATGCTATCAGTATTGCCTGAGGATTTTTTCCAAATACACATGGCCACTCTCCTCCCTCCCTGCTCCCAGATTTTGACAGTGTCACATAGATGTGTCTAATTTGCAGGGACTCCCGTGACTCTGTTACCCACAGCCTTCACTGCAGCATGTCCAGCCAATTCCCCTCCTCTTCTCATTGAGAAAGTTCAGCCCTGGTGGTTTGGGATGTATGTTTAGTTGAAAAAGCCCCGGAGAAAGCAGAGATGTCAATATGACACTCTTGATGAAACAAGGCAAGGGGAATGTTTCCCGTTTGTAACGTGCAGAAAATCATACAGTGAGTGCTGGTGGGTTCTTTCCTCAACTGTCTTTGTCTATGTGGATCTCTAATGTGCATCTGAAGTCCACCTCCAAAAACAAGTCCTTGGTTACCCCAGCCCTAAATGTGCTCTTTCCTATCTCTGTAGATGGTAACCGTATTCTTTCAGGTACCAGACTGAACACTGGACACCTAGAGGCATCCTTGATGATTCTTCACACTCCTCAGGTGTAATCCAGCTAATGCTGAAATGGAAACAGTGTCTGAATCCAGATAATGCTGGCTTCAAAATCTGCCCTGTCCTCTGACCACTTCAGTCTCCCATCGCTGTCTTCCCAGCCTCAGGCTGGGTGTCTCTTCCCTGAACTATCAGGTCTCCCGACTTCTAGCCTACATTCTGTTCTCCGCAGAGCAGCCAGAGAAACATTTAAAAACTTAAATCAGGGTTGCACATGGTGGCTCATGCCTGTGATCCCAGTACGTTGGGAGGCCGAGGCAGGAGGATCACTCTAGGCCAGGAGTTGGAGACCAGCCTGGGCAATACAGTGAGACTCTGTTTCCAAACAAACAAACAAACAAACAACCAAACAACGACCCTAAACCAGATCACATCCCCTCTGCCAAACCCTCCGTGACTTCCTTCTCCCTCCATTTCCTCCTTTTCCGTTGGCTCCAGCAACCCTGGCCTCCTGGCTCTTCCTCCTGCCTGCCCATCACAGCCATGCCTTGGGGCCTCTGCACTCCCTGCTCCCATGCCAAGAATGCGCACCCCCATACATTTCCAGGCCTCGGGCCCTCCCTTCTTCAGGTGTCCACTCAGCATCTCCTCAGCACCCACTCGTTTACTGCCCCCGTATCCCCTGTGTAACATCCTTTGCCATGCTCACGCTCTTTCCCTATGCCCTGTGTTATTTCTCTTTACAGAACCTAACGCCCCTGAAATCAAACATACAGTCTATTTGTTTATTGTTCATTTTCTCTCACAACAAGGTACATTCCATGAGAGTTAGGAGTTTGTTTTGTTCACTTCTCCATACCTCTCCTAACTCCCCCTAACCCCCAACCATCCTTAAACAATGCCCGGGACACAGCAAATCACTCCATAAGTTTTGAGTGGATAAATGGGGGAATGTTATTGCTATCATTGTAGGCAAATCCCTCACATCTATTGACTTTCACGTTTCATTAGGTAAGCACGACTTAAATGACGACCTATGAAGTTCACGGTGCTTCAACAAAAGGCAGGCATTCATGTCGCATATGGAGCTTCCTGAACTTTGTCCACATTTTCAGCGTCGGTGTAGGTCAAGGCTATGACTTTTTACTAGTTATAAGCTGTAGTTCTGGCCGAGGCCTTGGTTGCTGACATCCCTACTCCCAAGCATTCTTGGGGCTGGGGTGGGGGTGGCAGTCTGAACTTTTACTGGACACAAAAGTTATTTAAAAAGTGGCAAACAAAAACTGTGCATTTGTCAATAGAAGTAGTAAAGAAAAAATAGTAGTTGCCATTTTTGAGAGCTTATCATTTGCCAGCACTTTTGCTAAATATTCCTTTAAATATTTACTATAATGAAACTGGCATTCAATATACTTTCCCAGGGTAGAAACTGATCAATGGGCCGGGTGCGGTGGCTCAAGCCTGTAATCCCAGCACTTTGGGAGGCCAAGGCGGGTGGATCACAGGGTCAAGAGATCGAGACCATCCTGGTCAACATGGTGAAACCCCATCTCTACTAAAAATGCAAAAAAAAACAAAAAATTAGCTGGGCATGGTGGTGCGTGCCTGTAATCTCAGCTACTCAGGAGGCTGAGGCAGGAGAATTGCCTGAACCTAGGAGGCGGAGGTTGTGGTGAGCTGAGGTCGCGCCATTGCACTCCAGCCTGGGTAACAAGAGTGAAACTCCGTCTCAAACAGTGAAGAGAACGGAGGTGGGGTGTCTATAAATATGGTCCTAGCAAGACCCAGTTAGGAGTCAGACTTGCTCTTTTTAAAAGGAGCTGGTCCATTTTTCACCCAACAGTTATACTAAGTTTATATAACTACACTTGACAAATTCAAATATGAGAACCTTAAAACAACAACAACAACAAAATCCATACAGAAAGCACATAAATGTGAATAAAGCACAAAGGGAATAAAATCGGAGTCCTTCAATGTTACAAATTATAAGACCTGGGGCAATCCTGGGTCTGCCACTTGCCAGATCTGCAGGCTTGGGTGTTTCTTAACCCTTTCCCTCCACAATTTCCTCATTAATAATATCAAATGTAAATTCTATGACTTCCAGGTTTGTTGTGGAAAGAAAACGGAATAATACTCGTGAATGTATCTCATAAGGTTATTATGTTATTAAGAAAAGAAAAAAAAGTATTTCAGAAAAGGGAAATGGGGGAGATGTTGGCCAAAGGATACATTTCAGTTAGATAGAAGGGAGTAAGTTCAAGTGATCTATTGTACACAGGGTGACGGGTGACTGTAGATAATAACTAGGCATCGCATTCTTGAAAATTGACAAGAGATAGGTCTCCTTTCTCTCTCTTTCCCTTCCTCCCTCTCTCCTTCCCTTCCCTCCTTCCTTCTTCCCTCCCTCCCTTCTTCCTTCCTTCCCTTCCTTCCTTTCTCCCTCCCTCCCTTCTTCCTTCCTTCCCTTCCTTCCTTTCTCCCCTCCCTCCCTTCTTCCTTCCTTCCTTTCTTCCCTCCCTCCCTTCTTCCTTCCTTCCCTTCCTTCCTTTCTCCCCTCCCTCCCTTCTTCCTTCCTTCCTTCTCTCCCTCCCTCCTCTCTCACTATCTCCTTTCCTTTCTCTCCCTTCCTTCCTTCCCTCCCTCACTCCTTTCCTCCCTCCCTCTCTCCCTCCCTCCTTCCCTCTCTCTTTTCTTTTCTTTTCTTCTTTCCCTCCCTTCCTTCCTTCCTTCCTTCCTTCCTTCCTTCCTTCCTTCCTTCCTTCCTTCCTTCCTTCCTTTCTTTCTTTCTTTCTTTCTTTCTTTCTTTCTTTCTTTCTTTCTTTCTTTTTCTCTCTCTTTCTTTCTCTCTCTCTCTCTTTCTTGCTCTCTCTCACTTTGTTGCCCAGGCTGGTCTTAAACACCTGGGCTCCAGTCATCTGTTGGTCTTGGCCTCCCAAAATGTTGGGATTATAGGCATGAGCCACTGCACTTGAGAATAGAGTCAAGAGAATAGATTTTAAGTGAATAGATTTTCAGTGCTCTCACCACAAAAAAATAAAAAGTATGTGAGATAATGCATGTTACTTAGCTTGACTTAGTCATTCCACAATGCATACATATTTCAAAACAACATGTATATGATAAAGACACAGGAGTTTTATTTGTCAATGGAAAAATGTTTAAAAAAAAATTATTTCAGATTTTGGAAAACCAGTCCTCCCATTTCTTATAAGATTTCCTGTCACTAGGCAGCCTCCAGACCCAGGTGAGAAGGGTCCTGACCCCACAGTCCTGCTTTAGAGAGTCACGTATCTCAAACACAGGAGAGCCCTGCCGCTGGAGACCCGGTTATTAGCCCAGGTGCCCGACTCACTCCCCTACGTCTACTCCCCTTGTCCTTGAATCCAAGGGCAGCCACATCCCAGTGCTGGGAAGAGGTTGGCTGCTCTACTCCTGATGCTCAAGGCAGCCGCAGCTGGGGGAAGACTGCAGCAATGACACACTCAGGTAGGAGAAATGACAATTTAATTCACTTGTCAACTGCTTCTCTCAGAAAACGTGGATAAAATAGATTGCTGCATAAAAAAGCATCCTTTCCCAGCTGTGTCCAGACTTAAGTTTTTCCTCTTCCAATTCAAGGTCCTACTTTTGTTCATGACCTAGTGTGATAGATGCTGAGGAATATTTTGCAATATTGAACAATGGATGTTACTCTTACATCGATGAATCTGTAGGTCTAAATCAGTGCTTGGTCAACATTTTGGTTTCAGGACTGACCACACTCTTGAATATTATTGAGGATCCTAAAGAACTTTTATTTTTGTGGCTTATAAGCCACAGTACTTATTACGTTAGAAATTAAGGCAAAAAATGCAAACTATTTGTATTGGTTCATTTGATAAGAATGATTAGAAACCCATAAATTTAATATGGATAACAGATTTCATACAAAATAAATACATTTTCCAAAGTTTAAAAAAAGTGATAATTATGGTACCATTTAACATTTTGGCAAATGTCTTTAAGATCTGGCTCAACAGAAGATAGCTGGGTTCTTACACATACTTCTGACTTCAATGGGTTGTGATTCTCACACTTCATGAAGCTTCTGAAAAACTCTGGTGTGCAGTCGTGAGATAATGAGAGTGGAAAAGTCAATGAAATCTTAATATTGGCCGGGTGCAGTGGCTTAGCACTTTGGGAGGCTGAGGCTGGTGGATCACAAGGGCAAGAGATTGAGACGACCTTGGCCAACATGGTGAAACCCCGTCTCCACTAAAAATACAAAAGTAGACAGGCATGGTGGCGGGTGTCTGTAGTCCCAGCTACTCAGGAGGCTGAGGCAGGAGAATCGCTTGAACCCTGGAGGCAGAGGCTGCAGTGAGCCGAGATCATGCCACTGCACTCCAGCCTGGTGACAGAGTGAGACTCCGTCTCAAGAAAAAAAAAAATAGGTATCTTAATATTGCTATGAAATTAGTTTTGATTAGTTTTTACCTTAGAGACCTTACTGAAGGCTCTGGGGGTCCTCCAAGAGTCCCCAAACTGTACACTGAGAATTTCTTTCTTTCTTTCTTTTTGGAGACAGAGTCTCACTGTGTCACCCAGGCTGGAGTGCAGTGACATGATCTCAGGTCACTGCAACCTCCACCTCCCAGGTTTAAACAATTCTCCTGCCTCAGCCTCCTGAGTAGCTGGGATTACAGGTGCCTGCCACTGCATGCAGCTAATTTTTGTATTTTTGGTAGAGGTGGTATTTTCTCGTGTTGGCCAGGCTGGGATTACAGGCATGAACCAGTGCACCCAGCCAACACTGAGAATTTATGTTCAAGATACAGCATCTGTGAAACATGATACTGATTCTATATATTGTCAGTTAAATGACTGTTGGATGCTAGAGAGGCAGATGATCTTATAATAATACTTCATAAAATCTAATTATTGAAAGTGTTTAAAATCAGCTTTATTAGTGACTTTCCTTTAAATTTGGTATTTATTTAACAATTGTTAAAGATATATTCAACGAGACCTATTTATTATATTTCCTTGAAAAGTTTGTATGTCACTGTAACTTCCTACTGTTTAATCATATACCGGGTCTCTTTTCTTGTTCTTACTCTGCTCTGGGCCTGGTGTGTAGTGGGATTTGAGGCAGCCTGTGAACACTGAACTCTAGGCAAAAAACACCCCCAGAGGGGCTGGAAACCACTTTACAGAAGGCGGTTCTGACCCTTGTCGCCAGCTCCTGTCATCCTAATGGCACCACAGGGAAGGAAGTTCTCAACAGATGAGTGAAGTCAGCCAGAAACAGTGTGACACGGGCCCCTTGCCACAGCAGCTGTGCCTTGTCCTGCAGCCTGCTTTCCTCCTGCTCTGTTCGAGCACCTGCCACTCAACTCGGTTCAGCCATCAAGCATCCTGGCTAGAGGGACATGCGTGACCCATGCGAACAGCCATAAGAGGCATGTTTGGTGATCTAAGCTGAGGAAGACATTGTTTCTGCTGTGAATACACGTCCTTTAGTCTAGCAGTAGAAATTAAACCTGTAACTAAATAGCTGCACAACTAAATCTGAGGCAGCTTGCAATAAAGTCACCTCGTTCTGTGACAGCTGGAAAGGAAACAAGCTGGATGAAGAGGAACCTGAAGAAGGCTCGTGGAGGGAGTATCAGACATGCTGAGACTTAAAGGATGCAGGGCAGGACTTTGAGTCCTTGCATATGCAGGATGCTATAAGAATCCAATTCTGAGCTGAGCATGGTGGCTCACACCTATAATATTAAATCCCAGCTACTCAGGAGGCTAAGGCAAGAGGGTTACTTGTGGCCAGGAATTTGAGAGACTCGCCTGGGCAACATAGCTAGACCTTGTCTCAAAAAAAAAAAGAAAGAAAGAAAGAAAGAAAGAAAGAAAGAAAGAAAGAAAAAGAAAGAAAGAAAGAAAGAAAGAAGGAAAGAAAGAAAGGATCTAATTCTGAAGACAGAGCTAGAAGAGGCTTAGCAAGCAGTCTGGTTGTTAGCTCCTCTGTTTGAGGGAGAGTGGACAGAGAGAAAGAAAAGCTGAGGTTGGAGGGGAGGCTGCAGACTTGAAGGAGCTTATGTTTGAAGTCAGGTCTGGGTTTAAATTCCAACTCTCCCATTGCTATTGTTGTGATATTGCACCATCTCTGAATAACAGGTTTTCTATCTGTAAATGAGGAATAATCATATTTCCATGGTAAAGTTGTTTGAAAATTAGGGTTAATGCAGGTGCAGAGCTTGGCACACAGCAGGTGTCCACCCAGTGTCTGCTATTGCTGGATACCAGCTGTAAAGAGCCTGGTGCAGCAAGTCGCAGAGAGGGGCTTGGTCTGCGGGAAACAGGAGGCATGGGCATTGGAGAGCAGGGATGCCTCGTCGGAGCTGAGCCAGAGACAGTGATGGCCATGATGCAGATGATTCAGGCTGGGGCTTCCTGCAGTGACAGGGCCAAAGGCTGCTGAACACACTCTCAAAGAGCGGTGTTCTCTGCCACTTGCCTGGGTGGGCGGTGAGGTGAAGGGTGCAGAACTGCTGCGACAAGAAGCAGTGGGTCAGAAATCACCTCGACTCCACTCCCCCCATCAGGGAGTGCAGGATCTTAGAATCCTAAGCCATCAAAAATCTTAAATACTAATTTTCGGGGGAAAAGCAGTCCCAAACAAAATGGGAAAAGAACATTGTGTCCGCAATGCGTGAAAGCCTCAGCATTTGGGTTATATTTCCAGTCTTCCCCTAAGTGGAGACTTCCCTCTCTTAACTGCCTTCTCCCTGTTCCCCAAACACACTTGCTCCTAGTGAGCAAGAGCGTTATTGTCTACCTGGGGAAATAACTGGCTGGGGTTCTTTTCTTCAAGATTCTGGCAGCATCTTGAGGTCCTGTGTTTCTTCTTTTTCCAACAAAGTTGTAAAGGCGATGAGCTGAGATCCATTTCAGATCGTAGAAAGTGGGGTGTTGGCTTTCTGTTTGAACTGGGATTATCATAAATATTCATCCTCTTCTCGAAAGTCTTCTAAGTGTGCTATTGTGCTACCTGCTTAAATTTGTAAACTTTCTCCTTGCAGTTCTACTCACCAGGAACTACAATTCATCAAATAAAAAGAGAAGCCGGCAAAACTTGTCTTACGTCTCAGTGGCCTGGGATTGGGGTAACTTAGGTTCTAATTGTCACTCTGCAGTTAACTAGCTGTGTGACTCTGGGCATGTTAATCACTCTGTTTTGAAGTGGCTCTCCATTTCCTAGAGTAAATTTGTACCAAATCCACGAGGTCCTGCCCCTCACTGACATTGGACTGGTAAGGTCACAGGTGTTCAGTGATGAAACTGTGATTCCGTCTTGTGACCCTGCACTCCCATGTGATGCTAATTCCATGGGGACCCTGGATTAAACCTAAAGTGCAGATGGGTTCTGTCACCACTGGTGTCACCTAGAAAGGCACTCTCTCCTTGGAGCATCCGACTCCTCGGGGAGGAGGTGGTAAGAATTCCTAGTCCTGACCCAGCACCTGGGACAGAGATTTATCACAGGATCCAGGGTTCCTTCACTCACCACTCCCTTTCCATGCTGAGACCACCACAATCCCATTCTGACCTTTTCTTCTGCCTCCCCAGTGGGCTGTAAAGACCATGTGTCTTCAGCAGATGATCTGTCTCAAAAGATGGTCTAACTCTTCAGAAGAGTTCCCCAGTGGAGGGAGTTCTTGGTGATTCTTGACCAAGGGAAAGGCTCACTGAGCATCCACTGTAATAGTCCCTGCACTGCTGTGTTTAGACAGGCAAGCAATGGTCCCTATTCTCAGGCAACTAGGGCTCCAGGGAGACAGTAAAGGAAACAAATATACCCATAAAAATATACAAATTATGCCACGAAGGCAAAAAAATCAGGTGCCACAAGAGAATCAAGGTGGGAGATATTTTGGAGAAGGTGGTGGGGAGGTGCTGCAGAGGTGACACATCAACTTCAGAACAAATACAATGGGGACAAGGGGGCTTCATATTCCAGGCAGACACACAGCCTGTGCGAAGAAATGAATATGGGAATTCCCAACAGCTTCAAGGAACTAAGTGAAGACTAGTGAGGCCCCAGCACAGTAAGAAAAAAAGCATGGGTGGTGGGGCAGGGGCTAGATGAGGCAGAGCCTTTCAGCCCACCGAGAGGGTTTGCAGTTTGGCGTAAATGCAATGGAACACTTTTTCTTTTTCTTTTTGAGACAGAGTCTTGTGCTGTCACCCAGGCTGGAGTACAACGGTGCTCTCTTGGCTCACTGTAACCTCTGCCTCCCAGGTACGAGTGATTCTCATCCCTCAGCCTCCCGAGTAGCTGAGATTAGTCACCTGCCACCACACCCAGCCACTTTTTTGTATTTTTAGTAGGGACAGGTTTCACTATGTTGGTCAAGCTCAAACACCTGACCTTGTGATCTGCCTGCCTCAGCCTCCCAAAGTGTGGGGATTACAGGCATGAGCCACCGTGCTTGACCTTTTGTTTTTGTTTTTTGTTTTGAGACAGAGTCTCTCTGTTGTCAGATTGGAGTGCAATGGCGTGATCTCGGCTCACTGCAACCTCCGCCTCCCGGGTTCAAGTGATTCTCCTGCCCCAGCCTCCCAAGTAGCTGTGATTACAGGTCTGCACCACCACGCCCAGCTAATTTTTGTATTTTTAGTAGAGATGGGGTTTCACCATGTTGGCCAGGATGATCTCGATCTCTTGACCTCGTAATCTGCCTGCCTGGGCCCCCAAAGTGAGTGGGACACTTATGAGGGCAACATGATTCAATGGAAGCGCAGGGGCTCTGGTTTATGAACAAATATTTTACTTTAAATGCGTCTTTTCACTCAATTGAAACTGTGAGGCAATCCCCTCACAACCTAAAAAAGGACACAGAGAAGGATTTTGCTTTGTCTGCTACTTGTTTAAAATGAGTTTGCAAAAACAAAACTTAGTTTATTATCACAGAGTTTCCACAGCTGGAAGGAGAATGTACTTGCACATAGCACAAATTGAATACCCAACCTCAAGCCCACACCAAATGTTGAGTCTGAGATAAATGGGTAGGAAATAGAAACCAACCCAACTCAAAGGAGTAACAGTGTCCTTGTTCTCAATCACTGAAAACCGCTGGATGTATTCATTTATGCAACTGACTTCCTGTGTGCCAGGCACTGTGCTAGGCACACCAGATACAGCAGCAAACCACAGACAAAAATCTCTGTCCTCACAGAGCTTGAATCCTAATGGGGAGGAGACTACAAACAAGACAGTTAAGTAAATTGTAATCTATATTAGAGAGGGATGCGGGTGTGGAGTGTGAGGCAGCGAAGGGAGTTAGGGAGTGTGGGTGGCTGCAATTTTAAATGGGGTGGTCAGGAAAGACCTCCCAGGGGTGACTTAGGAGGAGGAGGAGAAGCAACGGCTTAGATTCAGAGGAAAGAGCACTGGGAACAGAGAGGAGACCGAGCTTGACACCCGCAAGCAGGGGCACCTGGGGAGTGGCAGGGAGGCCATGTGACTGGAGCAGAGAGGGTGGAGGGGAAGGGGAAAGAAGGCAAGAGGGAGACCAGATCACATAGGACCTTGGAGGCCATGGTCGGGGCTCTGGGAACCATCTGAAGCTCTGAACAAGGAAATGACATGTTCCATGCTTTGAGAAAGCCCATACTGGGGGCTGTGATGAGAACGGGACACACGTGTGAGAACAGGAGGAGCAGGTGGGAAGCCGCTGCAGTGATGAGGGAGTTGCCGCTTGCTAGAACTAGGGTGGGAGCTGTGGATGTGCTGAGAGACGATTGGATTCCAGGTCTATTTTTGAGGCTAGAGGTTTGGATGTGGGGTGCAGAAAAAGGATGAGTCAAGGATGACACCACAGGTTTTGGCCTGAGAAACAGGAAGGAGGGAATTGCTGTTCATTGACACGAGGAAGATTGCGATGGCTGATGATCAAATAAGGATGGCAGCTGGGATGTTTTAAGTTGAGATGCTTATTAGACATCCCAGTGGAAGACCTCAAGCAGGAGCCGAATATTCAAGGGAATATTTAGGGGCAGGGTCTGAAACGGGCATATACATTTGGGAGTCGCCTGACAGTAGATGTTATTTCAAGTCACAAGAGTGCATGTGGCCACCAGGGAGGGGCTATGTATGGATAGCAGGAGAGGGCCAGGGTCTGAGCCCCAGGGCAGCCCACAGTTAAAGGTCTGGATAAGTCAGGGAAAGAGCCCCAGAAAGGGCAAAAATTAGGAAAAAGAAAACAGAGAATGGTGACATCCTGGAAGCAGAGCAAGCTGCATTTCCTGGGAGGTGCCCTCAACAGTGTCTAGACTGGAGGTGGGGCTGAACATGGGCCAGGGCAATTTCCAAAGAGGAGATCCTTGGTGGTTCTAACAAGGACAGCTGTCCTGAGGGAGTGGGGAAGAACTGCAGGCAGTCCAGATGCTTCTTGGAAGAAGCTCTGCTGGAAGGGGGAAAAGGCCATGGGTGGTAAATGGAGAAGGAAGTAGGTGGTGAGAAGATCTGGGAGAAATTGCTGGTGGATGCCTATGGAAATGGTCTAACTGAGGGAGAGAGGAGCTGCCGGAAAGATGTCCTAGCAGGTGGTAAAGGGCAGGGCCTGTGCAGGTGGCCCGCAGGGGTGTCCAAAACAGAGAATACAGTCATGGGTTCTTAGTTTCTGGTTAAGCCAATGAAGTCCCTTTCTCATCCCTCTTTTCTGCTTATCACTAGAGACAGAAATGAAAAATCATGGCTTCAGGCTGCTAAACACCTAAAACAAAGCCGAACAGAACAACAACAGCAAGATAAGGTGGGTTTGACAAGCTTGGACGTTCGGGCAGTTCACCTGTCATATACAGCAGAAGGCAGTGTCACGGCAGCAGGTGGCAGTGGAAGTCAGTGGACGCTCTTTTCTGATCCTTGCAATTGTCTAAACAAAGTGTGAAGTAGAGTCATCATTGCCTGAGTAGGAGGATGGGGAGGACATGAGGGAGGTTTGTTCATCATCACATTTCACCTTACTAAAGAACGGATTGTTTCACATATACCGTAAAATCCATTCTGACATTAGCTGGAGAAAGAAGAGAAGGAGGACTAGAGGAAGGAGGAGAAGAAAGAGCCCCGAGCATCCTGAAAATGCAAAAGAAACCCCAAATGAGGCTTCTGGCCAACGCTGAGAAGATCCAACAAATATTTTCTGAGTACAAATGTAATCTGGCAAAGTGGGATTAGAGGCGTCTGCATTTCTGCTGAATGCAGTTTCTAAACTGTGAGCGAAGGAGGTTTGCAGAGCATTCTGTGTGGTGGTTCAGGTGGCTGACTTCACTTTAGGAAAAGTAAAACTAAGACAATAGAGAAGCTGGAGCATGTGCCAAATAAAGAACTTGCTCCTCGGGAGACAGGGAAGCTGAGCTAATTTTGTACACACTATAAAACATCAGTCAGCTTCAGTTTCAGTCTAGTTTCAAACCTAGAGTGTGCTAGTGGACAGGGAAGACTGCATTGGCTAAAGGCACTTAGACTTTCAAAAATAAACATCATCAAATAGTATCATAAACACATTTGATCAGGATTAGGCATAATTTATAATGATATAAAGATGATGGAATTCCATATAATATAGGAGAACAGGCTATTTATAATTTTGAAAAGTAATCATAATATGAATTTCTACCTGTATTTTATTTTGAATAGTATCTTATTATCTATTATTAAAAAAAATTGTAGTCTCTACTCAAATTCTACAAACCACTGTGTGAGACACTTATTCTTTTAAGATCAATGCCATACTGGGACCAACATTACTGGAGGTCTCTAGTTACTTGCTGCTACAGATGGGGAATTCTCAGGGGAGCCCCACACACGAAGAGGTTATGAGTCTTGACATGGAAATCAATGTCGCCGGCCTTTTAATAACTCCAAAGAACAGGCTATGCTAGGAGTCAGTCTGTTAGATAGATCTAAAACAAACCGTCCCTGGCATAGTTGAAACATAACATTATTTCTTACCATTGCTGATATCCCTTACACACACAAGAAAAGAAATGAAAAGGTCACATCTTTCCACTGGGCCTCCATCAACAGGAACTAGACCTGCGCCCTTTGATAAGGGGCCTTTTGCACAATCGATTCTTCAAACCTCCTTATTCCTTAAACCTTTGCCTCTGTCTCCCAGCACAACTATTGAGTGCCATCCCCTGTAATAAATCTCAATGTATGAAACAATTTTAACAACATATATCTAGTAAGAAAATTCAATAAGAGCTGAGACTATAAAACACCATAAATCACCAGAGGTAGTGGCCTGTGGATCAATTAACGGGATATTGGCAAAACTCTGTAAAGTATTTGATTGAATAAACCTACAGCCACCTATTCAGTAAATGAACAATGACTGAAATTGTTGAGGGGGGTGGGTGGGTGGTGTGTGTGTGTGTGTGTGTGTGTGTGCGCGCGCGTGTGTGCATGTAAGAAGAGACTGCTTGGTAAGCAGTGGAAGGAGATGGTGTGGATGAATTAATGACCAGGCATCAGGGCAGCTCCGTAATTTGGGGAGATGATTCGTGCATTTGCATCTACATTACTCTCCCCCACCCTTACCTTTCTAAAACTTCATACCATTTCTTCCACATTCACAGTTGTTATGATAAAAACAATGCTTGCTAATTACAGGTTGTTTATAACAAAGTTTTAAGAAGCATCCAGAGAAAACCAGAAACCACTTCAAGCGTCAGCACCCAAGATAAGCACTATTATTATATTACAGATCTCCTTCCAATCTATTTTCAATGCATGCATGTGTGTTTTTCAATCAACAAATACTATGCTGCATATACCATTACCATCGCGATTTATGCATGAAACATTATGTTATGAGAGATTTTTATTTTAATAAATAGATTTCTTTCATAATGGCTACACATTATTCTATATTATGCTATTACTGAATAGGATTTCAAGTAAACTTTCTGTAGGATTTTTAAAGATATTCCCAATTTGTCACTATTTTAAATATATGTAATGCTGCAAATGAACATCTGTATAGCTTATTCCTTGTACCAATTTCTGAGTACTTTGCTCTGTTCTTTTCTGAGGACCCTGATAACTCAGTGACACCGGGGGAG
Source organism: Callithrix jacchus (assembly GCF_049354715.1). Taxonomy (NCBI): domain Eukaryota; kingdom Metazoa; phylum Chordata; class Mammalia; order Primates; family Cebidae; genus Callithrix; species Callithrix jacchus. Next base: position 11,448,365 of record NC_133512.1, on the reverse strand, counting down.
CTGAGCGCCATATTGCTTGCAAAGCACGTGCAGAGACTCCTGTACACTTCCCAGTTCCCTCTTGCCTCTGCACTGAGTGCCCGTCTCAGGACATGCTCAACAGCACTGAGTTGTACCGTCTGTAAATTTTTCAGTATGACAGGCAAAATGACAGTACTTTTCATTAACTTGTGGTTTGTTTTCTCGCATGAGAAAATATTTTCTCATTGATTTCATAGTCTTTTTAAAGTTTTTTACACGTCTTCACGTGTGACTCACATCTATCACAATGGCTGGTACACCACAGGTGCTCAATAAGTGTGAACCAAATAAAAATAAATGGAGAGATGGTGCATGTGTTTTCTATTTTTGTAAAAGGGTTTTACTGCTTTTCTTACGTTCTTTCCGGTTTTTTTTTTTTCTTTTCTTTTTCAGCCAGGGTGCTCCTGAGTTTTTTTGGGGCATAACCTGGCGAGGGTGCTGCACCTAGAAGATGTTGGGCCTCTGGGTGGTGAAGCGTGGCCCGGTGGCCCTTGCTGGCTGCGATATCCTCCACCATCATGATCTGATGGAGCGGGCCCGGGCGCGGTGGTCAGGTCCCGGTATTCCCAGTACGTGTTGTGGGTGCCGCTCCAGGGCTCATAGAGCAGCCAGATGCCGAAGTTCTTTTCCCAAACACCTGTCCACAGCAGACAGTCTCCCCTGAAGACGTCTTCATCTTCTTTAACTGAGATACGAAGCACCAGAAGTGGGACTTGGCGACGACACAATTAGGCACAAAGATTTGCACGCGGTAGAGGGGCAGTGCGTGGCATTTGGGGGTGGGCAAGCAGAGACCACCACCTTGTGCTCTTGTAGTGGGCCGGAGGCCTTCATGGGCGTCCTCTCCGCCTTGCCACCACCCTCCGCTTTTCTCCAGCATTTTGGGAGGCCGAGGTGGGTGGATCAACTGAAGTCCACACTTGGAGACCAGCCTGGCCAACATGGCAAAAACCCGTTTCTACTAAAAATACAAAAATTAGCTGCGTGTAGTGGCACCTGCCCGTAATTCCAGCTACTGGGAAGGCTGGGGTAGGAGAATTGCTTGAACCTGGGAGGCGGAGGTTGCAGTGAGCTGAGATCGTGCCTCTACACTCCAACCTGGGTGACAGAGAGAGAGACTCCGTCTCAAAAACAACCAACCAACCAACCAACCTTATTTTAAAACTTCCCTCATATAGTAAGGGAAAGTGTGAAAATCTCCGCCATTTTTGTAAATATGACACAATTTCCAAATATTTGCTTATCTATTTACTTTGTTTATGATATTAACTTACAAAACTTCAACATTTTATTTTGTCAGACATCTTGATTTCTTTTCCATTGTTATCGTTCTGTTATTTTAGGCTTAGAAGATTTCTGTCTCTAACTCAAGACATTTATCCATATTTTCCTTTGACTTTTTATGATTTCATATTTTATGTTTCACTCAAGTCTATCAGGGACTGAGGTCTGGGTAAAGGAGGAAATAAAAAAGTGTTTTCAAAGTAGTTGACTAATTGCATCAGTAATACTTATTGTTTAATATATTCTTTACTCAAAGATTTTTTATTCTATCACTATTATTTACAGAATTTATATTAGGGTCAATTTCTGCTCAATTTATATAGTTCCACTAATTTGTCATTGTGTTACTGCATTAAATATCATATCATTTCAATTTATTTATTTATCTTTTATTTTTTTCAACTTTTATATTTGAGGGTACACTTGCAGGTTTGTTGCCTGGGCATATTGTGATTCTGAGGTTTGGGGTACACAGGTTCCTGTCACCCAGGTACTGAGCATAGTGCCCAACAATTAGTTTTTCAACCCTTGCCCCACTCCCTCCCTCCCCCTTCAAGTAGTCCCCAGTTTCCACTGTTACCATCTTTATGTCGATGAGTACCTAACGTTTAGCTCACACTTATAAGTAAGAACATGTAGTATTTGGTTTTCTGTTCCTGCACTAATTCGCTTAGTGTAATGGCCTCCTGCTGCACGCATGTTGCTGCAAAGGACAGGATTTCATCCTTTTTTATGGCTGCATCGTATTCCATGGGGTATATGTGCCACATTTTCTTTACTCAGTCCCCCATTGATGGACATCTAGGTTGAATCTGTGTCTTTGCTATTGTGAATGGTGGTGTGATGATCATGTAATTACCTGTCTTTTTGGTATAATGATTTGTTTTCTTTTGGAAATATACTCAGTAATGGGATTGCTGGGACAAAGGATAACTCCGTTTTAAGTTCTTTTAGAAATCTCCAAACTGCTCATCACAGTGGCTGAACTAATTTACATTCCCATCAGCAGCATATAAATGTTGCCTTTTTGCTACAGCCTCACCATTGTCTATTTTTTGACTTTAATAATAGCCATCCTGACTGATGTGATGTGGTCTCTCATTCTGGTTTGATTTGCATTTCTCTGATGATTAGTGATATGGAGCATTTCTTTACATGTTTGCTGACTGCTTACATGTCTTCTTTTGAGAAGCGTTCATAAACCCATTTTTAAGTAGGGTTTTTTTTCAGTTGTTTAAGTTCTTTATATATTTTGGATATTAGACTTTTGTTGGATGCACAATTTGCTAGTATCTTCTCCCATTCAGTAGGTTGTCTGTTCACTCTGCTGCTAGTAGTCTCTTTTGCTGTGCAGAAGCTCTTTAGTTTAAAAGGTTCCGCTTGACAACTTTTGTTTTTGTTGGAATTGCTTTTAAGGACTTATAAAATCTCTCCCAAGGCTGATGTCCAGAATGATGTTTCCTAGGTTTTCTTCTAGGATTCTTATAATTTAAGAAGTTAAATCTTTAACCCATCTTGGGTTAATGTTTGTATATGGTGAGAGATAGGAGTTCAGTTTTATTTTTCTGCATGTGACTCGCCAGTTTTTCCAGTATCCTTTATTGATTAGGGTCTCCATTCCCCATTGCTTATTTTTGTTAGAGATTACATGCCTGTAGGGGTGGCCTTATTTACAGGTTCCCTATTCTGTTGCATTGGTCTATGTGTCTGTTTTTTTTATCAGCAACATACTGTTTTGGTTACTATAGCTTTATAAAACAGTAATGTGATGCCGCCGGTGTTGTTCTTTTTGCTTAGAATTTCTTTGGCTATTCAAGCTCATTTTAGTTCCATGTGAATTTTAGCATATTTTTTTCCAATTCTGTAAAAATTGCCATTGGTAGTTTGATAAGAATAGTGTTTTATCTGTGCATTGCTTTGGAAATACGGCCATTTTAATAATACTGATTCTTTCAATCCATGAACATGGGATGTTTTTCTATTTAACTGTGTCATTCATAATTTCTTGTATCAATGTTTTCCTTGTACAGATCTTTCACCTCTTTGGTTAGATGTGTTCCTGAGTATCTCAATTTTTTTTATGTCCTGTAAACTAGATTACATTCTTAATTTGGCTCTCATCTTGAACATTATTGGTGTATAGAAATGCTACTGATTTTTGTCCATTGATTTTGTATCCTACAACTTTGCTAAAATCATTTATCAGTTCCAATAGCCTTTTGACAGAGTCCTTAGGGTTTTCTAAGTATAGAATCATATCATTAGGGAAGAAAAAGTTTGACTTCTTCTTTTCCTTTTGGATTCCTTTCATTTCTTTCTCTTGCCTAATTGCTTTGGTTAGCACTTCCAGTACTATGTTGAAGAGGTGAGAGCCGTATCATTGTCTTGTTCCAATTCTCAAAGGGAATGCCTCCAGTTTCTTCCCATTCTGTATGATGTTGTCAATTACTTTTTAAACATGCATTAATGTTACATGGAACATCCACACCTCTTTCCCCAAAGTTTCTTGGTTATGTTTTCCATTCAATCTTCTAAATAATTTGTGCAATTGTAGAATGAAATACATATACATACAACACATGTACATAAAATTATATAAATCTATCTCCTTGACATTTTTAGATTTGCATTCAACCTGCACATTAATTTGTGGAGAAGTGAAGTTATCTAAAGCTCAGTGTTTCCATCCAGCTACATGACGCATCTCTCAATTTATTCCCATCTTTTATGTCCTTTAGTAAAATTTTATGTTTTTCTTCAGAGACTTTCCACATATTTCTTTTCGAAGTTCTCTCTAGGTACTTTATAACTAAGATTTTCTTACTTTAAAATTTTCCAATTTGATATGACTGGTGTAGGTGAAATGTATTGATATCTACCATACTTATTTTGTATGCTGCCACATTATTTAACTCTTTTTTAATTCTAATAATACCTCAGTTGAATTAGTGCAATGTTTTAGTTCAATAAGTTAACATCTGCAAATGCTATATTGATTTCTTCTGATACCTTGGCTTGTTTTGGTAGAGTTTTTGCTAGCTCCTGATATGGTCTCAATTGTCCTTACCACTTGATGTTCACACCATTATGAAGTGCCCTTCCACACTGAGCCACAGCTTGTCAGTGTGACCAATAGAATTTAGCAGGAGTGACAATGTGTGACTTCTCAGGCTAAGCCCTAAAGGCATTGCAGCTTCTACCTGTCTCCTGGCTCCCTTGTTTGTGGAGAGGCAGCTGCCATGCTTTGAGGATGCACATACAGTCCCTGTGGAGAGCCCGAGTTGCTAGCTGATACCACCATCTGACACTGGTGTGCCAGCCACACCAGTGAGCCACGTTGGAAGTGGGTCCTTCTGCCCTAGTCAACCCTCCAGATGACTGTAGCCCCAGCAGACAGCTGACTTGCAACCTCCTAAGAAATCCCAAGTCTAAACCCGCCAGCCAAGCTGCTTGCTGAATGACTGACCTGCAGAAACCACAAGAGACTATTAAATGATTTTTGTTTTGAGTCACTAAATTGGGGGGATGATTTATTATTAAGCAATAGATAACAGATAGAATTTCAAAAAAATGTAAGTGAAAAAAAAATCCAACAATTATTGAGCCCTTACTATATTCTAGTAACAGGACTTACAACAACCCTAAATTGGGCATTCCTGTTTCAGAGATGAAGATACAGAGGCTGAGAAATATTAAGCTAAAGCAAGGTTTATCAACCTTGTTTTACATTTTGAGTCAGATAATTCTTTGCAGTGGTGGTTGTCTCATGCATTGTAGGGTTTCTAGCTTCTACACATCATATTTCAGTAGCAGTCAGCCAATTGCAAAACCAAAAAATGTCTCCAGACATTGCCAATTGTCTCTTCAGAGATAACCCTACCCTCACCTCCTGCCCCCAACTTTGTTTTCTTGCGTACATTAGACCACGTGCATGTTATCAGACAGGCTAGACTTTCTACAGCAGTTAAAAAGGCTCTAGGAATGCCCCAGTTTTCTACTTCCTGGTTATTCCGGAGACTCTGAGAGGTGGGGCATTCCCAGATGGATGGTCTTGCCTTTCAATTCACTTATTTCCTCCAGCACTCCAATCATCCTCTCCAGCTTCCTTCACTCCTACATTGAAAGTGTCTTTCTAATCCAAGTATGTTTCAAGTGTGAATTTCACATGTGTCTTGAAATGCCATGGGCCCCCGTTTGAGGAGCGCCTGGGCCTTGTCTCACAGAAAACCCCCTGGAGGAATAACTCAGCCAGTGAAGTGTGCGTCAGGGAAAGGGATCGGGGGCGAGTTCAAACTGTGGCAGACAAAAAGAGCAGAATATGTGAGGGTTCTGTGGCCAGTAGGAGCATGGCACATCCAGCTGTGCTGTATTCAGTACAACTAAAACAGAGGCTGTTTCCAGCATGCTTGTTATAGGAGGTGGCAAGGGGTGTGAGTGGCAAGCAGACTGAAGAAGTAAGTACAGAAGCCCGACAAACGAAAGCAGTAGATGGGTTCCAGAGATGTCAAGACGTAGATAGTCAGAACTTTATTCAAGATAATATTTCAGTGATGAAGGAGAGGATGAATTAAGAATGGCACTCTGACTTCTGGCATGAGGGTGGGTACAGGGTGGTGCTGTTTACTTAAACACATTACTGCACTCCAGCCTGAGCAACAGAGCCAGACTCCATCTCAAAAAAAAAAAAAAAAAAAAGACCACAGGTCAGGGGAAGATGACACATTTTGAGTTTGTTGTGCCTGAGGAACGTGAAGTGGAAAAGCCCAATGGACAGTTAGAAATGTGGCTCTGAGAAGGAGCCCCCAGGGGAGAAACAGTTTTGAGGTTCATCATCCTACAGAGGAGTGTTTTTCAGCATTGGCGCTGGTGACATTTGGGGCCAGATACAGCTGTGCTGTGGGGCTGTCCAGGGCATGTGGGATGTGCAGCAGCATCCCTGGCCTCTGCCCACTAAGTCCAGTAGCATGTCCAAGTTATGAGAATGACACGTCTCCAGATATTGCCAAATGTCCCCAAGGGACAAAATCACCCCCAGGCGAGAGCCACTGGGTTAAAGATTTCACAGGAAATCAGCCTGCAGGTCTTTGATTCAAATCCTGGGGGGGTCTGTCTCTAAATTACAGCCCTTCTCCACTGAGCCATGTGTAAGAATCCCTGCCACATGTTGTCACAGAACACGGTGAGTCTCCTTCTAGGATTGATCTCATTGGCTTATGTAATTAATTCTGTAGCTGAGTTGAAATGTCTCTTTCCCCCGAGGAGAAAGTAACCTCCCTGAGGGCAGAGCCTCTGCACACACAGGATACCTAGTAGAGTCTCTTGCACTTTAGAGAGACTCAATGACTATTTGAAAATAAAGGCATAAGTTATACGTTGTTGATTTTGATTTACTAATAATTTAAAGGAATTCTAGCACCAATATGGAGTGGCAAGTGTTCTATCTTTATTTGTCTGTGATAACTATCAGGTGAATTTTGTATTGCTTGAAAGTTTACCAATATTCATGTGTGACAGGCGTGCTTCTGAAAACTTGATTAAACATTATCTGGCAAATTTTATAGCTACTTTCATAACTTCAGTGTTTTGAAATTTTCTACTTCTTAAGTATGGTAATTTTCTAAGGAAATTATCATTACTCATGGAGTCTTTCAAATATATTATTGAAATTCTGAACTTAGAAATTTCTATTAATATTTCTCTTTGAACTATATATAATTTTGTATTCCTTTTCTAATCATGAATATTTGTTTTCTCTTAATTAGATATGCCAGAGTGTTTGGTCCCCCAAGTAAAGATTTTTAGATTTATTTATCTAGGCCACTGTGTCACTATATTTTGTTTGATTTTATTTTATTATTCATTAACTTCTTATATTTTAGTTATTTAATTTTTCTTTCCTTAGGTTTTCTTGGCTGAGGGTTTTCTAATTTTTTTTACTTGAACACAGTTATTTTCTTTCCTTTCATTTTAAATAATAAAAACAGATAAAACTGTGAATTTTTCCCTGTAAATAATTTTAGTCACATTTGGTAAGTTTTAATGTATAATTATTATATTGATGTTATTTCCTAAACAGTCGAAATTATAGCTTCAATTTCTTCTTTGGCCAATAGTTATTTTTTAATTTGAAAATGTTTGCAATTTTAAAAAACATTAATGTCTAATTGTATTGTGATCAGAAAATGTGCCTTCAATAATTTCTCCTTTTTGGAATTTATGGAGGTATATTGCTAACTGTACAGATGATTATGGATCCTTGCAATGATGACATATTCTATTTCATGGCAAAATGGTCAGTACAAGTTTTAATTGTTCATATCATATGATTTTATGTAACATTATCTTTTTTATGTGCAAAATAATGAAGTAAAACTCTCAACACAAGTATACATTTCTGCTACCTCCTAGCAGTTTTTGCTTTACCTATTTCGATTCTACATTATCAGGAGTGTAGAGGATCATGGCGCTTTGTCATTATGGATTATAACTTCATCAATATAGGACTATGGTCTCTGACCCACTAAGGACTTCTCATCAAACCTCACTTGATTTCATATTGAGCTGACTTTTATTTATCTTACTTTTACATCAATCTTTTTACTTTTAATCATTCCTTTTATGTGTCTCTTTTAAATAGAATATAGATGAATTTTGTAGCTGGTCTAGTTTGAGAATGTTTCTGTTGTTAGGTGACATTTATTTACATTTATTATTATTATTTTTTAAACACAGTCTCACTCTGTTGCCCAGGCTGGAGTGCAGTGGTTGCCCAGGCTGGAGTGCAGTGGTTGCCCAGGCTGGAGTGCAGTGGTTGCCCAGGCTGGAGTGCAGTGGTTGCCCAGGCTGGAGTGCAGTGGCATGCTCTAGCCTCACTGCAACCTTCAACTCCTGAGTTCAAGCGATTCTCCTGCCTCAGCTTCCCAAATAGCTGGGACTATAGGCATGTGCCACCATGCCTGGCTAATTTTTTGCATTTTTAGTAGAGACAGTGTTTCACTGTGTTAGCCAGGAGGGTCTTGATCTCCTGACCTCGTGATCCACTTGCCTCAGCCTCCCAAAGTGCTGGGATTACAGGCGTGAGCCACCACGCCCAGCTACTTTCTTACTGAAGGAGGTGTGTGGTATAATAAAAAGATATATATTTTATTTGGTCTTTGTTCCTAGTTTCTGGCATAGAAGCTCTTAAAACACTTCCTGAATGAGAGAAGTGTCTTGTTTTTCATAACCACCCCCTTCGCCCCTACCAGAGTTCATGATAATGAGGTAGCTCTTTGTAGGTCCCTAGACAGCTTCAGGTTGGGGGATTGTCACGAGAGGAACCAACAAAGTGACAAGAGGGTGGGAATTTTCAGCCTACCCCTTGACCTTGGGAGAATGGGAAGGGGTAGAGATTGATCCAACAATGGCCAGTGATTTAATCAGTCAGACCCACATAACACAGCCTCCAGGAAAAACGTTAAAGGATGTGTTCCAGGGGTGCTCCTGAGGTGGTGAATACATCTGGGTGCTGGGAGGGTAGTGCACCCAACCTCCAGAACTCACCCGGGTTCCTTTTCATGTGGCTGTTCATTTGTATCCTTGATGAGAAGCTGTGATACTAAGTATTGTCCTTTCCTATGTTTTATAAGTCATCCTAGCAGATCATTGAACCTGAGGGGGGAGTTTGGGGAACCTCCAAATTTGTAGCTGGTTGGGCAAAAGCATGGGAATCCTGGGCACCCTGTTTTCAGCTGATGCCTGAAGTGGGGGCAGCTTTGTGAGAGTGAGCCTTTAACCTGTTGTAGTGTTTGGGCAACTCCAGGAGTGAGTGCCGGAATTGCTTTGAATTGTCGGGTACCCAGCTGCTGTCAGGAATTGGAGAACTAGTGTGGAAAACCAGACATTTGGTGTCAGGAGGGGTGTCAGAAAAAAGACAGCAAGAGGTGTTTTAAACTTATTAGCATGAGCCCTGTGAAATTGCTGTTTTTGTAGGCCAAGATATTAAAGTATGAACAATTTTATACATTTCAACATAATCTATGTTATCTGATATTATGGCTTCTCTTTTTATGCTTCTGTAATAAAATCTGTGCTTTACTTTGGCCTGTCTGCTCTCAGCTCCTCAGCACATGGCAGGCTGACACTTCTTGGCCCCCTATGGTTAGCAGGGCCATGGGACCAATTCTAGCCAAGGAGTTGTAAGCAGAGTGTGAAGCTTCCATGTTGAGGTGTTTAAATGGCTGTCCAGAACCCCAGAATTCTCCTTCCCTCTGAGGCAGAAACTGGCAACGTCAGAGACGGTGGCTGTCACTGGGACCAAGAACGGCTAGAATGATCAGAGCTACCCTCCCGACTCATAGACTGCGACAGTGAGCAAAACATAGTCACTTGTTCAAGCCACTAAAATATGGGGGTTGTGCCGGGCACGGTGACTCACGCCTATAATCCCAGGACTTTGGGAGGTCTAGGTGGGTGGATCACAAGGTCAGGAGTTTGAGACCAGCCTGGCCAATATGGTAAAAGCCCGTCTCTACTAAAAAAATTAAAAAATTAGCCAGGCATGGTGGCATGCACCTGTATTCCCAGCTACTTAGGAGGCTGAGACTGGAGAATCACTTGAACCCAGAAGGCGGAGGCTGCAGTGAGCTGAGATGGTGCCGCCGCACTCTAACCTGGGCGACAGAGTGAGACTCTGTCTCAAAAAAGTAAATAAAAATAAATAAATACAGAAACATATAAAACATGGGGGTTTTTTCCATGATAGAAGCTAGTGCATCCTGACCTACTTTCTGTCCATTTGTTTTCTTAATTTCTTGACTATATGAAAACATGCTTTTGCATCATATTATCAAATTTTCACGGTAAATAAGAAAAAATGCACTTTGGGAGGCCGAGGCGGGTGGATCATGAGGTCAAGAGATCAAGGCCATCTGGTCAACATGGTGAAACCCCGTCTCTACTAAAAATACAAAAAATTAGCTGGGCACGGTGGCGCGTGCCTGTAATCCCAGCTACTCAGGAGGCTGAGGCAGGAGAATTGCGTGAACCCAGGAGGCAGAGGTTGCAGTGAGCCGAGATCGCGCCATTGCACTCCAGCCTGGAAAACAAGAGCAAAACTCCGTCTCAAAAAAAAAAAAGAAAAGAAAAATGGAGGAGCAAATTTAAGACACCAAGTCATTTAGACTAGTTATCCTCAGATATTTTAGAAGGGAAAGCAGATTGCCAGAACTATTTCTTGACAATAGCAATTATTTGTTTTTACAAAAGATAGATGCTCTACTGAAGACAAACAATCAGAAAAGCAAAACGTAGCGATTTATGGATAACGTCAACATGGTGTACATAGACACAGTGGAATAAAAAGAATAAAATTCTGTTATTTGCAATAACCTGGATGAACCTGGAGGAGTCCAGGTTATATGTTAAGCCAGCCAGCCACTGAAAGACATACACTGCATGATCTTACTCACAGGTGGAATCTAAACAACTGAAATTCACAGAAGCAGATGGTAGAATGGTAGTTACCAGAGGCTGGGGGGCGGGGGAAGGATGGCGAGATGCTGGTCCAAAGGAATCAAGTTCCTGTTAGTTAGAAGTTTTATTGTGCAGTATGGTGACTGTACTTAATAACAAGCTTTGCCTATTTCAAAATTGCAAAAACAGTAGATGTTAAATGTTCTTACCACAAAAAGTTACCATGTGATGTGGTGGATATATTAATTAGCTTGCCGGAATCGTTCCACCATGCAAACATTCCATAAAAACGGAACATTCCATCTCACAAGTATATATTTATTGGGATAATCCCACAGTTACTATTTGTCAAGTAAAATTTTTAAAAATTAGAGATGTATGCATTTTTATGATTACTTTGTGATTTGTGAATGGTGAATAATAAAGTTAAAAGGAAAGGAAAGGAGTGGAGAAACATGAATGGAAACAAGACAATTATAATGCTAGAAGAAATGCAACAAATCCTCTTTGGAGCCTCTTCCTCCTCCTTTCTCTCTGGCCTCCCTGCTTCTCTCTCCCTCCCTCCCTTCCTTCCTCCCTCCCCACCTCCCTCCCTCCCTCCCTTCTTCTCTGTTCCCTAGTATTTCTCCTTATGTTTTCCTTCCTATTAACAGAGCTCAGATCATTTTAGCAATTTGATGGCTTGTTCTGCTGTGCTATGCTGACAAGCAGATTTGTAATTTTCTTTAATTCCTTTGTGTTTAATAAATTAATGAAAACCCTCATCCCTGTGTCCTTATGAGGCAAAAATGTTTAAAGTTTTGAAGTTTTTAGATGCTTCATAAAACTCCTGTTTCCGCTCTGAGAAAAATAACAAAATTTTTTTTCTTTAGAATATGAAAATTGACTTGTATTCTTTTCATCGAATAGGTAAGTAATTGTAGGAAATGCAGATGAGAATAAATTATGCAAAATCCTACCAGCCATCATAATTACTCTTGTCATTTTGATATCAATTCTTTTAAATATAACTGTTACATACAGATGTGTAGCCTACTGTTTTCAACAGACACGTGTTGTGACTGCTCGTAAATGGGTGAAAGTGACCTCCTTGTACTCAGGTCAAGTCACACGTGTCACGTAAGAGTCTGAGGACGTGATTGAGTGGCAGGAGGGCCTGGGGACTGGGAAGTAGGGGGAAGGTGGAAATGCAGATGGACAAGGATAATGGCCCAGGGCTGTGTGATTTACTTATAGAGCATCTCTGCTCTATTTTTAGTAGCTGTTCAGAGGAAGCAAGGGAGGAAATGGCATTTTAAATGGTAAAGTTATTATTTTTAATAGTTTGTTTCCCCCTAGGAATGCATGTTAACCTCATTACCACATTGAAGACTCTTTGGAGGAGAAAACTACTTTTCATAGCTTGGTTCTTGTAAGATAACTGCTAAGTAAGTAACTATAGATTCATCTGAAGGCATCATAACACCAGGGAAAGGACATAGTTTTAAAATCATGAAGACTGGGTCTGAATCTCATCTCTGCCTCCATAGCTATGGGGTCCTGGGAAAGCCCAGGACTTATCCCTGCAGCCTCAGTTTCATCATATGTGAAATAACATCATCAATACCTTGCAAGTTGCTGTGAATGTTAAATCAGATAAAATCTATAAAGTAGCTGATGTACAGATATCATTCAACAAATAGCCATTGTTTTCTTTTTTCTTGTAGCTATAATATTGATACATTTCATTAGGAAATATATATAGATCAAATATATATATAGATATACATATATCAAACCTAATATACATATGTATATATCAAACCTAAAGAAATGTGTGTGTGTGTGTGTATATATATACATGTTTTTGAGACAGTGTCTCACTCTGTCGACCAGGCTGGAGTGCGGATAGTTCAACCTATGTCACCTGGGTTCAAGTGATTCTTGTGCCTCAGCCTCCCGAGTAGCTGGAACTACAGGTGTGTACCACCATGCCTGGCTAATTTTTGTATTTTTAGTAGAGACAGGGTTTCACCATGTTGGTCAGGCTGGTCTTGAACTCCTAGCTTCAAGTAATTCTTCTGCCTTGGTGTCCCACAGAGCTGAGATTACAGGTATGAGTCACTGCACCTGAACAGGTTTGTAATTTTTTACTGACTAATTTGGTTAGGCAAGAAATAAGTAACACTGAAAAATAAAAACAAAACAAACACAAACAAACAAAAAACGAAACCTGCCAGTTACGCTTTTGTTACGAGACAGAAGCACTCATCGACAGAGCCCTTACTGTCACAATAAAGATATAATTGATATGGCCAAAATTCAGCAATCATTGAAATCTGAATGTTCACTTTTTCAGTAGCCACTAGGCTAAAAAAACGTGAATGTTCACTGTCACAGAACAAAACGCTTTCCAGCTTGTCCCCTGCTGCTGTGATTATCCACTGTGTTTAACTGAAGGTACCATGTAATTGGAGTAGAGTCCACGCCACCTGTTCCTGAAGGCCAGAGCTGCCGGGTCCTTTACCAGGGGCAGCCAGGCCACTCTGCACCAGCGGCATTTAACCCTCAAGGGTTTAAACTATCGTGCACTTGGGGCGGAGTTTCCAAGGACCACTAGGGGGCAGCAAACAGGTGAGAAAGAGCAAACAGAAGAGAACAAATTGGACGAGGAAGACATAGAAGTAATACGCCTCAGAAAAAAGGTCCCGCCCTCTTCAGAGAACATGGGGTGCTAGGCACAGCCCAGCCCAGAAACAGAACTGGAGTTCTAGACGTAAAGCTCCCGTGTAAGAAAAAAAGAGGCAATTTCCGTTACATCAAGACAATCTACTTTTCCTGTGCCAGTAACTTTCAAATATTCATCGCTAGCCCTGCTCTTCTCAGTTCCAGGTTCCTATGGCCACTTGGATGCCTCAGTCTCCTGCGACTCATCCTCATTACACTTCCTCGTAAGCAACCTGGTGCAGCGTCCCTGGAGCCAGACTGCCTGGGTTCCAGTCCTACTTCAGCACTTACCTATTCATGCTTTGGGCAAGTTATTTAATTTCTTGATTTCCTCATCTGTAAAACTGGGGCAGTAATAGCAGTAACCTCTCACTCTTGTGAAAGAGGTCAATGTTTGCAAACTTTCTTAAAACAGTGATTGGCACACAATAGGCCCTATGTGAGTGCTTGTTAAATAAAAATAAATAAGTTGGCTGGGCGCGGTGGCTCACGCCTGTAATCCCAGCACTTTGGGAGGCCGAGGCGGGTGGATCACGAGGTCAGGAGTTCAAGACCAGACTGGCTAACATGGTGAAACCCCGTCTCTACTAAAAAATACAAAAATTAGCTGGGCATGGTGGCTTGTGCCTGTAATCCCAGCTACTTGGAAGGCTGAGGCAGGAGAATTGCTTGAACCGGGACCAGGGAGGCGGAGGTTGCAGTGAGCAGAGATCACACCACTGCACTCCAGCCTGCGCCACAGGCAAGATTCCATCTCAAAAAAATAAAAATAAAAATAAGAAAATAATTCCTGCTCCCCTTCACAGTTTCCTTCATCAGTAAATGGTACCTTCATCCACCCAACTAGTTGAAACCTACAAGTCAGTCTTGATACCTCTGTGTCACTCATCTCCCACATCCAAGCAATGACTACGTCCTATGACTTCTATCTACTAAATCAACATTAAATCTGTGCACTTCTCTCCATCTTCACGGATACCACCCACCACCTAGTCCAAGCCACCATCATTTCTCACCTGAGCCACTCCTATGGCCTTCTGGTCTCTCCTCAGCCACTCTGGTGCCTCTCTACTTTATCCAGAATTTTTCAGACACAAATTTGCTGCTTCATGACAGCAGAAGTGGTCTGTGCAGCTTATAACACTTGAAAATCTGATTTTTCTTATAATGAAAACAATAATCCATATTGTGTCCTATAATGGCTAATGTGGCTCACCTCTTTTCCTTGCTCCCTTTGTTCCACCTGTCTTGGCACTTTTTCGTCTTTCCATGTGACATGTTTTCCCTTGCATGCATGTGGAGCATCTTCCCTTCTCTGTGCCTACTTAACATCTCACCCTTCCAATATTGGTTCAGATAGTCCTTTCTTAAGAAAGCCTTTCTTGATCCCTTAACTAGGTTATACCCTTTGTGATCTGTCCTCAGAGCTTGGTGTATACTTCCTCCACAAATTCTTTCTCAATTGAGGATGCCTTTAGGCATTCGTTGTTCTGAAAAGAAGTCAGCCATAATTTTTTTGTTTATTCCTCTACATGGAACATATCATTTTTTCCTGTGGTTGCTTTTATATTTTCTCTATCTTTGGGTTTCCGAAGTTTGACTGTGATGTGCCTGGGTGTGGTTTTATTTGTATCTCTCCTACTTAGAATTCATGGAGATTCTTGAATCTATAGATTGCTATTTTCTCATTTTATCCCAAATAATTCAGTTGTTATTTCTTTAAATATATTTTCTGGCTTATTTTCTCTCTCATTATTCTGAGATTGCAACTACTCACATTTTAAACCATTTTATAGATCCTGACGATGGGTAAGGTGTTTTTAAATATTTTTTCCCCATGCTTAAGTTTGAACGATTTCTATGAACCATTCTTTAAGTTCACTGATCTTTCCTTTCAGTCTCTGTTATGCTGTTAGGCTCATACTCTGCATTCTTTACATCAGATGTTTATTTTTACTCTAGAATTTCTATTTGTTTACTTTTTATGGCTCTCATTTCTCTGTTGTAATCTCCCATCTATTCATTCATTCTGGCCATCTTTTTCTGAACATCCTTGAACATATTTGCAGTAGATGTTTTACCTTGAACACATTTACAGTAGATGTTTTAAGGTCTTTCTCTGCTGGTTCCAATATCTGGTTCATCTGTGGCCCTGCTTCTGTTTATAGTATTTTTCTATTTATTTATCATATTATCTTGCTTCTTTGCATGTTATTACCAAGATCTACCTGTAAATGGAGTCTATAATTAGTTCCATAATTTTTATAACTCTAAAAATTATATAGTAGACTGTGTTCTTTTTTTTTCTTTTTTGGAGACAGAGTCTTGCTCTGTTGCTCAGGCTGGAGTGCAGTGGCATGGATCTCAGCTCACTGCAACCTCAACCTCCTGAGTTCAAGCAATTCTCCTGCCTCAGCCTCCCGAGTAGCTGGAACTACAGATGTGCACCACAATGCCTGGCTAATGTTTCTATTTTTAGTACAGATGGTGTCTCACCCTGTTGCACAGGCTGATCTCGAAGTCCTAACATCAGGTGATCCACCCACCTCGGCCTCCCTAAGTGCTGGAATTACAGGTGTGAGCCACTGCTCCTGGCCACAATGGACATTTTTTGTAGGAGAACAGTGCAGACTGAAGCATACTATTGTTTGTTTTGTTTTTCTGGAGAGTGCTGACTTTTTCCTATATCTGGGGGATAAGGTAAAAGTGATTATATTTCACTAAGAGTTGAATTGGAAAAAAACTGGGGTGCACTTCCACTGCTAGATGCAGAGATTGTGTATCCAAGCTTTAACCCTACAGAAGCCACTCCCTACCATCAGCAAAGTAACTGCTGCCCAACTCAAGACCTTCGCCTCTATCAGCTCCAACAAATAAAAATATGTCTCTTTTTGCTGACCACTTGCAACAGGGCCAACAACTCTATAAGCACAGGCAATGTAACAAGTACGTTTTCAATTAGTGCCATTTTTAATTCTAATTGTGTTCTGTTAGGTCAACTGGAACATTTCTAGCCTTCCTGGGCCAATATATTAAAAAAAAAAATCCAAGTCTGTCCCGGTTGTCTATATTCCCATTCAATTACACTGGCTCAATCCAGTTTTGGAGACATTGTTGACCAAGATCTACCTGTAAGTGGAATCTATAATCAGTTCCATAATCTGGTATCCATATGCCTCTCAGTCGCCTTATTGGCTACGGCAGAAAAACGTGGGGCTTGGGGCTAAACCATCATTTGAATGCTGGCTTCACTAGTTTTTAATGTGTGATTCTTTATTTTTATTTTGTTGTGATGTAGTCTCTCTCTTTCATCCAAGCTGGAGTGCAGTGGCCCAATCTCAGCTCACTGAGGCAAGCTCTGCCTCCCGGGTTCAAGCAATTCTCATGCCTCAGCCTCCTGAGTAGCTGGAACTACAGGCCATGCACCACCGTGCCTGGCTGTTTCGTATTTTTAGTAGAGATGGGGTTTTACCATGTTGGCCAGGCTGGTCTCAAACTCCTGATCTTAGGTGATCCACCTGCCTTGGCCTCCCAAAAGGCTGAGATTACGGGCATGAGCCACCACACTTGGCCTTTAATGTGTAATTCTAACATCTTATTAAACTTTCTGAGTTTCAATTTTATTATCTATAAAGTAGAGAAGACAATATCAGATTCATAGGATTGGGAGACTAATAAGCATTTAATTAATGAGCACTTAGTGAAAACCTGCCAAGTGCCAGGAGCGTGAAGAGTGCTTCTCCCATGTTATCCCGCTGAATACCACTACTATTATTCTTTCCAATTGCATATGAATGAATTAAGACTTAGAGAGGCAGAGTAACTTCTCTCAGGTCATATAAGCCAGCAGTGGTAAAACATGGATACAAACATAAAAATTCTGAGCTCAGCCTGTAATCTCAGCATTTTGGGAGGCCGAGGTGGGAGGATCACGAGGTCAGGAGTTCAAGACCAGCCTGACCAACATGGTGAAACCCCCATCTCTACTAAAAACACAAAAATTAGCCAGATGCCTGTAATCCCAGCTACTCAGGAGGTTGAGGCAGGAGAATGGCTTGAATCCAGGAGGGGAGGTTGCAATGAGCCAAGATCGTGCCACTGCACTATAACCTGGGCGACAGAGCAAGACTTGGTCTCAAAAAAAAAATCTGAGCTGAGAGTCTATACTCTTTAGCCCCTGTGCTGAAATTCCTGGTACTCTGTTGAGGGTCACCTCAACACACTGCTTTTACTACTAGTAATTAATAGTATTAAAATTAATAACGCAAATAAAAGAAATCCTCTATCAAGTCAGCTTGGTCTAGATGATTACATGGTACCCAAGTAATCATGAGTTACTAGATGATAGGTTAGAAAAATGTGATACAAATGCTGTGTTTCAAAATCCCCTTCTTGACACATATTAGACTCAGAGAGTTCCTGCAGCAAATGCATCAGATCAGTCCTGTTTACCTCAGTGTTTCCCAAATTTGCTTGACCACAGAACTCTTTCACGACCAACACTAATAGCTCACTTTGGAATGGTAACATACACTGTAGTCATGTGAACATCTCTTTATGTCTTGTTCATTTGGGTGTCCCCGCAGCCCTTAGCACAATAATCACTTAAGGCTCCCAGAATAAATGAAGGATGAAAAGGGTGAGTGAGTAGTAATAACCATTGGCACACTAACTGTTAATTTTGGAATGGAAAGAGTGGACATTGTTTTTTGTTGTTTTCTGATTTCTGTATCAATATTCTAAAATGTTTAGCTCTCAGGCTAAAACTAAGTCTTACTTGGCATAAATAGAACCAAAGAAATGATTGTCAAGACATGGTCTATATACCATACTTTCTTTCTTTTTTGGAGCAGGGGTGTTAGCGGAGAGGAAGCCAGATGCAGAGAAGGGGGATGAAAAAGAGCAGGTTCTGTTCTAGGAAATGTTGCTTTTAGTGAAGTAGCTTTTACTTATCTTATCACTCCCTTGGCACACATTAAGCTAATGTAGTACTTATTAATTATTCCAGTATTTTACCATGATATTATTAATCAAAAATTACTTTTTTTTGTTCATCTTTTTTTTTTTGAGATGGAGTTTTGCTCTTTTTGCCTAGGCTCTAGTGCAGTGGTGCAATCTCGGCTCACTGCAACCTCCATCTCCCAGGTTCGAGCGATTCTCCTGCCTCAGCCTCCCAAGTAGCTGGGATTACAGGTGCCCACCACCATTCCCGGCTAATTTTGTATTTTTAGTAGAGACAGGGTTTCATCATGTTGGCCAGGCTGGTCTCAAACTTCTGACCTCAGGTGATCCACCCGCCTGGGCCTGCCAAAGTGCTGGGATTACAAGCGTGAGCCACCACGCCCGGTCGATGTTCATCTTTACTATGGTTTTATTTGGCTTGAACTGCAATGCTCCCTTTTCACAGTGCTCTGTGAGATCTTCAATGCCAAATGCAGCTTCAAGACCCACATGTTAACTTTTCACATTTCTATTTTGGATTGTAAGATAAAGCAAATAACCAGTCATTATTCTTTGCCTTAAAGACTCTCAAAAACACTTCGAGGGCCTACTATGGACCTAGAGTGTCAGTTACCTATCCAGTAACAGGAGATGCTGTGCGAGATGGTGAGTGGCACACTTTCCAGATTAGAAAGGACGGTTGCAGCCACGACAAACCTTAGCTTGTTTTGTTTTTCATATCTCTTCATAGTCAATAATCAGGTCGGATTTTGTTGGAAGCAGATGACATCATTTTTTATAAGGAAAAGAAATCCTTCCTCACCCAGTTAACTACAGCTCACATTTCAGTTCCTCAACTTCAGTCCAAATGCAGTCCTCCCTCCTGCCCTCACGCATGCTCACACAGCCGTGTTCTTTCCCTTCAGAACACCCACAGTGCCTGTGAGTGGAGCGGCCTTTCTCCTTCATTGAACTGGACGCCTGTTAATAAGTTAGGGCCAGCTTGGTTCATCATGCCATCCCCTGCACCCGTGAGAGTGCATGGCCCAGAATAGCCACTTTACAAATATTTATGAATAAATATGTTGAAAAATACACATTTATTGAATACATTTTTTTCTTTGAGACAGAGTTTCACTCTTGTCACCCAGGCTGGAGTGCAGTGCAGTGGTGTGATCTTGGCTCACTGCAACCTCTGCCTCCTGGGTTCAAGCCATTCTTCTTCTGCCTCAGCTTCCTGAGGAGCTGGGATTACAGGCGCGCAACCATGCCCAGCTAATTTTTGTATTTTTGGTAGAGACGGGTTTCACCATTGTTGGCCAGGCTGGTCTTGAACTCCTGACCTCACATGATCCGCCCGTCTCGGCCTCCCAAAGTGCTGGGGTTACAGGCATGAGCCACTGTGATGGGCCTGAATGAATCTTATTTTATGCAATGGTGACTGAAGTTATCAAAATAAGGTAATATAGTACTTGAAATAGTACTTGACTCCCCAAATATTTTAATTTCAAACTCTTTTGCTTGGAAGTAGAATTCCAGATGAGGAATTAGCATAGATGGGTTAGCTCCTTGGCTCACACTGGGCACACTTGTCAAGTTTTTAGATGCTCTAATTCTTAAATAACATAGAGTTTGTGTTCCAACATCTAATTTTATCAATTGACTAGGCCATTGTGTTTTCTCTATAAACTTGTAAATATGGGTCATTGGACTGAGTGTAAAGTAGCTACTGCACAGCCCAGTGAGGAATGACAAAGCTATCCTTAGTCAGCAATAGAAAGCCTGATGAGGGGAGCAAACCAAGATGGCAGCTCCTAGTGGCAGTGATTCAGGATCCCTTCTTCTAGTGGCATAAAGAAAGTAGGGGCCAGGTGCGGTGGCTCACGCCTGTAATCCCAGCACTTGGGGAGGCCGAGGCAGGTGGATCACAAGGTCAGGAGATCGAGACCATCCTGATCAACATGGTGAAACCCCGTCTCTACTAAAAATACAAAAAATTAGCTGGGCATGGTGGCCTGTAATCCCAGCTACTCAGGAGGCTGAGGCAGGAGAATTGCCTGAACCCAGGAGGCTGAGGTTGCGGTGAGCCGAGATCGCACCATTGCATTCCAGCCTGGGTAACAAGAGCGAAACTCCATCTCCAAAAAAAAAAAATAAATAAAGTTGGGCGTATAATGACTCTAGCAAAGACAAATTTAGATAGATACAGTTGGTTCTGTGGTTTTCTAATGCTCGTCTCTCTGGGCATTAGAACCAGTGCTGGAAGCGAAGAGACATGGTAAGTAAACTGAGGTGCAGCTGAGGAAATTCCTGGTTCCTCACACTCCTTCATTTATCATATCCAAGGGAGTTGGAAGGCTGAACTCTCTGCTGAGGAGAAACAATGGTAGGGGAGGCAAAGAGGCTTTTGTTGAGGTTCCTGTTGGTATAGTGTCAGTAGATTGTATATTGACTTAATGTTTGATTTGTGTGTTTTCTAGTACATTCTCCTGAACTCCTTGACTAACTTTCCGGTAAAAGTGCTTGTCTAGTGAGTCAGGTATTTCCAGGAAGGCTGGAAAATGGAATGGTGCCACCTGGCACCATCTTATAAAATTAATTACCTGAAGGAATTCATGAAAAATTGCAAATACAAGTGCTACAATATAGAGTTAGTGGGCCATGCCATATTTCTTCTCTCTAACAATTACCTGTGTTATTTTCACTTAAGTGGGGCTTCATTATTTTGCTCTCAGTGGTCATTGATTCTCCACTGGGAAAAAAGAAAAGATCTGTGTTTGGTCTCCTCAGATTTGAAAAGACCTGAAGATAAGACTAGATTGGAGCCTGACTCAGGAAACAAAGATGATTCCCAGGCAATTGTTCATCTAATCTGGGGTTGTTCATTACCAGTCAGTCAAGGAGATTTGCCTGGAAACGTTCCCTTAATACGAGCTTTAGACAGAAAGACCAGCAGTCAGCACAGACTCAGAGTCCAGAGATCTGAACCTCGCTCCACACTGTACAATGGGAAGCTTTAAGCAAGCCCCTCCCTTCTCTAAGCCTGTTCCCTGTTATAAAACGAATGTATTCATGTGATATTTCTTCACATCTCTTAACATTGGAGGGAATGCCAAGGCTGATGACATATTTAAAGCCCTTGGAAAACTGAAGATACTGAACAAACCTAAGTCAGAATTAGTAAAAGGCGGAATCAAACCTAGAACTGAGCTACCAGCAGCCATAAGAAAATAATAGGGTTTATTCTGACAATCTATGTTTGTAGGCTTGTAAACAGATGTGTATATAAAGTAAGGCTTGTGTTTGAGAAAAAAGGAGCTAGATTTGAGTTTATTCAGTGGGTGTGTAATGGAGCCCACATCCTTGCCATCACCATCACCACCATCATCACGTCATCATCACTACCAGTGAGTGAGCAACAGCTACCTTATAGGCATGTGGCAGGACCCTTCCCTTCATGCTACCATTTGATTCTCTCAAAAACTCAAGAGGCTTCTCTGTCACCATCCTCATTCAAGAAAGGGGGAAGGAGAGGCTCCAAGAGGTTGCCAGTGGTTCTCAAACTGGGCTGTGCATCAAAATGACGAGGATTTTTTTTTAAGTGCAGATGTGGGCTGGTGCGGTGGCTCACACCTGTAATCCCAGCGCTTTGGGAGGCCGAGGTGGGCGGATCACCTGAAGTCAGCAGTTCAAGACCAGCCTGGCCAACATGGCGAAACCCCGTCTCTCCTAAAAATACAAAAATTAGCTGGGCATGATGGTGCATGCCTGTAGTCCCAGCTACCTGGGAGGCTGAGGCAGGAGAATTGCTTGAATCTGGGAGGCAGAGGTTGCCATGGGCTGAGATCATGCTACTGCACTCCAGCCTGGGTGACAAGAGCAGAACTCCATCTCAAAACAAACAACAAAAACGTGCAGATGTTTGAGCCCTGACCAGGTACTGAACCAGGCAAATCCCAAGCAGCTAAAAACTCATGTCTAAGCTCTACAGATGATTTCACTGAGCAGATGGAGTTGCAAATAACTGGGCTAAATATCTGCCCCAAGGTTATACAGCTGGAAGCAAAGCTGAACTCTAACCAAGGTTGGCCACTGGACTCCCGTGTCAGCTCTTAACCACTATTCTATCTTGTTTGAGTGGCAGTTAACAGTCTATTTAACAATAGCTGTCTTTTATTGACTTTAATTAGTTTTTCCACATTCTACATCTACTGTTAAATTACACTGCAAGATTACTTTTCCCCAGTAACCATGTAGGTGTCTTGTAATGAATGACAGCTCCCAAGGATGTTTTATAGTCTGACCAACTGCTGGTCTAACTACCCATGATGAAGATTACAGAATGCATGGGTATGACTGTGAGAACTCATAACCAATGATCAAATAACATCTGTACATTGGTGAAGGTAGTTTTTTGTGAAAGGCTGGGATCAACGGGCCCAGAGGCAGCTGTGAAAGCCTATGCATGGCTTGGGCCATGGTATAAGCCAGTGTGTTCCCAACTTAAATGTCTACATGAATTACCTGGAAATCTTATTAAAGTGCAGAGATTGATTCAGCATTTCTGGAGTGGGCTGTGGAGTCTACTTCCCCAAGCTCCCTGGTGACGCTAAAGCTGCTGGTTCTTAGGTATAGGCCCACATGGCCCTAAGACAGCTGTGAAGAGATCCACTCTCAGAAGAAGAATCACAAGGCCAGAGAGTGAGGATCAGACAGCTCTCCACTGTCTGATCACTCCCCGATCCAGACACGGATACTGACTGGGGACACAAGGCTGACAAGGACACTCCGAGGTGAGCTACTGAAGTGAAGAAACACTCCAATAGCAGGGGAAGGCATTGCCCAGAAAACCTATTATCCATCACGGAGTAGGAAAGGGTGATGAGTGTCAAGTAAAAAGTGCCCTTAAATGCTGAGGAGAGGGCTCAGTTGTGTGGTTCTGATAGTGCTGCACATTTGGAAGTATTCTGCATGTTCAGAGAGTGAATTCTAGACAAACATTGGTTCAATCAGCGGAGACAGGAGGAGGATACTGCTGGATGGTGGGATTCTTACAATGTGAGCCAAGGACCCTGTGGAATGTACCCCCTGGAGCATTGGGTCCAGCTCAGATGAATGACACTGCCCCTTGCGATTGCTGAGGTTCCACCCCTACCTGTCAGATAGTAGTATTCTACTTTGAACAGCCACATGGAAATAAACAGTAACTGGAGCAAAATAACATGTGCTTTGGCTAATTCCATTTGGGAAAGGCAGAGTCTAAGACTTTGCAGGTGGAACTGTATAAGGGAGAAGAGATGAAACAGCCAGAGCATAGGCTGGGTTTTAATCAGGCAGGAGTGTGACGAATCCCAACTGCAAGAGCATCTTAGTCGCTTATACCTGTGGGTATAATGAATACAAAGAAACAAGATTTTGTGGTCAGGCATGGTGGCTCACGACTGTACTCCCAGCACTTTGGGAGGCCAAGGCGGGCCGATCACCTGAGGTCAGGAGTTCGAGGCCAGCCTGGCCAACATGGTGAAACCTCGTCTTTACTAAAAATACAAAAATTAGCTGGACATGGTGGCAGGTGCTGGTAATTCCAGCTACTTAGGAGGCTGAGGCAGTAGCATTGCTTGAATGCAGGAGACAGAGGTTACAGTGAGCCAAGACTGTGCCACTGTGTTCCAGCCAGGGTGATAGAGTGAGACTCGGTCTCAATAAAAAAGGAAGAAACTAGATTTTGTGCATCTACATTCAGTTCCCTGTCCCACTAGGCTAGGGAAAAGAAATCTAGGATTGCAGAAGGACAGAGCTCATTCTTTGACGGACGGCTTCTGTGACTTGGCCTGGGACTCTGATAGGTTGGCACCTTCGCAACCCCTTGCAGCCCTCGAGGAGAGGCAAACCTCCATAAAATGACTGGGAGAGAAAGCCGGAAGAGAAAGCACCCACAGGGCCCATTCAGTAAGTGAGGGGGGTCCCTGACACCAGAAGCATTGTTGCCCCGGGAGAAGTAATGAGTAATGGCAGGGCCATCAAGACAGGCAAAAACACAAGGAGGTGAGCTGAATAGGAGCTGTGACCATCTGAAGGTCATATGCCCTCTGGCCTAACAGGGCCTTCCTCACTCAGCTCTGTGGCCAAGTAGAAGGGGGGCCCAGGACTGTAGGAGCTTTTGATATTTCTCAAGAGGAGCTAAGATTCTGAATTTTTATATAAAATTTCCTGTTGTTATTTAAAAATTCATTCACAAAATCAAACCTAAAAAACAAAAAACACTGGCCACCAAATAAAATAAACTCACGAGGGAGCATAGCGGCGGTGACCTCTGGGCTGTTTTTATGCAAGTTCAGAGAGACAGCATGGGATTTTGGATTGTACCCAGAGGCGGAGGTGCAACACAGGGCAGGCACACCCAGGGCGTCCCTGGTGCTGTCTTCGGCACCTTCCTTCCCCTGCCCTCTCTTCTTAGCACGTCCCAGGGCTCTACATGGTGTTCTCCACGTGTGTGGGTTTTTCATTTTCTGCCACCCCTCCTCACAACTAGAATAAAACCTCCAGTGGGGCAGAGACCTGTTTGCTAACAGTTGTATCTCTCGTTCTTTGACTGTATCTGATACACAGTAGGTGTTCAATAAATAGTGGCCCAGTTGAAAAGGAATGACTGGTCCCTGCTCCTATCTACAGCATCCAACCCAGGCTGAGCTGGCGTCACAGACTCCTCATTTCAGGGTCTGACATCGAATTCAGAGTAGTTCATGAGGCTGCTGTGGACCAGAGAGATGCAGGATAATCCCTATCCAAAAGTTTTCAGAGGAATAAAACGCTCCCAAATCCGCTTTTACTGTGTGTGTGTGTGTGTGTGTGTGTGTGTGTGTGTTTTGGTTAAAAAAATCTGCAAGAGAGGAAGAAAAATACACATCCATCTGTGGTGTATATTCAGCTGTGATCATGAAAATACTAAGTTATTGTTTGAAATCGTGTAAAGCAAGAACCTGCATTAAGAGAGCACAGCTAAGCAAACAGGCCCGGGCCCCCATATCTGCTGACATACAGTGCTATCCTGAGGCTGCTGCAGAGCATATGCAAAGCCGTGTTCTCTAAGAATTCTGCACAGTGCAAACAGGCATGAGGGGAAAAAATACTACTAGGGAACTTCTAGTTCTTGCTGAAAAGGAAGATTTCAGCTCTAAATCTAGCACTATCAAGCAAAAGAGGCATCTGCGGCTGCATATAAAGCTGGTACTCCTCTGCTTGAACAAAATCCCTCAGTATCAGTACTTAAAATAAACAAAGCTCAAAACAGTCAGCTACACACGCATGTTTTCTTGGCCACATGCTGCCTGAGGAAAATAGCTATGCAGTGTGCATGCCCTCGTTTAAACCAAGCCTTGAAAACTGCACAGTCTCATTCCTCTCCCGGTCTCCTTTTCTAGACAGAAATACATTTCCCTTTAATGTACAAGTGAGAAAAAAAAATATATGTTTAAAAGCCAGTCCAGGCCCTTGTTAAACGCACTTACTTTGAAAGTACAGGACCGACTACGTATTCAAAACAAGAGCGCCTTCTGAAAGTGCAGGCTCAGAAGTGGTTCAACGGCCAGGAATTTGTGCTGGCGGCTCTGGTGCTGCGGGGCATGGCTAAGGGCAAGGCTTGCAGCCCGCACGGCGTGGTCCTCCAGGGGCGCTGCGTCAGCCTGACGCTCAGTTACTGGGACAGGCTGTGAGCGACTCCGCAGGACAGTTTTATTTCTGTGCTGAGCTTGCTGCTTCCTGCTGGGAAAATGTTGGTGGCGGAGTCACATCCAGGTACCGGGCCGAGGCTCTGCAGATGACCCCAGCTCTGACGGAGGTGGGGACGGGCGGCGCCCAGCACCTAGCGGGCAGAGGGCGAGCAGTCCCCGAAGAAGAGTCACGCCAGGCGATTGGTCTCCTCGGGGAGCTCCTCGACCCTGCCAAGGGCATGACTCAGCTCACCCAGGGCAGTGCTGGACCACACTATTTATCTCCTAAGGGCCAGGAAAGCCGAGTTCGGGCAGTGGCCGGAGAAGGGATGGTGGGGAGGCAGGGCCGGCCCTAGTCGGTGGGGTCTGGAGCTCGTGGCCTCACATGCACACAGATTCAACCCCTTTCTCTTTGGACTCAGACCCTGAAAGCTATGAGGGGGAGGGGAAACAGGAGGAGAACAGGGAGTTGAGGGGAAGAGGGGCAGGAGAAGGAGGAGGAAAGGGAGGAGGAGGAAGAGCGAGAGGAAAGCAGCCAGCCTTTCCATGGAGGTCCCAAATCAATAAGTGTAGAGAATTAATGATGTTCTGATTTTCTGTTGGTGCCAGGATGACAAATTGCAGGGCTAGAAGAGAGGCTTCTCATGACTTTGTCAATTTATGTCTGCACGACATTATAAACAAAAGCCAGAGATATAGTGGAAGTTTAGGGAAGCCGGCTGTGGTTTCAGATGCCTGAGAATCTACACCTCTGCCTCCTGATACATTCTAGACCCAGGATGTGTCCAGACGAAGGATGTGGTGGGGTTGGGTATGGTGTAGGGAACCTTAGGATCGTTTTCAGTTTGGAAGATTTAAGCAAGAACATAAAAGTTCTCGAGCCACAGAGTTTGGGGTGAAGGAAATTGATATGACAAGACCCATTCTGCGTCAGGAGAGGGGTGTTCCGTCAGGAGCTCTGGGGCTCCACCTGAGCCTCCTTGTCTCTAGGTGATCTCCAATGACACACAACCTCTCTGGGTTCCCATCTCTTTCTTTTTCTTCCCCTCCTCCTCTCCTTTCTCTTTCTTCCCTCCCTCTATTGCTTTCTTTCCCTCCCTCCCTCTCTTCCTTCCTTCCTCCACCTCTCCCTTCTCCCCCCCTTCTCTTTCCTTCCTTCCTTCTTTCTTCTTTCCTTCCTTCTTTTTGTCTTTTTTCCTCTTTCCCTCCCTCCCTCCCTTCCCCCTTCCTTCCTCCTTCTCTCTCTCTCTTTCTTTCCTTCAAGAGCATCTCACTCTATTGCCTAGGCTGGAGTGTGGTGGCACAATTAAAGCCCACTGCAGCCTCTAACTCCTGGGCTCAAGCAATCCTTCTGCCTCAACCTCCAGAGTAGCTGCGACTACAGGCGCACTGCCGTGCCTGTCTAAATTTTTTAATTTTTATTAGAGGTGGAGTCTTGCTATGTTGCCCAGGCTTGAATAGAACTGGGCTCAAGCTATCCTCCTGCTGTCCCCCTCCCAAAGTGCTGGGATTACAGGTGTGAGCCACTGTGCCTGGCCTGGGCTTCACTTTCTACATGAGAAGTTATTATGATCCCTCAAATCTTAGGGCCCTATTCTTCCATGTCCTGCTATCTAGCACATGCCCTAAACAGAAGGAAATCAAATGAACCAAGTTTTCCTATTTATTCCATTGTCCTCCCTTCATTCCTCTTCTTTAAGGCAGTAAATTCCACCAAAGGACCACACCGTGCCATTGTAGTCAAAACAGAGCTAAACTCTACACAGCCCAGAGGAACTGATTTTTCTAGTCTCTGGAGAGCATAGCAGACATGGAGCTGTGCTTTCCTTTTAAGAACGGATTCATTGCCCCGTTGTCAGGATGCTGTCAGCTGACAGCTTCCAGCCACCAACTCCTTCCACTCCACCTATGTTTGGAGGGGTGCTCAGGCTCTCTTTAGGGTACCTTGGCCTAACACTAAGCTAGGTGGGAGTGCAAGGGCCATTGCCACCCAACATGGGGTCTCTGAACAGGCAGCGTGTGCTCCTGAGAGTCCATTGGGTTGGCAAAGGCTCTCTGCCAGGCTGCAGCCCTACACAATCCTATTTCCTCCCTTTCCCTTTCACAAGCATTAGTTCTCTCTTGCCCTCTCAGGGGACCCAACAGACACAGACATGCCAGTCATTTGCAATGCATGTTTTGTTTTTGCTCCCAAAAGGACCTTTGATAGGCTTCAGAAAGCCATCTTTGGGTGACAAGATACTTGTTTTTGTAGCATAAAGATCTTCGGCACGGATTTTGTTTTTATTCTCTTATTCACAGACATGGAGAAGCTTAGTTCCTGTCAGGTCTAGCTAGTGTTTCTCAACCAGGAGTGCATACGAGAATCACCCAGAGACCTTTTCAGTGTGCAAGTATGCAGGCTGCACGTGCACAGCTAGACTTGGTGGTTTGCGATGTACCCCTGGTTGAGAACCGGTGGTTATAGCATAAAATTCTTTCCTGTTTCAGCCTCTTCCAGAGATGAGCATCCATCCCGCCGAAGATCATTCTAGAAGCTGAAAATATACCAACATTAAGTGGTCAACTAAACGACCCCTAGTTCATTTCTCTTCTTTTCTTCTTTTTTTTTTTTTTTTTTTTTTTTTTGAGGCAAGGTTTTATTATGTCATCCACACCAGAATGCAGTGGTGCCATCATAGCTCACTGTAGCCTTGAACTCTTGGGCTCAAGCGATTCTCCCTGCTTAGCCTCCTCAGTTGCTGGCACTACAGACACACACCACCATGCCCAGCTAATGTTTTTTTAAGTTTTCTGTAGAAATGGGACCTCACTATGTTGCTCAGGCTGTCTCGCACTCCTGTGCCTTAAGTGGTCCTCCTGCCTTAGCCTCCAGAGCTTATTTCAGATATTTTTACAAGTCCAGCTAGTAGCACTGCAGGCTCATTTCAGAGCGTGATGAATCTTCTTATAAAATATTAGAGGAAAGTGTAGGAAACCTCGGGATTATTTTGAATTTTGAAGATTTACATGTAAGCAGCAAAGTTATGGGGCTGTAGATTCCCTTTATGGAGTAAGGCTCGGGTAAGGAGCTTTACATTTACCTTCCAGGGAACCTGAAAATCAGGTTGCTGCATGCTGTGCTTTCAGGTTCCCTGTGTCATTGGCTTCACAAGATAAGCCCCTGAGAGCATCAGCTGGCCTCCCAGTCTTCTCTTTCATCTTCTTCTCTGACCGGGTGAGAACTCAACTCACATAAATGTCAGGGGAGGCTACCTGGCCTTGTTTCCTGGATCACTGAATAAAACCCCCTATGATGATCTGTGTGCATATTTGGCTTTGCTGTTAGGTTCAGGAGTTTTATTTCAAGGCAAAGCTTGTATCTGAAGATGCCACAAGCTGACGTTGTCTAGGACTGAGAAGCCCTAACTTACCAGGGACACTAGTCCTGGAAAGAAGAAAGAAGGGACATTCTTCCAGAACGTGAAATGCACCCAGAAGGAACTACTTGGTATTTAAAAAATACTTCTCACTTTATCTTTAAATCCAAAGAGAAAACACAGAAGTCCAAGGGGAATGCAGAGAGACTAAGTGCTACGAAAAAACTTTCTCTTAGCAAAAGTTATGCCTTCTCCAAGGGACGGCTGGAGGGTAGAGTAAGCTGAATGAACTGGGGAAATCAAGGCTCTGCTGAGCTCTGAGGTGTGAAAATGGCACAGAGGAAGTGGCTCCTGAGCACACACCACGCTGGGATGCTCAAGGAGATAAAGGGGAATGTAAGCGGGTGTGCGGAGCCTGTCCCTGGATGTCTGGCAGCACAGGAGTAAGTTCTCATTTAATGCCTCCTGAGCACAACACATGCTATGCTCATTCTTTCAGTGCATTAGGCAGAACTTGTGCATTAAGAGAGCTGCCCTCTGCGTGAGTAAGCAGCAGGGCACTGTGACAGAGGAGAAGCTGCCTCTGCATGTGAGCGTGGCCTCATCCTGCTGTCTGCTGCCGCATACCGAGGCACATGCTGAACATCTCAGGGCGCCCCTTTCGTTCTTGCAGGGTTATTTCAAGGATTAGCTGAATATGCATGTGGATATGCTTAAGAAATTTGCAAAGTGCTGTGCAAATGTGAGCTTTTATTTATTTTTTAGAGAAAAGCCTCATGTCGGGATTGGCTGGGTATTACCTGAGCAGCACAGGGCCCAGTGGATGGACTCCAGCTCATACAGGCAGAGTGTTGGAATCAGCACCCCTTACTTACATACTAGGAGGCTCAACCCTCTATGACTCAGTTCCCTCGTACATCAAATGGGGAAAATGATCATACCTACCTCTCAGGAGAGGAGCTCACGGGGAAAGAGCATTCGGCACAAACCATGATGCATGGTGGCCAGTAAACCTGGGCTGTCACCAAAAGTAAAACAATGACACAGAGGAAGGAGGGGCCTTGGCAGGATGTCTTAGGGGAGCTGGTGGAAAGCATTCCAGGGAAAGCCACCCAGCTGCAAGGGCCCATCCTAATGAGCCATCAGCCTCCCAGAGGATGACCTGGCTCTGAGTCAGGAGGAGAAGCCATTGCTCTTGTCTCAAGGCCTATTTCCATCTGTCCATATCAACTGCACAGCAATTACCCATAGACAGCGGAGCTCTCAGCTGCAATTCTGGAAGTAGCATCATAGAGTGTTTCCAGGTACAAATTCACTTGTAACAACTGTACGTTCACATCACACAAGGGGGACTCGACATGCAAAGAACATCATCTCAAATGAAGCACAGTCAAATTCTGGGGTGGATGCAGGTGGTGGGAAGGGAGGGTGATGGATCTCAAATGTCCAGCCACACTTGAGATAATTCCTGGGCTGGGCAGCTGCAGCGGCCCTGGGCTGAGAGGCACATTCCATTATGAGTGGAGTGGGTTTATAATGGAATGACATGGATGGTTTCTTATAATCAGAAAAGCACACTGACCTTCACACTACACAGGTGCAGCAGCATAATGACCCACCACGTGTATGCGCATCAATTCCTGGGGAAAAGTCCAACGAGGTTAACTTAGCGTGTATCCCAAGCAAACAAAATCAGCAACATTACCCACACAAACAACATTGTTCCCTCCACCCCCGCAAAAATACCTGGCTTGGGAAACCGACGTGCAAAAGGAATAAATCACACAAGGACCACACTCATTTTGATAAAGTGGATAAAGTTGCAAGCAACATTATTCTGTGCCACAAGTAATTTGATTTCATTTTAAAATTTAAGGAATGAGACTCATGGGCCTAGAAATCTTTTTTTTCTTTTTCAAGAAACAGGGATTTGGTGTGGGTGTTTGTGGGGAAGGAGAAGTTCTGTTCTCCCAGCCGTCTGAGAAAGCTACTAAAAGCATCCTCACATATGATCCACTCCTGAAGCTCCCTCAACCACAAAGGAAGGGGATCTACAATTACACTGCTGAAAATTCACTGCCTGTTTCAGTGCCCTTACTCCCTCGGGCGTTTACTCAGATGGGAAAGACTCAAGAAGCGCCGTCCCCTTCCTCTTGTCCTGCAGAGTGTCTGTCACCACAATCAACTTAGCACCGTTGGTCACACCATTGGCACTTTAGAGCTACCACATCCAAAATTAGCATGCAGGACTTGAGCAGAGATGCCAGCCATGGGGAAGTTGCAGATGGCATCATCTGTCAGGGTATTGTTTTGGTTCATGAGTCTTTATTTTAATTGTATAACCTCATCTTCCTTTGGAGCTACAGTCACCATGAAAATAATCAATATCCCTGGTTCCAGAAAAAAAAACAGTCTATGATGTCAGCATTCCCAAACCCCGAGGAAACCTGAAGCTTTGCTGACAAATGAATTCGTGTAAGAAACGAGTAGCAAGCTTGCATTCTGGGTGCCGAGATTATGTTCTCAAGCCTGGTCCAAGCAGATCTGAATAGAAGAGGGAGAGAATTCAACACCCATGTACTGAGATCCTGCTCTGTGTCAAATACCCCGGTGGATGCCACTGGACTTCTCAGTGGTGATGTGTGCCGTGCAGCACCTCGCTCCTTCCTGCTCCCTGCTGTGACCACTGGCTTCCCGGATGCTTCTCAGACTGCCCCGGCTCTGCCCCATCTGCAGGATCCCCTGCACTGCCTTCCCCCTTGGAGAAGGGCCAATCAGGAAAAGATGCAGGAGAAACATACTAGGCCCATGTCCCTGCCTCTGGCCTCAGTTACCACGTGAACATCAACAACTCCCCAATTTCTGTGATAGCTCAGAGCACTCATCTGATGTCCAAGCCCAGTCCCCATCCACTGGAGTATCACACAGCCACCCAACCACTGTGCAAGAAGAACTCAGGATCTTTATGCCTAAGCCTGAGCCTCCCTTAAAAGCCCAGCCTTAGTCATGGTTCCTCTGCTACTTAGAACTCCCTGTCAGGACCTTGGACAGCATTCTTTCTCCAGTCCTCTTTCTCTATCCTTTTTGTCCAACCAAGCACTGAGTTCATCTGCTCTTACCTTTTACTGGTTCTAGAATTAATCTGCCTCTCACCATTTCTGCCTCCTCTAGCATGGTCCAAACCTCCTTCTCCCACGCAACTCCCATGGAGTCTAACTGGCCTCCTCGTCTGCACCCTTGCTCTAATACATTCTCCACAATAGACAGAACGCTTTATTGAAAAAGGAAACCTGATGTTGCCCTCCCTTGTTTTAGTGGCTTCACACTTCCTTCAGGCTAAAACTCTAAACACCAGTTTGAGACTTACTTCATACAAACCTGCGAAGTGGATCTGGCCCTCCCTCCTCCCCCGGCCTCCCTGCTGCCTCCCTCCTCCTGATCTGTGACATTCTGGCCACTAGGGAATCCTATGGTCTCCAGAGGCATTTATTTCTCCCTCCTTGGAGACTGCAGTGTGCTGTTCCTGCTGCCTGATCTGAGTTTCCCTCAGCATTTCCTCCTCCAAACCCCTCACTCCTTGGCCTCCCCTGTGCTCCCCCTTCCCCCATGACAGAGCCTCGGGAATAGTACCCTGTAGTTATGATAATTTGACACTCTTAAAAATAATTCTAATGAACTATTTATGTATATATTTGTTTAATGTCTATCTTGCAAAATTGACTCAGAATTCTCTGGGAGCTGGGACTGCCATCCTCAGCACTTAGCACAGAGCCTGGTGCAGGGTGTGCTCACTGTCCTAAACCAAATGCTGATCCAATTAATTAAACACATACACATAAGGAGAGTAAATAGAAGAGTAAAAAAGACCTCTCAAATGGGATGTTCAGACGTTATCTATTTAGCACTTAGCACTGGGGATACTGGTGTATTTCACTTTACAGTTCACTAATTGTGTAACTGCAAAGTGTGACTCTGGAAATAAAAGGGAATGAGAGCAGAAGTGGAGACTTTATAGAGAAAGTGAATGGGGATCAAAAGGATCTAGCTTCAGATCCTGAAAGCTTACCCACCCCACCAAAGAGGGCCCGATGGAACCCTCTTCCATCAGGAATAAACTGGAGCCCAAGGAAACTAAATAATTAGATGGGGAGCAAATGACCTGTCTACACAAAAGCTGCCTGATAAGTGCTTCTACTCCCTGCTCTCAGCCCGTCTTCAGCTACACAGATCTGCACGGCCCCTCGCTTCTGCCATAGGGGGTGTGATCTGACAGCAGAGAATGAGTGCACAGATGTCAAGTAGAGGAAATTCCCAGGAAATGGCGAGGGACAGGATTAGGAATCAACAAAGTACTACTCTAAAATAACCTGAGATTAGCTGATTCTTCCTTCAGGAAAGGCACAACCGGTTTATATAAAGCTATACACAGCCAGTTCCTCTGTTGGACTCAAGTGGCCATGACCCTCGGGAAAATCCTCCAGGAGCGCCTGGCACAGGGCAGCAGGAAGTCATGTGGTAGGGTCCCTCTGCAGACCCTTGCAGCACAGTGACAGGAGAGCAGGGAGGTGTTGGAGGCTTAGCCCTGCCTGAGGCAGCTCCTCCATAGTCCTGGCTACTGCCCCCTGCTCATGCCCTGAAAACCCCTGGCACCTCTCTAGAGCTCTGGGAATCAATCATCTGACAGGGCCTGTCACTGCTCATCAACACTGACTGGCAGTGACACCACCTCCGAGGCCTGATGCTCTGCCAGTCACTAGGTCACCTGAGTAGAGTTAGGATTATTAAAAATCAAATGAACCAAGCAGGATGTTACTCCTGGGCCAATACTGATCTATCCCTACGCAAATGAACCAAGATTAAAAATCAAATAACAGAAAGCACAACATTGCCCTTCAGACCACACTGTGATTCATCACAGGCTAAAACAAATTGTTTCATTGTTTGCTTCCCTCGTCTTTCATTCAGTCTGTCCTGATAAGTGGAGGATTTTTTGCGGAAGAGGTCAAGACCATTCATGGGTGGAATACATAAAAGCTAGCAATATAAAGGATGACATTTTAAAAGTAACTTTTTTCCTTAATTATAGAAACAAAGTACATTTGCTTTTGAAAATCCAAGCCAATGGACAACAAACAATATGGTGAAAGGTCCCTCAGAACCTCACCCTAAAAGAAAGCCAGAGGTCCTGCTTAGGGTATGGTTCTCTTTTCTATGGGGTGGTTTGAGGGAGGCCCAGCCAACATGCTGCCTTTTTTGGGGGGATGTGTCCCTACAGGGCTGGGCCTCTAAGAGGACATCACAGCTAAGAAGTCCTGGAGTGGCTGGCTGGTCCTCAAAGGGGGTTTGTGATATTTAAAAATCATTTACACTTGTTTTAAGTGGGTGTATCTGATATCCCCAGAAAGCCGGTCAGCTAGGGCAATTGCCCTCACAGAAGACTTTCATTGTGACTATGAATTATTTTAAGTTGTCCTAAGTATGGACAATTGGTCTTTAGGATCTGTTGGGTTCCAGCAGGAGATGCCAAGTTGGAGAGATATTTAAAGACATACAATTCTTATTTCAGTGACCTAAAACCCCTCGAGGAAATTTACAACCCTCCTCTTCTCTCAGGCAAAGACCCTAGCCCAGTGTTTCCCATCTGATGACTATTTGCCGACAGACTGACCAGCCTGGTACGTGAAGGAAAGAAGAGCCTGGGTGTGCGTTGCCATATATGTGGTTAATTCTAGAAACGTCACACCCGATGCTCTTGCAACGACAAAGTCAGCTCAGTTGTACGTATTTTGAAGGGGATTTTTAAAAACATTCTTCTTAGAGAGCAGAAAATTACATTTGTTTTTTTTTTTGAGACGGAGTTTCGCTCTTGTTACCCAGGGTGGAGTGCAATGGCGTGATCTCGGCTCACCGCAACCTCCGCCTCCTGGGTTCAGGTAATTCTCCTGCCTCAGCCTCCTGAGTAGCTGGGATTACAGGCACGCGCCACGGTACCCAGGTAATTTTTTGTATTTTTAGTAGAGACGGGGTTTCACCATGTTGACCAGGATGGTCTCGATCTCTCGACCTCGTGATCCACCCATCTCGTTGATTTAATAAAACTCTTCTTTGTTGAGACAGCACAGGGGGTGGATGAAGTTTCACTAGAGCTTCTTCCTCCAAGTATTCATCCGCCACCAGCCAGCCTGGACAGCTTGCCAAGAAAGCAGCCGTTTGGTCTCATGTTGCAAGTTATGCTTTGAACTTTGTTACCTTGATTCCATCCTCATGACTTGGGGTCTGACTAATCTTGTTTTGTCCCAATCTATTTTCTTTCAGTCCCTTGTTCTGATTCAATGCCGATTTTCAGGAGACATGAAATTTACTGTCATATAACATGATGGTGCTATTGTCGTGAATTCTTTTTCCTGGGAGGAGATCTCTTTTTGATTCAATAGCATTATTTTCTATCAGCAATGACTTACGACGCCTTCCAAACTCCCAGGCCCCTTCACTATGACAGATCCTCCCTCTTACATTAGAGGCAAAGAAAAAAAAAGGCTTTGACAAATAGTACAGGCTTTACTTGAAGAGCATGAACTTAGCGGTATAGTCAGTGAGCTATTCCTTTTTTAAGGTATTTATTTTACTCATATGTCTTTCATTTTCATTCATTCATATATGTATTTGCTTCTCTAGCATATCCATGACTAAACAAGAAAGATGCCTTCACTTTAAACTTCCAGGTCCGTAACTTCCCATTTGACACTTCCTTCCCAGCCTGACGAACCCATCCTTATTCTTAGATAGGCTGGTCCAAAGATATCCAGTCTGTCCCTAGACATTTCCACCTCCATAACCAGGCAACATAAATATGACCACCTGGGGGTGTGGCACCCTCTCCCCAGGCCTTACTCCTCAGACTCCAATTCTGAGCACCAGGGAGAAAAGTCACATGAGCAGTAAAACTGGGTCCTGGAGCCAAGGTGGTAAGAACAGGGGTGGGGACAGCTTCTGGTCAGCACCCACTCTGGGGCCAGCATCATGGCCATGAGCTGGGACCCCCTCCCCCCCAGTTCCATCCCTCCCGTGCAGCGCCTTCTTGCTGCTCAGCCCACAGCTGCTTGCTTTCTTCCCTAACCTTCGTGTTTCATCCGAGGTATGTCTGTGATGGGCAAACACACATAATAGAACTCTATCCTTGAATAACTCCACAACAAAGCTGTCTTCTAAGAATAATAGCTAATCCCAGGGTGTTTTCATTAAAAACAGATTTCAGTGACAGACTATCAAAATATTTTCCTTGTACAAAAAGCAATATGATAGGGCAGAATTATGCAAAGCGTATGGGCTTCACTCTGCCCTGAGCAACCAAGGGCCCTCTCCCATTGGCTTCAGTATCTCGTTTATTTCCTGTCACGGGTGTGCAAGCAGACTAAGTCCTACTCAGCGCTTTTGCAGGCTCCAAGTGGAAAAAAAAAAAAAAAGACTGGTGAACTGCATTTCTGCCTCTATTTTCAAAATCCATCACCAGTTATCCTTGAGGGGTGAGGTTTTGTGTTCTTAGGGAGTTGGAGAGGATTATCTAGCAAAGCAGGCTCAGAGTCACCCAACATGCATTGACTATCTCCCACATAGCTGGCATCGTTTTGGGCACTGCAGATACAGTGGTGAAGGCTCATCACTGCATTTACATGATTTCCTATGTGCTGG
Organism: Callithrix jacchus; assembly: GCF_049354715.1. NCBI lineage: Eukaryota > Metazoa > Chordata > Mammalia > Primates > Cebidae > Callithrix > Callithrix jacchus. The sequence continues at coordinate 11,411,203 of NC_133512.1, read as the reverse complement.
GAACTGTTCTGAGTGCTTTACACATATCAACCTATTTGATCCTCACAATAATCTAGTGAGGCAGTTGCGATGACTGTCTGCACTTTATAGAGGAGGAAACTGAGACATGGAGAGTCGCTGTCGTATGCCCAATGTCATGCAAGCAGTAAGGAGCAGAGGCAGATTCAGAGCCAGTCACCTGGGTCCAGAGTCCCATGCTCAGTGGCCCACTCCACCAAGATTAGTGTGGTCCCTGCCCCTCAGGAGGGAAGACACACCTCCTCGCTAGATGACTAAGGATCAAACGGGTTAATATGTGTAAAGCACTCAGAACAGCGCCTGGCACATAATGAACCACTTAAACGCTAGAAACAAGAGCTCCAGGCAGGTCCTGTCCAGTGATTTACATTTTATTTTGGTCAGAAACACCTTTAAGACACTGATGGCAATGTCCCTTCTCCCCATAACCTCTGAAGCCCCAGTTTCCATTAGGCAAACAGTTCACTTTCCCTCCCTCCCTCCCTCCCTCCCTCCTGTCCTTCCTTCCTTCCTTTCCTTCCTTCCTTCCTTCCTTCCTTCCTCCCTCCCTCCCTCCCTTTCCTTCCTTCCTTCCTTCCTTCCTTCCTCCCTCCCTCCCTCCCTCCCTCCCTCTCTCTCCTTCCTTCCTTCTTTCTTTCTTTCTTTTCTTTCTCTCTTTCTTTCTTTTTCTTTCTTTCCTTCTCTTTCTTCCTTTCTTTCCTCCCTCCCAGCCTCCTTCCTTTCTCCCTCCCTCCCTCCCTCCCTCCCTCCTTCTCTACCCTAGTTTTCACTTAACCTTTATAGTCTCTTCTTTCTGAAATTCATCATTGGGTGTAGTTAATTTTTTGTTTCATTTACTATTGTGAAAGGAAAATAAATCTCGGGACCCCAAATCACTAAGCCAAGGGAAAATCAAGCTGGCAACCACGGCAGGCAAAACTGCTTCCCATTTTATTCCTAAATAAGGCAGCTACAAAGATTTTAAAAAAGTTTCAGACCTCCCTCATAATTTGCCCACAGGGAATTTCCTGTGGGCCTCAAGATCTTTACCCTAAAACAGTTCTGTTGAATGTCACCCTGGCATTGTAAACTGATAGCTGATCTTCACAGCTCACCTGAGAAAAATGCATATTTGATTGCTTCCTCTGCCCTATTGTTTATGTAAAAATGTGGATTCACTGAGCCAGACTAAATTGAATATTCAGTGAAAGGCTGATCAAGGACTCAAAAGAATGCAACCTTTTGTCTCTCATCTACCTATGACCTGGAAGTTCCTGCTTCCAGTTTTTCCACCTTTCCAGACCAAACCAAGGTACATCTTATACGTATTGATGTCTCACGTCTTTCTAAAATGTATAGAAGCAAGCTGTGCCCCACCACCTTGGGCACATGTTCCCAGGGCCTCCGGACACCATCATGAGTGCAGCCTTAACCTTGCCAAAAGAAACTTCCTAAATTGATTGAGACCTGACTCAGACACTGAGTTCACACTGTTTCGTTTTAGCTTTCCCCCAGGAATAGTTTTCCTAATCACGTAATAATTTAAGTAATTACTTAAATAATGATACATATTAAGTAATCACTTAATATATCACAGTATATGAAATTTCTTATTAACGTGTGTCTATTTCAGGACTTCACTCCCATTGGTCTTTCTGGTCATGTGCCCACACATGGAGTTTTAGTGTTTGCATGTGTGTATATACATGGACTAACGCATATAAACATACGTACTATATATGTATTATATATATCACACTGGGTAGTACAGGTGCCCCCTTTATTAATTTTGTTTTCTCATTTTTCTAAAAGAGATGGAGTCTTGCTATGTTGCCCAGGCTGTTCTCGAACTCCTGGGCTCAAGTGATCCTACTCGCTCAGCCTCTCAAAGTGCTGGGATCACCGGCCTGAACCCCCACACCCGGCCCTTCATTAATTTTTGAAATAAGGTCTCTTTTCAGGTTTGCATTTTTGTCCATCTAGAATCCAGAGAGCTGGTTGCGCTGGGCCCAGGGGAGTGTGCAGGAGATTGCCACCCACACCCACACTAAGGGCTCCCCACCAAGATGCCAGCAGAGCCCAATACTTACACCCACTGGCCATCCTCCAGAACATAAAAACTCACGTATTTTGTTAGTGGGATTAAATTAAATTAAGAAATGAACCCGGGAAAGTGTTGCACATGAAGTTACCCATCCGGGAGCACCATGTCTCTGTGTGTATTAAATTCCTGTTGTGATTTTATAAATGAGTCTTCAGAGATTTCTTCATGTAGGTCACACAAAGTCCTTGCTGCTTTGTAGCCCATGTTTTCTTTTTCGTGAGTTCAAAATGTTTTCTGAAATTATCGTAGGTTTCGGCCAAGAATGCTGTCTCATTCTGCACTTTTAAAGCATGATCGTCCTTTATTCCCTTCTGTTGTCTTTTATCAGCCTGGTATTTGTTTCCAAGTATTACCTTTAAACACAATTCCTGGTCTGAAGTGCCGCCTGGGAGGACAGAGGTCCCCCATCATGGGAGGCCAAATCTCCTCCCCCTGTGGCCACTCCTCCAAGCAGGGGGTACCCTCTGTGGATTTCACCTCAAGTAAGGTGCTTGCTGTGGGGGCAGGGGTTCTACTTCTTCCTTCAGGGTCCCTTGGATGTGGCTCTGCCAGTTCTAGGGGAGGCTCTCCTGACCTGACCAGCCCCAGGTGTGCTCCGGCCAGCTTCCAAGGGACTAGCGCAGTCAGGACTTGTGCCTGGACCATGGGTCTGGCAGGGGATTGGCTGAATTTGCTGGTGATTCACTATTTTGAGGCAATAAGGTAAGGAGGAGAGGCCTGCACGGGGATCCAGGTGGTCATAAAGGGTGACTTCTTGCTCAGCTCTTGTTTCATTCGCTGTGCACATAGTTCCTTTCAGGGCCTCATGTGGAGGGGCCTTTTCATTCACGCATTCACTCAGCAAATGTTTGTGGTGGGCCCACTGCATGCAGGACTGCGGGTCAGGCAACATGTGAGTGAGCGACATAGCCTGCGGGCCCTGGCTGTGGAGCTCGTGTTGAGAGGAAGAGAGCAACTAAAACCTCAGCAAATAAGTAAAATGCACACGTTAGAGACGTGCGATTTCAAGAAACAACACATGAGAAGTGAAATGTTAAAGTGTAGGTAGGAGACAAAGGTTTCCCTGGGTCTCCAGGAAAAGCTTCAAAGATAAGGAGATTCTGAGTAAAGACCTGAAGGAGGCTAAGGAGGTGTCCATTCCTGTCTAAGGGAAGAATATTCTAGGCAAAAAGGCCCGAGGTGAGAGAGCACCTGGGTTTCCTGAGAAACTGCAAAGTCCAGTGTGGCCGGAGCATGGGGAACAAAGGGGTGGACAGGAGGAAATAAAGCTGGGGATGTCACGAGGGGCCGGGTTGCGTTAGGCCTCTGGTTCACTGGAAGGACTCTGCTGTTTACACATTGCAAGGTGGGAAGTCACTGGGGAGCCCTGAGTGGGGAAGCGACATGATCTCACTGGCATTGAGCAGGGGCTCTCTGGCTGCTGCTTTAAAAACCCACTGGAAGGAAGAGGAGGGAGGAAGTTGGGAGACCTTGCAAGAATCTAGGCCAGACACAATGGTGTGAACAGGGTGGGAGTGATGTGGGTGGTGAGATTTGGCAGAATTGTAGATAGGGGAGAGTAGTCACTGGTGCACTGGTATTGCATGTCATTTGTAAAGCCTGTGGCTAACCTTTTGTTTGTTTTGCACCTGCTCTTACAGACTACAGAGAGAAGCTGGCTGCTCCTTACCTGCTCGTCTTGCTACCTGTGACAAAGCTTATTTTTGGATGATATGAAGCATCTTATCTTTCCCATACCAGAAGCTATAATCTGTTTTCATGTGTCTCCCTCTGAATCTGCCTTTTTTTGTTGTGTCCATCACAGCTTTGACTATGCCCATTGAATTGTTGTACCCACTTCCAGCTTTGCTGCATTTTTGGGATTTGGAGAGCTCCAATAAGTACAGGAAGAGAGGAGCAAGTGGAGGCTTTGAGACTGACTGGTGCAGGCCTGGAGCTATCGAGGACAGGTGAAATGTGCAGGTAGGCAGAGGTCTGGGCTGATCTTCAGAGTCCAATTGCACTTTTATCCTGGAAATCAGTTCTGGAGTCAGATATTCCAATCCCTATTCCTGGCTTCCGGAACAGTATCATTTTGCAAGCTTTTATTAAGCTATTTTTATGGAAGTTGTTTTTGGGGGGAAGGAGAGGCATCCAAGAAAATCTGTCATCAGTAGACCTGCTAACTGGACAGCACCTTTTCCAATCACATGTTTTTCTACTGGATAATATTTTAAGATTCTACAATCACATGAGTGTCTCAGATATTGAAAAACAAACAGTAGCACATTTCAAACATAAGGATATTAAAACCCATAGGCATGCACTGACTCAGATATATGCAACTGTATGTGGTCAACTCTCGTCTTTACCGTTATAGCATCTAAAAAGTCCCAGAGACAAAATAAATTATGTTAGTAGGTGATAAGATATTGAGGGCTAATGAGACAAGAAATATAATATCCAAATTGTGATTTTTTTTTTGAGTAACTATTGTTTCCATATTGAAAGTATATGAAAACATAAAGAGTTTCCAGATGTGATACTGAACAGAGAAATAGAGGTTCTGGGAGATGACGTCACCAGCCAGGGAGAAGGAGAAGTTAGATTTTAGATCTCGCCTCAACATGTCAGCCAAAGGAGAATGCATGCCTACTGACAGCTATGAGCCAGAGGGGCTCACAGTTTTCCACAACTCTGAAAACTGGGTCTCTACAAGTAAGCTCAGTAATCAGAATATTAAAAAGCATGAGTGTCAGGAAACAGTGTTCCACAAATGTTTTTATGTTTTTGGCATTAATGATTTCTGAGCAAGGCACTTGGGTTAAAGAATGATTATCGGCTGCTTTAAAGAGACTTCTAGAGAGATATAAAGTCTTCTCTTTTCCAGAGATGGTGATAGCCTAGAGTCCTTTGCCTCCTCTCCCCAGAGAGATTTATTTTACATTCCAGAGTGGAGATCTGCCTTTGGCCCATTAAATGTGATGTTCACTGTAAGCAAGATGTTTTAAGAGGGATCATGAGTTTCACCATCCCTCTTGCTACTGCCTCCTTTCCCGTAAGAACACTGTGTTCTAGTTCTAGATTGGGCTATGCCTTCAGCCTACACTTCAGAAGCACATCTGAGCCCAAACCAGAACGGGAAGGAAAGCTGCAGCTGACCCACAGCCAAATGTGATGTGAGTGAGAAATAAACCTTTGTTGTGGAAGCCAGTGAGATTGTGTGGATGTTTATTTCACAGCATGACCAGCAAAAGGAAGCTAATGCAGTTGCCCAGCCAGCCGCCATTTCTGCTCCTCTTCTGAATTAAATTCCATTGCTCAGGGCAAGATGGCATGTCCTGATTCTTTTATGCCACCAGCACTTGGCTTTTCCCTAAATTGACCTACTTTGAAGGAGGGGTCTTATAGTTCACCAGTGGAGGAGAGGTTATGGCACAAATAGAAACTTGCAAGGTTGCACTGAAGGGTGTCTTTCTTCTTTCCTGTGGCCCATTCAAACTATCCCAATCAACAAGGTCCTCTACTTTTTCTTTTTGTATTTTCTGTTTTTTTTCTTTCATTGAAATTTCAAGCTCTTTCCTTATGATCTTTCCCTGATTACTGTCAACTCTGGGATCAAATTCCTCCCAAAGGTTGTTACGTGAGAACACATTTTGTGTGCCCTCCTCAATGCTACCACTGAGATTTGGCTCCTGCTGACAACAGCTGAGGAGCTATGTTCCTGGTACAAGTCCACAGTGGAATTCCTGTATCTTCACTAGGTTTTCATCCCAAGCATTGAAAACCACAGGAAGTAAGTATCCAGCATCATCCAAGGTCTACATAATCTCCTTGCATCTACTATCTTGGGTCCTTTTAGCTGGCAAGCAGTGAATCTCCATGAAGGCACTAATACAATTACAATGTTGAATTTCACAGACCTAAACTGGGTCCTCCTGGAGGCATTTACATTTCAGAAGAAGTGCCACCTTCCATCATAGCAGCTGGAACAGGGAGGGAGTAGGAGGAAGACCTGCCAAGAGAGGTTATCATCTTGGCTGCTTTCACTGTTTACCATGGCCCAGGAGAGGCTTCTGACAAAACAGCACCCGAAGTATGCTAGAGATTGCTCATATTATGCCAAAGAGCTTAAAGGATCTCATATTTACAGACTTAGTGAAATAGCTTCATGTTCCCTAACTGGCATCCAATAGTTTGAGGAAGGCGGAAAGATTTTAAGGAGGCACATTGAGCAAAGCAAGATAACATACCTTGGTGGAAATCAATCCAGTGAATCCACGTCATGTGATAACACAATAGGGATGCTTTCAGATTTGTAAATACCCAGAAACAAAGAGTTACATTCAAGGGGTTGTGATGGGAGGGACATATGATTCCCAGCAATGGAAAGGAAGAGCAGAGGGAGGTAGAGAGGCCCCAGTTCAAGTCTCATTCTGCTACTTTCTGGCTCCGGGATCTTCTGCAAGTTACTCACCCTCTCTAAACATTAGATTCCTACTTGTTAATGAGAATTAGGATTCTATCTATTTCATAGTGCTGTCAACAGATTTTGGAGGGAAAATATATAGAAAGGCTTTAAGAACAGCAGCAGACACATAGCATCCATTGCCTACAGGATAGAGAGAGGGTTCAGCATCGAAAAAGGCATGTCACACACTCAGGAGCCGGAGGGCCCTAATGATGTGCTTGGAAGAGCTGCAACCACCAATCCCCTTTTTGCTTTAATTTATTTTTTAAAATCCTGGCATACTTTCAGACTCACAGAGTAGTTGCAAGAGTACGACAATGAATTCCCTAATATATTTCACACAGATTCTCCAAATGTTCACATTTTGCTGTTGTTTTTTCTTTTTCTCACTGTCTCTATGTGTGTGAGAGACATATAATTTATATATTTATACATATTTATATATACATATGTGTGTGTATCCTGTTTTCCTGAACCATTCAAGAGTAATCTGTAGACAGGATGCTCCCATACTCCTAAATATTTTGATGCCTATTCCTAAAAACAAGACATTCTTTTATATACCTATAGTAAGTACAGTTATGAACATCAGGATATTAACCCCAATGCGGGACTATTATCTGGTCTACAGACCTTACTCAGATCTCGTCAATTTTCTCAGTAATGTCCTTTATGGAAAAGAAAACTCCGTGATGCAGGATCTTGTGCTATATTCAGTTCAGCTATCTTTCTTTGTATTTCATGACATGGATGGTTTTTATTTATTTATTTTGAGATGGACTCTTGCTCTGTCGCCCAGGCTGGAGTACAGTGGTGCAATCTCTGCCTCCCAGGTTGAAGTGATTCTCCTGCCTCAGCCTCCTAAGCTGCTAGGACTATAGGCACCCGCCACCATGCCAAGCTATTTTTTATATTTTTGGTAGAGATGGGGTTTCACCATGTTGGCCAGCCTGGTCTCAAACTCCTGACCTCAAGCAATCGTCCCGGCTCAGGCTCCCAAAGCGCTGGGATTACAAAGTGAGCCGCCAAGCCCAGCCTGCTGATGGTTTGTAAGGGTATAGGTTAGTTACTTTGTACAGCCCTTCTCCCTTCAAATTTGCCTGATGTTTCCTTGTGATCAGACTCAGGCTCTGACTTTGGCAGGAGCCACAGAAGCCATGCCAAGTCCTCAGAGCCCTGTAGCAGGAGGTATTAGGCTGGTGCAAAAGTAATTGCAGTTTTTGCCATCAAAAGTGTGGCAAAAAAAAAAAAAAAACCAAATAACAAAACTCACAATTACTTTTGCACCAACCGAATACAAGCTGCACTGGTGATGGCAACTCTTGGTGAAGATGCTGTCTGCCAGATTTCTCCACCGTAAAGTCACTATTTGATCCTCTGTACGGAGTAAGTATCCTGGGAGATTACACAAATACACTGTCACTTCAAACGTTCACCCATTTAACATCCGTTAATTTTTGTTTTGCCTGAATCTGAGGCCTCTATTTATAGCCCATTAATTTGTTTTAACTTTTATTTTAGGTTCAGATTTGTTGCTCAGGTAAACTGCTGTCATGGGGGATTGTTGTACAGATTATTTCATCACCCAGGTACTAAGCCTAGTATCCAACAGTTATCTTTCCTGCTTCCCTCCCTCCTCTCCTTCTCCACCCTCAAGTAGACCCCACAGTCTGTTTCCTTCTTTGTGTTCGTGAGTTCTCATCATTTAGCTCCCACTTGTAAGTGAGAACATGCCATATTTGGTTTTCTGTTCCCATGCCAGTTTGCTAAGCATAATGGCAGAGGTCTCTTTTTAAACAGAGTTTAGAATTCTATCATTTAAGAAATATTTCCCATGGCAATGGATCTTATGAAACTCATCAATGCCATTATGGTGTAAAGCACCTCTCCAAAAAAATGAACTCCTACTTGGTGTCAGTTGATTGCAAAGCCTTCAATATAAGGAAGGAGGAGAGAGCTCGACCCTGGAAACATATCTAATTTACCGGAAAGTGAATAGAAATTAAATGTCTTTTGACCTTAAGTTACAACAGCTACCTCACATCTCATTTAAACATAGCATTAATAGTTCTTCCTTTTTATTACAAAAGTAATTCACTCATACTGTGGAAAATCTGAAAGCTAAAAAAAGCAGAAAATAGAAGGCAAAAAAGACACACATGGTGCAGATTCTACCGCTGTTAACCAGTTTGGTAGATTCCTTGCTGCCCTTCGTTTTCCTTTTATTTTGTCTTAAAGACATACTGTATATGCAATATGGAATTCATTGAAAGTTCTAAGATACTTTCATCAATTGTAATGGATGCTTTTTATACACATATGTCATTTAGTTTTTTTATCCTATTTTGGACACATAGATTGTTTATATTTTTGCTATGAAATAATGGTGGAGAAACATCTTTGCGCACACACACACAATATGTACTGCATTTTGCTTCATTGGTGTGAGAAACATTATGGCCTGGATGAGTTTAGCTGAGTGAAAGGCTATGAATATGTAGCCAAGCGACCTTACAAAAAGGCCTTACTAATTTCTATCCAACTGGTGATCCATGCAAGTGTTCACCCCAAAACTCAGCAACACTGAGTGTTCTCAGCGTTCTTTGCAACTGACTGTACATTTTCAACCTTCTCTTAGCCGATTTATATTGCCCTGCTCTGAGCTGTCTGATCTTGTTCTTTAAACCCTTATCTACTAGGGCTTGTTATTATTTTTTACTCAAGTATATGAGCTCTGTGAATTCTAAAATATCAAGCTGCTTTTTTTTTTCTTTTGTAGAGACGAGGTCTCTGTATGTTTCCCAGGTTGATCTTGAACTCCTAGACTCAAGCAATCCTCCTGCCTTGGCCTCCCTCCCAAAGTGCTGGGATTACAGGCGTGAGCCACTGTGCCTGGCCTGCAAGATTTTGTCTATCATACTTGTTGCAAATATTTTCCCTTGGTGTTATTTGCTTTTTAATTTTGTGTATCTGGCTGTTAATGTAAGATTTCCAATGTGATGTGTTAAAACTATTCTAACACTTTAACTTTGGAAAGCCCTACTACTCACTCTCTGCAGCCAGATAGAGGTAAATATTATTTCTACACCCATCTAGCATGTGATAGCACTGTTCTGAAAATATCAGCTCTTAGATCCATTTGTCATTGATTTGGGTACATGCGAATAACATACTTCTTACTGGTAACCTGCTTCCCCCTTACCGTGTACCAGATTTTTGTGTGTGCTAGAAATGCTCTGAGTTATGCAGTTTCATGGATCTATTACTTTTTCTGCAGTCAGGATGACATTTTGTTCATTATTGTAGCTTTAAAATACAGTTGTATTAATCTTATTTCATTCCTTTGTCCTCTTGAAATGTACCTCTTCTGGGCTATCCATTATTTCAGAAAATTTAAAAATAATCTTATTAATTTCAAGTAAGAAAAATGTCAACAGAAAAATGGAGGATATTTTATTAACATTATAAACTATATATGAATTAACATAAAATATAACTTTATAATATTCAGTTTTCTTATTAAAGAACATGGAGTGTTTGTAGATTAAATCTTTTGTGTTTCTTAGTAAAGTTTTGTATTTCTATTTACATACTTTCTGCACTTGTCATTAAAGTAAGGATAGTTTATATTATCATTGCCATTAGAAATCAGATGCTTTTTAAATGACTTTTAAATTTTATATTGGAATATTGTTAGCTTTGTAAACTGTCTTATTAATTCAAATAGCTAGATGTTTTCCTTACACTTTACAGATATAAACTCATATCCCTAAAAAAAATGACCATTTGTTCTCATTAAAATAACCATCCCTGTAGCTTTTGCCTTATATTTTATTTCATTAGCTTGAACTTCAAGATCAATGTTAAATCACTAAAAACAGTGGTCAATTTCGTATTGTTTCTGCCAGTGACAGGAACGTATTTAACATAAAGCAGAACACTGGTCATTAAATAATGAAATAGTTGATGTTAATAATGAGACATTCATAATGGCAGAGGCATTGACTTCCAAATTATATTATCTAGATGAATATATTTTTTAATATGTCATTTTGCAAAAAATAATGACAGCCATGGTCAGCCAAATATGACAGGCAGTTTTCATGACATTGTGGCAGCCATGAAAATGTAGCGCTTAGATTTTGGACAGCCAGAGATGGACCTAGTACTGTGCTGTGGAGTCCCCACGCCCAGGCCATCCTCTGCAGGCTGCCCTGACCAATGACTGCACACAGCAGGGATGCAGAGGGCGCCCATGTCCAGGAGATGCCAGGCTCATGAGACAGCAGCATTTTAGAAACGACATTGTGGCGTGGGGACTTCTGCTCCACCTGCCTCCCTTGCTCTCTCCTCCGGGAGGGTCAGGCCCTCACAGCTCCCTGGCCTTTTCCCCTCACAGGCTCTTTCCTCATCCATCTCCTGCATGTCCAGTCCCCTCCCGGCACCTGCTTTGCCAAGGATGTGCAATGACACAGACCCTAATGATTTGGTCTGTGATAGAAAAGCCAGGCTGCTTCACTGTCCTTTCTGACCTGTCAGTTGAATGACAATGTTATTTTGAAATCTCTGCCTTCAACGAGATGAAAAGAGTAAACCATTTGGACAGTGAAGTATTAGTAACAAGCGCTGGAGGGCACTTACACGTGGCAGAGTCCCTTTCCCGATGCCATCTCGTGATCATCACCATCATCGCCCCACCGGGGAGAAAGGATAGATATTCCTGACTTCATTTTAAGACAAACCAGCCAACAACAGAAGTCTCAGGTGTTTAAGGGATGTGAGCAAAGTTATGCAAATAAGGACAGAGTCAAGGCTAGAGTTTATATCATTTGAATTTTTATCAAAACAATTTCTATTTAAACCCCAGTGTTCCCTAAATTAATATAAAACATGATATTATTATTTGGTTTACAAAAGCAAATGTGGTATTTAGTGGCATTTTGAATTTTCATGTAGGCATCTAAAAATAATGTAATAAGATGCAAATCCAAATCAAAGGTCTATTCAGCTGGCCAGGCATGGCGACACCTATAATCCCAGTACTTTGGGAGGCCAAGGCAGGAGGATTACTTGAGCCCAGGAGATTGAGACCAGCCTGGGCAACATACTGAGACCTCATCTCTATGGAAACAAAAAAATTAATTGGGTGTGGTGGCACATTCCTGTGGTCCCAGCTACTCAGGAGGCTGAGGCAGGAAGATCGGTCATAGTTGTATTGAGCTGTGATCATGCTACTGCACTCCAGCCTCAGTGCAGAGTGAGGCCAAAAAAAAAAAAAGGTCTATTCAATTAATAATCGTGACATCCTATGTAGATTCTATACTGATCTCATAGAAAATTAACAGCATTTTCTATCATTATTCATGGTTTTTAATAATCTTTTTGGTAGTATGAATAGCTTCATAATCGTAATTTTAAAGGTTCCCCACAATATAGGGATAAAATCCTTATTTGGGATATTTACCTACAGGCATCTCTAGTTTTCTGGTTTAATCATTCCATAATATTTCATTGATGTATATTCCAAAATTTATCTATTCTCCTACAGATGAGCATTTAGATTGTTTCCAGTTTTTTCATTCTGCTGAGCGGTTCGCCAGGGTATGCACAAGCCCAGGTCCTCTGGTGCAGTAAGTCAGCCCATCGTCCACTTTGCCAGGTGGGGCCGTTGTGCTCACCAAAGGGAAGGGACCAGTTGATTCTCCTACCATCTGTGCAGTTCGCCTAGTTTTATGCTCTTTCCAGTACTTGCTATCGCCAGCTTTCTTTGTTTTTAACTTGATGGTTGTAAATGATGTAAGTCCCCAGTCATGGCTTCAACAATGAAAAGCAGGCCAGCTACCATTTGATAGCTGGGTGAGTCCCTCTCTCTGGCTCAGTCCATCTCCAGGCCCCCAACAGAACTCCAACAAGTCAGCTGCCATCTTCCCCACACCTTTGCTAGAGGATTTACCTGCCATCTATCTAATCATGTCCTTTCTTTGTTCTAAACATTAAACAGCTGTCCAATTGCTTACAGGATGAATACAAACTCACCAGCACAGCAAACAGCCTGACAAGCTGGTCCTATCCCTGCCCTTTTTCCAGGCCTCTCTCAGCCACTCCCTCCCCTACACCCATGTCCCTCCTACTGTACAGCAATCACGGAGACACCTGGGTCCTTTCTCCTTTGTTTTGTTTTGTTTTCATTTGAGACAAGGCCTTACTCTATTACCCAGGCAGTGATGCAATCACAGCTCACTGCAGCCTCAACCTCCTGGGCTCAAGTCATTCTCCCACGTCAGCTCCCTGAGTAGCTGGGAAGACAGGCATGTGCCACCATGGCCAGCTACCTTTTTATTTTTTGTAGAGACAGGGTCTTGCCATGTTGCCCAGGCTGGTCTTGAGCTCCTAGGCTCAAGCAGTTGCTCACTGCAGCCTCTCAAAATGCTGTGACTACAGGCATAAGCCACTGCACCCAGCTTTACCTATGTCTCTTTTCACATGGCACAGTCTTTGTCTAAGATGCATTCTTTTTCTTTGCCAGGGACTCCCATTCTGCACAAGTACAAATGCCACATCCCTGAACTCAGCCAGGTTGTGAGTGTCCCCCTGAGCTCCCAGGGCATCCGATTTTGAGCTACAAGTACATGGATCATTTTGTATTGTGCTTGTTTGTACATGAGACCCCTCACAAGGCTATGAACTTAGACATGCAGGGATAACAATGTCTTACTGATCTTCCACAACCCCCGGCATGGGCCTGGTGAGCACTGAGTGAGAAATGCATGATGTTTCACTTTAAATGCAGCTCAGCGTGCTTTGGAATAGCAAATACATCTATTCATTCATTTTATGTGCCTTTTCTAGATGACAGAAGACCGCAGTGACTAAAGTAATCAAAGCGCCTTTTTCCACCATCAAAGAGCTTACATTCTAGTATGAGAAGACAGACAATGAATAAAACTAATGGACTTCTGCAGTATAGCAGAAAGTGATGTGAACTCTGGGGACAATGAAGCATGAATATGGGAGAGGGAAGTGGGGATGGCAGGCTGTGAAGGAGTTGAATCTCAGAAGGGGCAATCAAAGGAGAGAGAAGGTGGCATTTTTGCAGATTTGAAGGAGGGAGGAAGTGAGACCTGGAGATTCAGAGCTGGGGCTGGGGAGCCTTCAGGAACGGCATAGTCAATGGTCCTGAGGCAGGAGTGGTGGAGTGGCCAGAGCAGAGATCCAGCAGGAGGGGTGGAGATGCAAACTGAGAGGTAAGGAGAGAGCATGTTAGGTTGCACCTTGTGAGTCACAGCAATGACTCTGATTCTATTCCTAAGGAACAGGAGGCCACTGATGGGATTTGAACAGAGAAGTGACATAACTTGACATATGTTCTAATGGGCTCTCTCCGGATGTCATGCTGTGGATATACCGAAGGTGACCAAGAGCAGGCACAAGAGACAGATTAGGAGCCTTTGCAATAGGTCTGGTGAGAAACGGTGGTGGTTTGGACAGGATGGTGAAGAGAAGCTGTTGTTGCATTCTAGATATACCTTGATGATAAAAACCAAGGATCTGCTGCTAGACAGTATATGGAGCAGGATAGAAAGAGAAGGATGACTTCCGTTTTTAACCTGAGTGAGCTGGAAGAATAGACTGACAGTGAACTGAGATGAGGAAGCGGGCAGGGCAAGTTTGCAGCAAAACAAAAATTTGGTTTTGGACATTTTCTGTTTGAAATGCCTCTTAGACATTCAAGTGGTGATAGAAAAACAAGTCTGGCATTCAAGAAGGAGATGTGGGATGGAAATAAAAATTTGTGTCACCTGTGCATAGGTGAAATAGGGGTGGGGTGACCAGGGCAGCCAGTGGATACAGGAGAGGGGATCACAGCCCTGGGCCCTGAGACAGCTCAATGGTAGGAGCTCAGGGAAGGAGGGGTCTGCAAGGGAAACAGGTGTCCACATGGCAGGGAAGGCCACCTGTGGCCATGGGAAGAGAGACTGAATGTCACAAATCTCACACTTCAGGTTTCCAGATTAATTGCATAATTTGAAACTCCTGTGCTAACAAGCTGCCCCCTACTGAACTTGGCTCTTTATGGAAAAAGAACAATTTCTTTAGACTCTAATTCAGCAGTAGCAGCTGCAGAAAATATGATCAAAAGATCTCACTCCAGAAACACGCATTGCATGCTTCTCATGCTGTTTCTCAAGGCGCTTCAATCCTCTTCAAAGTCAACATTTTGAAAACATCTGATCCTAGATTAAACATGCCCCAAATGCCATCCCTCTAATACAAAGTACCTTCTGGACATAGAATAGTGCATAATCTTTCAAAGATTATTTATAAACCATCTTTGAAATAATTATGCAAATAATCTTTGTAAGATGTGCAAGATACAGAGATGAAACCAGACTTTATTGGAGAAAAAGCTGACTTGCTTCATGAGTATTTGGCTTCTTATTTCCAGAGCAACAAAATCCCAGGTTCTCTGAATGGATTTGCAATGCTTACCTCAGTGGTTTTCCTGGAGAGTTTCACTAAGTTCTGAATCCCAGCTTCCAACTCCAGAAATTCTGACCTAATTGCTCTGAGATTCTAATGTGCCGTGACAGTTGAGGAATGCTGGTCTAGAGGAACTTTTAAACCTAACGTCCATATGAATGACCTGCAGATCTTGTTAAAATGCAGATTGTGATTCAGCAGGTCTGAGACTAAGCACTTTTACTGAGCTCCCAGGTGAGGACACTCTGGTCCAATGACTACATTTTGAGTAACAAGGGTCTCATAATCATCTCCACGACAGTCATTTAGCATTGTCACCCAGGACGATAAAATGCAGTCAGCTCAACAATTAAAAACGAATTCCTCTGACATTTAGTTTAGCAAATACTTAGCACTTATTATGCATGAGGCTTAGCATTAGGGGCTTTAAGAGATGGAGAGATTTAAAAAATTGTGGTTCTGACCAGGGTTGGGAAGGGTAAATAGGCTTCATTTCAAGTATCTTCTCTAATTGATTGGTACATATTTCATCCTTGGCCTTAAGAGATCAAAATATAAAACAACCCTGGAAACACAGCATCAGAAACCACAGAATCTCCCTAATCCTCTAAATACGGTGCCAAGTAGCATCACATTCTTCTAGCGTACATGAAATGGGACCCCTGGCAACTCACAACTGCCTACGTAAACTCTCTTGGCCGTAAAGCCCAGGTAATTAACCTACTATTCGCTAAGTGATCCATGTAGCAAAAGTATAACATACTGTCTCCTTACCAAACAGTACTCAAGGTGCTTGCAGGTCGCTAGAGGGAAGATTCTTTAAAACATTCAACAGGTCCACAGTGTCGTGCAGAGGTGGGTACTAAATACTGAGCCCAAATGGTCCCTCTCCAGCAGTAGGAATCGTGACCATGAACATGCATTTCTAATGGCTTCCTTCTGTGACACCAGCCATACCTGGTCTGCACAGGGTGGCCTGTGAATTTCTGGCCCAGCCCTGCCCATTTTTAAAGCCAAGGGGCACCATAATGGAAAGCTCACAAGAAGCTGGTCTCCCTTCTCCCCTTTGTTCCAGGGCAGGCCATGGGGGTGGAAGGGATTGGTGGCTGCCCTAAAGCTACTATCTGGTTGCCAGGCCCCAGCACCCACATGTCAACATTTTCCTTCATATTCCTGCTCAGCCAAAAATGATTCGGATTCCTGTGTCCTAGAGTTTGGCTGGACTTTGTTTCCAGTTCCTGGGAGGTAGCCTCTAAATCTTTGGAATTTCTCAGGTGATAATAGTGCCTTCATTATTCATGATGGGCTCTAATAGTTTATGCTAGAGCTGGTGGGCTCCTGGTTAGCTTATGCCCAACATACAGCTTACGATGGGGGCTGTGATTAGACGGTTGGGTTTCTGAGTCACGTGACATCAGCCTGATCTCTGGAGATGGGAGGGGAGCTGATGATTGAGGTCAGCCACATGGCCAATGATTCAATCAACTATGTCTTCACATGAAACCCTGATAACAACTCTGGAGACTTAGGCGAGCATCCCTATTCGCGAGCATCCCTACCCTCTGTGCTGGGAAGGTAAAGCATCCTGACCCCGCAGGGAGAGGACACTGGAAGCGTGGCATTCTAGGAGCTCCCAGACCTCACCCGATGCAGCTTTGTTTTGGCAGGTTCTGATTTGTCTCCTGTTGCTATAATAAAATGGTAATAATAAGTGGGTGGCCTGGGGCCCATGGCCTTGCGGCTATGTGTGGGAGACAGCGTTGACTTGTGAAGTCTGGCCTGGCCCCAGGTAGTTGGTGTTAGAACTCATTGCAGGAGCCTTCCTCAGTTTCCCGAGCAGCACTGCACTGAATGACAGGCCTGCTCAGACCAATCCCCTGAGCCCTATGCAAATCAGACACCACCTCTGCCAGCCTTCTCATACACAGGGCTGGTATATGTCTTGAATGCACATCTTTAGCCTTTATTCTAAAATAAAGATGTGCATCCCAGATGTGATATCCTAAACCACTCCTCTCTCAGCTTTGGCGCCTCCTTCCCTCTGTCTCTGTACAGGGGAGCTTCCTTCTTTCTTCTTCTTTCTTGTCCATTAAACTCTCCACTCCTTAAAACCATTCCACGTGTGTCCGTGTCATTTTATCTAAATCACGTGAGACAAGAGCCTTGGTGTTCGTCCACTCATCAGAGCCATATCACTTTCTCTGTACACCTTCCATCTGTGGCTGGGGATTTGCTCCAAACTAATGAATCTCTTAAACCATGAAATGGTCTTTTCTCTTGGGCTTTGTTCATCAAGGACTATCAATCCAGAAGATGATGGTGGCTTTATCAGCCCATCGGTAAAACGCCCTAGGTATAAATGCTGCCCAATCCAGCCGAGCTGTGCCTTCCAAGACACTGTGATCTACACTCCTGGTCACAGGCATGCTGTGGCCAGGTTCATCCCCTCTGCCCAGCCATACTCCATCCCTGACTTCCTTCTCTTCTCCACCAGTATGTGTTATCAGGACACAGTTGCTTCTGAGATAAAGACGTGCATCCAAGATATGATATCCTAAACCACTGCCTATTCAGATCCCTGATACGTCTTGTCCCATTGTTTAGAAAGAAATGCCCTGAGCCCTAAGAGGTTCAGACGAGCAGGTTCTCAAGGTGACCCAGTGCTGCTGATGGAGAAAGCAGTGAGGCCTCCTGCCTCCTCTCGCCTTCCCTTGGATCATGTTGCTGTGCGGGAGTAACAATTCAACCCGTGATCTAAATGTACCTTAGACTGAATGGCCCCGCATTGTGGTATTGATTTTTTAAGTTAAAAATACAAGATGAACTATCAGTTTTCACCTGCAAAATTCTGTTTCTAAAGCTTCAAAATCCTTTTGACACAGACTTTGTTGGGCCATGTACACAGCTCTCCTCCAAAGGGGAATCTAAAAGTCTTCCTAATGCCCAGCCCTCATTCCCTCGAGTGAATCTCGCAAGCCTCCCTGGGAGGCTTTTCTTCCAGGAAATTCTGCACTCTCCAACCCCAAAAGGATCGGGTACCAGTGGTCAGGCTTGTGCTAGTTAACACTGCTCTTGGGACAGAGATGGACATGGCACCGAGAGGAGCCAATTAATTGGCTGCTTAGTGACCAAAAATAGTTTCTTTCCTGATGATTCTAAAAGACATGAGTGGTAGGTGCTAACTCTGTGAAGTCATCCCAACCACACCGCAAGAGCTATGTAAGGACATGGCCAAGAAATAGGACATAGTTCAGAAAGAGAAGAGGAGAGCCGCCTAAGCCCCTCATCATTTTGCAAGTGAAGCTGTCTGCTGTGTAATCGTACCACACTGCTCCTTCTCTCCTCTTCCCCCTTTTGTGGTCATTTGAAATTAGCCTAAGTAGGTTTCACTTCCTTGCAATCCGTGATTCTGGAGGGAGTAAGACATTCCCTGCTTTCAAGGGTACCCCAATTCATCTGCAGATGAAAAGCAGCAACAGTATCTCTCATTAATTCAATATAGACATTCAACTGTAATCCAACCCTACCCTAGTTACCAGAATTCATGCGCTTGAAGTAGAGAGAAACATGTTTCTTATTTCTTATCTGTATTCCCAGAAAGGGACTTCATTTAGCTGGAACCTAGAGCGTATTTTACATAGCTAACTGAGACTCAATTATAATTGAAAGTAGTGGGTTCAGGGTCAGAATTCAAGCATAACATGTCCATGCAGCAGAATATGGAGAGACGAGAAAGGTAAGTGAGTGTTTACATTGATTCTAGTATTAAGAAATTTTATTAGACAAAGGGCTCACTTTGATCATGTACATGGTAATAAGTTGCTGTCATTAAAATGTGTGCCTGGCCTAGGGATGGGACACAAACAGGAGAGTGTGATCAGAGAAGGGACTATTCAAATGGTGTCTGAAAGCATTGTAATGCTGCCACTATGACCAGACTCTGAGCTGTAGGACCCTTGAGAGCTGGTGCCAGGATGCTTGAAGATTACACAGCAGCTGGGTGTGGTGGCTTATGCCTGTAGCCCCGGAAATATGGGAAGCTGAGGTGGGCAGATCACTTGAGGCTAGGAGTTTGAGGCCAGTCTGGGCAACATGGTGAAACCCCGTCTCTACTAAAAATACAAAAATTAGCCGAGCATGATGGTGGGTGCCTGTAATCTCAACTACTCAGGAGGCTGAGGCAGGAGAGCCACTTGAACCTGGGAGGCGGAGGTTGCAGTGAGCCAAGATCGTGCCACTGTACTCCAGCCTGGGTGACAGAGCGAGACTCTCAGAAAAAAAAGAAATGACACTGCATTTGCCACACTGCTACAAGGAAGCAGGATGTGTGCTAGTGGGGACTTCTGTCCCTAGGGCTGACACAGCATCTGGGGAGCAGTACCAGACAAAGTCTTCAGCTTGCCACAGTCCGGGAAAGAGAAAAACCCAATGGTGCTGATGGCTAAGGTGGATGGACTGCCATTTGCCACAGCGGGAACCTTTAACGCATTAAAAACCTGCTTCATCTCACCAGACCCAGCTTTCATCTTATAAACAAAGACCATATAAAATGACTTCTTATTCTGTCTTCTTCCTGACTTAGGGTCAGAGACTACTTCCATAAACTGGGCAAAATCTCTCCTCCATGGGGTCAGTTTGAAGACACTACAGAGGTCTCTGTCTGTCCCAATCCTCTGCCTGGTCTCTGCACACTGGCCCTTCGCATTCTTGAGGGACAGCTGTGACCAGAACAAAGCTACAGAGGGATGTACAGACACGGCAGAGGAAGTTGACCTAACCCCTTCAGCATTTGACATATCAAGTTGATAAAACATAACAGTATACAGAGACTCTAATTTAAATAATATCAGTTAAGCAGATGTCTTCCAAGATCCTTACAATCAAAGAATAGACTTTGTTTTCTAATATCCATGGGCCATTTACAATAATTTGATTATGCAAGGGCCTCAGAGAAAACCTTGAAACCTTGATAATTAGGAACTGCCGAAAGAGTGGGAATAACACTTTCTGACTGCAAAGCAACTATGATAGATATTGTATGAACAATACCATTTTGAAGTTTGAAAATACCTCAACCATCTGTTAGCGATGAACCAAAATATCTCTTTGGTTAAAAGGGAATTTGAAATTGCAATTACAGACCGCTCAGAAACGAACTATGAGAATGCTACAAAAGGAATAAAAATAGAAGTATGTGCAACAGCGGAATCCATGGCATGGCAGAGGACTGCCGTCTAGCCGTTACTGGCTAGGTCAGCCATGCTGACCATTAGGACAGGGCAACCCTTCTGTGAAGATCGGAAAACAGCACTGCTCTCAGCACCTCTCGGGACAACCTACCCCTGCAAGGTGCAGCAGCTAAAGGGTTAACTCGGGCACAGCAAGGGCTCTGCAGGAGTCCCAAGGGCAGTGTGCATTCTGACTAAGTGGAGCCTATACAGTCATGGGTAACTAAACACCGTATAGTTTAGCTGCTATTCTTATGAAACGAGAAGAATGTAAATCACAACCTGAGAATTCAGTCCTTACATTTCTTTTTTTTTTTTTTTTCAGTTCTTACATTTCTTAAAATTAGGATAAAAAGAGCAAAGCAAACCCAAGGAGAGCAGGGAGAGTAAGTTAATAAATATCGCAAATGTGTAGGCTACCTTACACCTGCCCCTTCTGTCCCTCTTTGCTCTTCCTGCCCTGGGTCCTGGGAGGCTGACTGGGAAGAGGTATTCATGGGCTCCCTCACCTGCTGCCTCCCAGTTGGGCGTGGCCAATGGGGAACACAACAGAAGACTGAGGGGAGGGAGAAGTGCAAGGTCAGAGCATGTTCCCACATGGTTCCCTTAATGTGGGCTGTGAGATGGCCCCTCTCTGGGGGCTCCTCCTCCTCCTTCTGGGCTAGTGCCCATGCCCACCTGAGCCTGCCCATGCCTGCCCAACCACCTTGCTGTCTCCTGTGCTCTGCCCACACCTTGGTCAACAGTGCCTTTATCAAATGCTCCTTAGATTAGCCACCTTAAGTTCACCATAATTTCCTGATTGGACCCTGACTGACATAACAGCAATCACCACCGCCACCTCCACCACCACAGAATAATGAAAAAAAAAATGGGCAGGGGAAAGGAGCACTGTCATCTAAATTAAACAGCTATTTTTTGACAAGGATAGATAGATGCATATACACAGACACACACATGAAACTCTAGTTTGTCTAGTTTTTCATATCTATTATTCAGAAAAGTGACTTGAATATATATTTGAATGTACTATTTTGTAAGTTATTTATTATGATATGTATCACTCTCGTCCTTTAGATGGCAGCCTTCGAAAGCTGTTTTCCCTATCAATGACAGTTATAATCTCCTTTCACATTTCTAATCTTGTTAATTTGCTTTATTTTCTCTAATTTTACATATATGTACATGCATGTATAAAAACAGAAACATGTATTTGAAAAAATAAAAAATAACTAGAAAAATTAGAGAAAAATATGAAAAACTAGAAAAATTATAGAAATCCATATGTGTATTACAAAGAAAAACTAAAGGGAAAAAGCAAGTAAACAATACCAGTAATATAGAAGATTAGAACTGCCACAGGTAGGG
This sequence comes from Callithrix jacchus, assembly GCF_049354715.1. NCBI lineage: Eukaryota > Metazoa > Chordata > Mammalia > Primates > Cebidae > Callithrix > Callithrix jacchus. Next base: position 11,389,575 of record NC_133512.1, on the reverse strand, counting down.
AAAACAGATTTAAAGAATTAAAATAAAGGTCTAATACAATAAATTCCAAAATCCTGATAAAATGCTTAATTTCCTGAAAAAAATGTATACTGATTTGATCATAGAGAAACTTTACACTTGCTTTTCTCGTTACACTCATATTCCCATTCTAAGTCTCAACAAAATTTCATCCTAATGCTATAGCTATTTATGATACAAACTCTTTTTATTGATTATATCATTCTTTTCTGTGATAAAAGTACGTAAGATTTAAATTTAATTTTTAAAACATTTCTTATGATCACCAGCTCTAAGTGTTAAATCATTTCTTCCAACCTGAGTGATCAATTAGTATTACCAGAGTCATCAGTAGCATACAGTTGATGCAAACAAAATAAGCACATATCATTTATGACAAGTCACTTTCCACGAAATCATCTTTAATGACTTACAAGTCAACAACTCAGTCAAGTCAGTTCTGCTTCAGGGTGATGAACATAAAGAACTTGAAAACACCTCACTTGGGGCAAAATTGTCACCCAGTCCCAGAGTCATGCACTTCCTGGAGGGCATATAAAAAGGATGTGCCGTGCCTTATCAGGCGATCGATAATTACATCTGCTACTCTTTCACGGAGAAGTACATTGACTAAACTCACGAAAAGGCAAGAAAATTGACCTATGGCTAATTTTGCTACCCTTTCACTGATAGAATAACGCAATAAAATGATTTAATCTTAGCTCACGCTTCAAGTATACTTTTGCCATAATCTTAGAGCTACATATTTAATCATTCTATTTGTGGCAAATATCTACCATATAATATAAACGGCAAAACCAGTCCTCTTTTTCAAACCATTTTAAAGTCCAAATAAATGTACGAATGTACATTTTAAAGAATATTAGAAAAATAACTGGAAAGAAAGTAAAAGATGCAATTTGTAAGTTAGAGTACTCAGACATTCTAGTAAGATTAAAATAATGAAAATCTAATGTATTTATCCATTTTAAAGTAAGTTACATGGACAAGATACTAAATCACTCTCATTACTTAGTTTGCTATGGGGCAATGTCATCTGCAGCTAAAATTACCAGTTACTTAAGAAGAGTGCAGTATAATGGCCTTGGCCTGCCTTCTGCAATTGTGTGTGTATGATTTGGTTTTGAGGGACAGTAAAATGAGTCTCGTGTATAAACACCAGAAATAACTCGAATAGTCTTGTTAGACATAACTATCAACATAGTTTATATATTTTAAAAAGTGAAAAGACTATTTTGCTAAAAATTATCAGTCTAGCAGCAAGTATATAACTTTGTTTTGTATTAATAGTAGGAAAAATTGCCAAATGTTTTATAAGCTGGTAAATGACTGCAAAGAAAGAACTTATGATCTGATTTGACAAACCAGGCGTGGACTACATTGATTAATGACAGAACCCTAATCTGAAAGAGATGGGGTGAAAGTTTTATTCAGGCATTTCATTTAATAGGCTTGAAAATGTTTACAGTTTAGGAAACATCACAACTGTGTTTACAAGAATCAGCAGCAAAAATCTCTTTGAAGAGATTGTTCTCTTAGCTGAGGGATGAGGGCTGAGGACAGGTGTAAAGAAATGCTTACATTTAAATATGGGGAGGGGTTGTTTCCAGTATTCAGTCTTTCTTACAGTGCTCTCCTTGCCTTATTTTCCAATAAGTCTCCCTTAAGAACTCCTTGCACAGTAGACAGGAAAAGGCAGTCATTAAAATGAAACTCGTCATTACTCCACACACCATACATCTGCAGAATTCCGAACATCGCATACATGCAGGACAGTGTCCCCTTCTAACACCACACTTCATCCTCAATGGAGCTGTATAAGGCAGAAACAGAAAGGAAGCTTGAGGGGTTTATGATGTCTTGATTTATTACTTTGAAAAAGGGTTTTCCTTTGTTCAGTATCCTCAATGTTTTATGCCCTGTGGGTAATGCACAGGTAAAACTTGAGGGAGGCAAGGAGGAATGCCCCCTTTTCCAAAAGGTTATTATGAACACAGGTTTATTCTGGCGTGTCGATTTTAGAAAAGAGTATATATAAGTTGAGGTTTTGAGGACAGGATTCTGTAGAATCTCCATGCTTGAGTCCCCCTTGGAAAGTCTTTTACCCCTGGGAATTATGCCCTCCGGTGGGAGGACAGTATCCCATGAGACTGTGAGCTCCCTGAGAAGAGAGATGATGGATCCTAGCTCTCCTGGCATCCCCAGTACCGGCATGGTGCCTGCATACACGGAGTATTCACACTTAGATACAGAATCGGTTCATTCATTCAGAGGAGAAAGGTGTTGTGTCAGATGGAACTTAAACCATGGGAGCTGCCTGAATAAGCCAAAAGCAGTTTTATTTACATAAAATGGTAAAGGTTGAATTTTTCATACTGATATTTAACCTAACTGCCTCCACACCACACACACATGCTCTCTCGCTCTCTCTCTCTCTCTCTCTCTCTCTCTCTCTCTCTACCCCGCCTCCACTTGACCCTTCTTGAGTCTTCTATCAGTGGCCCAGGCATGCACGAATCCTGTCTCAGGATGACCTGAGTCCCTCTTAATCATGTTCTACCAGAGCCACTGAGGGCTTCATGCTCTGAAAGTTTCCCCATTCTTGCGTCACCACAATGCACCTTTTCAATGACCTATCTCCACAAGTTCCTTTTGGGCAGTGACAATAGACACATCAACTTCTATGAAACCCCTCCAGTTAAGAGTCCTTAGTCAGCAAGGTCTCCCCACCTAGGCAATGGGACAGGCTGCAGGGATCCTTCTATGGGAAGCAAGGCCCCATACTCAGACCCCATATACGGCTGAGTCCACTCAGGCCAGCAAATTGCCTGTCCCCAGCTCTTGACTTAAAACCATCAAGAGCAGCTGATTTTAAGTCTCTCTCAACTGTATTCGACCTTTGCTTTGGAGAAGAGTGCAAAGCTCAGAGCAGTGGCTGTGTTCCTTTGGTTAAAGTTCTGCTCTGACATATTCAATACCTCACCTTAAGTGGAGACGCTGTGGGACTGGGCACGGCAGATGATCTCGGGGTGAGCGCCAGTGCCCGGCCCGTCTTGTGACTTGCTCTGTTAATGCTTCCTTTACTCTTCTGGAATGCCTGCCTCTTGTTTTGTTCCAGCTCCTTCCTGCCAGCATTCAGATACGTCCACTCTTCTCCCCATTCCTCTCACTCAAATAACCAATTGTCGTTTCTCCTTCCCAGCAGACTTGTGGGAAGACATTGACACTCCCAGTTTCACATCTGTACGTCTGCATCAAACCTTACCCTGGCTGCAAACTCATCCTCCAACTGAAACTTTTTCCACAGAGAAAACAAGTGGGTGAGGAGGATCCTTTTTGCAAACTCTAATCTCTTTGAGACAGGAGAGAGAAGCTCCCTTGCAAATTTGATGGTGCTTTACAGAGAAGACAGGAACCCAGAGATAGCCCTGAGAAATAAAACAATAGTCATTGGCCTGAAAAAGTCAGAGAACCGGATCCCCAGAGTGATCCGCTCAGGAAGCAGAGTGATGCCAGGTGCCTGGAGAGTGTCACAGGCTGAGGACACCTGCCTGGGAGGCGTCATCAGCTCTGGCCCTGATCAGCCGGAGTGACAGGGAAGTGTGGGTCTTCAGGGGGCCAGCGTGCCATGTGTGGTGTTGTCTGGAAACCATTCACCATGATGGCGATCATGGGCAAGATTGTGAAGAGCTCAGTCGTTCTGATGCCACTGTTAGGCTGACTTCATAAAAAAATTTGGGGCCTCACGCCACAGGGCAAGCTGAGCTGGCATGAAAGGCTGTCCGCCTCCCACCTAACCCTGCACTACCAGCCTCAAGTACATAAAAATGCTAAATAAGAGGTAATGCTTTGTGCACATATCCAAGTTCAATATCAAAAGAGGTGCCAGGAATGAAGCAAAATCTAAAAGCCAGGGTGACTTGGCTAAAATGGAGGCCAGAGGCAGGCACAAGTATTTCAGAGCCAGACCCGGGCCTCAGCATCCAGGAGGGTGTGGCTTCTGATGCTCTTGGAGGGAGACAAATCCAGACCCCCAGTTCCACCTGGAAGTCAGACACCTTGGAGGGCTGGCTTGTTGCTTTGGTGGAAAAGAAACAGCACTGCCCACCAGCCCTGGGAAGTGGTGGCTCCAAAGAAGACAAGCGGGATGGGAATGGCCTACGAGGAGCATATCCCAGACCTAAACCACCAATGAGAATGAAGCCAGGACTCACACTGTGTGGGTAGTAAAGAGACACACACCCTCTTCCCCAGCCAAAAACTAACACCAAAAAGCACCCTGAATTGCTGAATCCATGAGGCCCAGAAGAGGTGAATGTGAGCTGTCCCCTGGAAATACTGCCAGGCCCAGACCCAGGGCACTCTCAGTGACAGAAAACTGCCAGGAGAGGCAGCAGATGAAACACTAGCAGACTTTAACCCCAGTAACTCAGGATAATAAAACAGCCCAAGAGAACACTTAAAATAAGAATGTCACCTTACATTGTTCCGAGGTAAAGGAAGATATGGGAGTCATAAGACAGTAACAGGACCTTGTGGAAAAGACCAAGTTGATTTGCAAAAGAAGCAAAGGAATTCTACATATGAGACGTCTAGTCATTGAAATAGAGAAATCAATAGAAGGTTGAAAGAGCAGACTTCAGAGAATTAGTCTATTCGAAAAAAGATTTGAGAAAATCACTCAGATGTCACACGAAGAGGTAAAGACCTGGAAAATATGAGGGTTTTAATCATAGGGAAGAGAAATGAAAATGTTCATTATCTATTAACAGGAATTCCAGAAACAGAAAAAGAAAATGGGAGAGGATTGATGTTTGAAGGGATGATGGTGAAGTTTCCAGATTAAAAAACAACGAATTTCTAATTGAGGCAGCACAGCAGCTCCTCATTACAGCTTAGTAAATCTGCAGACCATAAAAAGACAACTAGCTTAATTACCAAGAGGAAAAGAAAGATTATCTCAAAAGTATGGCAATATTCATTTCTGCAACACACCTGCCAGAATTGGAACAGCAAGAGAAGACAAGCATGGCTCCTGCAGGAGATGACATGCCGCACTGTGAAGCATTCCATGTTTTTTAAAGCGCAATAAGCCAGGAACAGAAAGTTAGGCAGCACATGTTCTCATTCACACCTGGAAACCAAAAAAAGATGATCTCGTAGAGTCTAAAAGTAGAGTAGAGGATACTAGAGGCTGAGAAGGGAAGAGGGAGGGAAGCATAGAGAGAGGTTTGTTAAAGGATGTAAAACTTCAGCTAGACAAGATGAATAAGCTCTAGGTTCTGTAGCATGAGAGGATGACTATAGGTAACTATAATATGATACATAGTTTCAAATAACTATTAAATAGAAAGAGGGTATTGATTGTTCCCAAGACAAAGGAATAAATGTTTGAGATAGCAAATATGCTAATGACCCTAACTGCATTACTATCCATCACTTTGTACACCATGAATATGTACAATATTATTCGCCAATTAAAAATAAAATTTTAGACTGGGCGTGGTGGCTCACATCTGTAATCCCAGCACTTTGGGGGCTGAGGAGGGCAGATCACTTGAAGTCAAGACTTTGAGACCAGTCTGGTCAATATGGTGAAACCCATCTCTATTAAAAATACAAAAATTAGCCAGGCATGGTGGCACTTTGCCTATAGTCCCAGCTATTCAGGAGGCTGAGACAGGAGAATCACTTGAACCCAGGAGGCGGAGGTTGCAGTGAGCTGAGATTGCACCACTGCATTCCAGGCTGGGCAACAGAGTGAGACTCTGTCTCAAAAATAAATAAATAAATAAATAAAGTAAAATTTTAAAAAGTAATGGCAATTAGATAAAAGCACCTTTTTATAAAGCAGCAAAGGACTTTGGAAGATAATGCAATAACATATTCAAAATGCCAAGGGAAAATATAACAGCTATCCTAGAATTACATATTCAGCAAGTCTGTCATTCAAAAATAAGGGTTAATTCGGCTGTAACAAAGACCGAGAGAGTTTTCCATTCTAAATAGCCTAAGGATTATTTCAGTACGAAGAATATTGAATTTAGAAGTGAGTTGGATTTAAGAAGCCATCTGAAGCAATGAAACTGACAAATATTTTGATTCACTTAAATATGAACTGACTGTAAAAATAATGAGAAATGGCCAGACTTGGAAGTTACAAAAAGAAGGAAATAAAAGCAGCCCCAAGTATGGGAGGTGGGGAAGGGAGGCTGGGCTTTGTAAGGCTTTTGTGGTGTTAGGGCACAATACAGAGATTAATGAGCTTCAGTGTTCGCTAATTATGCCTCTTAAAAATTGAAATTTAACCACTAAAGAATTGAAATAGAACACATTACTTCCAGGCTAGTGGGGGACTGAGGGGAGGAAAGAAAGCTATAAAACAAAATGTGTTTGATCCAATAGAGAGAAGAAGAGAGAAAAAATAAAAGACCAAAAACAAAACAAAAAAAGCATGGTAAACCTTTTGGCCAACCCTTATCATTGCACTCCATTTCCCACTCCTCTCCCCTGTCTTCCTAACCCCTCGATTTACAGAAATGACAGAGGCTCCCGGAAGATCCTCCTGACTCCAGGGCAGACCCGCAGCTGTGTTCCTGGTGTCTGTTCCCAGAGCTCCCGGAACTTCATCATCAGAACCCTTAAAATGCTGCCTTGTGTGTGCACATGGTGGAGGCTCATCTAAAAGTATGCATTCACGTGTTTCCTATGTACATTAATTTGCTCTCCGTTTCCAAAGGATGGGTTTCCTCCCCTAGTCCAGCACAAACAGGAAACAAAGAGCAGAAAGAAAGAGCCACAGCCTTGGGTGCTAGACAACGGCTGCTTACGGAGAATTTCAGTGTCCAGCGGGAGGAAGTGGCAGGCAAGAGAGGGTGTCCTAGATGGGGAGGGGTAACAAAGACCTTCTCCTTGGAGGGCTAAAGGACAGGCAGGAAGGAAGATGGGGCCCAGCCGTGCTCAGTGTAGGAGGCCCCCAACTCCCTGCACTGTGGACCACAAAGACTCCAACAGTCCTGGGACTTAAAGATCTTGGATAGGGGTAGGACAGAAGGGACCTTATCCACTGACCAGGATGCAACTGAGGAGAACCGATTAGAAATTTTCTGAACAGCTGAAGCAGCTGTGGTCACGAGACCACTGCACATGGCCAGGCATGCTGTGCCGTGTGCAACCTGCACGACATTCTTACCTATTGACACAATGAGCCTTGTTTTAATCGCCTGTGTCCCGATAAAAACTCTCCTTGCCCAAACGCTATTCAGAGTTCTCAAGCCGGCCTTTACCTTGGCTTGGAAGAACAACCTGCAGCACAAGTGATTGCATCCACCCCACTAAAGGGAAAGTCTCGAATAAACACTAGCATAGCTCCTGTCAGTTCCAGGCTCTGCTCCGAGGATGACAATTCCAGCCTCCTCAAAATGCCTATCTGAGAAAACTCAGTGCTGCCAAAAGAATTTATTGTTTCTTTCAGAGAACACCTGATGCTTCTGAGCTCACTTTTCTTTAAGCATTTACTTTAGAAAACTTTCAATTATACATTCTTTCTGTGCCCCTTTGAAATAGAAACCTTCTACCACCCAGAAATGTCCCCTCAAGTTTGTGGGAGCCATCTCTTTGAAATGCAAACATTCGCTGGGCACTGTAGCTCACACCTGTAATCCCAGCACTTTGGGAGGCCAAGGCGGCAGGATCACCTGAGGTCCTGGAGTTCAAGACCAGCCTAACCAACATGGAGAAACCCTGTTTCTACTGAAAATACAAAAAATCAGCCAGGCATGGTAGCCCATGCTGGAAACCCCCCTACTTGGAAGGCTGAGGCAGGAGAATCTCTTGAACCCGGGAGGCGGAGGTTGGGGTGAGCTGAGATTGTACCACTGCACTCCGGGCTGGGCAAAAAGTGAAACTCTGTCTCAAAAGAGAAGAAAAGAAAAGAGAAAAGGAAAGAAAAGAATAAAGCATTCAGTAAGATAGCTCTCTTGTCACCCAGGTCCTGTGGGAGAGTAAGATCCTAACTTTGTGGGGCCTTGATCCAATTAGCGACACTATGTCCTGTCCTAAAGATAGGAGACTTTTGTCTCTCTTCTCCAGGGAAGCGTCAATTAACAAACCCAGATGGCCTAATCCCATAGGCCACCCCCTTACCTTCCTTTAGTCCCTTTCCTTGAGCACACACCACATTTGTCTCAGGGGAGCTGAGCTGAGGTTTCCTGAGGTCTCTTCCTTACTGCGGTAATACTGATTAGACTCTGTCTCGTCTCCTTAACTAGTGTCCAGCTTTGTGTTTCTCTGACAATTCCAACCTAGGCCAAAAGTCCCATGAGGGCAGGGCCAGGCCTGTCTTGTATAACTGGCCACGACCAGAGTGAAGGTGTGCAGTAGATATTTACATAATGAATACATAAACATAAGCTATTTTTTCACCTGATGTCTACTTTGATAGTGAGCTGTTTCATTTATTTATTTATTTATAAGATGGAATTTCACTCTTGTTGCCCAGGCTAGAGTGCAATGGCATGATTTCGGCTCACTGCAACCTCCATCTCTCAGGTTCAAGCCTGGAGATTCTCCTGCCTCAGCCTCCCAAGTAGCTGGGATTACAGGCACATGCCACCACACCCAGCTAATTTTGTATTTGTGTTGGTCAGGCTGGTTTCGAACTCACAGCCTCAAGTCATACACCCGCCACAACCTCCCAAAGTGCTGGGATTACAAGCATGAGCCACTGCACCTGGCCGAGTTGCTTCCTTTATCTGCCGTCTTGCAAAAAATATAGTGCTGGACAAACAAATGCACCAAGAAAATGACTTCAGGTTTCTTGAAAAAATCTACTGCCAACTAATCATGGAGTGATTTCACTGGTTTCTTTTGATTATTCAACAAACTTTACGTGAGTCATGCAAAATGGTCTTCAGTTTCAGGCTTTCTTTTGAAATTTCCTCAGGATAAGAATAAACTAACATAATGATGGAGCAACAAAATTAGCTGCGTTGATACCTACTGTTGAAAAAAGCAAAAATATTTATTTGTTATGGTGCCGAGATATGAGATTTCTAACCATAATCTGCCAAGAACTGCAGAAATTATTGATATCTTGAGCTAAATAGTCACAACCAACATTCTTGCTAAGCAACAATTTATTTGTTATTACAAGTTCAAAATAAATTCTTTGGGTAAGACAAAGAGTCCATTTATAATTCAGTTTGTACTTTTCTTCAGCAATATACAATCTAACATCTAAACACAGAGAATACAAGATATTACATAATAGCAAGAATTGTCAGGTATTAAATACACATAATTTAAGAAAGTGGGGTATACAACTGCAAAAGGATTGTAACCTTAAAATACAATAATACTTGTGATATGTTACTGATGAAAACACACAATTACCAATTACCATATGCTTGACTGGGTGCAGTGGCTCACGCCTGTAATCCCAGCACTTTGGGAGGCCGAGTTGGGTGGATCACTTGAGGAGTTCAAGACCAGCCTGGCCAATATGGCAAAATCCTGTCTCTAGGGCATGGTGGCAGGTGCCTGTAATCTGTAATCGTAGTTATTCAGGAGGCTGAGGCAGGAGAATTGCTTGAACTGGGGAGGCAGAAGCTGCAGCAGTGAGCTGAGATTGTGCCACTGCACTCCAGCCTGGGCAACAGAGCAAGACTCAGTCTCAAAAAAAAAAAAAAGTAATGTGGCTTTATTCTGACAAGAAACAAAAAAAATCCTTATCCTTTGTTCAGTAATCTTACTCCAGGAATTTTCTTTAAAAAATAATCAAAATCTGGGTGTGGTGGCTCATGCCTGTAATCCCAGCACTTGAGAGGCTGAGGTGGGTGGATCACCTGAGCTCAGGAGTTTGAGATTACCCAGGGAAACATGGTGAAACCCCTTCTCTAATAAAAATACACAAAAATTAGCTGGGCGTGGTCATGCGCACCTGTAGTCCCAAGTAGTAGAGAGGCTGAGCCACGAGAGTTGCTTGAGCCCCGGAGGCGGAGGTTGCAGTGAGCCGAGACTGTGCCGCTGCACTCCAGTTTGGGCTCCAGAGTGAGACTCTGTCGCAAATCATCATCATCATCATCGAAGAAGGAAAATAAATAATGTATGGGATGTTCACTGCCATATTATTTGCGATATTACACAAAAAAAGGAAACAGAGAGGACTGTCTCAATAGGTTAGGAGACATCAACTTGCGGGAGCACGTTGCAGGTAGCACAACTGGTTGTGATGACGATAATGGAGGAAAATGAACCTGTTTGAAATACAGCAAGTATCAAAGGCAAGGAGAGGACCCACAGCTGCAATCCCAACACTTTGGGAGGCTGAGGCCGGTGGATCGCCTGAAGTCAGGAGTTCAAACCAGGCTGGTCAACATGGTGAAACCCCATCTCTACTAAAAATACAAAAAGTAGCTGGGCGTGGTGGTGGGTACCTGTAATCCCAGCTCCTTTGGGAGGCTGAGGCAGGAAAATTGCTTGAACCAGTGAGGCAGAGGTTACAGTGAGCCAAGACTACCCCACTGCACTTCAGCCTGGGAGACAGAGTTTTACTCTGTCTCAAAAAAAAAAAGGGCAAGGAGAAAAATGTTGTCATTATAATCTTATGATAATTATGTATGCATATGAATGTGGAAAAGAACATGAAAAAGGAAAGATACTTTTCTTTTTAGTTCTGTAATGATTGTCATTCTTGATGTCATGTTTCTAGTGCCATAAACACGCACACACCATTTTTCGATGAGAGAAAGATCCTATGGAGTACAGATCTTGACCAAAACAAGTGTGAAACCTGTTGGGACAGCACAGTGTGCATCGTGCAGACTTTAGAACAAGACTCTGTCTTCAAATTCCAGCCCTGCCACTGAAGGTATCCCTCAGCAAGTTACTCAGCCTCTGTAGCCCTTGGCTTTCCCATCCACTTGTATTTCATAGAGGTACTCTGAGGATTAAATGAGTACGTGCTTAAATCAGTATACGGAGCATCACGAGTAGGTCAGTATTGGCTAAGTGGTATTTTTATTATTATCAAGGAACCTCTTTACACAGAAGGCTCCTTGTTATGAATTTCTCTGAAACTCTCACAGATAAAATGGACTTTGATTCTACCCCAGAGTCATGAGTCATACTCTTCTCACATGAAAAATATTTTAGTCAGTCCTTTATCTATACTTGGACATTTAGTTGTGTTCTTTTTTGTTTTTATGTCCTAATGTTAATGAAATCTTCACACATATCATTTTTTCATTTGGTGGCAAGAATTCAGCATAGGTATTTCTCTCCACACAAGACCATTCACTGGACATAAGTCATTGCAGACAAATTCCCTGACCAAGATTCCCTAGTCTAGAGTCTAGGAGAATTGCTAATTTTCTTTGGTGATTTTGTGCAAGAAAAAGACTTGGAAAGTGGAAGTGTGAAGGAAACATCAGATTTCCTACTTGCATACCTTAAGTCACAAGTCTACCATGGGGAATGTAAAGATGAATTAACACTGGCTGTTCTAACACTATTTTTCTTATAATAATTACCCTAAAATATTATAGGTTTACAGAAAGGCCCCCTAGCATTCCATGGAGTGTGGGTTCTCAGTTCGACTTCTGGGCGTCCTTCCTCATTTTGTGTTAACACAGCGTGCTTCTCCGTGAACAGGCACAGAGCTTATTCTCTGTACATCCTGCCTCTCCAGGCTCATGGACATCTACAGCCTCAGCTCTAGAAGAAAGACTCAGAAATCTGCATTTCTAGCTTCCAAACCCCCTTCTCTAGAGCTCTGTGATTGGGACTGCCTTTTCCATTGGATTGTCCATTATTCACCACACCCAGTCAGCAGTAGGGACTCGGGCAAGCCAATCAAGGGAGATTTTGATGAAAAGGAACATCAAGGGCCAGTGTGTGACGCATTTGAGTCCAGCCTAGAGCAGGTCTTTTACTTTCTGTCCACAGTCTTCAAGCTGGATACACACACACACCTCCCCTCTCACAAATGTCCTTCTCCCACGTTTCAAAATAACACAGGTGTATCTCTTCCCCACTATGAGTCTTATGTCGATTCTGGAAATAAAATCCCTTTGGAAAATGAAGAAAGGGTTAATGAGATCATGTCCTTGTGAAGCTTCCTTACATCGAGGAGCTTTTGTATGTTTTTCCATCTTGCTGGCTTTAAAACTATTTTTGTTAAGGGTAAAGCATGGAAACAGACTCAGAGGTGAGCATGTTGGGCCATGTTGCTACGCATGACTTACAATCCAACAGGGAAGCAGAAGTGGTAATAAGTTTTGAATATCCTGTTTCTTCTATTTCCCAGCTGAAGCCAAATTGCTCCTGCAAGAGATGCCCATAAGAGCAGAGCAATAAAAAATGATAAAGGGGACATCACCACCGATTCCACGGAAATACAAACTACCATTAGAGATTACTACAAACACCTCTATGCACACAAACCAGTAAATCTGGAAGAAATGGATAAATTCCTGGACACTTGCACTCTCCCAAGACTAAACCAGGAAGGAATTGAAACCCTGAATAGACCAATAACAAGGGCTGAAGTTGAGGCAGCAATTAATAGCCTACCAACTAAAAGGACCTCTTCAAGGAGTGTTTTTCCATCTGTTTGTGTCCTCTCTTATTTCACTTAAATAAGAGAGGACACAAACAGATGGAAAAACACTCCATGCTCATGGTTGGGAAGAATCAACATCATGAAAATGGCCATATTGCCCGAAGTAATTTACAGATTTAACGCTATCCCCATCAAGCTACCAATGACCTTCTTCTCAGAACTGGAAAAAACCACTTCAAACTTCATATGGAACCAAAAGAGAGCCTGCATAGCCAAAATAATCCTAAGGAAAAAGAACAAAGCTGGAGTCATCATGCTGCCTGACTTTAAACTATGCTATAAGGCCACAGTAACCAACCAAAACAGTATAGTACTGGTACCAAAACAGAGACATTGACCAATGGAACAGAACAGAGGCCTCAGAAGCAACACCACACATTTACAATTATCTGATCTTTGACAAACCTGAGAAAAACAAGCAATGGGGAAAGGATTCCCTGTTTAATAAATGGTGTTGTGAAAACTGTCTAGCAATGTACAGAAAGCAGAAACTGGACCCTTCCTGACCTTACACTAAAATTAACTCCAGATGGATTAAAGATCTAAACATATTATCTAACACAATAAAAAGCCCAGAAGAAAACCTAGGCAAAACCATTCAGGACATAGGCATAGGCAAAGATTTCACGGCTAAAATACCAAAAGCAATGGCAACAAAAGCCAAAATAGACAAATGGGATCTAATTAAACTCCACAGCTTCTGTACAGCAAAGGAAACAATCATTAGAGTGAACTGGCAACCAACAGAATGGGAAAAAATTTTTGCAATCTACCCATCTGACAAAGGGCCAATATCCTGAATCTATAAAGAACTAAAACAGATTTACAAGAAAAAAACAAACAAGCCTATTCAAAAGTAGGGGAAGGATATGAACAGACACTACAAAAGAAGACATGTATGAGGCCAACAAACATATGAAAAAATGCTCATCATCACTAGTCATTAGAGAAATGCAAATCAAAACTACATTGAGATACCACCTCATACCAGTTAGAATGGCGACAACAGATGCTGGAGAGGATGTGGAGAAATAGGAACACTTTTACACTGTTGGTGGGAGTGCAAATTAGTGCAATCATTGTGGAAGACAGTGTGGTAATTCCTCAAGGACCTAGAAATAGAAATTCCATTTGACCTAGCAATCTCATTACTGGGTATATATCCAAAGAATTATAAACTGTTCTATTATAAAGACACATGTACATGTATGTTCATTGTGGCACTATTTACAATAGCAAAGACCTGGAACCAACCCAAATGTCCATCAACAATAGACTGGATAAAGAAAATGTGGCACATATACACCAGGGAATACTAAAATGATGAGTTTGTGTCCTTCATACGGACATGGATGAATCTGGAAACTATCATTCTCAGCAAACTGACACAAGAACAGAAAATCAAACACCGCATGGTACAATTAGAACATGTGGACACAGGGAAGGGAGCATCCCACACTGTGGTCAGTTGGGGAGGACTAGGGGAGGGATGGGGGTGGGGAGGGTAAGGAGGTATAATGTGGGGAGAAATACCAGATATAGGCGATGCGGGGAGGAAGGCAGAAAACCATCTTGCCATGTGTGTACCTATGCAACAATCCTGCATGTTCTGCACAGGTACCCCAGAACCTAAAGTACAATAAAAAAAAAAAAAAAAAGAGTAGAGCAAACAGTGCAGGATAAAACATTGGCAGTGGAAGAACTTTATTTCATCATACAAGAGAACACAGCAAAGCTCCATTTCTCACCTGTGTTATTTATCTTAGAAGGCAACTTCAAAAATGGGATGGCTGTCTCAGCCATTAACACATGGGGTTTGAATCTAAAAAAAAGGAAGGTAAGATTTCCCAACAGGGAAGAAATCTGACTTGGCTGCTGGGTTTGCTGAAGAGGATTGGCTTTGCTGATTTTGTTAAAACGTGACCATTTTACTAATTGAGTGACATGAATGAGCCAAAATTGGCCATTCTTAAGATTTTGACAAAAGCATTTTAAAAGAAGATTGAAAAATACTGAATCATATTACAAAGATGTACTAACTGAACAATATTTCTTTGTTAATTTTTCTAACAATATTAATCAATTATAGAAGGTACCACTAATAAAATAATAATAAGCACAATTAGCAGTCATTCAGGAAAACCTTTTCTGGGTAGATGTTTCAGAAACTGAGACAACGACTCTAATTTGGGCCAATCAAATCCAAAGTTAGCTGGTTTCTAGTCCTTTTAAAAAATAAAGGAGAATCTAATCAAACTGTCAGATGATAGGACCTTAAAAATAACTTTTTTGTGATTTTTGTCATAAGCCCTAGGAGTTATAAACAAAAATGGAGTGACATTTTGTGACTTTTTCCATTCCTATGTACTTATTCACATATTACTGTAACCATGCCTTAAATACAAACAGAATTAAGTCTTAAAACTGTCCTCACTACTTACAACAGTGAAATTAAAAAACAAACACAACAACAAACCAAATATGTAAATATAGAATTGATGCCCAAACAGTCTCATTTTAGCAGGAAATAGCACCCATTTGTGGGTACTGGAACACTAGGGAGATAAAAGCCCCTTCCTCCTCAGTAGGAGATATACTACTGATAAAATTCTATATTTTTTCTACTAAAAATATATAGCATGTGTGATCTACTGTGTATGAATCATAACTGTAAAATAAATTAATCTAGATATTTCTAATACATAGAAACTCTATGTTTACAAAGAATTTTAAAAAATCAAATTCCCACTTATGTACTTATTTTTGTTGACAGGATATATGACATCGTGATGAGTAAGACTTCCTGCCAGAGGGATATACTATATTAGGATAAAATGCAGTAGGGTTGGTGAAATAGAAATGTAAGTTCCAGGGGAAAAGAATAATATAAATGTCCAACTGTTAGTGAAAAGCTTTATATGTATTTTATAAACTGATCATGGAAAGTCTCAAAGTCTGTGATATTCAGATTCCATAGGGTATATATTCTTTTTGTTTGTTTGTTTGAGATGAAGTCTCTCTCTGTCGCCAGGCAGGAGTGCAGTAGTGCAACCTGGGCTCACTGAAACCTTTGCCTCCCGGGTTTAAGCAATTCTTCTGCCTCAGCCTCCCAAATAGCTCAGACTACAGGCACACGCCACCATGCCCAGCTAATTTTTTTGTATTTTTAGTAGAGATGGGGTTTCACCATGTTGGCCAGGATGGTCTCGATCTCTCAGGAGATCCACCTGAAAAATAGATCCACCCACTTCGGCCTCCCAAAGTGCTGGGATTACAGGTGTGGGATACCACGCCTGGCCCCATAGGGTATATAATCTTAAACAGATAACTTTATTGTAAAATTTTAATATTTAAGTAAACAAAGATAATATACTTTGCTACTGATTAGACTTATAAAACACATTTTTTAAAATGTCAACATTAAAAGTGCAAACCTCGTGAGTTGAAGGGAGAGCTAAAGACAGGCAGGCAAGCTGTAACATAAGAGATGATGCAGAAAGAAACACGAGGCTGTTCCTGAGCGGGAGCACTCGGCTTGCCTGGAGAAAACCATGGAGAGAGAGTGTGCCATGAGCGTCTGGAAGGTTCTCAGCGTGGAGGCAGGGGGTTTGACTCTGTTATATAGGATTTGTGGTCATTGCAGGATTTGGAACTCGGAGGAGAAATGGTCTAGCTTAGCATTATTGAACAAATACAAGGTCGGAAGCATGCTGAGAGAGCCTTCAGAGGAGCCATAGCCAGCTAGCTCTTGATGATGAGAACGCTGGAGAGGGTCCTGGCTACTTCACCAGTTCTCCTGGAGAAGAACATGGCCAGCCCAAAGGGATCTCAGAGGACTGCGGGTGTGCGAGGATGTGTGTGTGCTGAGTGTGGGATGTGAGTGTGTGAATCTGTAGTGTGTGAGAGTGTGGGGTGTGTGTGAGTGTGTGAACTGTAGTGTGTGTATGAGAGAGTGTGGGGTGTGTAAGTATGGTGTGTGTGGTGTGTGAGTGTGTAGGTGTGGGGGCTGCACATGAGATAGAGTGTGAGGTGTGTGAGTGTGGGTGTGTGCTGTGTGACTATAGTGTGTGAATGAGTATGCATGAGTGTGGGGTAAGTATGGTGTGTGTGGTATGTGAGTGAATGTGTGTAAGTGTGGGGGGTGTGTGAGATAGTGTGGGGTGGGTGTAGGGTGTGTGATGTGTGACTATGGTGTGTGAGTGTAAGAGAGTGTGTGACTATGGTGGGTGAGTGTGTGTATGAGTATGTGAGTGTATGTAAGAGAGTATGGGGTGACTAGTGTGTGTAGTAGGTGTGTGTGTGAGAAAGTGTGTGGGGTGTGTGACTATGATGGGTGTGTGTAGGGTGTGTGTGTGTGACAGGGTGTGGGGTGTGGGTGTGTGTAGGGTATGTGAGTGTGTGAGTGGTGGAATATGGGTGTGAGTGTGTGAGTGTGGGGTGTGTGACCATGGTGTGTGTGTAGGGTGTGGAAGTGAGTGTGTGTGTTGAGGATCAAGATGACCTAGGGGCAATGGCAGGAAAGACTTGGGTTGTCATCCTCAGACTGAACAGGGCAGCCACAGCTGACAGAGAGTCAGGGGCCCAGGGCTGGCTTCGGGGGCCTGTGAACCAGCGCTGGCACTGGGAACCCTGTGCTGGGTTTAATTTTCTGCTGTTGCCATCTCAAAATCCTTAATAATTTTTGCACAAGATGTCCTATATTTTCATTTGTCACTGGGCCCACGGTTATGCTGCTGGTCCTAGAAGCAGTGTCCCTGGGTCAGAGGCCCACACCTGCCCAGCATACTGGCATCCCTGACCTCACTGCTCCTTTTCCAGTAGGCAGAGTCCTGCTGATCCTTGTCTTACCATGTGCCACACCTGTTCTTGTTCTTCATGCAGCAGTGCCTGATACAGATTTAGGGGCTCAAAAAATGGAGAAATTGCTCAGAGCTGCAGGAGCTGTAGAAGGTTAGCAGAGGAGCCATTGGTCTGTGCCAAGAGGCTCCCATCCTCTCCTTGGGCACTGTGCATGCTCCTGGGCATCTGTCCACCCAGGACGCATTGCTTTGCAGGGGGCTAATCAATGCCTCTCCACAGGTGGCAGAAGGTGTTCTAGAGCAATGGAGCCTTTCTCTGATTTGCAGAAAGTCATTATCTAGAAGAGTTGTTTCTCAGTGTGAGTGTGTGGGGACGGGTGGGGGATTCCACTCCCTCTTCCACTTAATGAGTGAGTTCCTACCATGGTAAGACTGTGACCTCACCCGAACCCCAAAAGAAGAGATTTTCTTTTTTTTCACATCTTTTCTTGAGTGTACACAGAACAAGCACTATTTTTTTTCTACAAGTTCTCCTTTGGATTATATCACCCTCAAGAAAAGTGCACTGGGACCAGGGATGGGGGCTTTTGTGCTCGAATTAATAAGCCTTTTTTCTTTTCCTTAAGAATTTAATTTATTGGATGATATGAATGAGTTTGAGAGCTATGCACCCAGGCTTTAGCTCACTGATCTCCTATAACAATCAGTGCTTTTATGAAATGAACCTAATTCACACACTACCATGTACATACTTAAAAAAAATGGCTCAAGGGCAGGGGAAAAGTAAAACTCAATCTAAAACATAGTTTTTTTCTTACTCATATACATAAATGTAAAATATTACAAATTATTCTTCATATGAGTTTTAAAACCATCGTAGATTTAAATTTAATAAATAAAAAAAGGTAAGTAATGTAACTCCAAACTTAATTAAAAACTTGCCCAGATGACTTTGTAGCCATGCAGACTGTGGACAAAACTATCAAAACACACTCCTAGAGACTCTCACTGGAGCCCGGCCCGACTCCTGCTCAGGGCGGAAGGGTGCTGAGAGAGTGGCCCACTGCACTCATTCTGAGGGTGGTAAATCAATGAGGCGGGACGTTCATCATATGCAGTTACCCTCTGAGAGCCGGGACCTGTAGCAAACTACCCTGGACTCGAACGCTGAATTAGATCATCACAGAGGTGCTGGCTGGCTGTCATCAAAGCATGGTTCACTCTATGCAACATGGAACAACTGACACATGTGACAAACCCTGGAAAAGTCTTAGAATGAAAATAGTTGTCTTAGAAACAATAAGACCTATTTGGGTTCAGACAAAATCAGGTTAAGACAGAGGCAGTACCTACCTCTTTTAATGAAAATATCCGCAAAATACCAAACTTTTTAGGATACCAAAATATCAAAATCCCGTAAGATGTCAAAATTAAGAAACGAACAAATATCCTCTATGGGACAGCCGATGGGAGGGATTTCACCCGCTATAGCACTGGTGGCAAGAGAAGGATAATACACAGTGTTTGCAGGAGATTGGAAAATTCCAGGTAGCAGTTTCACGTGACTAGCAAAAAGACACTTGAAATAGCTACAGAAGCTATGAGCTCATAAAATCCTGAAAAACCGGGGTGTGGATCAAGCTGGCTAATACTGACTGGACCCAACATGGTGCCGGGTTTGGCCTGGGTTTTCCCTAGAACCTCATTATACTCTCGTTAACGTCCTAACTCACACACCCACCACCCCATGACAGTTCTGGGAACACCCGTATTTGATATAAAAATGGGTGGCACCACAGTTCCAAGAAATTTCTGCTTCTTCCAGGAATTTTCATGAATATTCCACCCCTTGGTTAAAGAAAGCCATAAAGGTAGCCGGCCAAATCCATGGGGTAAACTCTCCCTTGAGTATGCCTGCACTTCCTTTTCTTGAGTATGTACTTTTTGCTTTGAAAATAAATCTCCCAACTTTCACTATTTTTGGACTCATCCTTGAGTTTCTTCTTGTCATGGTGTCAAAAGCATGGACATTGGCTTGAGTCCAGGTCCAACCGGTATTTGGGGACCGACCGCAGCCCACCAGTATCAATAGCACCAGCCTAAGAGAGGGAGTAGATGATGCCCACGGGCTCTGCCCTTGGGGGCAGTAACATAAGAAGTGTGGCTCCCAAGCAGGGAGGAAAAGGCTAGTGTTCCTTCAAGTCACCTGGCAGATCTGCCACCCTGTGGCTGTGTGGGCAAATTTGTGAGGCAGCCAGTCTTGCCCAGGCCCTGGCCCCCAGGAGATGCCTTTGTGTGTGGATGGGAGTTGACAGCTCCTTTAGGAAGCCTGACAAGGCAGCACAGCGCCTCCCAGACTGTGTGACCTCACATACAATGCCATGCACACCCTGGGAAGTTTACATTCCCCTTTTAAGGCTGAAGCCCCAGTAACAAACACCATACCATTAACACTTCTTTCTTTTTCTTGGGAAATAAATAGAATTAGCAATATATGACAATTATCAATTGCCATTAAGTCATTCTTAGGATCTGGGAGTCCTTCTATGTAGAAAGTAAATCAGACTTGTGGCAGTAAGTAAGGGGAACACAATGATTGCCAAAGTCTTGTGAAAAACTCTCCCTCATTACAAAACAGTCCTTCAGAGAAACCTATATCGGACCTGCCTCATATGAGGTAGCAGGGTACTGAATGCTGGTTGCTACAGTCCATTATTTTGGCTCAAGGAAGGTAATAAAAGGTGAAGAGTAGCCGGACATGGTGGCTCAAGGCTGTAATCCCAGCACTTTGGGAGGCCGAGGCAGGTGGATCACCTGAGGTCAGGAGTTTGAGACCAACCTGACCAACATGGTGAAATCCCATCTCTACTAAAAATACAAAAATTAGCTGGGCATGGTGGAGGGTGCCTGTAATCCCAGCTATCTGGGAGGGTGAGGCAGGAGAATTGCTTGAACCCAGGAGGCAGAGGGTGCAGTGAGCTGTGATTGCACCATTACACTCCAGCCTGGGCGACAGAGTAAAACTCTGTCTACAAAAAAAAAAAAAAAAAAAAAAAAAAAAAAAGGTGAAGAGCATCCACTTCCCCTTCTATTGAAGCATTTGCATGGTTGAATCCACAGAGCTTCACCATCTTAAAGGATTTCAGAAAAAGAACAAGGCAGAGACTAGTCAAAAAAAGAAGGCCCTTGTCTCTGATTTGAGCAAGGTTTTGTGGAAAAGAAGGGTCCAGGGAGCACACACACACACACACACACACACACACACACACACACACAGGTTGATGGCTTTTCTTTCTTTTCGTGGCAGGGTGACTTTCTGGTAAAGACTGGAAAACCTGCTAGACAAATTCTAAAAGAGCTGTAACACTAGCTTTCTGGTTTTTCATGTACTGCATCTGAACTGATCAGAGAATGAATGAGCATCACAGATTTTTAAGGAAGAGAAAATCTCACTTTAGTTCAGCATTAAAAATAAAATGCCTACTAAAATTAAGATTTAGTGATTAATTGCTGGCTAAATACAGAAATTACCATGGTCTCATAAACCAAAAAAAAAAAAAAAAAAGAATTCTAAGCCCCTCAACTGACTGAACAGACCCTCCTCTTGGCTAAGAGGACCCAAAGAAACTTGAAAAGCCAGTACAGGCCATATGGGACAGGCCTCAAGATACCCCCCTCCCTTTGAGTTCAGTCACAACTGACCAGCACTAACATGAAAACAGAGATCTCAACCCTGACAAAACAAAAGACTCTTTGTAACAATAAGATACCAAATTCCAAACATGTTTGCATAGCATCACAAAACACAAAGCAGGTGCCGAAGGGAATCAAAGTATTTTACTCCAGAATAGATTTTTTGACAAATTTTGATATGGTCCTGCAAAGCTGTCTCTGTGGGGGGACATTCACTTCTGTAGAGAGTCTCTTTCCCTTACAAGGTCTTTCTGTTAGAGTACATAGTTAGGCAGACATGAGCAGGGCAGGAGAGGCCCCCAGGAATGTCAGGTGACCATCAGGTGAAGGTCAGGCAGCTGTTCATTGTGTCTCTAAAATAATAATTGGTTGCAGCCAATGCCAGGGAAAGGCGGTCTCCCACTGGATAGAAAACACATGAAGTAAGATAGGTAGATATAATACATACAGTATTTTGGAAAAAGGGCATGAGATAGGATTTCAGCAGGACAAGTTTTGCAAGATACGGATCATGAAGACCCTGCCGATGAACCAGGATGCAGTAAAGAATAGCCAAAACCTGCTGAAACCAAGATGGCTACAAACGCAACCTCTAGTCGTCCTCCTCACTGCTCATTGTTGGCTAATTATAATACATTGGCATGCTCAAAGACACGCTCACCAGCACCGTGACAGTTTACAAATGCCATAGCAGTGTCCAGAAGTTACTTTATCTGGTCTGAAAGCAGGAGGGATCATGGGTTCCAGGAATTCCCAGCCCTTTTTCTGGAAAACTCATGAATAATGCACCTGTTATTTAGCATATAATCAAGTAACTATAAAAATAAGCAGCCAGCAGCCCTTGGTGCTGCTTTGCCTATGGTGTAGCCACCCTTTTATGGCTTTACTTTCTTTTTTTTTTTTTTTTTCAAGACAGAGTTTTGCTTTTGTTGCCCAGGCTGGAGTGCAATGGCACGATCTCAGCTCACTGCAACCTCTACCTCCTGGGTTCAAGTGATTCTCCTGCCTCAGCCTCCCGCGTAGCTGGGATTAAAGGTACGCAACACCATGCCTGACTTATTTTGTATTTTTTAAGTAGAGATGGGGTTTCACCATGTTTGCCAGGCTGGTCTCGAACCCCTGACCTCAGGTGATCTGCCTGCCTTGGCCTCCCAAAGTGTTAGGATTACAGCCATGAGCCACCATGCCTGGCCTGCTTTACTGTCTCAGTAAACTTGCTTTCACTTTACTCTGCCAGCCGGCTGGCTCTTGAATTCCTTCCTGTGTAAAGCCAAGGTCCCAGGTGGCCTCCCAGGCTGAATCCCAATTTTGGAGTTTGCCCTGTGACCGTAAGGATATAGAAATGTATGTACAATCTTAAAAGATGGGGAAAGGTATCTATTAAAATAGGATCTAAAAAATAAATGTTGACGTTGATTGTCACCAGGTGGTAGCATTAAAGGCAATTTTTTTCTTAATACTTTTCTATATTTTCCAGTGTCCTACAGTGAGCATGTGTAAGTTATTAATATCATTAGGAGATTTAATTGAATTCATTTTAAAAGAATCTTCAATAATGTACCACTTTTTTCTTTTTATGAAGTTTATTTTTACTTATTTATTAGATATACGTATATTCAACATACAAGTCATATTAGGTTGGTGTGAAAGTAATAATAATTTGATACATTCATATAATCAAATCAGGGTCACTGGAATTATCAATCAACTTAAATATTTATATTTTCTTTGTGCCAGGAACATTCAAGTTATTCTCTACTCGCTATTTTGAAATGTACAACCAATTATGTTCATGATAGCCACCCTAGTGATCCATGATCACTAGCTCTTATTGCTTCTAAATGAATAATGTGCCCTTTCTAAGGGAGCACCAATTATTGGCTAAGCCATAAAAGATGTATTTTGTGCCTTGTGTTTGCCATCAGTTCTCCTATTCTCTGCATTATATGAGTTTGCTGTATTATTTGAGATTATTCGATTCTGCTGAAGAAGAAAAGCAAATTAAGTGGATGAAATACGTAAGCAATGTAAAAGCATAGACAGTGGTTTGTATGCCACAGGAGAGTTTCATAGTCTGTGTTTAGTCCCGACAATGAGTAAGCAAATGGCTTGCGAGGCATGGGCAGAATTAATCATAGATGCTAAATGCTGACAGCAAAGTAGAAACCTGAAATGCTAAAAATAGAAAACGGAATATGTGACAGCACAAATGTGTTACTTAGAGTGAGAAAAGAATGGACAGACCGAGTTATGAGCACACAACTGTGGTGACAGCTGGGTCACACCTGACATTGACTATCCACTGGTGACTCCTAGTATGTCCCCCCTCTGGCTCTGCATGTGTTTTGTCCAAGAAGCGCAGTTAGAAAGCACGGTGGTTTAGCAGCTAACTGTCAAACTACAGCTATGGGTTGGTTACATCCATCGCTGTAATAGAGCTAGGGTATGTCAATGCCCTGAGATACCTTCTAGTCTAGGGGTACTCTTGCTGAAACCCAGCTCTGGCCTCTTAATGACACCATCATTGGAGAAGGCTCCTATGGCAGACAGACAAGACACATAAGCTTTGCTAGCCCAGGATTTAGGTAGTGTGGATCTTCCTTCTGTGTATGTATGTGTATATATAGCCCAAGTGTGTTAATCTACCCCATAGCTTTCCATTGTTTGAGTTTTACATTGATTTAATAAGCTGTGGGATTCGTGCATCTAAATTTGGTGTGTGAGCCTTTTTGCTTTCTAATTTCTGGGATAGCTTTCTTGGCAGGTACTTGCACCAAGGTCCTTCTCTACACAGCTCATGGAAGGGGGAAAAGGTTCTTGTTGTTCACGGAATGTTATTAATACTTGAGACAGACTCCAGTTTGGGACTGGATATGAAGTCACACAGTGACCTATTAGCAGTCAGGAACGAGACTGGGTCTAAATTAGGAAGAAATCGTTTGCACAGAATCATCCCTTATAAACGTAGAGGCCTCAAATGAGGGCGGAGATGAGTTTGGAATGTGGAAGGGGGGCATTCTGGGAAGAGGGTCTGTGTGAAGATGAGTTTGTTTGGAAACCTTAAGACTGCCCCATTTGGGATGGTTGGAGATTTCTCAATCGTTCCCTTTGCAGTAAGCTCTCTGGTACTTGAACAGAGCATAGAAAGACGAAGACTAAAATTATACCACAAATACCTCACTGATCAGCTGAATAATTTATGAGAAATAGTTCTCAGTCCATGGCTCCCCTATATCAATGTATTTCATTGTCATTCTCTTTGAAAATCCCTCAAGCTTATCAGGATTTAGTTGTACAATGAAGAAATACGCTATCCCTCCCCTTTCCTATTGTGACTACAAAACACATTTTCAGACGGGCACAGTGGTTCACGCCTGTAATCCCAGGACTTGGAGAGACCAAGGCAGCTGGATTACGAGGTCAGGAGTTTGAGACCAGCCTGACCAATATGGTGAGACCCCCATCTTTACTAAAAATACAAAAATTAGCCAGGGATGGTGGTGCATGCCTGTAATCCCAGCTACTCAGGAGGCTGAGGCAGGAGAATCACTTGAACCCAGGATGAAGAGGTTGCAGTAGACTGAGATTGTGCCACTGTACTCCAGCCTGGGCGACAGAGCAAGACTCTGTCTCAAAAACAAACAAGCAAACAAACAAACAAACATTTCCACACCTGTAACCATGGGTGTGTAAAGGAAATGTCCCCAGCAAAGAACATTTATTTGTTTTGAATCCACTTAGCAAGTTTTCGTCTCTCCCAAGATTGGCTCCTTAAATATTGAATGTTACTAACCTTCCCCTTCTTAGAAAACAAATTACACTAAAAGCCC
The DNA here is from genome assembly GCF_049354715.1 of Callithrix jacchus. Taxonomy (NCBI): domain Eukaryota; kingdom Metazoa; phylum Chordata; class Mammalia; order Primates; family Cebidae; genus Callithrix; species Callithrix jacchus. The sequence goes on along the minus strand of NC_133512.1, from coordinate 11,364,613 downwards.
CAAGGTTCAAAATATGTTGCAGGTCTGCTGTTGTATTCTATGTGCCAGGCACTCTTGGAGTTGGGTAGTGAGGTGACTCTGACTGACATTTTGTGAGACGTATCTGCGTAAAGCTTGGTTAATTGCCAAGAGTCTTGTTATCAACTTCCACTGGTCATTGTGCATTTAATACAACATGGTAGAAACTCTCTTCTTCAATGCAAAAAGTTTTCTTAAGTACCGAATCACTTAAAACCAATAAAATCCTTCTGGAAACTTTTACTTTTAACCTCATGTATTTATTTTTCATAAGAAAGTCAAGTTCTCTCTGTTTTTTAAAATGTGTTTTACTGAATGATGTTCACATTATCTTTATGAGAAGAGGTGGCTTCATGATATCCAGGTCTACGTTTTTCGAAGTTGAGAGAGCTCTTAGATAAAGTGCTGGCAAAGCAACCTGCAGGCAATCTCTTTTTGTGTTTTCATGATTTTCCAGTAAGCTTTTGTAGTAGTCTCATGTTTTGCTATTCAGTGTGTGATCTGTGGACCAGCAGCATCCCTGTTGCCCAGGAGCTAATTAGAAATTTGGAATATCAGGCCCCACCTGCACCTGCTGAATCAGAACCTGCCCCTTAACAAGCTCTCTGGGTGGTTTGTGTGAACATTAAAATTTGAGTAGCTATGACATGGCCCATTCAGTTCCTATTTCGGTAGCAATTTTAAAAGAGATTTATTCTTCCTTTCTGTCCTTATATTTTATAATATTATGTACTATTTAACTAAATTATGTCATTAAAAGTGAGTATTAGTGGCATAAACAAGCTTGGGCAAACACGCAACTTCTGTAAGCATTCAACTCAACCGTGAGGAAGGAAGCGAATGAGTGTAGGATTAGCTGAGTGCACCTCACCCTGCAGGCGTTACTCAGGACGTATTAGAGAGGGGAGAGAGTGTCTAGGAATCCAGAGATTGGCTTAAATGTAGGCTGTTTAAAAGAACCAGTCCTATGATAGTAACTGATATTCACCGATGACTTCTCATGAATTGTTTCTAACCCCAGTGACAAGATGGCAGGAGGGTGTCAGCAGAAGGCGCTGCACTATCGGCCAAGTATCCCCAGTTCTTCCCCCTCCAGGCACTCACAGGATAGCTCTTTCTGACCAGCTGTGGCATGGGGGCAGGAAGCTCATCTGGCCAAGGAACTGTAAGCCAAAGTAACATGTGTCATTTCCAGCCAGTACATTTAAGTTTTAGTGAAATTCCTGGAGCCCTCAATTTCTTTTTGCCCAGCAATATCAGAGGTGCCAGCTACAGCCCGAAAGGAAACACCTCCGACACTTTAGTTGCCTGTGATTCTGGGTTTCTCACAGCAGAACCTAGCCAGTGCTGACCAAGACAGTATTTTCACTTAGAGGGTACAGCCCTAGGTTAGTGATTAAACTCAAACATACCATCTATCAGGATTTAGCTTTAAAATGCGTTAATATAGAGGGTGTGCTTGAGTTTAACCGCTAACCTTGGGTTGGGTAAGTAACACTGAATTTCCTTGATTTAAAATCCTCACTCACCAATCATAGGAGCAGTTATTTCGCTCCTACAGGAGTCTTCAGTTCAGAATGTGGCTTTCCTTCAAAAACCTCAATCTAAATCTGTATCAGAGGAGATCGCTAGTTGATCTACAGGATTTGGAAATAACTTTTCATTAACCAGCATATTGTACAGGCATCCCCAACTTGGAATGAACCTGGTGAGCCAAGTAGACAATCCCTTTGAAGAGACATCTTCGGCCTAGAACCACATTCTGTCCTGTACCCACAGAACATCCCTCACCTGATCCCATCACAAGGCAAGCCGCTCCTGTCATCAGGATATTTGTTATGTTTGTGCTGGAATTAGTCCTTCCTATAAGGTATGTGCTATGGTGTGAAAAAGGCAGCGGTGGGGTCTTCACGGAGTCCACGGATGGGGCATTCAGACATGTTTGAGACTGGCTTGGGCTGTAGCATATCACTTTTTAGTGTAGTGTTGGGGTGGGAAACATTAGAGCTCCCATCAACCTCTAAATGTCAGCGCTTACCTGTAATTACCAAAAGAATCTGATGATTACCAAAAGAAGCTATTTGGTCAAACTGGGTGAGAAGGCAGACTAATAGACAAGAAAGACAAGCTTGAAGGAGTTGGAAATAAATCCAACTATTTAAAGATTATCATAGTTAAAAAGAAAAGCAAATTATAATATAAATTAAAAGCCCAAATTCAATCACATAAAATCCAAATTTCAGACATTAATTAAGAATATTAGTAACAGAAGTCACAAAAAGGATTTTAGAATGAGTAAAAGATAGTGTCTAAAAGAATAAAATACAGATAATTTAACGAACTATTAAAAAGTAAAATAAAAACCCTAAAATTTGAAAGCATGAATCAAAATAACAAAATGAGCTAAAGTTACCTAAAATTATGGTATGTGGTGTTTCAAAATATGTCCACAGATTCTCTGACCTACCTTCAGTGGGTGGAGCCTAATTTCCCTCCACTTGAGAGGCTGCACTTAGTGACTCACTCCCAGTGAAGAGAACAGAGCGGAAGTGATGCGTGACTTCTGAGGCCACGTCTTAAAAGACATCATGACTTCTGGTTTGCTCTCTCCTGTGGTCATTTGCTCTGGAAGAGGCATCTGCCAGGTTGTGAGGACAATCGTGCGGCCCTATGGAGAGGTCCATACAGCAAGGAAAGCAACCACAGGATGAGTCCTCATAGGTGCAGACCCTGCAGACCAGTCAAGCTCTCAGATACTGTAGTCTTGACTGACGTCTTAATGGCTGGGATATGTCCTGAGAAATGTATCATTGTGTGAACATCCTAGAGTGTACTTCAACCTAGATGATTCAGCCTAAGGCACACCTAGGCTGTAGAGTATAACCTATATAACTTATCATTCCTAGGCTGAAAACCTGCACAGCATGGTACTATGCTGAATACTGTAGGCAATTGTAACACAGTGCTAAGTATCTGTGCATCTAAGCATAGCTAAATGTACAAAAGGCACAGTGAAATTACCGTGTCATAATCTTACGGGACGGCTATCATACATAAGGTTCATCTTTGAAACATTGTTATGTGGTGTATGTGTGTACTTGTTACTTTAAGCTACTAACTTTTAGGTAATTTACAAAGCACAAACAGTTAATAAGCACAAACTGCTAGAACTATGTTTTATAAATAAGCAAATAAATACTCTAGGGGTTAGAAAGGAATCAGAGAAGGGGTGTTCTATGATGGAATCCTCCCACTTAAGAGAGGTGACCTCTAAGCATGAAATTTCCAAAGAAGCTGTTTGAGGATAATCTTGATCTTGATCTTTGAGCAAGTGAGCCCTGGAAACCATGGTTATCCAGGACCTTCCAAGTAGTATAGGCCCATCCTCTCCTGCAACACATCTAAGGGTTCTTCCACATACAACCTAACCCATATCCCATCCCAGCTTGCTGGAGCCAGCTCACACCACGTTGTGAGACAAGACCATCAAATTTTCAGAAATTTTGCATGCTGATTGTTAAATAAAAGCATGAAATCATTATTACAAATTAAATCATGAACTTTAAATTACACTAAAGGAAAATGTAATAAATACTCAAAACTCATCAAATCTAATGATTTTACTATGTTATGCAGTCATTGAGCTTTTGAAGTTATTCTGTGTGTACCAAATCTGTATGATGGAAATTCCACTATTAAACATAGAAAAAAACCAAGGCAAAGCGATTTTTCCTATTCTCATACAGTAATCAACAAAGAATACTTCTGTGAACCTTGGCCACCAAAATGTGTGGGGATTTTTCCCCACCAGGCAGTCTTCCAGGAGATTCTCTAGCAGACACCAGCAGGGTGTCCTCTGATTCATTTCTGACTCTTTCTACCTGGAGATAGCATCAGATCTTACAGGTTGAGGGCTCAGTCTCACAAGATTGGGCCCTCTTCAGATGCCAGTTGAAAGCAGGTTATCACCTATAATTCTGAGCCAGTTACTACCATTTACCCCCTGGGTTTGATTAATTTGCTGGAGGGGCTTACAGAATTCAGTGAAACACTTTACTTATGTTTACCAGTTTATTATAAAGGATATTGCAGATGACACAGGTGAACAGCTAGATGGAGGAGACACACAGAGCAAGCTCTGGGGCACGGGGAGTGGACCTTCCGTGCCCTCTCTAGGTGTGCCACCCTTCAGGAATCTCCCCATGTGTTCAGCCATCAGGAAGCCAGCCCCTTCCTCCACACCATCACTGTCTTTTTGGGTTTTGAATGGAAATGTCACTACACAGTCACCGATACAGTTTGGATCTCCGTCCTCACACAAATCTCATGATAAAATGTAATCCTCAGTGTTGGAAGTGGGGCCTGGTGGGGGCGGTGACTGGATCATGGGGGTGGTTCTAATGGTTTGACACCATGCTCCCTTGGTACTGTGAGTTCTCCTGAGATCTCATTGTTAAGGGTGTGTGGCACCTCCCTCCAACTCTTCCTCTTGCTCCAACCATGCAAGGTATGCCTGCTTCCCCTTTGCCTTCTGCTATCACTGTAAGTTTCTGAGGCCTCCCCAAGTAGATGCCAGCATCATGTTTCCTGGGTAGTCTGTAGAAACACGAGCCTATTAAACCTCTTTTCTTTGTAAATTACCCAGTCTCAGGTATTTCTTTAGTGCAGTGTGAGAACAGATGAATACAGGCATCATTGGTTAAATCATTGGCCATTGGTGATCAACTCAACCTTTAGCTTCTCTCCCCTCCCCAGAAGTTGAGGGGTGGTACTGAAAGTCCCAATCCCAATCCCAATCTTTCTGATGACTAGCTCCTATCCTGAAGCTATTTAGGGAAGCCCAGACACCAGCAATTTCCTTAGCATACAAAAAGCACTCTTGTTACCCCAGAGATTGCCAGTATTTTAGAAACCCATATTTCAGGAAATTGAGATGAAGACGAAGTACATATTTCATAATATCACAGCTATATAATGGTCTGCCACTGGGAGTCTCTTCCCAGCTCAATGTTCAGTGGCATCACACTGATGAAATTGGACATCGTGAGACTGTAATGTAAGAATCGCAAATGCTACAAATCAAGTCTTGAAGTATTTGTTTTTTAAAAATTGTGTAGTCTTAAAACAGTGATGGATACAATGTTAATAGCATAGATTAAACTTAAAACTATGTCTATATTTGTTATATTGTAAATAGCAAAAAACATTGATGGAATATTCTTCCAGTATTCAGAAAAATTCTATCCTTAGCAAAATAGTTACTCACAGTCCAGAAGAATAAGTGAAGTTCCAATATATGTCTTACTAGTTAAGATAAATGAAAGTATCAAGCAACATTCAATTTGAATTATACGCATTCATTGGTTGTAACCATTGATTGACTATGGATAGTCAGAAATTTGGCAAAAATCAAGGTAAACATTGTATGAAAATCAATTGACTTTGTAGAATTTATATAAAGAAGATTTTATATTTTATTATTATTTGTAAACTGTGTGCTACACATCCTTTATATCAGTAATATTTTGAAATGAGTGTATGTGTATATACATTCTTCATTTTTCAAAAATTGTCAGGTTTTAAAGATTTACCAGCATACTAACTCATGCTGACTATAGTAGATAAATTACTTTTCTTAATAATGAGTCTTTACTGTGTATTGAGGGTGGAGGATGTTTGCAGCATCTTTACGTGAGAGCAGGAGTGGGAAAACTAGGAATAAGGCGGGAACACCAGGTATCTATTCTCCAGCCTGCCTCGACCTACTAGGTCGACAGGGAAGTGGGCTTTGTGGTAGATGTGGAGAGCTGTTTTCACAGGGGAAAGGTTTATCGGACTGATGTCACTGTAACTCAATTGTAACCTAGGTAGTGAGGTCAAGTGCAAACGGTAGAGGAGGACTACACAAAAGACCGTATCTTACATGCCTTTTCCCCCACAACTCTGTACTTACCTTCACAGAACATTGAGCTTAGGAGATGCTCAAAAAATATTTGATAAAAATTTGCATTAAAATAAAGATATAGTGATAAAAATTAACACATAAAAATCAATAGTGCTTCTATGTGCTGATAGTGAACTATCTGAAAAAGTAATCAAGAAAACAATCCCATTTAAAAGAACAACAAAAGAAAATAATATATCTATTTCTAGGAAAAATTGAACCAAGGAGGTGAAATATCTCTACATTGAAAACCATAAAACACTGATGAAAAAAACTGAAGATGACTCTAATACATGGAAAGCTATCCCGTGTTCATTGATTGGAAGAATTAATATTGTGAAAATAATCATACTACCAAAAATGATCTACAGAATCAATACACTGCCTATCAAAATACCAATGCTATTCTTCACATAAATAGAAAAAACAATCCAAAAATTTATATGAAACCACAAAAGACTCCAAATAGGCAAAACAATCTTAAGAAAAAAGAACAAAGTTGGAGGCATCACACAACTTGACTTCAAAATATACTACTTGACTTCAAAATATACTACGAAGCTATAGTAACCAAAACATCATGGTACTGGCAAAAATCTGACATGTAGACCAATGGAACAAAATAGACAGCCCGGAAATAAATCCACACAACTACAACCAACTAATTTTTCCATGAAGGGACCATGGGGAAAGCACAATCTTTTCAGTAAATGGAGCTTGGAAAGCTGGATGTCCACATGCGGAAGAATGAAACTTAATGCTTACCTCTTACCATATACTAAAATCAACTCAAAATGGATTAAAGACTTAAATATAAGACTGGAAACTATTAAACTACTAGAAGAAAACATTGGGGAAACGTTTCACAACATTAGAGTTGGCAAGTTTTTTCTTAAATAAGATATTGAAAGCACAGGCAACAAATGTAAAAATAGACAAATGGAAATGTATCAAATGAAAATGCTTCCACACAGCAAAGGAAACAATCAACAGAGTAAAGAGAGAACTTAGAAAATATGAGAAAATATTAGGAAACTATACATCTGACAAAGAGTTAATATCCAGAATATGTTAGGAACTCAACTCAATAGCAAAGAACCCAAATAATTCAATTTAAAAATAAGCAAAAGATCTGAATAGACATTTCTCAAAAGAAGAAATACAAATAGTGGACAAGTATGTGAAAAAATACTCAACATCACTAATCATCAGAGAAATGCAAATCAAAATGAGATATTGTCTTACTCCAATTATAACATCTTTTATCAAAAAGATAAAAGAAAACAAGTGCTGGTGGAGTGGGGAGAAAAAGAAACCCTTATGCAATGTTGGTGGAAATGTAAATTTGTACAGCCATTATGGGAAACAGTATTGAGGTTCCTCAAACAATTAAAATAGAACTACCATATGATCCAGCAATTCCACTGCTGAATATTTATCCAAAGGAAATGAAATCAGTATGTTGAAGAGACCTCCACTCCCTTGTTTATTGTAGCACTATTCAAAACAGCCAAGCTATAGAAACAACGTAAGTGTCCATCAAGGGATGAATGGATAAAGTATGGTATACACACACACACACACACACACACACACACATGTATATATATACATACATATACATATATATATACACACACAATGGAATACTATTCATCCATAAAAAAGAATGAAATTGTGCCATTTGCTACAACATGGATGAACCTGGATGACATTACGGTAAGTGAAACAAGCCAGGCACAGAAAGACAAATACCACATGATCTCCCTCGTATGTGAAATCTTAAAAAGTTGATCTCATAGAAGTAGATAGTAGAATAGTGGTTATCACAGGCTGGGGTTTAGGGGAGAGAGGGGAATGAGGAGAGGTTGGTCAATGTGCACGAAGTTACAGTTAGAGAGGAGGAATACGTTCAGCTCTTCTATTGCACAGTAGGTGACTAGGGTTAACAATAATGAATTGCGTATTTCCAAATAGCAACAAGATGCTGGGCACTGTGGCTCATGCCTGTAATCTCAGCACTTCGGGAAGCAGAGTTGGGCGGATCACCTGAGGTCAGGAGCTTGAGACCAGCCTAACCAACATGGAGAAACCCAGTCTCTACTAAAAATACAAAATTAGCTGGGTGTGGTGGTGCATGCCTGTAATCTCAGCTACTCAGGAGGCTGAGGCAGGAGAATCAGTTGTGATGAGCCGAAATCGCGCCATTGCACTCCAGCCTGGGCAACAAAAGTGAAACTCTGTCTCAAGAAAACAAAACAAAACAAAAAAACCCAAAATAGCTACAAGAGAGGATTCTAAATATTCTCACTACAAAGAAATTATATATGTTTGAGGTGATGGATTTGATAATTACCCTGATTTGATCATTACACAATGTGCATATGCATGGAAACATCATATTGTACTTCATAAATATTATGTGCCAATTAAAAATAAAATAAAACTTAAAAGCAATAAAATATAAGTCAATTTGAATACTCAAAATCCTCAAGTTCTTTGTGCACCCTCCAACCTTTGGAGAGGGTGGGAGCTAGAGCACTTCACCTTCACAGCTCGTCCCAGGAGCCACAGCCCAGTGAAAGTAATCCTGGGCAAACGTTTGTTACTTGCAGGCTCCAACACGGTCACACAGCCTGTGTACTAAACTGGTAATGTTCCCATCTTCTGTTCTTTTAGCCTCTGCAAGATGCATCTTGCAGGAAAGTGAATGTTACCTTACCTCTGCTAAGGGCAGGATAAGGTAAACTGGCAAGTACAGCTGTGAAACTCCTCTATTGACTTGGGGCCACGGGATCAGAGTGTCAGATCTAAGGTTGCTGGAAATCTTTGATTATTTTACCCTCTGTAGACAAAGCAAAGGTTCCTGTATAACATCCCTGGTTAAATTGAACCTTCATTCATTTTACCTAGAAAAATGTGTGAATAAATGCACCTTTCAGCGTAGATTTACATGGTGATAAATAAATCTCAATCATGTTTTTGAAAATGAACTCTCCCTTAGGTTCTTTTATATAACACTGAGGTATGGGCTACTACTGGGAAAATGTGGATGTTATCTAACTTTCCATAGGCATAAATTATGGCAGTCATATTCTATGCTGCAGTATTTAATAGAGACAATAAACAATACTAAAAATACTTAAAACACACTCCTTTATAGTCATTTGTTCTTAAAACTAAAAAGTATAAACTTTGCATTTAGATGTATTTAGATGTAAACAAAAACAAAAAACAGCAACAAAAATTTAGCAAATACACAATTCTCCCAAATAACCAATGGTATTTATTTTAACAGGTGAGCATAAGCATGTTAAGGCATTCAGGTACCAGTCAAATACAAAGCCATTCAATTTCAGTTCCACACCTAGCTCTTAAGCACAAGGAACTTCTACTGAAGCATAGTCTAATTCAAGCAAAGCGTGCCATTTTTACCACACTTGGAACTCTCAGACTCGGGAGTAAGAGGTTTCTATTAATGTTACAATCTCCTTTGCTCTCAATGCTGTAGACTTCAGCTTCACCTTAATGCGGCACAAATAATACCGCTCGATTCAAGCTGGAGCCTTTGGGTGCTGCTGTCAGCCACTCTCTCCAGCATCCTGGGATGGCTATTTTCCATTTATTATTTTCTGTGGAAAGCAAGAACCTGTCTCTTTTGAGTGTCAACAACTTTGATGGTTTCTCACTGCGGAGGAAAGGAGATAAATTATTCTGGAGAAAAAGCTTTCTTTTTTCTCAGTGTTACGTGTGAAGGGCCTGACACTTCTAAGAAAGCAGTTGCTATTCTCCAAGGCTTTTTTTCTCTAGCCGATGTTATTTTCAGGGCTTGGTGAATGTGAATCAGGTATCATCATCCATAAAAAAGATCTTTTCGGGAAGTTTTCTGAAAAGGCTACTTTTGCAATTGAACTTTCCATTTTAACAAGCCATCCTTAATTTAAAGAATCTATAATGAAAGGACCTTTGTAAGACTTGAAGGTCCAAGTGGTCTGGAGTTGAGGAACACCATAGCGGCTTTGGTAGGGAACCACAGTGATTAAAACATACATTCTCCTTTGCTGCCCAACCCCTAGCTGTGGCCCCTTGGACATGTTTCTTTACATCTTTCAGCCTCCACTTTCTCACCTTTAAATTAGGGTTGTCAGAGAACCCAACCATTGAGGAGCTTAACACATGTGAGCTGTCATAGAAAGCAGCAGCTTTGCAGAAGGCTGTCTGGAGGCCAAGCTGGAGGATCACTTGATATATGGCACTTTCTTCCATGTTACAAAGTGGTGGCTTATTTAATCCAGTGAATTCATGGGTAACATGGAATACATCTTATACTAAATTCCTCCCTATCATAAATAGCGTTAAAACCCAGTTCCAGTCTTGGATGTTCTGTGTGCAAGAAAGCTTGCAGCTGGATCCACAGGGATAGTTAAATAACAATCCTGCCGGCTGGGCGCAATGGCTCACGCCTTGTACTCCCGGTACTTTGTGACGCCAAGGCGGGCAGATCATTTGAGGTCAGGAGTTTGAGACCATCCTGGTCAACATGGTGATACCACGTCTCGACTAAAATACATAAGTTAGCCAGGCATGGTGGTGGGTGCCTGCAGTCCCAGCTACTTGGGAGGCTGAAGCAGGATAATTGCTTGAACCCAGAAGGCAGAGTTTGCAGTGAGCTAAGATGGTGCCACTGCACTTCAGCCTGGGTGACAGAGTTAGACTCTGCCTCAAAACCGAAACAAAACCAACAAAACGCTGCCCACAGGGGCAGGGGAGATCAAACAGCTGCCTGAAAAGTTCACAAATAACTTGTTACCAGTATTCAGAAGAGGGAGACAGTGTCTCCTGCAGGGCAGTAAAGGCAAGAACTGAGAAGACTTCTAGGAGGAGATGGATAGGTTTGGGATTTGTAGAGAAAAGGAGAAGGCAGTGAGATCGGAGGAAGGGTGCCAGCCAAAGTGTTTGTGCCAGATGCTGTGCTAAGCTCTATGTTCATGCAGATTCATTTAACCCTCACAAAGCTGCTTGACGTATTTTTCATATATTATTAAGGATGAAAGGAAGGCTCAGAGTGATTCTCTCGTCTAGACTCACACAGCTGACAAGTGGCGGGCCAGGGCTAGAGCTCAAGTTTGTCTGAATCTAAGTCTTTCCCCAAATCTAAAATGCAATAAAAAATAAAAAAATAAAAATAAAACCACAATACATAGAGAATGAAAGGGTGAGTGGCTCAAACCTGGCTGGAAGACAGCATGGGAAAGATGGCTGTGGGGAACACACCGAGACCCCTGAGGGACAAACCCAGCCCAGACTGCCCTGCAGTCAGGCTCAGGTCCTGGGGTTCTGGTCATTAGGTATTGGGGAACACATGACGTTTTGGAATGAAGGGTGACATGCTCAGATCTGTGTACAGGTAGATTCACTGTGGAAGGCCACACCATCAATGATTAGAGAGGAGAATGCTGGGACTTGGTCCTACAAAGTTCTCATTAAACCTCTCTGGGCACCATTTCCCACAGAAGCTGAGCCACTCAATCCCACAGGTGTGAGAAAGCAGTATTCTTCCAGAGTCCAAGCTTCTGTTTTCTAGAGTAATAGTTCCACATACATTGAATGCCATAGAAGAAAATGTTTATATGCAGATCACAAAAGTGTTTTCCACCCAGAAACTCTAGAGAAGTAGTTCTCAAACTATAACGTACATGAACAAATGTCCAGAGAGCTTGTTATAATGAAAATCTTCAAACTCCAGCCTCAAAAATAGTGATCTAGGGGATCTCAGGAAGAGGCCCAGAGCCTGCAAGTGAACTGTCTCATAATTGCAGTGCAGGAGGCCTCTAGGCAAACTTCTAGAAACTCGGGCCTAGGGGCCCCCAGTCCCTAGAGAAAGAGTCCCTATTCTACAACATCACATAGTGGTATGGTTCGAATGCATCCCCAAAAGGTCATGTGTTGGAAACTTAGTCCCCCACGCAGCAGTGTTGAGAAATGAGACCTTCATGCGTGGATTAACCTGTTCATGATTTAGTAGATTAATGGATTAATGACTTATTGAGGGAAGGGGGTTAGTTATCACAAGAGCAGGTCTGTTATAAAGCCAGTTTGGCCATCTGTTGTGAGCCCCCACTGTGTGATGTCCCCAGCCACCTCAGGCCTATGCAGAGTCCCCACTGGCAAGAAGGCCCTCACCAGATGCAGCCCCTCAACTCTGGACCCCCCAGCTTACAGGATTCAAATAAAGAATTTTTTTCTTTGTAAATTACCCAGTCTTAGATGTTCAGTTATCGCCACAGGAAATTGACTGAGGCACAGATGCATAATGAGAACTGCTCCATGACCTTTTACTGCAGTTCCATTGTGCACTCCTTCTACTGAAGACTATCTCTTTCTGCTTTCTGAAAAAAATATGGCAGAGCAAAAGGAGATCTTGAGGGTTTCTTTTACAGTTCACTCACAAAGCCCTCTGCACACAGTAACGGACTCCAGAATTGAATCCAGGGTACGAATGTCTACCATTGTTCACCAAATAAATTACCCACATTTGCCACTCGTTATCTTCATCAGGAAACCCATTTTTCCTCCTCAAAAAGTACTTGCAGAATAGGTAAACATTATGCTGAGAAAATACTACCTGGCTCACTGAGAAGAATTATCTAAAAGGTTATCCAAATCTGAGCTGGCCGTAGACACCGTGAGCATTAGGAGGAAATGTGATCTGGCGGGTAAGGGAAATTCAGGACTTGAATATAATTAGCTATTGAAAAGGTGGCAGAGCCGAGAGGGTGTTAAAACGAGGTGAGCCTGTGAGAAGGAAAACATGACGAGAACAACCAAACCAGTCATGAAGGCTGCATTTATCATCGCGGGCAGTTTGCACAAGGCTGAAGTGAAACGTCAGCTCCGTGTATTCATGACTTGTTCGTTACACAAAGGGTTCATGCTTTTCCCAAAACACCATCTTACGTCCGGGGACAAGGTCTAGCAAAGATGAGATTTACTCTATTTGCCTTCACATTGGTTGCACTTCTGACAGTTATTTGTGAGGCTTATAAAGAGCCTTTCACCTGGGAATTCGCAACCTGCACCATGAGGGAGACTCATAAGTACGCACTTGAATAGGACTTGGTCAGCACTGACGTTCATGAAACGGTCTTCAGAAATCCCAAAAGAAACTTTAACTTTAAAAATAATGACAATATTCACAACAAAATTCTTTTAACCTTCCTGTATGCTGGGAAATTTTCGTAATAAGAGACGGAGAAGATGTTTGTCGAAGGATACAAAACATCAGTGAAGAGGAATACGTTCAGACCTGTCGTGCAATATGGTGATGCGGCTACAACAAGGTGTTGTATATCACACGTTGCTGAGAGTGGATTCTGAATGTTCTCATGACAAGAAGATGGTAAGTGGGTGACGAAATGAACGATGATCCACTTGATTTAGCCATGTCACTGTGTGTGTGTGTGTGTGTGTGTATGCATATGTGTACACACATATCATGTTTTACACCAAAAACCCACAAAATCCAACAAAAATGTATACTTCAACTTAAAAAAAGAGAAAACCTTCATAATAAAATGTTGAGAAAATGACATCAGGAAATCAGCAGGATGGTACTGGGGAGCACATAGTTACCTTGAGCTGTTCTAATTCTTAAGTTGGAAGATGGGTTTGTTTTATTAACATGTCTTGCATTTACATACACCTGTGATATCTATTCCTTTTGTTCAAATATCACATAATAAAAAATTTTAAATAGAACAAAATGGAGATGACTAACTATATTCCATGTGAGTTGCTGTTAGGGACACAGCAAAATGTCAACTACTTTAAACCATTCTTCTTTGCTTACTATCCACATGTGGCAAGGGAAGGGATGTTGTGACAATGTTCTCTAGTGTGTCAATAAGTTGGTTAAAATAAAAACTTTGTGCATCCCTTAAAAAGGAAAGAAAATTCCCTGCAGATGTTTTTGTTATTGTGAGCTGACAGTCTTTTTTCATAAGGAAAGAAAAAAAAAGCTACTAAGGCTGAGTGCGAAGGAGAGAAACAGTGAAGCTTTGATGTGGTGGCCAGGGAGCTTATCTGAGCTCATTCCAGCTTCCAGGAGACAAGAACCTTGGTCTGGGGCTAGTCCAGAGAATTATTCTTGGTCTGGATTGTCACAGGGAGAAGATTGAGGAAGCAGAGAAGGAATTGGGGTTGTCTCTGAATGACATCAATAGTAAGTGGAATAAGACACACTGTTGGATCAAGGAGAATACCTGCAGAAACTGAGAGAGAAACAGCATCTGCAAAGGTGACTGGGAGAAGGGTTGGCTCTGAGACCTGCTATGCATGACCCTGAAAACCCAGGCTGATAAGGGTCCAGCCTCCCTCATAAACGATCTCCATGGATCCTCCAGTAGCAATGATGATGCTTCAGGAACTGGGGCTGCGTCAGGAACTGGGGGACAAACCCCTTTCTTGTGTAGTAGGATATTTATGACATCTTCCCAATATGCTCTGAAATTCCACCTGTCAAGATTCATTTAAGGCTAGGCACTGTGGCTCATGCCTGTAATCCCAGCATGTAGGAAGGCTGAGGTCGGAGGACTGCTTGAGACCAGGAGTTCAAGACCAGCCTGGCCAACAAAGCAAGACATTTTGTCTACAAGAAAATTTTGAGAAAATTAGCCAGGTGAGATGGTGCATGCGTGTAGTCCCGGCTACTAGGGAGGCTGAGGTGGAAGGATCTCTTGAGCCAGGGGTTGGGAGTCCTCAGTGAGCTTTGATCACCCCACCACACTCTAGCCTTACTGAGACTGTGTCTCACCAAAAATTCATTTAAAACAATAGGCACATGGGTGGTGGCAGTGATATTGTGAGTCTTTCATACCCTAGAGCTGAGGTCCCCAAATCCTGGACCATAGACAAGTACTGGCCCTTGGCATGTTTGGAACCAGACTGCACAGCAGGAGGTGAGTGGCAGGTGAGAGAGCATTACTGCCTGACCTCTGCCTTCTGTCACATCAGTGGCTGCATTAGATTCTCACAGGAGGTGAACCCTACTGTGAACTGCACATGAGAGGGATCTAGGTTGCGCATGATCTGAGATGGAACAGTTTCATCCCCAAACCAACCCCCGACCCCGTGGAAAAACTGTCTTCTATGAGACCAGTCCCTGGTGCCAAAAATGTTGGGGACTGCTGCCCTAGAGAACTTTATTGGATCAGATGGTTTTCCTAACACATGGGGAGGGGCGGACAGCCACTGGAAGCAACATATGGTCACTGGATGCTTAGGAGAAACCAAACTTTCTATTGACTGGCCCTAAAGAGACCAAATCGTTCTTTCTAGAAACCAGATAGCAAAACCTTTCTGCCCTGCTCATCCTTGCAAAGTGGCCCTTTAATTTTCCTCTGTGTCTTTTTTCGTCACCATTTGCTGGTGGCTCAGATGTGACTGGAATGGCATCGTACATCTGAAACCTGGGATTTGCTGTATTTGTTTTAATTTTCCTGAGAGCCCTGGCTTCAGATTGCATTTTACATGGAACCAGAATATGTAAGATAGAGAATCAGAGCAACTCTAGCTGTAAGGAGCTGGGTGTCTAAACGCATTGGCGTCTGTCAGTGTGGCGTGAAACCACTGCTTTGGAGAGACTCCGGGTTACGAACCTCAGCCAGTGGGTTCTTAAAGGTACAGTCAAGGGCTAGACAAAGGCAGACGAATGTGAAATGGTCTAGCTGTCTGTATCCTTCTGGCTGCTCATTTGTCCCATCTTGAGTAAAAAAGCGTGTCTGCTCCCACACACATGAGTTCTTCATGCTGTGTCCAAGGATCACTCACAATGCCACCCAGAAAATAAGAGTATTTCCCAATATCAGGTATTCCTGTGAGCCTCTTATAATTAGGGCAGACTTCGAATTGTCACATTTGTTCCCTTTAGGGATCTGTGCCAATTAAGAAGATTGTGAGTTCTGGGGAAGGGAGATAGGGCGGAAAGGGCTGAACCCTCACTGTCTCATATCTTTTTTGTTTATTTTTCTCACACTTAAAGCATGTTTATAAAAGTGACATTAAACATTAGGCAACACATTTACATTTAATGCATATAGTAATAGTTGAATTAGTTAACATGGGCGTAATTCAACCCTGCCTAGATGTATACATGGATTTGATGTATAAACATGGGCATGTGTGAAATAATTTACTGAAAAAAAAATCCTAGAAATCTCTAAAGCCCAATAGTGAAAATATTAAGAGTTGTAGTTTTGTTTTATTTTATTTTATTTATTTTGAGACAGAGTCTCACTCTGTCCCCTAGGCTGGAGTGTAGTGGCATGAGCTGGGATCACTGCAACCTCCACCTCCTGGGTTCGAGTGGTTCTCATGCCTCCACCTCCTGAGTAGCTGGGAGTATAGGTGCCCACCACCGAGCTTGGCTAATTTTTTTTTTTTTTGTATTTTTAGTAGAGACAGGGTCTCATTATATTGGCCACTCCTGACCTCAAGTGACCCATCTGTCTCAGCCTCCTAAAGTGCTGGGATTACAGGTGAGAGCCACCGTGTCTGGCCTTTTATTTTATTTTATTACCTATAAGGAACTAAATAACATTCAGCAACTGTAAAAATCATTTATCTGCTTGAAGATTCAGCTCATCAAAACTTAAAGCTGACAGCACATATGTAACATTAAACTAATCTCAAAAGCTGTCAAACAGAAGACCCCAAAAGCATTTTACATTTATTATCTACAAGTGCCATCTTACTGCAAAAGATTTCTTATAATGTAGCCAACAACAGGGAGAAGGGATAAAAATGCCCAGGCCTTTGAGGAAGGTTCTGTATTTAACACTTTCAAGTCTGATCGTTTATCATTCTCAGACAATTCTTCAAAATCTCAGCTTAGAGATTTTTCTAGGATATGAGCTAAACATCCCATTTTTCCTTTCATTGTACGGCACGCATCTGCTATAAACTATGGTACTGAATTAGTTTTTATGAGACTGTTTCCCACTTGTTTGCCCGCATGGAGCTCCTGAGGTTCGTCCTATACTTGGAGCCTGGCCAGGACGCAGTGGCTGACCAAAAGTGTGATGCCCAAACTTTTCAGTGTTCATTCAAGCTTTGAGCAAGAGTAAAGAAATAGCAGACTTACAGGATGGGAAATACAACTGTGAAAAATGAGATTTATAAAAGCAGGACGTAGAAACTTAATCATCTGAGAGTGTGTGTGTGTGTGTGCACGTGTGTGCGTGTCTTTCACTAGTGACCTTGGGCAGTTCAATATTTAGTGGAGTCACATTTCCCAGTACTCAGAATAGTTTTGGAACTCCTTGGTTGTAGAAGCATAATTCATTCCACATCAGGAAGTGAAGCATTTTTTTTCTAAACTCATGCACTTATTTTCATTTTTAAGTTAAAATTTGAGAAGACTCAAATACCAAATGCATGGATTTTCACGCTTGTGCACTCCCACCTGACCAGCTACCGTGTGCCCTGTTGAGCTTTTGTAAGGAAGTAACAATGCGACTGATCTGCAATAGAGTCACTTTCTCTATGCTCGAGGACGTTGGTTTCACTCCTGTTTCCCCTGGCTGCCTCACCTTTTGCACACACATTTTCATTTCCTCCCTGTGTGGGAAAGGACATTCACCCGCACATGTGCTGCTCCGCCCTACTTTCAGCTCAGCCAACTCTGGTTTCCTTGGGGTCTATGCATTCACTCTATCCCCACCTTTGCACGGTCAGCTGGGCCACTTCCGGTCTCACTGGCCAGCTGGCATCCACTTAAAAGGTCCTTCTGGAACCCACTCTCACTTCCCAACCCACCCTCCAGGCCTGATGATCTGTGAATTCACTTTCTCTGAATACAAACCATGCACCTTTGACAAGGCCCTTTAAAACTTAACCCCTGCCACCACTATTTTCCAGGCACCCTGGCCTCTGCCAGAGAGTGCGCTGTCCCTTCAGGGTCTGTTCACGGGCTGTAATTTTACAGTGACTAACCCCTTCTTTTGGACTAAGCTAATTTGCATGGGTTTCTGTTATAACCAAGAGTCCCAACGCATATCTGACTGGGAGCCAAGGGCGTCCACTAAATCAGCCGTCTCCAACCTTCTGGGGACCTGGGACCTGTTTCATGGAAAACAATTTTCCACAGAACCCTTTCTGGGGGAGGATGATTTTGAGATGATTCAAGAGCATTGCGTTTTTTTGTGCACTTTATTTATACTATTATTACACTGTAATATATAACATATATCCATGTATATATTATTACATGAAATAATATAAAGTGACAGGTCATCAGGCATTAGATTCTCATGAGGAGCCCGCAGCCTAGATCCCTTGCATGTACAGTCCACAATAGGATTTGTGCTCCTATGAGAATCTTATGTCACTACTGATCTGACAGGAGGAGGAGCTCAGGCAGTAATGCTTGCTCACCTCCTGCTATGAGGCCCAGTTCCTATCAGGTCATGGACTAGCATCAGCCCCACAGCCCCGGGACTGGGGACCCCTACATTAAATGATATGTCCAGTGGTTCTGATAAAGGTGGTATCAGATAAAGTCATCACTTACTCTCTATACATGTGGCTCTGTGCTACCCTAGAGGGTCAAGATCTATCGGCCTCACCAGGGAGGGGATTGCCCCCTGGGGGTGGGGAACTGGCGTCAGGAGGAGGGAGATAAGATGTGACTTAAGATACAAAGGTAAGAAAAACAACATAATGTAATTTCTGTTATGGGGTTTATAACACTGGTCATTCTAGGCAAGAGCAAAGTACTAGCACATTATAATTAATCCCATTATTTTTACTCTCATAGAAGTAAACTTGGGCTGAGTTGGGATGCCTGAGTTCTTTTTCTGAGCTTTCCCTGGACACCAGTCCTTCTCAATGGAGAAAAGGGTGGCTCTCCGAGGGGTATCCGTCAATGTCTGGAGACGTTTTTGGTTGTTACGACTTACAGTGGAGAGGGTGGGGGTGAGTTGCTACTGGCACCTTGTGGGCAGAGGCCAGTAGACTGCTGTGGACCCTGCCATGCACAGGGCAGTGCCCATGACAAAGAAGTGCCCAGCCCCTGGGAAACACAGCTCTAGGCTCTACACGTCACCTCCATACTGGTATTTCCTAACTTCCGGATCTCATCTAACTTATCATCAAAGTGTAGTGGAAAGATGACAGAATTGAGAATGGAAGTTCTCTCAGCTGTGAGAATAGCAATGAATAGCATAGATTCCTTGTTAATTTCCCAATAATGTAAATGAGGGGGAGCATTTGATTTCTTTCTGGATTAATTTCCTACAAGTAACACATGAACTTATTCTCCTTGTAAAATGATTTAAACATTCCAGATAAAAGTCAAGTCCTCCAAGCAACCACCCCGACCCCAGTTCTCAGAAGTCACCATTTCAGTTTATTATCAGTTTGGTGCATATCTTTCTGAAGTGAAAAGTGACAAATTTCCTGACCCCCCAAAATATTTTATTTCACCAATCTGGTTGGAGTAGAATCATATCTTGTCAGTGTTTTAACATGCATATTGCTAATTACAGGTAAAACCGAGTATCCTTGTATATACTCATTGACTTTTATTTCCTCTGTGAATTGTCTGTTCACCTCCTTTAGTGATTTGTGTCCGTCTATGGATGTGTCTCTTATCCCTATTAATTAATACATGCTATTATTATTATTATTATTTTAGAGAAAGGGTTTTGCTGTGTCACCCAGGCTGAAGTGTAGTGGTGCAACCACAGCTTACTGCAGCCTCAGACTCCTGGGCTCAAGCGATCCTCCCACCTCAACCTCCTGAGATGCTGGGACCTCAGGCACACGCCACCATGTCTGGCTAATATTCTTTTTTTAATTTGAGAAGATGGGGTCTCAGTATGTTGCCCAGGTTGGTCTCAAACTATTGGCCTCAAGGGGTCCTCCCACTTCAGCTTCCCAAACTGTTGAGATTACAAACGTGAGCCGCCATGCCCAGCTAGAACATACATATGAGGTACAGCCGAAGGTCCCTGTGTGTTCACCTGTATCCCTGCACTCAACACGCTGCATAATAGTTGTATGTTTACTTGTCTCTCTTTCTCTCGCATAGGCTGAACATATAATTGTGGTCTGAATTAATGGTATCATTCCACAATTCAACAAACACTCATAAACACCATCATTGTGCAATGCAGGTGCAAGATATTGGGGACATCATGCAAACATGCAACAGTCCCATTCCGTCTCCTCACGACATGTATGCAAATCTGTTTGTAAAAATAAACTAGTCAGTAATTCAACAAATGCCAAAAGATAAGTATAGACCACGGGGTATGAGGATTCAAAGAAGGGAGGAATAATTTTACTTGGTGGTGAGGTGTTGGTGAGGGGTATGTGTGATGTGGGAGTATTCAGGAGTGCTGGGTTTAGAGTATGCTTGTCTGGTTCGAATTCTAGCTCCAACATTTATTTACTAGCAAGCCATCTAGCCTCTTCAAGCCTCAGTTTGTTTCATCTTTAAAACAGGGTGTGTGTTAGAGTGTGAGTGATCATAGTAGTACCTTCCCCGGGAAACTGTTTAAGAATTAAATGAGGTGATCCTAGCAACACTTTTGTCAGCAATTATAGGAGAGAGGGTGGTATTGAGACTTAATGCTAGAAGACACTTACATGGGCGGAAAGCAAATTTGTGAAGGTTTGGCTTTTACTCCACAATCCCTCATCCTTCTTTTTTACCCTTTCCTCCCTTATTCCTCCTGAACACACATTTCCTGAAACATTTAAGAAAGTCGTGTCAATCTCCTTCACCAGGCCAGGCATGGTGGCTCTTGTCTGTAATCCTAGCATTTTGGGAGGCTGAAGCAGGTGGAACACCTGAGGTCAGAAGTTCATGACCAACCTGGCCAACATGGCAAAACCCCATCTCTACTAAAAATACAACAAGTAGCTGGGCATGGTTGTGGGCACCTGTAATTCCAAGTACTCCAGAGGCTGAGGCAAGAGAATTGCCTGAACCCCAGGGGGTGGAGGTTGTAGTGAGCTGAGATCACACTACTGCATGCCAGGCTGGGCCAAAAAGTGAAACTCCGTCTAAAAAAAACCACAAAAAACAACAACAGCAACAAAAATGAACAAACAAAAACTCCTTCGCCAGAGAGGAAGGAAGACTTTTGACCGTGTCCCATTCATCTTTGTGACCCAGCCACTCCAGCTGTGCTTGAACCATGCAGAAACTCATAAACACTGGTTGAATAATTGAATAAGTGAATGAGTATATTAATAGGTAAGGAGTTAGAGGGAAAGTCCTCTTTTAAATCTGGATTGGGACTCAGAATCTCAACACATGCAAATGACTGATGGCTTGGTTTTATACCTCTGGCATGCCTGAAATAAGAAATAGAAAGGAAGTTGTTTATTTCTGCTGGAGACATAGCATCTCAACTTCATTTGTCTTAATATAAAGCTCATAGCATGTTTTCACAACTGCTAGCATGATTGATTGTAAGGAAACTGTTACCAAAAAAACCCCTCAGTGATTAGAGTGGGCTCACAATGCCTGTGCCTGGATAAAAAAAGCATCATACAACCAGAAACCAAAAGCTGCATATAGGAGAGTTGTGTCCTTTTCAAATGCACAAAGAACAAAAATAAAAACACTCTTATGTTCTCAAAGCTATTGAAACTGCACAGAATAAGCATCTCACACCTTCATGTATAATTGATTGAATTGTTATTAATGACCTTTAATGTCGTTAGAGCCTGTTGTATTCAAACACACACACACACACACACACACACCTCAAAAGCCTAGTGTCCTTTGCATTATTTTCTAACCTCATGTGTAAATTGTAACGTAATTCATACACAGCGCTCTAAAATTGGAATTTGCACATGGCTGCCAATGTGTTCTGGAATTCTCCAACTCTGGACACAAAAGTGAAAACAGGAAGAGAAAAAGGGAAATTGATACATTTCGATAAACATCATAAACAACCAGTGCACTGTGATAATACTTGAAATAGATGCCAGGGAAAATTAAAATCCCTTTCATTTCCATCATTTTATTATTTTTATCATTTGGGGATTGAGAGACCCTTACCACTGAAACCAGATTTCAAGCCAGACTAATTTACGGCATTTCTCCAAAAGTAGAAAGGTTCTGAACCAGTGAGCAGCTGCAAATGGAGACAAAGGGGCATTCCCTGCCTCACAGAGGAAGGAATCTTTAGAAAGCATTGATTCATCCTTCTGCCTTCAGCCACAGCTCTTCACTCTTAAGACACTCCCTGATAAATGAGCTTGTGTTATGATGACCTGCAGAGTGCAGGACAAATCTTCTAAATTGTGCACCATGGAAGCACAGCTCCATGCTTGGCATCTCCTTTCTAATTCTGGAAGACTCTGCACTCGCCTCACACGCATCATCAGTCCTGAAGGTCTGACCCCAGGACGTGGCCCTCTCTGTCCTTGCCTCTTTCTCCATCAGTTCTCCCTCCTTCCATATCAAAAGCAAAGTCCAGTCCAGTTCAGCCCTGACATACACGCACTATGCACCAAGGACTGTGCCAGGGCTGCTGACCCTGCAGGGGCCTGACGCTCAGGAGCACTGACAACGGAAGGTGGCAGGGGAGGGTCCTCCTGTGGGGAGCACAGGAGTGGTGCCCTGAGGGGAGTCTGGGCACACAGCACGGGTGCCAAGCAGCTCCCTCCACTCAAGGCTCAACCCAGAGGACACCCTGGAACTCCCCTGATTTCCCAATGCTGCTGAATCTTCCCTCAGGAGGCCCCACTGGCACCTTCAACTCAACTTATACAAAACACGATTTCAATATGTGCTAACGTTTTATTGATTGTGCACTTTATTAGCTGCTTTAATTTTCTGAAAGTAATTGAGGCAAAAAGAAATCATAAAAACAATAACGAATAAATGCCCATGGCCATGGCCAACCCTTCTTCCTCCTGCCTTCCCTGCTGCCTCCCTATCTCCAGCCCATGGGACAGATGCCTGGAGCCAACTCCAACTTCTCTCCGGCCATTCCTTTCCCCAGCCTGTCCTCGGCTGCTCTTTGACTTCCCGCCTGTATCAGCTCCCTTTCATTCCCGCTGCCTCCACCCAAGCCTGGGCCTCCAGCTGCTTTCTTCGCTGCCTGTCCTGGCTCTTCTCCCTGTGTGAAATCTGCCAGCCAGGGAAAGATGACCCCCTACCCGCCTCCAGCCACCCAAGGCCAAGTTTTTTTCTCTTAGACTCAGATTCTAGACATACTAAATAAATTACTTGCTCTTGCAAGAACAGGGCGATGACGTCCTTCTTTATAGTTTTATTCAACTCTTTGAGTCACCTGCAATATCCTCATTTTTGCTCGTCCAAATGCTTCATTGTTATAGTGAACCTCTAGTTTCTCTTCAAAGAATCAGTATGTCAGTAGGTTCAGCTCTCTGATTCTTCAATACCCCCGCCTTTTTTTTTTTTTTGAGACGGAGTTTCATTCTTGCTACCCAGGCTGGAGTGCAATGGTGTGATCTCGGCTCACCGCAACCTCCACCTCCTGGGTTCAAGCAATTCTCCTGCCTCAGCCTCCTGAGTAGCTGGGATTACTGGCACACGCCACCATGCCCAGCTAATTTTTTGTATTTTTAGTAGAGATGGGGTTTCACCACGTTGACCAGAATGGTCTTAATCTCTTGACCTCGTGATCCACCCGACTCGACCTCCCAAAGTGCTGGGATTACAGGCGTGAGCCACCATGCCAATACTCTATTTTGAAGTTTAACTTCCTTGTAATTCCAGTAAACAACCTTCTCCACCCGTTCTAATCAGTAGTTTACATCTGTTCCCCCTCCCCCCTGCTCCATCCTGACTCATCCCAGTCACCTGCTCCAGTCACCTTCTTTGACCTAGGTCACCCTGACTATCTGCTCTGACCCGCCTGTAACCATCCTTCCCACCAAAACACCCACCCTGCTACTCTAGTTTGGATCCTTGCTCTCTTTCAAATAGCCAATCAGGATTAGTCCAGCTTGTGAGGTCTAACTCTAGCCAATAGGGGAATGACACAGCAGTAGGGACAACCCTCATCAGGCATAAGTACTCCTTCCCCTCCTTATCCAAGCGTGTGGCTGCCATTGCTTCATTCATGCGCCACACCCTGCTATAGAGGCAAACTGCCTTGCTTGGAGGATTAATCTTCAAGTGCTATTTCTTTTGTGGCATCGAAATTTTACTTATAACACCATCAAATCCAAACATCTCCACCATTTCTCAGGGGTTAGACCCAAGATGTGAGAGTTCCTGGCAGCCACATGCAGCAGGCAGGGAGGGAAAGAACAAGATTAGGAAGAATCAAAGCAGAGCCATTTGGGGGAGCTCAGCTGATGGGACCTGGGGCAACTCTTTCCCAGGGGTCATGACTGGTCACTGAATCTGGGTTCTGGCTGACAGCTGGGAATAGAAGACCAGGAGCCTGAGGGTGACTTGTAGCAAGCTCCCTGGATGACTGGCATATGGTCTGCGACTTGGTCTGGACCTTCAAATGGAAGGTCAGAGAGCCCAGAGAGGTGGGCTGAAGAATCTAGCCAGAAGCAGAGCTTGCCTTCATCTCCACAGTCTTTGCAGCACCTCCCTCCAGACAGAACAAGGGTGGTGTTTGGCACACAAAGGGAACTTCTGTCACCGCCTGCAGTGAAGGTGTGTGTGTGTGTGTGTGTGTGCATTCACAGTGTGTGTGTGTGCATGCACAGTGGGGGTGTGTGTGCGTGCATGCACAGTGGGGGTGTGTGTGTGCATGCACAGTGGGTGTGTGTGCGTCCACAGTGGGGGTGTGTATGTGTGTGCATGCACACTGATCAACGCAGTGTCCTTTCCACACACAGTTCACAAGCCAACCCAAGGTGAAATGTATTTGTGATCCTCAAACTAGTAATGAATCTGATGGGATTTGCGTTCTTTTCTTCCAGCAGCTTGGCAATGGGGAGAAATTGTTCAAGAAGCCAGGTTTTCATTTGTTTGTTGGGAGTGGTTTGCACAGATGGGCTAGAGCAAAAGGATTTTGGGCTGTTCTTGTCTGTGCCATGTGATTCTGGTCAATTCCTTTGCCTTTGCCTGCACAGGTCTGAGGGTGCCGTGTTGTTGTGGTTAATGAGTTTCATAGTCACACAGGCTTTGGAGTCTAAGAAAGGTAAGCGACTCTTCTGCCCACTGCTCATGTGACCTTAGGCAACTTCTTTGACTTCTCTAAGACTCATGTTCTTCATCTGTAAAACAACAGTAACAAGGGTGGCCTCTTTATAGAGTTGTTGAGAGATTAGCTCAGATGATGCTTGTGAAGGTAGTTAGGACAATTCCTGGCACCGAATAAGTGCTCCCTAAATTACTGCTCCTGTTATTAGAATGTTATTATTACAGCAATGTGGGAGCTTTGTTTATAGGGACCACTAACTTGGTATTAAAAGGCATTATCAGGATCTCCAAGTGAGCTCTTACTCAGTTCTCCCTATGGAATCTCCTGGTTTACTGCCTGTAATAAGACGAATGGTGGCGCTCCAAAAGATATGCCCACGTGCCTGGCAACTGTGAATGTGACCTTATTTGGGAAAAGGGTACATATGTAATTAAGTCAAGGATCTTGAGATAAAAAGTTCATCCTGGATTATTTAAGTGGGTCCTAAATCCAATAACAAGTGTCCTTGTGAGGGACACACAGAGGAGAGACAGAGAGAAGAGAAGGCAGACCATGGAGACAGAGGTTGGAGGGATGCAACCGCAGCCACTGAACAACTGGAGCCCCCAGAAGCTGGGAGGGGAAGGGCGCTGATTGGGCGCTGGAGGGAGTGCAGCCCCGCCCATGCCTGCATCTCAGACTTCTAGCCTCCAGAACTTTGGGAGAATATATTTCTATTGTTTTAAGCCACCAACTTTGTAGTAATTTGTTATGGGAGCCCAAGGAAACTGATCCACTAACAAATAAGTTCTAAAAATCATCTTGCCTTCTTTTTAAATTCCTTACAAAACAGAAAGACACAAACAAAAAGTAGCCAAGAGTGATTCGACACGCTAATAGATAGATCTTGATGTTCACTGAAGTGGACATCTGATAGTTTATGGTGTTCAATAACATGAAATCATTTTTTCCTTCCACCAGTTATGAGACAAGAGTGATCACAGAGCAAGTGACAGGTGCCACCATCACATCTGCATGTTAAGACAAGTGGGCGGCGAAAGGCACAAGCCCATGAAAAGCGCAAGCATCCCCAGGGCATTCATGGAAAACGGGTGGCAGCCATAGCACAGAGGACACAGATGCACACAAGCGACACCGCAACAAACACACCTTGTAGAGAGGTGTGTCATGGGAAATAAGGAAAAGGAAAAATCTAAAACGCAAGGTCAGTTAGCCAGGAATAACAGAATCACCTGGTCTTACTGATTCAGAGACCTCAGAAGTTCACCCTCCAAAATAATGGAAGCAGTCATCACCTCTGCAAACTTAGCTTGAATACTTCCAGGAATGGAGAGTTCACTAATCTTACAAGCCTACATTAACTGAAAGTGTTGTTTGAAATATTTTTCTCAGTCAGAGCCAGAGAAAATGTATCTTGCTGTATCATGCACCTACTGGTGCTGTTTCTGATTTAAGAACTGTACACCGTCCTTGCATTAGTTTACTCAACAGACACTGCCTAGGCCTGTGCTGTGTGCCAAGCACCGTAACTACACAAGGATCTAGAGGCTTAGGAGCCCTCTGCTCTCTGGACAAGGCTACACCTGAGTGTAAGGCAAGCTGGTGATCAGAGAAGTTGCTAAGAAATCTCTAACTTCCCTCCACCAGCTCTTCTCATTCTCAGGCTGAGTCTAAAACATCACCAATATGAATACCATTAAACAGCATAATGAAAAATAATTGTACCAATAGCGTTAAAAAAAAAATCCCAAAACGCTCTCAAAAAACATATCATAGAAACCAATGGACAACTGCAAAAGGGAGCTCTCTTGAAAAAGTGACACGAATTCAGATTGTTTTGTCTTCCTTCATTCCCAATCAGTCACTGCACACAGTTCCACCTGCGGATCTGGCAGGAGACAGAACCACTCCCTGGTGCCTGAGCTTTCAAAGGTCCTGGCCCCGCCTCACTCCACAGGGCCCAGGGAACTCACACACCCAGAACAAACATCCCCTCAAGAAAGCTGATGGTTTAGAAGGAGGAAAAAAAACCTGTAGAAATGGAGAGATTGGAGAGATGTCATAAAATTTAAACAAGGTAAACAAGTTGGATGTGGTAAAAATTAAAAAATAAATTAAAATGTCATCAACTATAAAAGGCACAGCACAGCCGGCCAGAACAGTGGAAGTGTTGAAACTCATAAACAAAAGAGCTTGTCCCTGAGGTGAAATTTGACACAATTAGATTGGTCTTTGTGAAAGAAATAGGAGAAATAACATTTTATTAATTTTATTTGTAAACCATTATAATTGCTAAAGAAATTTTCTTAAAAAAGAAAATTAATGACATGAATTAAAAGTATAGTAGGCCAGGTGTGGTGGCTTATGCCTGTAATCCCAGCGCTTTGGGAGGACGAGGTGGGCAGATCACCTGAGGTCAGGAGTTAGAGACCAGCCTGACCAACATGGAGAACCCTTGTCTCTACTAAAAGTACAAAATTAGTCATGCTTGGTAGCACATGCCTGTAATCCCAGCTACTTGGGAGGCTGAGGCAGGAGAATCACTTGAACCTGGGAGGCAAAGGGTGCATTGAGATGAGATTGAACCATCGCACTCCAGCTTGGGCAACAAAAGCAAAACTCCCTCTCAAAAAAAAAAAAAAAAGGCATAGTAAGTGACAATAATTAACAGTATGGTTCTGGAACAGAACCACAGATCAATGGAAAGAAAAAACTCCAAAAACAAACCCTGATGTGTTGAAGACTTTGCGATGAGTAAAAGTGACATTTCCAAACCAAGGGAGAATGGATGACTTACTCAACAAGCGGCTTTAGGACGTTAGTGAAGGGAAAATATTATATCTCTCTCTTATCAAAATAAAGTCAAAGCATTGAAAAGTAAGAAGAAAGAAAACCATATAAGAATTAGAAAATCCAGGTGGATAGTTACATCCTGCTGGGGGTGAAGGCAGCTCTTACTTTTCTAACCACAGGACTAAACCACACCGCAAGTGAAGCACAAAGAGCTCTGACCATAGAATGAAAACAAGTATTTGTATAAAAAAGAATCATAAACAAAAATGGGGAAAGTATTGAAAATGTGTATAAAAGGCAATTCTTTACATATACAGGCTATCTTAAAGTATAGAATAAGTGAAAAACAGACTCATAGAAAAATGGGCAAAAATCATTAAGATGCCACCCACAAATCAATACATGCAAAGGGACAAAAGTATCTGCAAAATTGTTTAATCTCACGAGTTATCAAAATAATGGGAAGCAAAGCAATTGTTTAATTTTCTCATTTATCAATTGGCGAGGATTTTAATAAATAAGAAAATGGTGTATGTTTGTAAACGAACAAGGAAATGCTTTTATATGTTTGTAAAGATAAAATGATTTTTGTGTTAGTAGAATTATAAATTCCTAAGAAATCTCTGATGGACAATTTGGCAATCTCAAAAACTTTAAAAATGTGTGTATACCTGTGCCCAAGTTCTACTTTTTAGAAATTTTTTTTTGGAGGAAACTAATATCAACGTATAAAGGTTTAGTTAAAAGGATATGAAAGCCAGAGTTATTTGCATAACAGATAAATGGTTAAATAAACTGTCAGATTCACGCAATGGCGTGAATGCTTAGTGCAGCAGTTCTCAGGCTGTGGTCCCTAGACCAACAGCCCCAGCGCTATCTGGGAACTTGTTAAAAATGCAAATTATCTGGCCTTTCCCACCTACTGAATCAGAACCTCTGGAGAGCGATGGCCAGGAATCTGTGTTTTCACAAATCTTCTGCATGATTCTGAGGCACACTATAGTTTAAGAACCTCTCTTCTGGTGTATAAGTCAGGGTCCCAGAAACTAGATGAGACACTTGAATTGGGTATTTGAAGCATGTTGAACTATTCACAGCAAGAAAGTAAACCACAAGCAAGGTACAGCTACCATTCTGTCGAGGATATGGAACCCAGGGAGAGGTAGCTGCTGGGACTGACTGCCAGATGGAGCAGGTAAGATGGAAAGGGGAGGGGATAGGATTGGAGGGGCAGATGGAATGTGCAGCACGTGCCCTCATTGGAAAGGATGTGCAGGAGAATATCCACATGAAAGGTGTTTATGAAATATCCAATTTTTTTTTTTGAGATAGAATCTCGCTCTGTCACCAGGCTGGAGTGCCATGGTGCGATCTCGGTTCACTGAAACCTCCGCATCCCGGGTTCAAGCGATTCTCCTGCCTCAGCCTCCCGAGTAGCTGGGACTACAGATGTGCACTTCCATGCACAGCTAATTTTTGCATTTTTAGTAGAGACAGGGTTTCACCATGTTGGCCAGGATGGTCTCGATCTCTTGTCCTCGTGATCCACCCGCCTTGGCCTCTCAAAGTGCTGGGATTATAGGTGTGAGCCACCACGCCCTGCCAAAATATCCAATTTTTAAAAAGCAGTACCTAGTTCCTTTTTCATTCAGAAATATATATCATACATATTTGGTATGCACTCACACATATGCGTGAAAAAATGCTTGTGGGATAAATGCAAAGTATTAACAGTAGTTATGTCTAGAGCTTGAGATAATGGGTAAGTTATTACTTGATCCTGTTTGCTTCTCTACGTTTTCTAAATGTTCTACAATAAACATGCAAGAAAAAAATTTAATGCATTCCCTTAAACAAAATCATGAATAACAGAATCTCAAAGAAAACTGGAAAACTCGTATGTTTCCCCAATATCTTAATCTTCATCATTTATGGGTAACCACCACTCACGTTGGTTAACCTATATTACCTTTTACCTTGACACGTTTTTGGAAGCAATGTGGTTATAAGAAGAGAAAATGTAATAAATAATACTTAGTACTAATTAATAAACATCTTCAGTGACCACTCCAAATAAAACACTGTGCACAAAGTGCTTTCTGAATTACCTCAATCAATACTCAACAAAAAGCTTAAAAGCCTTATTATTATTATGCTTCACTGTATTGGTAAGGAAATGAAAGCGAAGATACGTCAGTTACCTGTACTAGCCTACATCTTCACTTTTCATCACAGGGGGAGCAAGGACTCAGACCGAAACTGTCTAAGGCCAAAATCTGTGCTCTCCATTGCTGTGGATGTGAGGGAATATGATTTTGAAAACAGTGTATTGGCTGGGCACAGTGGCTCATACCTATAATCCCAGCACTTTGGGAGGCCAAGATAGGTGCATCACTTGAGCTCAGGAGATTGAGACCAGTCTGGGCAATGCAGCAAAACCCCATCACTAGAAAAAAATAGAAAAATTAGCCAGGTTTGGTGGCATGCACCTATAGTACCAGCTATTCAGGAGGCTAAGGTGGAAAGATTGCTTATGCCTGCGAGGCACAGGTTGCAGTGAGCTGAGATTACACCACTGCACTCCAGACTGAGTGAAAGAGGGAGACCCTGTATCCAAAAAAAGAAAAGAATATATCAATTCTACCTTTATAAAGTAAACCTGTGATAGCACAACTCATTGCATAATTTCATGCAGTAATTTATTATACTATGAGTACAGCAATGGTATTCACATTAGTAAATGAATGTCATGGTCAAAATTATTATTTTAATAGTCTACTCAGAGATGATTTAATATGGCAAATGTGAAAACTTTTTTTTTACTTTGGTCTTGAATGATGTAACCAGAGGAGTGAATCTGCTGATAAAATTTTTTTGAGTACTTGATAGAATCTACTGGAAAGAATTCATTTTCAACTATGAAAACTCTGGAGTTTCCTAAAGATTAATTCAAGCCATTATACCTGAAGCAACATTTCCCAGACTGTTCCATGTGTCCCATACATGTTTGACTTTGTGCTTATAGGCTGAGTGGTACTTTTTTATATGCATGCCTCTCCTATTGAATGTAGATTTCTTTAAAATAAAGATGCATATTTTATTAGTACTGGCTTCCACTATGCCTACCACAGTGCCCAGGTTTGTGAATGAACCTGTGGCTCAGTCAGGACAGGTTAAATTATGCTGTGGTAACAAATCGCGCCTCAAATCTCATTGACTAAAAGTTTCTTTTCTCATTCACACTAAATGTCTAATCTGGGTGGGTAGGGAAGGCCTGCTTATAAGAAACAGATGCTGATGGAAGCTTCAGCTTGACCCATGCTTTCCTGAGGACTTTGGTGTGGGAAGAGAATAAGGTGAATGGCCTCATAAACTTCAATCTAGATTTAACACACATCACTTCCCTTTATCCCATTGGCCAGCACAGGTCACATGACCATGCCTAACTTGAGCAGTGCTACCACAGGCCTGGAAGACCCAGAACCAGAAATATCTGGTGACAATATTAAGAACGAGCACACAAATGTTTTGGGAATGAATCATGAAGTTATTAATTAGCGCTTGTCGGTACATGTACTCACTAGTAACAGTCTCCTACCTCAGGTTATGTTTTCTGAGACCAGTCAAGCCCAACAGAGAAATAGATAGCTTTATGTATCTTTTTGAGATGGCAGTTGTGTTACTGCTGAAATGCTAATTTTATTTCATGATGTGTGGCAAAGTTCATATTAATTCTACATTTATTCACTAGTGTTATCTTTCCATAGGTACTAAGATAAGAGAAATACCATTGATTAATAACAACCAATCAGAAAAGTGAGAGAAGAAAGACTGGCTTGGGCACACCTCATAATTCATTCACTTAATTCAGTGAACATCTACTGGGGGCCTGCTCTGTCTCAGATACCTCAGCAACTCTGCGAGTATGAAGCTGACGAAGTCTCAACGCACACCTAAATGTTGAAGTATTTGTAAAGAGTAAGTTGTTCTTTCTGTGGTACTCTTTCATGTATAAGATATTTGTCTTGCGTTTCTTTGATAATTTTGTTAAAAGGTAATTGTTTTAACTTTAACTATTGAGCCTTCACCACAGTTTGGAATTGGTAGAATTTATTTTCCCAAGTTAAGGGCTCTTACGTATTTAACTACACTGCTAATTTTCTTCCTGTGTCACTGTCACTGGATTCATTCTGGATTTACTGTTTTAAATGAACGAAGAAAGGCACTAGTGAACTGTAATCGTTGCCAGTCCAAGTGGTTTTGTCAGTGAATAAAAGACCTTTTTGTGCACGGGCCTTTTGTGCTCATTCATGACTCCGCTGTTACACCTGTGAGGTTGTTGTACTGGACCCGGGAAGGTGGCAGGACCTCTCTGAGCTCAGCATGCCTGTGAGCTCAAGCGTTTCTCTGAAGTCAATTTCATAAAATTGGTGTCCATTGTATCCCATGATAAATGCTCACAAGCTTTTATTATCGCAAAGATAATTGCCACAGAGAAAAGGCAAAACAATAATTTAATACTCACTGAGTAGAGAAACACACGCTCAATGAATTTATCAAATAGCATGTTTTAAGTTAACCTTCCTATGTTTACTATGCAAAGCATTTCACTAGTGCATATAAAAAACATTTTTTTGCCAATGTAAAATACAAATTTCTGTAAAGACTTTCTAATAATTTTTAGTGAACTCAAATTTTTTGTAACATAGAGCTGTTTTTCCCCATTCACTTGTTCTTCCTATTTTCATCTGGTATTTTAACCAAAAAATGTCTTTGAAGAGTTATGGACCTTTTTTGTCCCCAAAGTCTCCTTTAATCCTCTCCAACTTAGTTGCCATGTATCCTAGCCCTCTTGGCCTATTCTCTGTTTATTGTTTATTTTTAAGAAGTTTATTTCCTCGAGGATATTTTAGAAAGTTGTTAAATTTGATAGCAATATATTGCATCTTCATAAGGACGTTTACATGTGTATACAATTTCATAATTTCCAAGCGCTTCCCTACATGTGACCTCACTTGGTACAGCAAAGCACGAAGTTTGTTATTTTGAAAATCGTGCTACAAGTTAGCCAGCCACTCGAGGCTGTTCCTCCAGAGACGCATGAGTGTACTCCATGATGTGAAAGCTCAGGTCCCTAAGTCACCCACGCCACAGCTTCGTGTTGTAGTTTGTGTACCTCGCAGGAGGTCACACTAAATGCAAAGTTCAGGACTGGGGAGGAGTGCTGGGCGGGTGCAGCAGTCTCAGTAACGTTCCAGTTCTGAGGTTACAGATCTTCTCTGTATATATCAAATGTTACCTAATTTTTAAAAGAAAACAAACAGATAACTCCTCATTTTTGCGGAACATTATTCCTATTTCACTA
Organism: Callithrix jacchus; assembly: GCF_049354715.1. Classification (NCBI taxonomy): domain Eukaryota; kingdom Metazoa; phylum Chordata; class Mammalia; order Primates; family Cebidae; genus Callithrix; species Callithrix jacchus. The sequence goes on along the minus strand of NC_133512.1, from coordinate 11,331,336 downwards.
TGGAAGAAACATCGCTCTGCAAAAATACATCTTAGAACCTACCAATGAAGGAAGCTTTGAGAGCAGGGAGACTTCGCCAGCAGAAACAGCACAGTGTGGCTAAGACATTGCTGCTGCTTGTGCTGGAATACGCGGCTTTCTTGAAATTTCTTCCTTAAAATGCTAGGGGTGAAAATTTCATTTCAATTGCACACTAATGTTTCCTGATATACACCATTTACCCCTTCAAACAAATATGCCTAAGCTGTAAAGAAGAACAATACAAATGCTTATGAAAACCCCTCAGTACGACAAGATAATTCACTGGAGAATGGAGGGAACATTTACTAACCTAGAAATGCAAATAGAAACTAAACTGGGGAGATCTTTTCATAATTTATTTTGACTTTGACAGATACCACAGGTGAATGAATGAATGAGTGAATGTAACTTGTCTTCCGATATTTAACTAATAAAAAAAAATTAATAGTTACATATCAAACTTGTACCTACTAAATAGGAAGTACATCTTCCTTGTAAATGGAATATGCTCAAATATATCGATATATTTGACAAACCCTATCACTGGACCACAATGCAGAAATGTTAGGAATTATTAATTAGATTTTGGACACAGACATGCAAACACATGACTACTTGGAAAGATTTTTGACTATTGTAAGTATTTTGCCATAAAGAAATCAATACCACATTTATAGAATCTTAAGAAAATAGGGGCAGTCATTCATTATTTGCAAATCCAAGAAATGATTTAAAAATACTATTAGAATTTACATGGAATTTGAGTAACAAGATTAAGGCTACATCCCCAAAGAAAAATTGCTTAACTAACAACTACCAAAAAACAATTGCAATCTTTGAAAAGTAAACATTTCATGTATCTCTTCAACAAAAAGCATAAAATACCTAGGCATGTGCCTAGAAACAACTCATTCTAATAAAATAGCAAATAACTATTATAATTTATCTCAATTCTGTATGCTTCACATGAACTCTTTGTGATTCTCACAACTCCACACGTGAGGTTATTGTCTGCATGTTTATTATCTAAAGCATTTCAACAATATATATAAAAAATGCAATTTTCCTCAGTTGGACCTCAGGAAAATGAGGTCTGGACAATTGAGTAAATTGTCAGATGCCACACAGCTCTTGGGGAGGCAGGCTAGAAACCTTTATCTTTCTTCAAAGCCTCTTCAAAGTCTTTCTACTCCCCACTGTCCCTTGATCAGCTGCATCAATACAAAGAAAACACATACTGATGAGAGGACTCTAACTGAATGGAGAGGCGTCTATGTCCCCAGATGGGAAAACCAGACATGAGAAAGATTTTTTCCCCTTCAAATAATGTACAGATTTAATGTAACTCCAACCAAAGTCTCTATGAGACTTTCTTTTTGTAGGGGGAGAAACTTTTGTGGAAATGTTACCCCAAAGTTCACGGATATACATCGACAGGGAGGGAATACATATGCCCATTTCCACCCTGTCTTTCCAATGCCGGCCAGACAGCAGAAGAACACTGTAAAAGCAGTAATTTCACAAGGACAAGAAAATTCAAGAAATAATGACAATGAGTGTACATATTTTTTAACAAGGGGCTTGATGGTGATCAGTGGTTTAAAAAAAATGCAAAGGCCAAAAACTAGCACTCAAAAAGGGGAGTCAGCAGGCAACAAGCCAATTCACATGACAGAATCATAGAAAGTTCTAGAACTGGAGAGGAGCCAACATAGGAGAAGGTGTATATAGGGAAAATTGCCTCTCACATCCTCTTTCCCACCCCAGCAATCAACAGAAAATTTATTCTCAGAGGAACTGTTTTAAAAGAAGCTCCAGACTAAGAGGCACCAGGCACAGAAGAGGAGTGATGGACATTACTGAATTGCACCATGCTAAGTTGAGCCTTCTCCAGCTCCCAAACGCACAGCCAAGCTCACATCCACAGGAAGAAGTCTGGAGGCTTCTCTGAAGAAAACAACCAGCTTACGAGGAAACATCTACAGACATGAAGACCCAAGGGCCCCCCACCAATGAAGTGAGTTCCACCAACTGATAGACTAAATCTCATTCCTAAATACGACCAGATAGCCAAGGATCACCAGATATTTGAAGAAAGCTTCTAACAGGATTATAGAGACCAAAACAAACAAGCAGGTGAAAAGAACGTGGAAGAAACAGAGATTAAGGAACAGAAGAAAATGAACAAAAACGACAAGAAAAAGCAATCATGAAACAGGAACATGAGTCTCTAAAAAAGAATAAAAAGTAATATAATGCTCTGAAAAATTAGATACTTCAAGATATTTTTAAAAAGCATTTGAAACTTTAGTTCTGGATTGTTATGATAGTATTAATTTATGCCTCTTACTGTAGAATGTTTTTGTTCATAGTTGTATACCCAAAATACATAGTTTCAAAGTACATTTTGGCTTGTCTGTGAGATTACTGCTTTCAATGCTTATAACTGTCTCACATATGTATTGTCTTTCCCTTGTATGCATTCTGTATTCTGACGGGTTTTAATGAGTGGTATAGGTCTTTGAATATTTTTGCCAGGAATATTGCATTAATAGAATATTTCCTAAGTATTTTCATGTCTCAAAGTATATTTTTTCGTGGCTTTGCAAACACTAGTTTGTCTACACAAAGGAATCCAGGTTCACGATCTTGGTGAATCTTGCTCCTCTGTCATCAGGCAATCAGTGTGGTAAATGAGTTATTTGATGACACCTTTGGCTGATCTTTTCTATCTTTGTTTAAAGACTTATAGAATTTTCCTCTTTACCCATGAAATTAGAACATATTATTAGGATATGTATATGTGTGTCTTTTTCAACATCTTACATTGGCTTGGGAGAACCTTTTCACCAGCAACCTCAAATCTTTCTTTAGCCTAGGTATATTTTGTCTTATGTATCTTTAAATATTATCCCTTCTCCATCTGTTCCAATTAGAGTGGAGAGAATAAACATATGTTGGATACACTAAATCTATCCTCTCAGTCACTTCCATCTTGTAATTCCTATTTCTATTTTCACTCTATGTTCTGTGAAAATCCCTCAAGTTGGTTTCTAAATCTCTAATTCAATTTTTAGCAGTGTTTATTTGGCATTTGCTGCCGATATCGGTGGGGCTCCTTCAGCAATCACATTTTTAATTTCCTTTTTCACAGAAGCCTATTTTTTTGGCACAATATTCCCCCCAACTCTCCTTGAAATTGCTAATTGGAATGTTCTTCAATGTTTCTTTTATTTTAAAAATTAATTCTGTTTTATGCATTTTCCCTAACATTTCACATCTTCCCCCTGACCCACCTGACCTGCTGCTTTTCTTCAAATGTCTTCAGTTAAAATTCTTCACTGTCTGTCCATGTTTTTCAAAGTGTAAATCAATCATTTTTACAAGGTTTACTTAGTACTTTCTGTGCCCTAGGCAGAACACTAAAGAATGGAAACTTTAAGTCAAGGAAACCCCAAAATAACCCTGAGATCATAGGTATCCTCCATGAGTGTCACTTGAGGAAGAAAGGGTATAGCCAACTGCACCCGGTTGAGATTTTTTTCCAAATTAATGAGATATTTCAGTCCTTGGCTCCACTCACTTCTCCAGCCTCTCTTGGGACCACGAGACCATCTCTGCAGTCAGAGCTGTGGGTGCCAGGAGATGTCAGGAAAGGGCACATGAACTGAGGTTTCTTTTTCTTTTTTCCGTGTATTTGCTGTGCGAGCCCAGAGTTAACTGGAGGCCCGTCCAGGTAGAAGCCAGCTGTGGCCCACCCCTCACTTTATGTAGCAAGTTGTCCATGCCAAGTGAAGCCTGGGGGCTAAGCTGCAGCCACTGTCTGTGTTGTGGGCACTGCTACAGATGCTGAAATCCTTCATCACTCGCTCCCTGGCCCACGGACCTTCCCAGCCACAGTTGTTCTGAGCCAAGAATGTGGCAGGGGTTGGCCTGGGACCCCTGTCTTCTCTGGATGCCCTGCTGTACCTGTACTGGGTGGGGTATCACAAAGCACTGACTGGTTTCTTTGCCATTGTAACACCATCTTTAAAAAGCTGTTTCAGGCTGGGTGCAGTGGCTCATGCCTATAATCCCAGCACTTTGGGAGGCCAAGGTGGGCAAATCACTTGAGGTTAGGAGTTCAAGACCAGCCTTGCCAGCAGGTTGAAACCCTGTCTCTACTAAAAAATATAAAAATTAGCCAGGCATGATGGCGGGTGCCTATAATCCCAGCTACTTAGGAGGCTGAGGCATGAGCATCACTTGAACCCAGGAAGCAGAGGTTGCAGTGAGTGATATCATGCCACTGCAATCCAGCCTGAGTGACAGAGCAAGACTCGATCTCAAATAAGTAAATAAAATTAAAAAATAAAACAAAATGCTGGTTCAGTGATGGTAGCCTTCCATGTTAAAGCAAATCTACCTGAAATCAATTGGTCACATGACTACACGATGTTATCGACAGTGTAACTTGATAAAAAATTAAGTAACCTTTGTTCAAATCCTGGTTTCACAAAATACTACATGAACTTGAGCTAGTTATTTTACTTTTCTATTTCCTTTTCTGTAAAGTGGTGACAATAACAGAGTTATTGGGCAGAATAATGAAGTAAGGCATTTAAAATAGTTCAGCACATTGCCTGATTTGCTGTAAGTATAATAAATGTTAGTCATCATTATTTTTAACCATAAAATATCTTACAATGCAAGAAGATATCGTGAGATGATATTAGACAAACCCAAAATAAGGGACATTCTACAAAATAGAATTGCATTGCATTCAGCAGTGCCAAAAGCTATCTATGATCACTACAATGATTCAGAATTGTTTGAGTTTACCTTTTTAATGAAAAAAGGGGTAAGAATAGTAGAAAATTAAAAGCAAAATCATCATGATTTACAAATCATGCTATACATAAATTCTAAATAAACTCTATTGTATGAGTGCACTTATGTATAAAACATGTCTGAAAAAAATTTGAAGAATATATCTGTAGATGTTTTTACTATATTCACTTTTCATTTTTGAATAATTTTAGACTTATACAAAAGTTGCAAAAATAGAACAGAGTTAGTATTTATCCTCCACCAGCCATCTCTTACATTAACATCCAATCTTACATCATCATGATACATTTGTCAAAATTAAGTATTGGTACAAGACTATAAACTACTGACATTTGGATGTTTGACCAACATCCCTTTTCTGTTCCAAGGTTCAACCCAAGATCCCACATTGTACTGTTATGCCTCCTTGCTCTCCTCTAATCTGTGACAATTCCTCAGTCTTTCCTTGTCTTTCAGGATGTTGACACTTTCAAAAAATTCTGGACAGTTATTTTGTAGCATGACCCCTATTTTGGGTTTGTCTAATATTCTCTCATGATTAGGTTGAGGTTGTGTGATCTGGATAAGAATACACAGAAGTGATGTTTCCTCAGTGAATCACATCTGGAGGTGATATCAATGTGTCAACATGATGTCAATATGTTTTATTACTGGTGATAATCGTCTTTGATCACATGGTTAAGGGGGTCTCTGCTCTAACCTTAGTATTTTTTCCTTGTAATTAATAAATATTTAAGGGGGAGATACATTGATGTTATGCAAGTATTTTATTTCTCCTAAAACATTTGCCTTTTAATTTTAGCATCCATCCATGGATCTTATTTGCCATAATTAATACAGGGGCGTTCTAATGGTAATTTTGCATTTCCTTAATTTCTTCTATGTTTATCAATTGAAATTCTCCTGTAGGGAAGAACTGTCCCTACATGTTTTAGATCCTCTGGCTTTCAGTGCTGAAGACTTTGGAGTCTTCTGAGACTTCAGTTTGCCAACAGCATAGACATTGACTGAGAGCTTCTTAGAAATGCAGAATCTCAGGCCTCATCCCAGTCCTACTAGATCAGAATCTGTGTTTTATCAAGATCTCTGAGCTACTCATGTTATTCAAAGTTCACTTTAGTTCCACGTTATCAAGGGACTTGATCAATTGAGGTCAAACTTGAAGTTAGCAGCAGAGCCAGACCGCACGTGGGTCTCCTGATTCCCAATGCATTCTCCTTTTCTTACACCTGGGTCTCCTGATTCCCAGTGCATTCGCCTTTTCTTACACCTGGGTCTCCTGATTCCCAATGCATTCTCCTTTTCTTACTTGTTTGATCCATTCTCTAAAGAAATCCAAAGCATACAGGCTTTGGACTGAGACCCAAATTTAAATATTTGACATTGTTTACCTAGCAAGTTACTTAACCTTGCTGAACCTCTTCTACCTACGTAAAGGGGGGAAATATTAGCTAACTTTAGGGATCACAGTGAAGACAAGAGCTACTAGGTGGAAAGCATCTGGCAGAATGGCTTGGGCATGAGGACAGAGAGGTCTGCAGGCACACCCTCTTCTACGAGGGGCTGCAGCCAGGTGCTGCGAGTGTTGTCAGCACATGCCTTCAGCTGCCAGCCTCTTCAAGACTCACCGAAGGTCATGCCTTTTCAGTGGAGACCCGCATCCAAAGACAGGGATGTGGAGGCCCAGCCATTTGGGCCAGACACAGAACGGAACAACGTTAATGACCATTTCAGCTCCAGAATTCTATGAGGTCTGCTGGTTCCCTTTCTGCCCCCTTCCCTCACAGATACCTGCTAGTCTATTTCAGGGTTCACTTCCAGGAGAACCCAAACTGCCATGTGATACAAAATAGATTCTCAAGAGTTTGGAACAACTGTTATAAATACCACTATTATGCCTTTTGGGGATAAGCTTTGCAAATTGCCCACTATCACTAAACACAAAGTGACCCAAATATACATTAAGTTTCTATTATGTACCTGGCCTAGTGCTCAGCTTAGGGGTATAGAGTTTAGAAAAAAAATGCTAAGTGCTATCTAGTAGGGAAGACTGAGAATAAAGTAGTCTGTGCAATTAACCAAAACATCATTTTGGCAAGACTATTGTGGTCACTGGCCAGTCCCTTCACAGCTGAAACTCTCCTGATACACACATCTTGAAACAGCACCATCAAGGGCCATTACCGGAGAACCCTGGTTGGGAGATGGAGGATGGAATTGCCTCTGGTTGAGAGGCAATTTTTTAATAAAAATGGAGACTGGCCTGATTTTAAACCAAAGAAATTTATTGTTTCCTTAAAAACTCTTTGTTTGCCCTTGACACAAAAAAGTCCACAGATACATATAAGCAAGTTTTGGATATCCAAACCATGATGAACATGGAACGGGGTTTCATAGCTCCGCTTTCAAAAGTGCCTCTTACACATTTAGCTACGCTTTCATTTCAGCTGTCCTGCATTAACAAAAGAAAAACTACACTGTGCTTTGATTGCAAAGGAATGTGCACTGAAAGCTGAACAAAATCATGTTTCTTCAAGCAAAGGGCAAAATGTACTCTATGTCACTGTTTCAATTGGCTGAAATGGTGTAGAGCTCAGTTCTCAATTATTTACTGTAATGCAAGATCCTTAGCCTGGAGTGTTGTTAAAAAAAAATCCCTACATTCTTTCATGATTAAATGCATATTACCATTAGGGAAATCAGAATTGGCACATTAAAATATTTGCCTGGGCACCGCCTATTATTCTTCAGCTCTGGCTTTGAAAGCCTAGTAAAGATTTCGTTGGATAATAGACAACTTTAATAGTCTTTCACAACAAAATTTAAAAGCACAAAATTTCCATTACCCACAGCTGGCCAGGGAAAAGTTCCTCCAGGGGTACACAAATGTACTGGCACATAAAGCAGCCTTAAAATAGTCTTTAGAAGCAATATGGTGCCCACAAAGTGCCAAATAACCTAGTTCCTGTATTCCAGTTTGATGATCTTTACCACCTACTCAAGTCCTCCATCTTTATTTCTTCACGTCCCCATATTCTGGGATAAGCACCGTACACTAATGGGCCGTGAGCTGCCTGTGCACAGACATGGGGATTGGCCAGGGCCCTGCTGCCACTGGCTCCAGATTAGCCTGGGACACCTTCCTTGTCTGCATGAAGTGGGCATGCCCAAAGAAGCCTTGTCCATCATACATCCTCTATTTTTCCCCTTCAGAAGCTTCAAGCTTTTCTCTTTAAAAACATGATACTTTGGTGAAATTCTGTCAAGAATCAACAGGTGGATAGACAAGCAGTGGTTCAGAATTGTTACAGTAATCCTTGGGCAACTTACTAAGACTCTGATTTCCAGGTCCAACTATAAACGTTCCACTCCCTTTCTCTGCTTTTCACCAGTTAATGCTTGTTTGTTTAGTTATGATTAATTTAAAATGTTATACACTCCCTTATAATCAAAATATTTCAGTGATGGCATTGATAAATATAATCTAGTGGTTCTCAACCAGAGGCAATTTTGCTCCCCATGGGACATTTGGAAACCTCCGGAGATATTTTTTATTATTACCACTGGAGAGGGTGGGGTGGGTACAGCTGCTACTTGCAAGCAGAGGCCAGAGACACTGCCAAACATCCTGCAATGCAAAGGGCAGCCCCCAACAAGAAAGACTCTCCAGGCTCAGAATGTCAGTAGTGCCATAGTGGAGAAACCTTAAATCCAATACCACAGAAAATTAAATGGAAAAGGAAATTAGAACAAAGCAAAATTGAAAGCAAGATAGTAAAATTCAGTCACAGGCAAACAGTTTGCAATAAATGGGGACAGATTTGACTTTGAGTTTCCTATCAGCCAATCCAAAGAGGAGACACGGGGTAGTGGAGAAGATCAAATCTTCTACAGTAAAGGTCCCAAATGATAAATCCAGGTGTGATTTAACTGTGGCTGCTTCTCACTGTATACCACTGTGAGAGCTGGCATCTAAAGGAGGCCTCCAGCTGGGCACCATGGCTCACACCTGTAATCCCAATACTTTGGGAGGCTGAGGTGGGAGGATTGCTTGAGCCCAGGAGTTCAAGACCAGCCTGGGTAGCATGGTGAGATCTTATCTCTAACAAAAAAAATTAAAATAATTAGCTGAGCATGGTGTTGCATCCCTGTAGTCCCAGCTACCCAGAAGGCTGGGGCAAGAAGGTTGCTTGAGCCCAGGAAGTGGAGGCTGCAGTTAGCCGTGAACAAGCCACTGCACTTCAGCGTCAGTGACAGAGTGAGACCTTGTCTCAAAAGTATATATAGGGGCCGGGTGCGGTGGCTCACGCCTGTAATCCCAGCACTTTGGGTGGCCGAGGCGGGCGGATCACGAGAGATCGAGACCATCCTGGCCATGGTGAAACCCCGTCTCTACTAAAAATACAAAAATTAGCCAGACGTGGTGGCACACGCCTGTGGTCCCAGCTACTCGGGAGGCTGAGGCAGAAGAATTGCATGAACCCAGGCAGAGGTTGCAGTGAGCCGAGATTGTGCCACTGCACTGCAGCCTGGCGACAGAGTAAGACTCCGTCTCAAAAAAAAAAAAAAAAAGTATATATATAAAAAAATAAAAAATAAAGGCAGCCTTGGCCAGGCACAGTGGCTCACCCCTGTAATCCCGGCACTTTGGAAGGATGAGGTGGGTGGATCACCTGAGTTCAGGAGTTCAAGACCAGCCTGACCAACATGGTAAAACCCTGCCTCTACTAAAAATACAAAAATTAGCTGGGCATGGTGGTGTGCACCTGCGATCCTAGCTACTCAGGAGGTAGAGGTTTCAATGAGCCGAGATTTGTACCACTGCACTCTGGCCTGGGTGACAGAGCAAGATTCTGTCTCAAAATAAAATAAAATAAAATAAATAATCTAAAATAAAGGCGGCTTACCACTCTCCAGTCTAAAGTGTTACAAGGCCAAGCCCAGGTGTGGCTACTGCAGCACCCACCATGCTGAGTGGGCCTTAAGCTCTGGATCTGTCGATTTCACACCCTGTGCTCCATCCCACAGATAGGAGTGGGTGCAAGATCCTCGCTTCTCAGCATGAGGCACAGGAAGCTATCAAGTGGATGCTGAAATTGGGGTGCTGAAATGTGCATGCATGGTAGATCCTCCAGGAACTGCTGTCAAACTCCAGAGGTAAAACAAAAAATTAGAAGCCACGTAGGATGGACGGAGGGGCCAGGCCTGTGGGGAAAGAGATGTGAGAGGATGGGGAGCCAGTCTGCTGTTACTCTGAGCTGCAACTTAGCAGGACATTGGCTTTGTGTGGGGAGGAAGCTGAACCAGAGCCAGGACTGATGGGCACAGCTGCCCACCCTCGACCCTCGGCAGGGAGAAGGTAACTTCCCCCAGCCTGGTCTCCAGTGCTGCCCTTTAGGGTGCTAGATTCTGTGCATGAATATATTTCTAAGAATTCTCTGTTCGGGTGACAAAGCCGCCCTAGAGGAACACTGGTGTGTGAGTAAGAATTATCTCAGGAACTTGTTTAAAAGTGCTGATTTTCAGCAATACCCACAGAGCTGTCCAAGTCCCAGGGGGCTGATTCCATTGGCCCGCTTCCAGGAGCTCAGAATCTGCAGGTTCAATTGGCGCTCCCAAATGATGAGGATGCAGGGTATCCAGGCCAGGCGCTCCCCCAGAAAACATGCATTCCACACCTCCATCACACCCAGACCTCAATCTAGTTTTCAAGTCCTCAGAGAATTTTCTCTATCATAGAGAATGTGGAATGCAGGAAAACAAATGCAGAAATAAATAGACTCCAGTGCGAGCATGCCACGTGCAGGTTTTCAGGAAGAATAAAACCCTGAGGTTAGCTGCACCCAAACTGTCAAAGCCTAAATTAGAGCCACAGGGAGGAATCCTGTAAGGGCTTAAGGAGTCACCAGTACACCCCTGCTGTTAGCAAGGATTTCTATTTGTTTGGTCCCTCACAAACTGAGAAATTAGTTTTCTAAAATCCAAATATCTCACAAAAGTAAGTTAAAACCCAAGAGAAATGTTAACACTCTTGGCTACATTCCAAGAAATGCACATTCTACAAAGACCACTGGCTCCAAAGGGCGCAGCTCCAGGTGCAGCAGTTCTCTGAGGTAAGCAGTGTGACCAGCAGGGGGCCAGCGTGCCTGTGTCGGGGCAATTCCTGGACAGGTGGCTTCAGGGAGATTCCAGGGTCGTGTGGGAGGGAGCCCTGGTGAGGCAACTGAATAGTTTCCTAATGGCCCCAGTCAGTGGATTTGGGAAAAGAATGTCACAGCCAGAGGGAGCCGGCTTTCAATCAGGAGAAACTTCACCATGCTGGCAGACCAGGCCATGGGTCCGCTGTCTCCATATCAGAGAGGGGTGTGATGAAATGAATGTCTCCATATCCCACAATTCACCTGTTGCTGTCCTAAACCACCCCCCACCTCCCCCACCCCATGGCTGTATGAAGACACAGAACTTCTAAGGAAGTAATTATGATTAAATGAGGTCAGAAGGGCACGGCTCTGAACCAATAGAACTAATCCCCTAGGAAGAGGAGATCCCTGGGAGCTCAGTCTCTCTCCCTCTGCTCCTGCCTCTGTCTCTGTCTGGCTCTGCATACATGATGGGGAAGGCCATGTGAGCAGAGTGAGGTTGTGGCCACCTGGGAAGCCAGAAAGCAAGCCCTCACCAGAAGCAGACTCAGTGAGAACCTTGACCTCAGACTTCCAGCCTCCAGAACTGTGAGAAAATAAACTTCTGCTGAAGATGCCCAGTATGTGCTATCACTTACAGCAGCCCAAGCTGAAACTGCAGAAAGGGAGCCTGTGCCGTGCTACCTAATCTCGTGGGAGAACACTGAGCATGATATATTGAATCACATTATAATCTAAGACTAGAAGATTGATCAGGATGCCATTTAGAAACTACCTTCAAAAAGTAACAAAAGAATATCAAGAGGGACGATGAAGGCCAGAAACGATGTATGCATGTGTGGTTCTTCCTGGCCCATGAGTGTGATGGAACAGCATTGCTTGAGCCCTTAGAAGTGCCCTCAACCTGCCGGGCGCGGTGGCACATGCCTGTAATCCCAGCACTTTGGGAGGCCGAGGCGGGTGGATCACGAGGTCAAGAGATCGAGACCATCCTGGCCAACATGGTGAAACCCCGTCTCTACTAAAAATACAAAAAATTAGCTGGGCATGGTGGCGCGTGCCTGTAATCCCAGCTACTTGGGAGGCTGAGGCAGGAGAATTGCCTGAACCCAGGAGGTGGAGGTTGCGGTGAGCCGAGATCGCACCATTGCACTCCAGCCTGGGTAACAAGAGCGAAAACTCTGTCTCAAAAAAAAAAAAAAAGTGCCCTCAACCAATGGGGAATTTATATTTGTTCTTGAAAGAATTCACCAATAGCTCACAGTAGGATTTTTCTGGAGAACTGATAAGAGCAGAGACAGGAGACTTAAGAGGGGGAGCAGTGACTCATCAGTCAGGAAGCGCCTTTGTGGCCCGGGACCTCCCCGCTAGTCCCGAGTCCACTACCTTCAGCTCTCCCTTCGTCCCTGCTTCATGTACGGTCTAAGATGCCAGCATAAAAATAACTAAATTCAGGAGAAACGGAAAAAATTTAATGAGGAGAAATTAGATGAAATAGGACAAAAAAGGATGTCAGAATCCAAAATTCCAAAGATTAAAGGTGAATGGGAAGAAAAATAAGGAAACAAAATAATAAAGATTAAATAAGTATAAATTTAACAATAACGAGATGACAAAACAACTTCAAATGTAGTAATATTCACGTTCTAAATAACCTGCATTAGACATTTCTTACCTAGCGAGGCACTGGGCTAAGAACTTTGCACGCATTTTCCCATTTAACACTTAGAACAACTCATCACCAAGTCCATTTCACAGACCAGAAAACTGAGGCTTTGAGAAAGGTTAAACAACTCGCCTAAGACACCTAGACAGGTACTGCTGGGAAAGGCAGTCAAAACCACATCATCTGATTCCCAAATTTGCCCCTTTTCCCAAAGATGAAAGCCTCAAAATGAATAATAAAGCAATTATGAGAAATGCAACCAGACTTGGATTAAGAAAGTAAATTAAAAGATTAGAAGCTGAGGCCGGGCTCGGTGGCTCACACCTGTAATTCCTGCACTTTGGGAGGCCAAGGCAGATGTATTGCTTGAGGTCAGGAGTTTGAGACCAGCCTGGCCAACATGGTGAAACCCTGACTCTACTAAAAATACAAAAAAATGGCCAGGTGTGATAGTGGGCACCTGTAGTCCCAGCTACTTGGGAGGATAAGGCAGGAGAATCACTTGAACCCAGGAGGCAGAGGTTGCGGTGAGCTGAGATCCCACCACTGCACTCCAGCCTGGGCAATGGAGTGAGATTCCATCTCAAAAAAATAAATAAATAAAAAGACAAGAAGCTGAGAACAATTTAAAATTGTGTTAAATTTTTGAATGAAGAGAAATAAGGGAAAATATAAAAAGCAGAAAAATTAAGAATAAAAAAGATTTTATAATAAAATGGAAATGGAAACAGAAAACCAATTAAAATGGCACAAATGTTGTGAAAACAATGCTAAAATAGTAAATGTTATAAAAGAGAAAATATGACATTAATTAAGTTGGAAAACAAGAGTCTTTCAGTAGAAACGGATTCACAGCACGGTCTTCCCAGCAGCACAAAGGAATATTTCCATGTTGAGTCTTTGACTCATCCTCTATGCAGGGGGTCTTTTGAACATTTCTGAGCCAAGCCGGTAGCATTTTAGTGGCCAGAGAAGCTTTGTGGCAAAATTCCAATTTTACTCTGATTACAGGATTTGCAACAGCCCAGGCTGAGGTTTGCTGTGGTGCTACCCATTAAACACTAAGCCTAAAAGACGTTCTTTGAAGAACAAGAGTTTCATGCCAAATGCATCTGGGGATGCTGTGGCAGCCCCCCTGGAATCAGGTCACTATTTCCCTCCTAGAGGAACCAATCACATCAGAGCTGCTCATGGCGGGGCCCCGGGCAGTGTCTGCACAGCTGCACATCAAAACCCGGCCCCAGTGGAGCTTTACCGCAGCAGCCTGCCAAAGGCCCTGAGAAGTCCTGCAGCAAAGGATCAAACAAATCTGTTTCTCTTTGCTTAGGCCACTTTATCTGACATTGGAAATTTCTCTCCCACCCTCCCCCGCCCCACCCCGGAATAAGCTCTATTTTCATCCTAAAGCAGTTTTATGGAAAGCACTTTGGAATACTCTGTCCTAAAACCATTGCTTGGGGTTTCAGGTCGGAGAGAGAGAAAGAGTATTACGAAGGCCCAGAACACTATCCTAATTGTCCGATTTGTTTAAAAGCAAATGTTGCAGACATAGTTTGAGAAGATGATCCTTCTATAGAGGGGGTAAATAGAGCATGCAGGCGAGTACATACCCAGAAGAAAAGCAAGGCGTTTTATAACAACAGTTCAGAAACGTGGGAGAAAGGACATGACAATGAACCCTCCCACAGCGACCCTCGACTCCTGCTCCCGGAAGAAAACCACCTGGTGGTTCCTAATTAATTTACAGGCAGTGCTTTAGAAACTAAAACAGAAAAATAGACACAAAAACAAAACAAAAACTCATGTTTTTAATAAAGAGATTTTTAATCAGCAGCACAGATTAAACCATTGAGTACATAAGTCAAGAAAACGTAAAGGTGAAATGGTGTCATCACCAGCATCCAGTAGTTCCTGAACAAATGGGTTATGCCAACCTGGGCAGCAGCAATTCCAACCACTGAGAAAACATCTTCTTTCATTACCTCTCCAAACCGGAGGGTTGTTATTCTGCTTTTATAGCTAGAGAAAGAGTTGGAGGTTATTATTCTGACTCGTACAGCATCTATTTACTGACCATTCTTTTGAGGAATCACGCATTTAAATGAGAGAGATGTAAAAGAAGTTATAAACAAAGCCACGGAAATTATTTCTGAATGTGTACGTCTCTTATTCAGTTTATAATGGCGAGAGTCTTAAAAAAAGCACAAACGAAAAAAAAACGTGTTGGTCAGAATAATATGCATCTAGATTTGAGCTGCATCTTTGGGAGGGAGGAAGATCTAAATGGGTGATAAAGCAGAAAGTGGCTGCACACGGTGGCTCATGCCTGTCATTCCAGTATTTTTGGAGGCCAAAGCAGGCAGATCGCTTGAACTCAGGAGTTTGAGACCAGCCTGAGCAACATGGTAAAACCTATCTGTACTAAAAATACAAAAATTAGCTGGGCATGGTGATGCATGCCTATAGTCCCAGCTACTCAGGAGGCTGAGGTGGGAGGATCATCTGAGCCCAGGAGGTGGGGGCTACAGTGACCCATGATTGTGCCACTAAACTCCAGCCTGGACGACAGAGCAAGACCCTGTCTCGAATAAAATAAAACAAAACAAAACAGAAAGCATTCCAGCATAAAAGATATCATTGAAAAAAAGTCCAAGAGCTGAGGATAAATACAGAATGGAATGTGTGGAATCTACTGATGAGAAAAGTATCCATTTCGGAGAGAGGCAGGAAGGAAGGAATACTGAGGGATGATGAGTGTGGGCCACAACTCTGGAGGGCCTAGACCATTCGACCAAGGTCTTAGAACCTGATGCCACAGATCACAGGGAAGAGACGGCAGCTCCTCAGCTAAGGGTAGCATGACTGAGGCTCCGCTGAAAACATCACCCTGGGATTGACATGCCTGCTGGGAGGGAGGGGAGAGGAGATGCAGAGGGGATGAGCAGCAGTGCTCCGTTGGTGATTCAGACATGAAGCGATTGAACGCCACACACCCGTGGCCGCAGTGAGAATGGAAAGGAAGAGAGTGAAATTCCGGATAACCTCAAGGGTATTTAGGTGATAACTTTATGTCTCATTGCTTAATTCCAACAGGTTGACTTGGACTCTGGGTCTAGTTGCTTAGCTGCAAGTTTTAAGAGCTAGGAGAATTGAAATGTCATTACTAGGAGAAGCCATACAGTTGGCTTTGAGCATATTAAACTTGAGGTAATAAAGGGTTTCTCAGCTGAAATGCCTTGAAAGCAGTGGGATCAGACTCAGGTTGGGAACATCCTGAGCTAAAGCTGGCTGCCACCAAAACAGGTGGGAGTGGACATGTGCTGGCTGTAATGCTCCCCAAGGCACAGCCCTGGGAATTGCTGACGTTGACCTGTGCTTTGCAGCTCCCTGGGAGAAAGTGCTCTTAGCTGCAGTGTGGATTGGATTGCAAAACTGTGATCTGTTGAGGGGGTAATTTAGAAGAAAATGGGCTGGAGACCTTCCATCTGTAGCCTACCACCCTATTTCAGATATAGGGCTGAGGCCGCAGCCACACGCCGCCAGAAAATGGGTTGTCATTTCCCCCATCGTGGAGGCAGTGCTTCCAGAGGTGACCCGTTTTTGCCAGCTCTCCTTCCTAAGCAGTCTCTTTCTGCATCTTTTGGGAGATGAAAGAACCTCCTTGTAATTTCAGCACAGCTGAGGAAGGAGTGTGCTGTCAGCCCTGGGGTTGGACTCGGCCTCCTTTGGGAAGGAGGAGCGAAAGAGCCCCGCAAGTGCACATACTTATATTACCCAGGAAACAACGCCTGTTCCAGTCATGAGAGAAGCACATATAACAGCTTTGGGAAGATACTTATTCAAAATAAGCCCTAGGAAATATGCCTCGATAGGTAAGTGCCAACTAAGTATTAAAATTTGGCAGGGTCTAGAGCCCACTGCCTGTCTATAGTAGTATCAGGACCCTCTGATTCTAGCAGAACCCACAAACAGGACTAGCTTCCCCTAAGAATTCAGTAAATATCAGCCTGGATTATTTTACTGTCCAGAGGTGAATAAACTGAAAAATAAAAGTTTCATACAGACAGGGGAGTGCAATTCTAAGGATTCAGGGACAATCACGGTTTGAAAAGGAGCTACCAGCAAATAGTAAAAAAGTATAAATGTTATCTATTGTGTATCCTGAATAAACTGTCATAAAGGCATAAAAGGCCTTGCAAAATCAGGTGAGAAATGTGGTGAAAAACAACTTAATAACCTTGATTTTAGAAAAAACTTAAATTCAGAAATCAAATGATATAAAATGCAAGTTGAAATAACTTGAAAAAAAAGATATAACTCAAACAGGGGACCAGAGCTCTATTTCCAGCACGCATATTAAAAGTAATAGGAAAAAAGTCTGTTTTGGAGTGGAAATTCAAATTAGAGGTATCGAAAAGGAATAAAAAGCTCTTTAAGAATATGAAAGAACAGACCAAGGTAAAAAGCTATGCATGAAAAGATGATAGGCGTAGACAGATAATTTACCTTTATTGGTTTATCAGAGAAGTTATTTTGTTTAGACATTGACCAGACAAGCCATGAACATTTCCTTAGTCAAGAAAAATAGTTATTTTCTCTTGTGTAGCAAGAAGTCCAGAGACAGACAGATCTGGGGTGGTAGGGCAGCTACACATTGCTCTAAGGAAACCAGACTTTAGCCCGTCAAATTTAGTGTGTGGCCCCAGCTTACAAGGTGGCTGCTGGCACTCCAGCCATCACAATCACATTCCAGATCTAACAGAGGAGTAAGGGGTGAATGCAACATGTCAGATGAGTCATCCCCCTAGACCCTTACAGAGCAATTCCCAAGAGCTCCACCAAGTTGCTCCACCAAAGAGCAACTTCCAAATTTATCTCATTAGATTCAAATATGTCATATGACTACCACCCTCCCTGTAAGGGAGATAAAGCTTTTAGGAGGAGACCATTCCCAAATTAAGTCATGATTCTGTAAGTAGAAAAAGAGAGAGAAGATATTGATAGACAAATAACAGTCTATAACAAAAATCAGTAAACATAAATATGGTAACATAGGGGAAGAATCAATACACAAAAATATAGTAAGTAAAGATTCTCCTGCACCCAGTATGCAAATCAGAATTCTTCATGTTTCAGGTAAAGCCACTAAGAGCAAAAACCTATATACCTAGACATTTTAGCAAAATCCTCTGATACATTTTTTTAAAAACTCTTAAATGTAGCCAAGTGGAAAAACCATCAAGATTATCTACAAAGAATTTAAATTTAGGCTCCCCTCAGACTTCTTCATGATCACCAAAGGTAGAATAATATGTCAAGTCTTTTAATACCATTTCTTACAGTTTGTACAAAAAAAAAGAGTCTTGGGGAAAAAGTTACAACACAAAAATGATAGTCACAGTCAAAATACTATTTATTAAAGAGACAAAATCCCCCAAATATCGAAAGATGGAGGAAACATGCCACACCTGCAAAAGCCCAGCGTGGTGCTGCATGACTACAGTCCCAAAGACTCGGGAGGCTGAGGCAGGAGGATCGCTTGAGCCCAGAAGTTCAAAGTTGCAGTGAGCTATGATCGCAGCGCTGCACTCCAGCCTCGGGGACAGGGTAAGACTCTGTCTTTAAAACAATTAAATTTAAATTTAAAAACACTTAAACTTAGGTTTTTCCCAAAAATCTATAGATAGGAAGCTCATTCCCTTCATATTTTAAAATAAATGTATTCTTAAAATTTAAGAATGAGATACTTGGGCTTAAAAAAAGCCATAATTTAGGTAAGTGTGAACAAGTTAGAGAGCCTTGTGACTAATTATATTTTCCAAAGATGGACACAGCTATAACTCCTAGCCTGCATGTGACAATGTACAGCTCTCTGTTGAGACGAATTCTTAAGCTAAATCTAGGCTCAGCAGAAAAGAATGGCTTAAAATTATTAACATGCCAAGATGGAAATCAGTAAATAAAGTTTTCATCCAATACAGCATAAAAAGAAAAGCAGAAGACACTCATGAAAAATGTATTATATTTGAAAACCATAGATATAAGAAAGTATGAAATAAAAGAAATGAATATCATTATTAGATCTTGAGTTAAAAAACAATAAAATAGACAAATTTACAACCAATCTTATTTGAAACAGAGTGGGAAGAAGAGAGGGAGAGAGTAAGGGAAGAAGGAAGGAAGGAACAGAGAAAGAGAGAAAGATAAAATTTTAAAACAACAACAAAAGAAATTAAAGTTACCAATAAACAGGAAACTCACTATTTCTGAAAGAAAATGGTCAAAAATTTGAATTTAGAAAAATAGACAATTTTGTAGAAAAAGATAATTTGTCTCAACTAGAAATAAACCTAAGGAGACCAATAACCATGAGACTAAAAACTGATCTATCAGATTGTTCCAGAAAAAGGCCTAACGCCCAAGGAGATTTTCCAGGGAACAATATCACGACATGATATTCATTTCCCAGGAGAATCTAAACTGCTTCTCAACTCATTTTATAAATTTCAAATACATAGTATAATAAAAATGCAGACTAATCTTATTCATTTCTATATAAATGTATATATATTTCATATGTAAATATATCATAGATAAAACTAGACATATTGAGTCATTGCAGAATTGAAAAAATGATAGTGTTCACGTTGGGTGTATTTGAAGGCTATAAAGAAAGTTTAATTCTGGAAACTTATTAATGTAATAGATCATTTCATTAGGTCAAAGAAAAAAACGCACTAGTTAGCTTCAGTCAATTCCCCCGAATTCAGTGTTTAGACATGATTAAAACACCAACAAAACTAGAAATAGAATCATCTTTCTTTCTTATTAAAAGAAACTGCAACAAATAGCCCTTATTATTTAATAGTATTAATGGTATTAATTGCCCTTATTATTTAATAGTATTATTATTTAGAAAAACTAAATCCAGCTTAAAGACAAGCACTAAATAGAACCCTTTTTTCACCACTATTATTTATTATCCTTCTAATTTTAGTCAATTAGTTATAATTAGTTATAAATGTAGTCAATTTAGTTAGAAGCACCTCCCACTCCCAACTGGAGAAGAAAAGAAGGGAAGAAGGAAGGAAGGAAGGAACAGAGAAAGGGGAAGAGAGCAGGAGGGTAGAAGGAAGAGAGAAGGGTAGAGAATTAAAGAGAAATATAAGCACTCAATTTCTTGTGTTAGAGATAAAAAAGGAAAAAAATGCAGTCAGTGATTTGTGTACACAGTATTAATCAATTCAATGTTTCTAATATCCACTCTTCTCAAAAAACAAAATCAAGGTACATTTAACTTCAGTGCCCAGTAATAAATGAAAAGCTGAAAATGCGGGATTGGTCATCGGAGCGCCCAGCTGTGTGAGCTGGTCAGGCCATAGAAACACTTCAGGTCTCAGTGCTCCCATCTGTAAATTGGAGTTAATAATACTTCCCACACAAACTTGGAAGGATTAAATTAAAAAAAAAAATTTTTTTTGAGCAGAGTCCTCTCTGTTGCCCAGGAGAGAGTGCAGTGGTGCAATCTCAGCTCACTGCAACCTCTGCTAACTAGGTTGAAGCGATTCTCCTGCCTCAGCCTCCCAAGTAGCTGGGATTACAGGCATATGCCACCACGCCCAACTAATTTCTGTATTTTTAGTAGAGATGGGATTTCACCATACTAGCCAGGCTGGTGAACTCCTGACCTCAAGTGATCCACCCACCTTGGCCTCCCAAAGTGCTAGGACTGCAGATGTGAGCCACCATGCCCGGCCAAGTAAAAATTGCATATATAAAACATACAGCAAAGTGCCACACTAAAGAATCAATACATGATACATACATACATATACACAAAGTACTAAGTAGATTATTATATACCTAGTTATTAATAAAATACAGGCTGAGCATCCCTAATCCAAAAATCTGAAATCTGAAATGTTGCAAAGTTTGAAATGTTTTAGATGCTGACCTAATGCCACAAGTGGAAAATTCCGCAACGGACCTCATGTGTCAGGTCACAGTCAAAATGCAGGTGTACCATACACAGTTGATCCTGCCTGCGGATGCTCGTTGCTGTTGTTTGACAGCTGATACAGGTATTCTGGTGATGCTACTGTGTTGCTTACTTACCCAGCACACATTGTTTATCACTGTATTAATGATACGTCATATTGTTTTACTGTTGAGTACTGAAATGCAAATAAGTGTAAGAAAATGACTCCTTATCATTTTCTCTGTAGCATACACATTCTGAGTCGGGAATGATGGTGATGTCAAACACCCACAGGTTGTCCACGTGGGTGCCTCAGATAGTGACACCCTTGCTTTCTGATGGTTCAATATGCACAGACAGTTTCGTGTATAAAATTACCAAAAATACTGTATAAATTACCTTCAGGAAAAGTGTATGAGGTATACATAAAACATAAATGAATTTCATGTTTAGATTTGGGTTCCAGCCTCCAGATACCTCATTGCATATATGCAACTATTTCAAAATTTGAAACACTCTAGGTCCAAGCATTTTGGTAAGAGATACTCAACCTATAATATATGCATATACAATGTCAAAAAAATCTCTGAGAAGAAAATGCATCTAAAATATTGCTAAATGAACATAGATGTTTTGGAGTACCTAAAATTACACCTAAAATTATCTAAGTCAAAGCTTTAAAAAGTTGTATTTGTGGTCACAGTGATTTCAATATTGCAGAGTACACAATCGGCCTTTCTTATCCATAAGTTCTGCATTTATAAATTCAACCAACTGCGGATTGAAATTTTTTGAGAAGAAATTACATCTATATGAGCATGCGTAGACTTTTTCTCGTCATGACTCCCTAAACAATGTAACACCTATTTACAAAGCATGCACATTGTATTAGGTATTATAAGTAATCTCAAGATGATTTGAAGTATACAGGAGGGTATATGTAGCTTATGGGCAAATACTACATGATCATATATCAGGGACTTGAGCATCCGTGGATTTTGGTTCCAGGAAGTCCTGGAACCAATCCCTCATGAATACCAAGGGACAACTGTATATGCTTAGAGGGCTTCCAGCTAGTCATCGCATGACAGATGGTTATTTTATCCTTTATCCTTTTCGTTTTGGTTTTTTAATTACCTATTTAATACAAGCATACATCAGAGGTATTTCAGGTTCAGTTTCAGACCACTGCAATAAAGTGACTATCAACAAAATAAATCATACAAATCTTTTGGTTTCCTGGTGCACATAAAAGCTATGTTTACACTATACTGTGGTCTATTAGCAGTGCAATAGCATTTATGTCTAGAAAAATAGTGCACACACTTAATTTCAAAAATATGCTAAGAAATCCAAAAATTATCTATCTGGGCCTTCAGCAAGTCACAATCTTTTTTGCTGGTGGAGGGTCTTGCCTCAGTGTTGATGGCTGCTGACTGATGAGCATGGTGGCTGCTGAAGGTTGGGTGGCTGTGGCAATTTCTTAGAATAAGACAACAATGAAGTCTGCCCCATCGACTGAATTTGCCTTTCACAAAAGATTTCTCTGTAGCGTGTGATGCTGTTTGATAGCATTTTACCCATAATAGAACTTCTTTCAAAATTGGAGTCAATCCTCTTAAACCCTGCTGCTGCTTTATCAACTAAGTTTATGTAATATTCTAAATCCTTCGCTGTCATTTCAATAATGTTCACAGTATCTTCACCAGGAATAGATTTCATCTCAACATATCACTTTCCTGGTTCATCCATAAGACGCAACTCTTCATCTGCTAAAGGTTTATTATGATATAGCGGCAATGTAGTCACATCTCCAGGCTCCACTTCCAACTCTAGCTCTGTTGTTATTTCCATTCCATCTGCAGTGACTTCTTTCACTGACGTCTGGAAGCTCTTGAAGTCATCCATGAGGATTGGAACCAACGTCTTGCAAAGTCCTGTTTATGTTGAAATTCTGACTTCTCATGAACCTCAAATGTTCTTAATGGCATCTAGAATGGTGAATCCTTTCCAGAAGGTTTTCAGTGGACTCTGCCCAGATCCAGCAGAATCACTATCTACAGCAGCTATAGCATTAAAAAATGCATTTCTTAAATAATAAGACTTGAAAACCAACATTACTTCTAGATCCATGGGCCGCAGAATGGGTTATCTTAGCAGGCATGAAACAACATTCGCCCCCCTGTGTATCTGCATCAGTGCTCTTGGGTGACCAGGTGCATGGCCAATGAGCAGTAATATTTTGAATGGAATCTTTTTTTCTGAGTGGGTTTAAATATTTAGTAAATCATGCTATAAACAGATGTGCTGCCATTCAGGCTTCACTGTTTCATTTATAGAGCACAGGCAAAATAGATTTAGCATAATTCTTATGGACCCTAGGATTTTTTTCCAATGGCAAATGAGCATTAGGTTCAACTTAGTATCACCTGCATTTGCACCTAACAAACAAGTCAATGCATTTTTCGAAGATCTGAAGCCAAGGACTGACTTCTCTCTAGCTATGAAAGTCCTATGTGGCAACTTTTTCCAACACAAGGTTGTTTTATCTGGGAATCTATTTTTGGCCAGGTGTGGTGGCTCATCCCTGTAAGTCCAACAATTTCAGAGGCTGAGATGGGAGGATTGCTTGAGCCCAGGAGTTCGAGCCCAGCCTAGGCAACACAGTGAAACCTCATCTCTACAAAAAAATAACGAAATTAGCCCAATTTGGTGGTGTGCACCTGTAGTTTCAGCTACTCAGGAAGCTGAAGCAGGAGGATCACTTGAGCCCAGGAAGCCGAGGTTGCAGTGAGCTGTGATCACGCTACTACGTGCCAGTCTGAGTGACAGAGCAAGACCCTGTCTAAAAAAAAAGGAAAATCTATTCTTTTTTTTTTGAGACAGCGTCTTTCTCTGTCACCCAGGCTGGAGTGCAGTGGCCTGATCTTGGCTCACTGCAACCTACGCCTCCTGGGTTCAAGTGATTCTCCTGCCTCAGATTCCTATCTGGGAATACAGGTGTGATCCCCCATGCCCGGCTAATTTTTATCATTTTAGTAGACTTTCACCATATTGGTCAGGCTGGTCTTGAACTTCTGACCTTGTGATCTGCCCACCTCAGCCTCTCAAAGTGCTGGGATTATAGGCATGAACCACCACGCCCAGCCATTGGAAAATCTATTCTTCACAATGATCTTCCCTGGATCTTCTGCAGCTTCTCCATCAGCACTTCCTGCTTCATCTTGCTCTTTTATGTTTGAAGATGGCATCTTTCCTTAAACCAAATGAACTAAGCTCTGCTAGTTTCAGACTTCTCTTCTGCACCTTGCTCATG
Source organism: Callithrix jacchus (assembly GCF_049354715.1). Classification (NCBI taxonomy): domain Eukaryota; kingdom Metazoa; phylum Chordata; class Mammalia; order Primates; family Cebidae; genus Callithrix; species Callithrix jacchus. Next base: position 11,307,385 of record NC_133512.1, on the reverse strand, counting down.
TCTCACCCTTCATAGAACTGGAGACAATTAGGAATTTGCTCTGGATTAGGCTTTGGCTTAAAGGAATGTTGTGTGGCTGGTTTGATCTTCTATCTAAGACCACTAAAACTTTATATCAGCAAGAAGGCTGTTTGTTTTCTTATCATTCATGTGTTCATTGGAGTAGCACTTTTAATTTCCAACAAGAACTTTTTCTTTGCATTCACAACTTGGCTAACTGGTGCAAGAGGCTTAGCTTTTGAGTTATCTCAGCTTTTGACAGGCCTTCCTTGCTAAGCTTAATCATTTCTAGCTTTTGATATCAAGTGACAGACATGGGACTCTCTCTTTCACTTGAACACTTAAAGGCTGTTGCAAAGTTATTAATTGGCCTAATTTCAATATTATTGTGTCTCAGGGAATAGAGTGGCAAGGAAGAGGGATGAGGGCATGGCCGATGGGTGAACAGTCAGACCACACACCACATTTATTAAATTCGTCATGTTATATGTGTGTAGTTCATGGTGCCCCAAAGCAATTACATTAGTAACATCAGAAATCACTGATCAGAGATCACCATAACAGATATAATAATAAGCTGAAAATATTATAAAAATTACCAAAATGTGACACACAGAAACTAAGTGAGCACCTGCTATTGGAAAAAACGGCACCAATAGACTTGCTGGACTCAGGATTGCCACAAATCTTCAGCTTGCAAGAAAAATGCAGTGTCTGCGGAAGCGCAAGAGAGTGAAATGCAGGAAAACAAGGTATGCCTGATACTTGTTTTCATCCAAATCAATGGTTAGCTCGATTTTTTTCTTAAAGGGCTAGTTAGCAAACATTTCAGGTTTTGTGGGTCTTAGGGTCTCTGTCTTAGATTGTCAGCTCTGTTATTGAAGCACGGCAGTAGCTTTAAGCATGACGTAAATGACTGGCAGGACTGTATTCTAGTAAAACCTTATTTATGAAAACAGGAGGCCAGCCAATTCAGTTTGCAGACCCTCACTCTAGATAATGATGTATATGTGCTATATTTTTAAAATGACATTTTTAACGTGGTATAGCAAAAATCCAGTAAAGAGAGTAATTTTTCTAGTGGCGGGGCAGATATAGATGAGGAAGATTTGCACAGTGCTTTATGGACAAGAGAAAATTGAACAATTATGGAAGAAAGGAAGAAGCAATCCCTCAGAATCCAAAGAGACTCAAGTTAGTGGGGTTTCATTTAAATAAGTGATCCTCCTCAGTATAGTGGTGAGTAAAAACCAAAAAAAAAAAAAAAAGTGAGAACAAATTCATATATATGCATACCTTGTATTTAATTGGATTTTGTCCCCAAAGCTTTTGGACCATTTCCCATGGCATGTTGAGGCGGCGGCTGGAGATTTTCAGAATGACTGCAAAGCTAGGTTAGAAAACAAGGTCTCCTGGAACTCAGACTGAGGAGGGAGTTATGGGTTCACCTCTCCAGGATGGGACAGGACCAGCCTCCATCCAACAGAGACCTTTCCAGCATCCCCTACAAAGGGCCAGTTGGCTCCACTCAGTGGCAACTTACATAGTAAATGCCTCACTCTTCTTGAATAAGTCTGAGTAATAGAAAATATTTCTTGTTATTGAGTCAAAATCTCCTACCCACTACTTTTCATGTTGGACTCCAGGCAATTTAGGAGGTGCCAAGCCTCTCTACCACATTCAGGTTTCAGTTATTTAGAGCCATAATCATGGTCTTTTTCCATTCATAGAAATCCTCTGTTAGGGACTGAATGTTTGCCCCCCAAAATTCACATACTAGAATTCTAACTCCCAGTGTGATGATGCTTGGAGGAGGAGCCTTGAAGGTAATTAGGTCATGAGGTTGCAGCCCCCACGAATGGCAATAGTTCCCTTATAAAAGATGCCCCAGGGAGCTCTCTAGCCCTCTTTCCCCCAAGCGAGGATGCAAGAAGTTGGTGGCCTGCAACCCAGAAGGGGGAATCTTACAGACCCCGACCACGCTGGCACCCCAGTCTTGGACATCCAGCCTCCAAAACTGTGAGAAATAAAATTCTGTTGTTTATAAGCCACTCAGTCTATGGTATTTGGTATAACAACCCAAACTAAGACATCTTGAAAGCACAGTTTTCCTGCAGCAGACATTGCAAGCTGGAGACTTACAGTTATACTTGCTTTGGCCCACTGAGTATTATAAAATTAAATTGAATAAGAAAAAAATCGTTAAATTATAAAAATTTCTCTTAAAAATACAATCTTTCAGCTGGGTGTGGTAGCTCATGCCTGTAATCCCAGCACTTTGGGAGGCTGAGGTGGGTGAATCACCTGAGGTCAGGAGTTCGAGACCAGCCTGACAAACATGCAGAAACCCTGTCTCTAGTAAAAAAAAAAAAAAAAAAAAAAAAAAAAGATACAAAAATAGCCGAGCCTTGTGGTACATGCTTGTAATCCCAGATGCCTGGGAGGCTGAGGCAGGAGAATTGCTTGAACCTGGGAGGAGGAGGTTGCAGTGAGCCCAGATCATGCCATTACACTCTAGCCTGGGCAACAAGAGCGAAATTCTGTCAAAAAAAAAAAAAAATCCAATCTTTTGGTTTTCTTGGAAAAAATTGAGGAACTAGTAATACTGTCAATAACTGGCTTGAAGATAAGAAGGAGCAACCAGTGGGAGCTCCTGGCTACTCCCAGCCCCTAACCCAGCACTGACTTTGCATTTGCTTGTTGATGCCATCTGCTTGCACTCTGAGGACAGCCCCTGAAAAGAGTTAGCGAAGGGTGCCGCCGAGCACGGGCTGCAAGCCCAGAGATGGGTTCCGCTTTTAGATCTAACAAATGTAAGTTCTGTGGCCCTGGGAGATGGGAGCTCACAACGGGTTTCACTGCGTAGAAAGTGAGTGGGTTGAATGGGACCCTGGCTTCGGTTCCTTACCCAGACAGCATTCTATGAATCTATAGCTAATTTTCAAACCTCACCGAGCTCATTGCCTGAAGTCATGTGTTCCACCTGCTGATAGCACGTTGAAAAAATGAAATTTCAAAGGCAGGAGTTCTCACAATTAAGAAAAAATTTCTACCACAAACTTCCATGTTGCTATAAAAATAGTGCATCAATTACATCGATTAGTAGACACAAATGAACGCTTGTAAAGGGTGGAGTCAGGGGCACAGAATGAAGGTTTTCTAAGAGTTTGATGTTTTCCTCCAGCTCCTACCCACCTGCAACCACTCACACCTGTAGATACAAGTTTGGGTTTAGATTGGTTTTCTCTCTCTTGCCGTAATCCCTCAACTTTCTCTATGTAGCTTAAATAGTTCACTCAATGCTCTCTCCAAGAAACTAAAACACATTCTAGAATAAGGCAATAAATGCCATTGAACTGAGAGCAGGACATAGACTTCGGAGAGGAGGGCCTGGCCTTCCAGCCTCCCTTCCCAGCCCACAGCTCACCCTGTTGGAAGGGCTATGGTACCGCTGTTCCACAGCATCAGGCAGGCAAGAGGGCTAGGGCTCATGTCCAATGTAGTCTAGAAACATCTGCCACCCTGGGCTCATCCACCTGCTTATGATATGCACTAAGCCACCCCATTCCCTCTGCCCATGGGTAAAAACCACAGAAACTTGACTTTCAGGCCAAGTCTGAACCTCAGAATGTCCCTTGACACAGCTCATTAAAATCCATATGGAATATTCAGACAGAGTACTCCCTGCTCCAGTAGATTCTCCTGATCCCCAGGAAAAAGGGAACTTGTGTCAAAGCTCAGGGTGACAGGGGAGCAGGTTCCTACGGCAGTGGTCTCTTGGGAAGTGGGCCTGGTGCCTTGGGCCTAGGGGACCTAAGGTCAATGACAGACACACTCAGTTCTGGTAAAATTAAGTTTAAGCCAAGAATGTCATGATGATTTCTAAGCTCCTGACAAGGGCAATGTTCTGTTTAATGACTGAACCGTGAGTAGCTCCGGAAGCAATACTGTAAAATTGAGGGGCTTGCTCTGTAAAGACAAGAAATGTGCTGTGGATTCATTCACCGTGCTAGCAACCCCCAGCCCAGCATCTGGTACAAAACAGATGCCCCTTGAATAGCATGAAAAATAAAATAATCGCCCTTAAAGGCTATAGCTTTTTCAATTTGCTTTCTCAAATGAGACATTTCTGCATGGGAGGGATTTAATTCTGCTTTGTCTTTGGACATTTTCACCTTTAACCATAAGCAGATTATTGTCTAGATGGAAAAATCCCACACACAAAAGAAGTGAAATGCTTTTCACATAATAGCTCAAGAAATGTTTTCGGAATGAACAAGTAACTGAAAATGACTTGAAAATAATTAACCAGAATTTAAAAATTACATGCATGTGTTTATATATGTTATATACATATGTGGATGTAATTTTTCTATATATTTGTGTATAGATGTGTGTATATACACATACATATAGGCCTTTTCTTTTTTTTAGATTTGTGATTTAGTAGTCCCTTGGTCAAATTTCTCTTTAGAATCTTGAAGCTTAACATTTATCATACATATAGTGATATTTCTCTCCATTTCTGGGAAAAAGAAGAAAATAACAATTTGTGAATTTCCACTATTTTTCCCAAGGATGTCACACACACCAAGATCTGAATGTGTGTTTCTAAGAAAGTAAATTTGACTTTATTCCTATGAGAGAGGTCTCAACAAACAGTTGGCTACTTGCTGTCGAAAGTTGTTTTTAAGGCAGGAGAGGAGCACAGCTAAGAAGCCCCTTTTTCTGGGTCTCTGAGTCCTTCAAAATTCTGAAATTTCTAGTCTTGCTTCTTTCAGAGGGTCTAAAAATTAGACCTGGCCTAAAGAAGGAAGCTCCTCAGACACTGGTAAGAAGGTAACACTAGTGAGCATCACCTGGAAAGAGTTACTGGGCCAATTCTGCGTAGGTCTGACACTATTCATGGCAGAGGTGGAGATCAGGAGAAAGGATGGATTTGCGCTGCAGAAAACCAGGCTTTACCTCTGCCTTTGTGAACCTGGGAAAGCTCTGTAGTCCTCGGCTTTGCTCATTTGTAGAACAAGGGTATTAGCAATTTAAGATGCCAGCTATGTACTTCATTCATTCATTAAATGGTTACTGAGTGAAGAGCACCATTCTTTGCCTTTGCAGAATCAACAAACAAAGAAAAAGCTGTCCGTGTGGAGGGCACCTCTTCTAAAGTTCTTCTTACCTTTGTGGTATGCATTTTGTGGATACACACACACAGTGTATAGCATTCTAGAAGCAACGAAATGCAGACCTTCTCACTCTTAGGTTGTTTCTTGAGCTCATTTCACATTCAGAGAAAAAAGTACCTGCTGAGGCAGATACTGGGACAAATATTTTCAGGAATACTAAGAGAAGTGGGACATAGCGCTTAACCTAGAGGTACTCAGCATTTAGTTGCTAAAAGACAGGAGAGGGAAGAATAAGCAAATAACGATACTCATTCCAGGAGAATTCATATCCTGTGAACTGAGTGATGGACTCTGCTAGGACGTAAGGTTTAAGCTAGATCTTAAAAATGGGTAAATTTACAGTGGAGAGTCTAAGAGAAGAAAACAGCACAGAAAAAAGTACACAACTACAGAAAAGCACAGAGGATATTTGGAGAAATAGGAAAACGATTCGCTTGGCTGCCACAGAGGGTCAAAAGAGTGCAGGGGACGTGGGCTGGCCAAGGCCTACAGCCCGACAATGCCAGCCTAGGGAACTGTGTGCACTTTGGCCACTCCTGAGACCTTTGAACAGAGGAATGACCAAGTCAGTGCAGCCCAGAGGAAGTAGAAATTGGAGGACAAAGAACAGTTTTTGTTTTTGTTTTTGAGACGGAGTCTTGCTCTGTCACCCAGGCTGGAGTGCAGTGGTGCTATCTGGCTCACTGCAACCTCCACCTCCCAGGTTCGAGTGATTCTCCTGCCTCAGCATCCCAAGTAGCTGGGACTACAGGTGCTTGCCACCATGCCTGGCTAATTTCTGTATTTTTAGTAGAGATGGGGTTTCACCATATTGGCCAGGCTGGTCTCAAACCCCTGACCTTGTGATCCACCTACCTTGGCCTCCCAAAAAGTGCTGGGATTACAGGAGTGAGGCACCGCACCCAGCCAAGAACAGTTTTTATCAAGTCCTGGCAGCGACAGTAACAACTAAGTGATTCAACTCAATGTTGAGTTGCTGGATGCTGTTTGCCGGGTGCCAAGGAGGCAAAGACGAGCTCAAGCTAGCCTCTCTCATGAACTATTAGAGAACACCAGCCAGGAGAAAAACAGTTTCAGGATCAAAAATGTCCAGGCAGGCAGGAAGACCCCCAGCCCATCCATGTAGAGGAGGGGAGAACAGTATATGGAAAAGGAAAGACATATTCTCAGAGGATCCCAAGACCTGAAAATACCATCCAAACTTGAATCCAGCAGCTTTTAAAGGGGTTTTATCTGCCCAAGCGTAGTGGCTCATGCCTGTAATCCCAGCACTTTGGGTGGCTGAGGTGGGTGAATCACTTGAGGCCAGGAGTTCCAGACCAGCCTGGTCAACATGGTGAAACCCTGTCTCTGCAAAAAAATACAAAAATCATCCGGGTGTGGTGGCACGCACCTGTAGTCCCAGCTACTCAGGAGGCTGAGGCAGATCACTTCAGCCTGGGAGGCAGAGGTTGAGCTGAGATCATGCCACTGCACGCTAGCCTGGGTGACAGAGTGAGACCCTGTCTCAAAAAATAAAACAACCTTCATAGAGAAAATTCTGAGGTTGGATTTCAGCTAAGGAGAGCACCTGTTACATCATTCAGTCAGTCAGCAAACATTCAGTGTGGTGTGTAATACGTTCCAGATATTGTTGCAGGCACTGGGTAAACAAATAGGTTCCTGCTTTAATGGAGACACAAGTTAGAAGGGGAGATAGGTAATAGGACATAAGCAAGAAATTGTGTAACAAACTGTGTGGTGCTAAGTGGTAGGAAGAAAGCAAACAAGCAGGCAGATGGAAGCAGCACATCGGGTGTGGTCACAATAAGCATTTCTGAGGGTGTGATAAAGGGGGTCAGGATGTGGGTGGCTGGAGGATCATCCCTCCAGGTCAAGGGGACAGTATTTGTACCTGGCATGTTCTAGGAAGAGCAAGGACAATCGGGGACTGGGAGAGCGGCAAGACACGTGTTACGTAGAGCCCTATAGGCAAAGTAAGGAGTTTGGGTTTCATCCAAAGAAGTAACACAATGTTCACTCCAGGAGGAGAGGGACTTGTGACTGTTTTGCTACATCAGTCACTGTGATCCTGCTACATCCCAGTACCTAAACCACTGCCTAGCACACAGCAGGTGTTTAGACAGTATTTGTTGAATGAATGAATGAATGAATGAGAAGATTTCCATTTTTAAAGGGCTAGATTAGGCTGCTGTATAGGGAACAGACTGCAGATGAGCAAGGACTACAGAAAACCAGTCAGGAAAGCTCACTGGGGCTTAGATGGGGATTGCTGTGCTGGATGGAGAATGAGAGAAAAAGGAGAGAGATTTGCTGAAAGCTAATCTGGGTAAGAAAAAGGTCAGGAGGACTCACAGGTATTTGACCTGAACAACTGGAAGGACAGTTATCCCTGCCAGAGATGGAGGACACTAGAAGAAAAGCACATTTATAGAGGGAAATCAGGGATTACATGTTGCACATGTTAATTTTAAGCTTACGTGGCATTCAAGGGGAGATGCTGGGCGGTTGCATTTTCAAGTCTGGAGTTCTGGGAATGAGTCAGGGCTGACGAAATAAACTTGGAATCATGAGCATGAAGACAGTGTTGAGACCGAGAGAAGGAATTTAAATAGGAAGGGAAGAAATCTGAGAGCCAAGGCCTGGGGAATCCCCGCACCCACATTTAGAGGTCAAAATTCAGTTGAGGTCAGTAGGGGTGAAACCTCAGGGGCCATCTGAAGAGCCTGAGAGAGAAGAGCCAGAGAGGCTGCAGGAACACCAGGAGAATCTGGTGTCCTGAAAGAAACCAGGGGCTTAAGAAGGAGAGAGTGGTCCCCCACAGGCCCATGGAAAATGCTGCTGAGATCAGCAAAACTGTTTGCCCTTGTACTTCACAAGGTAGAGATCGTTGGTTGAACCTAATGACAACAGGAAGGGGAGTGACGGGGACAAGTGCCTGATACCTGGTCGAGGTGCTCTCAGGACAGGCAAAAGGTGAGATGAGGCAGAAACACAAAAGCAGCTTCAAATAAGATGATCTTCTGGTCGCCGGCTGCAAGGTGGGTGTGTGTTGCATTTTGCTTCATACATTTCATATATGTTCAATGTGTTGTTTGTTGAAATAAAATGTGTCTTTAGAGGCTGAGATGGAGGGAGTGAAAAAGGGCAGTGGGACAATATTCTTTAAAAGGGAACAGAAAATCAATCATGGGGGATGTGGAGTCAGGGAGGGGTTTTGTAAATGTCATATATCACAGTACATTTGCATGCCGATTATTTCCTTATCATCCCATTTACATGCAGGTCCTATGCCTGGTCATATAGAGGGGAGACCGAGTACAATGCTCGGGGGTAGTCAGGGGGAAATAAAGCTGGCAACAATCCTCAAAACAATTTCTTTTTTTCAATTTCAAAAAGCTCATTTCTCCAAAAATAACTTGTGTTCAAATAGAGGGAAAATGTCATTAAGTAGTGCTAAGGTTTGATGGTAAAAGGAATTATGAATAACGGTAAAGAAAAATGAAATCCTTTTGAGGATAATAACTTATTGACTACGTCCTGTGGTTTCTTCAGCTCATCTGTGTGTTACAGGAAAGAGGATGAGGAAACACTTGCTGATTGATTTCATCAGCTCTGGTACTGATGGCACTGAAGCAAGGTCTTATATGTTTGAAATTCTCCCATCTTTCCCCCACTTAACCTAGATCTCTGAATTTTAACAATGTGTAGGGCTGAGATTTCTGTTTCTCAAACTGCTCTGACTTGAATCCCCAAAGCAGAAGCGGGAACATCCATGCAGGTTAAATGAGTGCCAATTTCAGGACAAAATGATTGAATTACAATCCCTGGCCATGGATGTGAATTTTGATCTTTTTTTTTCTTTCACACACATGATATTTCCCTGACATCTGTGCAATATAAATATATCTAGAAAGTGTGAAACAGAAAATCTGCTTCACTAAATATATAAAAGGGACCCCGAATGAAGTCTCCATGATGGCATTTTTCATCATGGGCACAGATGGCGTCCTTTCCCAGCTCCTCCCCCACCCCCCTCATACCGGCTTAAGTTCCATCCACTGAATTCTCCCTGCATATCACATGCACAGATGCCTGATAACACCAGGAGAGCCTGTCTGTATGCCATATCCTTATTTCTCAGGCCTCCATATGCATCAAGCTTCAGGCCAATACATCAGGAAAAGGATGGGTTCTGAATGAATAATGCAAGCAGTGCACACCACTTGTTGCTATGGGAATCCAGATGACCTAGGAGCTTAGTGATCTTTGTCATACGTTGCCAGTAAGTAATGGCATTATTGTCATTCTCCCTACAGTGCCCATGTCACAGAACAGGACAATCATTTACCAATACCCACACATCCAAACACTATGGGACAGAATACATAAAATCGCCACTATGCTGCTTTGCTTCCTAAAATATTTAAAGAGGCTTTAAGACACCTAAATGCATTTAGTTTCCAAATGGTGGTCAGAACGCCTGTGAGAAAAGGACATAAGCGACAAACAAAATCGTTAAAAGACTTGATCTCTTTCTACGCCTCATTGTGTCTTAACCTGGAAAAGCAATGGTAATAAATAAACCTCAGAAAATAGAAAAGCTTGAGCTGAGAACGGAGGTTGTGAAGCTCTGACTCCTACCTTTGGTGGGGTGGGGGTGGGGAGATGGGGGTGGCAGTGTACTACTGGCATATGGTTTATGTATATGGGGGATGTTATAGGAAGTTGGCTGGAGCTAAGGAAGTGGAAAGAAGGAGCAGAGTGAGGAACCAGAGAGAAACTGAAAGGGGAATTTGTTGGATGAATTGCAGGGAATACTTTGACTGTAAGAGTTATCCAGCTGTCAGACGAACTCATTGGTGAGAATAAAAATGCTTGGAACCTTGACTATTAAACCCCCAAATTCTAAACATTTTGTACATTTTGAAGACTGCATGCTTTTTCCACCGCTGCATTCCTCACTGAGAACAAGAAATGCCACCAATCTTGCCCTTTCATATAGTGAATTTAGTTTTACAAATAAGAAAGGATTGCTACAGTAATGTATAAAGAACAGCTTTAACAGAAGGCTCAAAGCAGTTATTAGATAACCCACAGGCTGACCCACTTAGCCTTAATCATTTCTTCTCTACATCTTGCCAGGTTAAATTATTATTAATGTTTTTCACCCTTCAATTTGCTCAACTGAATAAACCAACAACAAATATCACAGAATCATGATTTAGAAGTGACCTTTGGGATTATTTGGTTCAACTTTCTACTTTTAAAGAAGAAACTAACCCTCAAAGAGGAAAAGTGACTTGAAGAAAACCCCACAGAACATTTCAGACTGTTTTCTCTAAGAGTCCATGAACGTCAAATGCGCCGACGGCTGCTTTGCAGAGAGGACATACGGGTATTGAAACTTCCTGGTTTCCTAATGTAGCTTGTCCTGTTTTTTAGAATGGAAAAGGAAGCAGGTAAATGGGAAAGAAGCAGGTGTCTGTAAGTCACACCTGTTAGTCTAGAATCCTGCCTGTTGGGAGACTTGGTCAAGTTTGGCTGGCCCAGGAAAGACGGTTGTCTCTGGTCTAACTGCAGGTCATTTCAGAAGCACTTAACAGTCGTTCAATGTTGTTTGAGCAAGTAATGGGTAGGCATTCCCTAGACGTGTCCATCATCCTAGCAAACTCTGCTTGATAGAATCAGGACCTTGAGAAAAGGTGGGCAGAAGGGTGCTCACCTCTTCTGCTTAAGTGTGGATTAGAGGACAGAGTGCTTGGGCCAAACATGTATCCTTCTAAGGCCAGAGCAAGACAGAACAGAAGAGTTATCAGATAAATTTTGTCAAAATGGATAATCCAGATCATTCGAGGAAAAAAGTAAATAACCCAAACCTACAGCATTTGAACTCATTCTCTGCATGTTTTTTTGTTGTTGTTTACTGAGGGTGGGTGGAGCCTCTCTCAGAGGCAGCATGGTGCAAGGCCTGGATTTGAGTCCTGGCTCTCCGTTCCCCTTAAGAATCTTACATAACCTCTCTGATTCCCCCAGCTGACTCACAAAGTGAAGGATTCCCACCTACCTCCTGCCTATACAATTAAAGGGCATTTTTATGACCTGAAATCCACTCAATAAATATTTCTGAGAACACGTGATGTGCCAGGCAAACTGCTAGGTGCTGGAGAGATTAATATAAACATGTCCTTGTTCTGAAGAAGTCCATCCCATATTTAAGATAAGGAGACTGTGGCACATTTACAACTCAGATAACTGCAATATGATAAGTGCTACCTTAGGTCTATGAACAAAAAGGCTGTGGGAAAACAGGAGAAGAAGCAGTTAATTATGCCTTTCGGGGATGTAATTTCAGGATTTATTTTGATTATAACTTAAAACAAATGAGGGCACAACTATGGAAAATCGTATCGCTAAGCATGAGTCGACAACCAAACACCTTGACTATACTTAAATTATAAAAACTACCACGACAGCATGAAAACGCTGCCTGCCTGCCTGTTTAGAACAATCATCGCTTCATCCATTTTTTATAAAAAGAAGCAGTGCTAGCAAGTTTTATGAGGAACACCAAATTACATCAGAGAAAGTAAGTCTCATGCCATTGTCAATTACTGCATAGGATGAAACAGCTATCTAGAGTGTCTCATTAGAAACAGACAAAAACCAATTATTGGAAAAAGTGAATTCTCAACTATCCAAGACAGCTGGAATGACTAACGCCACAAAAGGAGAAAACCTGTTTCCAATTAATTCAATTTTCTTCTCTTTTCCCCAAACCCCCACCAAATGTTTCACTATAGTGGAAAAAGAAAAGATGACCTGTTTGAGTTGGGGAGTAATTTCAATTATGGGGAAAATGCAGACACTTGAGTTTTAAAAGCTGCAAGGTATAAAAATAAGCCACAGATTCCATAATCAATCCTTGGTTTGCTTACATGGTTCACGTTGTAATTATTTGCCTTTCCAGCACTGAGTAACTTTTCTTACTCCTCTGTCAGTTACCACAGAATGCTGGAACCAGAAAGAACGATAGAAACCAGCCAGTCCAACTTTCTTTACCATAAGGCATAAGACTGACGCTTGTCTTTCCATATCACACCTGGCCTTTTAATATTTCTTTTGTTAACAATTATATCAGATGGAAGCATAATCAGAAGGTAATCCTATCAGAAGGTAAAGCTCAAAATGATCTTGTAATACATCCATCTTTGAAAGCCAACGTGTGAAAGGGATCAAGTCAAATGATGCTAGATACACAAATAGCAGCAGCTGCAGTCCCTCTGTATTGATGCATTGATGGGCTGTTCCAGCTCAGGATGTGGCCTCCCTACCAAGTCAATAATGCCACAATCTAAACAAACTTCAGCAATTTGCCTTCATGAAAAAAACTATCCCAGACAAAAAAAGAGAACTGTCATTCCACAAAGCAGCCAACAGCACTAGACCGGGATTATAGTGTGGAATTAGTCAGAACGTGGTTTATTAAATAAAACACTCTAACGGCCAATTTGCCTGAAGGTCTAGGAATTAAAATAGTGCTTTGCTTTTCCCATGCCACATTCCGGAGGAGGCAGCAAGCGGAGGAAACGGGCAACAGGGAATTCTACCACAATCTCTCTCTCCACCAAACAGGCACGCACATTCATACCAGGGTGGGCATGTGGGCTCTAATCCCTTCTTAGTGGAAAACACACATTTTAAAATGAATCCCCAATCTAGAATGAATTACCGTAAGAGCCACAGCCGGAGCGAGTCCGCTGATGAGAAACGCAGATCTGGCCACCTGCTTTGAGACGGCTTGGACCACAACACTGCCGGGGTCTTTAAAGGTTGGCCTTTTCGGGTAGGGCATCTGCCCTCCTAAATCGCGTTTAAATCCCAGGAAAAGAGAGTAGATGCCTCCCTCAATTTTTGAACTATGCTGCTCTTGCTGTATCCATTTCTGCCGAACATAGCATTGACATCTTTTCAAAGAAAAGGGGGGAAAAAACAAGGGGAGAATCGCACCACTGCAGATCCCAAGAGAAGTAAGCACAAAACTACAGCAACGTCAAACAATATCTTCTTCGGCAACTAGGAAAATCCCCACATGCTATCTGGTGTCAGCCAATGCAGACTGAGGCGCGCGGTGCCCGGAACCACAGGAAGCCGGGCATCTCTGCAGCCTGTGTCCCTGCCAGCTCCCCCCACGCGCTGAAATTCGGCAGGGAAGAAGTTATGGTGCCCAGCCTCTGTGTGCAAGACAGAGACACCGCGCATCCATGGCTCTGAAAACCAGCCAAGTGGCCGGGACGTCAAAGCAGCAGAGCAATCAGAATGCCCCGAAGCCGGGGATGGAGGGGCCACATTGTTTGAGCCCTCGGATTTTGCTGCATTGGCACTGCCTGGGAACGTAGGGGTAGCAGGAAGCGCACCTCCAGCCAAAAAAGGACCGGACGCATTTTTTTTTTCTGTCGGCGGCTCCCTCCCTGCCTGTCTGCAAGTCGCAATACGGTAGGCGACCTGACGGGCTGCTCCCGCTAAAACTCAGGTGGCAGGCCCGGCTGAGCGGCGCAGCGGGCCGGGAACCTGGAGGCGCTGGGGGAGCACCCACAACGTGCCCCCTTCCCTCCTGCACCATCCACGGGAGCAAGGACCGGACCTGGCCACGCGCCCCTCGAGCGAGCACGGGCGAACCCGTGCGGACGCTCCGGGCGCTCGCTGGGCTAACCACGGCATTGCATGCAACACAATTGCTCAAAAGCGAGCCCAAGGCGAAGCGCAAATCCAGAGCTTTGGTTCACAAGGGGTGGGTGTGGGCTGGGAAGGGGGATTACGTAGGTCTCTCCGCCCCCTCCCCTGACACCTCCTCGCCACTGGGAGGGCGCTGAAGGGCGGGGGAGGCGCTGCGAACCCGCTTGGGGGCTTCTTTGTTTCTCTCACTGCCCCACAGGAGGGCCGGGTGCGCCTGCCGTACCCAAGCCGGGGTCGCCACCCGGGGATGCCGGTCCTGCCTGGGCTGCGGCGCGTCCCAGGCTGACAATTGAACCTCGCGGGAGAAGCGAGAGGGTGGGGAGGAGGGTGGATCTCGGCCCCAGGAAGGGAGGGCGCTGCCGGGGCCTCGCGAGCGACGGGGAAGCCGCCCAGAGAAGGGCGGGGGGAAGGGGCGGCAGGCAGTGTCCCCGCGCGACGCCTGCTTACCTTGGCAGCCCTGGTCTGGGCACAGATCATGCTCCTGTCAGCGTGCAGGTTAGAGCTGGGGGGCGCACGTGCCCCACATAGTGCACCGGGAGCCTGGGACTTGCTGGGGAGGAGACCCTGGCGACCGCCGGCTCTCGCCGCGCTCTGGCTGCCGGGTGCCCCGAGCGAGCGGCGGCCACGGCTACTGCCACGGCGGAGGGGCGCGCGCCGCTCGACGAGTGTATGCGCGAGGAGGGGGCCGGTTAGGTCAGAGACGCACGGTGTTCCGGCTTCAACAACAGCGCCTGATGCGCGGTAACGCAGCACACTTCATCGCTTTATCCTCCCGCTTGCTTCCCCTCCCTCCCTGCCTGCTCCTCTGTGGGTACCAGACTCCAGAACCAACCACAAGCCGGGCTTGCTCTCATTAGCGCTGCCCCGCCCTGCAGCCTCCGCGCACCCCCACCCCCGCCCCAGCGGTAAATATATATTGATTCTTGTTACCGCCGGCCCCATCCTTCCAACACCCGGCACGCGTACTGGGCAGATCCAGCACCAACCCCGGCTCCTCGGCCCTTTTGTGTGTGTGCAAACAGTGTAGCAGAAAGGATGCGGTACAGACACTCTAGGCGGGTACCCTGTGACAGGTGTTCTTGGCCTCTGTCTTACACACTTTCCTTTCTTACCTTACACTCAAGAATGCTCAGAGGCACCTTTCAGGAACCGTCCTATATTTGCACAACAGGCACACAAAGCAAATATCGTAATGACAAAAGCTAAGGGATGAAAATCACCCCAGAATATCTATTGTTGGGCAAGCCTAGCTTCCAAACCGGGTTTTCTGTTACACTGCACACAGTGCCAGAATGCCAGAACTAGGGACAGCCAACTGAGATGCAGAGAAGTGAAATGCTGGTTACTGTTGGTGGCTCACTGCTCCATGTATGCACATTTTTGTGCATTTGGTCGACATGTGGTTTGTGTATGTTCACATAAAATGCAGAGGCTTTGGGCACATAATCTTTAGAACCTGGAATTCTATGAACCAGCCACATTCTGTACAATGCTGATTTATTCCTTCCTATTATTTTGCCCCACATCCTCTACATGAGCTTTTTTTTTTTTCACTTTCTGAGAAGTTATTTTCTTTCCCATACCCCGAACCCCACCTCCTCTAGAATAAACAAAGGCTTCTTCACCCTGACTTCAGGACTCCCTACTGAAGACCTGAGTACAGACTTGCCAAAATCAAATCTCCTTCCGCTTCCACCCACACTGCACAGTGGCTAGTTTCTCAGCGGCTCTCATTCTACTGACCTGCCTCTTGGCGTTGATTTCACTCTTACAACTGGAACTTTCCAGAAGTGGGAACTTCGGACAATGTGAAGGCAGCTTCACCAGCTGTGCCCCTTTCTGCAAGGAGGCACAGCCCTTCTCTTTCCTTATTCCACTTGGGGTGCCCAGTCCTTTCCTGACAGACCATTTTCTTTGCCTGACAACAGTCAGATTTTCTGGTCAGATGAGCTCACAGCAGACCACTTTTCGAACCTCAGCTACCAATCCACGCAGAAAGCTATGCACACATTTCTCCGGATTTTACACTTGGATTGGTATCAACTCCTATATGGAGAAAACTCTCCGAGAATAGACTTGGACAGGCTGTGGCAGTAAACAGCAACAGCACAACCATGTGATGTTTCCAACCAGAGACTTGAGAGAAAACAAAAACTCTCCCAGAAACCATGGTTTCTAAATTAGCACAATGTCACCGAACCACAATAAAGGATATATTTATTTTTACCTCAACTGATTTCCAGGGTGTTCACCCCGTTATTTTCAGTGAATCAGCATCAACTTGGCTAAGATGTTTGCGCTCTGTTCTATCCATCATGGAGATGACTTGACAAGTCAACATGTCTCAATAGAAGTTATTGATGTAGCAGTCCTTGGGGTGTGCTTTATTCTCCCCTGAGGAGTTGCTTTTTATATACTGAAGACAAAAGATATTAAAATAGCAGTACACAAAGCTTCACATCCTGAGTAAAGAAGCTTCTACAGGCCAAGTCCAATAGCAGTACATATAGACTCCTGTGTATTTTCCTTTTTTATTTTTATTTTTTTGTGACAGGGTCTCACTCCAATGCCCAGGGTGGAATACAGCAGAGCAATCTCCATTCACTGCAACCTCCACCTCCCAGGCTCAAGCAACCCTCCTCCTTCAGCCTCCCTGAGTACCTGGGAGTAGAGGTGTATGCCACCATGCCAGGCTAACTTTTTGGGGGTGTGTGTATTTTTGGTAGAGATGGGGTGTCACCAAGTTGCCCAGACTGGTCTTGAACTCCCAAGCTTAAGCGATTTTCCTGCCTCAGCCTCCCAAAGTGCTGGGATGATGAGCATGAAATACTGGTCCTGGCCTGTTCTGTTTTTTATTCCTTACAGTCCGACTGTAGTCTGGGTGGCATGATCCTATTTTACAGAAGAAAGAAAAATGGTTATTTGAGTTCTGTAATTTCCTTAAGGTTTTGTTTCAAGCAGAAGACCTGGAATCTAGAGTTTGCAGATGTCAGCTGCCCTTACCTTAAAGAGAAGAGTATTTGGTGGAGAAAGGAAAACATATGCCTGAATTTCAAAGCCAACTTAGTAGTCATACTTATTGTTTCTAAGGTACTCAAAATACTCTTGTAAATAGAATAATAATAAGTCACAGTCCTGATACGCCCCTCCTAACATTAACCTTACATAATGACGTAAGGTGATGAAGGCATTTTGAGAAGCATATACAAACACCTGTGTTATAATGCCCATGCAACCATGTCTTCCCCCTTCTGTCAGGAGGACTCAGGGAGGGGCTGACATGACTACTCACCTGCTCATCTCAGACCAGGTGCCCATAAAGACCAGCAAACAGAACGCCATTCACAAATGGTCCCTATAATACCGAGAAAATGATGACTTGAACCGATCAGGGGCTTGATCTTTGAGGACAGGCCTTCACCATAATGGCAGAAAGGAGTGCACTATAGCTCGTGGAGGAAAAGGACCGAGCTGTTGAAGGTGTGCAATATCTCGCACAGTCTCTGTACAGGATCAAATTGTAGCCAATCATGCAAGACTGTCATTTGGACTTTCCTAATGACTAATGATGGTGAGCATCTACTTTTGCGCTTATCTTCCATCCATCTATCATTTGTAGTAAAGCGTCTGCTCAAAATTTTTGCTCATTTTTAAATGGGTTGTTCGCTTTTATATTGTTCATTTTTGAGAGTTCTTTATATGTTCTAGATACAACGTCTTTGTCAGATAAGATTTCTGAATATTTCCTCCCCATCTGTGGTTTGTCTTTCATTCTCTTATAGTTTCTGTCACAGGGTAAACATCTTTAAAGTTGATAGAGTTCAATCTATCTAGAGTTGTGTTTTGCTTTATAAGTTTTAACGTTTTACACTTAAGTATTTGGTTCATTTTGAATTCTTGCTATTTTTTAGGTGTGGGGTATGGATGGTGACTTTTTTATTTGCTGGCTTGTTTTTGCACATGGGATGTCCAATTTTTCTAACACCATTTATTGAAAAGATGATCCTTTCTTGATTGAACCGCTTTTGCAACTTTTCGATAATCACTTGGCTATATTTGTGGGAGTCTCTTTCTAGATTCTCTATTTTGTGCCTCTGATCTTTCTATCATTTTACAAATATGCTATTTTGTAGACATACACTGCCTTAAAATCAGCTAGTGTGAACCCTCCAATTCTGTCCTTTTTAAACATTATTTTGTCTATTTTCATTTCTTTTCCTTTTTATATCAATTTAGGAATGTTTATCAATATCTACAAAAAAATCCTACTAGGATTTTGACTGCAACTGTGTTAAATTTATAGATCAATTTCAGAAGAATTGAAATTTTAACAATCTTCCAATTTCTGAATACCTTTCAACCCACAAACTTAGCATTCCTCTGCATTTATTTAGGTTTCCTTTGATTTATTTCATCAGTAGTTCAAGTTTTTAGCATGTAAATTCTACACACATTCTAAGAGTTTCCACATAGATTCTAAGAGTTACATTTTTTGGTACTATTGTAAAAGGTATTGATTTTAATTTTGAATTTCACTTTGTATTAAAGTATACTTCAGATTTGTTTTAATTAAGTATGCACGTGCAGACATACAGACATGGAAATTTATTTCTCTGAAGAAAGAAGTTTATACTCACAGATCCTAAAACAGGAGGCATGACATACCACGCAGGGCCACAAGGGGAGCTCCTGGGTCAGTCAGGAGCCCGGGAGAGTTATGACTCAGAGCCTCTATTTTTATTTTTATTATTTATTATTTATTTATTTATTATTATTATTTTTATTTTTGGTGGGACAGAGTTTTGCTCTTGTTGCCCAGGCTGGAGTGCAGTGGCATGATCTCGGCCCACTGCAATCTCCACATCCCGGGTTCAAGCAATTCTCCTGCCTCAGCCTCCCAAGTAGCTGGATTACAGGCATGTGCCACCATGCCCGGCTAATTTTGTATATTTAGTAGAGATGGGGTTTCTCCACATTGGTCAGGCTGGTCTCGAACTCTTGACCTGAGGTGATCCTCCAGCCTCAGCCTCCCGAAGTGCTGAGATTACAGGCGTGAGCCACCACGCCCAGCCAGAGTCTCCATTTTGTATCCCATGGGAAAGAATGGCGAGGCAGGGCAGGCCAGTTTGAGCAAGTCTAGGATTTGATAGATTCAATATTTCAGTGGCTGTGGGCTATAGAGGGGGTCTCTAGTTGTCTTGTACTTGTCCCTGGGGAGACTTAGGGCAAGGAAAATTGGCTTGCTGTGTGAGTTGGATAAAGGAGGTGGCTGTGGGCATAGACTCTGGATTGGTTGGTTTACATATGAATGGCGGGCTTCATAGCAAACAACTTGCCCAACTTGGTGGGCAAGTTGTTTGCTATCTCTAGGAATTAGCTCGCCCTGGAAGGGGCAGTTTCTTCCAAGCCTGCAAAACCCCTAAGATGTCAAGGCACCACAAAATATGAAAAATAAAAAGCATAACTAAAACTCATTCACTAGTAGAATAGAAAAAAACCCAAAACGAAACAAAGTGTGTGTGTGTGTGTGTGTGTGTGTGTGTGTATTTATTATGTATCCCGTGACCTTGCTAACCTCATTTATTCGTTCTAGGAGTTTTGGGTTAGATTTCTTGAAATTTTCAATGTTGTCTGTGAATAGAGGATGTTTTATTTCTTGTTTTCCAATCTGTATGCCTTTTGTTTCTTTTTCCCACTAAAGGATATTTTAGCTATCCTTTCTATTTATTGCATATATTTTTATTTTATTTATTAATTAAATAATTTATTACTGAGCTTCTACTTTGTGAGAGGCAGTGTAAATATCAATTACACTAAGCCTGTGGTCGAGTTAAACATGTACATACAGTATGATGTAGGGGATGAGACAGGTATTGACAGTGTGAGAGGAGCAACCATGCTAATACGGCTAGAAGGCTAGAAAAGCCTCCACTAATAGAGCTTTCAATGAGGAGCAGAAGTTTGTTGGGTGACCGAAAGACATCCTAAGAAGAAAGAAAAGCATACATGAAAAAGCAGAAGACAGAACGAACAGAATGTACTTGGGAAATTTAACTGGAGCAAAGAGAGTGGTGTTAGAGAGACTGGAAGCAAAGGTGTGAGACATATTGAGATAGGCCAAACATGCCCAGCTCCAGCTGTTAGAATTAATTCAGCAAGTGCCCAAGTGCCGTGCGCGGTGACTCTCGCCTGTAATCCCAGTACTTTGGGAGGCCAAGGCATGTGGATCACCTGAGGTTGGGAGTTCAAGACTAGCCTGACCAACATGGAGAAACCCCATCTCTACCAATAATACAAAAATTAGCTGGGCATGGTGGCACATGCCTGTAATTCCAGCTGCTTAGGAGGCTGAGGCATGAGAATCGCTTGAACCTGGGAAGTGGAGGTTGTGGTGAGCCGAGATCACAACACTGCACTCCAGCCTGGGCAACAAGAGTGAAATTCAGTCTCAAAAAAAAAAAAGAAAGAAAGAATTAATTCAGCAAGTAATGGAGAACCCTAAAGAAACTCTAAAAATTTTTAAAGCCAGGAGCAGAAACAAGATTCATCATTTAAATACATAGCAAAAGCCAGGTGTGGTGGCATGTACCTGCAGTTCCAGCTCCTTGAGAGGCTGAGGCAGAAGGATCATTTGAGCTCAGGAATTGAAGTCCAGCCTGAGCAACACTGAGAGACTTTGTCTCTATTTTTTTTAATTATAAATAAATGAAAAATATATTGTGAAGCAAAATTTACAGTGTATACATTTTAAAAATTATTTGTAGTAGTTTTAGATTATTAAGATATGTTGATCAAAAATTAAAATTTAAAAAAGAGATGTTGATAACAAGTGTCAGATGAGGATGGCAGCTGGCTAATTTGCCCTCACTCACCTTTCCATCAAAATACTTATTAAAAAAGCACAAGACAAAAGTAACACACAAGTATGAACTATGAATGCCTATCAACAGTTTATCACATGCCAGAAAGATTCTCACGAATCCAATCAAAGTGTGTTTAGGCATTAAAACACCGGCAGATCAAAAAAAAAAAAAAGGAATTAGAAACAAATACCTTTAGAAAGGTGAAACCTTCATTTAGGAACAGCAAGAGGCTGATGGTAAAGAGTTCAGACACAAGACAAATCACTTGGGTTTAAAACTTGGTTCAATTATTTACTTGTTTGTATTCTTATGCAATTTATTTAAATTCAATTTTCTCATCTATAAAACTACTTATGAATGTTTTTACCATAAAAATTGTTGAGATTTAGATAACATATGTGAAATTAATAGCATTGTGATTAATACATGGTAGCATTCAATATTCCTTGGCTCATTCCATCAGTAATGTTTTTTCCAAGTCCATTTGGAAATTTCAACATGCTGTAATGTATATGACTAAATTTAAAAGTGTTTTGAGGAGAGTGAGACATTGAAAAAATTTTTAAACCAATTTACACAAAAGTAAAGTGGGCAAAACATACTAAAAAACTTTGATGGATGATTTAAAATTTGCAATGAATGCATGAACAATTCTTAAATAGCCCTATGACTCAATGAAGTACAAATTAAACTGAGACACCTTTTCCATCAACTTAGTTGTCCTCAAAATTACACATTAAAAAAAAATACTAGTCAGGATGCAGTGAGATTAGGACTTGTATTTCTCCTGGTAGGAAAGTAAATCATTCCAATGTAGCTGAAGTACAATTTGCATTTATGTCAAGGATCTTTAAACAGCTCCTGTGATTAAATGTAATTCATCAGTTAGTTATTGCTGCCTAACAAACCATCCCAAAACTTAGTTGACAATCATGTACTATTTCTCCTGAGCTACAGAATTGTATAAATCCGTTGCAGATTGCTGATCTAGTACAGACTAAGCTGATCTCAGCTGGGCTCCTTTGTGTGGGCAGTTGGCAGGTTTCCTGGGAGCTGGCTGATCTAGGACAACCTCATCTGGGACAACTTGGCTCTATTCCATGTGGTCACTCATCCTGTGACAGGCTATTCCAGTCTTGTTTTCGTAGCAGTAGGTGGAGCGAGAGAGAGAAGTCTGCAAGGCTTCTGAGGTCTGGTCTTAGAACCGGCACATTGTCACTTCTACCATATTCTGCTGGCCAAACCCCATTATGAGGCCAGCCCAGATTCAAGTGATAGGGAAAGACTCCACTCAATGATGGGAAGAATTGCAAGGTCACAGGGTAAAGAGTATGAATACAGAGAGGATGGAGAACTGGAACCAAAAAACCCAACAGTATTGTCAGAAATAAAAGAGCTGGGCATGGTGGTGGCTCATGCCTGTAATCTCAGCACTTTGGGAGGCCAAGGTGGTTGGATTACCTGAGGTCAGGCTGGTAATCAAGATCAGCCCGATCAACATGATGAAACCCCATCTCTACTAAAATTGCAAAATTAACTGGGCATGGTGGTGGGTGCCTATAATCCCAGCTATTGGGAGGCTGAGGCATAAGAATCGCTTGAACCCAGGAGGCGGAGGTTGCAGTGAGCCAAGATCACACCCTTGTACTCCAGCCTGGGAAACAAGGGTGAAACTGTCAAAAAAAAAAAAAAAAAAAAAAGAGAGAGAGAGAGAGAGAGAGAAAGACAAGAAAACCACACTGGCCAAAATCTGAGCAGGATTCTAACAATCACACCTTTGAAATGAAGGACTGAGATTATATTTTTGGACTATATTACATGCTCTGACCTCTGGAATCTGGCATAGATCATACAGTACCAAATGAGGTAGGCTAAAACTTTGAGCACCTCTCCCGCCACATTTTCTTTGACCAACTCTGAGGCATTCACCTAAGCACACCAGGGGTCATCCTTCCGCTGTGTGACATTTATCTTCTGATCTGGCTAAAAAAGGTCTTGCAATTGTCCCTCTATTTTTTTCTATGCATCCGCTCAGATCTATATCTCACAGAATAGACATGACGGAGAACATAAGGGCCAGGAAGAGCTGCACTGCTCTCCGGGATGCTTAGTCACCCATGATGAAAGCTTTATGAGCTAAAATGGAGCCAGGATGAGGTATGCAAGGAGTGAACACTGGAGCAGATGTACAGACTTCAATGAAGCATGCTTTTCAAAAACATTGCAAACTGGGCTTCCAGTTTAAATAACCTATCCTCCCAAAGGATGTATACACCCTACCACAGTCTGTAGACCCATGTTGCCTGCAAGGCACTGAAAGTTAAGGGAAACCACTCAAGTCAGCAGTGAGGAGGCTAAGAATGTTCCTCTCACCGCACACTCCAGGAACCTGGAGAACTCTCTGGCCATTTAAGGAATCATACACAATTCAAAAACAAAAATGGGAGCACTAGAAGTACACCTTATTAAAGAGAGATTATTGTTTTGAGATGTTAAAAAAAGATCACATAGATGACATAACTTTATGCTATTTTTTAATTTAGAAGATATTTCCTAGGTAACTTTATAAAGTTGACAAAGAAAATATAAAAAGAAAAAAAAAAGATGGAGATGCAAAAAGGAAGGAAAGGAACAACAAAAATATAAGAAAACTCTAGATGCAAATACAAACTAAAAATCAATATTGGAGACTGACAGGGAAGAAAAGGCACAGTAGGAAATAAAAAATTGATATAAAAGATGACCCTGAGAAAACAACCAAATTCCAGAGCAAAATGACAAGGAGATGAATGAGAAGAAATGCAAGGAATGTAGCACAGACAAAGGAGCCTCAGTCTTAAAACTGTTTTTCCAGGGAAAGAGGGAAAACTTGAACCAAAAATAAAACGATCAAAGCCTTTAGAGAAGCAACTTTCCTGAGATGATGTAATCCGTGGGTCTACAAATCTAAAGAATTCTTAGTGTTCAAAAAAATAAATAAAAATCTTGCACCTAAATATATACCAAATTTTAGATTACTCTCAATACTGGAAAAAAATATACAAGTGACATTAAACATATAGGAAAAAACAAAACGACAAAAAACTGTCTGGACTCGGATTTCTATTATTCATCCTCAAATGCACTAAAACAACATTTGAAAATGCAAAATATTTTGTCAATAAATACTCTATACCTTACTAAGTTATTCAGATGTAAAAGCAATAGACAGATTTCTCAAGATATCAAGGAATTCAGAAACATACTACTTTTGTACTTTTGTTCCTAAAAAAAACTCTTCTAAAACATACCTCAAGACAGCAAGATAGAAATAAAAATGCAGAAATACAGAACTACAACTTATGTGTTTTGGCTCTGTGTCCCCACACAAATCTCATGTTGAATTGTAATTCCCATGTGTCATGGGAAGGACATGGTGGGAGGGAATTGCATCATGGGGACAGATTTCCCCCATGCTGTTTTCCTGATAGTGAGTGAGTTCTCAAGAGACCTAATGATTTAAAAGTGTGTCACTTTCCACCTTGTTCTCCTCTGCTGTCACCATGTAAGATATGCCTTGCTTCTCATTTGCCTTCCTCCATGATTGTAAGTTTCCTGAGGCCTACCCAGCCATACCTAACTGTGAGTCAATTAAACCTCTTTTCTTGGCCAGGTTTTGTGGCTCATGCCTATAATCCCAGCACTTT
This sequence comes from Callithrix jacchus, assembly GCF_049354715.1. Taxonomy (NCBI): domain Eukaryota; kingdom Metazoa; phylum Chordata; class Mammalia; order Primates; family Cebidae; genus Callithrix; species Callithrix jacchus. The sequence continues at coordinate 11,282,917 of NC_133512.1, read as the reverse complement.
GGGAGGCCAAGGCAGGAGGATCACTTGAAGTCAGGAGTTCAAGACCCACCTGGTCAACATGGTGAAACCCCATCTCTATTAAAATACAAAAATTAGCTGGGTGTGGTGGCTGGTGCCTGTAATCCCAGCTGCTCAGGGGGCTGAGGAAGAGAATCACTTGAACCCAGGGGGCAGAGGTTGCAGTGAGCCGAGATCACGCCACTATACTCCAGCCTGGGCAACAGAGCAAGACTCCCTCTCAAAAAAAATAAATAAATAAAAATAAAAAAATAAACCTCGTTTCTTTATAAATTATCCATCTTAGGTAGTTATTTATAGCAGTATGAAAATGGATTAATATAACAACTGAACATGGAAACCAATTAAATATAGATTTTATTAGAACTTTGATAATAGAGTGACAAAATCAAATGCAAAAAAAATGCTCATTGTAGAAGTTACATATAGAAAATCATGATAAAGTACAGCTGTTACTGTGTGTGGATAAATTGGGTGGATAAGGACAAGAAAATTGATGGTTGGGTGGGAGGTAATGATACTCAATAGTCCTTATTCTGATTTTGATAATTTAAAAAATATAAGTACTTAGTTGATTACGAAAACTTTTTTGGAAAGCAGCTGTGGAGCATTTATTAAAATTTGAAATATATTATGCAAATACCCAGCAGTTTTACCTATGAGTCTACTCTTAGACAAAGCAATAGTAAAACAGATAAGTAAAAATTCTTGTGCACAAGAATAGCTATTGGATATTGTTTGTAATACTAAACCTAGCAAAAAACTGGGACGGACTTAAATGCCCATTAATAAGGAAATGATACATATAGTCAAGGGAATTCTATGTAGCTGCTACAGAAGAATGGCAGAGAGCCATATGAGCTGGTCTGGACAGTTGTCCATGTTTTATTGGTAAGTGAGAATGAAAAATTATAGTATCCCATTTTTGTAAATAAAACATATATGATTGCATATTAATAGCTAAACATCTCTATATTGATTAATGCCAATATAAATATATTTTATGTCTAAAAAATCATAGGGAAAATATGGGAAGGACAAAAACCAAACTGTTAACAGTGCTTTCCTATGAGGATTAGGCATGGAAGAGCTGGAGCTCTTTTAAACCATTTAAATAGCAAAATATAAAACAAGATTTCAACCATCTTTTCAATCCACAAAATAGAAGCAAACAAATAATAAACTGTATTTGTGGAGACAGAGAAAGATAAAGATAAATTCAATAGAATTGATGTCAAACATACCATTTGGGTCTAATAATTGTTACCCTATTTAAAATAAATGGCTTAAATTCCCCTTCTGAAATCCCTGAAGTTAGCCAAGCATGGTGGTGCCCAGCTGTGATCCCAGCTACTTAGGAGCCTGAGGTGGGAGGGTCGCTTGAACCCTAGAGGTCAAGGCTGCAGTGAGCCATGATTGTGCCACTGTACTCCAGCCTGGGTGACAGGGCAAGACTCTGTCTCAAAAAGAAAAAACCCCACAAAACCCTGAAGTAGATTTAAAAACAAATGTAACAATTTAATTCACACATATATATCATATATACATATATGAAAAGTATAAAGTAAATATAAGGAGATTAAAAAGGAAAAGTAGGCAGACTAGGCACAATAATACATTAAAATAGCATTTGCAATTCTTGACAAATTCAAGCTTTAAACATGCTGACAAACTGCATAATGAACAATTTTATATTGATATATTAACTATTTCAAAAATTGCTTAATATTGGGTGCAGTGGCTCACATCTGTAATCTCAGGACTTTGGGGAGGCTGAGGTGGGAGGATCACTTGAGCCCAGGAGTTCAAGACCAGCCTGGACAACACAGTGAGACCCTATCCTTACAAAAAATAAAAATAAAAAATTAGCCAGGGATTATAGCACAGGCCTGTAGTCCCAGCTACTAGGGAGGCTGAGGTGGGAGAATCACTTGATCTCAGGAGGTCAAGGCTGCTCTGAGCCGTGTTCACACCACTGCACTCCAGACTAGATGACAGAGTAGGACCCTGTCTCAAAAAAAAGAAATAAATAAAAGAAAAAAAGGGTTTGTAAAGTCAGAATGTGTAGAATAACCTTTATCAAGATTTGAACAAGTATTAAGTGCAGAGAAATTGTTTATAAAATTTTTGGTGGGGCAGACTTCAGTAAATCTGAACCAATTCATGCCATATTGCACAGAGAAATTTAAATTGCATACTTAGAATAACATTATTGAAAAACATAGTAGACACATATCATGTTTTAAAACATCAGTTATGTTTGATTTTATCAGCCAAGAAATATTTATGAAAATGGACTATATATAAGGCCACAAAGTAAACCTCCTGAGTGTGTAAAATAAAACATTTAATACTTCATATATTATAATAGATTAAAACATCTTTGCCTTTTCTCACATTTTCCTCCATAGGATAAATATTCTTTGACCCTTTCTTTCTAGTTCTTAACTGCAAAATCCCAGATCTTGCTGGTACATATTAGTCAGGTCCTGCACACCCTGCATTGTGACATCTACTTTCTCTATCTTGGAAAATAGACAATAATCACCAGTCCTTATGCTGAGACCTAACCCTAATTTAGCAGGATAGAGATAATGACAGGAGATCAGGGCAAATTTGACAGAGGACAAGCTTCATCTTGTAAGATTCCTGCCTCACATGAGCCTCTTCGAGGCCTCCAAGGAAGGAAAACTCACTTGTAGCAAAGGAGAAGAGCTGCTTCTACTGGACTATGATTTTCAATGAAATTAACCAAATGTCCCACTTTTAGGTTTTAGGGTCCCATTTTCTTCCTACCAGGGACCTGACTTTGACATAGGCAACCTATCAAGCCTGTGCATTCAGTCTCTTTCGCAGCTTTACCATGCTCTGACAATAAGATCCTTGGCCTGAATTTCAGCAGAGTCTGCCCTGTCACTGAAAGATGTAAGGATTTCCCACAGCCCTGTCACAGAGACCTTCTGGCTTTTTAACATGCTGGAAGTGGATAGTTAGCTGATCTAAGCCTGTCATTTTCTCTGGCAAAGGATTCCAAAGCAATTGAGAAAACCCATTCAGGATGTCACTCCCTATGCATCTACAAAGATAGGGTTATAAATTATTTTGTTTTATTGCCAACAACACACATCCAAAAAGGCATCCTTTTCCAGTTACCTGATGTTTACTCAAATAATGGTAGGCATTGAATATTTATTTGAGTCACTGAAAAAAGATGCCTTTTTAGATGTGTGTTATTGACAACACAAGGTCATCTGGGACCTTTCTATATGGTAGTTCTTGATACCTTCCTGATCAGCTCCAACATTCTAATTCCATGCTCTGGGGAAGTCCCAAACCTGCTAGAGAGTTATTTGAATTCCTGGTGTGCTCATATTCTCACAGTCGTCTCTGACCCTGGACTACTGCTGCTTGCTATTGTAACTCACTGTGTTGACACAGATGTGATGCTGTAGGATGCCCCGGTTATCCCCGCTTCCTTTCTTTGTCCTGACCAAGAACGACAGAGTACTTTGACTGCTCTGTGACCCAGCCAGCTGCATGATTTCCTCTGCAGGCTAGAACCAAAGTGCCTTGACTATTCCCAGGCACTGATAACGCTGTCTAGGTTTTTGCCCAAAACACTGAAAGACAAACCATCTTGCTAAACCTGTAGAAACTAGCCCCAGCCTGAGCCAAATTCCTTAAACCCTCAACTACCTTCCATAACTTGGCCCCGACACTAGCCTATTATTGACATACCTGGGTAGGACGTCTTTCGTCTCACTGTCCATTGGAGAATGCTAATGCTAGAGCCCTTTGTATGTAAGTTCTCCTAATACGTTCTTTGGACTGAGTACCCTGGCATTTGGTGCTTCTTTCTTTTGGAATCTCAAAAGGCCCCGTCTTGGGATGGTTTGGGGCAGTTTCTTGAGGGAAAACTTCACTGCCACTGCTTTTGGGATCAATCCAGCTGCAGATTCAGCCAGACAGAACAGATACTGTTCTTTACCTACCCAAAAAGAAAAAAAGAGACATAAACTACACGCGGAGGTATTTCTGGATGTTTGGGAGTAGGTTGCGGGGGAAGGGAGATGACATAGCAAATGTTTACCGACTCAAAATCTAATCATGTGTTGTTAAAACTTTCTCCATCATCTGGCCACTGGAGCTTTGCCCCATCTCACGACCTCTTCCCTCTCCTCTGGTCCTAACTTCCTCCCACGAAGGTTGCCTTGGAAACCAAAATAGTTGTTCCTCCTTATTTTTATGAAGAGATAAGCTTTCCCCTAACTCTTCTCCCAAACTTTCCCACACATACCCTTCAGCCCAGCAGAAAGGTGCTGCTGTTCAACTCGAGTCACCTTTGTTACCAGACACAGATCATAAATAATAAAACTTGTTACTCTCTTATACTTTCCTGATTTGGACTCATCGTTATCCCCTTGTAGTCTCAGAGCGCCTAATGCTACTTTTACAAAGATGCAAGAATACTCTTCTAACGTCAAGATCTATATTTCCCAAGGTAAAAATGTTTACTCACATCCTGCTATGCTTTATTGCCTTATGTAGACCTAAAGTCCAGTTCCCTTTTTTTTTTTTAACTATTCTCAGTAGGAGTGGCTCATATAGGTACAGGTGGGTTTTTCACCTTCTCAGTTTCCTCATTCAAAAGTGGGTATAATAATGTCTTCATAAGTTTATTATGAGGATTCAACAAATAAATGTATGTAGGCACTTGGTGTCTGCTTACCACACATAATTTTCTAATATATGCCAATCATTCTGTTTTCATTATAATTCAGAATCCCCTAGTTGCCAGAAATGTATACATAATGCAGCAGAATGTCACTGATGTCAACAAGTGGCAGAACAGGGCTGTTTGAAAAACCACTGTCAGTTTAAAATCGCACTTATTACAAAGAACTCCCCCACCCTCCAGTCCCATGTTTTATCTTTTTCTTTTTGGTTTTGGTTTTCTCTTGTTTTTTTGAGGCAGAGTCTTGCTCTGTCACCCAGGCTGGAGTACAGTGGCAGGATCTCGGTGGGCTGCAACGTCTACCTCCCGGGTTCAAGCAATTCTCCTACTTCAGCCTCCCAAGTAGCTGGGATGACAGGCATGCACTACCACAGCAGGCTAATTTTTGTATTTTTAGTAGAGACGGGGTTTCACCATGTTGGCCAGGCTGGTCTCAAACTCCTGACCTCAGGTGACCTAACCGCCTCAACCTCCCAAAGTGCTGGGTTGTGTTTTTTCATATAAGACTCTATGCCATACTTAATTTATTACCTCTCCAGCTAAAGACTAGCAAAATAGACTGAGTCTCATATTTTTCTACACATGCACATACACATACACACATACACATACACATACACATGCACATACACACACAGACACATGCACATGCACATGCACATACACATACACATACACATGCACAGGCACATACACATACACACATACACATACACATACACATACACATGCACATACACATACACACATACACACATACACATACACACACACATACACATACACACACATACACATATACATACACACACATAAATATACATACACATACACACACATACACATGCACATGCACACACACATACACACACACATACATACCCATACACATACACACACACATACACATACACACACATACATACACATACACACACATACACATACACACATACACATACACACATACATACACATACACATACACATGCACATACACACACAGACACATGCACATGCACATGCACATACACATACACATACACATGCACAGGCACATACACATACACATACACACATACACATGCACATACACATGCACATACACATACACACATACACACACATACACATACATACACATAAATACACATACACATACATACACATACACACACATACACATGCACATGCACACACACATACACACACATACACATATACACATACACATACACACATACACATATACATGCACATGCACATGCACACACACATACATACACACATACACACGCACACGCACATACACATACACACATACACATACACACATATACACGCACATACACATACACACATACACATACACAGACACATACACATACACATACACACACATATACATACACACGCACATACACATACACATACACATGCACATACACATACACATGCGCTCGTGTGCACACACACACACACACACACACACAAGAGATCCATGTGACATCTTTTCCAGCAATGCCTGCATACCATCCAGATTTCAGAGCTTCCTGTTGGACATAAAGCTCATGTGTGAAATCCCATTCGTAGCCTGGTAGTCATAATGGGGAGCCATTTTCCTCTTTTTGTTTGGCTTCAAGAAGAGACATAAGCTCAACATTTGTCTTAGTCAAATGGGTAAGGCAAGCAATGTGTCTTAAATAGCATTCTTATTATTAGAAATATGCATGCATGGATGAATTTTGGAATTTATGCCTTTTTTCCCCTGAAGAGCATAATTACCTAAAATCTGGGGGAAAATAACTTTGTGTTCACACCACCTTTTTGAAAAACACAAAAGAAGTCTCAACAAGCATTCTTGTTTTCTTAATTTTCACTTTGCAACCTAAATTTTGTAAGTTAGGTATAAATACAAAGTGTAAATGGTAAGAAAAACTAGACAAATTTTTTGTCACCTGAATAATGGAGAGATTAATCCTTAACAAACAATGACAAAGCAATGAGTAAAAGGAATAATCCCTTAGAGAAAGAAACAAAAAGAACAAACTAGTTATGAAAGAAGAATTACAAGTGACCAAGAAGCATTTAAAAAAAGTTATGCTAGTAATCTAAGGTAAGCAAATGTAAGATAATGATGGGTCTTAAAAAAAGTTTTAAGACTAGTGTATTAGTAGGTTCTCACATTGCTATAAAGAACTGCTTGAGACTGGGTAATTTACAAAGAAGAGAGGGGTAATTTATAAAGAAAAGAGGTGTAATTGACTCACAGTTCCACAGGCGCTACAGGAAGCATGGCTGGGGAGGCCTCAGGAAACCTAAAATTATGGTGGAAGGGGAAGGGGAAGGAGGCACATTCTACAAGACTGGAGCAGGAGGAAGAGAGATCCAACTGGGAGGTGCTACACACTTTAAAAACAACCAGATCTTGTGAGAACTGTATCATGAGACAGCCCTAGGAGGATGGTGCTAAACGATTAGAAATCACCCCCATGATCCAGTGACCTCCCATCAGACCCTATGTCCAGCATTTCAAATTACAATTCACATGAGATTTGGGTGGGGACACAGAGCCAAACCATATCCCCTAGTCACATGCAGAAGTAAGAAGGGGTGAAAGAATACAGCAAACAGTTTGCTCTATAACTGACTGAACAATCAATTGAGGTAACCTGCTACCTTCAGACCAGCCGGATCTTTTTGTCTAAGAAATTTGTGGCTGCTAATGATAGAGTAAACAAAACGACCTGATTTTGGTGATGGTGCTGGAATGCTACTACTCTCTTACAGCACAGAAAATGAGGATGAGTGGATTTAAACTTTGTAAAAGGCAAACTGTAAATGCTTTTAAAACCTTATCCTTTGACTCAAAAATTACGCTTATAGGAATTTATCTTAGAAAGTTTTCTAAGAAATATTTAGATATTTATTTCTGGTGATGCTTACAGGATATTTTTCATAACTGAAAAAAAATTATAAATTACCCACAAAAACAAAGTAGTACATTTGTTCAATGTAATATGGTATATTATTCAGATGGGCTATTATACAGAAATTAACAATGATATTGTAGAAATATTATGACTGATATGGAAAAATATAGCATTTTAAGGGACAAAAAAGTTAGAAAACTATCTCTGTGGTTTTTTTCTTAACACAATTCAAACATTCCTAATTCTTCAAGTTTATTATCTAACACACTTTCTTTATTCACAGGTTTTCAACTTTTCTTTAAAAGGAAAAAAATCTTGCCTTTAAAGCAAGCTTATCCAGTCCATGGCCTGTGGGCCACATGCATCCCAGGATGGCTTTGAATTTGGCCCAACACAAATCTGTAAACTTTCTTAACACATTATGAGATTTGTTTTTTTCAGCTCATCAGCTATCATTGGTGTTAACGTATTTTATGTGTGGCCCAAGACAGTGTGGCCAGAAAAGCCAAAAGATTGGAAACCCCAGTTGTAAAGTAGATAGGACCTTTCTCAACTTCTAGCATGACCCCTACAAGGTTCTTGACTTACAGCCATGGCTGCTTCATATTCTCTCTCTCTTTCTCTCTTTCTCTCTTTCTCTCTCTCTCTCTCTCTCTCTCTCTCTCTCTCTCTCTTTCAACAGTGAAAAGGTACTCCCTCATCTATTCCAAGCTCATCACTTAGGCTTTTGGGAGCAATCTGACCCCCTGTAATAAATGAAGGGCAGACTTCGAATGGAGATTCATACATTGTGTGTGTAAACAATTTAAAGTTAGAATTCAAGCTAACTGTTACATAAAATATGTTAAATCCTCTTGATGAACAAATATGCCTTCCTAAGACTTGCAAAACCAAAGTGGAAATCAAATTCTTGTGAAGTTCTGAGCTGAACAAGGTGGGTGCTGGGGTGGCCGATCCTGGCTTCGCCTCACCCTGCCCTCCTTCTCTTCCGTCCTCAGGCTCCATCCCACACTGAAGGGACCTCTCCTGCAGGTACAAGCTCTATGCAACCCCCAAAACCGTCACCTTTAACTTCCCTTCCACCTTAAGGGTGGCTCAGACCTACTGAGCCCACTCACAGGAGGAAGGATGCTGAGAAGAGGCCACTTGGACCCAGAGAAGGCTGTGCAGGGTCTCATAAACAGAGAGTGGGCTTCCAGTGGGCACCAGACTGGTCCCAGGTGGACATATCTCCCACCAACAGTCCCTTCCCTTCAGGGAGGGGCATCCTCTGAGGAGGGATAGACTGACCTGGGACCTGGTTTCTGTCTTCTCTTATCACCACTGTTTGTGGGAGAGAGAAAGTTTGCTCTTTTTGGAAAAGGTAAGATTTACTTTTTGTTTTGAGTAAGACTTGAATACAATGTTTGACAATGCTGAAGAACAAATAAAAATATAATGTTTTTACAATTTAATGAGTCTTCTTTTATATATTTTGAACAGTCCTATGTTAATTTTAAAAGGGGCCACCAACAGCCTCAGAAAATTCCTCTTCCCAGTGGATTCTTTCAATTGTCATTCACCTGTGTAAGTCTAAGTCTATCATGTTAAAAAAATATATTTCTTGAAACCTATTAATAATCCTTAATATATCTTATTAGTAAACACATTGATTAATAATCCTTAATATATCTTATTAGTAAACACATCGATTCTTAGCTTATGTAGTATATTTTCTGTTTATCATTAGTATTTGCATGTTTTATATATCATCATTAAAAAATTTGTATACATTTCCAGAATCTTTATATTTTTCAGTGTTGTGCACTGAGGATCTTATGTCAAATCATCTTCAATTTCTCATCCTCTTCCTGCTCCCCAAGATTGTATATTCTCATATTTTCTTTTTGGACTTTAAATCGTGCTATTTTTAGATTTAATTATTTAACTTATTGAAATTTATTTTACTAGATGGCATGAAATGCTATTAATATCTAACCTTTCCTCCAGAATGGAACCAGATTTTATAACTTACTCTTACTGTATGATGTGAAATTGTATCTAACCTTTTCTTCTACAACTTAACCAAATTTTATAACTTAATCTGTTGACAAATAATTTTCCTACTTTTTCATAAAAGATGCGATTCGTGAATTAACACCAGATGAACACAGTCATAAAAACACCATCCAGCCCAAGAAATAAAACATTGGCCGCATTTGGGACACCTCCACCCAGTCTTTTTCAGTCACTGTACATCAGCAGTGACCAGTTCATGCTAGAATGGAAAAATAATAATAATTACTGGGCCAGGCGCAGTGGCTCACCCCTGTAATGCCAGCTGAGGTAGGTGGATCACCTGAGGTCAGGAGTTCAAGACCGGCATGACCAACACAGTGAAACTCTATCTCTACTAAAAATACAAAGTTAGCTGGCCGAGGTGGCACACACCTATACTCCTAGCTACTTGGGAGGCTGAGGCAGGAGAATCACTTGAACCTGGGAGGCACAGGTTGCAGTGAGCAAAGATCACGGCAACCTCTGCCTCTTGCACTCTAGCTTGGGCAATAAGAACAAAAGTCCGTCTCAAATAATAATAATAATAATAATAATAATAATTACTAGTTCTCATAGTATCTTTTGGGTAGCAGTATAGGTTTATACTACTAAATATAGTGGAAGATACCGTTCTTCTTTTTCAAGATTGTTATAACTATTCATGATGTTTTCCATTTCCACATAAAGAATCCTCTTCAACTCTCTCTCCCCCAAATATTTAAATATTGATTGGGATTACATCGAATCTTATTTCATTTCAGGGCACACTGAAATTTTTGCTACATTGAATGTGCCTATACCTCCTCTTAAAGTCCTCAGTAGTGTTTTAGATTCTGTGAAGGACTTTTCCTTATCTTTTGTTAGTTTTATTTTTATAGATCAGATGTTTTGATATTATTTTAAATGATATATTTAAACATTTTCAATTTCTAATTGTTTGTTGCTGGTATATAGAAATAAAGCTGATTTTTAAAAAACTGATTTCCACAGATCTTGCTAATTCATGTATTAAAACTGATTTCCAAGGATCTTGCTAATTCATGTATTAATTATAATGATTTATTGGTATTTTTAAGGCAATTACAAATATACAACCTTAACACCTGAAAACAAGAGTTTTCCTTGTTACCTTTTTAGTCCTTTACCTTTTGTCTCTTTCGCTTGTTTAATTACACTACCACCTCCAGGAAAATGTTGAATAAAAGTCAAGTAGGCAGAAATCTTTATCTGGTTCCCAGTCTCAGAAAGCTTCCAACATTATACCATTTGACTGTTCAGAGATCTGCTATAGATTTTTGCAGAATATATAGCTTAAGGAGTTAATAATTCTCCTCACTCCCTAATATACTGAGAGTCTTTTCCCCCTCAATAAATGGATGATGAGTTTTATCAAATGCTTTCTCTATTTCATTGAGGTTATTATATAAGGTTTTATTTTCTTTATTTTTTGCTAACTTGGTAGTTCACATTTATTTACTTTTGAATGTTAAGTCAGCCTTACTTTCTAAGAATAAATCAAAAGGTTAGTGATACATTATTTCTTTTTACATATTACTAGCATGTAGTAAGCTTTTTTTAAAAAATCAGATTGCAGTGTCAAAGTTTGGCTGGCTTTACAATATGAATCGGGCAATTTTATCTTTGTTGATAATTTGTTCTTTTTGTCATTTTAGTATTTGTGAGTTGTCCCTTTGTTAATTCCTTTATGGATCATGTATATTTTCTTCCTCTCTGGTTCTTCATCAGCTTGCCAGGAGTTTATCAATTTCAGTAGTATCTTCAAGGAACCAACTTTTGGTATTGGTAATCCTTCACATTTTTCCACATGATAATGATAAGGATGATGACGTCATACTTTTTACACTTACCTATTTCATTTCATTGTTTTCTGATTGTGGCTTTGATTTGCTGTTCTTTTACTAATTTTTAGATGGATGCTTAGATTATTGTTTTTCAGTCTTTCTTCTTTTCTAATACATGCATTTCATGTAAGTATGGCTGTAGTTGCACTTGACAAATTTACTATGTGACAATTACATATGTTAGCCTACATACAGCAATCCTTTTCTATGCTACACTGTAATTGCTATATTCTATGTACACTTGACTCTGTTTCTGAAGTTTCTTTTCTGTTCTATTGATTTTCTGCTTATTCTGGTTACATTCCCACCTTGTTTTACTCTTCCTAGCTTTATAAGATGATTTGATAGCTCATAGAGCAAGCCCTCTTCATTGTGTAGGACTCTCTTTGCTCCTAGTGGGCACTCATTCACAGTTACAAACTTTAAAATGGTTTTGTCAAGTTCTCTAAAAATATCTCATTCCACTCATGTTCTCAGTGGAATTTAAAATATAGATTAGAAAGAAGTGGCATGTTTATGATATTACATTTTATATCCATGAATATGATATGTCTCATTATTTATTCAGTAATTCCTCAATAAATATCAATAATTATTTACATTGTTTCTCAATTTTACATTGATATATTATAGGTTTTTAGATTTTAGTATAGATCTTATATATTTCTCTCAACAACAATATTTGTAGGAATTATCTTCTAGGAAATATTTCTGGGTATGATTTTCCCATTCTGGCACAAACTGGTCACTGCTGATATATAGAAAAGTTCATTGACTTGTTACTATTTACTTTTTAACAGGTTAATGTTTTTAACTATCTGGTTGATCTTATTATTTTTTTAGTTAATTCTGTTGGATTTTCCGGATAAAATCACATCACCTGCAAATAATGATGACTTTCTTTTCCTTTTCAGTATTCCCATTATTTTCTCCTTATTGCTTATTGCATTGGTTCTCTCAAACATGTTAACAACTGCAGTGACAGCAGCCATGGTCTTTGCCCTGATTTTAATAGAACTATTTTTAATATTTCACTATTAAGTAGAATATAGGTGGTAGATATGTATTGCATTAAGCAAGCCACTTTTTGTTTTTCTAGAAGTTTACTTTTATTTATTTTTAAATTTAAGAAGCCTGATTAATTTTATCAGATTCCCTTTCAGCCGCTCTGACTCAAGAACTGACTAGCAGATCGAATCAGAAAGAGAATTTGTAGACTAGAACCTGGGGCACCCAGATCATTCCCGTGGAAGATGAGGAACCAAAGTCCTCAGAAAGGTGAGACTTCAATCAGGATAACAGCCAAATCATCCATGAAACCAGTACGATCACTTCTGCATACCAGATGACCCTGGATTCTTCTGGGGGCACCGCTACACCGCCACTCAGGAGCCTGGACATGATGCTGCCACTGCCCTGACTTCTTTCCTTACCTATTTAATTTTTATCAAAATCTGGCGTCAGTATGATTGGTCAAACCTGGGACATGTACTCATGCCCTGGATGCAGAAGAAGCTGAAAGAATAGATCATTTCTGCTTCCATCTTCTCTCTCATACCATACATTACTCACAAGGTGTGGAATTCCCTAGCATAAGAAGAGGTTCTCATGCTGAACAGTCACCTACACACAATCACGGAGGCAGCTTCCCTAGTTCAATTAAAATTATGTAATGGGTTGCCTCCTTTAACCTATTAATGTAAAAACACATGTTCTATTAGCGTCCCTGCTGCTGCATGCCTGGAAAAACAGTTGTACTTGGCCATGGTGCATTATTCTTTTAATATAGTATCAGGTTCAACTTGTTCACTCTTGCCTATTTATATTCGAGGGTGGCCAACTCGTTTTCTTTTCTGTGCTCTGTGAGGGTTTTCAAAGCTACATTAAACAAAATGTGTTGGGAGGATTTCCAATTTTATCTAGGCCTTCAGGCAATTCATGTGAACCGAAGCATCATCTGTTCATGGAGGGATTGGTCTAAATGGTCAATAAAACAGCCTAGTTCCGTATATTTTGGGACAGATGTTCTTTGACAATATTACCAAACTTTTCCACAATTGTTGGTCTATTCAGGTTTGTCTCAGCTGGAATCAATGTCTTAGAAATTGTCAAAGACTGAAGTAAGTATGGTGAAGTCCATGGGAAAACAGAACTGGCTTCTGGTTCCTGAACACGAGTGGCAGGGATTGCAAGTGGGCTACTTTTAGAAGAGGTCATTTCAGCGCAGTATGGCTGTTACACTGTTAAGTTACCTGTGAAGGGGATACTGAGTAAGGGTCTGTTCAGAAATTGAAAACTGGAGGTGTCTGGTCGGACATACAGAGTGAATTGCTTTTTAACGGACCTGGTTCATTCCTGTGGCTACAGTTCTTCAAACTCCCAGACTATCACACGTTGATATCTTTCTAAGGCCTGAAGGCATTTAAGTCTATTTTTCTTTATGTTATCACGTTTAAAATCCTTTCTAATGCTTTGAAAATTATAACAATAATACATGCATATTATATAAGAAGTCAAACGGTGCATTATAAATACGTATAATGACACAGCGAATCCTCCCTAACCAGTGCTAACAGCACGCTGTGTGCCAGCCCACCTCACATCTACATTTAAATGTATCTGCCTTCTATCTTTGTATTTTCTGAAGTGGAATCATACTATGCTCCATTTACAATTGATTTTCTTTTAATGTTTCATTGTGAAAAATTTGGAACATGTACATTGGTAGAGAGGAAGGCATAATGCATGCCTATGCATTCACCACGGAGCTTCGGCAGGCACTCACTCATTTCAATGCTGCTCTCACCTATCCACCTCCCCAACATCTTGGATTCACATTATTTCTCTAATACGTGGCATCCCATGCCCCTGCCTAACATTTTATTTTTAAATTTTCAAACCTATAAACAATGTTGGAAGGCTGGAACAATCCATTTATCTATCACTTAGCTTCATCAGTTGTTTTACATCATTGAAAATATTTTCTAGACACCCTTATATTTACAGAAGGAGATTGCTGAGATGCTTAAAGCAAGCTGGCCAAGTTCATCCAAACAGAAGGATTGAACCAAAATAGCTGCCGAAGGCAAAGCAAAGAAGGAGCTTCCATGTAAGGACTGGTGAGGCAGGCAAGCTCTCATGCTTAGCTGAATTCCAGAAATCTCTTTTGCCAAAGTGCTTGCAGACACTTAGCATTGGGCCAAGGCAGTTGTGTATTTGAGGCAGCTACATCCCTGGAGGAAGAGAGAACTCTGGGAGCATCGAGTCCTAGCCTTGGACTCAGCGGACTTCTTCAGTGGTCAAACCTCTAGGTAATGTTTCATTTAATAAACTGTTGGCAACTCAGGAGAACAGATACTACACTTTGCCACCTTCAGAAGTTGACCTGTGGCATATGTGGCTGGCCCGCCAAGCGCAAGAGAAAGTATAACTGGAGTGCCAAGGCTAAAAGACGAAATACCGCCGGGACTGGCCGAATGAGGCACCTAAAAAGTGTACACCGCAGATTCAGGCATGGATTCCGTGAGGGAACAACACCTAAACCCAAGAGGGCAGCTGTCGCAGCATCCAGTTCATCTTAAGAATTTCACCGATTAGTCACGCAATAATGTTCTGGTTTTAAAAAATACAAAAAATAAACTGTTGGAACAGCAAGTAATTCCAAGTCCAACTATTTGTAGATCATTCCAGTTGCCTTTTGAATTGGGCAAAGTTTATCACTAATATTCTATTTTTTGTCAATTCTCCATGTATTTCTAATAGATTGTGCTTTATGTACTTTCTCAAAGCATTTTGGCTATATCAAAGTTAATGACATTGATAGATTCATTTTCAATGCTAGTGGTTCTCTGTGTTCATGTGTGCACTTTATTCAGCTCCCACCTATTAGTGAGAACATGTGATATTTAACTGTGTTTCTGAGTATGTTACTTAAGATAATGGTCTCCAGTTCCATCCATGTTGCTGCAAAAAACCATGATTTCATTCTGTTTATGGCTGGGTAGTATTCCTGTGTGTGTGTGTGTGTGTGTGTGTGTGTGCGCGTGCACGCGTGCATCACTTTTTCTTTATCTAAACATCCATTGATGGACACTTACATTGGTTCTATATCTTTGTTATTGTGAATACCTGCAATAAATATAGAAGAGCAAGTGTCTTTTTGATACAGTGATTTCTTTGCCATTAGTTAGATATCCAGCAGTGGGATTGCTAGATCAGATGGTAGTTCTATTTTCAGTTATGTGAGGCTACTCCAAACTCCATAGAGACTGTATTACATTATATTCTCATTAAGAGTATATAAGTGAGGCCGGGCGCGGTGGCTCAAGCCTGTAATCCCAGCACTTTGGGAGGCCGAGGAGGGTGGATCACGAGGTCAAGAGATCGAGAACATCCTGGTCAACATGGTGAAACCCCGTCTCTACTAAAAATACAAAAAATTAGCTGGGCATGGTGGCGCGTGCCTGTAGTCCCAGCTGCTCGGGAGACTGAGGCAGGAGAATTGTCTGAACCCAGGAGGCGGAGGTTGTGGTGAGCCGAGATCGCGCCATTGCACTCCAGCCTGGGTAACAAGAGCTAAACTCCATCTCAAAAAAAAAAAAAGAGTGTATAAGTGTTTCCTTTCTCTGCATCTTCCCCAACATCTGTTATTTTTTTACTTTTAAATAATAGCCATTCTGATTAGTATAAAATGGCATCTCATTGTGGTTTTGATTTGCATCTCTGATTATTAGTGATGTTGAACATTTTTTCATATGTTCATTGGCCATTTGTACGTTTTCTTTTGTAACATGTCTGTTTATGTCCTTTGCCTACTTTTAAATGGAGTTATTTGGGTTTTTTTTCAATGAGCTGCTAGAGTTCCTTGTAGATTCTGGATATTAGTCCTTTGTTGGATTCATAATTTGCAAATATTTTCTCCCATCCCTAGGTTTTTTGTTTACTCTGTTGATTATTTCTTTTGCCGTGCAGAAGCTTTTTAGTTTAATCAAGTCTGATTTGCCTACTTTTCTTTTTATTGCATTTGCTTTTGAGGTCTTAGTCATGAGTTCTTTGTCTAGACCAACGTCCAGAAAGTTTTTCATAGATTTTCTTCTAGAATTTTCATAGTTTCTGGTCTTCCATTTAAGTCTTTAATCCATTTTTAGTTAATTTTTGTATATGAGGAGAGATATGGGTCAGTTTCATTCTGCATATGATTATCTAATTTTCCCAGCACGATTTATTGAATAGGGTCTCCTTTCCTCAGAGTATGCTTTTCTCAACTTGTCAAAGATCAGTTAACTCTACGTATGTGGCTTTATTTCTGTGTTCTCTATTCTGTTCCATTGATATATGTATTTTTACACCAACACCATGCTATTTTGGTTACTATGGCCTTAGTGTATAACTTGAAGTTGGGTAATGTGATACCTGTAGCATTGTTGTTTCACTTCGGATTGCTTTCACCTCTGTGAAATATTTTTGCTAGGCATAAAATTCTAGGTTGACAGATTATTTCTTGTTTGTTTTTTTTTCTGTCAGTACTTTAAAGATATTGTTCCTCTGTCTTCTGGCTTGTAATAGTTTGTATTATTTCAAACGAGAAGTTTGCTGTCACTCGTAATTTTACTTCTCTTCATTTTTATTTCTCTCGTGTCTTTTTTCCTCTGGCTGCCTCAGGAGCTTTTCTTTTATCACTGGTTTTGAGCAGTTTGATTATATGTTGTTATTTGGCGATGATTTTTTCATGTTTCTTGTGTTTGAGTAATTAAACTTTATGGATCTGCGGGTTTGCATTTTCACCAAAGTTGGGAAAATTGAAGCCATTGTATCTTAAAATATAAGTCCCCAGTCCTCCGTGGGACTTTGGTTAATGTAAATCAGGCAGCCGTATACCATAGCTATAGATCACTGATGTTTCATTTATTTTTCTAAACTTTTTTCTCTTGTGTATAGCTTTCAATGCTGGGTTTTAAATTGGTGACTGCAATCTTCTTCTGTAGTCTCAAAGGTTCTGTTAATCTCATCATATATATTTTTTGACTCAGACATTAATTTTTCATGTTCAGAAGCTTAATTTGGATCTTTTTCATACTCTCTGTGTCTCTCCTTAGCATGCTCATTCTCTCCTCTGCCTACTTGGACATATCAAATATAGTTGTTTCACTCTCGATGGTAAAAATACAAACTATTCTTAGCCCTGTGTGAGTTCCTAGGATTTTTCTGCTAATGCACTTGGGTAGTTCTTTCACTAGCATGGGGTAGTTCTTCACACACATGCACTGATGAACTCAGCTGAAGGTTTGAGGGGAACCCTCTGTGGATCTCCAGGGCTCTCCCTGCACAGCTTCCTCCTCTATGAGCAGTTCTCTCCTCTCCGTGCTTTGTGCTGTGACTTCCAGCCTCTGCAGCCTCCCTGACTCTCATCATATCACCTCACCGCAGGGATACTGCCAGGCTCTGTTTCTTAGGGTTTCCCTTCCCTGCACTGTAGCCACAAAGTCTCTCTAGGCACTAAGCTGAAATAATCACAGGGCTTACTTGATTTGTTTCTCTCCTCTCAGGGACACTCACCTGTGTCACCTGTTGTCTGATGTTTGAACCTCTTTGTTTCATACATTATGTCAGGCTTTGTACATAGTTAAGGAAGGAGAATAAATCGGATCCCTATTACTCCATCATGGTTGGCAACAGAAGACCCTCTACAAACTGGCTTTGACATCAATATGCTAGGTAACTATTTATGTCAGTTCTCTATTACTGTGCAAGAAAACTCCCCAAAACTTGTGGTTTGATATGATAGCCATTTGTTTTTTTGCAATCCTATGTGTTGGCAATTTGGGTTGGCCTTGACTGGATAATTCTTCTTTTCCTTATGGTGTCAGCTGTGCTAATTCATGCATTTCAAGTCAATTGGCAATTTGGCTGTTTGCTGGTCCAGGAAAACCTCACTCATCTGTCTGGCTATTGGTGTGGGCTTTCTGCTGGACTGTTCTCTCTTCATGGTCATTGCCCTCCAGTAGACTGAACTAGGCTTTTTTTGCATGATTGCAGAACATACCATTGTGTTTATTTCCTATCTTTGGCTATATGGGCCATACTTTTTTTTTACCTTTATCCTTCTTAGTTTTTTGGAAGGCAAATATATATGAGATTATTGTGACAAAGACAGCTGCTATTCATCTCCTTACTGGGCTCAAAAACTAAGCTACCTTTCCCAGCCACTGTCTCTTCCCCACTTGACATCCAATGGTGACCTCATGACTGCCCAATAGAATGTCAGCCCTGGTCATGAAATAGAATGATCTTCCTCACGCACATGCTTTCCTCCTCCATATGGCTGGAAGTGAAAGTCTCCCAGATGGTGAAGCCATATGTTAGAAGAAGCAACGTTCTTGAGAAGAATCATCCAACCGGAAGATCCACACTGGACTTAAACCTCTGCTGTGCTAAGCCACTGTGATTTTGCTACAGCCACTCACTGTTTACTCAGGCTTACATTTACCTTCAAATTTCAGAAGTGTTCGATCGTTAACGTTTCTCTAATGTCATAGTGAGAAGCAAAATGGTATTGTTTCAAAATGAAGAATCAATGGGCTTTCAACATTTTCTTCCTTCCCTTCCCATCTTGTCATAATATAATACAATATAATATAAACATAGATTCTTTTTCAGGACTTTGGATCTGGGCATTCAGTTTTGCACTCAAAACACAAAAACCACAGCTATGCAGGGCTATCTCGGCATTTCGCTTGTTTTAGTGTTATTTATCATTAGCCTTTTTAGAATATGACTTTCTCTGTATGAGTACTGAATTCTGCTTTCTTTTTGCAGTTAGCTACAGTACATTTTTTTAGATGAAGTCTCACTCTGTCGCTCAGGCTGGAGTGAGATGGTGTGATCTTGGCTCACTACAACCTCTGCCTGCCAGGTTCAAGAGTTTCTCTTGCTGCAGGCTCCCGAGTAGCTGGGATACAGGTGTGTGCCAGCATGCTTGGCTAATTTTTGTATTTTTAGTAGAGATGGGGTTTCACCATGTTGGCCAGGCTGGTCTGGAACTCCTGACCTCAAGTGATCTGCCCACCTCAGCCTCCCAAAGTGCTAGGATTACAGACGTGAGCCACCATGCCTGGCCTACAGTACATGTTTACTCCAATTTTTCAGAATCAAACATGTTTTTCTTCTGTTGCCTAGAAGATTGTTTTTATGATTCAGGGTTTTGGTTAGAAAGGGTCTAGATATATATCACTTTTGTTGATTTCTTTTTTTGCTTGAAACACTGTGGAGCTTTTCCATCTGCATAATCTGTTTTGTCAGCTAGAGAAAGTTTTCTTAAATGATGTCTTTAATTTTCACCACTAAGTTCTCTTGTCTGTTTCCTACTTTAGAGAATCCACAATTCTTGGTTGGATCTCCATTACTGTCTCTTGTAACTTTCATATTTTTGCCCTTTTGTCCTGGGAGACTTTGACACTCTGGGACGCTTAGCTGGGTTTGTTGCTCCTATCACTTTCTCTTTGGGGGCAAATTCTATGTGTCATTTTCTGCCATCATTTGTGTTTTAACTCTTCTGTTGTATTTTGGGTTTCCTTGTGTGATTTTCCTAATTTAGAAATCTCATTCTGCATCTTTAAAATTTTCTCCACCTGTTCTCTCCTTATGGGTATTTATTCAGGGACCATGTCTGCAATTTGATTTGGGGGATACATAAGTTAAAAAAAATTCTTCTGGTCTCACTGAAAGAGAGTTTCAGTTATCTGTTCCTCCTCTAAGACTTGGTGATCTCATTCAATTTCCTTGATTCTGTCTACTTTTTCCCTAGTGCCCTGCCTCTGAGCCCATGATGTGTTGGACTCATCTTTGAGTCAAGAGCTATTTGCAGACCTTGGTTTGTTAACCAAGTCTTACATTCTGACCCTTTTTTACTGTCCATAGTTGTTATTGCCAGATTTTCAAATAAAAATAATAGATTAAATATTTATGTGATCATAAAATCTATTTTTGTGATTCACAGTAGTTAGAATTTTTAAAGTCATCCTGAACACAGCATTTGTGAAGACTGAACCATTGTTCCTAGGGTAGATACAGAGTTAGGTTTCTGCAAGCCCCTGGTCACGTTTTTGCCAACTGATTGATATATAACCTTGTGTTGTGTTTCTGTTTAAAGATACCTTAAAACTGCTGATTCATTAACACTGAACTCATGGCCAGTGCACTTCAACTCATGGATGAATGAAGCGTATCTAACAATGTATTTTCTCCATAAGGCACAAAATAGCCTCCTTGTGCTTAGCAACACTAGATAGCACATCAGTACTACCCCTGAGGTGCATTTTAAACAGAGAAATTACCATCAAAAGGCTGGGTGCGGTGTTTCATACCTGTAATCCCAGCACTTTGGGAGGCCGAGGTGGGTGGATCACCTGAGGTCAGGAGTTTGAGACAAGCCTGGCCAACATGGAGAAACCCTGTCTCTACTAAAAATACAAAAAAAAAAAAAAAACCACTAGCTGGGCACGGTGGTGGGCACCTGTAATCCCAGCTACTCAGGAGGCTGAGGCAGGAGAATTGCATGCACCCAGGAGGCAGAGGTTGCAGTGAGCCGAGATTGTGCCATTGCACTCCAGCGTGGGCATCAAGAGTGAAACTCTGTCTCAAAAAAAAAAAAAAACAAGAAATTACTATCAAAATGCATAAACCCACACAAAAAAAGTGGCTCTAACTGGCCTGTGAACAGAACACTTGTTTACAGTGTGAGAGCTGAAACAAGAAGGCAGACTGTTGCCTCGCTCAGCCTCGGTGGGGAACGTGTATGTTGAGTGACTCAAATTTTTTGCTGTTCTGTGCATGCTCACAAATGGTCTCAAAATGCTGCAAGTATTGATTTGGGGGCTGCAAGTAAATGTTAGCTAGAGGTAAAATTCGTAAATTTCAAATCTGCAAATAATGAGGATTGACTATAAATATTAAAAGATATTCTGGTCTTTCTGCTTCTGCTATCTGCCACATCAAGTCCCGCCATCTGGTGAGTGACTGATGAAGCATAGGAACGATCATATCATTTCCCTACATTTTTACTGTCCATTGAGGTCTACTTCCTACAGAATGTATACAGCAAATATCTACTCAGTGCCGAGCAAGTGTCAAACATGCTATTATAGAGTGGATTATATGAGATAATGTAGCTGAAATGTACTTCTGGATCTACTGATGTATTGTTGTGCATGGGTGTCCACCCTGACATATAGCCAGAGGTTGAGTGATGGACTGCCCCTGTGAGGAGCTGGATTGAGACGTAATTTTCCCCAGTGTCTCTAGTTCTTAAGCTTTAAATCCATAGACAAGAATCTGGTAGAATGACTTTTTTTTTTATTGCATTTTAGGTTTTGGGTTACATGTGAAGAACATGCAAGACTGTTGCATAGGTACACACGTGGCAGTGTGATTTGCTGCCTTCCTCCCCATCACCTATATCTGGCATTTCTCCCCATGCTATCTCTCCCCAACTCCCCACCCCCCACCATCCCTCCCCTATTTCCCCCCAACAGACCCCAGTGTGTGGTGCTCTCCTCCCTATGTCCATATGTTTTCATTGTTCAACACCTGCCTATGAGTGAGAACATGTGGTATAAAACTGTAATATTTGGTCAAGTGGCTGAGGAAAGTCAAAGCCAATCTTTTTATTCTGGATGCAATACTATGAAAGGGCATTTTTAACCTGTGGACACTACAGCCACCTAGATCCAACCTGCCACCATCTCCATGATTACTCTTATTCCCTGTACTGTGTTGTTTCTGGTGGCTGTGATCTCTGAATGCATGTAGTGTTTGAGGAATAGCACATAGGTTGGAAGGGGCTAGTGCGAGAAGAGTGTCTCTAAGGAGAAGGAGAAGAATGGGGAACGAGTTGGTTCTCTTACAATACGAGCTGAATAGAGAAGGGTTGCTCAGGCCTCAGAAGGGACTAGCATTTGGGGCTATGGGGGGACTACTCAGTATACACGAATGTGCCCGGACTGTGGAAAGACCTTTTCGTGCTGTACCATTGACAAAAGATCATGGAGCTTTGAACAATAGCATATCTCTGGTTACTGGTGTGACTTAAAGATTATAATAACTATTTTGGAGCTATTTTAAAAAATTGGTTCATAATAATTGTACATATTTATGGGGTACAGATGATATTTTGATACATGCACACAGTGGGTAGTGACCAAATCAGGGAAATTGGAATTGTTTTGACTCAAACACTTATTTCTATGTGTTGAGAGGATCCAAAATATTCTCTTCAAGCTAATTTAAAATATACAATAAGTTATTGATCACTCTGGTCACTCTACCATGCTGCTGAACGCTAGAAGTTATTCCTTCCATCTAACTGTGCTTGCACACTCACTCAAACTTCTCTTCACTTCTCCCTCCCCTCTCCCCTTTCCAGCCTTTGGCGTCTATCATTTTAGTCTCTACCTCCATGAGATCAAGTTTTGTAGCTATCACATTAGAGCTATTTTGTACGGCATGATTTTCTTGAGACTTCTGTAGGAGCCCGGGCCAGTGAGGGAGCCCAAGTAATGTCAGAGACTGAATCCTCTGCCAGCACTTCCATTAGACTTGATTTAGAAAGGAAGAAGACATGACGGGGGAATAGGAGGGGGACAGCGGCAGGGGGTGATGGGGAGTTGGGGAGAGCTAGCATGGGGAGAAATGCCAGATATAGATGATGGGGAGGAAGGTAGCAAATCACCCTGTCATGTGTGTACCTAAGCAACAGTCTTGCATGATCTTCACATGTACCCCAAAACCTAAAATGCAATAAAAAAAAAATAAAGAAAGAAGAGATGATATTTCTTACATCCTGTGTGATGGTGTAAAATTCCTAAGATTTGCTATGAAGTCTTAGATGTTTTACTTTGCCCTTTTAATTCTTGAATTTTCTCATCTGTAACAAAAGTACAGTAATCCTTACCCTGTAGGGTGGTTTTGGAGCTTAGTGATTGTACATGTAATTTACCTGGGGGTCAAGAGCAGGTCTCAGCACACAATGCTCATGCAGCAGGGCCCTCTCCTTCCAGCTGCTCTCTGAGTTCTGTATTTTTAAGGTTATCACTTGCTGTCAAGTATTTTGTTCTCCGCTCTTTTAGGTGATGGTCAGTCAGGTGCAGCCACAAGAGGGAACACAGGAGAGGCACAAGAGAACAAAGTTCGTTATACACTCCCAGGTTCTAGAGCAGGAGTCACAGCAAACCATCAGGGTCACAGGGGAAGTGCCAGGTTTTGGTCAAGTGGCTGAGGAAAGTCAAAGCCAGCATTTTTGTTCTGGATTTTGCAGAAAAGGAAAGGCAAGGCAGGGAAGGCCGTATAGAGTTGGTTAGTTTGGATCATCTCTGTGAGCTCTAAATCAAAAAGGTGGTCCTGGGGTAATAAAGCAGATAGTGTTGCCTCCTGGGTGGTAGAGGAGGTCTGGCTCAGGCTGTTTGGTTTGCATATGAAGGGCACGCTCCGAGCTGAGTTCTTCGTTGCCTCCAGGAATTGGCTAGCCCCAGGAGAGTCGGTCTGTACTCAGAGTTTTTTAAGATGTCAAAACATTGTAATATACAGAAAATGAAATAATATGTGTACAATACACATTTATATTTTCCTATGTTTATTTTTGTAGAAGTTTGCAGCCATGCATTGATGCAGGTACATCAATGTTTTGATGGGGCCGTGTCATCATTTTATACACTGATCCGTCTAGCGTCCCATGGGTTGGCTGGTTTGCCGTCCCATTTACCTCAATCTCATCTGGGAATGTATTTGCACTCTGCTCCAAGAGTGGGCAGGAATCCCCTTTCCTTAGCTGAAATAATTGCCCATTTTAAATACTTTTAGTTTCTGATTTAAAAGATATATATTGATACAGATATAGGTATGTAGTGTAAACTAAAAATAAAATCCCAAGCTCCCTACTGACTAGACAGACCCCCTCTTGGCGAAGAGTACCCTAGAGAAACCTTAAAAATGGAATCCCTAGCCATGACAAGAAGGGAGGTGGAACACGCCTTGTTACACCCCCTCCCTTTTGGAGTTTAGGCACAACCGACTGGCATTAATGCTAAAATAGAGATCATAACATTAACAGAAAGAACAGTTTGTGACAATAAGTTACCAAATTATCAGCAGGATCTAAGGCCATGCCAGACAAAGGTTAAGTCACACACCCTATAGGTCACTCTGACCCAGGTTAACAGACTTGCTTATCTTAAACATTCCTTTCTGCTAACCCCAAATTTTTACACAGAGTGTTCTTCCTTTAACCATTTGCAAATGGAAGGATCTCTGCATCTGCCTGTGTAACCTGTAAGCCCCTATATTCAGCGCTTTCTGGGCTGAATCAGTGTATATCTTCCGTGTATTTGAGACAGCCAGGTGGGAGGGGTTCCCAAAAATAACTCCAGCTGGCCTGCACACTGGGGCAGAGCCACGGAAGTTCCAGCCCTTTGCAGTAGGGAGGAGCTGGCTCCTCCTCTTCCTGTGTGGAACCTGGAATTCAAGCTGTGGGCCGGAAGCACTTTAGTAGGGACTTTGGCCTTATGGAGCATCCCTGTTTCCCCTTTGTTCCTTTTCACCCAATAAAACCCTGTCTTACCCTTCACACTGCCTGGGAGCCTAAATTTTCATGGCCATGAAATGAACCAGGACCCATCTTCAGCTGAACTAAGGAAACGTCCTGCACCATTTTTGGCTCTTAATGTGGGACTCAGAAGCAGTGAGCGAGGTGAGTGAAATGGGGACTCAAAACCTCTCACTGTTGCTTCTGAGCCTTTTCATCCTCAGACTTCTGAGGGTGGGGGAAACTGTGCCCTCACCCCCGTTGCTCCCAGGCCTTTTCATGGTTTTTTTTTTTTCCTTTTTTGGGAGGGACCTGTGATCAACAGCTCCCCTCCAGCCCCCATTCCCTGCTGGGCCTAGGACGGATAACCCGAGGGTCCTGCACAGTTGGCTGGCTAGTTCCCAGCCAAGCACTGCTGCTGCAGCCTTCCCCTTACCTGGCCAAGGAGTTTAACTCTATTGGACAATAATTCAGCTTAAACTTTTTTCCCTGGTGTAGGAACCAGGGAAAAAAGTTGCATAAGAATAAGAGGTTCTTCCCCAGGCATTTTTAAACTGTTTTTTGCTTCCCTTTCTCTAACCCATCAGCAGTTAACCTTTAAGTTGTTTTTTATTTTTTAGAAGATGTTTTTACTAGGCCAGTACCCCCAACTATCACTGTTTATACTCTCTGTAAAGTTTTGGTTGTGAAAAAGGATCTTGGGAGGACTGGGTTGTCTTCTGCCTGTCTGTGTTTATTGTGTATAATGTCTATAAAAAGAGCTCTAATTATTTTGGCCTAAAGAAAAACAAGTGTTGGATGAAGTATTTTTTTAAGGAAAGTTAAAAGCTGTGGTACTTTTCAGTTCGTGTGACTTTCATCTTTGAGAAGTAAAAACAGCCTTAAAGATTACTGGTAAAATGCCGGTCAGATGCAAGGTTTACTAAGTGTTTTGAGGTTACAAACTGCTTTTTGGGTTTTGAGAACTATCGGGCTTTCTGGCTTCACAATTGGTAAGGCTTGGGGCCATGTGGGACTAACCAGCCCTTAACTAAGAAGGCAGAGCTTGGGTGCAGTTAGCAACTTATCAAGTTTTACCTTAAAGTTAAAAATTGCTGGAGTTAATTGAAACTACTAAAAATAGATTTACATGCAAGGTGTGTAAGAATGGTAATATGCGTTTTTTTAGCAAAAGGTTCTAAGAAGGCATGGAAATGTAAACTTTTGCCTATAGTTTTTAAGGATTAAAGGATTTTTAGTTAAATTAGGAAAAAGCTGAAGGTTCAGAGAAGTGGTGGAAGAATTGTGGAAATCAATCCTGGAGAAGAGGGTGTCTGTGTGAATATATTGACTAAATTCAAAAGGGAGTATATATGGTTTTTCTGTAAATTAAGCATTGAAATAAACGCATAACAGGGTTTTCCTAAGGCACTAATCTGTTCTTTGGCAAAATCTGTAAAGGGTTATAAAAGGTTTTGATTATTTAGAATTTGTGAGTCATCTTTTTGGCAAAATAACTTATGGTGATCTGGAATTCTATTTCATAATATCAAGTGCTTTAAACATATTTAAAAGGCTTCCTAAAATCAACCTTAAGCTTCAAAATTGTCTTTCCTGACACCTGGCTTTTTGGATACTTCACAGGGCCCATGAAGTAACCAGAAAAGAGGTAAAAAGGATTATTTAACATATTTAGGTACATGGGATGATCAAAATGATGCTCAATCTTCTTTAGGTTATGTCTTGGTGAATTATGCTAATATACATTCCAAAATGTATGGGATTTCTAAAATTCTAATGTCTGAGTATATGCTATCAATCATAATTAAGTTTGTTATGGTAAGTTATTGTAAACCACAGAAATAACCAATCTTCTTTGTCTGTTGTGTTTCTAACTGTAACTACTCTGGAGATTTTGGTATTCACAGACCATTGTCTTGTTTTAATCCTTCTCGAAGATGGTTTATAATGAGCTATAGAATTTTAATAGGTACTCTCAAATACAGGCTTCTGATAACTTTGGAGATTGTAACATTGGAATAAAGGAAAACATATAGGACTCATAAAGAGCTGTGAAGTTCATGAATATCAAGCAAAACAAGAGTCAACTATCTGGACAGAACTCAGGAAGCTGAAGCAAATCTTTTGGACCTTTGCTTGGAATATTGCTTGTCATTGTTTTGTTTTTCAGAGTCAAGGAAACTTATTTTGAACTATTTACTTTAATTTTGAACTATTTAACCTACTTTAATAATTAAGTAGGTTATATACTCCTGTGATCAAAATTTGGAGCGTATTTGTTTCTCTCTGTCTGGATCCTCTAGAATTTGGAAGTTATTTGTGAGTACTCTTATGGCAATATAGTTGTTTGCATCAGTGCAATAGGAATCCATTTTTCTTTTACAGTAGAACACAATTGGAGAAAGTGGTTATTTAACTAAGAATTTGACTAGAAGGGTATGTTTTCCTTTAAGGAATCAATCTTGATTTATTGACAAAGCGAATACAAGCCCATTGGGGAAACTGGCCTCATACCCTCGCCTATGCAGTCCCTGTACAGAGTTCCTGACCTGTGGTCAGTAAAGAATGTCACTTTCTAACAGGTCCAGGATCTCCAACTTTATTATGGAACCTTCAGAGGAAAGGATCATGCAACTCACGGGGTTTTGAGGATACAAACCCATGGTTGGGCTCAACTTTAAATGGCCTTATCTGAGATTCCTTGTGGAACAGAGTTCCATCAAAGCCACTCTAAAAGGCCTATGTAGAAATCATTATTCTTGCTGCACTTTATGCAAACAATCAGGCCAAGTAAAAGACTAAAATTTAATTTGCAAACCATTCAGTCCTATGATGATTTTTTTTTAACAAAAATGAGAACTGGAGAGAGAGAAATCATGTTTCAAAACATATATTTGTCACTAAATGCTAAACTCATTAGTTGTCTTAAGTTTTTGCCTACATTTTAGACTAACCCTCCTTGCTCCTGTGAACCACCCAGCAATCCCTGGCTGCAGCTCAGAAAGAACAAAGCGGGTAGTTAATGTAGAAATCCAGATTGGTATTCTAGTTCTGAACAGTTATCCTGCAAATCCTGCCAGGTAATGGAATACATAGGGAATAAATAGGATGCCCATCACTTGGAGGTTTCCCTTTGGGAAAGTAAGACCAGGGGAGCTAACCAAAGCCAAGCACCATGCACCCAAATTCTATCAAGTGTAACTATAGCTACCAGTTATCTGGGTGTGTTGACAAGACATCCTTTCCTCTCTCTTATTGGAGGAGGACTCAGTTCCACAGCTTCACTTTTGCTTATGATAAGGAGTCCATGCAACCCCCACTGAGACACATTTCTGTTCCAAACTCAATTCCAAGCTTTGGGTCAAAGCCCTAGGAAGGAAAGCTGGATCTGAGGGATCCAGAGGCAAATAATATCAGAAGTGAAAAGGCACAGCACAGGAAAACATGGCTGATTCCTGCCAATTAAGCCAACCCCAAGCTTCCTGTTTCATGGATACAGGCCACGTTAGTATCCATGACATAAATGAGGTCTAGGGCATCCAAGGCTGCTGGCAGCAGGGGAGATAGGGCATATGTGGGTAAGAGCAGATGATTTCCACCTACTAGGTCCCCTGCTTCATGGGTGCAAACTACTTTTACACCCAAGGTGGCACCTGCCAAGGTTGCTGGGCCTCAGGGATGCAAGGATGGAAAAGGAAAGAGGATACGTTTCCTTCTCTCCCTCATCTACCTCGGGTATCTGCTAGGAAGAGAAGGAAACCAGAGATGCCTGCTTTTCTCTTTCTAGATGGGTAGCCATTCATCTTCAGTCTGTATCCCTTGCAAATGCATCCTGAACCTCTGGTACTCCTTTAAAACAAAAAAACACCTTTCGTTCCTTTTTCCTGCTCGGTCCTCTTCACTGATAGCTAATGGTGTCTCCATACTATAGGACACTCCTCTCAGATGCATTCTTCCACCCGGAAAGAGTTAATTTCCCAAACATTAAACCGATTAGCTTAGGATAGGGCTCAAGGGAAGGGAACCCAGAAACTGACATGCAGGCAAAAGAGTAAACATTTTTTAACCAGTTGGACTTTTGGCCTCCCTCTCCCTGTGCAAACTGGTAAAAGGCCTTGGAATTTTTGAGCTGTCCTCACCCCTCCCCTTGTTTTGTTTTGATGCATGTTTTCTAATAACCTGGTTTGTCTGTTCTTGCCTTTAGGCCGTCAAACTCCAAACAGTCATGCAATAGGAGCCCATGACCCCTTCTGCTGGGAACCTTTAGATAGGCCTCCTAGTGAGCTCTGACTGCCGTTTCCCCAAAACAGCGCCCCCTGTCAGAAGGAAGCAGTTAAGATCGCTCTTCATCGTTATCCTTATTCTAACGGAAGTTAGTTGTAATTCTCTAGAGGGGGGAATGACACAGCCAGGTGGGACGCAGTGGGGGTCCACAGAGAAACTCCAGCTGGCCTGCACAATGGGGTGGAGCCACAGAAGTTCATGCCCTTTGCAGCAGGGAGGAACCAGCTCCTCCTCTTCCTGTGTGGAACCTGGAATTCAAGCACTCTAGCAGGGACTCTGGCCTACAGAGGATCCCTGTTTCTCCCCTTTTTTCCCCCTTCTCACCCAATGAAGCCCTGTCTTATTTGCCCTTCAAACCGTCTTTGAGCCGACATTTTCATGGCTGTGGGACAGACAAGGACCCCGTCTTTAGCTGAATGAAGGAAAAGCTCGGCAAAATACTGATGTCTTTCCCTGTAATTCTTGCCTCCCTGAAAGGTATAACAGTCAACCGTAACCCAGGTGCCTCAGTTTCTTAACTCTTTATTGTAAAAAAAATCTGATTTTAAGGCTGGGCATGGTGGCTCATGTTTGTAATCCCAGCACTTTGGGAGGCTGAGGTGGGCAGATCACAAGGTCAGGAGTTTGAGACCAGCCTGTCCAATATGGTGAAACCACGTTTCTACTAAAAAAATACAAAAATTAGCCAGGCATGGTGGTACACGCATGTAGCCCCAGCTACTCGGGAGGCTGAGGCAGGAGAACTGCTTGAACCCGGGAGGCAGAGGTTGCAGTGAGCTGAGATCATGCCACAGAGTGAGACTCCATCTAAAAAAAAAAATCTTACTTTAAGAAATGGGATGTGTGAGGGAAATGGTAATTATGTTCGCAAAGCATCAATAACTTCAAAAAGAGAATGTAGAGGAAGATTGTTTTCTATAGTTTCAACACAGAAGATTTAATACTCTGTCAGAAAGAAGGCACCTTCTCCCTGTAGCCCTCTGAAGCTCTCAGAACCCACTGTAATACAGTTTCAAAAAGAAACCACTTTTATAAATTCATACCCACCTTGGTGTGCAACTGAAAAAAGTGAAAATGTAAAACGCACTTTTTCAGGACCTCCTGAGACTGTTCCCCCTATCATGGTTACTCATACTGGCTCAGAATAAACCTCTTTAAAATATTTTACGAAGCTGGTTTTTCACTTAACAATAGCATATTTTATCAGTAATTTTATTCATTTACACTTGAAATCTTAAATCGGAGGAAATTCACAAATACGGAGAGATAAGAGGAAGCTACATTAACACATTAACAATAACTAAATAAGGAAATATGGACAAAAGTAAAGCACAGAGCTGGGATGCAGATGGCTTGAGTGTCAAATCTATTGAAATAAAAAGCGTTAGTAATCATCTTAATTATATTCTATGTTATATTTTATTTCAGATAATGGAGCCATTTTCTTCTTTTGTTACCCAAGTGGAAGATATTAAAAACGAACCCTCGGTGGTAATGCAGTTTCTACCAACTTCACACAATCTGTTACATTCATTGATTCGTGGAATAATTGTGACGCTAACATGGATTTGTATGCTGGTGTTTACCAAGGGAATGTAAAAATATTACACTAGGTTTTGACAGATTTGGGCCAACAGGTAAATCTTTATTATAAAAACTTTGATTCTAAGAAACGGGATGTGCAAGGGAAATGGTAATTATGTTCGCAATCAGTAACTTCGAAAAGAGAGCGTAGACGAAGATTGTTTTCTATAGTTTCAACACAGAAGATTTAATACTCTATCAAAAAGAAGGCACCTTCTCCCTGTGGCCTCTGAAGCTCTCAGAGCACACTGTAATACAATTTCAAAATGAATCCACTTCTGTACATTTATACCCACCCTGGTGTGCAATAGACAGCTTCAGAGGTAACATTATTGGCTACTTAAACAAGAAAAGAGTCTTTATGCAATGCAAATTTAAATTTCCAAGTATTTAATATTTTTAAAGATATTTTAAAACCAAAATTTAGTAAATATTTTTTAAAGTCTAGCACCCTTTTTTAAAAGAATAGATCTTCTCATTTACTGTCTTGCATTTTTCATATCATAGTTGAATCTATGTAACATTTTCTTAAGGGATAAGCCTAATAACAAAATGAATACCTGTGAATCTACTACTCAGATTGTGAACTAAGATCTTCCCAGTCTCCCTGGAGTTACCTGAGTCATACAACCACACCACCTGCCCCACCAGAGGTAGCCATGACCCAGAAATCCATACCTTTCCATGTATACATAGATCTCTTAACATTATGTTGTCCACCTTTACTTGTACTTGAGTCTTAAAAAAAGGGGCTAGGCGAGGTGGCTCACACCTGTCATCCCAGCACTTTGGGAGGCTGAGGTGGGCAGATCACGAGGTCAAGAGATCAAGACCATCCTGGCCAACATGGTGAAACCCCGTCTCTACTAAAAATACAAAAATTAGCTGGGTGTGATGGCACGCACCTGCAGTCCCAGCTACTCAGGAGGCTGAGGCAGGAGAATTGCTAGAACCGGGGAGGCGGAGGTTGCTGTGAGCCAAGATCACACCACTGAACTCCAGCCTGGCACCTGGCGACAGAGTGAAACTCGTCTCAAAAAAAAAGAAAGAAAGTTTTAAACTGAATAATTTTTCTAAGATTTATCCATTTTGTTCTATTAGCTACAATTTATTACACACTAGTGAAATGAGTATTTTGCATACTGAATAAATACTTTATTCTACAATAAATAATGTGATTCTCTCGTCAATCAATATCAGGTTGTTTCCAACAATTTGAAATATCGGATAATGCTACTATGAGCATATTTGCATATGACTTCTAGAACACACATTTATGAAAATATACTTAAGAATGGAATTTCTGGATCACAGGAAACTCAAGTATTTAACTTTTTCAAGTAATAGGAAGTTGACACTCCCACTGATAGCGTGCATTCTGACACTTGGTATTATTAGCATTCTTATGTACTTATCCATCTAACAAAAATACGTTCTTGTTTTGTATTTCCCTGACTACTAAGCATCTATGAAGCATACTTCCCTATCACTCCATTTATCTATCTATCTATCTATCTATCTGCCATTTTTGTTTTCTTTTCTATAGAATGTCTATTCCTGTTTTATTCCTTTCCCAGTGGATTTATGATTAAATCATAAGGGTTTTTATATTTCTAGATATTAGTCTTTGTTGCAAGTATCTTCTCTGGATTATGACTTAAGTTTTTATTTTCATTATGGTATCTTTGGAAAAACAGTGTTCATTTTAAATGCTTTAATTTCATTAGTCTTTACATTGGTAGTTTTGGGGTCTTATTTGAGAAACATTTTCTTAAAGTCAGAAAGATAGTGTCCTATATTTTCCACCACGTGTTTAAAGTTACGACTTTTACCTACCCTTTGAGTCACTAATCCGTTAAATTTTCTGTGTGGTATGAGAGAAATTCAATTGCATTTTTTTCCATGCGGATAAACCAATTATCTCCACATCATTTATTGACGAATCTCCCCCCCTGCCTCTGATGGCAGTGGCACTGCTGTCACATATCAAGTCTCCCTATATGCGTTTGTTTGTTTTGGATTCTTTAGTTTTTGCCTTGGTCAGTATGTTTAATTCTGCATTAAAAACATATTTTAAAACATCATTTTTGAAAAGTGAAAACTGTAGAGTCAGAAGGAAGATCAGAGCTTGCTGAGGATAGGAGTAGGGTAAGGGACTGGGCACAAGAAAACATGAGGAAATTTGAGGGAGGAGGTCACAGAAATAATTTATAACCTGATCGTGGGGAGGATTATATGGCTACATACATTTGTTAACACTCAGAGGTGAACAAATTTTACTGTAATTTAGAAACATTTCCGAAACAGTAATTTTATATTTTGTTATTTTTCTTCATAAATGGCTTCACTCTTCTTGGGGTTTTGCTTCTCTGTATAAATTTTAAAATCCTATTTTGACAAGTTTTACCAAAAATAAAACTGTGGAAATTTTGATTGAAATCGTATTGAATATACATAGATTTTTCGAATGTGGCCTCTTATTCATGAAAACAGTATATTTCTCCCATTAAGACCTTTTAAATGTCATTTAATAATTAAATATTAAAAATATTTTAGGGCCAGGTATGGTGGCACACACCTGTTTTCTTTGGGAGGCAGAGGCAGGAGGATTGCTTATGCCCAGGAGTTGGAATCTAGCCTGGCCCACAAAGCGAGACTCATCTCTAAAAAAGAAAAAAACCCTAAATATTAAACATTAAAATATTCTATATACATATGGCTGGTTTATTAAACTATTGTCTCTTGTTTCAAGCCCAGCCTTCCATACTCTGCCATGGATACTGGACTAAGTCTCTGCAAACTGTATTTCTGCCAAATGGCTTCCTTTGAGGTTATAAACGAGGGATGCTGGGGAAGAATGGAAGCAGGAAGGAAGAAGAGCCTTGTGTTCCCTCAAGCAATGGATTTTTGCCATGGCAGGAACATTTGGTTCCGGAATAAGTGGGTCCAGTTTCCAGCTCGTTTCTTCCACTCTCAGACCCAACTTAATTGAGTTAAATTACCTTAAAGGTATAATCAACTTTATATTTTGTTATTTTTCTTCAGCCCAGGGGGTGGAGACTGTAGTGAGCCAAGATTGCACCACTGCACTCCAGCCTGGGCAAAAGAGCGAGACTCTGTCTCAAAAAAAAAAGAAAACTCAACTTAATTGAGTTAATCATATCACCTTAAAGGTAT
Source organism: Callithrix jacchus (assembly GCF_049354715.1). NCBI lineage: Eukaryota > Metazoa > Chordata > Mammalia > Primates > Cebidae > Callithrix > Callithrix jacchus. Next base: position 11,248,714 of record NC_133512.1, on the reverse strand, counting down.
AATCATCACCTGGGTCATTTCCCTTTCTCAGAAACCTAACGCCTATTCTCAGTGTCCCCTCTTCAAAGATTCTGAAGCACCAACACATGTCAAGCAGTCCTTTCTGACTGGTATACAAAAGTGCAATTGACAGCTGGGAGTGATGTCTGACGCCTGTAATAACAGAACTTTGGGAGGCCTAGCCAAGTGGATTGCTGGAGCCCAGGAGTTCAAGATCAGCCTGGCCTACCTGGTGAAACTTCATCTCTAAAAAAATAAGCCTGGCATGGTGGTGCCTGCCTGTAGTCCCAGCTACTCAGGAGGCTGAGGTGGGAGAATCACTTGAGCCTCAGAGGTCGAGGCTGCAGTGAGCCGGGGTCACACTGCTGCACTCCAACCCTGGTGACAAGAATGAGATCCTGTCTCTTAAAAAAAAATAATAATTTACTTAAGTCTAATAATCTTACATCTGTATACCTTGCTATACTCTCAAATTTCTCATGAAGTGTTTACAGATTCTTTGAGATTTCCATACAGACAATCATATATAAATAATGGCAGCTTTGTTTACTCTTTTCTATTCTCTATACCTTTGTCTGGCTTTTCTTTTTTCTTTCTTCTTACTCTGCTGAATAAGATCTCCAGTATAATGACAGACAGAAGATATCTATTATGGCCACAGTACATATCCTTGTTTTATTCCTGGCTTTAAAGGGAAGCCTTCTAATGTTAAACCTTGATAATATTTATTATTTCCTGTAAGTTTTTTTTGTGGACATCATTTATCATGATAAGGAAATACCAGCCTGGCCAACATGGCAAAACCCCATCTCTACTAAAAATACAAAAATTAGCTGGGTTTGGTGGCGTGCACCTATAATCCCATATAATCCCAGAGGCTATAATCCTATAATCCCAGAGGCTAAGGAAGGAGAATTGCTTGAGCCCAGGGGGTGGAGACTGCAGTGAGCCAAGATCGCACCACTGCACTCCAGCCTGGGCAAAAGAGCAAGACTCTGTGTCAAAAGAAAAGAAAAGAAAAGAAGAAAAGAAAAGAAAAGAAAAGAAAAGGAAATAATACACTTATATTCATAATTTGCCAAATTTTGTATCATGTACAAGTGCTGAATTTTTCAAAAGCTTTTAAAAAATGTATTGAGATGATTACATTTCCTTAAATTTCCTTCTTCTTGAGGAGAACTGTATTTATGGATTGCTTTAATGTTAATCCATCTTTGCATTTGTGGGTTTGTTCCTCCCACCCAAGTACTAACCAGGCCCGACCCTGCTTTGCTTCCGAGATCTGACGAGATCGGGCGCGCTCGGGGTGGCGCGGCCATAGTCGGCGGGTTTGTGTCTCTCACTTGGCTGTGCTTATTATCTATCCTTATCCATGACTACATCATGTTTACTATTATGTTGCGTAGGATTTTTAATCTCTGTTTATGGATAGTATATTTAATATTTTCCTTTCTCACAGTACCATTTTCTGATATTGGTATTAAATTTAATTAGAAAGTGTCCTCTCTTTTAGATTTACTGAAAAAAGTTTGCATAATATTGGGAAGATTTGTTCTTTGAAAGTTTCATAGAACTCGACTATAGCGCCTTCTGAGCTTGATGCTATTGTGGGAAGACAATTGGTATCTTTAATGGTTAGAGAAGTATCCGAGCTTTCTATTTCACCTTGAGTTAGTTGTTTCATAAGCTATAGTATTCTCGAATTTTATTTATTTTTATTTTTGAGACAGCCTCTTACTCTGTCACCCAGGCTGGAGTGCAGTGGCACTGTGCAGTGAGTGAGTGCACTGGCTCACTGTGGCCTTGACCTTCTGGTCTCAGGCTGTCCTCCTGCCTCAGCCTCTCAAGTAGCTGGGACCACAGTTACGTACCACCACAATTATTTTTATTTTTTATTATTTGTACAGATAACAAAATTCTGGCCAATTATTTTTATTATTTGTACAGATAGGGTCTCCCTATGTTGCCAAGGCTACTCTTGAACTTCTGGGCTTAAGTGATCTGCCTATCTTGGCATCCCTAAGTGCTGGGATTACAGGTGTGGGCCACTGCGTCCTGCCTAGGATTTTATTTTGTCTACATTTTAAAATGTGTTGGCATGAAGTTGTTCATCGTATTTTCCCCTCGTATCTTTAATTCCTAATTTATGTATTTGTGTATCTCTCTCCCTCTCTTCCCTCCTTTCTCTCTTCTCTTTATTCATCTTGGCAGAAATTTGTCATTTTATAGGGATAGTCTGAAATTCAGCTTCCACCTCAGTATTTGGCCAAAATATAACATTAACTTTCTGCTTCAATCAAACTTTTAAAAATGCAAATAGCCAAATGCCTGTCTCAGTATCATTTGTACAGCCCTGACTGGTGTGGCATCAGCGATTATTTAATTGCTTGGGTTAATTACCAAAAGAATAATAATCCAGCAAACATTTATAGTTTTCATTATTTTATCACATCTTAGAAGACAGACATAATGAACCTAGATCGTCTTACATCAGTAGAAGCCCAAAGTGTACCAACTTCCAGCAAACAAGATCATTCACATTATCATATCATCTCACACCTGAGGCATGGGAGTCTAAAAGAACCGACATTTCAGGAAAATCCCCGGACCCCAGTCCATTTAGCAAGGAAATTTGACTTTCTAAAACTTCTTGCTTCTACTTCTCTCACAGATGGTTTGTTTTTATTTTTGGTCTTGAACATATTAGCGAGATCTTCCTTTTCCCTAACCTGCAGGTTATATGCTTATATTCAGAAGCCTTCCCTCCCTCCCTCCTTCCCTCCCTTCCTCCCTTACTCCCTCTCTTCCTCTCCCCCTTCCCTGCTTTCCCTCTTTCCCCCTTCCCTCCCTCCACCTCAGCCTCCCTAATAGCTGGAACCACAAACACGTGCCACCATGTCAAGCTAATTTTATTTTTTGTAGAGATGAGGTCTCACTATGTTGCATGGGCTGGTCTCAGACTCCTGGGTGCAAAGGATCCTTCCATTTTGGCCTCCCAAAGTGCTGGGATTATAGAGTTGAGCCACCATGCTTGACCCTATCTTTGTAATAATAATAAGCGATGCAGAGGTGTGAGACTCACTGGAGGTTAGGCGATTGAGACAAGCCTGGACAACACAGCAAGACTCCATCTCTACAAAATAAAAACAATTAGCCCGGCATGGTGGTGCACATCTGCAGTCCCAGCTACTCAGAAGGGTGAGGCGGGAGTTCAAGGCTGCAGTGGGCTAGGATCACACCACTGCACCCCAGCCTGGGCAAGAGAGTGAGACCCTGTCTCTAAAATAAATGAGTAGTAAATGGTTAATTCTCATATGGCATTTACTATGTAATAGGCACTGTTGTAGGCACTTTGAAATCATTAAATCATTTTATTCTTATAAAAATATATAAGGTAGTTGCCATTATTACTCCAGTTTTCAGATGAGTAAACAGAGGCACAAAATAGTAAAACGACTGACGCAAAGGCGATGTGGTGAATATGTAGTGCAGTTGGCATTTGAACCCAGACAGCTTGCTTCTGGAGTTCTTGTCCTTGACAGTGTCCCCTGATTTTTGTCACCCGGTACCTCTGACCCAGGCATCTGTGGCACCTGAGGCCAATGTGCTCAAAAGAGTTGAGAATTCCTTGCCATGATCGTATGTTCATAAATCATATTCCTGGGCAAACATGTATATACCCTCGATTAGAAATGGATTTTCACTGTTTTCAGGAGTCTGGGTTGGAGAAAGGGAAGGGCTGGTTACTCTGCTGTATATTCAATACATCTGTAAATGGCCCATCTGCAGATGAGCTCAAGGTGAATGGGTTTTCAGAAGACCATTTGCATCCAAGAATGTAAGACAGAAGTGAAACTCTGCTGAGGGCTCCACTCCTGAAATCTCCCTGTAGCACAGACTTAGTGGTAAGGAATGCCCATACACTGCGTCCCAACACGTGTCACTAAACTGCTGGCTACTCCAACAGAGCCTGTAACATTCCAGGGTTCTTCAGGGGCACAGCAGTCTGCACAGGAGCCTGACGGTCGACATGGGTGGGCTACCAAGTTTCCTTCCCATAGCAACCTATGAGGTAGGCGGATTGATCATGAGACAAGGTCTGTGACTTAACATCTTGGGAGGGGCAGAGGGAGGAGACGGATGAGACTGTCGGGAAAGTGTAAGGATAGCACCCACTTGTTAAGGTTCTAGTCTTTTAGGAACTCTGGGACCACTAGTATATAGGCCTTCTTGAAGAACAACTTTTTCCTAGTCCCACACGTCCCTCCCTTTAAATATGGAGAGACATAGCTGAGATAGCTGGTCTGGCCTTAACAGACTCTTACGTACAAGAATGTGCAGCTGTGTGCACACACACCATTTTCCTTACTTTCAGCCAAGGAGGAGTCACTGAGGGCACTCCATTTGCCCTCCCTCCCTCCCTCCCTCCCTCCCTCCCTCCCTCCCTTCCTTCCTTCCCTTCCTTCCTTCCTTCCTTCCTTTTGTGATAGGCCAAACATGCCCTGCTCCAGCTGTTAGAATTAATTCAGCAAGTGCCCAAGTGCCATGTGCGGTGGCTCATGCCTGTAATCCTAGCACTTTGGGAGGCTGAGGCAGATGGATCACGAGTCAGGAGTTCGAGACCAGCCTGGCCAACACGATGAAACCTTGTCTCTACTAAAAATACAAAAAATTAGCCTGGTGTGGTGGTACATGCCTATAATCCCAGCTACTCAGGAGGCTGAGGCAAGAGAATCGCTTGAACCTGGGAGGTGGAGGTTGTAGTGAGCCAAGATTGTGCCACTTCACTCCAGCCTGGACAACAAGAGTGAGATTCTGTCTCAAAACAAAAAACCAAAAAAACCTAAGTCTTGGGGTTGAGATTTTTATATAAGTAGGATAGGTGAGGTGGCATGTCTCATGCCTGTTACCCCAAAGCTTTGGGAGATCGAAGGGGGAAGGTCACTTGAGGCCAGGAGTTCAAGAGCATCCTGCACAACATAATGAGACCCCCCATCTCAACAACAACAAAACAATATCTGGATGAAGTTGTGTCTGCTTGTAGTCCCAGCTACTTGGGAGGCCGAGGAGGCAGGATTGCTTGAGCTCAGTAGGTTAAGACTGCAGTGAGCCAAGATTGCATCACTGCACTCCAGCCTGGGTGACGGAGCAAGACTGCGCCAAAACAACAAAAAAGACAAACAGAAAGCAGGGGAAACGGTTCTGCAGAAGCTGAGGAAGTACAGAACTTTAGAATTTATAAGAGGCTGTCCAAAATTTCCATGTAGCCAAGTTTCTGCTAGACAGGACTTGAAAATAAGGCGATGATCTTGAGAAAAAACGTGGCTGGTAACTTCTGACCGAGGAATACTAAGGGCAGAGCTAAAAGGTAATGGATTGAAGAGCAAAACCAATGGATCTACTGAATGTAGATTTTATTTAGTTCAGTCGAAACTTCGAGTAAGATTTTAAAAGGAAACAATAAGAAGGGAATTGCGGCACATGAACAAAGACAGGCATAAAGCAAGGGCTTTTTCATCTTTTCATTTATTAAAGGGGAGGTTTTATGTTATATACTCAATATGAATTTAATATTCTTTCTCTTTTGAAAAATAATTGTGTTTTTGAACTTTGTCTTTAGTTGTGGAATAAAGGGTAATAGGACAGGAAAAGAATTAGGGTCCCTGAAGTATTCTTTGTTACCCCTCACTTATTTGGCTAATCCTGACCTCAGGGGGCATTGTTATGAATTATTTTAGCATGGGATAGAGAAACAACATTTTGCAGTGAAGAAATGCTTGAACTATGAACATTTAATATAAATAAGTGCGTGTTCTACATAATCCTTTTTCCTTCTGAGAACATTTGGGGTTAGGATGCACTTGTGAGTTACAGTTCATCTTTGTCCAAGTAGCAATTCAGAGGGTGAAAAAGAAAAATGGGAGGAATCATTCATTCCCTTCCCCTGGCCACCTGTTCTAAATCCTTCTGGAGGCAGCAAGGGACAGAAAGAGCTATCAAAGTATCAGGCTTTCTAAATTGCTGGCAAAGACAGTTCACAAATGTCATCTCACCAGAAGAGCTCCAGCATCTTCCCATCCTAGGTTTTCTGCAGTGAGGCAGCAATCGCCAGGGGAAGCATCTGGAGCAGGGCTGTGGGGTACACAGCAGGTCTGCATTTTTCAAGGCTTGCTTCACTGTTTTATTTATTTATTTATGAATGACAGTATCTCACTCTGGCACCCTGGCTGGAGTGCAGTGGCATGATCTGGGCTCACTGCAACCTCCACCTCCCAGATTCAAGGGATTCTCACGTTTCAGCCTCCGGAGTAGCTGGGAACACCGGCTTGCACCACCACACCGAGGTAATTTGTGTATTTTTATTAGATTGGTGCAAAAGCAATTTTGGTTTTAATGGCAAAAAAACGCAATTGCTTTTGCACCAACCTAATAGTAGAGACAGAGTTTTGCCATGTTGGCCAGGCTGGTCTCGAACTCCTGGCCTCAAGTGATCTGCCCACCTCGGTCTCCCAAAGTGCTGGGATTACAGGCATGAGCCACCACGCCCAGCCCATTGTTTTATTTATAACCCTGAGACTATCTCTCAAACCCTTCCTAAACTCTGCCTGTATCCTATTTAGAATCTCTTCATTTCTGTGTGGCTTTCTTAACGAGGCTAGAATCTGTAACGAAGACATTCGTGAGGGAAACAGGCAGAGCTGAAATGTTGTGGAGACTTTCCATCATTTGGATGCATTCTAGCCATATCCTTAATTACTTGTAAATATAATTGAGAGTTATTTTTTCCCTGATTCTGTCAGTCAGCCATATAGTCTCTCTATTTGTCCTGTCGACCAAGATGCTTAAAACTTTTCGAGTATGGCCAGGCACAGAGGCTAATGCCTGTAATCCAGCACTTTGGGAGGCCCAGGTGGGCGGACCACCTGAGGTCAGAAGTTTGAGACCAGCCTGGCCAACATGGTGAAACCTTGTTTCTACTAAAAATACAAAAATTAGCCGGGTGTGGTGGCACGTGCCTGTAGTCCCAGCTACTCGGGAGGCTGAGGCAGGAGAATCACTTGAAACCTGGAGGCGGAGGTCACAGTGAGCAGAGATTGCACCACTGCACTCTGGCCTGGGTGACAGAGCAAGACTCCCATCCCACCACAAAAAACAAAGCCACATTTGACTATGTATGGCATAGACCTTCTTCCTGCTTATAAAGCTTCTTACTACATACAAGCGTAGCTTTCATGAGTATGTATACGTTTTGCTACAAATGATTATTGGCTTTATTCTAACACAATAGATTTTCTTTTAAAAGAAGCCTACCTCTTTATTTTCTTAGAGTCTTTCCTCATTTTTCAGACCCAGGACCTCCGCAAAATGCCTTACTCTGCTATTCAGTGGGAAAGTAGTAATGTTTAACCCTTAGGAACCACCTCCGGGTCAGGTTTGACTCCCAGTGATACCAGAACCAGGGAGTGAAGGTAGTTACAACTGAGTGAGGCAATTCCCTAGAGACGTGGGTTTCCTTTGTTTCAAGGCTGGCAGCCTAATTAATATGCTGAAAACACCTTCTTAACTCTAACTGGGCTTGAGACATTTGCAGAGGATGACTTGCAGCTGCCTGCAGGGTGGGTCAGAGGAGCCTGGGCCTTGCTTTTTACCAGTTGTGGCGTCATCGCTCAGTCTGCAGACCAGATTTCCATTTTATCACCTCTTCTGACATCCTCCTTCAGGAGCTCCACTTCACAAAAAAACGTGCTGCTCTCTTTTGTCCTCTTAGCCTTATGAAGCATTGGGATAAAAGCCTGAAAGCTTTGCATCTAAAGAGTTAATACCATTTACAAGGCAGAATCTCAAATCTCGCTGCTTCTCCCTGCCAAACAGGGAGAAAAAAAGAAAGCAGTAAGGAGGAAGGGAAAGCGGGGAACATCACTATTAGAAAATCAATCAGTTTCTGGAAAATAATCCTCTTAAATCCCTTCCTAAAGGTGGGGAGAGCCCTCTTATCAGGGTTTTCAGTGAAATCTATAGCAAGGTCTGGGAACTCTCTCATGGTTGATAGTTCACATTTAGTCCTATTTATCTGGATTTCAGGATCATCCTATGGAAATTATCCACTAGTACAATTATAGGAGTACTTAGTAATTTTATCCCTTTGCTCATTAATATTAATTAGTGCTTGGAGGGAAAAGAGGACAGGGAACAGCTTCTCATATCCAAGCTAATTAACTTGGTCTAGCTCGTACGAAAGTGAGAAAGCATTTTATTAAAAACCATAAGGTAAGCTCTCAAGGGACTTTTATTTTCTGCTTAGGCTAAACTGGGATAACATTTGGCTCTTAGCGAACTTCCTCAAATTGCCAGAGAGGATAAAAAAAATTGGTACCAGGAGATTAAAAGCTACTGCATCGTTTCCAAGACACCCACTTTATTGGTGGTAACGTACATTTGACGTTTTTAGGCTATTCTGGAAAATGAAGGGTAGTTTACAAGCTGCCTATTTAGGATATAATAGTGCTAGAAATGACAAGGAAAAGTGAGGCGCGGTAGTAATTGTTACTTCTCTTTTAGTAATATGTGTTGATATGTCATCTATTGACACTGAAGTCGTGAGTTAAAACCCTTTTTAATCTAATGCCTTAAAAAATATATTTGTCTTCCAATAGAATTGGGAAATTTTTTAACTATTTATTTATTTATTTTTTGAAACCAGATCTCATTCTATCACCCAGGCTGGAGTGCAGTGGTGCAATCTCAGCTCACTGGAATCTCTACCTTCTGGGTTCAAGCGATTCTCCTGCCTCAGCCTCCCAAGTAGCTGGGATTACAGTCGTGTGCCACCATGCCCGGCTAATTTTGTCCTTTAGTAGAGACAGGGTTTTGCCATGTGGGCCAGGCTGGTCTGGAACTCCCAACCTCCAATGATCCACCCACCTCAGCCTCCCAAATTGCCGGGATTACAGGCATGAGCCACTGCACCTCGCTGGAACATTTTTTAAACCAAAGATTTCATTAGACATATATTCCCCTGCTGAATCCTACATTCTTTGACTTTTTTTTTGTTTTTTTGAGACAGGGTCTCATGCTGTCACCCAGGCTGAAGTGCAGTGGCACAATCATGGATTCACTGCAGCCTTGACCTCCCAGGCTCCAGCGTTTCTCCCACCTCAGACTCCTGAGCAGCTGGAACCACAGGCGTGTACCACCATGGCTGGCTAATTTTTGCATTTTTAGTAGAGATGGGGTTTCACCATGTTTCCCAGGCTGGTCTCGAACTCCTGAGCTCAAGTGATCCACCCACCTTGGCTTCCCAAAGTGCTGGGATTACTGTGCCCGCCCAATTTTTAATTTTTGTGCATACATGGTAGGTGTATATATTTATGGGGTATGTATTAGGTCATTCTTACATTGCTGTAAAGGAATACCTGGGACTGGGTAACTTATAAAGAAAAAAGATTCAGTTGGATCATGGTTCTGCAGGCTGACAGGAAGCGCCAATATCTGCTTCTCGTGGGGCCTCAGGAAGCTTATAATCATAGTGGAAGGTCAAGGGGGAACAAGTATCTCACATGGCAGGAGTGGGAACAAGAGAGTTGGGGAGAGAGGACACTTTAAACAACCAGATCTCCCAAGAACTCACTCACTCAGTACTTTGAGGACGGCACTAAGCCATCAGAGATCCGTCTTCATGACCCAGACACCTCCCACCAGACCCCACCTTCGACACTGGGGATTATATTCCAACATGAGATTTGGGTGGGGACATACATTCAAACTATATCAGGGTACATGAGATATTTTGATACAGGCATATAATGCATAATAATCACATCAGGGTAAATGAGGTATTCATCACCTCAAGCATTTATCCTTTCTTTGTATTACAAACAATGCAATTATACTCTTTCAGTTACTTTCAAATGTATAGTCAAAGATTGTAGACTGTAGTCAGTCTGTTGTACTATCAAATACTACATCTTCCTCATCTATGTATATTTTTGTACCCGTTGACCATGCTCTTTCCCTCACTACCCTTCCAGCCTCTGATAACCATCATTCTACTCTCTATCTCCAGGAGTTCAATTGTTTTAAATTTCAGCTCCTACACATAAGTAAGAATATTTGAAATTTGTTTTTCTGAGCCTAGCTTATTTTACTTAACATAACGACCTTCATTTCCACCCATGTTATTGCACATGACAAATTCTCATTCTTTTCTTTGGTTGAATAGTACTCCATTGTGTGTGTGCACCACATATTCTTTATCCATTCATCTGTTGATGGACACTTAGGTTGCTTCCAAATCTTGGCTATTGTGAATAGTGCTGCAGTAAACATGGGAGTGCAGATACCTCTTCAGTAGTATTGACTTCCTTTCTTTGGGGTATGTACCTAGGAGTGGGATTGCTGAATAGCTGGTAGCTCTACTTTAGGTTTTTGAGGAGCCTCCAAACTGGTCTCCTTAGGTTGTATTCATTTACATTTCACCAACAGCGTATGAGGGCTCCCTTTCTCCACACCCTCGGCAGTATTGGCAGTGTTTGTCATTGCCTGTCTTTTGTATAAAAACCATTTTAGCTGGGGTATGATGATATCTCATTGTAGTTTTGGTTTGCATTTCTCTGATAATCAGTGATGTTGTGCACCTTTTCATATGTCTGTTTGCCATTTCTATGTCTTCTTTTGAGAAATGTCTGTTCAGATCTTTTGTCCATTTTTAAATATTATTAGGTTTTTTTTTTCCTGTAGAGTTGTTTGAGCTCCTTATATATTCTGGTTATTAATCCCTTGTCAGATGAATAGTTCACAAATATTTTCTTCCATTCTGTAAGTTGTCTCTTCACTTTTTTCACTGTTTCCTTTGCTGTGCAGAAGGTGTTTAATTTGATGTAATCCTATTTGTCCATTTTTGCTTTGGTTTTGGTGCTTATGGGGTGTCACTCAAGAAATCTTTACCCAATCCAGTGTTCTGGAGAGTTTCCCTGATGTTTTCATGGTTTGAAGTTAGTAGTTTCACAGTTTGTAGTCCTAGATTTAAGTCTTTAATCCATTTTGATTTGATTTTTGTCTATAGTGAGAGATAGGGGGCTAGTTTCATTCTTTTGCATATCGATGCTAGTTTTCCCAGCACCATTTATTGAAGAAAGAGTCCTTTCCTCAATGTATGCTTTTGGCACCTTTGTTGAAAATGAATTCATTGTAGATGTATGGATTTCTTTTGATGTTCTCTTTTTTGTTCTGTTGGTCTATGTGTTTGTTTTTATGCCAGTACCATGTTGTTTTGGTTACTATAGCTCTGTAGTATAATTTGAAGTCAGGCAGTGTGATTTCTCTGGTTTTTAAATTTTTGCTCAATATAGCTTTGGCTATTCTGGGTTTTTTGTGTTTCCATATAAATTTTAGAATTGTTTTTATTTCTGTGAAGAATGTCAGTGGTTTTTCAACAGGGATTGCATTGAATCTGTAGATTGTTCTGGACATTTTAACAATATTAATTCTTTCAAATCATGAACATGGAATATCTTTCAAATTTTTTGTGTGTCCTCATTAATTTCTTTCATCAATGTTTTATAGTTTTCATTGTACAGATCTTTCACTTCTTTGGTTGATTTTTAAATATTTAATTTTACTTGTAGCTATTGTAAACGGAATTACTTCTAAAATTTCTTTTTCAGATTGTTTGCTGTTGACATAGAAATGCTACGAATTTTTTGTATGTTAATTGTGTATCCTAAAAATTTACTTAATTTATCAGTTTGAATAGTTTTTTTTCGTGGCTCCTTTAGGTTTTTCCAAATATAAGATCATATCATCCGCAAACAAGGATAATTTGACTTTTTTCCTTTCCAATTAGAATGCCCTTAATCTCTTTCTCTTGTCTGATTGCTCTAGCTAGGACTTTCAGGACCATGATAAATCACAGTGATGAAAGTGGGCATCCTTGTAATGGTCCAGAGCTTACAGGAAAGGCTTTCAGTTTTTCCCCACTCAGTATGATACTAGCTGTGGATCTGTTGTATATGGTTTTTTATTATGTTGAGGAATATTCATTCTATGCCCAGTTTTTTTAGGGCTTTTATCATGAAAGATTACTGAATTTTAATCAAACATTTTTTAGCATCAATTGAAGTGGTCTTATGGTTTTGGTCACTCATTCTGTTGATACGATGTGATCATTGATTGATCTGTATATGTTGGACCATCCTTGCATCCCACAGATAAATCCCACTTGCCCATGGTAAATGATCTTTTTAATGTGTTGTGAATTTGGTTTGCTAGAATTTTGTTAATGATTTTCGCATCAGTGCTCATCAGGGATATTGGCCTGTACTTTTATTTTATGTGTGTTTGGTTTTGATATCAGGGTAAAACTGGCCTCAGAATGAGTTTGGAAGTATTTTCCCCTCCTCTATTTTTCAGAATAGTTTGAGTAGGATTGGTATTAGTCCTTGCTAAATGTTTAATAAAATTCAGCAGTGAAGCTATCAGGTCCCACGCTTTCTCTTTGCTGGGAGTCTTTACTTTTTTATTTTTATTTTTTTTTTTGAGATGGAGTTTCGCTCTTGTTACCCAGGCTGGAGTGCAATGGTGCAATCTCGGCTCACCGCAACCTCTGCCTCCTGGGTTCAGGCAATTCTCCTGCCTCAGCCTCCTGAGTAGCTGGGATTACAGGCACCCGCCACCATGCCCAGCTAATTTTTTGTAATTTTTAGTAGAGACGGGGTTTCACCATGTTGACCAGGATGGTCTCGATCTGTTGACCTCGTGATCCACCCGCCTCGGCCTCCCAAAGTGCTGGGATTACAGGCTTGAGCCACCGCGCCCGGCCTGCTGGGAGTCTTTATTATGGCTTCCTTCTCATTATTTGTTATTGGTCTGTTCATGTTTTGGATTTCTTCATGATTTAATCTTGGTAGGTTGCATATGTCTAGGAACTTTATCCATTTCTTCTAGTTTTCCCATTTATTAGCATATAGTTACTTGTAGTAACCTCTAATGATCCTTTGAATTTCTGCAGCATTGGTTGTAATGTCTCTTTTTTCATCTCTGATTTTATTTATTTGGGTCTTCTCTACTTTTTTCTTTCTTAGTCTGGCTGAATATTTGCCAATTGCATTTATCTTCTCAAAAACCAACTTTTCATTTCATTGATCTTTTGAATTGTTTTCTTTGTTTCAGTTTTATTTCTGCTTTAATCATTATTATTTCTTTTCACTGACTAATTTTGGTCCATTTGGTCTATAGTGAACATTAAGTCCAAAGTTTCTTTGTTGATTTTCTGTCTGGATGATCTGTCCAACGCTTAAAGTGGGGTGTTGAAGTCTTTAGCTATTATTGTATTGGGGTCTAGTGTTCTCTTTGGTGCTAATATTTGCTTTATATGCCTGGGTGCTCCAGTGTTGGGTGCATATATACTTACTATTGTTATATTCTCTTGCTGAATTGGCCCCTTTACCATTATGTAATGACCTCTTTGCCTCTTTTAATAGTTTTTGTCTTAAGATCTATTTTGTCTGACGTAAGTATAGCTACTACTGCTCTTTTTTTTTTTGGTTTCCATTTGCTCAGAATATCTTTTTCCATCCCTTTGTTTGCAGACTATGTATGTCTTTATAGGTGAAGTGTGTTTTTTGTAGGCAACAGATCATTGGTTTTTTGGATTTTTTTTAATCTATTCAGAAACTCTGTGTTTTTTGATTAGAGAGTTTAGTCCATTTACATTCAGTGTTATTATTAATAAGAATTTACTCCTGCCATTGTGTTGTTTTCTAGTTGTTTTGTGGTCTTCTCTTACTTCTTTTCTCCCTTCCTGTCTTCCTTTTAATGAAAGTAATTTTCTCTGGTGATATATTTTAATTTCTTATTTTGTATGTTTTTGTGTATTCATCATATGTTTTTTTATTCGAGGTTACCATGGGGCTTGCAAATAATATCTTATAACCTATTATTTTCAACTGATGACAATTTAACTGTATTTTCAAATAGCCTATCTTCAAGCTCACTAATTCTTTCTTCTGTTTAATCAGTTCTGTTGTTAAGAAACTTTGATGCATTCTTTAAATATATCAATTGCATTTTTTATCTCCAGAATTTCTGCTTGATTCTTTTAAACTATTTCAGTCACTTTACTAAATTTATCAATAGGATTTTGAATTTACTCCCTGTGTTATCTTAAATTTCATTGAATTTCCTCAAAACAACTATTTTGAATTCTCTGTCTGAAAGGTCACATATCTCTGTCTCTCCAGGATTGGTTTCTGGTGCCTTATTTAGTTTATTTGGTGAGGTTTTGTTTTCTTTGATGGTCTTAATGTTTGTGGATGTTTACCAGTTTCTGAGCACTGAAGAGTTGGGTACTTATTGTAGTCTTCACAACCTGAGTTTGTACCTGTCCTTTTTGGAAAGGCTCTCCAGGTATTTGAAGGTACTTGGGTGTTGTGATCTGTGTTTTTGGTCACTGCAGTCATATCTACATTAAGGGGCATCCCAAGCCCAGTAATGCTGTGGCTCTTTTAGACTCATAGGAGTACTGCCTTAGAGGTCTTGGATAAGATCCAGAAGAGTTCACTGGATGCCCAGGCAGAGACTCTCATTCTCTTCCCTTACTTTGTCTCAAATAGATGAAATCTCTCTTTCTGTGCTGAGCTGCCTGGAGCTGGGGGAGGGGTGATACAAACACCCCTGTGGTCACCACCACTGGGATTGCACTGGTTTGGATCTGAAGCCAGCATAGACACTGTAACCACTAACTCTTTCCTGCCTATGTTTGCTCAAGGCCTGGGGTTCCACAGTTAGCTTCAGGTGAAGCCAGCCAGGCTTGCATCCTTTCTTTTGGGGTGGTGAATTCCTCCTAGTCCTGGGCAAGTTTAGAAATGCCATCTGGGAATGAAGGGCTGGAGTCAGAGTCAGAAACCGTAGGAATCTACCTGGTGCTTTATTTTACTGTGGCTGAGCTGGCACCAAAACCACAAGACAAAGTCCTTCTCACTCTTCTCTCCCCTTTTGACAAGCAGAGGAGTATCTTCCCATAGCCACCACCACCACCACAAGCCCACGGGGAGTCCTGCTAGGCTACTCCCAGTGTCCACTCAAGGCCCGAGGGCTCATCAGTCAGCTTGTGGTGAATGCTTCCAGGTCTGGGACTCACCTTTCAGAATAGTGATCCCTTTTGGCCCAGGGCAGGTCTAAAAGTGCCACCCAAGAGTAAAGGACTGGAATCAGGGATTCCAAGAGCCTGCTTGGTGCTCTAGCTCACCGTGGCTCAGGTGGTACCTAAACTGCAAGACAAAGTCCCTTTTACTCTTCCTTTTCTCTAGAAGAATAAGTATTTCTCCATAGCCACCACCACTGGGAATGTAGTGGGTCACATCTGAAGCCAGCACATCTCAGAGTCTCTCTCAAGGTCTATGGTGTGTGTTACCTCATTACTGCTGCTAGTTATTCAGGGATCAAGGGCTTTTTAGTCAGCAGATTATGAATCCTGCCTGTACTGGATTCTTCTCTTTAAGGCCAACAAGCGCTGGTGTGGCATTTCAGTGGAGAAAGAAACTTGGGGAGAAAAACCCATCAAGGTTGTAAGAGAGGCTCCCAATTTAACTGTCCCTGTCCCTATTTATCCACCTTTATTCACCACCCAAGACCATCCATTATTCTAGAGCACTCTGATCTATAAAAGGGGTCAAAGCATCAGGAGCAGGCTAGGAGTGAGAACCAAAGGACATCAAGAAACCAATTTGCTTGAGAAAAGCAGCAATTCTTCCTTCACAGCCCTCCAGGGCTGAGAGAGAAAATGCCCAAGAGACCATCTATGTGACTTAGAGACTGCTTATTTATTGCGTTACTTTAGACAAGCTGACAAATCTTTCTGAACTTGCTTCCTCCTCTGTAATTTAGGGACCTTGTAGCTTACTGTTGGGACAGAGGTGAGGCAGCATACAGAAGTTAATCCTGAGGCTCGCCATCCAGACTCATGTTACCCAGGGTTTTTGCCTTCCTTTCACTTGGGGTCACTGGAAACATGCAGATCCCAAGCTTGGCCGGAAGAATTGCCCAAGCGCCAGGCATAGCCGCTCAGCAGCTTGCCGCACAATGCCTGAGCTGAGAGGGCCGTAGCCCGTTGGCCTCCTGGGGTCTTGCTGTGCTCTTGTAATCCCTCCTTCTGCCTGTGTGTCAAATGTTACCCCATGCTCTCGTTCTCACCATGATTGTATAATTATAGAGGTGGGAGGGAGTATTGTCCAAAAAGCACCAGTAGGGTAGGAAGCAAGGCCCTCAATGGCCCCATTCACCTGGACCTTTAGCAGTCAGTGGTCTACTTTCAGTGGGTTCCAGCCAAGGCATGACCCCTCTTTTGTCCTACTGCCAATTCATCTTCTCCTCTAAGTGCTCCCTCAGTCAAGGCTCTTGTATCCATCAAATTCTGCTCTTACAATCTTGCCCACTCCCCTCTATTAACCATACATTCTGAAATTTCCACATCCCCTATTCCCTCGATTACATACCTCAGAGGCATAGAGTCCTAACAGTGCTGGGAACGTGCAGCTCAGAAGCTGAGTAAGTGCCCCTTCTCCTGTTCCCTGTGTCCCAGAAGCCAGGTGGTCTGTGTGGCTGGAGATTCATGTCAGCTCTGTGGTGATCATCACACTGCTCTGTGTGGGATTCGCCTGCAAGTTGGTCTCTGAGAGACTAGCTGAGTTGGATATTCCTTCAAGACTCTAAAAAAGAGAACATTTGTTGAAATCATTTTTTAGTCCTTTTTACTGAATACGTAGAGGTGCAGTATTTGTGTGCTTAGTCCTCAATCTGTTTGCATTTTCATGAATAAAGTCATAGAAAGGAATACATAGCTGAGCAATGCAATGCTCCTGGGTTGTGGGAATTATACATTCTTTAGACCATGGGGAATCTGAAGGGAGAGGCATTTGTTAGTTTTCTGCAGCTGGTTTGGTTCCCTCAATGTCTTATATCAGACAGGACACAGTTTCAGTTGCAACAAGGGGCCCAGGTGGGTAGAGGGGCTCTCAAACAGCTGTTAACATATCTATGTACGTGATGACCTGAACAACGCAAAGGCTATTTCTGATGAAAGTGTCCGGGGTGGAGACTGTGTGTTAGAGCTAGGGCCAGAACTACGGTGAGGTGAGCAGGCACCTGGCTTGGGTGCAACATTTGTAAATAATATTTTAATGCAAAATTTTTAAAAAACTCAAAATAAATGAAAAAAAAATCCATGTTAGACAAAATATAAAAATTCTAAATAAAGACAGGATCAGTTATGCTGCTGTGTTGAGCCATATCTGAGCCTGTAATAAAAGAAAAAATCAGTAATATCTATCTGGTTTTCATTTAAAATTTTAATATTTGATTCATCATGAATTTTTTGCATTCATTTGATTTTCCAGGTCACATTAAAATATTATTTTTCGTAAAAACAAAAATAAAATTAAAACAACAAAAGCAAATAAAAAAATAGAAAGTATATTATTTCTCTTCATGACAGGGTCTCTAACACCCCCTCAAACATTTTACTCAAGGCGAGTTCCTCAACTTACCTCACCCTAGTTCTGACTCTGCTGAGAGCCACAGGATTTAAAAAGCATTGCTTTTGCTTCCTTTAAATCTTTCATTTTGCTTTCTTTAATCTTGTGCCGACTGGTAAAAGGCGATTATGGCCAAGGGCCACAAAGCTACTATATATCAGAAACCATATTGACAATATTTAATATTAATTTGCATGTGATTTATTTTTGGTTTTGTAAATCAATCTTTTTCTGTACCAGAAATCCTTCAGGGGAAAACCGAATACTACTAGAATAGATTAATAATGAAAACAATAAATGATTTTTAAAAATAGAATCTTAAGCACAATAAACCTTCAGGGTATTTTTAAATAATGGCCTTATTTTTCACTCCAACACATTTTCCAAGCAGAGTGGCATTCACCTTGTCTATGAGACTGTTGCCTGGCATATTTCAAACTCCCACCATTAGAAGCCACCATGAGTCTGCGACCTATGGGGTGCGGCAGCTGTTAGGAAAAGCATTCTTTACCCCACACCCCACACTCTATCATGACGGGGCGGCAGGGAGGCAGTGATACATTGGGAAGTGCACAAGATTCACGAGCAGAAGACATTGATTCCTCCCTCATTTGTAACTCATTACCTAGAAGAAAGAGCTTTGTCAACTGCCAAAAGGCTCTCCAGATGAAGCAAGCTCTTTCCTGATCAAGCCCTTCCACAGGGATGGCTCACTTCTCTGCTAGAGACAGAATCTGTCATCTAGGTTGCATTATCAGTTGTAGTATGTTATTCTAAAACACACTAAACATATAAATGAAACGAAAGGAAATCCTGAGAGGTCTTCATGGAAAAATTCCTGCTTATAAAGTACAAAATAATCATGAAGTGTGGCCTCAGCAAAGCTTCATGAGAAAGGTATATTGACTTCAAATAAACTCTAGTTAAGTCCACGAAACTTTCCTTGATGCGACAGTGTCAAAAAATGAAGAAAAAGTGGAATATGCCCCATAATGAGAATTGCTTCTTCAGGAAATGCAAAAGTTATACCAATTCCCGGAACTAAGCCAATACATCTTCAACTAATTGGACTTGAAGTTGGTCATCTCAACTTTAAAAGTGTCCTAGCTTTTGGAGATTGAAATAGTTCCTTAATATGTCTAACTGAAGCAAGAAAGAGATAAAATTATCCTCTAAGATTTTCATCTGTCATAGTCAGGTCATGGTGGCTCACTCCTGTAATCCCAGTACTTTGGGAGGCTAGGCAGAAAGATTGCTTGAGGCCAGGAGTTTGAGACCAGCCTGGGCAACATAGAGGGACCCTGTCTCTGCAAAAATAATTAAAAAAAAAAAAAAAAGATTTTATCTGTCATATATATATACATCATTTTTGAAGAATGTTTATTTTTCAAAACAAACAAAAACAGCTCAGTTCAGAGACTGACAGTTTCATTGATTTCACGGCCCTTACCTGCTCAGTGAGCAGGTGGTATAAGAAGATACGGTCTTTGGTTAAGTTGACGGCAATATCATGTGGCGAGGGAAAAATATTCATTACTCACTGACTGCACCATAGGATGTGCTGTGTTTGAATCTCAAGCTAGAGGTGGATCAACTCCTATCTGACAATGTCATAGATTGGCGTTAGTTTGATCTTTGGAGAACCTCAAAACCTTGGAAGAACTCTCTAAGGAATATACCACTGCCACTAAGGAGAAAATAGCCAAGGGGCTTATTTCCACTGTGAATTCACCCCAGATACCAAAAATACAGTTCTCTGAAGTGAAGGATTTACTTGATGTTGTATAGTAGTCAAGGTCTCCTAAAATATCTGCTGAAAGTAAGCTAAAATATCTTGGTGGGATGAGGCTATTTTTCAACAAACACCAGTGGCATTTGGCATCCCACCAAATCCCATTGCTTATCCAGCAACATTTAAAAACTTGACTTTTATGTAGAACTTATTAAAGGAAAGTAACAAGCATCTGTTATTGATTTTAATGGTTTTTATTGCACTGTTATTTAAAATACATCAAACATGGTGACGTATCAAGTAGAAGTGTCATACTTGCATGCTGTGTTGGCTGGGCAATGAGCAAACAGGGACCAGCAATTTCCTTCCCCTGGTGGCAGGGACTGAGCTGTCCTTTCCAGACCACTCCTGCAAATAGCTGGCATCCATATCCCAGCTGCTGGCACCATGCTGGGGTGATCTCCCCATTGACAAGACAACGTTTGCCTACTTGCTCTGTAAGGAGGAACTTTCGCCTGGGAAACACCCCTGCACTGGGACACAAGCCCCATCATGTGTCCCTCACATTCTGGCTGGCCCTGGGTTTCCTCTCTATGGAGTGACAGGAAATGGGTGGTCTCATTGCCTTTTCTTGTCTCATTCCAACATTGTTACTTTTTTTTCTTCTCACTAATGCCTATTCCTTATGTCGTTCCTTATGGAATTTGTCCCAAATTCTGGTAAATAACAGATAGAGACTTGTTAGGACTCAGTTTTTATGACAAACATGAAACTAGGTATAAACGCTCTTGTAAGCATGATTCTTAACCACAAAACTAAAACGAAATTTAAAATTAAAGTATAAAAAACACGCTAATGACCCTAACGTAATATAATAATAGATGTTATTTTGGTGAAACGAAATCATCCAAGTTGGACTTAATGAAATAGAGATAGCCTTAGTTTCAACTCTTTATTTAATCAATTCTTATATTTTAACTTGAATGAAATTTTTAGAGAATGCCTGTTTGGATAAGTTTGATGGGCACAGTTTATGAATAACTTCAAGGCTTTTTCAGTTTAGGATAAACAGACTTCATCTTTAACCCCAAGTCTGCTGGCAAGCAATCACGGAATGCCTGTTTTGAAGAGGCATCTCGTAGTAACTTGTAAGGCTGCCTAGTTCATCTGAAAATAAGATCAGCATTTTGATGTTATTGAATCTACAATAAATGGGTATTTAATCCAATTATTTCTGGAATTGAAAAGAGGAAAAAATCTTCATTGTAATTCCAATAGTTGCTGCTTTTGAATTTTTGTAAGTGACTACGGAGCAGGAGGGGCTGGCTGGACAGGGTGCCATGTGCCTGCCTGAAATGGAAACCTGGCTTGATTGTTGTCTGGTGCAGACATTGAGTTTTATAAACCTTGGCTCCATGCACTATGTGAGAACTCACATGGCCCACAACTGTTTTCTATTTAAAGCATGATGAACGTTTCCTTGCAGCAGTGAGCTACGCACAATTCAGTCTGCATTCTATTCAGTCACTCACTGGCTTGTTCACTCATTCAAGCACACTCCATGTGCCAGGCAGGCTCTAGGAAATTGCATACATTGGTGGACAGAATGGAAAAGATCCTTGTCTTCATGAAACTCCTATTCCAGCAAGAGGAGGCAGAAAACCAAAGTTATTTTAATAAGTCAATTTTATAGTGTGAAAAAAAGAGTAGGACAGGGTTTTTAGGGACTGCTGTGGCTGGAGTGGGGCAGGTTGCAGTTTGAAATAGGGGTCAGAGTAGGGCTCACTGGAAAAGTGCAATGAGAGAAAACTTTGGCGAAAGGTGAGGGTGTAAGCCAAGGGCCTGCTGAGGAGAAGTAAGCAGTTCAGGCCGAAGGATCAGGTAGAGCAGGTTCCTGAGGTGGGGATATACCTGGTGTGTACAGGTAAGAGCTGAGAAGTCAGTGCGGCTGTACGTCAGCAGGCTGGGAGTGGAGGAGTGAGAGGAGTTTGAAGAAGTAAAGGTTATCTTAGTCTGTTTTCTGTTGCTTACAACAGAATACCTAAAACTAGGCAATTTATAAAGAAAAGGAACTGAAATAAACTAAATATAATTTATTTCTTATAGTTCTAGAGGCTGGGACCAGCTCCAAGGTCAAGGTGGCATCTGGTAAGGTCCTTCTTGCTATTGGTGACTCTCTGCAGAGTTCCAAGGTTGCTCCAGGCAACACATCGTGAGGGAGCTGAGTGTGTAGCTTAGGTCTCTCTTTGTCTTCTTATAAAGCCAGCAGTCCCACTCTTGTGATAACCCATGGATCCATTAATCCATGAAAGCCCTCATGACCCAATCACCTCTTAAAGGCCCCACCTCCCAATACTGCCACACTAGAGATTAAGTTTCTACATGAATTTCAGAAAGGACAAACATTCAAAGCATAGCAGCAGGGCAGAATGTGAAAACTCCAGGAAATCGTGGTAAGCACTTTTTCCTTGGGTGAAGTGGAGAGCCATTTCAGTGTTTTTGAGGAAGGAGACCCTTAATCCTCCTAAGCTTCTAAGAGCCCCTTCCCCCTAGACTTCTCCATTGCATTTCAACAGGAGAGGTAAAGGCTGGCCGGCCGGGCTACCACCCTTAATCGCACTCCTGTAGATCACAGGCATGGTGTGGAGGATCTTTCTGGAAGGCATTGTTTTTACTTAAACACGATCACACCCCACCTAAGTCAGTACCCCATGCCTGCTTCATGGATCAAGACCCTTTCACATGTAATTTCTAGAGTTGAAGACTTTAAAAGGCAGGGATTTTCTTTGTTAGAGGAGCTTGGCTGTCAGGCATCTATGCCGTCGCAGCACCCGGCCGAATAAATCCCCACTTCCTTCCCAGTTCGGTGTTTGAGGGGTTTGTTTCATGGCCTTTCCTGCTTCATTATTTGGTTCCCTGACCAGGAAGCAAGTTTCAGTTGGCACAGCCTTTCAGGAGGTTCTGCCCTGTGAAGCATCCCTGCGGGGGACTTTAGCCCACTTGGGCAATGCAATTCCTGAGAGTGCTCCTGCGCAGGTATTGGCCCCAGTGGAAAGCCTTGCCAGGAAAGCACAGCAGGAAAGTCCCCCACAGTGTGGATCCACGCAGGGGCTAAACACTGAGAAGGAACAGGTGCCTGGAGTGTCTGGATGACAGAAACACAATGGGATCAAGCCTGGGAAACTTGCCCACCTCCTTTAGGTGGAAGCCTGGCCTGATCACTCACATGTGCTGGAATTGGCACTCTTGAACTCCGTTCTCTCTCTCTAACTAACCTCAGAAGTTTTGCTTTTGGTTTTAATTTGGGTAGAGGGGGGAGTGTGATTTTGTGAGTGATTGGAGGGGTCCAGCTGGACTCACCAGCCATGAAATGTGGGGGCTACAGGCCCGTTAGAGAGGTCCGTAAGCTCTGAGTGACTTGTGGGAACCAGTTGGGATTACAGGTGATCTGCATATGGCTAGACAGAGGTGCCCTCACAATCTAGGCATTTTGAGGTGAGTAATGAACTCACGAATGCCAAGCGGCGTCTGAAACACTCCCATGAGGGAGACGATTCTACTGGCCTGAAGCAAAAGTGAAAGAGACATGAAATGTGGGGGCTGCAGGTCCCTTAGACAGGTCCTTAAGCTCCAAGTGACTTGTGGGACTGGTTGGGATTAAGGGTGATCTGCATATGGCAAGATGGAGGTGCCCTCACAATCTAGGCATTGTGAGGGGAGTAACGAGCTCTCTGATGCCAAGTGGCATCTGAAACACTTCCGAGGGGAGAGATGATCCTACTGGCCTGAAGTGAAAGTGAAAAAGAGAGTGTGTCACGCTGTGCTGGGCAGGAGAAACTGAGGGTGGAGTAAAACTCTCTTAACTGTCTGTGAGTTCTGTTTTTCTGTGCAAAAACACGGGTCACACTCATAGCAAACCTACTCCTCAAGGGACTATGCTGAAAAATTTCAAGAAGAGATTTAGTGGGGATTGTGGAGTAACCATAACAGCAGGAAAGCCGAGGACCTCATGTGAGGTAGACTGGCCAGCATTTGGGTGAATTGGCTCTCAGACGGGGAGCCTAGACAGGTCCCTTGTCTCCAAAGTATGGCATAAGGTTACATGCCAGCCTGGACACCCTGATCAATTTCCATACATAGATTCATGGCTGCAGCTCATTCTAAACCCCCCACAGTGGCTGAGATGACAGGCAGCAACTGTACTGATGGCAAAGGGACAGGCAGCTAGGGAAGGACCCTGCTCCACCCGCGAGAGGCAGACTCCTAAGGTCCTGGCAGATCCAGCTGCAGAGGAGTTTTTGCCGAGGATACCCACTCCCCCTGGTCTGGAAGAAGGACTCCTCACCCCTGGGCCTGAAATCTCCACCAGAATTGCACACCCCTAAATCAACCAGAGTAGACAGGAGAGAATGTGGAGGGACTCCTCCCATAGCCACTCGCTTCCCAGGAGGAAC